>NC_037340.1:79161124-80589124 GCF_002263795.3 Bos taurus | reverse complement strand
AACCCAGGTCACTTCCTTCTCTTCCACAGTCCTTCCACAGCCTACACCTAATCCCAAGGGAGACAACAAGAAGACGGGCACAGCCACATACCCAACTTTCTAATAAAGGAGAATAGCTAAAGGCAACTCGGATATAAAATGTGCTTACATAGCTTTTCATTTTGGCATTTTTTTTCTGTACCAAGTGGTACTGAACACAGAATAGATTTAACTCTTCTCTACAGCATCATCTTGGCCCAGAAGCAATTTGTATCTCCCTGGGGTTAAAAGAGAGAGGCTTCTAAATACATAGAAAAGTCTAAGCATCTGATAAATGGAAGTGATTTAAAGTCAGCCCCTTGCAGTTTATATAGAAATATGTACATGCTGCTGCTTCTGCTCATACAAATCTCCCCGATAGAATACCTTGACCTTCTGTCTTGTTTTTGAATCTCCCACGTCACCAATAGCCAGATTTCATGATTTTTTTTCATGACACAGTAAAACATTTCAGGAGGTTTCTTCCAGATCCATTACAAACAGTATGGCCACTGCCAACTCTGTTTTTATCTCATTCTGCCCCTCGTAGCTGTTTTCATTAAAAACAATAACTGTGTTCTGCCCACCTTAATACTTAAACTGTATCATTTCCATAGAAATGACTTGGATGTAGCTTGATGAAGAAAGCTCAGAGGCGATTTCAGAGTATTCACTCAGCTCTGAAAGCACTCAACTAATTAAGACCAGTGATCTTTAATTTTTGTACTGAAAGAAACTGCAGAATGCTGGCTTTTAAAAAAAAATCCACCTTACCATCTAGCAGCTTTACAGAAACACACGGCTTTTCCTTCAGCATAAATGGACACTACAGCTTTTCAATTAAATTAGTCTTTGGAGAGACATGCAAAAGAGCTAAAAAGCTCCTTAAACATCTTTCCTGCTTCACTGCTCCTCCTGTGCCGGGGGAGATGTGTAGTTACGATGCAATGCTATTTTCTTCTTACCCTGCCGAAACAAAGTTTCCAATCTTGAACCCTGAACTGGCTATGTTATAGAGCTCTATGTTATAGAGGTTTTGCTTTTGGTTTTCAAGCCCACATTTGGTTTTCTAAAACTATTTTGAGAAAGGGGGTGTACATCACAGTGTCCTATATCTTTGTACTTCCAGAGAGAGCTTTGTTAGACCCTGTTTCAGGCCGGGTAGTAGGTAGAGGGATACTGAAACTATTTTTTAAATTAACATAAATGGAAAGGAAACTCTTATTTAGATGAGCAAAATTCAAGACAAATCCTTTCCAATAGGACCCAGGTATTTTTTCCCCCTGTGTAATTTCTCTAAGCTCATTATCTCTAAAACTTTTGCATTGTGCATTCCCTGTTGTTAAGCACAGCTAAATAATACTGATATATTAATAACAGGATTAGCTAGCCATGCATCCTGAATTTTAATTTCTCATTTTTTTTTTTAGCGTTTCAGGCCTTGCTTTGGCGTCGCCACATGTGTGGGAATGCCCATGGGGACATGTTTCTCCTCGGAGGGAAAGCAGAAGGCTGGGGGCGGCAGCGGGCAACCCCACGTGGCCGCTTCAGCGACCTTCGACCCCTCCAAAGTAGTTACTCATTTCATCCATGGAGTTTGCTTTGGAAACAAACACATCAGCAACCCCCACCTGCATCTCACATTTCTCTTCTGCCAGGTCACGTATGTATATTTATAATATCTTGGGAAAGGACCTGAGTCCGATAGTCACCCTCTGACAAAAGAAGTAACGCAAACACGGCCAGGCTGCTGAGGACGACTCCAGACGCACCTACAACCTGCACACGAGTCCTCTGACCCCGTAGACAGAGTCCAGAAGTCACATTTGGGCTCAGGGTCTCTCATTTTTATTATCCTTTCTTAAAGACCCAGAATATCTTGAAATCGACTTTTACATGCTAAACATATCCCTTCTCCCGAAAAAAAAAAAAAAGTTCCTAAAACAAGTGATTGACACGTCAGTAGCAGGGAAAAAAATGATAAACCCAGTGAAAACAGTGTAGTATGTAGGGGCCTGTAATGATGGAGTGTGTTTTCCTCCCTGCAGCATCCAGGTAATCAGGCAGTCTCAACAAGCTTTTTCTTATGTGGTTAGAATGACTAAGCTCATTCATAACCATAGAGCTGCTTGCCAAAGGTCACCCTAAGGAACAGGAGAATTTCTAACTTTCACTGGAACTTAGGAAACTTAAAATAATTGTAAAAGTACACATTGTTACAAATTACTGAAAAATAATATATTTTAAAAAAACCTCTTCCAGGGTGAACAGGTTCTAGGAAGGTAGAAGGATGAGCTCTCTGATAACAGACTAGAGAGAAGACATTCTGTGTTTACCCCAACATTAGAAAATGAAAATAAATTTCTCCCAAAGGAATAAAAATAAAGCAACATTCTCAACTTGCAAGGCAACAGAATTATTTGTGTTCCGAGCTTCTTTTAATACCACTGTGATCTTTTTTTTATAAAAGTCGCTCAATTTGATTGTAATTAAATATGTAATGAAAAAGCACTGCTTCGGGGAAGCGATGCAAGACACTCTCTGTTAGTTTAATGCATTTCCAACTGACTTCGCATCAAACGAAAATGATACTCTGTGTATGCCTGGTCTTAATATAGAATTTGTTAGGCAATTTTGTGTTTTTTAAAGGGGACTTGGGTGGACACAGACATTGCCTTTGAAATAGGGGCTGAATCTTCCTAGACCATGACATACCTAAATAAAATTGATGGTACAAATCCAGGGATGGGCAGGAAGCACCATGCTGGACATTTAACTCGTGTCAGCTAATTACGGACCTAGCATAAACATGAACAGGGCCTAGGTTTTCCTCCTGCATGATTTCCCTTAAGCTCAGCTGCAGTGATGAGCAGAAGTGCCTCGTTTCAATGGCCTTAAATAATGCCAGGCTCAATGCCCCTTTAAAACCTGCTCAATCGAGAGTACAAGTCCCAAGACAAATAGATCAACCCACGTTTATCCAGTTGGAGAAATTCCATCAAATGAGTGAGAAAGTCAGCTGGGATGAAATGAAAGCATAAGCCTGCGCTGGAGAAGGTGACAAAAGGCAAGACGCTTCCAGGGACAGAACTGCTAAAGATGCCTAGGAGGTATTTGTTGGGTGTGAAGGTTTCCTGAACACTAGCAACAGAGTCGAGGAGACTGGGAGAAAAATAAATATAAGATGGTTGAAAAATAAACGCACCATGTTTCTGAGGGATGCGTCTACCCTCCTCAGAAGTGGGCTCTGATTTCCAACCCCCAAGCCAAGAGAAGAGTTTTCTTGTCCAGAAGTTTCTCACGCCCCCTCCCCCTTACCTGGCTTCCACTAGAACTCCCTGTCACTGGCAATCTGCAGATTAGGGTTAATGCATTGTGTCCTGATATGGCAGATTAAAAATGAAATCAATAAATGCCTAAAACAAATGGGCTTTTGAGCTGTCCCGTTCAATCTGAGTCTTTAAGGGTGAGGAGAGAGGAGGGGGAAGGGGCTCGGAGGGCAGGGGCAGAAGGACCAGTGAAACCATCAGTTTCCACCCAAAACACTGTGTGGACAGTGTGGTTTCAAGGTACCTTTCTTTTTTCAGGGATCTGCCTTAAATCAACAAGAACAGCCTGAACAGATCACGCTGCAGAGCACCTTTAGGGGTGGGAGTATGTGTATATTTTTTTTGTTTTCCATTCATCTGTTAAACATCATACTGTTTGGGTAAGTGAAGGGGTCTCTAGCATGCCTATTTAAACCTTCGAGACGTGAACTTGTCTCTCTGAACTACGCTAAAGCAGAGTGAGAGCGCCAGGGCTGGGACTCCACCCTGTGTCCAGTTCTCTTGAACCCCATCCCTCTCACCAGTGAGTTAAAGGTAAACTTCATCCTGAGCTGTCTGCCTGTTGCTGAGACCTTGCCAGCCAATCTAGTCATTGCCATCATGAGTCTGAAAGAGAGATGGCTCAGGTCATCTCAGCCCTCCTCTGCAGTATTCCGAACTGTCCCTGCTGAATATGCTTCCCATGTAAATAACCTGTGCTATTAAGGTGCAAATTGCAACTTTTAAGTAATGATTGCTAATAGTCTAATGTTTGCTGCCACACAAGGACATTCATGAAAACAAAATCTGCATTATTCATCTCCATATTAAATAAACAAAATAAACTGAGAGAGCTGTTCTTTCCTGCAAGACTTTCCTCAGATCTGGATTACCAGATAGCTTCTGAGAGTCAGCAAAAAGAAAACATTTCATCTCTTCCGATAGACAGAAGCCCGTAATTTATATATACGTTAGACATTCATATATATATGATTTCCAAAGATTTTGCTTCCTATTGGAATTGGCTGGCATTATATAAAAACAAGAGTTCAGGCTGGTGAAATTAAATATGTTGCACGTGTGCAGAGGCTGCGACAGATTGTAGGAAATAGAAGGGTTAGAGTGTAAGTCTACAGTTTTAAATTTTTAACGACTCTGCGTCCTGCAAAATACAAACAAATCACAACGCTGCTCTGTTGTATTTTACCTTCCTGCCATCTTCCCTGTCTTCCCTACAATGGATAGGGGGGAAAGATGCTGGTACAGAATCCTGCAATATTTTCAGGTTAAAAAGTAGACGCATTTTAGTGGTGAATGAAATATGTATCAAAGGAAGCAAAGATACACACACACACGTACGCAAACCCGTGGGGCACTGCAGGCTGCTCTCTAAACTTTCTTCCTTGCCCGAAGTTATAGTATGGTGGAAGAGCGTAGCGTTAGAAAGCCAGGAGGAATGACATTTCGAAGGGAAATGTTCTGACTTAGCTGTTTCCTTAAAGAGAGCTGCCTACCTCACAGCCCTTCCCTTAAAGGAGGGAGGAACAGAACCAGTAAAGGCTAACATTCCCCATCACTTGTAATATCCTCTCCCTCATTCTATCCACATACCTGCTTTATTAGAAAGTTCCGTAAATGATTCCTTGAAATGTGGAACTTAAAACTAATAATGCAAAGGAATCAAATGGCCTCCAACAGTTCTTGGGAAAGAGTCTCAGTTCTGATTCACTCACAGGCTTTTTCTATCTTACATTATTCATTAATCAAGCTAGAACTCGAGCTTTCAACATCAGCCCATGGGAATAATTACTTACAGTTGTGTATTGTGTTTAATTTTAAGCAGTGATAAAAGTTAGCATGGCCACAGTTCTGGAGCCCACCTTGTTCTTCTCCCTGGATGTTAACTGGCAGAAGAATCGGAAAGCAGCTAACCGAATGTGAGAATAACCACTTTAGCTAAAACAGCATAGCATCGGTGACTTCAGAGGAAAGAAATATTACGTGGAAAGATATCCGCTTCAGTAATACGTGAGTAAATAATACCGTAAGAGAGGCCTCATTGTGTACAAAATGAATTATTCCCTTTCAGCTTGACAAGGGTTTCCACTTCTTCCAGTGAAAATAATAAAAGCCATGAAAACAAACATGTAAAGACACTAGGAATACAATATGCCAGGAAACGGAAACTGCAGTCAGAACTTTCTAACACACACATGCGCTACAGTAAGCAGATAAGCTAACTCCAACAGATACCAGCTTAATGAAAAGGATCTAATTTAAATAATGTGATATGGCTTTATGGTATACACACCTGAATCCTCATTGATCAGAGGACAATTATAATCAAAGCAGTGCAATTCTGAGCAATGCACTTTTTGTAATGAGCTTACCAGAGGAGACATGTCCAGTCGTTCTGGTAATTTAAATTACTGCCTAGCTGTTGATGGCCTTTACCGGAACAACAAGGGGGAAAAAAAAGAGTACTTTCAGGGCAGTATCACTTCTTGCTGGACTGTTGCCCGGGGTTCTCTTGTGGGATGACACTAAGGACTTTATCTCTAATAATCTAGCTATACTTAAACTTACGTTGCTAGCCCTAGACAAAGCAAGCTGACTCTTCCTGAGCCTCAAAGGCCAGTGCATACCCCAAAGCTGTTCGGATTGCAAAGCAATCTAAGTTTTAAAAAGTAAGTGAGTTAAATGTAGAAAGGGACGGGGGTAGGAGGAAGAAACTGTTTGCAAAAGAGGTAGCTAGAGTTGAAAAAAGAACACCTCATTGACTAAGCAAGTTCTAAATATATACGGTACTAAAATACCTAAATTATTTTGCTCTTAGAGAAACAATTGGAAAATAAATGAATCAAAGCTTTATAAATGATATTTCCCCATGCAATTTGAACCAAACCATACGCAGTTTCAGAAGCAATTCTGCGCTCAAAAGGGAAGATAATTGTGGATATCTCCAAGCACATGTACTGCCATTCTTGGCTGGAATCAGGCCATGATGGAAGATGAGCTTGGTGGTCCAGCATGTTCAGACACAAACACCCACTTTGCCCAGATTTGTGACTAACTTTGGATTTGTTCTGAGGGTGGCTCTGCAAAGTTTATGAAAGTGTTCCACTGAACTTCTTCTCCCTAATGTTTCGCTCCAGTTGGAACAGAAGGAAATATTGTGGGGGGTCTGCAGAAGACCAGCTTTCACTGACGCTGCCTTAAAGCTTGAGGGTAAAGACAGAAAGAAGGGGAGGAAAAAACTTAAGCTCTTTGCTAATGCCCGATTCAACTGAAGGACACAAAGAAATAAAACGCCCACATTAAAAGCCAAACAAGATAATAATTGTGCATGTCTGGCTCTCAATCTAGAGGGCAAGGCTTGCGTCACTGGCACTCTGAGTTACCATGGTGAGTGATTTATTGATATATATCAAGAATGAATAGATCAAAGGCAGTGAGATGACAGGTGATCAATCAAATGTCAAATCAAAACTAGCAATCAAGTGGAAAGCTGATTTTTCAGTGGGTGGGTCTGGCAGGAGAAAAATGAACTTTCATATTACACTTCCGAGAAACAAAACCCCAGCATACTATTAAAAAAGCAATTAAGCAACCCAAAAGGAAGGAAAAAATCCTTTACAAGCTCTAACATCCTGATCCATTAACCTGTTCCTCTCTTTTTTTGGAGGAGGGGGTGGTAAGAATTCAAATGGGATAGTTCCCACCGCACAAATCAATTTACAAAGTTTGCAACTCACTCTGTGCAAAGAAGATCCAGAACTGTTTCAATGTTCGAGGGGCATTCCCCCCTGCCCCCCACCTTTTTTTTTTTTTTAGAGAAGGGAGAGTGTTGATTAGATTTCCAAAGGAGGCTCCTCTTAGAAAACAGATTCAAAGATTCCTTTCCTGGGGTGGTTTTTTACACCTTGGCGATCAAAGCTGAAGTCCCATGGCTTGCCCCAGAGCCAGCCTTGCAGCCCTAGGCTGGGGCACGGCTCAAAGTTCAGCGCCCCAAACCCCCGCGAGAGGAAACGCCGTCCCCTGAGGCCAGAAGCCACTGGCAGCGACCACCCGGAGGGGGGCGCGGGCGGCAGGACTGCTCCCCACTGCGAACCCCAAATGCTCAGCGCAACTTTGGCCCGAGAGGCAAGAAGCAGACTGGGAGAAAGTTAGGGGTGGGGTAGAGGGTGGAGGGAAAAAAAGTTTAAGGAGGAAAGGCTTGGTGGGATAGCTTGCCCCCACCCCCCAACCGGAGCCTGGAAAGGGGAGGACAGGGGAGGCTGGAGAAGGCGAGCGAGGACGGGGTTATTAGCGGGGCAGAGCGGGGCACCGGAGCTGACGCCCCCGAAAGGCAAGCGAGGGGGGTGGCGTCCCGGGGCGCCCGGGCGAGGAGCTGGCGCCCCGGGCCGCCGGGCCGGGCCGCCCCGCGCGGAGCCGGGTCTCTTACCTGCCGCCCGCTTGGGTGCCTGCTGCTTCCTCCTTGGCATCGCTCTAGTTCGCTCCAGTCCCACTTCTGGCGCCCCAGCCCCGAGCCGCCGCGCGCGGGGGCCCGCTGTCTCGCTCGCCTCTCCGGGTCTCCTCCGCCTCCTGCCCGGTGGCTCCCAGGGCGTCACTCGGCCTCTGTCCCCCTGTCCCTGCAACTCCTCCACCGGGGGCCGGAGACCCCCCTCTCTGCGTGGCAGGCAAGACACGGGTGGCTGTGCCGGCTGGTTTGAAGTAGAGGTTGGTTCTGCCTTGTTTGTTTGTTTGTTTGGTTTTGGATTTTTTGTTTTTGTTTTTTCTCCTCTCTCTTTTTGTTTTTGCTTTTTGGAAATTTTTTTTTTTGGTTTGGTTTTTTTTGTTGGTTTTTTTTTTTTTTTTGGTGACTGTTGAGACACTTGATTTCTTTATTAAACATCCAAGAGCGGGTTCGGATGGAAGGGACGAGGGACGCACACGCGCGCGTAAAGATAAGGAAAAAAAAAAAAAACAACACACAAACAATCCTGGGAAGGTAGTGGGGTCCTCTTTCGCTCCTTCCTTCTCCTCCTGGCCTCCTGCACCTCCACCTCCTCGTCTTCCTCTTCCTCGCCGGGCTCGATGGCGGATTCGCGCCGGGGGCAGAGAGATCTCTCACTGTCGGGTTGTGGCTGCTGTCAGATCCCCGTCTCTGAGTGATATGCGAGAGGACAGGAGCGGGTTTGGGAAAGACAGAAAATCTGGAATTCACTCGCACACACTCACACACGCACACTCACACACACACACACACACACACTCACACACGCACTCTCGCTCCCTCTCACTCACACACACACACTCACACCCCCCACAGATGCACACACACACACCACGCGCACGCACACACATACACACACACTCTCACACACACACAAGACAGGGCGAGGCGATGCCAGCAAACATCGATCCCGCTGAACAAACTGAACATTAACAAACTCCTCCTCCTCTCCCCGCGACCTGATGACAGGGAGAAATTTACTCCCCAGCCGCAGAGCGCCAGGCAGAGGGAGTCTATTAAAGGGACAGTGTCCCGCCGGGAGCGGGGCGGGGCGGGGACCCCGGCGTGCCGCCTGCCCTGCCGTGCGCCCCGCTCGCTGGCGCTGCGACGCGCCCCCCGGGCCGCGGGGACACCCCTCGGAGGAGCGCTGAGAAAGGACGCGCTGGGGGCAGGGGGATGGAAGGAGGAGCCCGGGCGCCAGGTAAGCTCCACCCACAGGGACGGAAACAGGACCCTGAACGCAGGATGAGGAGGGGAGGACTGCGCTTCCCTTTGGGAGGAGGGATGACCACCATCCTCTGCTGCCTCTTAATCTGACCCAGGGACGTCCTCGCCACCCCCTTGCAATGAACGCCTCTGCTTCTCCCACCTTCCTGCTAGTTTCTGGATGGTTATAAAAGCAAGAATCACACAGGCCTCTCTTTGTTTTATTTAAATACCATGTCTATTGAGCACCTACTATGTGCCTCTCTTCTGGAAACACAGAAGTTATAGAGAAAGGGAAGATCCTGCCCCCCTCCCCCCAGTGTTTGTTTTCTAATGGGGAGCAGATAAGTTGCCCCCAAATATCCAGACTTTGCTTAAAATGTCACTTTCTCCTAGAGGCCAACCTTACTTAAAGTTTCACATGCACATCTCCACCCCTATCACATTTCTCTATTTTATTTTTCTCCACTGGGCTTACCAGTGTCACACGTATGATCACACATGTCAAATACAGTTTTCTATTTTTCTTGTCCAAATTTCCCCTCTGGGATATAAGTTCTGTTGGGAAGAGAGGTTTCTGCCTCTGTGGTTTATCCCCAGTGATGGCACGACATAGAGCAGGTGCCCAATAAAACATTTGAATGAATGGAAAGTAAGCAGATAAGATAATTTCAGAGTGATACGCTCCATGAAGGTGTTAAAAGAGGGTTCCATGACGACGTTGGAAAGACAGCGTAGCCTCAGTGCAAGAGATGCTACTCCAGCCGAGACAGATTTCAGCCAACCTGTGGTTGGAGCCCTGCTATGGGCCGGGTCCCTTTTGAGCTCTTCTGGGGCCAGGATGAACCTGGACCCTGCCCCCAAGGCACTTTGTTCCAGTGGGAGAGACAGACGATTAAAGGGGCAAAGGAGGTCTGCTGGGACAGCAGATGCTCTTAGAAGGGATAGTTAACCTGGACTCGGAGGAAGGCAGGATGGTTAGTTGGGCCAAAAGGGAACTCTGACAGCATGTCCTTAGGCGTTATCTGAATCTTTCCGAGGGCTTCTTCCTCCTGCCTTAAAATTTCCTAAGGCTCTTGTTAAGATGCACATTCTTAGGCCTTATTCTAGAAGAAAATGTTCTAACCCTGGTACTACTGATGTTTTGGGGCCACAATCCTCCGTTGTAGAGGGTGTTCTGTGCGTTGTAGGAAATTTAGCATCATGTTGGGTGTCCACCCACTAGATGCCAGAGTCTTCCACCCCAGTTGTGTCAACCAGTATTGTATCCAGACATTGCCCAGTGTCATCCACAAGGCAAAGTCACACCTTCATCTCCTAATTGGAAATTTCTAGGGCCCCATTGCCCTTGACCTTCTAAATGAGAAACTTCTAGATGAGCTCTTTGGAATCTGCATTTTTGACCAAACAACTCCTAATCCCACAAGTGAACCTCCTGTTTACTCCGGTTTAAAAACTTCTGCTACAAAAGGCTTTGTTCTTTTGGAATCAGACATACCTCAGATTGCTAACTATAGAGCCAGCTAAGGCTTAGATATTAAAATAATGATTAAAATGATTTAGGAGTTCCAGGGGTAACACTGTTCCTGGCACTGTGATGGTCTCCACCAGTGCCCGCTCCCCAGTCCCGCCCCCACCAGGCACTCAGCGCTGAGGCCTGACCAGTGTGGCCAGGGGCACTCTGTGCCTACAGCTCACCCCCTGTCACTTTTACCCTCGCTCATGGGGAATGACCGAGGATGACCCATCCCACAAATGTTTTTCTAAACCATTCTTTTGGACCATAGGAAACTCCCATCCTACCAGTCAATTGCAGGGTGTACTGTCACTCTTTGCGAAGTGCTGTTGAATCATTTTTAACATCCCTGCACAGGGCAGGGGTGCTCATTTCTCCACACATATGTGGTACAAGTTTTTAATTCACTTACCCTAAATCACCCCATCGGCCTCCGCCCATGATCGGCCCCCGCCCATGATCGGCCCCCGCCCATGATCGGCCCCACCTAACCCCAGCCCAGTCCTTAGGCAACGGAGGCAGAGAAAAGCCCACTTCATAGCTGGCAACGTCAGCAAAAGGGGCATTAGTACTAATTAATTCTAATTACACAGCACACCTTTCCGGAGCGCTGTGATAGGAAGCATAGCTTGTTGAGTAAAACCCCCGTCGTCTATGTCATTAAGGAACCGCAGTTATAAAATTAGGAGGTGCAGACTTGGGCCTCAACAGAGAGAAGACTGAGACTCCAGGAAGCTCAGCTTGGAAAATCTGCCACGTTCGACAGAAGCCCCGTGCCTGTCGGTTGGGCCTTTGAGGTCCATTCAGCCCTTTAACAAACGTCGACTGCGTTAGGTGCCCGCTGTTGCGCTGAGCACAGGAGATGCCGGAACGCGTAAGATAGGACCCGTGCCTTCCGAAAGGGTCTGTAAAATGACATCTCAAGGACGGGGAACTAGGAAAGGAGTTGAGGAGCTGACTCCAGCCTTGGAGTAAATCAGTAGGGCGGCGAGCAGGAGACCCTGAGCTACAGGATCTCCGCCAGCCGCTCTTCAGGGTTCTTCTCCGAATCTTCCCTCCGCTCTTTCCTCTTCCTCAATCACTGGTTCCATAGCGGGTGAGCGGCGCTCACAGGATCTGCTGTAAAAGTTTCCTTTTAGCCGGCGGCCAGCTCATTCTCGGACCACATTTCTGGAGTGTTCTTTCATTAATTTGTGTGTGTTTTCCCTATGGCTACTGCTGCAGAGCGTATAGCCTGGTGATCAACAGCGAAGACTCTGGCTGCCCTAGGGGGGTGCCGAACGCAGTGGGGCCCGGATGTCACTCAGCAGGGTGACATGACACTGGAAAACGCTGAGTCACACAGTGAACGTGTCAATATTCCCTTTCAATCCGGGAAAGTGTCTGTTCGCTGCTGGTGTGGCTTTTGTGCCCATCACTGGCCAACTTCTATTTTCAACCAAGAAACTGGAGATTTCTGGCTCAGAAGCTGGGGGGGGGGGGCAAGAGTACCTGGTTAGACTTTCAAAACGTGGTCTGTTTTCATGGAATTCACTTTCAGTTTACTTCTGTCTTAGAGAGAGAGACTGTTCTCCATTTACGATAGCAATCTAAATTTTAATATAACTTATGGGTTTAAAAGTATCCTTAAGGAACAGTAGAGAATAGGTAATGGGGCGGGTGGGTTGAGAAGATAGCAAAACGAGAGGAAGGTGGCATGGGCGTGACTCGAATGTGCAAAATACCAGTCCACAGGCTCTGGCACTTGGAGAAGCTTCTTCCCAGAGCTGGTGGCTTGGCTGTGTCTAAGTATCCAGGGAACTTAGCATCCTAGGATCCAACACGCAAACTTTGGGATGTGTAAAGACATGAATTGATTGGAATGACTCAACCATATTTTCCAGAACACTCTGGCTCAACATCAGAATCTCCTGGGGACTTTTTAGGTAAGATAAAGAAACACAGGCCCCACCCCAGACTTACTAAATTAGATCCTAGGGTGGGGCCAGAAAAATATGAAATTTTGAAAGTTCCCAGGTGATTCTGATGAGGTGCCAGGCCACTGGAAGCTCCCTTGTGCAAGGACTGAATTTTGTAACAAGTGAATCAAGTTAGCAGAAGTTGTTGCATGAAGGGACAGGCTGGGCGTCTCCTGTTGGATTCACTTGCAAGGTGATGGTGGTGTGTTGAGGAGCCTTTTCTATGTACCCAAAGAAGCCTGTGAAGGCTCCATTAAAGCACACACCTATTACAGGTTTCCCCGATGGCTCAGAGATAAAGAATCTGCCCAACAATGCAGGAGACTCCGGTTTGATCCCTGGGTTGGAAAGATTCCCTGGAAAAGGAAATGGCAACCCAGTCCAGTATTCTCGTCTGGGAAATCCCATGGACAGGGGAGCCTGGCGGGCTACAGTCCGTGGGGTCACAAAAGAATTGAATATGACTTAGCAACTAAACAACAACACTCTCGTGCTGCATTTGGGAGGGAGTTGGTTTGCCTGTTTTATCGCTGGACTGCAACTCAATGTGAAAGTGAAAGTGAAGTCGTGTCCGACTCTTTGCGACCCCATGGACAGTAACCTAGCGGGCTCCGCGGTCCATGGGATTTTCCAGGCAAGAATTCTGGAGTGGGCTGCCATTTCCTTGTAATTAAAGCAAATATTCTCTGAGTGCCCACTTTACCCTAGGCACTGCCCTGGTTGTTGGACACTGGGGCAGCGTGTGAGATTCTTGAGCATCTTAGTTACTGTCCTGTCTCCTGTACAAATTTCAAGTCTTTTGCATTACTCTTCCCTCCAGCAAGATGCTTCTCCCAGATCTGTTTTTCCTCTTTACTCTCAACTCAAATGTCACCTCCCTCTCCCACCCTATATGCCCTCCTCTTTCTCTCATCCTTCCTGGTACTTACAACCACATGTAAGTGATTTCCTATACTTGCCTCTTTATTATATGTCTCCCTTAATTAAAACAGAAGTTCTCTACCTATGCATCTCTGAGCCCAGTGCAGGATTGGTGATCAGTAAAAAGTTGTGAAATGATTGAATACCGAGATGAGCATATTTCTAAGGAAGAATAAACTTTAAAAATATCTTAGGGCTTTCTTTAGAGACTTCCCTGCCTACACAGTGGATAAGAATCAGCCTGCCAATGCAGAAGACACAGGTTCGATCCCTAATTTGGGAAGATCCCACGTGCCCAAGCAACTAAGCCCGTGCACCACCACTATTGAGTCTGCATGCTGCAGACACTGGAGCCTGAGCGCCCAGGACCTATGCCTGGCAACAAGGAAGCGCCCGAACTGCAACAAAAAGTAGTCCCCACTCTGCAACTAGAAAAAGCCTGTGCAAAGGCAGTCAAAAGAAATCAACAAATGAACCTCAGTGTTTTCTGTGGGTTTCCCTGGTGGCTCGGATGGCAAAGAATCCACCTGCAATGTGGGGAGAACTGGGTTTGATCTCTGGGTTAGGAAGATCCTCTGGAGGAGGGCATGGCAGCCCACTCCAGTGTTCTTGCCTGGAGAATGCCCATGGACAGAGGAGCCTGGCAGGCTGCACCCATGGGTTCGCAGAGAGTCAGACACGACCGAGCGACTGAGCACAGGGCTTCCTGTAGAGGGATGTAAAGCGTTTCAGCCTGTGCCCCTTTCCAGTTGAGGCTGTCCTCCCCTTCCCAACCTCCCTGCCTTTTTCCCCTTCCCCTCTCTTATCTATTGTCTCCTTCATATCCTCCCTTAAATACCACCTCTTTCAGGAAGTCTTCCAGGGTGGATCCTATGTGATTCGAACTTCTCTAGTCCGTGTCTTCCCCAAGCAAAGAGACTCAGTGTAGAATATGTCTCCAAATATATGAGCATACAGGCAGACAGAACTCATCCTGAGCATCAGAAAGGTTGCATCTGACAGTGGGTATGAGGAATTTCCAGGGAGGGGGCGGGGGCGAGTATTGTTCATAACTGGGGCTGTTTATGCCAGTGTGTTTGGTCTGTGAAAATGTATTCAGTGCAGGCTTATGAATTGTGCACTACTTTATCTGTATGTAATGCTTCAGTTAAAAAAAAAAAAAAAGCAGTGTTCTCAAACTTTGCTATGTATTATAATCAACTGGGGTGATTTTAAAAAATCCCAGTGCCCAAGTCTTACCCCAGGCTCATTACATCAGTCTGTGAGGGCGGGCTCCAGCCATTAGTATTTTTTTAAAGCCCCCAGATGATTCCAATATGCGGCCAAGTTTGAGAGCCAGTGGACCATACAATTTTGCCCTTGAGGATATAATTCATTGCCTTCCTCTTCTGTCGTTTAACTTATTCAAGATATCTCTCTTCCAGTGACTGTTTTGTGAAAACCTCAAGGTAGCAGTCTCCTCTCGTGACACCCAGCGTGGCAGCGTGTTGAAGGGGAGAAGGGGATGCGAGGAAGTGGCAGATGGGTCGTGGAGAGAGATGGGGAGAGTAAAGCAGAGCGGTGTGATGCAGTGGGGTGGGGGCAGGATCCACTTTGGGTGGGGACCATGGGACGCCTTTCTGAGAAGGTGTCCTTTAACCTGAGATCTGCAAGACACAAAGCAGCCAATCAGGAGCCACAGCCTGAAATTGGAAGAGGTTGATCTGCTTCCAGAACACAAAAGATGTAGCTGCCAGGTCCCAGGTTGGGAGGGCCAGGCAGCTGGGAAGAAGAAGCAGAGCGAAGGCAGGAGAGGCGAGTCAGGTCAAGATCACAGTGGGGGTGTGTGCATGCGCACATTATTGGTCATAATATGGAGTCTGAATTTTCTTCTTTCAGCCTTTGATAAAGGCTAATCAACTCATTTATTTACATCCTGAAAGCCCTAGTCCCTTAGACTGGATTTGCTCAACCAGCACAGAAGACACTATGTCTTCTTCTACTTGGTGGAAATTTACTCCCTGAAAACATTTAAGGTGGATGACAAAGTTTGGGGATGCTCAGGCATTGACAAGCTTGCTTCTGCGAATAAATCTTCCAAGAGTTGTTAGTCTCTCTTAAGAAAAAAAAAAAAAAAAAGATGTGGTTACATGTAGAATTAAGCATTATGGATATTTGCAACGGGGCAGCTGCTGAGCAGGCCGGCTGGGGTGTGGGAGCTCTTCAGTCGAGCATCCATTACGTTCGTCCCTGGGAGTTGACTACTTGGAGTTGGTGACCGTGTTTTGCTGCTGCTGGAGAATCCAGACCACGTCGCCGGCCCAGGAACCCATTGCTCAACTTCATTAGCCACAGGAAGACATTAAGTGAGTGTAAGGACCGAACGGCCTGGAAACCACGTGACGAGCAGCCTTTAAGTTCTGGGCTCCGGTATATTTTATGCCATTTCAACTGTGCATCAAGCTCTCATCCCTGGACTCATTAGAACTGTGTGCCCAAAGGTGCCCCTCAACTTTCAGAAGCAAATAGAGAATGATATAATTCGCTCTGAGAACACCTTTCTGTCTCATCCAGAGCATGTCTTATCTGTTATGATTAGGCATTAAGCGTCCTGTTGTCTTGAAAATTTCATGAGATTCTACCCCTGCTTGCTAGGATTATGTCAAAGTGACTTTTCCTGGATGCTGTTTTTGCCCATCAATACAGCTTGTCTTTTCTCCTTAACCATTGCTGGGAAGGCCAACACTGCTAAGGAGCCCACCGGATTAAAATGGTCGAATAGTTCAGGCTTGCAGATGCCCTTGTGTGTCTTGAAGGCTTGTGTGTCTTGCTTTTGGTTCCCCAAGAAGCACACCCCTCAAGATTAAGATTTGAGAGCAAGTCGTTTATTTGGAAGATAATCCTGGAAAACTCCAGTAGGGGCGGGGAGAGAAGGATGCAGGCAGTTGGAGAGTGTCATCAAGCAGGTTGTCATTGCGGGCAACTGCGGGCTCATCCCGCTGGGGGAGGGGCGGGACTCGGTGTAGATGTGTAGATACTCCCCCTGGGGATATCCCTTCTGAAGTTGGGGAGTGCCGAGGTGTCTGCCCACCTGGGAGCTGGGAGGAGACAGCTTCTCCCGCCCTTCCCTGCGTCAAAGAGCTGCGTGTGCTACTGAAGTGTGGGGAAGTGGGCCAGTCACCAGGCAACGTCTGTTAGACTGGAATCCCCCAAACCGTGACCTTCACATGGGCGAGCCCCAAGACTGTCTCATACACATTGTCTTATAGGCAACGTCTCCGCTTCTTAGCCTGGTTCCGGTACATCGCAGACCTTCAGTAGTGGTCTGTGCGTTAGTCGCTTAGCTGTGTCCGACTCTTTGCGACCCCGTGGACTGTAGCCCGCCAGTCTCTCCTGTCCATGTGCTTCTCCAGGCAAGAATACTGGAGTGGGTTGCCACTTCCTTCTCCAGGGGATCCTCCCAATGCAGGAACTGAGCCCGGATCTCCCTTGCAGGCAGATTCTTTACTATCTGAGCCACCAGGAAAGCCCTTCAGTAATGACCTAAATGCATTGTAAGTCTTCACACCATGCCCCCGTTAGTCACTCTGTCTTAATACTCTTATCTGTAATGTATTTAGTTCTTATTAGTCTTGTTTATTCGCTAGTTTTGTCAGAGTCCTCTCTCCCCACAGTGTGCCCACTGGGACCAGCAGCCTCTCTTTTCCTCACATCTCTAGTGCAGAGCAGAGTTCTCATTATTACCATGGCTCGAGATTTTAAACAAAATCAAAGATGTGATCCAAGACAAGTGTGTTCTTAACTGTAGATGGGAGAAGAACGTTTGAAATTAGGATTGTCCCAAGAAGGTAGGCACCAGGAAAGGAAAACAAATGTAGGTGTAGAGCCAGACAGACCTGCATTTGAAAACGACTTCCACTATTCACTGAGACTATAACCTTGGGCAAGCTATTTAGCCTCTCTGAGCCTCAGTTTTCCTATCATTGAAAACGACTTCCACTATTCACTGAGACTATAACCTTGGGCAAGTTATTTAGCCTCTCTGAGCCTCAGTTTTCCTATCTGTAAAATGGGGACAATTATGTCACCGATTCCATTAGGGGCTCAGAGGGGATTGTGTGACCTAACCTAAATACTCATCACGACACCTGACACATGGACAGTACTCCCACATTTTTAGCTTTTTCATTCTTTTACAAGCATTTGTGGATTGACTATTGTTTATAGAATGATGTCAACTGCATCTGAGGTTTAATCTACTCTGTACTAGGGGATAAAACGAGCATCAGCTCAATCCTCTATGTTTGCAAGGACACCAATTCACAGAAGCCAACTGGGGAAGCTCAGATCTTCATGTACAAACGGCAAAGATAGCATAGCACACACCCCAGCCATTGGTGGCAGACAGCTGCTGCCAGCACCTCCTCCTCTTCTTTGGGGCCTCCTCCGTTTCCTACTAAGGTTCATTAAGCACCTCCTCCTTGCCAGGCAGTGGGCTGGGTGCTACGGATGCGGAGGGGAAGAAAGCAACTGCCGGGTCCCTAGGGAACTTAACCATCCAGGGAAAGAGGCAAATTATAGAAATGGTCTAACAGTAGTTAGTGTTTGTGAAGCACTCAGGCCACACACTGTGCTGAGCACCTGAAACGTGAATGTATCAATCCTTGGAACAATTCGATGAGATGCTGGTCCCCATTTTACATGTGAAGAAACTGAGGCACAAAGGAATTAGGAAACTCACCCAAGGCTATAGAGACAGCAGCTCAGAAGCCTGGATTCAAACACCCTGAGAAGGCTCTAGCTTGTACATCCAACCACCACACATTACTCTCTTGGTAACACTACAGCCGTGCTGAGTCATTTTTTTATTATTATTTTTGACTGTGCTGGGTCTTCACTGCTGCATGGGCTTTTCTCTGGCTGTGGCAAGCGGGGGCTTCTCACTGCAGTGACTTCTCTTGTGAAGCCCGGGCTCTAGGGCGGTAAGGCTTCAGCAGTTGCGGCTCCCGGACTATTGAGCACAGGCTCAGTACTTGTGACCCACGGGCTTAGTTGCTCCGAGGCATGTGGGATCTTCCTGGATCAGGGATCAAACCTGTGTCTCCTGCCTTGGCAGGGGGATTCTTTACCACTGAGCCACCAGGCAAGACCCACGCTGACTTTTGTATCGCAAAATATCTGGTCACCGCATTGCTTTTCCCTGTTTGTACTCTGCAGCTTCACAGTTCTTGAACTGTTCTTAAACATAGTCCATGTGTTGTCTCCTACAGAGTTAAAATAGATTGGTTCCTGGGCCCCATCTTTAGGAATCCTGAGAGAGTAGATGTGGGGTGGAGTCTGAAAAGGTGCCTAACAAGATCCTGTGAACTCTCAGAGCATACTTGGAGTTGCATGCGTTCCAAGAGGGGTGCTTTCTGCTCCCAGGAGACACTTGACAATGTCTGCAGATGTTTCTGATTGTCACGATTCAGGGGTGTGTTACCGGCATCTAGCAGGTAGAGGCCAGAGATCCCGGCAAACGTCCTATAGCACACAGGCAAGGCCCTTGCAAGCAAAGACTGACCCAGCCCCAAATGTCAATAAGGGCCAAGGCTGAGAACCCCAGCGCAGAGCCCGGCCTCGCAAGCTTTACTGTAGAGGAGGCATCTGGGGATCCGGCTTCCAGTGCAGATTCTGATCAAGTGAGCGCAGAGTGCCTGTGTGTGTTTAGTTGCTCAGTCGTCTCGACTCTTTTGCGACCTCATGAATGGTAGTCCGCCAGGCTCCTCTGTCCATGGGATTCTCCAGACAAGAATACTGGAGTGGGTCACTATTTCCTTCTCCGGGGGATTTTCCCGACCCAGGGATCGAACCCGTGTTCCCTGGATCTCCTGCACTGCCAGGTGGGTTCTTTACCACCGGGCTACCAGGGAAGCCCATAGGGTGCCTGGGACGCTGCATTCCTAACAAACTGCAGCAGATGCTGCTAATGGTTCTGCTCCAGGGACCACACTTCGAGTAGCAAAAGCTAGACAACGTTCTGCACAGACATAGGTCTTGAATCAAGTCCTAGGGTACAGTGAACGCTTAAGAAATAAAACCCGAACCTCAGCCTGAATGAGTGTGGAACAAAAGTAACTCTGAGTTTCAATCTCTCCTTCAACTCCCCCTGTAGCTAGTTTCGCCCTTAAAGAAGTTCAGGGAGGCGGAGGGGCTCCCGGGGAGGAAGTCTTCCGCGCCCCTCCTGGACGCGGTGAGGGGCCGATTTAAAACGAGCAAGGACAGAGCTTGGTCAGAACTGCCTTCCTCTGCTCTGAGACATCAAGTCGAGTCTATTGTTGCCTGGAATCGTGGCTTCTTTCCAAGAGCCGCACGCTACATCTGCCTTTCAGGTCTGCGAGCGCGAGATGAAAAAGTGGCTGTTTGTGAAATGGTTGCTCTCCTGGGAAAGGGGTATGGGAGAAAATGGACTCTCTGCGCCCAGCCCTCCAGAGATGGCACCCCAGCCCCCGTGATAAATGGCAGCATTAACAAGGTTTGGTTGAGAGGGGACCTGCAGATTTATGACTTCCTGTCTCCGCCAGCAGATGTCATTATGGCTGACAGAACAGAAGGCCTTTCAAGAGCTGGCTGGGGTGGAGCTAAGGAGAGGGGAAAAAAATTAAATAAAAGGCAGAAGCCAAAAGTAGTGTTTGCTCACTGGTGCTATTGTTGATGCTGTCATTTTAGGAACACGGGGAAGTTTTACATTAAACCGAGCGTCTTGTAATATTTCTGAGGTCCAGCTTTGAAGATGTAGGTGGAAACTCTCAAATGAAGGACAAAGGTATTAACTTCGCTCAAATAGGAAAACTTGCAGGGTTTTGTCCCAGGTTTATCTGTACCTGAAAAGTTCTTCAGGATGAAGTGAACACAGCACTGAATAAATTTATATTTTTACTCTGGAATATCATTTTGATGGGTGTTTAAATACATTTACAAATGCAGCAGCCTCTTCTGAAATTCTTTTGACATACATAAAATTTTTACCCATTTCTAAGTTGTTTAACAGAGTGTGATTGGTATTTTATGGGCTAGATTTTTTGAAAATTGGTGTAAATTTAGCATTTATCATTGGGCCCCCGCACCCATGCTAATAAGTACAACCACTTATTACTTACTTAACAATAATTACAAGTCGCATTTCCACATTTCCTCTTTCTCATCCTCGCCTAAAGCTAAAGGAAGTATTTCTGTAAGTAAAGGAAGTATTTTTTCTAGTTGATTGACTCATCTCATGGGGGTATTGAATGTATTCTGCGGGCTCAGGTAATCACTGCCTCAGAGTGACCTGGAAGGAGCAGTTCTGGGGGGTACTGAATGCATTCTGTGGGCTCAGGTAATCACTGCCTCAGAGTGACCTGGAAGGAGCAGTTCTGGGGGGTACTGAATGCATTCTGTGGGCTCAGGTAATCACTGCCTCAGAGTGACCTGGAAGGAGCAGTTCTGGGGGGTACTGAATGCATTCTGTGGGCTCAGGTCATCACTGCCTCAGAGTGACCTGGAAGGAGCGGTTCTGGGCTGTCTTTATGGACCTGTCATCAGCAAATCATCTCCCATCAGGACCACACGACCAACATACTCAGGCAGAAGTTGAGAGCCATGGGGAGCCTCACGGAGGACAGCCACCAGGTCCCCTTCCAAAATAAACTCATCTCCAGCCAAACCCGATCCAGAGACTTCTTCTATAATTAACCAATAGCTGTGGTGTTAATGCGTATGGGGTAGTGAGTATCTGATTTTTGCAGTGACTCTGAAGGTATGAAAACGGCCACCCATAGTCCCTTCTGGAGAAGGCAAGCAACCCACTCCAGTATTCTTGCCTGGAGAATCCCATGGATGGAGGAGCCTGGTAGGCTGCAGTCCATGGGGTCGCTAAGAGTCGGACACAACTGAGCGCCTTCACTTTGACTTTTCAATGCATTGGAGGAGGAAATGGCAACCCACTCCAGTGTTCTTGCCTGGAGAATCCCATGGATGGAGGAGCCTGGTAGGCTGCAGTCCATGGGGTCGCTAAGAGTCGGACACGACTGAGCGCCTTCACTTTGACTTTTCACTTTCATGCATTGGAGGAGGAAATGGCAACCCACTCCAGTGTTCTTGCCTGGAGAATCCCAGGGATGGGGGAGCCTGGTGGGCTGCCGTCTCTGGGGTCGCACAGAGTCGGACACGACTGAAGCGACTTAGTAGCAGCAGAAGCAGCATAGTCCCTTCTGCAAACCGCTCTGGATTGGCGGTGTGGTGGTCTGCTTAAAACCCGGGCTCTGGAGGCTCAGTCTCTGAATTCTTTTCCTGGCTCTTTCACCCACTACCTGTGTTATTCTGGGCAAGCTACTTAAGCTACCTCACCTGTCACATGATGGACAATAATAGCACCATTCTCTTACGTTTTTTTTGTTTTTTTTAATGAAGATCAAATGCAGAGTTCATGAAGTGATTAGCCAAGTGGCTGGCCCAGGGTAGGAGTTCACTAAATTAGCTGTTGTTCTAATGATTACCATTAAAATACCTTCCCTCTTCACTATTTCACAGGTAGACACCTAGAGATGTGGACTAATTCACTGGCCACCCAGAAATGAAATCCGATAAGAACAAAATAACAATAACGCTGATCGTGGCTGTCGGGTACTGAGTGCACGAAGCTCCAGACGCTGTACTAAGTCCCTTACATGCAAACCTATTGAGTTTAATCCTCAAAACAACCTTAGGAGGCCAAGTGATATGACTCTCCTTTTACATATAAGGAGACTCAGAGTGGATAGCTTAAGCCAATGGTTCTCAACGGTTTGATATGCATTGGAATTACCTGTAAGGCTTGAGAAAACTCTGATTACTGACTCCTTTCCCTGGAGTATTTGATTCAGTAGGTCTGGTGCGTGGGCCCTGGGATTTTCATTCCAAAAATTCTCAGCTGCTGCTGCTGCTGCTGTCTGGAGACCACATTTGAAAATCGCTGGTTTCAGTAACTTTCAAGGTTCGTTGTTATTGTTCGATAGCTAAGTCGTGTCCAACTCTGTGACCCCATGGACTGCAGAAGCCATGTCCTTCACTATCTCCTGGAATTTGCTCAAGTTCATGTCCACTGAGTCGATAATGTTATCTAACCATCTCATCCTCTGTCGCCCCCTTCTCCTTTTGCCTTGAATCTTTCCCAGCATCAGGGTCTCTTCCTGTTCAGGATTACACAGTGACCTTGTTCTTGTTTAAGGTTCTTATTCAAGTTCAAGTTTGCACAGTGAGTAAGTGGCAGAGTGAATTTTCAAATTTTAAAAATTTGAGTACATTAAAAAAACGTATTCTTAACAGGTATCTATATTACTTAGAGTTCCTAACATCAAACTTTTGATTTAATGGTTGATGGTTGAATTCACAGAGCATAATGTTTCAGACAGCTACTTGTTTAAATATTCTCGTCCATGAAGCTCATCATAGTGCAAAATAGATTTTAGTTCCCTGGAAGGGGAAAATTTCAGGGATGTTTTCAAAAGGAGGAGTCCTGGTATCATCCTCATGCACCACTGTTGAGATTCACAGCAGTCCTGCTGGGGTGGAAGAGAATGCAAGGTCTGTGGCCCACCCCAGCTGCAGAAAGCGCTAGAATTTCCAAGATGGAGCCTGGCCGCACAGGCTACACCTGGATGCCACCTGTTTCTGACAGACACAGTGTTTGCTCAGTCACCAACCCAGGAGGACTCTCAGACGCAGTCCACTGGACGTCCGAGGGCCCTGGAGATCCTCCACTGAATGTCTAAGATCTAGATTTCTCTATGGCCCAGGTGAGCCTCTTGAAACGAGTCAGCCCAGGGACCGCTGGCACCCGCTGCATTAATTCCTTAAGAACAGGGATGTGCTTGAGTCCACAGTGGGGAGTGTGGGAATGCAGGAGAGAGACGGCCACAAGCGCCTGGTCAGAGATGTGCTTGGAGACAGAGGACTGCAGGAGCAGAGTCAGGACAAAGCCCTATATCCCTTAGTGAGCACAGCAAGGCAGCAAAGGGCCATTGGCATCTTCCTCATTCAGTTGCAAATGACAAGAACTGAAATTCAAATACATAGACAAGATGTACTTCACGATATGGAAAGATTCAAGGACTTGAGAAAATGGATGAGGCAGAAGTTGGTTGCTGGAAGCCTGAGGATCCCTGTGGCCAGGGTCAGGAATGAGGAACAGAGGAGGCCTTGGCTTGCCAATAGAGACTGAAGCTCCAGTGCTTCCTCTGTCGGGTAGATTAGCTGGTCACTGGGGACCCTTCTTGTCTGACATAGGAAGATGCTATTTATTCATCTATTCACTCATTCATTCAACAGCTGTTTGCTGAGCACACACTATGGACTCGGCACTGTTAGAGACTGCTCTGTATTCTTTTTCCCTGGGAGCACCTGCTGAAGCCTCGTGCTCGTCCAGGTTGTGTGACCCTGGGACGTGCACTCAACTCTGGGCTGATCACTGAAGATGGGGGCGGGGCGGGTGCTGACCCCGGAGCAGATGCTTTCTGTGGGGGCAGGGCTGCTGCCTGCCTCACTTTAGTCACATCATTTCAGAGACTTGGTTCCTCAAAGCAAAATTAAAGAGCTGTTACCAGAAAGGTGGCTCATGGATGCTGGATAGTCAAAAACCATAAACATTCACACTAATAGGTGGAGTGGATTACCATTTCCTTCTCCAGGGGATCTTCCCGACCCAGGGATCGAACCCAGGTCTCCCCCATTGTAGACAGATGCTTTACTGTCTAAACCACCAGGGAAGTCCCCACTAATAGCTAACTTTCTTTTTTTGTGCCTCACTCTAATACGAAGAGGTTAAGATAAAGTGAAGTCTGCAACATTTTTACTACCAAGGACACCTTACATGCTGTCCCCTGCTGCCTACCCTGGGGACCAAATTTAACTACATTTGAAAAATGTTGTCTATCATTTACCCATTCATCCATCAATACATCCATGTGCTATTTGACATGTTTTCATTGAGTGTCTAGTTTCTTGTCTTGTTCTAGCACTGAAATTATAGCAGTTGTGGTTTGCACGACCCTGGGGCTTCTGCATCCAGCCTAGACTCAGCGGCATCCACGTTTCTGATTAGATGAGATAATTCAAATCTTCATCGTTAAAGCCACTAGATGAAGTATTCTATTACTTGTAGTTAAAAGCATTCCTAATTGATACAATCAGATCCAAAAGAGACCCTCTAAGCAGCTTAGAGTATGAAGATGTCCAGTGAATAAATGATTATAAGTGCCACAAAGCTCCTGAAGGGGAGTACAGGAGCTTACACTTAGGAGAAGTAATCATTTTTTTTAAATGCATTTAACAAGCAATAACACTTTTTCTACTATGTTAGAGAATTAGATCAGAGTGTGGCAAAGTTTTTCTTAAAGGACCACACAGTAAATATTTCTGCTTTGCTGACCATATTGACCTCTTTTGCAACTACTCAACTTTGTTGTTGTAGGACAAAAGAAGCCACAAATGATATGTAAATAAGGGGGCTGGCTGTGTGCCAATAAAACTTTATTTACAAAAATAGGTAGCTGGCTAGATTGGACCCTGGTCCGTAATTTACTGACTCCTGAACTAGGTATGCACATTGAGTATGCAATAAAAACAAGCAATCAAAAATAGTTTATAGTATGCTTATTAAAATATGGGAAATTTCTCAAAGTTTTGCTTTACAGATTCCCAGTGCCAAGTCTCAAACTCACACATTCTGTGATTCAGTGATGCCTCTGTCGAGCTTCCCCTTCTCCCGCAGAAGGGAATTGAGTGGTGGGTCAGCTGGAGAGCTGCCCGAAGTACGAATCTCAAACAAGCTTAGAGACACTAATGAAAGAAGCTGGAAAAATACACATTTCCCCCCTCTGATAAAACATATATCACTATAAAGTGAAGAAGGCAAAACATAACATTTATTAGCCCTGGAATATTTTTGCTGAGGATTTTTGTAACTAACACACCCAGCAGTGGTAGTCAGCTCAAAGATGGCAGTTGTGGTTAGCAGAAACCCCAGAGCCACATCACGTGTGTGGTGTGCTCTGATTTACAAGGGCTGTGATCTACATTGTGAATAGTCAGCCTTCCAATATACCTCCCAAGAAGTCGCTTGGTTCAAAAGAGTCGCAAAAGAATGCTAAAGGAAAACTAAAACTGCAGAAAAGTTGGAAATATCTTGTTTTACTTTTTAAAAGAATATTGACTCTGTTTCGAGTGGAGAACGTCAGAAGGAGAAAAACAAATACCGCATATTAATGCATATGTATGGGATCTAGAAAACTGGACTGATGAACCTATTTGCAAGGAAGGAATAGAAATGCAGATGTAGAGAGTGGACTTGTGAACACAGTGGGGGAAGGAGAGAGTGGGGTGAATGGAGAAAGTAGCCCTGACATATATACACTCTCAGTGTAGTAGACAGCTGGTGGGAAGGTGCTGGATAACACAGGGAGCCCAGCCTGCTGCTCTGTGATGACCGGTGGGGTGGGGAGGGGAAGGGCTGGGAGGCTTAGGAGGGAGGGGAGATACGTGTGTGTATACACGTATCATTATGGCTGATTTGCATTGCTGTATAGCAGAAACCAATGCAATATTGTAAAGAAATTTTCCTCCAATTAAAATATAAATTCAAAGAGAATATTGACTGTTTCAGCTAATGGAGGTAAACTGTAAGTCACGTGGATTCTGGAAAACAGTCTTACAAGAAAATTAGATTCCTTCCACCATCAGGGCCTACCTCTGGGGCAAAATCTGCAAGGACCCTGGATTGAAAAGTCACTGGATTATTCGTCCACAGGGCTCTCATTATCCTAAGGCCCACAAACTCAAGTATCCCTTGTATCCAAGAAGGTAGTAACAAAATGGAGCAGATTGGGTCTGAGGCGACAGGGAGTGGTGGGCATTAAGGCAGCCTGGAGGGCTCATGGCCTGTCTAAAGGGGGCAGTCACTATACAAAACCCCTATAGGCTCCAGTGAGTTGCTTCCCCCTTAGGAAAGAGCTCAAGATCTTTATAAGAAGACAGTAATCTAGACTTTTCAATAAAAGTTCCCTATTGTGTAAATTTTGTGCCAGCCAAGTAAAACATATTTGTGGTTCAATCATGGCTTAAATTATAAGCCTCTGTCTCCCTTTTCCTTGCACACACGTGCACACACACACACACACACACACACAAGTACCTTCTATTCTAGACAAGAGACACTGCTTCAGCTACTGTAGTGAGGACATGCCGGACGCCGCCGAAGTATAGCTGTGCATCTTAGCTGACCTGATTTCTCAACTCTGCCTCCCCAGATAGGATGAACTGTTGTACAACACGGCACCCCTTCCCATATCTCAGCTATGGATCTATTAGTGTCGCTATTTATGGAGAGGAGAAGAGAGAGTGATAATTTATACATACATTTGTTTTGTAAAAATTATGCTCCCATCCTCTGATTGGCTTGAGTCCCCCAGAATATCACCTCTCTGTGATAAATAACGTGTCTGGGAGGGGAAATGCTAAATCGTTTAAGAATTTCAAATTTTTACGTTGCCACTTGTAACAAACTGTGTCATCCACTGAACCATGCAGTTTTTCCCCCCTCCTCAAAATGTCACAAGAAGAAACGTGATCGCAACAGTCTACACATGCCAAACACATTTGTCGAGTAGACGACATGGAAAGAATTGCAATCGAAGCACCACCCCTGTAAAGAAACGCAGAATTTAACCTGATTTTAATTGAAGTGTTGCAAGTCGATACCTTTTGTTTAGTCAGGAGACAAAGCAGGTATAAAGGCGGGTAGTGACAGTAACTACTCAAGACACTTTGAGCGCTGGGACTTCTGAGGCAGTTTGAGGAGGAAAAAAAAGCAATACTATACTAACTTATATGAAAGAAATGTGATTGCATTTAGTGGAGAAAATGCTTCCAAGATGGTAATGAATAAGGCAATACAGTCATCCCTCAGTATCCACAGGATGGGTTCCAGGACTCCAGAAGATACTAAACTCCAAAAAGTGCCCAAGTTCTTGATATAACGTGACACAGTACAGTTGGCCCTTAGATCCGCAGATTTCACGTGTGTGGATTCAACCAACCAAGGGGATCGGATGCAGCGTCTGCAATTCAACGGACAAACTCAGCTGCCCGTTTCTTGCAAGCGTGCCAAGAATTAATAGCTGCAGTCGTGTTGGACTCTTGGCAATCCTATGGACATAGGTCGCCAGCCTCCTCTGTCCCTGGGATTCTCCAGGCAAGAATACTGCAGTGGGTAGCCATGCCCTCCTTCAGGGGATCCTCCGGACCCAGGGATTGAGCCCAAGTCTTATGTCTCCTGCATCAGCAGGTGGGTTCTTTACCACTAGTGCCAGTGAGCCCGACCGCCTAGACCGCCAGTTTAGCGTGGTTCAAAACTGAGGTACTGTATGCTTCAGGAAGATACTCCTGGGCACTCAGTAGTTAAACAAAGAAACGGGACAGCTAGGTGTGGTGGACCCCAGTGGTTTCTCCTGTCTAACTTCAGTTCCTCTTCCTCTTCCAGATAACACCATTTGGAGTTTGACTCCCCCACCATGATCAGCCATTAATTTTTGTGGTATCGATCCTTCCCCCAGCTTTTGAGGGTGGACTCTGACTATCTGAAGCCAAAAATCCTATTCTGTCTCATCCCTCTGGAAACCATGATTTGATTTATGATGGAAGAAACCCAGTCAAAACCAATACAATCTCTGGAGAATTTTTCTAGGGCTTCTGAGATGAAACAAGTGGCTCTCAACTCTTTGAGATCCAGTCCTTCCATGATCTGTGTGGTGTGAAGATATGTAGACTTGCCCAACTTCATTGCTTACTAAGACAGAAGTCCATGGAACTGCCAATGGGAACTCATCTGAAGCCTGAGGAAGTTGCTAATTCAATGGAAGGCAGAGAAGAAATACAGAAGGGAACTAAGCTGGTCCTTGACGGCACTAGATCAAACTGTACCTGAAGCCCTGCCCTTGGCCCTTTCAGTGATGCAAACATATGCATTTCTTCCTTCTTCAGGCCAGTTTGAATTTATTTTCTGGTTGCAGTGCAGAAGACTCTTGAGAGTCCCTTGGACTGCAAGGACATTAATCCCATCAATCCTAAAGGAAGTAAGCCCTGACTATTCATTGGAAGGACTGATGCTGAAGCTCCAGTACTTTGGCCACCTGATGCAAAGAGCCAACTCACTGGAAAAGACCCTGATTCTGGGAAAGATTGAAGGCAAAAGGAGAAGGGGGTGGCAGAGGATAAGATGGTTAGATAGCATCACCAACATAATGGATATGAATTTGAGCAAACTCTGATAGATAGTGAAAGACAGAGGAATCTGGCATGCTTCAGTCCATGGGGTTTCAAAGAGTTGCACATGACTTAGCAACTAAACAACAACACACTTTACATGGTAAGATTCTTAACTCACTATTTGGTTTTGCCAAGTTGATGATGACATATTAATCCAATTTCAATGAGTTATGCTGGGAAAGTGAGGTCACACCGTGGGTCTCCGATTCACTGTTTTATTTAGTATGTTGTTTTTGATCAGCATGAATACCTTCTTAAATCATTTTCTTACCAGTCTCCTGTCCACACTTTGCAACACAGATCAGGCACCACCTTCCCTATTCAGAATTCATTCTGAGCAAGAAGTACAAACATTCGACTTTCAGATCTATTGAGGTGGCCCCAAGTAGTGGATAAAAGCGTATGTGCTATGTTAGACAAACAGGATTTTGAATTCTGGCTCTGTGATCTACCAGCTGTGTGACTCTGGACACCTCACCTAAACCCTCTAAAACACTTCACCCAATCTCTAAAAAATGTTGTTAAGAATAGCATCTTACCTCACATGACTCTTGTGAGGATGAAATGAGATAATTCATGGTGTGTGACACAGAAGACGTGCTCAGTAAATGCCGGGGCTGTTGTTAGGTTCTTCATACTTATCAAGGAACTCACTTTACCGAAAGAGCCCAGTACATCTAATCTGCAGCTATTAGCCCAATAAACATTTGCTATGTGAGTAATTAAAAATTTGATGAATAGATGGTTGAAGGCACACACGAGTGAATTAAAATATAATGCAAGGAAAAAATGAATGAACGCGTAAATGGATGACTGGGAGCTGGGAAGTGAGAAGCGGGGCCACGAGTGGGGGCGCTGGGTCTGCGGCTGAGAGGAGGGCGAGGGAGGGACGCTGTGTCTTCCAGGGACGCCCTCCCCTGATCTGCGCTCCGCCGGGCGCGGTGCTCTGCATGCCGCTCCCTTCCCCCTCTCATCACTGCAGGTCACCTGTCGGACGTTTGTGACGGGCAGCTGTACAGACAGCCATAAAGCAGCACTTACGGCCAAAGTCATCACATTCTGGGAGCCTCTGTGTTTCAGGCGTACATCATTTTCTTCCTTTTCTCTGGGTTCCAGTCACTCAGCACACAGATGGAATTCAGCATAGATGGCTTAATTCCTTCTAACAGCTCCCTATAGGCTCTGAGCTAAGGGTTTCCCTGGTAGCTCAGCTCGTAAGGAATCTGCCTGCAATGCCAGAGACCCTGGTTCGATTCCTGGTTTGGGAAGATCCCCTGGAGAAGGGATGGGCTACCCACTCGAGTGTTCATGGACTACCTGGTGGCTCAGCTGGTAAAGGATCCGTCCACAATGCAGGAGACCTGGGTTTGATCCTTGGGATGGAAAGATCCCCTGGAGGAGGGCATGGCAACCCACTCCAGTGTTCTTGCCTGGAGAATCCCATGGACAGGAGCCTGGTGGACTATAGTCCAGGGGGTCACAAAGAGCTGGACATGACTGAGTGACTAAGCACAGTACAGCAGGCTCTGAGATAAAAGTCAGAGGACCGCAAGACCCAAAAGGCCAGTAGGATAATATGGACATGTACTGAGTACTCACTTTAGTCCAGGCCTAAGACTTGGCTGAGGCAAGCAAGTTCACCGTCCTGAATGGAGCTCCTCGTTCAAACTTCACGATTGTGTGTGGCAGCAACGCTCATTCGCTCAACTTTGCTAATGCAGTAACAGAGATATAGCAAAACCGTGTTGCTACACGTTTACAGGTTAGGAAGTAGCATCGGCAGGATTCTAACCCAGGCAAAATCACATGTGGAATCTCTGTGCAAAGAGCTTTAGACTTCATCGTGCTCCACCTGTGTCAACTCCTATAGCATTTGAAGCGATAATCTTACTCTTCCTTCTGCTTCCTTCATAACTCCGGAAAATGCCCTTCGTGGACGTGAATTTGCTTGAAATAAAATTCTTCAACCGTGGACACGTTAGAGCCACTTGGAGAAAATTTTAAGAGCTCATATTCATAGAATTTTTTGGAAAAAGGGGTTTTAAAAATTTCCCTATCTTATTCTATTGATCTTTACAGGTCAGTGGGCAGACACGTGGACTCCTGCTTGGATGTGGATTTCCAGGGACCACTCGGCGTTCTTGGTACCAGGAATCGGAACCACCAGTCTGGCTGTCACAGCCAAGTTTGGCCAGCCTGGCTTTAGCTGTAAGTCTGTTTTAGACACACTTCCATGTCAAACTGTCCAAGGAATTATGCCATTTGCTAGGACCCAGCCCCCAGCCTCACAGAGCAGAGTTCAGAGAAGGGATTTGGAACTGAGAAACAATAGCTTAATAACTGGCACGCTTGTAACTTAATCCTGGGAGTGGGTTGCAATCCACAGAGATGGGTCCTGGGCAGCCATGTCCGTATTCTGTGTGTTTGTCCCCCCTGGGCTGAGAACATCTGGCTCATGGGAGACCCTCGCATCCCGTTTCTCCAGCACTGGTGCTGAGACGGCAGATGAGATCCTGCCACTGAATCCAAATCATTCAACATCTGGGACAGCTGTTTTCCACCAAACAGATTAAGTGCAGAGGAAAAGCTACTCTCTGCAGTGATCATAGTCTGGGTAGGGAAAGCAAGGTAGAAATGAGAAGGAAGAATTGAGAAAGAGAGAGAGAGGGAATCAGACGGCTGTCTAGGTCTTGACTTCAGGCTCTTTCCCAGAGCTGGCTGCATCCTCGTTTTGTGTGTTCCCTGAGACACCCCCACCCTTAGAAAACGTACCTGGACATTTTGCACCAGCCAAAGAAGTTGCTTTCTGCCATCCACACCCTAAAAGCACAGAATCATAGGACGACCAAATCTTGCTACTTCTCAGAACAAGATTTAAATTCTTTTTGAGGCAATGTGGCTTACAAATAACCAATAAATAATTTACTGGTCAAAAACATGGTTGGCCAACTTCCTTGGAAAAAAGACAAGAAATGGGCAGGGCTATTTGTTCCTTGTTTCAGCAACAGGTGAGAGTAAGGATTTCTGAGTTGTCTCCCAGCTCTAATTTCCTTAAAAAAATTTTTTTCCTTATAACTTATAATTGGTAATTAAACAAAAATAACAGTAGTGTTCAGGAAAATGAGAGGAGGGAGAAAGTCAGAATTCAGGAGAAAAACTAGTTGTAAGTCAAGAAGGTACATGGCCATTTTGAGGAGAATAAGACACACTTCAGGAAACGTGTTCCCTTGGACAGGACACAGGACAGGTGCGTCCAGTGATGGCCTGACCCAAAAGCTAAAGTGAGGGGGGAGCTGCGGAGGAGCAGGAGGAGAGGGCATTCCGTGGTTACCAGGGAGAAACTTAACTCATGCGAGCTTAATAAAGCAGTTTCAAAAGGTTTTGGTTTTTTGTTTGCTTCCCACCTGGGTCTGGGCAGAGCGCAGCCAGTCACATTTCAGGCTCGCTGGATCCGGGAAGTTGAGTAACGCCACCAGGACTCATTATCTGTGCCTCTGAGTTCCACTTGTGTCTGCACTGGCTTCATTCCCAAGCAGATTATTTGTTAATATAAGATGCTGCCAGATTTAACAACTAAGAATATAAGACACCTAGATTCATTTGAACTTCAGATAAATAAACAACAAATATATTTTTGAGATTAAGTATATCCCATGCAATATTTGGGATACACTTACACTGTAAAGTTATTCATTATTTGAATTTTACGGGGGAATCAGGTATTTTACTGGGGCTTCCCAGGTGGTACTAGTGGTAAAGAAGCTGCCTGCTAGAGCTGGTGACATAAGAGACCTGGGTTCGATCCCTGGGTCGGGAGGATCCCTTGGAGAAGCGCGTGGTAACCCACTCCAGTATTTTATTGGTCCACCCTCCTCACATGAGGTGGCAAAGATGACTGCCAATACTTCTAGACCTTATATTCTATCTTCTATTATGTGTCCCATTGGAACAATCCATGAACCAATCACTGTGGCTTAAGAAATGCAATAATCTGATGAGCCAGAAGACAGAAAAGATGTGGGAACATAATAGCTGTCCATGAAAAAAAAACAACACAGACTTACAAATGGTTGGAGTGGAATATAGAAACAATTTGAGTTCAAGCTCCTCATTTAGCAGATACAACAGTGAAGCCTGGAGAGCGGCTTTACTTCCCCAGACAGCAGTTGTGGGGGAATCCAGACTGGAACATCCGCCTGCCACCTCCTTACCACCCAGGCTCTTCCCAGGCACCCTCGTGGCCACCGCCATCCAGATATCTACTGGATAAGTCGGTTAGCACCCACAAGGGCTTCCTCTCTCTCTTCTCTGTATACAAAGTGAACAGGTAAAAAGGAAATGCTTGTCAAAACAAATCTCTATTTGGTTTTCTCCATCTACGGGACAATTTCTGTAACGTGTCAATCACTTTGTTGCAAAATAGCCCTTCCGACGCACAATCCACATTTTCTGATGACACCAGCCTGTCAGTCACTCACTACATCAAAGCCAGATTTCATGCCAAGCGAAGACCAGCTTGTCAATCAATTTTCCTGCCACGCATCTGCCAGAATCACCTGCCAGCTACAACTTTCTACTCTCAGATGGACCGGGTCTAGTTAAGCTGGTTTTTATCTCCTCATTGAGCTTCTTTTAGGACTGGTAGCTTAGCAACTAGGCAGTCATTTTCCACGACAACTGGCCTAAGTTTCATAGCTTTCTTGACCATTGCCATTTGTTAGAGAACTGTTTCCCCTCAAGTGGCTAAACAGCAGATGTAAGATTTATTTAATGCTGAACTGTTCTATTGTTTTTAATTATAAGTATTTTCCTACTGTTTAAAAGCAAACACAGGTTATGTTGTCAAATAGACATAACTTTAAGTAGTTATAAAATGTCTTGAAATTTTACTCCAAAGTTTCAAATTCTCCATCACTGGTAGCACTAGAGATCTGAAGAGGCTGGTAAGATAAGTACCCAGCATTTATCGGGTTGTAAATTACTTCACAGGCACCTTCTGGGAGCAAGTAACTCGGAGGTCTCGGAGGTGCTGAGTCGCTTCAGTCATGTCTGACTCTTTGTGACCCCATAGACTGTAGCCTACCAGGCTCCTCTCTCCAGGTAGGATACTGGAGTTGGTTGCCATGCCTTCCTCCAGGGGATCTTCCCGACCCCGGGATCAAACTCGAGTCTCCTGCACGGCAGAAAGATACTTTACTGCTGAATCACCAGGGAAGCCCAATGCTAGGAGGTTAAGCGAAGTGAAAGGCACTCAGTTGTGTTGGACTCTTTACGAGCCCGTGGACTGTAGCCCGCCAGGCTCCTCTGTCCATGGAATTCTCCAGGCCAGAATCCTGGCCTGGGTAGCCAGGCCCTTCTCCAGGGGATCTTCCTGACCCAGGGATCAAACCCAGGTCTCCCGCATCGCAGGCGGATTCTTCACTGTCTGAGCCTCCAGCTTATGTACAGAATATAACAAGTGCTCTCATCCTGAAGGAACTTAGTTTGGGGCAGAGAATTGACAACAAAGTCTAAATCCATTTAAAGAATGCAGGCACTTCCTTGGCGACCCAGTGGTCAGAACCCAGTGCTCTCACCGCCACGAGCTCTGGTTCGATCCTTGCTCAAGGAATTAAGATCCTACCTGTCACGTTTCATGGCCAAAAAAAAAAAAAAAAGAGAGAGTAAACGCCACGTAAATAAGAGAAAACAAGAGAGGTGATGAGAATTTTAAAAGGTATCAAAATGCAGTCATGACTGGTATAGGGGACTTTGTTCTTTCTTTGGGGGCTCGACTTCTAATTTCCCTCCCTAGTTTTGGAGAAATTGCTTACAGCACGTGCAGGAGATCATTCCTTTATCTCCTATTCTGGAAGCTGAAGGGTTGGGCCTTGACTCTGCAGACCCTCTGCCAGCCACAAGATCGCAGTTTGATCAATCAGATGTGTTTACCCTGCAGTGTTGAATCTGCAGCTGTGAGAACACTGGAATGAACTCACAGTAGCTGCTCTGTGTCCACAGGCAATGGTGGTAATTTCTCGGGTGGACTGTTCCTATCCGAAGAAGAATGTTAGGTTTCTTGCCTCCTGGCCACTCCCAGATTTCCATGGCTCTAACCAGACCCTCCAAGCTCTTTATAATTTGGGGTCTCTCTGATAAACTTCAAAAAAGTTTTTAAAGACTTTCAGAATTATTTTCTGTTATCAGTAACCTATAACCATGGAATTTTTAATCAGCATAGACATGAGATAAAGATTCTCTTCTCACTCTGAGCAGCAGTAATTTGGGAAGGCTCCACAGAGAATAAGAATGGTAAGTACTCTGCACAAGTAAAGACCAAGGGAACAGGTGTTCCACGCTGAACCCCTGGTTCAGAGAAACAGAAAAAGTTTAGCACACTGAAAACAAATTTTAAATTGATAAAGGAAAAGCTTTATCACCCTCATCATGTTACCTTAAAGGAATAACACTGGGCCTGGCAAACTGCAGCATTTAATCAAAATGTTGAATGAATGAATGACAAGGGAAAGAAAAGACGCCTTGGTGATTTTGGCTAGACTGGAGACTCCTGGCAGTTTGGTAAGAGATCAGGCTCTAAAATTAGCTCAAGGAATTTCTGTAAAGGACCTAAAAATTAGCTGTGGCTCTTTCTATTATATCAACTTTCAGCATATCATAAGTAGGATACACAGCAATATACATTAAATGATAGATCGCAGCTCTCCAGATTTCTGCACAAAGAGCACGCCTGCAGAGTCACCAGATGAGACATCACGTTTGTGGTCTTGCCCAATGGGAGACAGTCTCAATCTGGAAGTTTCTTTACACTGAAAGGAACTGGCTATAAAGCTCCCTCTGACTACCACAGGAGAGACAGTTTAGCAGAGAGAGAAAGTGCTCAGGAAGAGAAAGAGAGATGATGGTCTGTCTAGCAGATAGGAGCCATCCGTGTGTGATAAGGAGCTGGTGGTAGGCATTTGCAGAGCATGCCATGGGATGTCTCTTTGGTTACACAGCTGTTCTGGGCTTGAAGGAGCGTCTCTTGAGCGACACAGTCAGAGAATTCCCTGTTGTTGGTAATCGGTCTTCTAACATTGCAGAGTAGACTGCTCTGGCATGGGAGCTGGATAATGGAAAATGGAAGCCAAGAGCCAGGATAATTCCAGTAGATACATTTGGATAGTGGTGTGACCCATTTCATAGTGGGGAGGAGTTAGAAGTTAACATCTGAACCCACTCTGTTGCTCACCGTGTAGCAGACTTCTATTACATTCTTTACTGAGCATTAGGCTTTGTTCTAAGAACCTGACATACGTCACCTCATCAAATCCTTGCAGCAGCTTGCGAAGGTAGGTGTTGAGTGGTAGGTCTTGATCAGAGCAGGAAAACCACTGCTTTGGAGAAGGTGTGAGGTCTTATTAGTAAATGTGGAATGTCTGACGTCACTAAGAACTTGTGGAGAGAAAGACAGAACGGAGCGGGGAAATCTTTACAAAACTTACATTCCAGTGATTACACAATGGCTTGGGCCGAGGACGCAGCCCAGGGTCCAGCGAGGGCTGTGCTCCTTTGCTCCCCTTCCAGCATCACTGCCCCAGAGCGCTTTCTTCGTGTTAGTAGCACTGCAACCACAGCAGAGATACACACACGAGGAGAGAGTAGTGAGAGAGCCGCACATGAGCGAGTTATTCCTTCACTGGCAAAGGTCCACTGGTGTTGGTAAACTCTTGTACGAGAGAAAAAAGAATGACATCCAGACAAACACTTATGAACACTTGGAGGCTCTGAGCTCAAGAGAGATTCTCTGTCGGAGAACTGTTGCTTTCCCTGCTTGAGATGGAGCAGGACCCTATGGCCGTTGCCCCTCACCATCGCTTCTGCCTGCCTGGAAAACTTTAGTCAGGGAATAAGTTTGATCAAAGAAGTGAGAAATGCTGAAACAAGGAAAACAGTCAAAGGAGACTAAATAATCATAATGCAGTCATTAAGCATCGTCAAGGACCCTTAATTCTTCCCCAAGGGCTGTAGATAATGTTCTGAGACACATCCCGTGAGCTGTCTTACAGATACCAGAATGCCAGGTGGAGAAGTTAACTTTGTGATGAGCAGACTGTGCCCAGGACGTGAGCAGCCACAATGCCACGGCCAATGAGAACTGACTGCAAAGAGATGGGAGCAAATGACCCCAGAACGGAAGATGCTGCTGCCGCTGCTGCTAAGGCGCTTCAGTCGTGTCCGACTCTGTGCGACCCCAGAGACAGCAGCCCACCAGGCTCCCCCATCCCTGGGATTCTCCAGGCAAGAACACTGGAGTGGGTTGCCCTTTCCTTCTCCAGTGCATGAAAGTGAAAAGTGAAAGTGAAGTCGCTCAGTCGTGTCCGACTCTTAGCGACCCCATGGACTGCAGCCCACCGGGCTCCTGCATCCGTGGGATTTTCCAGGCAAGAGAACTGGAGTGGGGCGCCATCACCTTCTCCGGAACTGACGATGACCTGTACCTAAAACAAACAGGATGATGCTGGTCAGACCACTAATGACCAATCTGAAGATGACTGTTAGAGGTGACTGTGCTGTTTCTGCATGTAGTACATCACTCCCACCACCGCTCATACCTCCCCCTGCCAGGTGACTGGCCTCTGAAAATAAAGCAAGCTTTCCTGCCCACCGACCTGGCCTCTTGGTTGGTTTTTGAGCCATGAGCAGCCGGGCTCCACACACACCTTTCTAATTCAAGCCAAGGCTGATCATAAAACCATTGTGCCTGGCCTGTTCTCCCTGTGGGTGTGGGCAAGGTTGAATTCTCCCTCCTTGGACCTCTCCATGAACTTGGATGTGGGGCAACATGTTCAGGTTTCTTTTCCTAATGAGGGTGATTGGGAGAAAAGCAGAACTTACACAAAGGGGAGTCAAGAGAGAACATTATTGGTCATCTCATTTTATAGACGAAAAAATAAGGCTCAACAAGATTATATAATTCTCAAAAAAAAAAAAAAAAAAAAGCCAGTAAGCAGCGCAGTCAGGATTTAAAATCCCATCAGCCCGTCTGCACTGCTGGAGGTCTTTTCTGTTGTGCTGTGTGCAGATGAGCGCTAGCTGTTTACCAATGCAAGTTCCCCCGGCTGCCCCTCGTTTTATGACAATGGAATGCCCAGATTTTGGTGGAGCACACGGTTGCCCAACTTGAGGCATTTCCTAACTTCCCTACTCGCTGGTTATGGCCAGTCGGGTGAATTCTGGTCAGTGGGAAGTGGACAGGCACGACATATGCTACTTCCAGCTTATGCCCACAAAAGAGGGTGAGTGGACTTTTCCCTTTGCCTCTCTGTTGTCTCCCAGTGGCTGCAGGTGGACAAGCCAAGGATGGATGTCACGTGGTGAGAATGTTGCTCTCGCTGTTCTGTTGCTAAGTTGTGTCCAACTCTTCGAGCCCCATGGACTGCAGCACGCCAGGCTTCCCTATTGAATATATATATAGAAAAATATACTTCTATTTTGTAAAGCCTCCAAGACTTTGGGCCTCTTTGCTACAGCAGCTTAGGCAGTATCCTAACTGATGCATAATATGATGTCTCTCCAAGGATTTTACCATTTTTGTATGAGGAACTACAGGTTCCTATCAAAACTCATTTAATATTTCTTATAAATATAAAAGTATATGATATATTAAATATAGTAATGTTTAAGTGAAGAGTTTAGATACTACCTAATTTTTAGTTTTGTTGATTCATTCTTTATGTTATTTTTATGAGGACTTGAGTTAAAGAATCATTTGGAAGCATTAGTTTTATCTCTGTCCTTGGTAGATCTAACAGACCAGGGTTCATAACCCATAAACAGGGTTCTAAAGACCAAGTATCGGCAAACAAATCTGGCCAGCCTCTGTTCTCGTAAATAAAGTTTTATTTAAACACAGCAAGGCCTTTGTTTGCATATTGTCTATGGCTGCTTCCTGCTGCTGCTGCTGTTGCTAAGTCGTGTCAGTCATGTCCGACTCTGTGCGACCCCATAGATGGCAGCCCAATAGGCTCCTCTGTCCCTGGGATTCTCCAGGCAAGAACACTGGAGTGGGTTGCCATTTCCTTCTCCAATGCATGAAAGTGAAAAGTGAAAGTGAAGTCGCTCAGTCATGTCTGACTCTTAGCGACCCCAGGGACTGTAGCCTACCAGGCTCCTCCGTCCATGGGATTCTCCAGGCAAGAGTACTGGAGTAGGGTGCCATTGCCTTCTCTGGCTACCAGGACAGAACTGAGTGGCTGCAACAGAGACTGTGTGGCCCACCAAGTTTAAGCTATCTACTACCTAGTCCTTTCTAGAAAAGTTTTCCTATCCTTGCAATAGATAAATATTACCAGGGATGCGATGCTTGTTGTGGAAAGTCCAGGTGAGCTCTGGATAGTTCCCATTTAGATGTGACACACGCCTCAGCAGTCATTATTATGGTAGTTTCTTAAATGTGAAAATCTATCAGAATTTTCATAAGTGGGTGGCTGCTCTCACGTGAGTAGTTTCCTTTGGAACATATCTTTTGGAGGAATTTGTTATTTTTGAATTTTTTATCTCGTGTGAATGAAGAAAGGAGTAGAGTGAAGACAGAACACCAGATGGGAGTGGTTTTCTCCCTCTCTCCCAGGCACAACGCTGGGCGCTGGGATTTCGGGTGGAAAAGCCTGATGGATTTTATAGAACTGCCACACTCTCCGCCTCTTGCATACGTGGCATAAAGGACAAGCATGATGTTATCAGATTTTGCAGAAGTTTGTGAGAGCTTGCGGGATGGGTTCGTGACTCCAAACTGCTTCCCCGAGTCGGCACAGATTGGAGTGTCTGAGGAGACACGCGTGCAGAAGGGATGTGGTTTGCACTCCCAGGGGCCTGTGGGGCAGGGAGCCCGGCGTGCGGGGGAACCACACTTCCCATCGCCTCCGCACCTGGACTGTGAATCCAAGTGGACCTGGGGCGGGGGAAGCGAGAGGCAAAGACTGTAAATATTATTCAAATAAAGAAAGCGCAAGGTCAGGAAGCAACAGAGCCCGAACGTGGTTCCTCTTTGTCCTTCTGAGATGCAGAGAAGGAGAAGAGATTTGCCATCTCGCTGGCTTCCTGGCCCTTGCCCTCGGCTGCCCCGCTGGAGATGACCGCACAGGATGCTGCAGTCCCCATGGATATGCACCAGCCACTCTGAAGGTTAAGTCCTTCTCTGTGCTCTACGTCGTCAGAGGCCAGCAAGAGCCCTGGTCCCACTGCCTCCACACTGGACCCCAGGCTGACGGAGAAGCAGGGGGATAAAGGAGGCGGTTCTTAAAGGATGTTGCCCACGTGGCAATTGTCAGTCCATTCTGAAGGAGATCAGCCCTGGGATTTCTTTGGAAGGAATGATGCTAAAGCTGAAATTCCAGTACTTTGGCCACTTCATGCGAAGGGTTGACTCATTGGAAAAGACTCAGATGCTGGGAGGGATTGGGGGCAGGAGGAGAAGGGGACGACAGAGGATGAGATGGCTGGATGGCATCACTGACTCGATGGACGTTAGTCTGAGTGAGCTCCGGGAGTTGGTGATGGACAGGGAGGCCTGGCGTGCTGCCATTCATGGGATCACAGAATGTTGGACACGACTGAGCGACTGAACTGAACTGAACTGAATTGGATAAGGCAAGTCCCATGACCAGACCTGACTGTCATATTCTTCCAGAGGAGCATCCCGCACATGTTTCTACTGGATCCTGTCCCGTGTTATCATCTGCTGTAATACATCGGGGCTTTCCTGGTGGCTCAGACAGTAAAGAACCCGTGTGCAATGCAGGGTACCCGGTTTCCATCCCAGGGTCAGGAAGATGCCCTGGAGAAGGGAAGGGCAACCCAGTCCAGGATTCTTGCCTAAAGAATTCCTTGGACAGTGGGGCCTGGCGGGCTACAGCTCATGGGGTCATGAAGAGTCAGACACGACTGAGCGACTAAGATGTCTCAATACTCATATAAGTCACCGTACAATAAGAAAGCTGACACACAAATGCAAGCTTGTCCTGTCTGTCATGAATACCACAATGGCGACCCAAGATGCGAAATCAGGTTTGACTCTAATCCTCTCTCACTGTTTCTAAAAGGACACACCTGTTTTCCCAGGTAGCTATGAAAAGTTGAATTAAAATGTTTACACACGTTATTACAAGATGAAGACCCCCCCCACCTCAAAGAGGCTAAACCAGGAGAGTGTTAGTCTGCATCCCATTCCCTGAATTGTTTTCTAGAGGCTTAACGACGTATAAAAGAAAGCGAGTATGAACCGTTGTTCTGGGTAGGCCAGGCATGGGGCTCAGTGCTTCGTAGACCGAGTCACGTTGACACTTTACAGAAAATCTATGAGAAATATATTGCTGCCCCAACTTTATAGAGACTGAAGCTACAGCTCAGAGAGGTTAGAGAACTTGCAAAATGCCTCGCAGCTAGAACGAAGCCTGCTCAGTGAGCACTTGGTGTGTCTCTACAGTTTTCTCCCTGCCCTTCTAGAATATTGGAGGAGATTCCTGCTGCTCCCAGTGTACGGAGAAGAGGGGAAGATACAGAAGAGACTCTGAATGTCCAGAGTGTTGCTCTTATCTATTCTGATGATTCCTCCTGCCATAAGTGTAAACACTGATTCAAAAGACTAGGTAACACAAACATAATTAGAAAGGTGTGTTTTCTGGGGAAGGTGGGTGGTAATACCATGGAGAGCACTCCCAAGCCCACAATAAACAAGTTTGGGTTTAAAAATAACTTCAGACGCTTTGTGCTGTTGCTCATTTCCATCTGCAAACATAATAAAACAGAACTACACAACCAGCTGTCCCACCACGGAAGAGAGTAATCACGTGTGAACAGGTAGCCCACAGACAGTGTGCTCACACTTATGTTTACGCGTCTAGATTTACCTGCCTGGAAGTGAGGTTGGCAGGTGAATCTTGTGGGAGGTGTGTGTGTGTGTGTGTGTGTGTGTGCAAGTGGTTTCTGCAGTTTTGTTGATAGGATCAAGCTGTCTGCTATCTCCGCAACAGGAAAACGGGCATAATTCAGTCCAGAACGTAAGTCGTGAAAAGCGAGTCAGATGTGTGGCTGGTGATTGTGAAGATGCTGCTTTGAGAGGGTTTGTGCAGCACAAACCTTTGGACACGGGCTCGACGGTGGTGGTCCAGGTAGAGACACTGTCTCTGAGTGATTCTCATCCAGCCCCACAGACCTCCAAACCTCCAAGCCGGTGTTTGTCCTGGACATTCCCCGAGTTCCTTGATTACAGGAGAACTCTCCTCGTGGCAGTCACATACGCCATTCTCCGCCTCACCTCCATCCCTGAGCTTGGCTCGGCCTGGTCCTCCTTCAGGTGTTATCGTTATACAGGGTTTTGCACCATGACACCATCACTTGTTGAGCTGGATAACTCCTCCTTCTGGGGGTCTGGTGGGGCTCTCCTGGGCCTCACATGATCTTTAGCAGCGTTAGAGCCTCTCCCCTCTAGAGGCAGTAGCATCTGTCTTCCCAGGGGTGACAACCAAAGATGCTTAGTCATCTCTGCAACCCAACTCTGCAACCCCATGGACTGTAGCCCCCCGCCCCCCCCCCGCAGGCTCCTCTGTCCATGAAATTTTCCAGGCAAGAGTACTGGAGTGGGTTGCCATTTCCTCCTCCAGGGGATCTTCATGATCCAGGGATCAAACCTGCAGCTCTGGCATCTCCTGCATTGGCAGGCAGATTCTTTCCCACTAGTGCCGCCTGGGAAGTCAAAGATGTCTCCAGACATTGCCAAACGTCCCTGTACTGGGAGTCTTGTTTCATTCTGTGAGCTCTGCTACCCCGTGAGCTGCATTGACGGAGTGAGCCTGCCATCGCATCCAGAGCTTGGTCTTGGAAGTGGACATGGATTAGCCTGGATCCGGCAGGCTCTCAGGGAGCGGTTGGGTTGCTGAGGACGGAGCACTCGGGCATTTCTCCCGGCTTGGGAAGGAAGAATAACTTGGCTTCGCTGAGTGACCTAGAAAGACTCCTTTATGCCCTTACTTTATGTGAAATGTGATTCTCACAGAGCACAGCCCTGCAGTCTGATACGTGAAATCGCCCATTAGAGAACATGCACTGCTACTGTGCAGACTCCTGGGATTTCCAGAAAGAAGCCATGAGTCTTGATTTTTCACCCCCCAGGGTCCGGCTTAACACTGAGGCACTGGAGTGAGACCAGCCATAGCCCAGAGATTCATTTCTCCCCAGTTTCCCTGAGTACGGCCTTAGAAATATTATTTTTTGAAAAATGACCTAAAGCTTTCCTAAAATCCTCAGGAATGACACCTGCGGGGAGCATCTGAAAGACTTCACATTCATTAACTAAACCTTCTTGTTAGGTTATCTTCCCAGAAATGCATTTGACAGTTAATGAAGTAGAAAAGATGGCAGTTGGAGAAAAAAATAAAACTCTGTCAGATTCTGCAGCTAAAACAGGGAGCTAGAAAAGCGGGAGCCTGGAGAGACAGCGATAGATCAGCACCCCACACTGAGTATTTTATCGCCGGCTACGCTGACTTGGATCAGAGCTGGCCGCAAAGTTCAATTCCTGCCTGGCTCCCTGTTCAGATCCGAAGACCGTACATAAGTCAGGGAACCTGGATAAGGTGCTTGTCAGGACAAAAGCAGCAGGGATACGAGGCTGACTGGCAGATATGTGAAACAGTGATCAGAGAAGAGAAACAAAAAGGAAAGACAAGTTCAAAAATATTTGGACTGCGTTAGACACCTTTCCCCTTTTCCATCGGATTGCAATTTAGCCCAAACCTTGCTTGAATGCTCAGAAGGTAAAGCCAGCTTGCAGGCAGTCGAGTGAGCAGACTTTCTCTGAAAACATTCAGTTTTAAATGACCTCATGGGATGTTATTCATTTCCGGTTTCCTTCTCATCTGCCCAGTGCCCTCTGTGGGTTCAGGAAAGGGCCAGGGATGAAGAAAAGGGGGGGACATGCTGGGGTACACCCCTGCAGTTGCCAAAAGTATTATTTGGTGAATTCAGCTCAGTCCAGCCTTCCTGAAGTTGGGCAAACCTGTTTTCTTCCCCATGATGTATCACTTGGAAACACCGACTGCAAGGATTTCTTGTGTTCTCACAGAAAAGGGAAGGAAACAGCTGGTAAATGTTTCACAGATGGCAAAGCTCTTGGCACCTCTCTCAAGAGAGGGCCACCCATGCAGATGGCTCATTATTTTAACATTTGGATTTTCATCTTATTAAAACATCTTTTTTTCCCTGGTTTTATTTAGCATCATAAATTCTCTTACACTTTAGCAAGCAACTAAGCGATCTGAGGACGCGCAATCTAAGGAACATCCTTTGGCTAAAACATAGATTGGTAACATCATTATTCCCAGCTCTGATCTCAACATGATGGGTTTCAATCTGATTAAAAATTCCAATGAAAGGGAAAGCTCGGAGTAGTGAATTTATCAAGCAAAAGTCCATGAAGTCCATATAGTAGCTGAATTATTCAGCAGAACGATAAACCGAGTGAAATTGGGGGAAATAGTTTTATTCAATGCATAAAATCCCTATTACTATGCAATATGCATATATAAAAATAGACAAATGTACGCTGGGTGCAGATTCACAAACACACCCTTTTTACATATGTAGAGAGGCTTCTGTACAACAGCCAGAATTTAAACCAAGCAATGCCAGTTCCCGGTAGAGCAGATAGGAAAGGGGCAAGATTTCAAAGGGTAGTTCTCTGCCCACTCAGACTTCAGCAAGACCTGACCTGTGCCTTCTGTCCCAGCAGCTCCTTCTAAGCACAGAGACAGGAAGGCTGCTGTGTGGCTGCATGGGAAGAACCAGCACCCTCTCACGGCCCTAACTTTGCTGGGAAAGCAGGCCTCGGTATTCTCCTTTCCAAATATTGCTCCCAAGGGCTGGCAAAAGTTGAGGTCACCTCAGCATCCCTAACTATCGCACTGGGGTGTGGGAACTGTTGGAGCTGCAAATCCAAGTGACAAAGCAATGTAATAAGAACCAACCAATCTCTTTAATGCGGTGAGATGCTGGCCTAAATACAGGATCCGTCACTGCGCTCCCGCAAATGGGCCTTATGGAGCAAGGGCTGTGCATGCCATGTTGTAAATGTTATTAGCAATGGTACACAATGCACATTATGGATCCACGGAGCTCCAAGCCGCCTCACTTTTGGGGGTCAAATCTAAATCCCTGAAATGCTGAGAAAATGTTAATAGTTGCCAGCACCAAAATGCATCAATGGAGAATATACGTAGGCATCATAAATGGAGGCTCTCTGCTCATCAACTTGAATCACCTCTGGTACCTCTAGCCTGAAGCATTAGCTCACATAATGTATTCTGTGAGCTGCTGGCTCGTCTATCAGATGGAGAGCAAGATGGTAGGTGCAGAGAGTGTAGTTTCACCAGCAAGAAGTGGAAAGAGTAGTGCTGATTAGGCATGTCCAGAAAGCATGGAGTTGTGGAGAAATGAGAGAAACATTTTCTACCATAATTCTCTGTAGGGGGATTTCTTCTTGGGGTGCCATGTTGCCTCATGGTTTATGGCATCTGTAAAACAAATTGAATTCACAAGAGTACATAGTCTTTGTACAGAGCCTCCAGCTAGTAAATGTTACCCTTCTTTTTAGGCTCACCCACTCTGGCTTCCCTGGTGGCTCAGAAGGTAAAGAATCTGCCTGCAATGTGGGAGACCCAGGTTCGATCCCTGGGTCAGGAAGATCCCTGGAGACGGGAATGGCTACCCACTCCAGTATTCTGGCCTGCAGAATTCCATGGACAGAGGAGCCTGGCGGGCTGCAATCCATGTGTTGCAAAGAGTCAGACATGACTGAGCAACTAACACTTTCACTCGGATCCTCTAAGGCTGCAGTTCTTAAGAAGGGATCCCCAGGCCAGCAGCATCAGTCCCACCTGGACCCAGTCAGACCTCTTGAATCAGAAAGTCTACAGGAGGACCCCGGTAGCCTGTGTTTTAACAAGCCCTCCAAGTGATTCTGACGCATGCTCAAGTTTGAGAACCATCGCTCTAAGGCATAATCATTTGTCACTCCACCAGTGCCCAAGAATCTTTTGGGTGACAGACATCAAGTATGATTCCGGTAAAATCCTGGCAGCAGAATACATTTGTCTATTTAACTGCATGCAAAACGCTTGTCAAGAAGGATTCAGGGAGTTCTTTTTGCGAAGGAGGGCTTCCTCTCTCCTGCCTGCGCTCCATCCATCTCTTTGGAGACCGTACAGGCTTTCAATCCAAGCTCCCATCTTACAAGCCGTTTTAAAGACACCCACCCCTGCCCTTTTCACTTGATATTGGCTCATAGGACAGAGGAGCCCTGAAGCTGGTTTTCTGATAGCTGGAAAGACTGACAGATTTCATTACATTTGTCACAGGATCTAAAAAGTCCACGTGGGAGAAAATAATCCCACTTAGTAAAAACATCTCACTGTGCCTTTGAGTGGGGATGGAGCAGCAGAAAGAGTATTGTTCCTGCGAAAACTGCAAGGCGTGTGGCGTATGTGCTGAAGTGCGATGACTATTCACCAGTCTCCGGTTTAGGTGGCTGAGAAAGCCCCCACGATACTGCATGGGGGCTGGGATTTATATACATCTGTGAAATGGCATAAGAATCAAAGGGGAAATGAATTTCCTGCGGTGCAGATGAGCTTCGTAAAATCACTCCCATCTGAGTACACCTCCTTCTCCTCCAGCACGTTGAAAACCATTTGAATAATGCCCGTTATTCAGTTGCATTGTGTGCTCTGAAAGCCATTTAATGAAGGTAGACAGGCTTCCAAGAAGGTGCATTCTTTGACTAATGTAGATACTCCTGGAAAAATCTTTCCCCAACACGGAAGGCAAGATTTACTGAGTGAGTGGAAGAAGGAGTGCTATTAGAACGTCTTGTTTCACTCAATCAAATCGAATGCGAGTGACCTTGGGTTCAACTTGATCTATTCTGGGTGAACCTTACTCTATGCAATGTATGTACTGAAAAGCTGCAAGTCAATCAAATTTTAGCAAATCAAACCGTCTTTCCATTGACTTCTGTTACATTGTCGAAGTTGCTTTGTCTTTCTGATTGATCCCAATTAGCAGTGGCTACCAGCTACAACCTTTCTGCTAAATAGTTAATAATCTATAATCTGACACTTTATTTTGTTTGAGGAGGGCCAGTCCTCAATAACATTTTGTGAATATTTAGGAAAAGTTATTCGTACAGGATATATACATACACACACACACACACACATACATACATATATACACACACACATATACACACACACATATACATACACACATACATACACATACACACATATGCGCACACACATACATACACACACACATACTATACACACATGCATACATATATATACAGAGAGACATATATACACACATACATATATGTGTACACACACATACATACACACATAGACACACATAGACACATACATATATATACATACATACACACACATACATACACACATACATACATACACAGATGCACACACAGATACACATATATACACACATACAAATGTATACATACATACATACATATATACACGCATGCATACATACATATGTATGCATACATACATCTATACACACACACACATACATACATATATATACACACACACACACACATAGAGAGGGGGCTTCCCAGGTGATGCTAGTGGTAAAGAACCCACCTGCCAATGCAGGAGATTTGATCCCTGGGTTGGGAGGATCCCCTGGAAGAGGAAATGGCAACCCACTCCAGCATTCTTGGCTGGAGAATCCCATGGAGAGAGGAGCCCGGCGGGCTGTGGTGCATAGGGTCACAGAGAATCGGACAGGACTGAATTGACTCAGCTCTCATGCACGCATAAGGGATGCATCCTCATGTAAGAGTCAGAAGGAGAAGGTGCTGAAGGAGCGGCCGGCCCAGCGTTTGCAGACGGAGAAACTGAGGCCAGTGCGGGGCGGAGTGCTTGCCTTTTGGGGCGGGTGCTGCTCTGTCAACCCTGGGGGGCTGAACCGACAGAAATCTACTTTCTCACACTTGTGGAGGCTGCAGGTCTGAAACCAGCTGTCCATCTGCTGGGGTTCCGGCAGAGGTTCTCTTTGTGGCTTGCAGACAGTTGCCTTCAGTGCCCCTGGATGGGGCAGGAGGGGACAGAGAATTATAAGGTCACTGCCCTTGGGACTGAGGCTTCACCCTTATTGTCTTATTTAGCCTTATTTAGATCCTAAAGGAGAAGGCAGTGGCACCCCACTCCAGTACTCTTGCCTGGAAAATCCCATGGGCAGAGGAGCCTGGTGGGCTGCAGTCCATGGGGTTGTAAAGAGTCAGACACGACTGAACAACTTCACTTTGACTTTTCACTTTCATGCATTGGAGAAGGAGATGGCAACCCACTCCAGTGTTCTTGCCTGGAGAATCCCAGGGACAGGGGAGCCTGGTGGGCTGCCGTCTATGGGGTAGCACAGAGTCAGACACGACTGAAGCGACTTAGCAGCAGCAGCAGATCCTAAAGACCCTCTTTCTTCAGATACAGTTACATTTGGGGTTAGGGTTCAGTATGTAAATTTTAAGAGAATATGTTTCAACTTATAAGCAATGCTCAGTAAGTAATAATCAGGTGTCCACAAATGAGAACATGACTTTCCAGCATAGCCATAAAGAGAACCTGGGTCATTCCGGTATTTGGTCTCTTGAGCAAACCACACAGCTGAGAATTCCTAAGAAAATTTGTTTCCAATAATATTCTTTAGAGCCCCTGGAAATTTATGTGTTGTTGTCATTCCTTATCTGTCTGCTGATATCCCCATACTACAGTGCTCATTTCTAAAGAGTGAGTGTCTCAAAATGTCTCGTAGCTGAGTAATCTCATTTCTTTTCTCCTTTAGTCTTTTTTTTTTCCTTCTATTTTACTGGGAGTTCACCCTCCTGCAGGGGTCCTCACTTTTCTTAGCCAATCCGTATAGCTTTGAGTAGCTTCAGAGCTCAAGAAATATGTCTTGATTAATAGATCTTTCCAGAAGGCATTCAAGACTGAGGAATACAGAAAATAATAGACTGAATCAGATGAAAATCTTCAGTTCGCCGGTCACAGCAACAGCATCACAACAGATATGAATAACAGCTGACAAAGGGAGCAGCGACCTCACGTAGCTGAACTCCAGGGGCCGCAGGATAGGCTGGATCGGAGCCCAGTCTCTTCCTCCTTCCCAGCTCTGTCTCCTCAGGGTCTCCCCGGCATCTCCCCCACTCTCAGGCACGCTCTCCCCGGTGGTGCAAGGTGTATCCGCGGAGTCTGGAGCTTCACGCCCACTTACTCCTACCGGGCAGAGGTGAAAGGTCGACCTCAAGATGAACCATTGAGATAACCCAAAATCCCAGGTTTGAATTTTATTGGCCTTAATCAGCCTGATTTGAGTCATAGGCACCTCTCTTAACCAGTCCAGATGGAGAGGAAGAGAGAGTATACGGTTGCCTTAAAATTTAAGTCAGGGGCCCACAAATTCATTCAGCAGAAGGTCAGATAGTAAACACTTTAGGCTCTGAAGGCCGTGCCGTCTTTGTCACAACTATTTAACATGGCCATTATAGCCTGAAAGCAGCCAGAAGTGGTACAAAAATGAGTGTATTTCTTCATATTTGGGCTGCAGGCCATAGTTTGATGACCCTGGCTTCAAGGAATCAGGTTCTAACACTGGGACAGACTCATTGTCATCTTAAGTCTGCCTTGGCCCACAGGATAGCTAGTGTAACCCTTATAAATCTTGGATTCCAGATGGCCTAGTCCTTACAGAGGCTTATTTGAAGAGGTACATTCTAGACATCAATCAGCGACTTTTAAAAAAGATTCCAGTCTTTTCTGAGGTCTCCCCCCAAAATATTATAGGGCATTCAAGACATACAGAACAACAGCTCTCAAGACCTCTTTATTTACTCTCCAATTCTCCTGTACTTCAGAATTTCCCATATGACAAAGCCCAGACTCATGGTCATCACCAGCTGCACATCTTTCTTCCTTTTCTCTCTGAGCTCTAGGTCTGTGTGGTCAGGACAGTATCTGTCTCTTTTTCTGTCTCTGTCTCTCTCTCTCTCAGTCTTCCCCCTTTTCCCTTAATCTGCAGCTTCTTCTGTCTGCCCTTTTCTCATTTCTGAATCACAAAGTATCTTGAACTTGGCTGTCAAAGGTTCCTAAGATTGGGTGGTGGGCAGAGAAGGAAACACAACTCGGATATGTGACTATATCTTGCTCTTGCCAGACTTGCAAATACCGAACCCAGGCTTCAGGATAGTCAGTGGTGAGCCCTTCAGAAGGGTGTATAATTGTCTTTGTTCAGTCACTAAGTCATGTCCAACTTTTTGCTGGACTGTAGCCCACCAGGCTCCTCTGTCTATGGAATTTTCCAAGCAAGAATACTGAAGCGGGTTGCCGTCTCCTTCTCCAGGGGATCTTCCTGAATCAGGTATCGAACCCTTGTCTTCTGCATTGGCAGGCAGATTCTTCACCACTGAGGCACCAGGGAAGTCCTGGGAAAGGTTAGGGTGACAGAAAGGAATGGAAAGTGGGATTTCATTGGAATTTGAAAAGTTAAATTAAAAAAATTAAGATGACATCTGAAGAAATATGACAAAGTGATAACATTCATTGTATTTGGGAAACAGACAAACATTGGCCCTTTATTTTCTATACGTTTGAAGTAGTTCATATTTAAATATTCAAATAATTAAATCAAAAGGTTGAAGGAAATGGTGTCTGTGAGAATGCTTTCTTAGCTTAAGAGGTATTAGACTCATCTCAAACTTAAGCAGCGCACGGGTTACCTGGAAGTCATGCTAACACACAGGATTCTGAGGACCACCCTAGAATTTCTCATTCAGTCTGTCTGGGGTGGGGCATGAGACTCTGCCTTCCTAACAAGTTCCCAAATCATGCTGATGCTGCTGGTTCTGTGGACCACAATTTGAAAAGTATTAAGTGAAGTGAAAGTCGCTCAGTCGTATCTGACTCTTTGAGACCCCATGGACTATACAGTCCATGGAATTCTCCAGGCCAGAAGACTGGAGTGGGTAGCCTTTCTCTTCTCCAGGGGATCTTCCCAACCCAGGGATCAAACCCAGGTCTCCACACTGCAGGCGGATTCTTTACCAGCTGAGCTACTAGGGAAGCCAGAAAAGTGTTCAAGTAGAGAGCAAACGCCATGAGGGCAAGGATCACGAGTGTCTTGTCACATTCTTAAAATATAACCTCACTCCCAACACTTGGAAAATGTTCAACACATATTTCTGTGTGTGAATGACACCTATGGGCTCCCTAACATGGAAAAAGCAGACACTGTCGCAACTTGATCTGCTCGTTCTACCCTTTGGTGAGTAGAAAGGATTCTCTTCCTTATCTTCAGAACCAGACAAGTGGGTTTGATGGAGAAAAACTGAGGTTCCTGGGGGTGAGATTAGGGGGAAAGCCAGGCAGGGAAGTGCTGTCTTTTTAGGTAAGTGAGAGAGTAACTGAAGGGACTGGGAAGGGAGGCCCGGGGCAGCCCCTTTGGCCTTCTCCCTCCTTGCTGACAGAGCCCACGGCCGCAGGTGAGAGGCACGGCGCTGGCGTCTCTAGAAGCCTTAGTCCTCCCAACCAGCAACCACCCCCACCCACCCCACGCTGCAGCTTCCACGGCCGGCCTCAACGCCTCCGGAGCTCTCACAGGACCTCCACGCTTCCTGTTTGCTTTGCTTTCGTTTCCTCCCGCCTCGTTTAACCTGAACATCTCAGCTTCTACAGCACTACCTCCAGAAGGCCTTCCTTGGCCTCTTGAACTGAGTCAGAGACGCCAACCACACTTTCACCTAGCAAGCGTTCCTTCTTCATAGCCCCACAGTTTGCAATGATGTTTCCTTTTCCATAATTAGTGTTCAGCTTCCCAGTTTGACTCTAAGCTTAATGAGGGCTCAGCCCCTCACGTGTGCCGTGTTCCCAGCGTAGAGGCCAGTATCTGTACAGCAACCATGAGTTTTTAAAATCATTGCCATATCTTGTGCTCAAGAAGTACTTCGTTTGTTAAGACTCTGAAAGCAAGATCATTATTTGTTTATTCATTTCTTGGCCACGCCACCCAGCTTTCGGGTCTTACTTTTCCTACCAGAGATTGAAGCTGGTATTGAAAGCATCGGCATTGAAAGCATCAAATTCTAACCCCTGGAGCGCCAGGGAAATCCCAATAAATACTTGTTTCTTTAAAATGTAATATATTTTTCTAGTTTTATTGCGATATAATTGATGTATGATACTCTGTTACTTTTAGGTGAACAACATGATTTAATATGAGCAGATGTTGCAAAAGGATCGCTGAGTAAGTTAACATCTATCACTTCACACAATTACAATTATTTTCCTTGTGATGAGAACTTTTAGGATCCTACCCTCTTCGTAAGTACTTGTTGAGTGAGTAAATGAGACATGACGAGCGTGCCTTTCCCCATCCAACCTACATTGTCATTACATAAGTGGGGAGCCAAGTACAGGTACCATCTTTATTTCTGTGTCCTTCCTTTCTTCCTTCCTGCTTCAAGTCTGGAGTGTGCTGTTAGCATCTGAAGCCTGATGTGTTAGTTGCTCAGTCGTGTCCGACTCTTTGCAACCCCATGGACTGTAGCCCGCCAGGCTCTTCTATCCATGGAATTCTCCAGGCAAGAATACTGGGGTGCATAGCCATTCCCTTATCCAGAGGATCTTCCAGACCCATGGATGGAAGCCAGTTCTCCTGCATTGCAGGCAGATTCTTTACCGTCTGAGCCACCATCATCTGAAGCACCTGCTCCTATTTTAGGAATCTCTGATGCCTTACCCCTTCTGCCCCCAACTTCAGAAGCTGCGAATGAAAGACTGGACTAGAGTCAGCTTTCCACAGGGAGAGGGAGGAGCAAGAAGTTGTAACAGTACCAGGGGTTCTGGAAGAGGAAGCTGGGCTGAGATCCTTGTGGAAATCTCCAACTCAAAGGGAGGAAGGCAGACCCCGGGGCATTAATCAGACAGAGAGAAGGTCTCAGAGCGACTGGGGCTTTTTTGTTGTTATTAAAATAACTGGTTTGCTCAGTTTTGCTCTTGAAGGGGGAACCTTTACCTTGGCTTGAGCAAACGTTTCTTTAGTGCCACTTAAGCCACAAAGGCTCTTGTGTAGAGCTGTGGGTTGAAGGATTTGGACTGTCTGATCACAGCTTGTCACCTTTAAGCCCGTTTGTTTGTTTGTTTTAATCATTGCCCAGTTTATGAATCATTGTCTCTACTTGCTTTAGAAATACTTATTCTCTGCTTTTCCTTTTCGAGACTCAACTTGTGCTGGCTTTTTGTATATCCCTTTAGTTTTTTATCTGCTTAAGGAAAAGGACACATATTCTTTGTAAACAACTATAAACATATGAAGTAGAAACTAAAAAGTGTTTCTGTAATTCACCTTTCAGGGATAACCAGTTTGTCCTCTATATCCTTCTACAATGTTAAGGCAGATACAAATCTCTTAGTGGCAGTATTATTTTTATAACAAATGTTGTAATACCAAACACATTATTTTGAAATTAACTTTTTTTTATCATTACACCCTTATTTGCCATTTCATGTCTAGTCTGGTTAACAAAAATCACTTATTCTGCTCTATGTTATGCCGGACAGTATTAGATACTTATCCCAGAAATGGCAGTGACATTGTTTTTAAATATTCCACTTCAATATGAAGTGATGATGAATGTCTTTGAACGTATAGCTTTGTTCACCCAAGAAACCCGTCCACTTTCTCTTCTCTCTGTAAAGAAATGTGCCTGCTGAAGACTAACCAAAGTCACAGCCAAAGGAAATTCTTTAATAATTACCGCTTGTTCTTTCGGTTTTTGTTGTCGTTTAGTCGCTAAGTCATGTCTGACTCAGCTGAGTATAGCTAAGTATTTGAGTGTAGCTGACAGTACCAATGACTTTAAAATAATGCCGTATGACACAAAAATCCAAAGGAAAGAACAACACAAAAGATCAGACCATCTAGAAATAGGTCCAAATTAAAAAAAAAAAAAATCTGGGCTTCCCTGGTGGCTCAGTGGTAAAAAATCTGTCTGCCAATGCAGGAGACACAGGTTCAATTCCTTGTCCAGGAGGATCCCACATGCTAAGCCACTAAGCAACTAAGCCCATGCTTAGTTTGAGCCTGCGCTCTAAAACCCAGGAATGGCAACTACTGAGCCCAAGTGCAGCAACCACTGGAGCTCCCACACCCAGAACCTGTGCCCTGCAACGAGAGGCCACCACAATGAGAAGCTGTGACGAAAGTAGCCCATGCTCGCTGCAACTAGAGAAAAGCCACCCAGCATCGAAAACCCAGCACAGCCTAAAATAAAAATAAATATATCAAATTATTTTTAAAAAATCTAAGTAGTGTTACAAAAAGAAAGGAAAATGGAACAATACTTTGCAAGTGATAGTAGAATGATTAAATGGCAATCTGGATGAGAAAATCATTTATTCATTCACTTTTTCATCCAGTATTAAGTTTACTTCTAAAAATACCATGTATCATTCCAAACATTGTGATGAAATACACGAAAGAGGTCTTGGCTCTTGTGGGTAAATGTTTTATTAGGGAATAAGGAAAATAACAAATAAAAAAAACAAAAAGAAAGGATATTTTGGCCACAGCAAGCTGACACCATGCAAGGGACATTAAGGGAAGAGTTTTCCAAAAGAAGAAATGGCCGGGGTGAAATCTTTGAGCGGAAACAGCACATTGATGTAACCGGACGGGAGCCTCGTGAGCTTCAGGGAAAGCAGTGCAGGTGGGGCATGGGGAGGGGCGGGGGCTAGTTTAGTGCGCCTGGAAGGGAGGTCGGTAATTTATTAAGTGGTAGGAGAAGCCATGGAGGGGATTCGATCAGGGGAGTGCAAACACAAAACAAAGTTATTGTATGTCTTAGAAAGGATCACTCTCGCCCTGGGTTGGAATTACCTGGAGCAGAATGGGAGGTCAAAGAGTAGGTGAGTAGTGTCCAGGACCGGGAGGTGCCATCGAGAGCAAGTAGCTGGACAAAACCAGGCAGTCCAGCTCCGAGTCTCAGAAACAAACGTCCAGTGGACTGAAAGGGTCAGTCAATAGGCAGACTCAAATCAGGCAGGCCAAAGAGACCCAGAAGACCAAGACAAAGGCAACATCCGACAGCCAAGAGTGAGTGAGTGAGTGAGTGAAGTCGCTCAGTCGTGTCCGACTCTTTGCAACCCCGAGGACTGTAGCCCACAAGGCCCCACCATCCATGGGATTCTCCAGGCAAGAATACTAGAGTGGGTTGCCATTTCCTTTCCAGAGGATCTTTCCAACCCAGGGATTGAACCCAGGTCTCCTGCATTGCAGGCAGAGGCTTTAACCTCTGAGCCACCAAGGAAGCCCTCAAAGAGCCAAGAGCCACCATCCAAAGAATCTGAAGAGGATGGGACCCTCTGGGTGGCTGAGTCACTAAGGGTCAAAGTACCGCAGAGCACACCTAGTGGGCTGTTGACTTGACAGAGGTCTCTGACCTTCACGGACCTTTCATCTCTGGGCAGCAGAGACCCTTGAGGTGGGCTCCACCCCTACAACAAATCTCTCTGGGCTTAAAGAAACAGGCCAGGGCTTCATGGTGATCTCTGCCTCTTTTAGACTGGAAATAATGTTCATAAATCTGGGATATCTCTGCTTTCTGGTCAGACTGAAGGTCGGGGCCGGGGTTACATCTTCCAAAGTCTTACTGGGTCAAGCCCCCTCGCTGTTTACAAGTGGTGTCCGGCATCTGTGCTTCGCTGGCTCAGCTGACCTGGCCCTTAACCATAAACCCTGCACCTGGAGATTTGAATGGGTTCAAAGAGAGTCGGAACTGCAGAGTGTCAGAACTGCCACTCTCTAATGGAATGTTTATGACATGGCATTCCCCTATTTCCTCCGGAAATAGGAACACAAACACACAAGATACTTGTGCAGTGATGTCCAAGAAACAGTTGTGAATGTTTTTTCCTCAGTCTTGTATACAACACTTGGGTTCCCTGGTGGCTCAGACAGTAATGGATCTGCCTGCAATGCAGGAGACCCAGGTTCAATCCCTGGGTTGGGAAGATCCCTTGGAGGAGGACATGGCTGCCCACTCCAGTATTCTTGCCTGGGGAATCCGATGGACAGAGGAGACTAGTGGGCTACAGTCCATGGGGTCGCAAAGTGTCAGACACAACTGAGGGACTAACGTCGATTTCACAGTATAAAAGCAGACACTTCCGTCTATGTATGTCAACTTAGGCATGTGCATAAGAAAGCTCCAGAAGCACAAGTTTAATGGAATTGGGGAGGAGAAATTCCGTTATTTTGCTTTATAAGTTTGTATTAGGTCGAATTATGTGAAATGGTCAGGTTTTACAGGTGAAAAATGACTTAAGATTAGCAATTTCATATAGCTAATTCTAAAATGGTTTGAAAATTTGGAGACAGGGCACAGAGGTTGCTAAAATAATGGACTCTGAAACCAGGCAGAGTGACCTGAAGGGCTAGTTCGGCTTTTTCCTGCTGATTTAACCTCGGGCAAATAGTATCACAGCTCTGTGCCTTGGTTTTCTCATTTGAAAAATGGGGATAATAAAAATACTCAGCTCAGAGGGCTGTTACGTGAATTAAATGAGTTACATGTAAAGTACTTATAACTGTGCCAGTACAAGCCTTCAATAAATAGTAGCTATTACTTTTTCAAAGCAGCTATTACCTTTGAAATTAAGCAAAATTTTTCTTAAAGAAAAGGACTTGTTTAGAGTTCCTCGAAAAACGCTGTCCCTCTAGCTGAGAGAGGAAATTCTGGACGGGTCCTCTTCTGATAACTTCTGATAACTGTCCGTAGTCCAGGACCTTGACCTTGACCCCGTGGCAGCACTGGGGTCGGAATGATGAGAGACACGACGCCGCGCCACTGCCCTTAATGACCCCGCACTGCCTGAATTCCCCGTCTTTCCTCAGGTGGGATTTTCCCCCTGCTTTTTTGCTATTTATGTGGTATCCCTCTGTCTGCTCTTCTAATTATATCGTCAACGTTTTTGTAGCCATTCACCTTTCCCCCCTTTTCCTTCTTTGTGAGCTGCCCTAAATATAACCACGGAAACAGAACAATGCAGACCCACAAACAAAGGGGCCCGGCCGGGTCAGCAGAGCCTGCTACAGGACTTGAGTCAATTGCTATTTCTTGTCTTCGTGTTTTATCAAACAAGCCCAGGCTCTCACAAAAGCAAGGGAGGGGACTCTGATTAAATGGCATGCGTTCCTGTAAAAGGGAATGAAAAGTGATGCAGAGGTTTGCACTAAACCGCATTAGGCAGGGATATTCAGGAACGAAGTTGCCTGGGTGGTTTCCAGTTGGAACGCACAGGTTCTGAATCTGCAATGACTCACTTGCTCACGAAAGAATTGTTCTCCCAGCTAATTGCTTCATCAGTCAGCCATTCTCCGTTTTTTCCCTTAAAAAGGAATAACAGGACTATAGTTTCGGGATTGGGAACTGGGTGGGGTGGAAAGGTAATCAGAGACGTTTGGGAATCAGTGTACAAGTGAAAAATGGAAATGGTTAATGATGTTTGAAGCACTAAAATTTGGGTGCTTTATTTAGGATAACTGAAAATGATAACAATAAAACTATTTACCAAGTGCCTACTGTGGGTCAAACACCGTCAGTGGCAAGAATTTATAATGGTAAACAAAACAGTCAGAGCCCTACCCACATGGTATTAAATTCCAGTGGTGGGAGAAGAAAAAACAAATGAATAATTATGATAACCTCAATTTCTGGAAATTCTATAGAGGAAACAGAATTTCTTAGGGGCCAGGGGACTGGAGCAATAGAGGTCAGCTTGAGGTCAGGGAAGAGCTCTCTCCCAGAGGTGACATTTGAGCTGAGACCTGAAGGGTGAGCCAGCCTGGGAAAAGCCGGGGAGGGGGAGCAGTAGTCTAGGCCGAGAGTGACAAGCTTACCAAACCCCTGGGCGCTCCAAAGGCCTGAACTGGAGAAACAGGAAGGCGTCCAGGAGCTAACGCAGGCTATTACGTAACTTACGAGGGGCTTAGTGATACTCAGAACCAGAAAGGAATTTTAAGGAAACCATGACGCTCCCCTCTCCCCAAAATTGCTTGCCTCAGATCACCCAAGTCTTCAGTAGCAAAGGTGCAGGAGAACCAAATCACCTGAATTGCTGGCAAGGGGCCTCGCTTCCGGGCTGTCAGCGTGGAGCGCACAGCACACCAGGGACACGCACCGACAGCTTGCGTCCCGTCGTGTCTGTAGAGCTTCTCCAGTTTGCTCGCCTTGGAGCAACTTGGGTGCAAGACTTGGCCCCACCTCTTATTCACTTTTGATCTTCAGGTGCCCCTTGTTTTCCTGGAGCCTCATCCAAAGAACCTCATTGGCCTGTCATGACCTTTACACAGGTCAACAGATAGTGTTTAGACCAGTACTTGGCACAGAGAAAACATGCAAAATGTTGTCTATTGTTACTGTTATTATCTTTATTATTTTGTCAATTTCTTCTCTGCGTCTATATTAATAGTCTTCATTCCAACAGATTGTATTGTACATCGTTTTACATTTCATCTACCGGTATTAGAAGGGGTGACGGCTTAGCAAATGCTTTATGGTTCAAACACTTGCTCATTTATCACCACCCCAGCTATACATCAAGTTTGGTACCAGGTCTGGGGAAAGCCAAACATTTAAAAGCAATGACTGGTCAATTGAGTCATGCTCATTGTCTGAGTCAAGGGACTGAGGCCTGGATCTGTGATGTATCGTTCATAACTATGTGACTCCAGCAGGTGACTTAACCACTCAAGATTTCAGGATTCACATCTGAACAATGGGGATAACACTAGCCACAGAAGCAAGCGAAGTGTTAGTCGCTCAGCTGTGTATGACTCTCTTCAACCCCATGGGCTGCAGCCTGCTAGGTTCCTCTGTCCATGGAGTTCTCCAGGCATGAATACTGGGGAGGATGGCCATTTCCTTCTCCAGGGGATCTTCCAGACTCAGGGATTGAACCCAAGTCTCCTGCATTGCAGGCAGATTCTTTACCATCTGAGCCACCAAAGAAGCTGCTTTGATCTACTTTAAATGGTGTGGTACCTGGAGGATTCCAAAACCTGGAACATAATCACAGCTCCGGCTACCCAGCCATATTGGCCTCAGCCTTCACAAAGCAATAACTTGAGAGGGTAGAAGCAACAGGCAAGCAATTTGAAGGGGCTCATTGTAAGTAAAGTGTAGCAGGGGTGTTCATTTCTACTCCCCCAGAAGAGATCTCATAGATTCTGCAGCTGGTTCTGAATGTATGGTTAGGAATTCTCTGAATAGATGGGGTGAAGAGTCCAGATAACACCAACATCATGTGGAAGCTTGAAACAAAACGTCTTATTGGGGGAGATGCTGAGTGACCTGAAACAGCTGTTCTGTGCATTGGAGGGTGGGATAACAGATGCTGAGAAGTAAGGCAAAGGTTGTCATTCCTTCCTAACAAATGTGTGCTCTTTAGGTTCGTGATCCCCAAATTGTCCTGCAGTTGCCTCTCGGTTACTGTCCAAAAAGACTTTCAATCTTATGCAAGCTCTTTTTCTTTTCTTCCCAACAGCTGAGATTGATACTATGTCAGAAGCTGAATATATGGATGTCTTTGTGACTCTCAGATGTCAGATGACAAAGTGCCACGCGAGCTTTGATTTTCATACCAACCCAGGGAGTCCCAGCTTCGGCCAGGGTCCCTCCTCTCCCCCTTGGTAACACGGTGACATTCAAGTGCATTAAGCAATTGTTTGAGGACTGAAATATTATTTGGAGAAAAGTCTCAAGAAAATGCAACTGTGTTTGTCGCCAGATCAGAAGGCACACTAATGTTTTTGGAAAGTAAACTGGAGAAGCTTATCCTCAGGTATAGAAAGGAGAGTTCATCAGGGTTACCAAAATTACCCAGGCATGTCAGAATAAATAGGAGCAATGAAACCTTCCCGAAAGGGAAGGGGAAGATGAGAACGACGTCCTCCCTGTGACACGGGCGGCCATTCGGCTGACATGACCCAGGATCCATGTGTGACACCCTTCTCGAATTTAATGATCTAATTTAAGGGCTGACAAACACACTGGTTTTCCAAGGGGCTAGAAATGGCCCTCCCTTTTCCTCCGCCAAAGTAATTATTCCCCCAACTTGAAGCAACAGTAGTGAAAGCACTTTTTGTTTCTGCAATTCTCCAGTCGAACCCCCAGGCTAAGAATTTTTTTTTTTTTTTGGTAAGGCATTGTTCATGCACAGTGGCATAGAACTCCATTTGCCGGATTTCAAGTATTAAGAGCACAACACAAAATCTAAGCAATTTTAGACGTGTGTCAATCTCAAATAAAAAGGCTTTGTGCCAGCACAGGATGTCAGTGCTTGAATTAAAGAGATGGAGGATTTCCCTGAGCGAAAGCTGTACATGCTGACATAATACATTGTTAAGCTTCTGTGTTATGATACAACCAATATGCTTTAATAATTTATTGGTATTTATTTAACACACAATACTGTCACACCAAATCCAAACCAAGAAGAGGTCCAAGTCCCTCACTGACTCACGTGCACGGTTCTCATCAGTATTGTTAGACGCCTCTTCGGAAAAGTCTCTAATGTGTGACAGAATTAGTAAAGCTTGTTTCTGAGACTTCACCTTCCGGGGACCCTCAATGGGATATTTCTGGAAGGATTTCATTCGGCTTTGTCTTTCTCCGTTTTTATTTATCAGATTTTGTCTCCCAATGAAATCACTGCTCTGTGAGTTAATATCATTTGAACACTTAGTCAAAATTTAGCCAGCTAAGAGAGTGCTACGGGCTGACACGGAAACCCGGTGGATACAGAATCTGGGTTGAATTCTGCTGAACTGCCTTAATCATTAATTCATCTGCTTGAAGATTCATTCATCTTTATTTTACCATTACCTAATGAGTATAACAGAGACTATCAAAATCTAAAGGCTAATTATTTTTTTTAAGTATTTGGTAATTATTAATTAATGAAAATGTCAACAATAACCTTAATTTCCAGGTATTTCTCCTAGAGATTTACATCTTAATTATACTTGCCATGAGGAAAGATTAACTCCCCCAGAATTAAGCTTTGGTTTACAGTTTTCAAATCACAGGAGCAAGGAGAAGCTATCTTCATGTAAAAATAATCAGACTTTTTTTTTGAAGAGCCTCAAATGGCAGAGATGAAGAGAGAATAAATACAGCTGATGAAATTCAGTGTGACACCAGTAATTCTCAAAGGGGCTCCACGCCATGGAGCGCGCTGGTATGGATGCTCACTGCTTTTATGGAGGTGACAGGCCTGACCTGCCAGGTACTAGTAACACCCAGGACAGACTAGAAATGTCACAAAGTACTAACGGTTGCCACACGTATAAAAGCAGCCGTCTAAAAAGGGGGTGGCTCTTGAAAACTGGCTTAAACCTGTTTCAAAGTTCCTATTTCTTTAACAAGTCCATCCTCTTTCCTTATAGAACACAGAATTCATTTACAAACGTGTTAAAAATTTTTTAAATGGTCAAGTTTTATTTTGTTCAGGACTATTTTGCTTCAATGTGATGGAAACCCAGCTCACACTGAAAGCTGAAGTTGAGGGTTTAGTTGTTCAGTCGTGTCTGACTCTGTGAGATATGAACTGTAGCCCACCAGGCACCTCTGTCCATGGGATTCTCCAAGCAAGAATACTGGAGTGGGTAAGTAGCCATTCCCTTCTCCAGGGGATCTTCCTGACCCAGGGATCAAACCCAGGTCTCCCACACTGCAGGCGGATTCTTTACTGCCTGAGCCCCCAGGTGGCTCATGCTAGCTTTAGCTTTTAAGGGGCGGGGAGATTTTCTCTCAAGCTAGAACAGTTCAGTGACACGACCTTCAGGCGTGGATGAATCCAGGTGCTCAAATGATGACCCTGGGAGCCTCTATTTCTGTTTCTCAACGCTTCTTTCTTCTGAATTGACCCCATTCCCAGAAGGGTATAACTTCCCCATATGAAATCCCCAGAAGCATCACATATACCTACTACCAACCTTAAATTCAGTGGAAGAGAACCTCTCTGTTAGGAGTTGAATTGTTCCCTTACGGTTCATAGGTGGAGTCCTAACCCTTAGTACTCCAGAATGTGACCTTATTTGGAAATATGGTCATTGCAGATGTAAGTGGCTAAGATGAGGTCATACTGGAGTGGGTTTCCCAGATGACGCTAGTGGTAAAGGCACTTGCCAATTCTTGCCTGGAGAATCCCATGGACAGAGGAGCCTGGGGGGTTACAGTCCACGGGGTCACAAAGAGTTGGATACTACCGTAGTGACTTAGCATGCATGCATGCATATTGGAGGAGGCAGAACCCCTGGTTCAGTGTGATTCATATCTTTATAGGCTTCCCAGCTGTGCCTTAAAGAATCTGCCTGCCAGCAGAGGAAACTCAAGAGATATGGGTTTGATTCCTGGGTTGGGAAGATCCCCTGTAGTAGGAAATGGCAACCCACTCCTGTATTCTTACCTGCAAAACTCCATGAACAGAAGAGTCGTGGGCTATAGTTCATGGGGCCGCAAAGAGTCAGACTCAAATGAGCGACTGAACACACACACACACACACACATCTTTATAAAAGAGACAGTTTAGACACAGATTTGCACACAGGGAGAATGCCACATAGATTGAGTTTTGCTGCCATAAACCAAGGAACTACAAGAAGTGTGGAGAGAGGCCTGACAGATCCTTGCCTAGTACTTTCCAAGACAACTTGATTTTTGACATCTAGCCCCCAGAACTGTGAGATAATGCATTTCTGATTTTTCAGGCACTCCGTCTGTGGTCCTTTCTTACAGCCCTGAGAAACGCATGTCTTCTCCTTTCCAGTGCTTCCATGCCTTGTCCTGAGATTCGCTCCGTCTGGTTTGACCTGGACTGTGTCTACTTCTGTGGCCACGGGGGTGGATGGGGGCAGCTCTGGCTCACAGGCCCACTCACAGAGCTGGACGGAACCCGTGCTAGACTACGCACATGTGCCAAGAGTGGGCAAAAGGTAGTTCTTCTCGGAAAGATCAAAGTGCTACCACCACAGCGAGGGGGGCAGGCAAAAATAAAAGATGTCTGCTACAGAGGAGCTCATCAGAGAAGAGGAAAAAATGAGATCATTTTAGCTCAGGTTATTTGCTTTGAATAATCAACATCTCCTTTTCTATGTGGCTAATAAACACCTACCCATCAGGCAGCTGCAGGAGCATCTCTTCTGTACAACCTTTTCTGAGTCCCTCTGATAGGACTGGGAATTGCCTGCACAGGCCCCCACCCTCCGCCATAACTTGGCAGGCTGCAGTAGCAACAATAGCAATTAACCTTTTCACAGCGCTTAGGATGTACGTGCCACAGTGCCAAGCTGTTTAACTCATTTAATCCTGATAACAACCCAACGAGGTAAATACTCTGTTATCCCCATTTACAGATGAGGAAATTGAGGATCAGAGAGGTTAAGTAACTTTGCTGAAGCTAACTTCCTTTGCTAATAGGTGCTGAGACCTGAAGCAGCTCAGTTTAGCTCCAGGGTCCATGTCCTTTTCCAGTTCATTATGCCGAACCAAACAGTTCCTTTTCTTCATCTCTCCTTCTGTCTGCTCCTTCTGTGAGACCAGTGATTACGAAACATGGAGTATGTATCATTGGTGAACTTCACAATGATTTTAGATTTTAAATGTCTAGTCTTTTTTTGAAAAAAAAATTTTTTTGATGAAGACCATTTTTAAAGTCTTCAATGAATTTTTTGCAATATTGCCTCTTTTTTTATAGTTGGTGTTTTGGCCACAAGGCATGACCAGGGATCGGACTCACATTCCGTACATTGGAAATCGTCACCACTAGACTGCCAGGGAAGTCCCTAAGCATTTAATCTAAACAAACTACTGGTAGTTATGTATTTGTTTTCATAGACCTCTCTCTGTATGGCAAGAAATGCCTATTTTTTTTTTCCCCCAGAGGTGCTATATACCTTCCTTCTTGAGCAAATTTATTTAAATAGAGCAAGTTGACTAAAAGATATGGTAAGGACATATCGTACAAAACTTCCAGTTATAAAACAAATAAATTGCAAGGATGTGATATACAGCATAAGCAATATAGTCAATAATAGTATAATAACTATGGTGACAGATGGTAACTAGACTTGTCATGGTAATCATTTTGCACAGAGACATTGAGTCATTATGTTGTACACTTGAAGCTAGCGAGGTGTTGTAAGCCCACTATGTGTCAATAACATGTTCTTGTACACACAGCAGGGAAACATGGCCAAAATGTTGGCGGCGGGATAAAGGTAACTGATGTTTGAAGCCCATATGCTTAGGTGGTAAATTCTTTGCAGAATGTACTGTCTGTGTGCCCCAAGTGGTGATGCCCACTATGATGTCCAGCATACAGCAGGCACTCTCTAAACACTTTGTATTGATTTGGTTACTGGCAACATAAAATATAGGACGGACAGGTCTCAACTGAATTCAGTGCAATGAGTTAGTGAAATAGGAGGAATATTGACCCGCTCAGCGTTACTGAAATCCAGCCAAGGACAACTGTGATGGCCAGACAACTGCCAGGTGTTACTTGGACAGAGCATGACGGAAGCTGGGGTCCCGGGTTAGGGCCAACTCATTGGACAGCTTTACTTTCCAGAAGTAGTTTGTGCTTGTGATGTATGTTCTCTATCGAGGAGAACCTTTACAGACATCAGCTATTATTTGTAATTTGCTTCTTTAAATGACTAGTTCCTCATCCCTTCTCAGAATAACGTCAGATGAAAATTTTCAATGAATTTGAGAGAGTTCAAGTACAAAAGCAAAAAATCGTTGCCATGTTAAAAGGTTCAGCTTTTAGGCTGACGGGACATAAAAAGCAGAGGGAGTATTCCTTACCTTCTCTTACAAACCTGTTTCTTTAACAGTCATGTCCAAACCAAGGCTGGTAAAGCATAATGGATGAGCGTGGGAACTTGAATAAATTAATTAACTCCCGTGTGGCTCCGTTACTTTTCTATCACATGTGGATTAGCATGGACTTTTTGAAAGGATAAAATGCATCAATGTATGTAAAGCACTTAGTTTACTGTTAGGTAAGCACTTAGTTATAATAGGTATTGTTATTATTGCAATTATTAATACTGCTGATTGCAATGGACGCCTTCTTAGCCATATTAGGAGACCACGATTATCTCTGATGAGATCGTTTTGGATTTCAGGCATCAAAGGGGGTGTGAGCTGCCATCAGACAGCAATACAACTTGCAGCTGGTGAAACTGGCCCTTCAGGCTTGAAGGCGGGCTCTGGGCAGTGCAGCAGTGTCCACTGCAAGTCACCCGTTGAGTTCAGGCCCACTTCTTTACATGAGTCCTGGGGGAAGCATCTCAAGGATTCTGGTGGGCCTCTTCACCTTGGATAAATTTATAAGATTAGTGGGATGAACCAGCTGCCATGGTAGCTGCCATTAAGATTTCAACTGACCTCAGTGTCTCCTATTTATTCTTAGATTTCCTCATTCTCAGCTAGCATCACTGCCAGTCTTGCCAGCATATCTAGAGGCCTAATCCAGACTCTCATGGAGGCTAAGCCCGTGACCTTCTCTGCCAGAATGGTGATCCCTCTTCTTGCCTGTTGGACCCTTGACATAAGAAGCTCAAAGTTCCTGCATGGAAGCCAAGACTTAATGTTCCAGAAACTCTTGCTGTGCCTTCTGGTAGAGCTGTGTGTCAAACACTATACAGGACTCCACTTGGTGTTCTTGGCTAAGGCTGTGGGTAGGAAGGGCAAATCCATAACTGGATTATCTGTTCATTCCAGTGAAAGTAGACTGTTACCCAGGGCAGATGCGCAAAGGGGCTGCTTTTTATTGCTCCATGTAAGACAGACTTTGGCTTCAAGCTGCCCTCAGAAAAGGAGTATAACCTTGGGTGAGATGGCTTCTAGACATGAACTGGTAAAAGTTTAACGATTAACAACCTGAAAAGAAGTTCTGATTTTTAGTGTTTTCTGATTTTCATGATGTCGATAAGGGGTTGGAAAACTACAGCATGCTGGCCCACCAGCTGGTTTTATAAATAACATTCTATTGGAAGACAGACACATCCATTTGTTTAAAAAAATATATATATTGGTATGGTTGTTTTTTTGTAACAATGGCCCACCAGGCTCCTCTGTCCATGGGACTTCCAGGCCAGAATACTGGAGTGGTTTTCCATTTCCTTCTCCAGGGGATCTTCCCAACCCAGGAATCAAAACTGGGTCTCCTGCATTGCAAGCAGATCCTTCACTGTCTGAACTACCAGCAAAGCCCATTGTGCTAATTGTCAACATCATTTAAAATGGGACTTCCTGATCAGGTCTGTTATAAAGACAGTTCATGGTCTACTGAAAATGATGGTATTTAAGAGGTCAATAAATCACATCTACCTCCGACCAAACTCACAGTCAATTAATAAAGTGACACGAGATTCAAAGATATGAAGATCAGAGGGTGGTAGAAAGTACTGAAGAATTCGGCACAAACCTGCAGCAGATGAGCTGCCCAACTAACCATCACTGAGCACCTGGTAGGTGGCAGGTCTTGTTATGCATCCTGGGAATACAACGGGGAAAGAAGTATAAAATCCCTTCCCTCATAGAGTTCACATTCTAGTAAATCTGGACTCTCAACACGTCCTTAGTCTGTACTTTAGAATCCATCCATTGTAGGATGGACTCCCAAGACCACCTCATACCTGTCGAGCTCCAAGACTAGAGAAAGAATGAGCTTCTAGATCTGACCTTAGAAGACAGGCCTAGTTCTTCATCCATGGACAAAAATCACATGGAAGAATGATTAAAAAATAATGTGTCCATTCAGGGTCTAGATGGCCTGGAGGAGAGAAGGATGGTGCCTAAGTCATGTTTGTGAATACCCTTACCTTATTTTTGATCCATTTAGGTGTTGATATAATTGAAATCATGGAAGAAGATTCTAAAAGCATTACTCTAATACTGCTTTCTCCAGTGAAGAGAAATCCCCCATGGTCACAAGAAGAGAGGGACTAGTTTTTGTATTTTCAGCCAAGTGGTAGAAACAACATTTTGTATGTAAATCAGTTGAATTGCCTAGAAGTGGCTAGAAACACAGTAGGTGCTCAAGATAGTCTTATGGACAGCTCAATTCCAATATTCCAAATTATTCTTTGGTAAATTGCAAGATTGAGGAATTGTCATTAAAGGATAGGCAAGCATCCTTCTGTCTGGTATGAGTTTCAATCTTATTTTTTGATAATCACAGTGTCAGTAATATTGATAAATATTTTGAGGCAAATGCTTTGTACTTGGCTGAGTAATGTGTGCCTTTAACAAGGCACACCCACTGTGTGCCTTGTTAAAATTACATGGTTTCTTTCTGGATGGAAAATACTCTGTTTATAAAATGTCTTATTATCATGCTTCATGATGAATGAGCTCTGTTTATTTGTTTCTTTCCTGGCTGTCTTTAGGAGATGATCTAAGGTTAATGGTGGAAATGCTACCAAAATAAATGGTTTCATGTAGTCAAATATTTCATCTGAGCACTTTGTTTCAGGAAACTTGGGAAGAAAACAAATGAATATTTTTGGAGGGTTTGAATTCATTCTTTAACTTTAGTGCTGCTAAGGTTTCCAAGATACATTGAAAAATATACTTTTCAAGTAACCCACAAAAGTCTACAATGCTTCCACCAACATGTCAATTAGAATATTACACATAGTATCTTCTGGAAAATCCTCAAAAGGATGTAGAAAATGATTTCAGATGCCTGAATAGAATTGGCTATTTTCCACATGAAATGGTTCTATAGAATCATAATCTTTCATGAGAGTGATATTCACCAGACCTGGTTTAAAACATTTCCTTAAATTGACATCTTGTTTTGAAAATAAGCAGATGTAATATTTGCAACTAATCCTTCCAAGTTTGGACACTTTTGGGAAAAAAAAAAAAAGTACAGTCATGTGGGTAAAATATAGGACTTTCCTTTAATGTCAGAGATTCTGACTTAGGTCAGACTTAGTTGAGAATCGCTCTAGGCTTACATGGGAGTCTCTTGCTTTTGGCCAAAGTTCTACAATAAATCGCTGCTCCTAAGTGATGTTGCCAGGATGAAGTCATTACCGTTCCCCCCCTGAGGTTTTGGAATTCTTCTAAGAATCTCCTTTATGTCCAGCTAAGTACAAAGGATTATTTATCAGATATCTCCTTCCTGCACGGATTATACGTACCCAGAAATATTTGCAATGGCCAAAGTCATTCTTAGTCCTGCAGTCGATATTACTTTGGAGATAAACAGAGATTTAAACATCAACAATAAACTTAAAATGACAGCTCAATAAGAGAAGGAGTCTATGTTGTCAGATTTTTTTTTTTTTTTCAGATCAGGACTTTTAGTTAGAAAAAATTAATATATACATGGCAAGGCAGAGTGAATTTTTCTTCCAAAGCCTTCTGGTAAACTCCAGCACAAGAAGTTATGCATCTTAGTCTTGTAAACTGAACTTTATTGCCTTTTTCTAAACTTTGAGTTAAAATGGCTTTAAGAGAGGGGTCCAAAATTGAGTTAAAGAGGAAAAAAAGACCCATTATCAATCGAGATTCCACTGGAAACATTTTTTATGAAAGGTGCTTATTGGCTCCTTGATAGGTTATATTCCATTTTGGTCTCTTAATTTACTATTGTCTAATATAAAATAAATGTAATTGCTTTTCAAAATTATAAGAGTATCTTTTGTTCTTTTTTTAAATTAATTAATTAATTTTCATTGGAGTAGTTTTGTTCTTTTGAGGTTGGCAATATAGGTAATAGAAAAGAAAAGAAAAAACACAATTCTACCTGCCTACATATAACCACAATTAATAAAAGGTGTGTGATTCTGCATATTCTACAGATTTAAATCTATTTATTTAATTCAATATTTGTTGATTTTCTATGGCAGGTGTTTTTCTAACAAGAACAGAGGCACCTACGAGATGCTGCCTTAACGCAGGTTACATTCTGGTGGAAGAGACGAAGAGTAAACAAGTAAATGCTTTGATGAATAAAGTAAAGACGGGAGGTACTAAGGGCTATTTTTTAAAAAGGTATCATGAGATAGAGAGTGATGGTGGAGGGGTGGGTGATTTTAATCATAGAAAGACTCTCTGGGGAGGGGGCATTTGAACAGGAACAAGAATGCATGAAGCTTTAAGGAGCTGGGAAATAGCTGTCACCTTGGCAGACAGCAAATTCTAAGACTATAAGATGGAAATGATGTTGTAGCTCAAGGTAAAGCCAGCCATCCAGTGCGGAGGATGGAGAATAGGAAGAAGCAGTGTGGGGGCAGGGGCTCGTTACGAACAGGCCTGGCAGGCCCCAGGAGGTGGTTTGCATTTCATTCTCGTCTGGTCCGTCTCTGGTTTCACAAGCTCGGTTTGGTTGTCATATGAAGTGGGCGGCAGAGGGTGAGATGGTTAGATAGCATTGCTGACTCAATGGATATGAATTTGAGCAAACTCCAGGAGACAGGGAAGGACAGAGGAGCCTGGCGTGCTGCAGTCCATGGGGTCGCAAAGAGTCAGACACGACTGAGCGACTGAACAGCAACAACAGATGGAGACTTTGGAGGAGCAGGAAAGGAACCAGAACTGATTAGGGAATGTTTTCACTAGTCCACGTGAGAGATAAAAACGGTATGGGTTAGGATGGAAGCAGTGGTCGCCATGAGAAGTGGTCATGGGGGATTATTATAGGATTCGATGATGCTCTGGATGTGGGAGGTGAGGGGACGACATCAGACAATAGGCTATTATAACAGCTACAGAGATCTGCCCCACCTTCTTCATGGCCACCTGGTGTTCAATAAACCAGCCTCCTGTAGTCTATTTCTCCCATCTCCAAATGAGAAAACTCTAAGTTGTTTTCTCTATTTAGAAACACTGAAATGACTACTTTTGTCTCCATAACTGTACACTCATCAGTTTATTTCCAAAAGCCATTGCTAAGAGTTGAATTGTTGGATCAAGAATCATCCACTCAAGATCTGGTGCCTATTTGGTCCTCTCTTCTTTATTTGAAGGCAATCATGGGATGTTAAAACTCAGTTTCATAACTTTCAACACAGAGGCAATTTGGGCTTGTTTATTTTCTTAAGCAATCGCTCTTCTGGATAAAACAACGAATTTGTAGACAGAGGGTAAACAAAAGGAAACTTTCTGAATGATTTTGAAGAGACGATGATCTTTGGATTAGAGGGTTTTATTTCTTCGAGTGTAAGACCAGGATTTCTGCTACCAGCTGACTTCTGGTCACTCTTGGCTGCCATTGGTGTGCAAGGGCAAGACCAGTCTGTGCAGATGCCCTTCAGAGGGTATGCACGTTTCCAGGCTGAGCATCAGGTCAATCCTTATAAAGGCAGGGAGGATGTTGTTGGAAAAAATGGGAGAAAAGATACTAAAAAGCAAAAAACAAACAGCAAACCTCACCCCTGAAGTGGTTCCCCAGAATGAATGGCACAGCTAAAGAAAGAGAAGCAAGCAGAAATGCCCCCATTCAGATGTGAGCACTGCCGCTTAACAAGCTCTGTTCTTGTGAAGGCCATCACTGCTCTGAACTTCACTTCGACCATCTATAAAATGAGACGTCACTCCTGCCTGTGATTAACGTGTGTAAGCCGCCGCTGTTCAGTTGCTCAGTCCTGCCTGACTCTTTGCGACCCCATGGACTGCAGCCCACCAGGCTCCTCTCTGTCCATGGGATTTCTCAGGCAAGAATACTGCAGTGGGTTGCCATTTCCTTCTCCAGGGGGCTTCGCGACCCAGGGATCGAACCCACGTCTCCTTCTTGGCAGGTGGATTCTTTACTACTGAGCCACCTAGAAAGCCCAACCATGTATAAGGGTGCTTGTCAAATACGATAAACACAAAGGCAGCTGTTACCGGACAAATACCACATGCCAATTTGTGCACCAGTCACCTGATATCTACTGTCTCATTTACTCCTCATAATAAAACCAAGGTGGTTAATATTTCTATTTCATATTTCAGATGAGGAGAGTGGACCTTGAGACGTCCTGTGACTTGCTGAAAGTCACAGAGCTAGTCAGTGGTAAATCTGGAATGCCGATGCAGGGTGTCTGATTGCCAAGCACCAAGCCGTCCCAAGCACATCAATTTTAATTTTAGCCATGATGGACTCTGGCGGAGGAATCTGGAGTCTGGTATAGTGGAAACGTGTTTTTCATCCAAAACTTGGTAGAAACTGAAAGAGTCCTAAGTGCCTTTTCCCCGGATATCACCGATCTGCTTCCTGCTCAGGTGTTTCTAGCTCCAGGAGTTTAAAATGATCAACTAGAGCGTATCGTACCCACGGCAGGGATTCTGTGTGTGGTAGGAGATTTGACATAACTTCATTGTTCGGTGGTTCAGAAGCATCCCTTCTTTCCCCGGCTTTCTGCCTTAACTCACAGAAAAGGAAGTGCAGGTCTTTGAGAAAACCTGAGGACTTTTGGCATTTCCTCCACGCCATGTATGGGGGATGCCACGCATCTGCCTGCTGTGATTAGGAGAAGTACTGGCGTGCATGGATTACACTCCTTTCAGGCTGGTCAGCCTGGACCTTAGCAGGAGAGTTCTCTTTTGCGTGGACAAATCATCTGTGTATAAGGCCAACCTGGGCTGGACCCAGGCTAGACCGGAAACCCTGCTCATCTCTTGGCTGGTCTCTGGAACCCTCTCAGAGGAACAGCAAGCACATCAGAACTAAGAGCTGATCCTGACGCTGAGCCTGATGGTCTTACTTTAAAAGCCAGCAGTGTCTCTGCATAATGTTTAACTGGATTAGATTTTCTAAAAAGAAAAAAGCAGCCCAGCCCTCCTCTTTGCCTTATCGATGCGGCCACGTTGTCCAGCCTGGTTGTTCTGTTTATCGTTAATTTCCACTGGCTTCAACTGGTCAGGTTTCTTTAGAAGCAGGGGATGGTGACACAGGTCAATAGGGAAATTCCGGGAAGGAATCTGCCAGGAGCTTAGACTTTGATGTTCAGTCAGTGACACTTACTCCTTGAGAGACAGCAGAGGGAATTAAATAGTGCGAATAGTATTTACAGGACATCCAAAACCATCTGGAATAGGACTCAGCAAATGCTGCACCTTGGGTCAGATAGAGCCTGCGTCAGTTTTTACAATAAAGCTTTATCGGGCCACAACACCAGAGGAGCAGTTGCGACAGAGTCTGCGTGGCCCGCCATGCCAGCCTGCTTACTGCCTGGTTCTTCACAGAAACCATTTTCTGACCCTGGTTCCAGATTCCCAGTGCTTTTCAAACTATAATGTGCAAATGAATTATCCGAGGATTTCATTGCTAGGCCTCTGGGTGGGGAACAGGATGTTACATTTCTAAGCAAATGCTCGGGCCATGCCTATGCTGCTGCTCCTTGCGTCACATTTTGAGTAGCAAGGTTCTAGAACAGTGGGTGCTGTCCAAAATAACTTTGCGCAAAGATGGGCGCATCCTGGAGCTGTTGAATATGGTAGCCACTAGCCATACGTGAATACTGAACATTTCAAAAGTGGCTAATGTATCTGAAGAACAGAGTCTTTATTTAATTTCAAATATTTTAAATTTGATTAGTCACATGTGCTAGTGGCTACCTTATCAAATAGCACCGTCCTAGAGGATAAATCCCAGATTCATTTTGCTTGTTTTTATGAGAAAACCAAGCCACGCGGGGCTGGCTGAGGCTTTCTTCCTATTTTTTTTCCCCAAGATAGGTATTAGCATTACAGACAAGTTTAGAAGATATTAAGTCTTGGCTTGCTCACAGCGGGAGGGGGCGCTTAGAGATACTGCAATCTGGCCTGAATATAATAAACCCCTTTGTTACATTTAAATACCATCATACTATCTTATATACAGCAAAGCATCGGGATGTTTTATAGTAACAATACAGGAGCACGAAAACCCCAGACAACTTTAAAAAGGCGCTAATTATTATTATTAGTGTTTTGCACTAACAATAAATGTCAAATGGAACCCTGAAAACAAATAACTGCCTGTCACCCAGTGAATGAAAGGCAATTTTAGTAAAGTGAATTAAAACCCCAAACATCGCCAAGCCCAACCAGCGAGGGGTGCCAACGCAGCTTAGCGGACACCGTGGCGAGTTCCTTTCCAAGAGCGGCAGGGATAGGATGTCCTTGGGGGTAAATCGATGAGGTTGTGTCAGTTCATTAGCACCCAGGGCACCTGGAAAGGGGAGGTGGATGGAGCTGAAGTGAGGGGGCAAGTGCATCTTTGGGAGCAGGCCCTCTGTCATAACAAATGGAAATCAGAGACTATTAAGGATGGAGAATCTTTATTTATTGGCTGGGCTGCAGCCCGCTTGAGTGTTATCAGTGAAAAATTAAGGTTGGACCGCAGAGTGCGGATTTGTTTTCATGACATATTTCCCTTAGATTTTTCAAAGTGCATTCTGGGTGTCTCCCAAAGACTATTTTTTAAAAATAAATTGCACATTTTATTTTTTCAAACTTCATTTATCTTTGATATCTGATTGACATATTCAGGACAGTCTAATCCTTTCTGCTGAAGTGAGCTATGACAGTAGCTGCTACAGCAATCAACATCAGAGAGCCCTCCCCAGGAAGAGGGGCTGCGTCTCCCCAAACGCCAGCAAGGAGGCTCTGGCGGGGCCCTTCTAGATGGCTGTGCAGGATCACCAGGTGGGTGAGACTCAGAGGCTTGAGTCAGCTCTCTAATTACTGCAGAATCATCAGAGAAGTCAAGAAACAAATGAGAGGCTAGGGCTTGCCTCTCTAATTTTTTTTTTTTTTTTACTTTGTTAAAGGGACACACGAAGTTGAAGATTTTTTAGCCTTGTTACCTTGAGCAGCTTCTTTTATTCTTCCTGGTCCAAGACTGATTTCTTCTCCCTCTCTTCCTCCTTTCCTTTCTTTGTCTCCTGAATTTAATTTTTCCTCTTCAACGTTTGAACAGCTAATACAGTGACACAGTTATTCTAAAGTCAGGATTATTCAGAGTTATGCAGAGTGAAAAGCCTTCCTCTCCTCTTGCCCCTTATCTGTCCTGCCACCCTTCTCTCCAGTCTTTTAATCAAATCTATTTTGCCTACAAATGCACGTCCATCTGAGCACATGCATGTACACACACACTTACTCTTTTCCCTTCTTTTCTGCACAAATAGCAAACTATCACACACATTGTTCTCCACCTTGCTTTTTCCTCTATCCTAAAGTGCTTTATCTCGAAGATCATTTCAAATCAATTAATAAAGAACTTTGTTTTTATTTTTTTAACACAATACACTCCAATGTATGGCTCTAGCATAAATTATTCACTAAGTTCTCTGAGTCTAGAGGCATTTAGGGAATTTCCAAATTTTCCCTCTTACCAACAACCCTGCAGTAAATAACCTTGGATGCAGGTCCCTCTGCACGTGTGGGAGGGTGTCTGAAGAACAAACACCGAGAAGGGAGCCAGCTGGGACGAAGGCTAAGTACATTTGTAATTTTGATAAATATCCCAAATTGTCCTGCATAGAGGTTGCAGAATTTATGTTGCCATTGTTCATGGACAAGAAGGCCTGTTTCCTATACTTTCACTCACTGAGGGTATCATCAAACATTTTGAGTTGTAAAAATTATGTGTGTGCTTAGTCATGCCCTACCCTTTTGTGACTCATGGACTACAGCCCACCAGGCTCCTCTGTCCATGGAATTTTCCAGGCAAGAATACTGGAATGGGTTGCCATTTCCTCCTCCAGAGAATCTTCCCAACCCAGGGATCGAATCCATGTCTCTTGCATGTCCTGCATTGGCAGGCGGGTTCCTTACCCTAGTACCGCCTGGGAAGCCGTTTTTAAAAACTGGGAAAAGAAAAACAGTCTCCTAGTGAAATTCTAATTCACACTCTTCAGTCAGGTATTACGTATTTGGTAACGTATTTATTTACAAAACATATTTTCTCTTTGTAAACTGTCTATGCAGAGTCTGTGCCTCTTTTTCCATCGTCTTTTCCAAAGGAAAGATGCTACATTTGGGGAAAAGTAGTTCATGGCCTATTTAATGAGTAATTCATAGTTTGTTCAGTGTTGTGGCTGTTCAGTTGCTAAGTCATGTCTGGCTCTTTGCGACCCCATGGACTGCAGCTCGCCAGGCTTCCCTGTCCTTCACCATCTCCCGGAGCTTGGTCACTTGTTCAGTGGTGGGTTATTACTACAGGCAATGGAAAAAAATTCTTTGATGTTCATTCCTTCATTGATAAAACACGTCAGCTGAGTACGTCCTGCTTGAGAAGCACTGTGTTGGGTGCTCGGTTGCTAGTTCCAATGGGGGATTCAAGCAAGCAAGGATAGCCATTCGGGGTGAGCAGAAAGATGAGAGATGTGTAGGGCGTGGAGGCACCAGGGAAGGGCGAGTACCCTTCCTCCCGGGGTGGGGGCGCCATGGACGGCTTCCTGGTGGACGCAATCTGGAAACTGAGACCTGAAGGGTAAGAGGTAATCAGGCAAGAAGTGCGCGTGGGGAAAGTGAAAGGTGGTGTCGGCTTGGAAGCGGCTTGTGTCAAAGAGGGAAAACAGCTCTCTGTGTCAAAGGCAGTGACAAGAATTCAGTGTGACGGATGCAGAGACGAGAGAGAGTAACATCAGCCTTAATGAGGAAGGACCAAATGGCGCACATTTTGAGGGTGAGGACTGATGCTTTCTCACATGGACACTGCCCGAGTACTTGGGATGTCCGTGAACTAGATAGGCAAGTCCTTTCCTTCATGGAGTCTGAATTTCAGTGGGGTATCGGCAGGGAGGCAAAGGCAGTAAACACAGGAATAATCCTCGTTTTTAGTGGAATACCGTCAAACACATGAGGCTGTTTTGGCAAATAATAGCAGGGTGTCACCCAGAGAAGGGTGTTTGTGGGAGGAGTTTCTGAGGGCTGACAGTCAAGCCTGGACAGACTGAATGAGAAGAAGCAGGCTGGCGTCCAGCTCTGCACCCCTCACCATGCTCAGTTCAGATCCCTTATGTGGGCCCAGTACCCACATAAGGGATGTTTACTTTAATGCTTTTTCTCTAAATAAGAAGAAATGAGCCTAGTCTGTGTTCAGAGGGAACGTATTCGGACACAGCAAGCTCTGCCTCAAGTCTGTGAAACTGTTTTAAGAGATTTGTGTCTGTTCCTGGAGAGACCACCTGCTCTTTTCTTCATGTTCACTAAATGCCCAGGTCAGGGCTGTGTGTAGAGCAGCAAATGAGGAAGAACATCAAAAATGGGAAAAAAAAGCTGTGCAACAGAGCACAGTCCTGAAAGCTGAGTCCTGCAGGCACTGGACTGGGACCACATCACATGCCTTCTAGACCAGCAGGTCTTTCGACCCTAAGTCTGGAGGCTGCGTGGCACCTTCAGGGAGGCCGTCTCCCTTCCATCATGCACCAATCAGTGACTGCCTCATTGTTCTGAGCCTGAAAGTAGGTGTTTCTTACATGACTTACATATGAATAAGTAAGCAATGAGGTTCTTGAAATAAAAAAGACAAATAAAAAAAAAAGGAAAAGGATACAGTGAAGATGCTACAAATCTTATTTTGTTGATGCTGGCAACACTTGTGTCTGGAACCAAAAATTATTCAAAGATGAAAAAGAATACCAGAAGAAATTAAAACTCCAGGATTGGAGACATCGAAACAAATTGTCGGTTACATTTCCAGAAAAGAAAAGCAAATAACAACAACAACAACAACACTTTTTTAACGATGTACTAGACATGTATGCTAATCGTTTTCACATCTCATTTCACTCGATCCCAGTGACGACACTGGCTGTGGATGTTATTTCCATTCTGCAGTTGAGGAGATTGCAGCATTCAGAGTTTTACAACCAGGATAAGGCCCCACAGTTAGTAAGGGGCTGAGTGAGAATTTGTACCCCCAAAACCTGATGATAGGCCTACTCTTAATTACTGCTTTGAGGAGCACCCGGCTTCTACTGCACATGAGAAACACAATTTCTACTTGTCCATGGGTCCACAAGTTTTTTTCTGTAGAGGTGCCAGATAATAAATATTTTCTGCTTTGTGAACTGTACAGTCTTTATTTCAACTACTGAAGGGAGAAAGATTTGATAAGAAGAAGAATGGGAGGAAGAGAAAGGAAGAGAAAGGAAGGACAAAATATGCAAATTGCATTAACTTAAAAGTTATTGCTTGGACTTAAGATAATTTGGGGCACAACTTACCAAGATGACAATTTAACAATATGTGTAAAGTTATTTAACAAAGTGCCTCATTCTTCTTAAAAAATTCACTTTGAGAAGTGTATCCAAGCAAGAAAATATATAAAAGTATATCTGCAAGGTGCTCCATGAAACTATGAGCCATGCTGTGTAGGGTCATGCAAGACGGACGGGTCATGGTGGAGAGGTCTGACAGAATGTGGTCCACTGGAGAAGGGAACGGCAAACCACTTCAGTATTCTTGCCTTGAGAACCCCACGAACAGTATGAAATGGCAAAAAGATAGGACACTGAAAGATGAACTCCCTAGGTCGGTAGGTGCCCAATATGCTACTGGAGATCAGTGGAGAAATAACTCCAGAAAGAATGAAGAGACGGAGTCAAAGCAAAAACAATACCCCGTTGTGGATGTGACTTGTGATGGAAGTAAAGTCTGATGCTGTAAAGAACAATATTGCATGGAACCTTGAATGTTAGGTCCATGAATCAAGGCAAATTGGAAGTGGTCAAACAGGAGATGGCAAGAGTGAATGTCGACATTTTAGGAATCAGTGAACTTAAATGGACTAGAATGGGTGAATTTAACTCAGATGACCATTATATCTACTACTGTGGGCAAGAATCCCTTAGAAGAAATGAGGTAGCCATCAGAGTCAACAAAAGAGTCTGAAATGCAGTACCTGGATGCAGTCTCAAAAACGACAGAATGATCTCTGTTTGTTTCCAAGACAAACCATTCAATATCACGGTAATCCAAGTCTATGCCCCAACCAGTAATGCTGAAGAAGCTGAAGTTGAATGGTTCTATGAAGACCTACAAGACTTTCTAGACCAAACACCCAAAAAGATGTCCTTTTCATTATAGGAATGTAAAAGTAGGAAGTCAAGAAACACCTGGAGTTACAGGCAAATTTGGCCTTGGAGTACAGAATGAAGCAGGGCAAAGGAACACACTGGTCATAGCAAACACCCTCTTCCAACAACACAAGAGAATACTCTACACATGGACATCACCAGATGGTCAACACCAAAATCAGATTGATTATATTCCTTGCAGCCAAAGATGGAGAAGCTCTATATAGTCAGCAAAAACAAGACCGGGAGCTGACTGTGGCTCAGACCATGAACTCCTTATTGCCAAATTCAGACTTAAATTGAACAAAGTAGGGAAAACCATTAGACCATTCAGATATGACCTAAATCAAATCCCTTATTATTATACAGTGGAAGTGACAAATAGATTCAAGGGACTAGATCTGATAGACAGAATGCCTGAAGAACTATGGACAGAGGTTTGTGACATTGTACAGGAGGCAGGGATAAGACCATTCCCAAGAAAAAGAAATGCAAAAGGGCAAAATGTTTGTCTGAGGAGGCCTTACAAATAGCTGAGAAAAGAAGAGAAGTGAAAGAGAAAGGAGAAAAGGAAAGATATACCCATTTGAATGCAGAGTTCCAAAGAATAGCAAGGAGAGATAAGAAAGCCTTCCTCAGTAATCAATGCAAAGAAATAGAGGAAAAGTGTAGAATGGGAAAGACTAGAGATCTCTTCAAGAAAATTAGAGATACCAAGGGAATATTTCATGCAAAGATGGGCACAATAAAAGACAGAAATGGTATGGACCTAACAGAAGCAGAAGATATTAAGAAGTGGTGGCAAGAATACACAGAAGAACTGTACAAAAAAGATCTTCATGACTCAGATAATCTCTATGGTGTGATCACTCACTCATCTAGAGCCAGACATCCTGGAATGTGAAGTCCCAAGGGCCTTAGGAACATCACTACAAACAAAGCTAGTGGAGGCGATGGAATTCCAGTTGAGCTATTTCAAATCTTAAAAGATGATGCCGTGGAAGTGCTGAACTCAATATGCCAGCAAATGTGGAAAACTCAGCAGTGGCCACAGGACTGGAAAAGGTCAGTTTTCATTCCAATCCCAAAGAAGGGCAATGCCAAAGAATGCTCAAACCACTGCACAGTTGCACTCATCTCACACGCTAGTAAAGTGATGTTCAAAATTCTCCAAGCCAGGCTTCAACAGTATATGAACTGTGAACTTCCAGATATTCAAGTGGATTTAGAAAAGGCAGATGAACCAGAGAGCAAATTGCCAACATCTATCGGATCACTGAGAAAGCAAGAGAGTTTAAAAAAAAAAAATCTACTTCTGCTTTATTGACTTTGCCAAAGCGTTTGACTGTGTGGATCACAAAAAACTGTGGAAAATTCTTCAAGAGATGGGAATACCAGATCACCTGACTTGCCTCTTGAGAAATCTGTGTGCAGCTCAAGAAGTAAGAGTTGGAACTGGACATGGAACAACAGACTGGTTCCAAATCAGGAAAGGAGTACATCAAGGCTGTATATTGTCACCTTGCTTATTTAACTTATATGCAGAATACATCATGAGACATGCTGGGCTGGATGAAGCACAAGCTGGAATCAAGATTGCCAGGAGAAATATCAATCACCTCAGATATGCAGACAACACCACCCTTACGGCAGAAAGTGAAGAAGAACTAAAGAGCCTCTTGATGAAAGTGAAAGAGGAAAGTGAAAAAGTTGGCTTAAAGCTCAACATTCAGAAAACTAAGATCATGGCATCGGGTCCCATCACTTCATGGCAAATAGATGGGGAAACAATGGAAACAGTGAGAGACTTTATTTTTTGGGGCACCAAAATCACTACAGATGGTGATTGCAGCCATGAAATCAAAAGATGCTTACTCCTTGGAAGAAAAGTTATGACCAACCTAGACAGTATATTAAAAAGCAGAGACATTACTTTGCCAAAAAAGGTCTGTCTATTCAAACCTACGGTTTTGCAGTGGTCATGTATGGATGTGAGAGTTGGAGTATAAAGGAAGCTGAGCGCTGAAGAATTGATGCTTTTGAACTGTGGTGTTGGAGAAGACTCTTGAGAGTCCCTTGGACTGCAGAGAGATTCAACCAGTCCATCCTAAAGGAAATCGGTCCTGAATATTCATTGGAAGGACTGATGCTGAAGCTGAAACTCCAATACTTTGGCCACTTGATGCAAAGAACTGACTCATTGGAAGAGACCCTGATGCTTGAAGGCGGGAGAAGGGGACGACAGAGGGTGAGATGGTTGGATGGCATCACCTACTGAATGGACATAAGTCTGAGTGAACTCCAGGAGTTGGTGATGGACAGGGAGGCCTGGTGTGCTGCAGTCCGTGGGGTCGCGAAGAGTCAGACACATCTGAGCGACTGAACTGAACTGAAAGACGCTATTGTCTTATTACTTAGAATAACAGAAAATTCACAACCCTAAACATCCAGTGAATGGTGCATTGATTAAATGATATTCCAGTGGAAAATTATGCCCATTAGAAATGATTATGTAAATCTGTTTGTTGACACATAAAGAAACTGATATAAATAAAAAAAATTGTAGGTCATAAAATATTAAGTTTCATTTGAGTCCACTTTTATAATACTCAGAGTTATTATATGTATATGCACATCCATATACACATAGGGAAGGTGTGGGGAATGCTAGAAGGTACATGACAAGATATTTACATGGGTTGCTCCTGGATGAAAAGATTATGGAGTTTTATATAATTTCTATATTTGTTAAATTTTATGTTATTAGAAGATTGCTTTTATCAGCACAGAAATAGGTTCTAAAAATAGAATAAATAAAGGCAATTTGGGGGGATCTCAGTCTAAAAATATCTTGAAAATACCCCCCCCCCCCTCAGATTCCTACAGTGGGTACTTTGTTCCATCTTCTTCTGAGTTACATGCACGGAATCTGTGCTTTTCTCTCTGTGGATAGTTACATTCATAACCTCCCCACCCTCCTGCTACGATAACCTGCCATCTGTCTTTCTGACCTGTTGGAGACTCTCAAAAGCATGAGTTCTCTCAAAGGCATGGCGCTTGGGAACGGCTTTGGGGGAGAGATGGAATTTCTATCGCTTTTCCTCTGTTTTCTTTTCTCCAGGTCCTCCTCCTCTCCACCTTTGCATCAGGGACCCTTGCTCACATGCTCCATCAGCCCCCGGAGCCACACTCGCAGTGTGACAGTGACAGCCGCCATCCTTGTTGGGATTTATCTTCACAAGTTGCCAAATCACTCTTGGTGGCGTGTCTGGGCTTGGTGAATGATGAGAAAGACCCACCATCCATCCAAGTGTAAAACACTGTGAGCCGTTACACTGAAATTTAGCTATTCCCCCCGCCCCCCAGCTTATTTCTTATGTTCTGATTAAAAAGGACCCATTTAAGGGCCTTTGTGGTAAATACCCAAATAATCGTGTCACAAAGACGGGGCATCATTTTCACTGGAGCCGATGATCGCCACGGATGGGCTGCCATCCTGAAGTTGCCAACTCTGCTTAAACCCTGGTCCCTTACAAGCAATTTCTCTGGACCTTCAGAAGGGACTCATTTCAATGTGTGCCTATTAACTACGGAAAGGCAGGTAATTGCACCAGTCCTGCCGTCTGTAGATTGCAAGAAGACAGCCTCCACATAAAGCAACACTTGGGACCTGGGTATGTCTCCCTGATACGCAATGAAGGAAGGATGAAGCACATAAATATAATGTCCACCGGATGCGAGGTGTGCGGAAAAGAAACTGTGGGTACAGACAGACTCGAATCTGAATCTTTGCTCACCCCCTTACTATCCAGTTGTTTGACTTTGAGCAAGTTATGTGTTTACTCTGTACCTGGTTCCTCATCTACGAAATGGATCATTCACCTCTGTCTGCAGTGTCGTTATGATGGTGTGGCAGATTGTCTTTTCCGAAGACAGCAGTAGAAATACTCCTTGTCCCGTGATTTCTAGAATATATCCCCTGCCTCATCCAGAAGTAGGGTCTAATTTTCCTCCCCATCAGTCTGGGCAGGACCGTGGCTCGTGTACAACCAAAAGAAAGCATGGGAGCGCTTCTGTATGACTTTTGAGTGTAGGGAGGGAAGGTGATGCAGTTTCTACTTGGAAGATGAGGCATTCACACCTGGAACCTGAGTAAGAAGTCCAAGTACCCTAAGGCCGCCATGCTGAGAGGAAGCCCAAGCAGCTCTGTGGAGGACCCACATGTGAGAGTGACCGCCCACAAGCCCCGCTGAGGTCCAGCCAACAGCCAGCAGTAACCATAAGCCACGTGAGAGATGCTCTGCGTAATTTCAGCTCCCAACCATCATCACCCCCTAGTCCTCCAGTCTCCCTAACCAAAGACCTAGATGTTGTAGAGCAGAGACCAGCCATCCCTTGTGCCCTGACCAGCTTCCCTGCCCACGTGATCTGAGAGCAAGTAAAAAGAGTTTCTTCGTGCAACTAAACTTTGGGGAGCCTTGTTATGTAGCAGTAGTAACAGGAAAAGGATGCTACGAGAATAAAACCCTCTAAAGCAAGTGACACAGAGAACACTTAACAAGCAGCAGTTCTAATTATTGACATTATTTTCTCTGAATTAAGATTAAAAGACACTTACTCCTTGGAAGAAAAGCTATGAAAAACCTAGAGAGTGTATTGAAAAGCAGACATATTACTTTGCCAACAAAGGTTCTTATAGTCAGAGCTATGGTTTTCCCAATAGTCATGTACAGATGTGAGAGCTGGACCACAAAGAAGGCTGAGCACTGAAGAATTTATGCTTTTGAACTGTGGTGTTGGAGAAGACCCTTAAGAGTGACTTGGACTGCAAGGAGATCCAACCAGTCAGTCCTAAAGGAAATCAGTCCTGAATATTCATTGGAAGGACTCATGCTGAAGCTGAAGCTCCAATAACTTTGGCCACCTGATGCGAAGAGCCGACTCACTGGAAAAGACCCTGATGCTGGGAAAGATTGAAGGCGGGAGGAGAAGGGGACGACAGAGGATGAGATGGCTGTATGGCATCACCGACTCAATGGATGTGAGTTTCAGCCAGCTCCAGGAGCTGGTGATGGACGGGGACGTCTGGCATCCCGCAGTCCATGGAGTCACAAAGAGTTGGACACGACTGAGCAACTGAGCAGCAACAACTCGGCCCCTGCCCCACAGCCCCTAGGCCCCCGTGCAGCAATGACTGATGCCCCCAACCTTACAGCCTGTGCTCTGAGGAGAAGCCACCACACGACAAGCCCGGGCACGGCAGTCCTGCTCGTCGCAACTAGGGAAAAGCCCACACACAGCAACGAAGACCCAGCACAGCCAAAAATGAACACGTAAATAAATACTTTTTTAAAGGTATATCCATGTCTTTATACTTTGCCGTCAGTTAAACTTTAATCAAAATATTGGATGACTGAATAGCAGTCCAGAAAATCTGAGCCTGTACGAGTGTATGTGTGTGACTCCTGGCATTTAGAGATAGATGACCCTTGTCCTGAACAGGCTTAGCCCTTTGCTCTAATAATCCAGAGGTCAGGGACGGATTCGTAGAAGCTTTGCCTCATGAATAGGAGTATTAATATTTCGGAGAGCTTGATGAACATTCCCAAAAGTAAAAAGTACGGTTTTATAGGCTGCTGTAGTATATCGCGAAGAGCAGGGAGGGGACTGGGGGAGAGGCATGGTGCAGAAAAGCATGACACAGAAACAGGATTGTTTCCTAATAAAAAAATCTCTCAAAGTTTTCTGCGAGGCCCTGTCAGCAGCTCTTCAAGCAGCACGGCTTATTTTAAAATTTATTTAATTCAACAAATTGTACACACTTGAACATGGAAACAGAATACAGGGAAAACACAAGCTGCCCTAGAAGAGTAACGTCTAATAAACATTATGCTACCCAGAGATATTTGCTGTTTAATCACCCCTTGAAAAGATGTCAGGTAGCATCTTGCTAAGGCAATGGTGCCAGCTTTGCTGGCTTCGGAGTTCATGTGGCTCATTTTTTTTTTCTCTCTCTTCCCCATTTGCTTTTTTTTTTTCTTTCTTTCTTGTTTTTCAAATAGCAACCTCTGAGATGCTCACTCAGAGGATAAAGCATTTGCACTTTAAGTACTGATAATAATGGGTTTCCCTGGCGGCTCCTGCAATGCAGGAGTCCCGGGTTCAATCCCTGGGTCAGGAAGATCCCCTGTAGAAGGGAATGACTACCCACTCTAGTACTCTTGCCTGGGAAATCCCATGGACTGAGGAGCCTGGTGGGCTACAGTCCACGGAGTAGCAGAGAGTCAGTCCTGACTGAGAGACTAACACTGGCTTATTGATAATAATATCCATTTATTGAATAGTTTCTTTGTCAGGACTGGCTATATACTTTGTGGGGCCCAGAGCAAATGAAAACACGGAGTCCTTTTTCAAAAATTAAGAGAATTTCAAGGCACTGCTAGCAGAACATTAAACCTAATATGAGGTCTTTCTGTGGAGAAGGCAATGGCACCCAACTCCAGTACTCTTGCCTGGAAAATCCCATGGATGGAGGAGCCTGGTGGGCTGCGGTCCATGGGTTCAATACGAGTCAGGCACGACTGAGCAACTTCACTTTCACTTTTCACTTTCCTGATTGGAGAAGGAAATGGCAACCCACTCCAGTGTTCTTGCCTTGAGAATCCCAGGGACGGAGGAGCCTGGTGGGCTGCCGCCTATGGGGTCCCACAGAGTTGGACACGACTGAAGCGACTTAGCAGCAGCAGCAGAAGTCTTTCTGAGTGCAGGCCCTCGTCTCTACCAACTAGATATCAGTAGACTCGCTTCCTGATACCCCTGTGTGACAATCAAAAATGTCTCCAAATTTAGTCAGCTCTCTTCTGAAGGGTGAAACTGCCCCAGCTGGGAACCACCTGTATAAATGAATGAATCCCATACTTCAGTTGGAGAAGGCAATGGCACCCCACTCCAGTACTCTTGCCTGGAAAATCCCATGGACAGAGGAGCCTGGTGGGCTGCGGTCCATGGGTTCACTACGAGTTAGGCACGACTGAGCAACTTCACTTTCACTTTCATGCATTGGAGAAGGAAATGGCAACCCACTCCAGTGTTCTTGCCTGGAGAATCCCAGGGACGGGGGGCCTGGTGGGCTGCCGTCTATGGGGTCGCACAGAGTCTTCGCAGTCTGAAGCGACTTAGCAGCCGCAGCAGACTTCGATTGTGTGAGTCATGTGCCCATTTCCCATAGAAGGCATCGTTGTTGAGTTATTGTTCTTGTTTAGTCGCTCAGTTGTGCCTGACTCTTTGCCACCCCATGGACTGTAGCCCGCCAGGCCCTCTGTAAATGGGATTTCCCAGGCAAGAATACTGCAGTGGGTTGCCATTTCCTTCTCCAGGGGATCTTCCCGACCCGGAAGCAGCAGGCAGATTCTTTACTACTGAGCCAGGGAGGCCCCGTTAGCCTTGTCTAAAGAGGTCAGCCACTACTCAGCTCCAGTGGACTGTTGTTAAAAGAAAATATTTCCTCATCATTGTCAGATCTTACAAATTTTCAAGAAATGTCCAGTTTTATATTTTTTCAGACTTTTACATGCTGGCGTCAGTTTTTTATAATTTGATGTAGGCCAAATGAGAGACATCTGTGGACCATCCTCGGCCTCCTGCTGCCCAGGTGCGAGCTCGGGCCTAGAGGACTCCCCAGGATGCGGTCCCTGGAGTTCATGATGCCAAGCAGTGCTCCCACATCTCAAGGACGTTTCCCCCAGGGAATGCTGCCTTTCAAAACAGTTGGATGGATCAAAGTAGTACTTAACACACTTCATTGATTAGGTTCATGTTCCCCCTTTGAACAGATAGTTTTATTTTTAGCCTCTATCTTGATAACAAGTGAATTCCGAGTGGGCGATAGGAAGAGTTATTTAGAAGACGCTCTTTCACTTGGAGCTGTCTGTTTTTTCACCGACCCTGATGAATGTTTTCTTCACTTGTAAGTACCTGAACCTCCTTCAAGCTAGCTCTCCAGTGTGCCAATTTACTGTAAAGATATACAGGAATATTTCTGAACCCATGGACAGCAAGTATACTCACACCCCCAGAAGGGACCAGAGAAACAGTTTTGAACCAAGCGATACTCTTGTTTTCCTTGATGTGTCTTTCGTTCTTGCTTTCTCTCTGGAATGGCTTTCTCCTTCTGGGAGCACGTAGCTGCCCCCACTGCTGGAGCTGTGCACTGCTCACGCTTCATTTGAAATTTCTAGAGTGAAAGTAACAGGCACAGCTGGACCTAGATGTCAACTTTTGTTTTCCTCAAATTCTCAAGTCATTCTTGACTCCACCCCCCCAAAATGTGAAATACAGTTTTAGCTAGAGCTTTTCTCTCTGTATTTAGCAGTAATCACTGGGATTATGGATTTTATGGATCTTTAATTTTATGGATCTTTAACACCAAAAGTGTAATTTACATTCAATCCTGGGGAAATATCAGGAAAGAATTGCTTATATGTGAGGAGTAGACTACAACAATTACAGGCCACTAGTGAAACTGAAGCATAGCTCAGCTTGATCAGTGATGCTTCAATCAATGCATACTCAGGAAACAATCATGAATACGCTGGAACACCTACTCACAAGAATATTGATCACTGTATTATTTATAACAGGGAAAAACTGAAACCACCTATATGGTCAGCAGTAACGAATTACCTTAGAAATTACAGTCTGTCAACGCCGTGGGTTCTATGATATCTTTTAAAGTGGTCTTGAAAAATACCAGTGACATGTAAAAAAAAAAACCCATCCTCTATCAGAAGTCAGCAAACTACGGCCACGGGGTGAACCCCGCCCATCACCGGTTTTTGTGAATAGTTTTGTTGGCACACAGCCACACCCTTTCGTTTTCTTCTCGTCTACGGCTGGCTTTGTTCTATGGCTGCAGAGCTGAGTGGCTGTGACCACTCATGGCCAGCGAAGCTGGAAGTACTTACAACCTGGCTTTTTACAGAAAAGGTTACTGGCCTCTGTTCTGTATCATTACTGATAAAATAGTATTATTTCAGAGAGAGAAAGAGAAAGAAAATAGTCAAAGTAAACATACTGAAATGAAGAACAGTGGTTATCCTGAGTGATAGGAAAACAGGTAATATTTATTTTTATCCCTTTGCTTTTCAGTCTTCTCCAAAGTCGATACAATAAGTATTACTATTGTCATAACATACAAAACACTTAAAATTTTTTATACTGTCCTGGAGAAGGAAATGGCAACCCATTCCAGTATTTTTGCCTGGGAAATCCCATGGACAGAGAAGCCTGGTGGGCTACAGTCCACGAGTCCACGAAGAGTCGGACGCGACTTAGCAAATAATAAGCTAACAGAACAGAAATTTCAGTGGCCACGTGTGACAGAGAGTACAGAATTTATAGAGCTAGTTCAAAAAAAGACGCTGAATGTTTTTTATACCATTAGGAAGACTCCATTTGACTCCCCCCAGTCTCCCAATCTCTCTTCTCGGTTAGTGACAGCAGAAGAGCCTCTGGTTCGTTGTTGAGTGACTGTAAAGCCATCAGCTGCCCTGCAACCAGGTTCTATTCAATATTATACCTGGGAGGATACGAGCAGCAGGAAAAGAGGAACAGGGCCACAGAGCGTGTAGAAAATTAAGATCTGCAGGTGTGACATCTCCTAGAAATCAGCCTGTCTCAGTTCCTCCCATAGTTATTCACCATTTTGTTTACAAATGGGAAGTAGCATTCTACTGTTCAGTGTCTTCCACGAGACTGAAGTTAATTTGAAATAATCCTCCAGCAAAAGCACCAATAAAAGCATCTGGAAAGCCCTGATGCCATCCCCTCTGGCTACTGACACGACATTATTGATACACAAATCAAAGTTGACTGCTCTGGTAACACTGAGTCCCCTGGCAGCAAGAGCTTTCAACAGAGAAGGTGTTCCTTTCTTAAGACAGGGCCAACTCAATACATGATGTCGTTGTAACAGGCTTAGTTAAGACATTAAAGGGATCCCAGACAGAAATTTTACATCTCCTTCCTTTCTTCCCCCTCAGATAGAATGGGCCTGTCCCCCGCTAAAATCATAAATAAATAAAAGAGGAAGAAATTCAAACTATGCCTAAGAATAGGCTCATGAGACGCAAAGGAGGCTGGAAATGTGATGTGAAGTGAGAGCTGTCACAAGATTTCACTTGTCAGAGATACTAACAGGAAACCTAGGCCTGCCTGGAGTTTCCACCGTTAGAGTCATTTCTTTAGAGACACTGTGTTGCTTTTTTTTTTTTTTAAAGGCTGTGCTCAAATATAGAATTATTGAACTTCTGGATTTAAAGAGAGAATCCATAGAGGTCATAAATCCATTGCTGAACTGATATGCAAATCCCCACTCCTGTATTCCTTCTAAGACACCTCCTGACCCTTATATGATCTCCTCCCAAGACAGGGAACTCATCACCTTAAAAAAGAACAGCTATTCCATTTTGAGCTGGCTTTAACTATCCAAAAGCTTTCTTTGTAATGAAATAAAATCTGCTTCTGGGTAATTTTTATTCTTGATCATTAGTTCTGTTTCATTTACCCAAACGCATGTTTAATAACTAACCTTTCAGGCATGGGCAACAGAGTTGACCATCAAAGTTTCTGCTCTCACAGGGTTTACATCGTGAGAACAGCTGGCACACAATACATGAGAAGCAAGACCACTCCAGGCACGGTCAAGACAGGCTAAGGGACTGTCTCGTCCTTAAGTCAAGACAGTGACGAGGACCAGAGAGAGTGAAGCAGGCTGCTTTGGACGAGGAATATTAAAGTCGAATTGGGTTCCTGCTAAAAATATGCTGAAGTCTCAACCTCAGGACGTGTGAATGTGATCTCTTCTGGAACTAGGGTCTTTGTGGATGAAATCAAGTTAAAATGATGTCATAAGGATAAGTCAGGAATTAGTGTCCATATGGGAAGAGAGGAAGAGACTGTCACCAAGAAAAGCCCACGAGGAGACACACCGGGAATGCCAGGCGAGGTGGGGAGCCCGCAGTGAAACATCTGGAAGCCAGGGGCTGCCAAGGCCTGCTGGCGACCAGCAGGAGCTAAGAGAAAGGCAGGGAACAGATGCTCCTGCAGAGCCTTCAGAGAGAGCACTGGCCTGCCAACTCCTTGATTTGGACTTCTACCTCCCGGAACTGTAGGAGAGCCGATTTCTCTTGTTCCCTGTACCCAGTCTGCAGTCTTCACTACAGCATCCCTGGGAAGCGGATGCAGAGGGTTAGGGGAGACCTCACAAAGAGGCGGCTTTCGAGCTGATTCACCAGTCTCCATGAGGAAGAAAGTTCTTCCAAGCACAGGAAGAGCAAAAGCCCTGCCACTGGAATGAGCTTGGAATGTTCCAGGAACAAAAGGAGGCCAAGGGACACGAGGTCTGAACGGAGCGGGATGTGGTAGGACATGAGCGTGGAGAACGGACTGGAGCTAAATTATGAGAGAGGTTCCCAGCTCACTCTGTGCTGCAGGTCCGTGGACCCCACCCCAGGACTGATGGACGCGTGGTGGACCCAAGCATTGACGTATTTTTAAAGGTTTTGAGAACCACATACTTACTGTGTGAGTCTGGTAAGTAGCTTGGAGCTTATTCTTTACACAAGGTGTCAGCTCACTAGGATGCTCTACTGGGTGCCGTTGATCCTTCCCATGTTGGAAAGCAGCCCTTGCATGCCACTTCCAGTCCCAATGGCCCTTCTCCTCCCCATCTTCTCTTCTGCCAAACCTCACCAGTTTCTCACATGCAATTTGGTTTAATCTACTGCAGACCTAACAGGAAGCCACAAAAGTGGAACACCTCCATACACCGCAACAGGATGGCACACGTCTGTCTGCTAGCTTAGCCAGCTCAGCGGGTCTCAGCCTTCCCTTCTGTCCCGTGAGGCTTCCTCCCATTGCCGCCCCACTCCACCTGGGCACAAGGTCAGTGCTGGAGTGGATTTGAACACCGCCCATCCCCACAGAGAGGGGTTGTTCTGCTCTCCTACCAGTTGCAAATAATAAATTGATGGGTACCTAGAGAAGAGTCAAAGGCTCAAGGAATTTGGGGGTGCAGAAGAGAAAGGATTCCAGGATTCATTCAGCAAGTATTTGAAGGCTCTCTTGTGTGCTTTACCTGTTGAGGTGAGGTCTCCTCATTCTGATTGGCAGGGATGAGGTGGCTCAGGAAGAGCCGCCCGTTGCTGCTGGTAGAGGTCGAGACGCTCAGGCAGGTGGCTATATTGGAGTCACTGCAGACAGACGTCTTCTACTTCTCAGGCTGAAAGAGAATAGACCCAGGAATGTCATTCACACAGTGAAACCTTTGAAACCTTGACACTGCAATTTCGGCCCAGTGTATCCTTGGCTTTTAGCTCTAAGGTATTTTTGGAAACTCTTTCTCAAAGAAGATACCTAAGATATTGTTCAGACTATGTACCTATTCATTTTTTTTTCCCTTTTCAGAGATCGGTAAGAACCTTTGATGAACATAGAAGCTTGCTGGCTCATCAGGTAACAAATACCGAAAGATCAGGGCAACAAACTGCAAACCTGTGAGAAGGTAGACTGGCTACGTACCCATCTGACTGTTTACCCAGCATTATATAGACCTCTAGATTGCAGGAGGGCTTCCCCGATAGCTCAGTTGGTAAAGAATCCACCTGCAACGCAGGAGACCCCGGTTTGATTCCTGAGGTGGGAAGATCCCCTGGGAAAGGGATAGGCTCCCCACTGCAGCATTCTTGGGCTTCCCTGGTGGCTCAACTGGTAAAGAATCTGCCTGCAATGCAGCAGACCCTGGTTCGATTCCTAGGTTGGGAAGTTCTCCTGAAGAAAGGATAGGCTACCCACTCCAGCATTCTTGGGCTTCCCTGGTGGCTCAGCTGGTGAAGAATCCACCTGCCATGCAGGAGACCTGGGTTTGATCCCTGGGTTGTGAAAAATCCCCTGGAGAAGGAAATGGCTACTCACGCCGGTATTCACCTGAGAATTCCGTGGATTGTATAGTCCATGGGGTCACTAAAGTGTCGTACACCACTGAGCAACTTTCACTTTTGCTTTCTTAATTGTAAGCGTTCCGGTTCATTGCCCAGGTCCACGAAAGAACAAACTCTGTGATACTCAGATTTATGAGAAGACCTCATACTTCCTCCACGGTATGTGTTTTGGCATGGCCCAGCCACCTGTTCACAACCTGGGTCTGATTTCTGGTTGGCTGGTGCTTGCTATTAAATATTTTCTTTATCTCAGGGCTCATAGAAACCCTTACAGAGCAATGAAACGGCAGCACTAAGACTCTCATCCTTAGAGGACAATTATCGGTTGTCTGTCAAGCCATCAGTGGTCACTCTCCTGGTTAGTAGTCTATTCTGATCTACAGGGTGAACTCTGAGAAACTCCTGCCTGCAGTGGCTTTGGCCCACCCACATGCTAACTATACTGACTGGTCCAAGAGCAGGAAATGCTCAAAGTCCCTTCTCTAGGAACCAGGTTCAGGCCAAGAAGAAATTCAGTCCCTCCATCTCCATCATTTAGTCTCATTGTGTTTCTATTTCTCTCTCTCTCTCTCTTTTTTTCTTTCTCTCTCTTTAGGATACAAAAACTTAGGTGTTGTCAACAGCCATGTTTTAAAGCCTAGAATTTGAGAAACTGAACAAGGCAACCTGCAGTGTAAGAAAAGAGTTTATCCAATGCCATTAAATTCTCTACAATGTACTCCAAATTATATTGAACAAGATGAAATTGCCAATATTTGACCGTTTGAAAATTGACCACGATTAATAAAACTGACATGAAGTATAGTTCTCGCTGTGCTATTTAGGATTTACAATGGTATTGTCCTTTTCAATTTTCTCTAGAATTGATTTGTTTTTGTTCAAGTTTATTTTTCATGCAGAAACAAACATTATGACAAATTCACACAAATCATGAATCCTTTTTCTTTTATATGAATTTCATCAGGGGCACAGAATACCTGAAGAAGGCAGAAATATCAATTTGGCCTTGGGAGAGGGTTTGGGTAGCCAAAGGACTATTCGGCAGTGGTTTGAAATTTTCATTCGAAAATTTATTTGAATGGAAGATCATTTGGAATTCATGCTAAAAGCCAACCTTCAAAGCAATGTGAGGCCTGCAATAGACATAAGAATTTCTCAGAACCGGGGTACAATAGGCAAGGTGAAAACTCAGACAGTGGGTACCACACCGATGGATAGGAAAGCAGTGCTGAGGTGTTTGGTGAGTTGCTTATTGTTTAAATTTCAAAGTTGTACAGGTACATTTTTGGAAGAGATTATAAGCTATGACCATAAATAGATAGTGGTTGACAATTGAAAGAGATCTGGATGTTGACTAAAGGTTGAGGACACTCTCAAGTCTGTTAGGAAACCATCATTAAAATCAAAGAATGCTCTGGTACCAACACAGTAGCCTATAGAAGCCACAATGCAGCGCTCTTTTTTAAAGCAGTGTGAACAAATAACCACAGAATCATCTCGTCACAAAGCTGTTCCAGGCTTGACTGATGAGTGGTTCCGTGACTATGTGCCGCTTTGGTGCACTCTCGGTCCCCTCACCATCACGACAGTATGCTGTTAGAGCAGGGGTCAATGAACCATGACCCGTGGGCCAATTCTAGCCCATGAGCTAAGACTAGTACTTACATTTTTAAATAGTTGACAATAATCCAAAGAATGATATTTCTTGACATGTGAACCTTAAAAGAAATTTCAGTTTCAGTTCATAGGTAAAGTTTTTGAAAATCATCAACAACTTGCTTACATATTGTCTGTGGCTGCATTTCCACTTAAAAAAAAAAATGGCTTGAGTACTTGGGCAACAGAGACAGTAGGGCCTGCAAAGCCTAAAGAGTTTACCATCTGGCTCTTTACAGAGATAAGTGTGCCAGCCTCCATTCTAGAGTATCTTTGCTTCTGCAAGACTTTTCTAGTAAGATGTTGGGGTGCATAAAAGGAGAAAGTTTGGTCTTCATCAAACTTAAAGAAGAGGCTTTGCTGTTTTGTACATCCTTGTTGATAAATACCAAAAATTTGACCTGACACCTGCTCTCCTTGGAGTCTGGTTGTGAGTTGTGGGAGCAGACTCGGAGTTGACACTGATCTCTCTAACTGTTGGGGGTTAATGAAATTGACCAAGAAGAACTTAACTGTATGAAGCCCAATTTCCTCGGCACTTTGCAGCAAATGCCTTGAGAGGGGCAATTGATCTGAGTGTTGCAAAAAACACTCACTGACATCTGAGTACCTGATTCCAGGCCTTTCCTAGGACTCAGCTGTTTACTGCCCTTGTACCCCATGAAACACTGAATATCTTTAAAATGCATCCCTTTTGTTTTGCTTAAGCTACATCCAGCAGATTTTTATCACTTGCAACCAAATAGAACCCTTATTTATACACTCTTCATGATCAACAGAAGGGGATAAAGATGCAAGAGCTGTAGCTGTTCATTTTATGGAACCATAAGATCTTCCTGAATTATTTAGTTAACCATCCACCAGCACTTATAGCCAGGCACCTCTCACACTTAACCTAGAAATCTTAGTTATTAAGGTGATGCTTTATACTCTTTGCATTGGGCAGCAACCCAGCAAAAATGCTGATACATTTTAGGTAAGCCTGGGGAGTATGTAGCGTGTTGATGGGTAATAAGTAACATGCACCTTAACTCTTTTTAAGAGAGGCCCAGACATCACACACTTAAGACAACCCAAATGCCTCATCCATTATTCACAGATAGCTCCAAAGTTTCAGCAGGTGATCAAACAGGCATTTCAAAGATGCAATCAAGGTCAGTTGCAAAAACCCTCCAAGGAGCCAGTGCTTCGCTTCACCCATGGGCTTCATTTTCTTGGTCCCATTCGCCTTCTTTATCCTCACCCCACCATCGTGACTGCCACTCGTCTCCAAAGTCACCAGGCTCACATTTAGGTGACGACATCAGTAACTCTTTGAGAGATGTGCAGAGAAGAAAGCTGGAGTGTGCTGTCTGCAGTGACATTCCAGGTCAATAAACACCTTCATGCATGCCTGTCCCAGTTAGCAGATCAATGAGTCCTGCTTTAATTACTAAATAAGAGATGGCGAGAGTCAACAGATAGGCATTTCATGAGACAAAAAATATTTCCAATACTACATTGAATTGGGTGTAACATTCTCCTGACTGAATCATTTTCATCATCCTACTTATCAATTGAATAAGTGAGAACTGAAAACAATCTGCTAACCAATGGACATGTTGACTCTTAGGGTCACTGCTCTTGAAAGCTGGGGCTCCCAGGTGGCTCAGTGGTAAAGAACCCACCTGACAATTCAGGAGACGCAAGACACTCAGGTTCGGTCGCTGCATCGGGAAGTTGCCCTGGAGGGGAAAACGGCTACCCACTCCAGTACCCTTCCCTGGAATATCCCATGGACAGAGGAGTCTGGCAGGCTACCGTCCATGGGGTTGCAAAAGAGTCAGAACTGATGAGAGACCGAGCACCCTTGAAAGAGCATTTGGGAATTTTCCAAAGATATGCTAATTTGCTACCCTGTACCTGTTTGCAATGACATTCCTCTTTTGATGAACTCCGTGGTTCCTCTCGGTGGGAGCACCTGTGAGCCCAGGGAATTCTTTTTCTAGCCTATTCTAGTGGTGGAAATGCATCAGTTTCAAAAAGGCTGTGCAACATAGAGCACTCACTTTTCCTGCACTAATTCTAATGAATCCAGGAGAGAGTGCAGTGGGAAATGGTTGGAAACAGACCCAGGCCCACCTCAGTATAGCGGGGCTTTTATGCTGCATGCCCCATTAGGGACCACCGCACGCATCTTCCTCAATAAACAAGCTTACTGCTCAAGTAATAAAGTCATTTATGGAGAGAAGTCAGCCAAAAGCCCAGGACTTATGGGAGGTTCTCAGGGAGGAATCATACCAAGTTAGGTTGAAAGAGAATCCCATAGATTCAAATCAAAAGACCAGTTTTCAACTGGGAGCCCTAGTTTCTATGGATCTATTACCTAACCTTTTCTTCGTGGGTTCAGAAAGAAAAGTTCATGTACACTATCCCAAATAGGGAAAGGGAATTTGGTGACTTTAAAGCCAATTAAGACTTTTCTGAATATTAGAGTAGTTTTCTCTGCTTTTTCCAAAACACAAGAATTTCTGATCAAACAAGAACTTTTCCACTTTTAATTAGCCCCTTGTGTTCTGAGAAGAAAAGCGAGGGTGAAAGTTATAAAAATCTCTTATTTAAAGTCACCGTTACAAGGTCTTTTAATTTTTTAACTCTACTGATTATTAAGAGAAGATGTCATGAGGAAGTGAGCACTTCTCTTTCTCTGAGCTTGAGTGTTTTTTGTGGTAGAAGTTAATTCTGTGTCTTATCTACGAACTTGCAAATCTAGGGGATACAGTAATGTTGACAAGGGGTAGATATGAGATGAAAGAGAAAATTTCCTCTAGGACATGGTCGCCTGAGAAAGAGATTGGATGTTGCTAATATATTTTGCTGATGCTCATAATATACCAGCTGCTCTTAATGAGATTCAATACATGCTGGTTATCATCGCTTGTATATGCATATGTGTATATATGTATGCACATATAAGATACAGAATGTAGGCCATACACACACGTGCAGAGATACATACACAAATGTATGTACATACCTACATGTATGTATAAATCTAAATGCGGGCATAAAGACCCTTGTATTTTTTGGGGGAGGGTGCAATTTTACACCTTCTTCTCTTTTATTGATATATAATCTTTTATCAAATATATGCAGTAAAGTGTATACAACTCCAGGGGAACAGCACGATAAACATTTACACATTTACACCTGACTGGTTGCCCTGGTGGCTCAGCAGTAAAGAATCCACCTTTGATGGGGGAAACATGGGTTCAGTCCCTGGGTCAGGAGGATCCCCTGGAGGAGACCACAACTCACTCCAGTATTTTTGCCTGGGAAATCCCATGGACAGAGGAGCCTGGTGGGCTACAGTCCATGGGGTCACAAAAGAGTCGGACGCAAACTTAGCAACTAAACCACAACAGCAACCCATCATACAGAATACGAAACAAAACACTGCCCAGAACTGAGCGTTAAACACAAGTTTTCCAGTTCAAAGCAGCTCTTGTCTCCGCATCCTGCAGAGGGGCTGGTCATATATTAGCACTGACCAGCATCTAACCAGGGGGCAGGGTTCCTGTCCTAAAGTCTTAAATGGCTGGTGCTATGATAGTGACTCTGGGGAGCGGGGGAGCTCCCCGTGAGCAGATGCTGGCAGAGGTCAGTCCATAGGCAAGCGCAGCCCCCACTCCCCAGTGGGAGGGCGCTCCTCCAAGGGAGTCTGCAATGCCAGCCAGCCTTTCCCAGCATCCCTTGCGGCTTGTTTCTGGGATGAGTTTCCCGCCAATGGGAACTGAGAGGGTGTCTGCTGGGGCCTCTGGGAAAGACCTGGCCTTCTGAGAAAAGAGAGAGAAGGAAGGGAAACATTCTCTCCCTGTATCCGTCAAACATCTACGGACATGGTGCTCAGAGCCAGGGCAGCTGTCCATGGCAATACGCAGAAGATGGTGGGAAGATGGAGGCTGAGTTCCTAACAGCAAATCCCCAAACCAGTGGTCCGGCAACTTGCGTTGTGAAGGGTCAGACAATAAATAGTTTTGGGGCCACACACAGCCTTTACTGCTATTCCTCTTTTCTTTTTTTAGCATCTCTTCTTGGTTTTGTTCTTGTTGTTAAATGGTGTTTGACTCTTTGCAACACCATGGACTACAGCCCACCAGGCCCCTCTGTCCTTCACTATCTCCTGAGTTTGCTCAAATTCGCATCCACTGAGTTGACGATGCTATCTAACCATCTCATTTTCTGCCACTCCCGTCTCATTTTGCTGTCAATCTTTCTCAGCATCAGGGTCTTTTCAAATGAATCACCTCTTCACATCCGGTGGCCAAAATGTTAGAGTTTCAGCTTTAGCATCAGCTCTTCCAATGAATGTTCAGGACTGATCTCCTTTAGGATGGACTTGTTGGATCTCCTTGCAGCCCAAGGGACTCTCTAGAGTCTCCTCCAGCACCACAGTTGGAAAGCATTATTGGTTTGGGGGTGCACAGAAACAGCGCGGGTGGATTTGCCTCACAGGTGAGCGTTCGGTGACCCCTTCTCTTAGCCAACCCAGTAACCACCTATCTGCAGGGTTCTTATTTAGGAATATGATTCAAAAGCAAACTGCTTCTTAAGCTACTCTATGTCACATATTCTGTTACTTGCAACTAAAAAATACCCCAATGGTACTGCATTGCACCTTTCTGAGACTCATTCCACATCTCAGACAAAAGGGAATAATCGTGGAGGAAGTATTTGAGAGGCCAGGGATAAATACACTACAAGTGTCCTAGAACTTTCTTCTCAAAATGTAGTGGCTGCTTCTGTCTTGGAAGGACTGGACTGGGTCGAGGGATGGTGGCTGTGGAGAGTAAGGACCAAGAGCCGGGAGTGCGAAGCTTCTGAAATCTTGGGAGAAAAAAGTAAGATTCTAAAAACTCCACAACAGGCCCCAAGAAACAGGATCTTCCCAGCTGAACAATTCCAATGGTTTGCTTGCGTCTCTCTCCTTTCAGTACCAAAACTGGGCATAGTTTTAGGTGTCAACTCAACCAGGCTCCAGTCCCTGGTTATTCAATCAAATGCTCATCTAGGGTGTTGCTGAGGATACACTTTGTAGGTATGGGTTAACAGATGTGACCAGTTGATGTCAAATAAAGGAAATAATCCCTGATATTACGGGTGGGCCTCCACTCATCAGTGGAAGGAGACATTCTGCCCCAAGACTATAGCGTCAGCTCCTGTCTGAGTTTCCAGCCTGTGACCTGCCTTCAAGATTTCAGAGTTGGCAGCTTCTACAATCCTCAGAGCGTGTATATATATTCTTTAAGTTGTTTATGTCCTTTATTTATGGATTCAGTATTTACGAGTTTGCCCAGGCACTAAAATGCACTTATAACCTTAAATTCAGCACTCGTGTGCTTTCAGTCACTCACAGACGTGCGCACGTGTGGGTGGCAAAAGAGCTGAGTCACCTGATGAGCACGTGCTCAGCTGAGGTGCGGTAAGCCGGCAGCCTGCCTCCTTGTTTCAGTCCTCCCACTAGAAATACATCCTTTTTAGAATCTACATCATACCACATTTTTTTCCAGGTTGTTTTAGTGCTTCCTGCCAGTGATTTCACTGTTGAGAAGGGCTCCCCTGTACACTGCCACAGTGCTTCCGGTGTTCCCAAGTCCAGAAATCCCGGGACGTGCCTCGTGCAAAAATATGCTTATTAGATAAGCTTTGTTTGAGCATGAACTCACAGTGCCATCACCTGTGAGTTCATTGTTAATAAATACTTTAAATAGATGTCTTTAAACTGAAACACATATAAAATAAGATTATGTATTGATCAGTTGATGAAAATATTGCAACCAGAGGCTCATAGGAACTTAACCCTATACTGCTTGTAGGAACAGTGTTCCTAATTCAGTGTTCATGGCAACTTTATACAATATAATTAGCACAAATAATGAGAATCTGAGCATCAGATAAATATATGTACGTACATATGAGATGGCTGGATGGCATCACCAACTCAATGAACATGAGTTTGCGTAAACTCCAGGAGTTGGTGATGGACAGGGAGGCCTGGCATGCTGCGATTCATGGGGTAGCAAAGAGTCGGACACGACTGAGCGACTGAACTAACTGAACTGATGTATATTATATTTATGTAAAAAACCTGCTTGCAATGCAGGAGACGTGGATTCCATCCTTGGGTCAGGAAGATCCTCTGGAGAAGGAAATGGTAACCCACTCCAGTATTCTTGCCTGGGAAACCCCATGGACAGAGGAGCCTGGTGGGCTACTGTCCATGGGGTCCCAAGAGTCAGAAGTGAATTACTAACAAAATCACCACTGCCACACACATAAACACAAGCAGAGGGGCTCTGTCTCTTTGGAGAACACTGACTGATACAGCAGCTCACCAAGTGTGGTCTCTCCAAAGCCAGGATGATTAGAGAACCGTTCAATGGCTCCTGCTCTCCTCAGGATGAAGTCTACACTTGCTTTCACGGAGCCCTCAAGGCCAGCAGGACTCTTGTGGGTCTCACTGTCCTCTCTCTGACACGGGGTCTGGTCTTTGGCCAACCTGACCACACGTGATCCCCACGTGCACCAGCTCATTGTCCTCTTCCATGTTTTGTTCACTGCCTTCTGCTTTGCGTGTCAGACTTGTGCCCTCTGCCCTGGCCACAGTTCACAACCATCTTCCCCTCACTTGCTCCCTACTCCAGCATCTCTGCACCGGGACCCCAGAGCCAGCGTGCCAACACTGGCGCTCCCGCACCCCGTCCCTGCCTCTGCATCTCGTAGCAGCATCCCTCGGTTCCCTGAGTCCCGTCGTCTCAAGGCACGTTTTCCATGCTGTTTCCTTCTCCTGTAATGTTCTTCCACTCCTTCCTTGCCAGTTAAAACTGAGTCCTCCTCTGTAACCTGGCTCACACCTCAGTTCCTCAGGGAAGCCTCCCTCATGAGGTTCATTTCATTGTTTAACTTCTCCCTGCAGCTCTTGGCACAATTGCAATTTTTATTAATGTTGGTGGTTATTTAATCCGTGCAGAGGTTCTTAATAATTTTGTTCCATGGGTCCCTATGGCGGTCTGGGAAAGCCAGAATAATGTTATCAAATCCATGATATAAAATGCATCGGATTACAAAGAAACTTGCATTTCGGTATAATTGGTTATCAAAATATTTTCTTAAATGTAGCGTAGTCATAAATGTGCTTCTTTATGAACACATTAAATAACAAGATCTAGGGGAAAGTCTAATAACTACTGTAATTTTGAAGTGGTGATAAGTACAAGTGATATTCCACAGCGTCTGCAATAACTGTAATGGAATATAAAAATATGAAATCTATATTGGTGAACAAGATCACAAATACTATTAATTCTATCACTTCTGATGCTTAAATTCATAATGGAAGGGAATGCGAAATATCATTAAGCGTTTCTGAAAAGAAAGATGTCATTGTTTTTTCATTCACGTTTATAGATCCCTTCCTCCTCTCAGATTCCGTCTATATTCTCTAGATTGAGAGTCCGGGTTTTATGTCTGAATTCTCCACTTGATCACAAACCCTGGAAGTGTACTTGCCTGGTGGTCCAGTGGCTAGGACTCTGCACACCAAATGCAGTGGGCCTGGATTCGATCCCTGGTCCGGGAACTGGATCCCAAGTGCTGCAACTAAGAGTTTGAGGGCCACAGCTAAGACCTTGTACCGTCCAATAAATAAATAAATATTACAAAATAAGCAAATAAACTCTGAAAGGTTGACCACGTCTGATTTTGCTTACCATTATATCCTCAATACTAGGGACATGGCAAAGAGTCAATAAAAAGCTGTTAAAGGACAAAATGGAAGGGAAAAAGGAATTCCATCACGTGCTCGGCTAAGTAGCCTTTTACTCAGTGTTCCACAACTTTAAAACCCAGGTCAGTCTTTATCTCCTTCAGAACATCTTTCATGCTCACTCTCCTTAAACCCACTGGGTTGGTTCTCTCTCTTCAGAACACTTGTATCACGAAGTTCTTCCTTCTGACCTAGTTCTTCCTGAAGCTGTCGCTTGAATTATCTCCCTCCTCACTCATACATTTCTGGATGGGAGGTTTTGTTTTTGTTTTAGGGTAAGGGTGATATCTGATTTAGCTTTCTGTATCGCCAGTGTTTACAATGCAGGGACCAGGATGCAGTTTGTACTTGATGGGGTTTTTAACCGGAACTGCACTTCACTCTCTCCTTTCTCGCGGAAGCGCCATCCCTGCTCTGACGCTCGTGTCACATGGGACCTGGGCTGCCGTGTGCTGTCCACTTTACCTTCCACGCTCCCCCGAGTCCTCTTCGGTGGGTGCATGGCTCAAGGTTATACAACTGCACGTGCACGGGTTGACTCTGAATCCTACCCCATGAGCAGGAATAATGCCATGCATTTCGTAAAACATAAATGTCACCTTCTTTCCATCTATTCCCAGGTACCACTAGTGGTACAGAACTCACCTGCCAACGCGCGAGATGCAAGAGACACGGGTTCGACCTCTGGTTCGGGAAGATCCCCTGGAGTAGGAAAAGAAGACCCACTCCAGTGTTCTTGTCTGGAAAATTCCATGGAGCCTGGCAGGCTACAGTCCATGGGGTTTCTAAGAGTTGGACACGACTGAAGCAACTGAACACACATCAGAACCAAGGAATGAGGGACACATATAGTTTTTGGAATTCGAATAATTTTTAAGAATCCAAAATGTGAAAGTGAAAGTGTTAGTCGCTCAGTCATGTCCAACTATTTGCCATCCGATGAACTGTAGCCCACCAGGCTCCTCTGCCCATGGGATTTCCCAGGCGAAAATACTGGAGTGGGTTGCCATTTCCTTCTCCAGGGGATCTTCCTGACCCAGGGATCAAACCCAAGTCTCCTGCACTGCAGGGAGATCTTTACCATCTGAGCCACCAGGGAAGCCCTAAAAGAATCCAAAAGACAGCATAAACACTTGCATTCATCCCACTCAGCTGGAGGGAGCCAAGACTGAGTGGCTCCCAGAGGCTCCCAGCTTGAAGGTGTGGGGTCAGAAAGATGCGTAGAGGCTCTAGCCTTCTGCTCCTCCTGTCTCTGCTGAGTTTGCAGGAGGATGGACACTGTCTGACTGTGACTTCAGTCTGTTCTCTTGGCCAAAGATTTGCTTGAAAAGTACCTTTGTTGTAAGGAGGAGTAGGAAGAAGAGGAAAGTACTTTGAAATACACATGGAATTAAAGCATTTGCTTTCGATGAAGGATTGCTTAGAGACCAAGAATTTCCCAGTCTGAAGTGAAAGTGAAAGTCACTCAGTCATGTCCGACTCTGTGTGACCTCATGGACTATGCAGTCCATGGAATTCTCCAGGCCAGAACACTGAGTGGGTAGCCTTTCCCTCTCCAGGGGATCTTCCCAAATCAGGGATTGAACCCAGGTCTCTCATATTGCAGGTGGATTCCTTACCAGTTGAGCTACCAGGGAAGCCCAAGAATATTGGAGTGGGTAGCCTATCCCTTCTCCAGCAGATCTTCCTGCCCCAGGAATTGAACCAGGGTCTCCTGCATTGTAGGTGGATTCTTTACCAACTGAGGTATTGGGAAGCCCATTTCCCAGTCTACACAAACACAAAACTGCAAATTCCCTGGTGGCCCAGTGGTTAGGACTCCGAGCTTCCCCTGAGAGGCACAGCTTCAATCTCTGCTCAGGGGACTGAGATCCCGTGAACTGCATGGTGAGGCCAAAAAAATGAAAATTAAAAAAATAAACAAGTTCAAACCTTGTTCTCTCTCTGCAGTTGTGATATGAATATGTCACTTTTGTTTATCCACTTCCCTATGGACATTTAGGCTTTTCCAGTCTTTCAATACTATAGACAAGACAGCAGTAATTTTCACATGAGTCTCCTTAGGTACGTTTATGAGAATTTCTCTAATGAATATACCCTAGAGTGGAATTTCTAGGTCATGGGGCATGTACATCTTAAACTGCATCAGATAGAGCCAAATTCTCCCAGAAATGCTGGTACCATTGACATGCCCTCTTGCAATGTGAAAGAGCAGCTAATGCTTCATATCCAATACTTGATACTGTCAGTTTGGTTCAGTTCAGTCGCTCAGTCGTGTCCGACTCTTTGCGACCCCATGAATCGCAGCACGCCAGGCCTCCCTGTCCATCACCAACTCCCAGAGTTCACTCAGACTCACGTCCATCGAGTCGGTGATGCCATCCAGCCGTCTCATCCTCTGTCATCCCCTTCTCCTCCTGCCCCCGATCCCTCCCAGCATCAGACTCTTTTCTAGTGAGTCAACTCTTCACATGAGGTGGCCAAAGTACTGGAGTTTCAGCTTTAGCATCATTCCTTCCAAAGAAATCCCAGGGCTGATCTCTTTCAGAATGGACTGGTTGGATCTCCTTGCAGTCCAAGGGACTCTCAAGAGTCTTCTCCAACACCACAGTTCAAAAGCATCAATTCTTTGGCTCTCAGCTTTCTTCACAGCCCAACTCTCACATCCATACATGACCACAGGAAAAACCATAGCCTTGACCAGACAGACCTTTGTTGGCAAAGTAGTGTCTCTGCTTTTCAATATGCTATCTAGATTGGTCATAACTTTCCTTCCAAGGAGTAAGCGTCTTTTAATTTCACGGCTGCAATCACCATCTGCAGCAATTTTGGAGCCCCAAAAAATAAAGTCTGACACTGTTTCCACTGTTTCCCCATCTATTTCCCATGAAGGGATGGGACCAGATGCCATGATCTTCGTTTCTGAATGTTGAGCTTTAAGCCAGCTTTTCACTCTCCTCTTTCACTTTCATTAAGAGGCTTTTTAGTTCCTCTTCACTTTCTGCCATAAGGGTGGTGTTATCTGCATATCTGAGGTTATTAATATTTCTCCCAGCAATCTTGATTCCAGCTTGTGCTTCTTCCAGCCCAGCGTTGCTCATGATGTACTCTGCATATAAGTTAAATAAGCAGGGTGACAATATACAGCCTTGACATACTCCTCTTCCTATTTGGAACCAGTCTGTTGTTCCACGTCCAGTTCTAACTGTTGCTTCCTGACCTGCATACACTAATACTATCAGGACATTTAATTTTGACTATTTCGTGGGTGTGCAATTGCAGGACACTGTAGTTTAAGTTGCATGTCTGACCTGTATCTTCTGAGAACTGCAGCTACCCACCGGTGCTCTTGATGTGTTAAGGGCATGGTCACAATCAATCTGTCCAATAGCCTTGTAAGATCAGTGTGACTCTGCCATATTTAACAGATTTGCTTTCAACCCCACAGCTAATCCCTAGAGGAGGACATGGCAATCCACTCCAGTATTCTTGCTGGGAGAATCCCATGGACAGAAGAGCCTGGTGGGCTAGAGTCCATGGGGTCACAAATACTCGGACCCAACTGAGTGATGAAGCACTCACATGCCACAGCTTATACCCCAATGAAGACTATTTTAAAGCACACATTTAATATTAAGAAGAGGTGGCAAGAATGCAAAGAAGAACTATATAAAAAAGATCTTCATGACCCAGATAATCACAATGGTGTGATCACTCACCTGGAGCCAGACATCCTGGAATGTGAAGTCGAGTGGGCCTTAGAAAGCATCACTACGAACAAAGCTAGTGGAGGTGATGGAATTCCAGTTGAGCTATTCCAAATCCTGAAAGATGATGCTGTGAAAGTGCTGCACTCAATATGCCAGCAAGTTTGGAAAACTCAGCAGTGGCCACAGGACTGCAAAAGGTCAGTTTTCATTCCAAACCCAAAGAAAGACAATGCCAAAGAATGCTCAAACTATCGCACAATTGCACTCATCTCACACGCTAGTAAAATAATGCTCAAAATTCTCCAAGTCAAGCTTCAACAGTACGTGAACCATGAACTTTCAGATGTTCAAGTTGGTTTTAGAAAAGGCAGAGGAACCAGAGATCAAATTGCCAACATCCGCTGGATCATCGAAAAAGCAAGAGAGTTTCTGAAAAACATCTACTTCTGCTTTATTGACTACGCTAAAGCTTTTGACTGTGTGGATCACAACAAACTGGAAAATTATTAGAGATGGGAATACTAGACCACCTGACCTGCCTCCTGAGAAATCTGTATGCAGGTCAAGAAGCAACAGTTAGAAATGGACATGGAAAAACAGACTGCTTCCAAATCAGAAAAGGAGTACATCAAGGCTGCATATTGTCACCTTGTTTATTTAACTTCTATGCAGAGTATATTATGCAAAATCCCAGGCTGGATGAACCACAAGCTGGAATGAAGATTGCCAGAAGAGAAATCAATAACCTCAGTTATGCAGATGACACCACCCTTACGGCAGAAAGTGAAGAGGAACTAAAGAACCTCTTGATGAAAGTGAAAGAGGAAAGTGAAAAAGTTGGCTTAAAACTCAATGTTCAAAAAACTAAGATCACGGCATCCAGTCCCATCACTTCATGTCATATAGATGGGGAAACAATGGAAACAGTGAGAGACTTTATTTTGGGGGGCTCCAAAATCACTGCAGATGGTGACTGCAGTCAAGAAATTAAAAGACGCTTGCTCCTTGGAAGAAAAGCTATGACCAACCTCGACAGCATATTGAAAAGCAGAGACATTACTTTGCTGACAAAAGCCTATGTAATCAAAGCTATGGTTTTTCCAGTAGTCATGTACAGATGTGAGAGCTGGACTATAAGGAAAGCTGAGTGCCAAAGAATTGATGTTTTCAACTGTGGTGTTGGAGAAGACTCTTGAGAGTCCCTTGGACTGCAAGGAGATCCAACCAGTCCATCCTAAAGGAAATCAGTCCTGAATATTCATTGGAAGGACTGATGCTGAAGCTGAAGCTCCAATACTTTGGCCACCTGATGCAAAGGACTGACTCATTGGAAAAGACCCTGATACTGGGAAAGATTGAAGGTGGGAGGAGAAGGGGACGACAGAGGATGAGATGGTTGGATGGCATCACCAACTCGATGGACATGAGTTTGAGTAAACTCCAGGAGTTGGTGATGGACAGGGAAGCCTGGTGTGCTGCAGTCCATGGGGTCTCAAAGAGTTTGATGCCACTGAGCAACTGAACTGAACTGACCTATTCTGTAGGTAATTCCTCCTTCTGATACCAATGTGTAGGCCGTCACTTATTCCGAAATTCTGAAGCTCAGTGCCTGCCTCCATCAGTTGTTACTCAGCACTTTTTCTCCTTGCTCTGTCTCCTTGACTAAATTCTAAGCCAAGAGGGAGACTCCTCATACCCTCAGAGCCTGGCACAGCTCTGCACACACAAGGGGTGCACAGCGATGGATTTATATTTACGTAAAATAACTGGTCTTCACCAATGGCTCAGCAAGTCAGGAGCCCACCTGCAGTGCAGGAGACACAAGAGCCGCAAGTTCAAGCCCTGGGTCACGCAGATCCCCTGGAGGAGAAAATGGCAACCCCCTCCAGTATTCTTGCCCGGGAAATCCCATGGAGAGGGGATCCTGGCGGGCCACAGTCCATGGGGTCACGAAGAACTGGACACGACTGAGCAACTAAACACGCAAGATAATAACGGTGGTAATACAACCCCGGCCAATTTTGCACAGTTTGAAAGGCTTAAATGCTTTCTTTCTTTATGGAATTAAGCTCCATACAGGCTGGAATCTGGTGAAGGCTGTAATGCCACATTCTCCTGAGGTCTCCCTTGCAAGCTGAAACGTACAGCCTCCTCTCTCATTTCATACCTTCCCCTTCCTCCATCTCAATTTCCCTCCCACCTCTTCTCCCTTTCTTTTATTCCAGTGGATTTTTGAGGGCTTATTTTTCTGTTGCTTGTGGTTTTTTTCCTTTTCTTTTCTTTTTTGACCTTCAGGGATGAATTTTCTTTGGATATTACTTGTGAGAGGATGGAGGAGGGATATGAGAGTGTTTCTGATAGAGTTACGGCAATAACCAGATAGAGTTCCTTGGGGGTGGAAGATTTCGTCAACTGTATTGACTCATTTTTATTTTAAACTGGGCACGTCTACTGAGGGACTTGGCGGAGGGACGTCTCTTTATCATTCAAGACTGTCCTCAGGACGGGCTTGCGTAGAGAGCTGGGCTTGATTTAGCGATGTATCCCAGGTGCCTGGATGAGGTCTGGGGAATCAGACTTTCCAGAATACACCCTGGGTTAGTCATTCGGTGAGCAGGTGAATATCTGCTTTTGCAGTTGTGCCTCAGTAAATAATCTAGATAGATAGAAAAACAGTGAATTCAGCTGCTTGTGAATAGTGTGGATATTTGAGCTTTTGTGCAGTACCAATCCCTAGTAATATTTTTTTGTATTAAATACCGTGAATCCACTTCACCTGTCAGCACTATTCAAAACACGCGATGCTGTCTGAATAGGAAGGATGTTCTGGGATCTTTCATATGACTACTGTTGCTAGGAAAACCACTTCCTGATAGCTTTGTGCTCGCTGCATGTGTCTCTCTTTGTGTACAGCTTACAGTGACAAGCAAATTCATAGCATGGTATCGGGGAGGAATTGGGAAAGTTCAGAGATGTTTAAAGAACACTGCTTAAAGTTTAAAAGGGGGAATGTCATCTAAAATCATAGTTAAGAGTTCTGCCTGCTTTCATGGGGAGGATTACAGCTGTCAAAAGGAGGCCATCGGAGCTGTGTTTGTGTTACGGTGGTACCAACTTCAGGGCCAGTCCAGCCATCCTTTTCTGGAAACTCACAACTGGGTTATGCTTTTTGGTGCCTGAGGAAATGACCGTCTTTTGCTCTGTGTGAATATTATGCCAATTACTGTTTCTATAGTGTCAGCTCTGCTTAAAGTTGCAGTTCTACAAGACTGATGGGAAGGAACTGTGTGAACTCTCTCTGGGACATAGCTGGGAATGAGAGCAGGGCCTGGTAAGATAAGCCCATGCATTTATTCACTCAGGACAAAGCATTTTTCTCCAATTCTGCACCAGAGGTGAAACAGGCAACTCTCCTTCCGGAAACAGGACCTTCCGAGCAGAGCCCGAGGCAAATACAGCTTCAGCATGAGTGCCTGGTACAAAGACTTTCCTAAAACATGCATAAAACAAATAGGTATAAAACAAGGGTGGAATGGACACTACCTCAAGCTCTGGGCTCGACGGAGAGCCACACTCCACAATCCTCTGGAACACTCACAAGTGGAGGCACCTGGATCTGGAGTCTCACCTCTCGCAGCCCCTCTGTCCTTATCTATAAATGGGAGCAACCTGCTTATCTGCGTAATAAGGCTGGTGGGAAGGCTCAATGGCAAACGGATGAAAATGACTCATGACAGCAACTGGCGCGTAGTACAGATTTCATTAAATACCCTTTAAAGACCTAGGAAAGAAACACCCTGCCCTACCATCTAGCCATGTGCTTCACGCCGTCCCCTTCAAGCTCCCATCATGCACCTCCCTGGTTCTTAACAGAATTACAATCTAGATGCTGATTTGACATTGTTTTCTTGAAATAGGTCAAACAATAAAACTTCCCACATGGGTTACTACATTTTGTGTTTGTTTTAACCAATACTGTAATAATCATCTTAGCAATGGTAATGGTTCTTTACCATTTGAGCCACCAGGGCTTCCCTGGTAGCTCAGTTGGTAAAAAATCTGCCTGCAGTACAGGAGACCCAGGTTCGATCCCTGAGTCAGGAAGATTCCCTGGAGAAGGGAATGGCAACCCACTCCAGTATTCTTACCTGGAAAATCCCATGGACAGAGGAGCCCGGCAGGCTGCAGTCCACGGGGTCAAAAGAATCAAATGACTTAGTGACTAAACCACCCAATGGTAATGGAAAATGAACACATCTCAATTATCTGCTATTAATCACACTACTCATAGTTGGGGGCTTCCCAGGGGGTCCTAGTGGTAAAGAAACCACCTGCCAGTGCAGGCAACACAGGAGTCAAGGGCTCAATCCCTGGGCCGGGAAGATCCCCTGGAGGAGAAAATGGCAACCCACCCCACTGTTCTTTCCTGGGAAATTCCACGGACAGAGGAGCCTGGCGGGCTACAGTCCACGGGGTCACACAGAGCCAGACCCGGTTGAGTGGCTGAGCACTCACGCAGCCTGTGGTTGAGCAGAACTCTATGGCCTTCCCATAAGAGACCACCCTCCCCCCACCCCACCACCACTGTCCTCTGCCTGCCTTTTGTCTGTACAGAAACTTTAGCTTCCTAGGCCTTCCCTGAGTTCCAAAGAGTAAATTTAACCAGAGAAGTCAGAAATTGCAGAAAGAAAGGAAAACAGTCACACAAGACAAAATAATAATAGTTTATCCATTAGACAAAGTCTAGGACCGTTAGTTCCTCCTCAAAGGCTATAGACAATATTCTAAGCAAAGCCCTCTGAGCTGCTTTGTAGATACTGAAACTCACCCACCAGACAGAAGCAGTTAACTGGATGCTGTCCACAAACCGCACGACCCCAGACCCGCTGGAGTCAGAAGTTGATGATGTTGCCTCCTGATGACCTCACCACGAACCAATCAGAAGAGTGTCCACAAGCTGAGCACATACCCCACAATTCCTTCCCTCATCCTGGTTTTAAAAATCCCTTCCCTGAAAGCCTCTGGGGCTCTGTGCCTTTTAAGCACCAGCTGCCTGGACTGGTTGCTTGGTGCCTGCAATGAACGCGGCCATGTTTCCTCAGCACAACCTGTGTCCGTGATTGGTTTTACTGTGCTTGGGTGTTCAGTTCAGTTCAGTCGCTCAGTCGCGTCCGACTCTTTGAGACCCCATGGACTGCAGCACGCCAGGTCTCCCCGTCCATCACCAACTCCCAGAGTCCACCCAAACCCACGTCCATCGAGTCGGTGATGCCACCCAACCATCTCATCCTCTGTCGTCCCCTTCTCCTCCCACCCTCAATCTTTCCCAGCATCAGGGTCTTTTCAGATGAATCAGTTCTTTGCATGAGGTGGCCAAAGTACTGGAGTTTCAGCTTCAACATCAGTCCTTCCAGTGAACACCCAGGGCTGATCTCCTTTAGGATGGACTGGTTGGATCTCCTTGCAGTCCAAGGGACTCTCAAGAGTCTTCTCCAACACCACAGTTCAAAAGCATCACTTCTTTGGCTCTCAGCTTTCTTTATAGTCCAACTCTCACATCTATACATGACCACTGGAAAAACCATAGCCTTGACTAGACAGACTTTTGTTGACAAAGTAATATCTCTGCCTTTTAATATGCTGTATAGGTAGGTCATAACTTTCCTTCCAAGGAGTAAGCATCTTTTAATTTCATGGCTGCAGTCACCATCTGCAGTGATTTTGGAGCCCAGAAAAATAAAGTCAGCCACTGTTTCCCCATCTATTTGCCATGAGGTGACAGGACCAGATGCGTGATCTTCGTTTTCTGAATGTTGAGCTTAAGCCACATTTCTCAGTCTCCTCTGTGCATGGGTGGACCTGAGTTTGGTTTTTTAGCACTCTCACATTCACTCTCTTATTTGAGCCACCTCCCATCCAGCCCCCCTGACCAAACAAGTGTAGAAAGAGGAAAGTGACGTGTTCGTCACCCAGTCATGTCTGACTCTCTGCGACCCCGTGGACTGTAGCCCGCCAGGCTCCTCTGCCCTGGGATTCTCCAGGCAAGAATACTGGAGTGGGTTGCCATTTCCTTCTCCAGGGGATCTTCCTGACCAAGGGCTTGAACCCAGGTCTCCTGCGTTGCAGGCATAGTCTTTACCATCTGAGCCACAGGGACACTTGGAAAGAGGAAGCTGAGACTCAAATAAACCTGAGCCGTTTGGCTGTGGCCCCCAAGGGAAACAGAGCGGTAAATAGCACCCACCCTTGTCCTCTGACTTCTCATCCTGCGTGTGTGTCACTGTACGGAAGTGCAGAGGCGCCCTGAAGCAGGAACAGAGAAGAAAGGCGTGAGGATGCTCGGAGGGTATGTCCATGACCAAGACCCTCATTCTCGTCTTTAAGATTCCATCCTGAGTGTGACACTAAAATCACCCTGTCCTTACCCCCAGGAACATTTCAGGATAAACTGTCTGAAATTGCAGCAGGGAGCCAGAATATTAACACACACCTGAGAACTGGGGACTTTTCTGTCTCCATTTCAGTTTCTCAGTAGATGTGAAACACCCTCATCCCAGGACAGTGGGGACAGGAACAGAGTGCGAGGTCATGTGAACTCTAGAATTCGCTATGCTGTGCTCAGCCGCGTCTGACTCTTTGCAACACTTTAGATGTAGCCCACCAGGCTCCTCTATCCGCGGAATTTCTCAGGCAAGAATACTGGAGTGGGTAGCCACTTCTACTCCAGGGGATCTCCCCCACCCAGGAATCAACCCATGTCTTCTGTGTCTCCTGTGTTGGCAGTGGGGTTCTTTACCTGCAGCACCATCAAGAAACCCTGAACTGTAGGATTTTAGGAACACCAAAAAATGTACCTCTTTCCTATGTATTGTGCCCTGCCAGCTTCACCACAAAGCTGGTGTTTCTCCCATTAAGAAACTGAGCGCAAGTATCTTTTATCTGGGAAGGGCAAAACTGTTGAACTTCTCTCTGCTCACGGGGCCAGATCTTGAGCTGACGTGTCAGTCTAGCCTGGTTCCTGTGAAGAACCCCTTCCAATGGAGCACAGAACTGCTGCATCTGGAGCTGCAGAGGAGCAAGGTCTGGAGTCTGGGCTGCAGGTTTTGTCATATCAAAATGAAAGCAGAGATGGAAAGCCAAACGAGGGATGAAGTGTTCGCAGAGGTAAACTTCTTCCAATTTCAAGAGGTTGGAGGAGTTGACTCCATTCTCCTCAGACCTGAAATAAGGGGGTAGAAAGCACTTGGAGAATAGCCTTGTGTGGAACACGTAAGATGCCCTCACTTCATAAGAGCCACGTTTGATGCTTCTGCCTGCAGATTGCTGGGAAATTCAAGGTAAATACAGCCTGACGTTTCCAGTCCGCTCCCCACATACACAGATGTAAATTCCAGATTCCTCATGCAGAGACTCTGCCCCTTGCTGCTGCGGTCCTGGCACGGAAGATAAACTCTGCATGGCACTTGATGGATGCATCTATTTGGGGGGTGGGGAGTCGGAGGCCCCAATAGCTCTGGGGCAGGGGTGGGGCTGTGATGGATGGCATCCAGTTTATCTCCTGGCTTCCGCTGAGCCAGCGCGCCCGGCGAGTCCTCCCCCAGAGTTAATTTGCAGTAAAGAGAACAAGGAGTTCCATCACATTCTGACAATCGCTCGTTTGTATTTACAACTAACCTCTTTTGAGTGCTTCCTATATGCCTGCATGGGGCTCTGTGTTTCCTGTACGTTATCTCTGGTGTGGAACCTGGCTTTCTCACCAAGGGTGTGCATGACGGCTTCAGTGTTTGATGGAAAGGTCCATGGTTTATCCCTATTGTGCTGCATAAAGGGAGATTTTCGATTTTTAATATTAAATTTAACAAAATGCAATCTTGTGATTCTACTAAAGGAATAGTCAGACAAATGTAAAAAAAAAAAAATATCCAGGATGAGCACTGCAGCAAAGTGTGTGACCTAGAAAAATTAAAGAATAACCTGTGTACCCATCAACTGGGGATGTGTGTGTATCTGTGTTTATAAGTGTGTGTTTAGGCTTGTGTATGTTTCTGTGTGTATGTATGTGTATATAAACATGTGGACACACATATATACAGATATGTACGCACACGCATGTATACTCATGCACGTGTACAGATGTGTATATATGTGTACACACATTATGCAAAAGTATACTTAAGATGTTAAAGATATATTTTGAAGGGCAAATTTATTAAAATTGTTAAAACCCAAGTTTCATATGCTTTATTAATATGCATATTAATAAACCAATAAGGAGGTATATATATACACACACACACAAACATCCGCATATATATATGTATATATATAGAATCTGCCTGCCAACACAGGAGACAAAGGGTTGATCCCTGGCTTGGGAAGATCCCCTGGAGAAAGAAATGGCAACCAACTCCAGTATTTTTGCCTGGAAAAATCCCATGACAGAGGAGCCTGACAGGCTACTGTTCATGGGGTTGCAAAGACTGGGACAAGATTTAGCTGTTCATAGTCATTTTTTCCATATGAGCGGGAGAGGAATTTGTAGGCAAAAATGTTATCTCATTCTATTGTACATTTCTTTAAAAAAAAAAAAAAAGCACAAATTGATTGTGTAATCAATGTCTCCCCAATAAAGCTATTTACACTTGCAGGAATAGAGGATAAAAAGGCATACTATATGTAAGTTTCACCGCAGTGATATATCACCCAGTTAATTACCACCGAGAGTGAAGAAATTAGCCAGTTCCACAGGTATCAGTGCTTCTGGTCCTTAACTCGCTTTATTTTCTTTATTTGCTTGATTATCTATTTTCATTCATGGCACTGAAAACATCAAAATAGTAATTAAACATATAAAAGGAATCTTAGAAATACAAGAGCAAGGAACACAGGTAAAATCAAGTACTTTGTGAGGGCAACATGCTCATCTTTGCAGGCTAACAGTCTATGAAGGCAGCTGCCCTTGGGAAAATACACAGCCCAGTTTCATGAAAACAGGATCGACAAAGTCTCTTCCAAAGCAGATGTACAGGGTGCTGTGACACTTCTTACAACCTTTCCCTCCCACAGATGCAATTATTTGATGACCATTCAGGACTAGAAAGTCTCAGAGAGCCTTGCGTGAATAGTCTGTGCCAAACTCTCATGGAAATGTGCGGGCGAAGGGTGAAATTAGGATGTTGTTAGGGCTGAATCAACCCGGAATTGTTCAAGCAGAAGGCAAACACTTTTATCTTTCTACACCTCACTTTCCTTATTTCTGAAACGGAAACAGTATTCACCTCTTAAAACTGGAGGTAGCTGCACTACATCTCAGGCTTCCCAGGTGGCGCTAGTGGGAAAGCACCCACCTGCCAGTGCAGGAGATGTTAGAGGTGGGTTCAAGCCCCGGCTGGGGAGGATCCCTTGGAGAAGGAAGTAGCAACCCACTCTGGCATTCTTACCTGGAGAAGCCCATGCACAGAGGAGCCTGGTGGGCTGCAGTCCATGGGGTCACACACTGAGTTAGACGCGACTGAAGAACAATAGCGTGCACGCACACACCACACCTCACGCAACAGCCGATGCTGGTGTTGACGAAGTAGTGGAATTCACATCAGTTCAATTAACATTTATTAAGTAGCTGTGCTGTACCACGGACTCTACTAGGATCAGGGGGTTGAAAGAGTAACCAAAGTCCGCCTCCGGCCTCAAGATCTTACAGTCTAGAAGCAGTTATTGACTTCCTTTCTGAGACATACCTTCATGTCAGTCGTAAGACTTGTTGCATATAAATGTGTTGCTGCTGCTGCTGCTGCTGCTAAGTCGCTTCAGTCGTGTCCATCTCTGTGTGACCCCGAAGACGGCAGCCCACCAGGCTCCCCCATCCCTGGGATTCTCCAGGCAAGAACACTGGAGTGGGTTGCCATTCCCTTCTCCAATGCATGAAAGTGAAAAGTGAAAGTGAAGACACTCAGTCATGTCCGACCCTCAGCAACCCCATGGACTGCAGCCTTCCTACATCCATGGGATTTTCCAGGCAAGAGTACCGGAGTGGGGTGCCATTGCCTTCTCCAACAAACGTGTTACTGCTGCTAAAATACTGAAGTTTCTCCGTGGTTTCCAATTTTTGCAAAATTGAGGGCTTTAAAGTTTGTGCACGTGGGCTCATCATTTTCCATCCCTCTCTTCCTTGTCCTTCCTCTCTTTCTTAGAGCTTTATTGAGAAAGTTCACATATTATACAATTAGCCTGATACACTTTCATCAATGGTTTAAAAAAAAAAAAAGACAAGCAGTTAGCATGGGGAAATGATATACAAGCCACAGTCTTTTATTCTGACGTGGGATGATGCCCCTTTATGAACACCATGTGAAAAGAATAGCTCTGGGTTATCTTTTCTGTGGGAGTGTAGGGAGGGCTGGGCATCAGAAATCAAAGTGCATCCCGCAAGTGTACAGAATCCATCAGGAGGGCTGGGGCAAGAAAAATGAGGATGCAGCCACTTATCTAATGGACTGCTGCACAGAGAGAGTCCACGAACACATTCTTTTCTCTGGGAGCTTTCAAAGAGTGTGGATGGAGACAAACACCACAATGACCTAATTTATTTGGTAGATAAGAGAATTAATTGCTGTTATCTCCCACAAACACAAGCAGGGGTTGGGGGGCGGGCGCTGCCACGGCGCTTTTTCTGTGCTGGGGGAGGGCTTCCTGGAAGAGGCAAGGCCTTGGGAAAATTGGGACTGATAAACGGGAGGAGTGTGCCAAGTCGAGGATCAGAGGGCGTCCAGGCCTGCGGGGGAGGCTGCAATCCAGGCATTATCCTGCCTGCTCTAATGTGCCCCGTTACAGGGACCCACACTCAGCCATGACAGCCGGTGGAGGCAACATCTTCTGTGCCTGCAAACCATTTTAATCCAATCGTGGAGAACTCAGAAACAGAAACACAGGTGCATCTCTCTCTGGATTTTATCTTTCTCCCCTTCCTGTAAGTGGGACTCATGTAGGCAATTACTCTCTGCCTCAGATCTGCCTAATGGAGTGAGCCAATGGCAGGAAGATTAAAATGCAGAAAGAGGAGGGAAACAAATCAAAGAGCCAGCCCCATTGGGTGGCTGCAGTGGGTGTGAGCAAAAGACTCCACGCTAGCATTCGGGGACCCATGAGGCCACGTGTTATCAGGGGAGTGACCCCTTCTTAACAGCCAATCATGCGGCCTTACAAGTAGATTTCCTGGCTCTGGTGAAACTCACCAGCGTGCAGCCCGATGTTGAGGGGTGAAGCAAGCAGTTTAATTTGTGCATGCTCCAGACCTCTCTCAGAGGGAAACAAGTCTCTATCTTAAGGCACTACAGAAGATTCACAAGCCAAGAGGGAAAGAAATGTCACAAACTGACTTTTATATTGTGCCTTTTTGCTCTTGGCTGAAGGAAACCATCTCAGTCCATTCATGGTTCCTCAGTCAACAGAACCATAGCTGTGCATCTAAGTTTGGGGACATACAAGAGCAAAGACTTTGGGATGGGGAAATTTGGTCTAGACATGCATAGTCCAAGATGGTAGCCACTAGCCTTGTGTGGCCATCAGAATGACTTAAAATTAACTAAACTTTAAAATTCAGATTCCTCGGCTGCACTAGCCGCATTTGAAGTATTCAGCAGGCACATGTGGCTAGTGGCTGTCACACTGGACCACAGGGATACAGAACGTTTCCATCATCAAAAATATTTCTATTGACTGCAGCTGGCCTACACTGTCATCCTCTAGCATCGAGAATTTTCTGAGACGTCCTTATTGTCTGTCTTTCTGCCAAGGGAACACTCAGAGGGCCTGCTTAACCTGCCTACAGACACTCAGACTCTAGGTAGCCAAACTGGAACTCAAATTTCTTCCTGGCTGTACTATAATTTTTTGCTGCTTCTTTCTATTCCCCGTCACAAGTCTAGGGAATCTGCACTTAGCAGGAGAATGGAGTATTCTCATTCTGCTATAACAGAAACTTCATGCTTTCTTATGCTGAAGTTTTCAGATACTCAAATGTCCAGAATTTTGAAACTCAAAAAAGCTATTCTCTGCATTTCTACTGGGTTTCTCTGCTGGCTCAGGCTGGTCAACAATCTGCCTGCAAGGCAGGAGACCTGGGTTCGATCCCTGGGTCTGGAAGATCCCCTGCAGAGGGGAATGGAAAGCCATTCCAGTATTCTTGCCTGGAAAATTCCATGGACAAAGAAGCCTGGTGGGCTACAACCCGTGGGGTCACAGAGTCGGACAGGACTGAGCGTTCATTTCAGTTCACTTCACTGCATTTCCACTATTAAAACTCTTCTCTCAGGAGTATTGGCCTCTCAGTCTAGATTGGATGATGATAAAAAGCAAAGTCCCTGAATAAAAAGCACATCAGTTAACGTAACAAAAAGTGGTCCAGCCTCAACAGGTCTGAGAATGTTTGCACAGATGAAGGCAGAGAGTCAACTTAATGGCCTCAAATGATGTCCATCCTTCCAGTGCAGACAAATGAGCATCTCTAAATCTGAGTGGCTTAGCCCACATGAAGTCCTCTGGAGGCTGAGCAACTCTCCAGAGAAACTCCAGGCCACGACTCAGTGGTCCAAGTTGCATCATCCCTGAGATGCTGGCCTTTACACACGCCAACAAAGAGAACGGGAGCGCGTGGAGGACTGCAGGGGGGCGGTGGTTTCTCCGTCCAGAAGGACTCCCAACACACGTCCATCCTACGGCAGCAACAGTCACACCACTTGCCTCGCCCCCAAGGACCTGGGCGAGGCCAGGGAGGATATGGACTGGGGGGTGAGCAATCTTGTCTTTGCCATGCCCGTGAGTTAAGATAATTCACATAACACACACAGCAATATGGGATTGAGCGCTTGCCTGGGACTGAGTACCCTGTGTGTGATATCTCATTTAATCCTCACAACAGCTTTCTGAAGAAAGTACTATTACTTTCTCTCTCGCTCAAAGATGAGCACAGGGGAGCTTAGATGGGTTAAGAGATATGACTGAGGTCAAGCGGCTAACAGATGGCAGAGCCAGAGCGTGAACCCAGGTCTGACCAACGTTGAAGCACAGGGCTGGTTAGACACCCAGATTTTTTTTTTTTAAGGGAAAGTAAAGTTACACTCTAGAATGGTGCTATCCAACAGAACCGGGGGCAAGGACGGGATTTTCACTCTGTGTGATCCAAACAGTGGTCACGAGCCACACGTGGACACGGAGAACTGGAAACGCGGCCAAGCTGAGAAACCAAGATTTTAATTTAATTTAAATGGCACCAAGATAGAAAATGGAATTAATAGTATTGTAACTTAACTTTCTATGTGTAAATGCTCCTTCCTCAAAAATAGAGTGAAGTTCTTTGAAGTCAGAGACCATAATTTACACATCTTTTTTAGCATAGGCAGAGCACTTTGCAGATGAAGGTCACTCAGTAAAAATTTATAATTATAATTTGATACTGATCCACTGTACGACTTCTCAGCTTCTTAACAATGTGGATGTTCAGTGACCCATTCTGTTTTCCTAAAAAGGGTTAAGTTTTAAAGGACTTTAAAACTCCATCTGGCCAGCCACTTGCTTTTGTTTTCCTTCTACCTACATGACTGTCAGTAATAAGACATATTTTGGTATTTGCTGAAATTGCCATCAAGGCTTCAAAAATATTACTGGTTTTGGGGGGGAGGGAGGAGAGGGAGAGGGAGACGCCGAGTCCCTACTTTCCGTGCTGAATTTTTAAAAGGAAAATGAAGATCTAGTTTAAAGTGCTTTCATACCAAACAGGAGCCGAATGAAATGGAGAAACTTAATGGATCTCTTTCTGTGAACAAAATGACAGATAAAATATCTATTTTGCTCACATATTTTTCATTCACAGACAGTTCATTTCAGTAAATATCTTACCACCTGCACTTGTCTATTTTCCAAGGTTTTGGGGATATTTCCAATAAGTTCAGCTGGACTCTATAGTTGGTATTTATGAGGCTGTGCTTAAAGGGAAATTGCATCACAGATATCATCGGCTCAGTTTTTTTCTGTGGTTTTTTTTGAATGTGTAGTTGGCAAGCTCTCAAAACCCTTATCGGGTCATAACTCAGATGCATGTGGCCTCCACAGCTGGGTTAATACTTACAAGGCGCTCTTCTGCCCCAGCTTGGCCTATTTCTTATGTGCCTGTCTCCTGCGGTTCTTACCTTTCTGTAGGTGTGTTAATATGGAAACTGAGAAGAGTCCAAGTCTACACTGACAGCAAATGCTTTCTGTGATCTCCCCGCAGGGAGTCTCCTCCAAAACTGGCTCTGTCGGTCTTTAGAATTGAGTCGTGAGGTTTCTAAAGGTTCTACACCTGGGTTTCTCAACGTCTGAAGTATCAGCATTTGGGGTCACGTAATTCTATTATGGGAAGCCTCCTGTGCTTGGTAGGATAGTGGGCAGCATCCCCGACTTTGACTCATGAGATGCCAGTAGCGTTCCCTCACATGGTTACGACAACCAGAAATGTCCTCAGATTTTACCAAATGCCCCCCGACGTCCCTAGGTGACTCGAGTTATGCTTCAGTTCTCAGCTCGTGTGTCATTTCCAGGGAACACGTTCTGGGTCAGGCTCTGTGCCTGCCACCCTCTCAGAACCTCTGAAGCACGTAATCTCAGTCTGTGGCTACCCGTTCACTGATGACCAAAGCCCTGGTCCTAAACTCTCCATTGACACACATGGCAAGGTTACAGACGAAGGTTTCCCACTAAGCGAGAACTGACCTCCTCTAAAAATCACCCTGAGAATTGCCTTGTATTTTCAGGGTTCCGAAATACTGATGACGTCTCCCTTCTCACACACCAAGCGTGAACAACACCTGTGCATTCAAAGACTCTGCTTGTCCCTGGTGTGAAGGTGTCAATAGCAAAGCTTGGAGTTGAGATGACCAGAAACCTTCTTTAACGTGATGGTGGTGACTTTTTATGGTGGAGAAATCCATTTCCAGCTTAGAATTTTCTGCAGATCATGCTTCCAACAGGAGAACAAGACTAGGAAGCTGCACCGCAAGGCCAGTGCCCCAGCGGCCTGAGTGGAATCTCGGGCCCTCTGTCGATTTACCCCTTTAACAGAGATTTCAGATTTGTTGGCTGAAGGAATAAGTAATGGCGATGTAATGAGTCCTCTGCTAAAGCTGAAAACACAATAATGAACAAAATTAAGCATGGTCCCTGCCACCCTGGAACAAGAAGTTTGGTGGAAAAAAGGGCACTAACTGAATGATTATCAGTTCTATCAATGAATGTGTAGCTCCAAATTAAGATCATATGCTTCAAAGGTCCTAAGAGTGGCAAACACAGAACATGACCCATATTATGTCCCCCGACTGATGACACATGAGCTGAGAACCCAAATATAAGTCTGCGAGGTGAAGTGAGGGGAGAGGATTCCAGACAAACGACCTACAGGCACAGAAGTCTACTGGAGAAAGGGATCAAGATGAGTAAAAGAAACTGGGGACACTCAAAAAGGTAGCGGGTCTGGAGCACAGAAAACACGGAGTGAGACTGTAGAGGAGGAGGTTACGCTGTCACGGGCAGTGTGTTGTTCTCGGGAAGCCCGCGGCTCTTTGCTCCATCGGTGGGCACTTGTGAATGGACTCCCAGTAGTGAAGAGAAAGACTGTATTTGAATTCCTCAGGGGTCTCCAGCTGCAGCGTGGAGAGTGAATGGGGGAGTGCTATGGAGGGGAAGGGGGAGAGAATAAACCCAGGTGGGTGTCCAGGTGAGACAGAGGCTGCTTCGGCTAGGAGGCTCCATTAAAGAAAAGGAGAAGAAAAAACGGTCCCTGGAAAGTTAACCAACAGGAAGTGAGGCCCGACTGGGGTACACCCGTGACAGCGGGTGTTCTGATGGGCTGAAGTCCTGGCTGGAGCAGTGGTCCACACGCTGCATATGACCCCTGGATCAGACAGCGAGGTGCCAGGATGCCTCTTAATTTTCTACATGATTGGTATTGTTGTCTATCCAGAGAGTGAACACTAGGGGAGAAAAACCTTTGTGCTAGAAAATCATGAGCTTTGTATTGGACATGTAAAATCCGAGATGCCTTGAAGATACTACTGAAAGAATAAATCTGGTGTGCTGCACTGCAAAGAAGGAACTTCCCCAAGGACAAGAAGAGTTAACCAGGGGTGATCATTTTGTAGAACATCCATTAGCCATTTCACCTGATGTGAAATTTAAACAACTACTAACCAGGGCTAATTAGTTTTTGCATACGACAATATGGACTTCCCTGGTGGCTCAGACAGGAAAGTGTCTGCCTACAATGAGAGAGACCTGGGTTTGATCCCTGGGTTGGGAAGATTCCCCTGGAGAAGGCAATGGCAACCCACTCCAGTACTCTTGCCTGGAAAATCCCATGGATGGAGGAGCCTGGTAGGCTACAGTTCATGGGGTAGCAAAGAGTCGGACATGACTCTGTGACTTCACTTTCACTTTATGACAATATAATTATAAAATAAAATTGTCAACCAGAATTTCCCTTCTCACCCCCATTTCAGCTCGGCCTTTGATAAAGGAAAGCAACCTATGCACAGCTTCCAGCATGAGTCCCTGGTAAGGAAAGACACAGACGATATCAGGACGGCTCCATCTGAATGGAGACAATGCACTCCCCACCTTGTGTCTTACCCAGGACGTCTGGAGGTGAGCGTCCCCTTTTCCTCAGCTTGTATCTGCTCAGTGTCTTAATCCCAAATTGTGGGAGTGAATCCCCAGCAACCTTTAAGGACATAATTTCTTCCTGTTTCACCACTTCTTCCCACACAGGAGAAACCGTTTGTCATTTGCGAGTGTCACGTCATCACATTCCATATTGCGGTGTAATGATGTGAGATGATTAAATGACAAAATGCCAGCTCACTGCCAAAAATGTAAAGTGGCATACTTTCATTTGTAGATTGCAAAGCTATTATTATTCTTTATATTGACTTTGCCAGATGAAATAATACAAGCAGACCGGTGCGTACAGAAACGGGGTACCATAAGTGAAGTTCAGCACCCCAATTCCCACATAGAAACGGGAGGGTCCTCTGATTCTGGCACATTCCTCAGGCTACACATCCAGAGCTAAACTTATTAGTGTAGACTAGTCTTGTCACCCGATGAGCTGGGAGTGACAGGCATCAAAATACAACCTGACTGGAGTTTTTATTGAGAGGAAAAACAGGAACTCAGAACAGGTAGCTGAGAAAATAAAATGCTCTGCTTTCCCTGTGTCCTCTCCTGAACCACTTTTTTTTCCACTAGCACTTATTGGGAGATAGAATTTTATTCTTTTCTAAAGGGAAAAGAGCATACAAAAAGCATTTCGTTTATGTCACCAAATTACTGGAAGACTCTGCGGTGGGTAAAGTAACAACTTCTTCTTTTCTTCCCCCTAGGCTATAAAATCTCATGTGGTGAGCATTGAAAGAGGGTTAAAAATTACATCCTCAGGACTCTGTGTTTTTTAAGCTTTTAAAGTTCAAATCCATGTGACCTCAAGTGTTTGAGGGTTTGTGAAGAAACCTCTTTTCACCTGTTTTTTTTTCCCCGACCATTTATGGATGCCCATTCTGGCAACACGCGCACTGCCCGATTCCAGGAAGGAGCTTCCGGCAACCATATTCAAGTGCCTTTCTTTAGTTTATTTCCTTTGGTTTTCCCTCCCCTGAGCGTTTTTCCCATTTTCTTGGGGGAAATAAGAGGAAGGCCAGATAGACGCCTCAACCTGGTCACTTCTATTAGGTCTCTTAACTAAGAAACACTCTTATTTTAGGAATTCTCTGCCCAGACCTGGTTTAACTTTTGCTTTACTTTTCTTTTAACTATTTTCCTTTAACCTAGACAGCATATGAAAAAGCAGAGACATTACTTTGCCGACAAAGGTTTGTGTAGTCAAAGCTATGGTTTTCCTAGTAGTCATGTATGGATGTGAGAGTTGGACCATAACGAAGGCTGAGCGCTGAAGAATTGATGCTTTCAAATTGAGAAGACTTTTGAGAGTCTCTTGGACTGCAAGGAGATCAAACAGTCAATCCTAAAGGAAATTGATGCTGAATATTCATTGGAAGGACTAATGCTGAAGCTCCAATATTTTGGCCACCTGATGCAAAGAGCTGACTCATTGGAGAAGACCCTGATGTGGGACAGATTGAAGGCAGGAGGAGAAGGGGACAACAGAGGACAAGATGGTTGGATGGCATCACCGACTTGATGGACATGAGTTTGAGCAAACTTTGGGAAATAGCAAAGATAGAGAAGCTTGGCATGCTGCAGTCCGTGGGGCGGCCAAGAGTCAGACAGGACTTAGTGACCAAACAACAGCAGTGTCAGCCCTCTGTTTATTGCATGCTATTATCACTCTGGTGTAAAACCTTCTTTTGGTGTAACATGCTCTTGGCTGGAAGCTGACTGATGGAGTGGTTGGAAATAAAATTTAAAGACATAGTGTTCTTTTATGATTTATGGACACTGGCAAGACTACTCACCTGCAGCTCAATCGTTTTAAAGCAAGAAGACACCAAACACTAATAAGCTCCTAGAGTTACAGACAATGACCCCACATCTGCCAAGATGGCCAATAATCTTTGCTTTTGCTCCAACACAGGGGGCAGGTTGCCTCACTTCTGGCACATGGGCAGGGGCACAGAGAACACATTCTTCAGGGAAAGGAACTCGAAAATGGACAACAGCTCAGGGAACAAAACTGCCAGGGGCACTGGCCTTGAGGGAAATGCTACGGAGTTTCATGATTGGAAAGATATCACTGGGTCAGATCATCGGCACTGTGGATGAAGTCACGTGCCCTTTCATCTGAGTTGTAGGCGAATTACGGCGTCTTTGTTCAGTCCCTCTGTTGGCTCCATCAGGAAGTCCAGAGTGGCCAGAGCTCATGCCTGGACTGCTGTGGTCAGTCAATGCTACTCCATCCTGATCCTTTTTTTCCATTATTTCTTTCGAGAATTTTATTCTATGTCTTTTTGGCACAAGCTCTTATTTGGCAGGTAGTGAGAACTCAGGGTTCTTTTGGAAGACAATACACTGGAGAGCACTTGAGGGTTTTTTTCCCCTTTATATATAGATGGCTTTGTCGTTCTGTCCTAAACCATGAATGCATAAAACAGCTGCCAAGAACAGCTCACATGGCTGCAGCAAGGACCCTGAAATAACAAGCTGGCTCCACCCACATCTGCAAAAAAGATCGTATGATGCCTGTCCTGACCAGCACACACAGAACAATGGGTGAAGCTCAGACCTTTGTCACTCTGTGATGGCCTGTGGGCATTATCTGTATTTTCATGAAGAAATTCTGCTCTTCAATAAGCCTTTCGCCTTCCCTGAAATCACCTAAAACCCTGGGCTTCTCCCTCATAATGACTGTTGGCTCACTTTTTTCCCCCACAGTCAACCCCTCTTTAGGGGTCTACATGCTCCAGGTGAGTGGAAGCAGGGGACACACACCGACCTGGTGGGCATGGAGCTCGGATCCCAACAGGAATGACTGAGAGAGGACAAGAAATGAGCACAACAGTTTCAGGCGGTGAAAAGTGCTGTGAAGAGATGGTCATAGAGCAGCACGATGGGGAATGAGTTTGGAGAGGCGATATAATACAGCTGGTGTAGTCACAGAAGGCTCCCAGGGGGAGGTAGCATTTGAGCTGAGGATGAACATGAGTAAAGTCTCCATCATGTTACAGTCTGGGGAAGCACATTTCAGGCTGTCAAAGGGCAGGTAGAAAAAGCACACACTAGGAATGAGCTTGGGCAGGAATCCATCTACTGTTGCAAGATGGCCTTGAACCACGGGAAAGCTAAGAATCGACGATCAGAGTGGTCAACAGAAGCCCAACTCGGGCAAAGACTTTCAAACTTAGGATACACCCCCAGGCTTGCCTGGCCTTCCCTGGTCTCTCTTTTGTTTTCAGAGTGAGTCACATGCCTCACCCCACTCTCAGGACAATAAGAAATACCGCTGCAATATAAGCAAGTGATTCTCCAGTGATATTCTGGGGCGTAAATGGGTTACTAAGTGTTGATTGATGTGTGAAATTTACCTTCACTACACCAAGGGACACATATACTCACGGCCAAGTTTGTCAGCTGCATAGGGGAGTATAAAGGATGCCCGTCACGGTGAGGGGCAGAGTAGGGTTTACAACGGTAATAAGTAAGGGGCCCCCTTCCCTATTCTCACTGCTTTGAAAGAGGGTATACTGCAGAGTGGGGGCTACCATCTGAAAATCAAGACCAAGAAGGAGGGGAATCTGCCCAGAAATTCTGACCTCAGCCTCAGGTCTCTGAATAACCCAGCCGGAGTCAGCACCCATGTATCTCCAGACTTCTTGTTATGTGACAGGGGAAAATCTGACTTGTTCAAAAATAACATGATAAGTGAAATACTAGAATAGGCCAAAGCAAGAGCAAGTATTTATTGAAAATGCGAGAACTTTGGCTCATGCGTTTATAAGAGAACTTAGCTGGGGCAGCAAACAGCTCTCCTCCAGCAGCGGTCTGGTGCCAAGATGGCCCGGGGACCGAGTAACGACGGTGGGGCAGACTGGAATGCTGACTGTGTTGTAATTGTTACAGTTTTAGCAGAGCTTTTTTAAAAAAATTCTTCTTGAGAATACAATGAATCTTCTAATAATCTAAAGAATTTTAAAAAATAGGTGGGGGCCTCTGCTAGAGCCAGATTTAGTGGAGAGGAAAAACCCTTCCCAAAAAACAAAAGGTTGACCTCTGTCCGGCGTAAATGCAGCACATTATCATCAAGATCTTGCCACCTGGAACCATGGTTCAGACACAAAGGGCAATTTATTCAGCTTACTTCTTCCTGCCCACTCCCAAAAGGCATCAATTCTGGTTCAAGTTCCCTGGATACATCAGGGGCGTATGCCTTCCACTTTCCAAATCCTATTGTTTCCCCAGTTACCTCTAAGACCTTACATCCTTATTGAAGAACACGGAAAGGTTGACCAAATACCGTGATCTTCAAATGTGTACCTGTACATTTATGTCATAGTCACCCAAAGAGTCTGAAAGGCGGTACTTGGGTGCAGTCTCAAAAATGACAGAATGATCTCTGTTCATTTCCAAGGCAAACCATTCAATATCATGGCAATCCAAGTCTATGCCCCAACCACTAATGCTGAAGAAGCTGAAGTTGAATGGTTCTATAAAGACCTACAAGACCTTCTAGAACTAACACCCCCCAAAAATGTCCTTTTCATTACAGGGGACTTGAATGCAAAAGTCGGAAGCCAAGAGATACCTGGAGTAACAGTCAAGTCTGGCCTTGAAGTACAAAATGAAGCAGGGCAAAGGCTAACAAAGTAGGGAAAACCATTAGACCATTCAGGTATGACCTAAATCAAATCCCTTATGATTATACAGTAGAAGTGACAGATAGATTCAAGGATTAGATGCGACAGACAGAGTGCTTGAAGAACTATGGATGGAGGTTTGTGACACTGTACAGGAGGCAGTGATCAAGACCATTCCCAAGAAAAAGAAGTGCAAAAACACAAAGCAGGTGTCTGAGGAGGCCTTACAAATTGCTGAGAAAAGAAGTGAAAGGCAAAGGAGAAAAGGAAAGATATACCCATTTGAATGCAGAGTTCCAAAGAATAGCAAGGAGAGATAAGAAAGCCTCCCTCAGTGATCAATGCAAAGAAATAGAGGAAATCAATAGATTGGAAAAGGTTAGAGATCTCTTCAAGAAAATTAGAGATACCAAGGGAACATCCATGCAAAAATGGGTACAATAAAGGACACTGTCACTCTGCTTATTTAACTTATATGCAGAGTACATCATGAAAAATGCTGGGCTGGAAGAAGCACAAGCTGGAATCAAGATTGCCGGGAGAAATATCAATAACCTCAGATATACAGATGACACCACCCTTATGACAGAAAGTGAAGAAGAACTACAGAGCCTCTTGATGAAAGTGAAAGAGGAGAGTGAAAAAATTGGCTTAAAGCTCAACATTCAGAAAACAAAAATCATGGCATCCGGTCCCATCACTTCATGGGAAATAGATGGGGAAACAGTAGAAACAGTGTCAGACTTTATTTTTCTGGGCTCCAAAATCACTGCAGATGGTGACTGCAGCCATGAAATTAAAAGACGCTTACTCCTTGGAAGGAAAGTTATGACTTACCTAGGCAGCATAGTAAAAAGCAAAGACATTACTTTGGCAACAAAGGTCCATCTAGTCAAGGCTGTGGCTTTTCCAGTGGTCATGTATGGATGTGAGAGTTGGACTGCGAAGAAAGCTGAGCACCAAAGAATTGATGCTTTTGAACTGTGGTGTTGGAGAAGACTCTTGAGAGTCCCTTGGACTATAAGGAGATCCAACCAGTCCATCCTAAAGGAGATCAGTCCTGGGTGTTCATTGGTAGGACTGATGTTGAAGCTGAAACTCCAATACTTTGGCCACCTGATTCGAAGAGCTGACTCATTTGAAAAGACCCTGATGCTGGGAAAGATTGAGTGCAGGAGGAGAAGGGGACGACAGAGGATGAGATGATTGGATGGCATCACCGACACAATGGACATGGGTTTGGGTGGGCTCCAGGAATTGGTGATGGACAGGAAGGTCTGGCATGCTGTGGTTCATGGGGTCGCAAAGAGTCAGACATGACTGAGAAACTGAACTAAAAGGACAGAAATAGTATGGAACTAACAGAAGCAGAAGATATTAAGAAGAGGTGACACAGAAGAACTATATAGAAAAGATCTTCATGACCCAGATAACCACAATCATGTGATCACTCACCTAGAGCCAGACATCCTGGAATGCAAAGTCAAGTGGGCCTTAGGAAGCATCACTACGAACAAAGCTAGTGGAGGTGATGGAATTCCAGTTGAGCTAATTCAAATCCTGAAAGATGATGCTGTGAAAGTGCTGCACTCAATATGCCAGCACATTTGGAAAACTCAGCAGTGGCCACAGGACTGGCAGAGGTCAGTTTTCATTCCAATCCCAAAGAAAGGCAATGCCAAAGAATGCTCAAACTACCACACAATTGCACTCATCTCACACATAGCAAAGTAATACTCAAAATTCTCTAAGCCAGGTTTCAACAGTACATGAACTGTGAAATTCCAGATGTTCAAACTGGTTTGAGAAAAGTCAAAGGAACCAGAGATCAAATTGCCAACATCTGTTGGATCATCAAAACAGCAAGAGAGTTCCAGAAAAACATCTATTTCTGCTTCACTGACTATGCCAAAGCCTGTGACTGTGTGGATCACAACAAACTGTGGAAAATTCTTAAAGAGATGGGAATACCAGACCACCTGACCTGCCCCCTGAGAAATCTGTATGCTGGTAAAGAAGTAACTGCATAAAAAGGATGCAGTTAGAACCAGACATGGAACAATGGATTGGTTCCAAATTGAGAAAGGAGTATGTCAAGGCTGTATATTGTCACCCTGCTTATTTAATTTATATGCAGAGTACATCATGTGAAATGCTGGGCTGGATAAAGTGCAAGCTGGAATCAAGATTGCCGGGAGAAATATCAATAATCTCAGATATGCAGATGACACCACCGTTATGGCAGAAAGCGAAGAAGAACTAAAGAGCCTATTGATGAATGTCAAAAAGGAGAGTGAAAAAGTTGGCTTAAAACTCAACATTCAGAAAACTAAGATCATGGCATCTGGTCCCAACACTTTGTGGCAAATAGATGGGGAAACAATGGAAACAGTGAGAGACTTAATTTTCTTGGGCTCCAAAATCACTGCAGATGGTGGCTGCAGCCATAAAATTAAAAGATGCTTGCTCTTTGAAACAAAAGCTATGACCAACCTAGACAGCATATTAAAAAGCAGAGACATTACTTTGCCAACAAAGGTCCATCTAGTCAAAGCTATGGTTTTTCCTGTAGTCATGTATGGATGTGAGAGTTGGACTATAAAGAAATCTGAGTGCCGAAGAATTGATGCTTTTGAACTGTGGTGTTGAAGACTCTTAAGAGTCCCTTAGACTGCAAGGATGTCAAACCAGTCCATCCTAAAGGAAATCAGTCCTGAATATTCACTGGAAGGACTGATGCTGAAACTGAAACTCCAGTACTTTGGCCGCCTAATATGAAGGACTGACTCATTGGAAAAGACCCCGATAATGGGAAAGATTGAAGACAGGAGAAGGGAATGAAAGAGGATGAGATGGTTGGATGGCATCATTGACTGGATGGACATGAGTTCGAGCAAGCTCCAGAGTTGGTGATGGACAGGGAGGCCTGGCGTGCTGCGGTTCATGGGGTCTCAAAGAGTTGAACATGGCCTAGAGACTGAACTGAACTGAACTGTCAGGGGGACTATGAGCAGTGCGTTATTTCCTTCAGGGGCTTTCCTGTTGGCTCAGTCTGTAAAGAATCTGCTTGTAATGCAGGAGACCGCCTGCAGTGCAGAAGAATCAGGTTTGATCCTGGGTCAGAAATATCCCCTTAAGTATGAAGGAGAAATCAAAAGCTTTTCAGACAAGCAAAAGCTGAGAGAATTCTGTACCACCAAACCAGCTCTCCAACAAATACTAAAGGATATTCTCTAGACAGGAAACACAAAAACGGTGTATAAGTTCAAACCCAAAACAATAAAGTAAATGGCAACGGGATCATACTTATCAATAATTATCTTAAACGTAAATGGGTTGAATGCCCCAACCAAAAGACAAAGACTGGCTGAATGGATACAAAAACAAGACCCCTACATATGTTGTCTACAAGAGACCCACCTCAAAACAGGGGACACATACAGACTGAAAGTGAAGGGCTGGAAAAAGATTTTCCATGCAAATAGGGACCAAAAGAAAGCAGGAATAGCAATACTCATATCAGATAAAATAGACTTTAAAACAAGGGCTGTGAAAAGAGACAAAGACGGTCACTACATAATGATCAAAGGATCAATCCAAGAAGAAGATATAACAATTATAAATATATATGCACCCAACACGGGAGCGCCACAATATGTAAGACAAATGCTAACAAGTATGAAAGGAGAAATTAACAATAACACAATAATAGTGGGAGACTTTAATACCCCACTCACACCTATGGATAGATCAACTAAACAGAAAATTAACAAGGCAACACAAACTTTAAATGATACAATAGACCAGTTAGACCTAATTGATAGCTATAGGACATTTCATCCCAAAACAATGAATTTCACCTTTTTCTCAAGCGCACATGGAACCTTCTCCAGGATAGATCACATCCTGGGCCATAAAGCTAGCCTTGGTAAATTCAAAAAAATAGAAATAATTCCAAGCATCTTTTCTGACCACAATGCAGTAAGATTAGATCTCAATTACAGGAGAAAAACGATTAAAAATTCCAACATATGGAGGCTGAACAACACGCTGCTGAATAACCAACAAATCACAGAAGAAATCAAAAAAGAAATCAAAATTTGCATAGAAACGAATGAAAATGAAAACACAACAACCCAAAACCTGTGGGACACGGTAAAAGCAGTCCTTAGGGGAAAGTTCATAGCAATACAGGCACACCTCAAGAAACAAGAAAAAAGTCAAATAAATAACCTAACTCTACACCTAAAGCAACTAGAAAAGGAAGAAATGAAGAACCCCAGGGTTAGTAGAAGGAAAGAAATCTTAAAAATTAGAGCAGAAATAAATGCAAAAGAAACAAAAGAGACCATAGCAAAAATCAACAAAACCAAAAGCTTGTTCTTTGAAAGGATAAATAAAATTGACAAACCATTAGCCAGACTCATCAAGAAACAAAGGGAGAAAAATCAAATCAATAAAATTAGAAATGAAAATGGAGAGATCACAACAGACAACACAGAAATACAAAGGATCATAAGAGACTACTATCAACAATTATATGCCAATAAAATGGACAACGTGGAAGAAATGGACAAATTCTTAGAGAAGTACAACTTTCCAAAACTCGACCAGGAAGAAATAGAAAATCTTAACAGACCCATCACAAGCACGGAAATTGAAACTGTAATCAAAAATCTTCCAGCAAACAAAAGCCCAGGTCCAGATGGCTTCACAGCTGAATTCTACCAAAAATTTAGAGAAGAGCTAACACCTATCCTACTCAAACTCTTCCAGAAAATTGCAGAGGAAGGTAAACTTCCAAACTCATTCTATGAGGCCACCATCACCCTAATACCAAAACCTGACAAAGATCCCACAAAAAAAGAAAACTACAGGCCAATATCACTGATGAACATAGATGCAAAAATCCTTAACAAAATTCTAGCAACCAGAATCCAGCAACACATTAAAAAGATCATACACCATGACCAAGTGGGCTTTATCCCAGGGATGCAAGGATTCTTCAATACCCACAAATCAATCAATGTAATACACCACATTAACAAATTGAAAAATAAAAACCATATGATTATCTCAATAGATGCAGAGAAAGCCTTTGACAAAATTTAACACCCATTTATGATAAAAACTCTCCAGAAAGCAGGAATAGAAGGAACATACCTCAACATAATAAAAGCTATATATGATAAACCCACAGCAAACATTATCCTCAATGGTGAAAAATTGAAAGCATTTCCTCTAAAGTCAGGAACAAGACAAGGGTGCCCACTTTCACCATTACTATTCAACATAGTTTTGGAAGTTTTGGCCACAGCAATCAGAGCAGAAAAAGAAATAAAAGGAATCCAAATTGGAAAAGAAGAAGTAAAACTCTCACTATTTGCAGATGACATGATCCTCTACATAGAAAACCCTAAAGACTCCACCAGAAAATTACTAGAACTAATCAATGACTATAGTAAAGTTGCAGGATATAAAATCAACACACAGAAATCCCTTGCATTCCTATACACTAATAATGAGAAAACAGAAAGAGAAATTAAGGAAACAGTTCCATTCACCATTGCAATGGAAAGAATAAAATACTTAGGAATATATCTACCTAAAGAAACTAAAGACCTATATATAGAAAACTATAAAACACTGGTGAAAGAAATCAAAGAGGATACTAATAGATGGAGAAATATACCATGTTCATGGATTGGAAGAATCAATATAATGAAAATGAGTATACTACCCAAAGCAATTTATAGATTCAATGCAATCCCTATCAAGCTACCAACAGTATTCTTCACAGAGCTAGAACAAATAATTTCACAATTTGTATGGAAATACAAAAAACCTCGAATAGCCAAAGCGATCTTGAGAAAGAAGAATGGAACTGGAGGAATCAACCTACCTGACTTCAGGCTCTACTACAAAGCCACAGTTATCAAGACAGTATGGTACTGGCACAAAGACAGAAATATTGATCAATGGAACAAAATAGAAAGCCCAGAGATAAATCCACGCACATATGGACACCTTATCTTTGACAAAGGAGGCAAGAATATACAATGGATTAAAGACAATCTCTTTAACAAGTGGTGCTGGGAAAACTGGTCAACCACTTGTAAAAGAATGAAACTAGAACACTTTCTAACACCATACACAAAAATAAACTCAAAATGGATTAAAGATCTAAACATAAGACCAGAAACTATAAAACTCCTAGAGGAGAACATAGGCAAAACACTCTCTGACATACATCACAGCAGGATCCTCTATGACCCACCTCCCAGAATATCAGAAATAAAAGCAAAAATAAACAAATGGGACCTAATTAACCTTAAAAGCTTCTGCACATCAAAGGAAACTATCAGCAAGGTGAAAAGACAGCCTTCAGAATGGGAGAAAATAATAGCAAATGAAGCAACTGACAAACAACTAATCTCAAAAATATACAAGCAACTCCTCCAGCTCAACTCCAGAAAAATAAATGACCCAATCAAAAAATGGGCCAAAGAACTAAATAGACATTTCTCCAAAGAAGACATACAGATGGCTAACAAACACATGAAAAGATGCTCAACATCACTCATTATCAGAGAAATGCAAATCAAGACCACTATGAGGTACCATTTCACACCAGTCAGAATGGCTGCGATCCAAAAGTCTACAAATAATAAATGTTGGAGAGGGTGTGGAGGAAAGGGAACCCTCTTACACTGTTGGTGGGAATGCAAACTAGTACAGCCACTATGGAGAACAGTGTGGAGATTCCTTAAAAAACTGGAAATAGAACTGCCTTACGATCCAGCAATCCCACTGCTGGGCATACACACTGAGGAAACCAGAAGGGAAAGAGACACGTGTACCCCAATGTTCATCGCAGCACTGTTTATAATAGCCAGGACATGGAAACAACCTAGATGTCCATCAGCAGATGAATGGATAAGAAAGCTGTGGTACATATACACAATGGAGTATTACTCAGCCATTAAAAAGAATACATTTGAATCAGTTCTAATGAGGTGGATGAAACTGGAGCCTATTATACAGAGTGAAGTAAGCCAGAAGGAAAAACACCAATACAGTATACTAACGCATATATATGGAATTTAGAAAGATGAAACAATAACCCTGTGTACGAGACAGCAAAAGTGATGCTGATGTATGGAACAGTCTTATGGACTCTGTGGGAGAGGGAGAGGGTGGGAAGATTTGGGAGAATGGCATTGAAATGTGTAAAATATCATGTATGAAACAAGATGCCAGTCCAGGTTCAATGCACAATACTGGATGCTTGGGGCTAGTGCACTGGGATGACCCAGAGGGATGGTATGGGGAGGGAGGAGGGAGGAGGGTTCAGGATGGGGAGCACATGTATACCTGTGATGGATTCATTTTGATATTTGGCAAAACTAATACAATTATGTAAAGTTTAAAAATAAAATAAAATTAAAAAAAAAAAAGAAAAAAAAAAGAAAGAAATATCCCCTTGAGAAGAAAAGGCAACCCACTCCAGTATTCTTGCCTGGGAAGTCTCATGGATAGAGGAGCCATATTTTTTTCAAGTTAAATTTTGTGCAAAAATGCACTAAATGAAAGGGATGAACACAGGAACATCTCAGCCGAAACGCAGGGCAGCTTCTTCTCGTTTGCTGGACACACCGTCCCCACGGACAGTGCCTGTGGGGTGCAGAGTCCTCTGACCGTGAGAGTTTTAAAGGAGAGGGAAAAAACTCAGGCCTCACAAAGTGTGGAGAAGGACAAGAAGGGCGGCATAAAAACACACCTGGAAACGTGCCGCGGTGGAGAAGGCATCTGGATTCTGATGTGGACTAAGTGATCTCTGCTAAGAGATCAGGACTCTGCTAAGAGTCCAGGTCTTTGGAATTTGCTGCCCCTACAGAATTCTCATTAGGGACCAGTGACGAAGAGATGAAACTTGGTGCCAGAAGGCCTGTGTTCAAAGTCTCGCTCTCCCACTTGCCAACTGTGCCACATTCAGCAAACTACTCACCCCCTCGGACTATTACAGTAGTTCCGTATCAGGAGATGGAGATAAGCAGCGGGGATACGCAGGGAGTGTAAGCGACTTGGCCAAGGTCGTTCTTAAGCAGGAGATGTTGAGTTTCAAATTCTAGCTCTTCTGACTTTTTAAATGCACCACTAATTTTTTCTAATCACAAGACTTTGCTGCAGATTGACGAATGATGTAAATCTTGAGAAAAAGAGAGGGAGAAAGGGAAAAAGGGATGACGGCAGGAAAGCAGGAAGGAAGGGGAGAAGGAAATAGATTCTCCAATATAGATACATAGACATTTGCTAAACACAAATAACCTAGAATCTGTTTGAAATGCCCATCATCAGTCATTCATGGGATTAAAGGAGCCATACATTTCCTTTTCTTGATGGGATGATTCTTTTGACTTTTGCCAAACTTTTGTGATCACTGAGATGATAAGAAACAAAAAAACTGGCAATAAATTAAACGCAGCAGCAGCAGGTTCAAATTTTACAAATAAATTGATTGAGATAATGTGCTATATCCTCGAGTTATTCATTGGTTAAACCAGGGAGGTCGTCACTGCTGAACAGATGCCAGTAGGGAAAGGAATTCCAACCACTAAACCCCGGTCTGCCACGTGCCTGGGGGAGGCATGCAGGATAGCTGACAAAATTAATATTCATAAACTTTTGTTGCCAATTAATTAACAGGATTAACTGCATCAGAGAGCAAGGTCTGAAGGAAACAGGACAAAAGATAGATGATGAATTGATAGAGGTGCTGGGCACATAAAGAAAGAAGGTCAAGCGAGATATTCAAGCCAGGAGCCAGGAGTGTGCATTGTGTTCAAGGCAACCTCACGCACGAAAGCAGAAGTGAAAGGTGGACCCTAACCTGACCGCAACCACCCACGTCTGGGCTCCTGGCCAGGGCAAAGCCGTCAGTGACATCGACACGACGCAGTCCGTTCCGCGCAGTTTTCCTACATTGAAGAGCCTAGATGAAAGGGTGGGGTGCTTACAAGCCCTCCTTCATAATGGAAATTGCCAATAGGAAGTTACCTAACAAAACACTCACCAAGGGATGAAGTCAACGTGAAGTGCCTTGCATCTTCAAGCTTCATCCTAAAGAAGTACGGCTCACTTCGTTTTTGAAGGTAATTTTAATGAATTCTTTCCAAAAAATGATAGGGCCTGGCTTTCCAAATTTACTTGGGAGGAGACAGGCCTCAAACAAGTAATTCCCAGTATTATTAATATTACCATGCTCACATAAATCCGATGACAATAGAAGCGCTTGTTCATTGGGAGAGATCTTAACATTAAAACTAGAGCTCATATTTGGCCGACTTCGGTAGGTCAACCAAGAATAGAGATTGGCTTACATATCTTTCCATTTTTAGGGAAGGTGAAGATATGGATCTAGACACTTGATTTTCTTAGCTCAGGGAGCACTGTAGGCTAAACTGCTTTGGCCCTGAGGGACTCTTTGCTGTTGGCAGCCCTGGGCAGCGTGAGGTTTTTAAAATTCATTTCTGATACACCGTTGACGTGGCCTTTTTTAAGGGTTTAAAATTGTCCTGGTCACTGCCGTGGCCCTCAAAGAGTTCTGTTCTCACTCACTCCTGGGTCTTGCTCCTTCTCTTGTTTTCCTAACTTCACACTGAGCTCTGTCTCCCAAGTGGGATGTTTATCTCCAAGCCTGAGCAGGAAAGGAATGTATGAAAATCTAGACACAGGGGAAGCCAGGAGCACCTCGATGCTTCAGAGCTAGCTACCTACGGACATGCCCTCATACCCACGGCCTCACTGGGGAAGAGAAGGGCATGGACCGGGGTAACGCAAACGGGTCCTGCCGAAGACAGCCAGGTGTGCCCTCTGATGGAGCATGTGCAGGAGCTCAAATCGCTGGGGGCTCAGATGGCAAAGCGTCTGCCTGCAATGCGGGGCACCTGGATTCCATCCCTGGGTCGGGAAGATCCCTGGAAAAGGAAATGGCAACCCACTCCAGAATTCTTGCCTAGAAAATTCCATGGACGGAGAAGCCTGGTGGGCTACAGTCCATGGGGTCACAAAGAATTGGGCACGATTGATCAACCTCACTTTCACTTTCTGTGCAGGAGGGAATGTAGTCGAGTAATGCAGTCAGCTGAATCACACAAAACTCAGGGTGAGATGGAAGCTGTCTTTCTAGAAAGAAGGAAGACAATGAACAGACTGTATCCCCTCTTCCAGTCTGTCCTTTGAGACCTAAGCAAGCACACGGGGCTAGATGACAGCTAGAAGCCAAATCTCCATACTCCATTACGGAAGTTACTTATCCGGTCTCAGAATGTTCACATTTGCTCTTAGGGTGATGACTGGAGACATAATACGCCCTTGGTTTAAACTCTGTCTAAAGTCATGCACGCCTGCTCTCCATGAATGTGGTTTCTCCCTCAAAACTGATGACTTCTTTCTCTGTGATTTGGCTTTCCTCTGACCCTCACGGACAGAGGAGGGGACCCAGCAAACAGCTACTAATTCAGTGCATAATTCAGCACAGATTTATGAAGTACGTGCTCCGTGCCAGCCACAGCTCTAGACTGGGGTGTGGCAGTGAGCAAGGAATCCCAAATCCCGCCCTAGGGGAGCTGACTTCTTCTCAGGGTGGTGGGGATCAAGGAAGTTTGAGAGATGTTAAACACACAAGCAAAGTGAATGAGAATTTTTAAGGTCCTGTGCTAGAGAGGGCCTGGGGGTTCTGGGGTCGGGAGTCCCATTTTATGTGGCTGGACAGGGTAGCCTGTCTAGGAGGAGACTGAGCTGTGATGTGAGTTATAAGAGGAAACCAACCATTCCAAGATCACATGGCAATGTTCCACACAAAAGAAACAGTTGGTGCAAAACCTCTGAGCTGGGAACAAGACTGGTTGGGTCAAGGGATAAACAGAGAAGACCAGGAAGAGGAGAGACAAAAATAACCAGAAAGAGAAGAGGGGAGGGGGACCAGGCAGGAGAGAGCTGCTGGACGAGATCAGGCTGGAGAAGGATTCTAATTTTTTAATAAACGCAATGAGGAGGCACTGGAAGACTTTAATTGCAGGAGTGGTATAGTCTGTTTTGCAATTTAAAGCTATCCTCCCGACTGTTGCTTAGAGAATGGAGGAACATTCTCCGCAGCCTCTAAGCACAGCTGATGGGAACAGAAACAGAAATGGTCATCTATACACCGTGTCTCTTGTCCCTAAGGAACTGAACTTCGGTACAAAGGGTCAGTCAGTGCTCAGCCAGTCTCTCCGTGGGGTTAATGCTCTAACAGATGTGGTTGGGGCCAAGAGGACTGAGAAGGGGCCCCCTGGGTTCTTCCCTCTTCTGAGTCTCAAGTGAATGCTTATCTTCTACCAGAGTCAGGAGCTCAGCCGAACTGGGGACAGCTGAGCTGCCAGAAGTCAAAGCAGCCGCTTAAGACAATGAACCAAAGCAAACGAAACAATGGAGTCTCCTTCACCTACTGCGATGAAACACGTAAGCAAGAGGCTAAACCAGAGAAGGTACCAACTGCAGTCTGCTCCACTTCCCCCGGGCAGTGGCACTGATCAAGACCCCAGGGCTCAGTGCAGGTGTCAGGGGGTCTGAGTCTCTCACTGCTGGGGGTGCACTAAGCCAAAGCCCCCTGCAGTTGAGTGGACTTGGGCTGGGAGGAGATAGAAGCTCAAGGGCTATGGGTGGAAAAGTACTGAGGACCGAGTCACAGTGGAGAAAAGTGCCTTCAAGTTTCTCCTCTCCTCTCCTCTGCAAGGTGATCCTGGCACAGGCTTGCAGGGAAAGCCTCTGCTGAGGCCACCATTAAACAGGCCTCCAGATAGGGGTGCCTAGGCTAAGGCACGCAGCTGTGCATAAGAGCATGGCAACCGGGAGGCTGAGCGCTTAAGTGCAGCCCCTTTCAGAGGAGGCGATGCCCTGACTGCCCCCCAAGTCCAGTGGGAGGAGGGCAGCTTTCCCCCAAGCCCTAAAGCCTCTGTAGTTGCCTGTGGTCAAGTCAGAAAAAGGACACACAAGATTGTAGCCAGAGCCAGCTTCCAAGCAGCCAGCCTTCACCATTCCTATAAACCCCTCTGTTTCCCACAGTAAATTTAGCAGTTTCTGTGGCTTGTACCTGTATCCTAACTGTAAGAACCAAAATTCAGTTTTAGTCCCTCAGTCGTGTCTGACTCTTTGTGGCCCATGGACTGTAGCCCACCAGGCTCTTCTGTCCATGGGATTCTCCAGGCAAGAACACCGGAGTGGATGGCCACCGCCTTCTCCAGGGGATTTTCGCGAGCCAGGGATCGAACCTGGGTCTCTTGCATTGCAGGCAGATTCTTTACCTGAGTCATCAGGGAAGCCCAAAAAATGGACCCAAAGTGACAGAGTCAAGTAACATGCTGTCTTGAGGGATTCAGTTCAGTTCAGTTCAGTCGCTCAGTCATGTCCAACTCTTTGCAACCCCATGAATCGCAGCACGCCAGGCCTCCCTGTCCATCACCAACTCCCGGAGTTCACTCAAACTCACGTCCATCGAGTCGGTGATGCCATCCAGCCATCTCATCCTCTGTCGTCCCCTTCTCCTCCTGCCCCCAATCCCTCCCAGCATCAGAGTCTTTTCCAATGAGTCAACTCTTCACATGAGGTGGCCAAAGTACTGGAGTTTCAGCCTCAGCATCAGTCCTTCCAGAGAACACCCAGGGACACCATCAGACCCTGCTTCTATCACCAGTCACATCCACAACTGGGTATTGTTTTTGCTTTGGCTCCATCCCTTCATTCTTTCTGGAGTTATTTCCAGAACATATTGGGCACCTACTGACCTGGGGAGTTCCTCTTTCAGTATCCTATCATTTTGCCTTTTCATACTGTTCATGGGGTTCTCAAGGCAAGAATACTGAAGTGGTTTGCCATTCCATTCTCCAGTGGACCACATTCTGTCAGATCTCTCCACCATGACCCGCCCGTCTTGGGTGGCCCCACGGGCATGGCTTAGTTTCATTGAGTTAGACAAGGCTGTGGTCCGTGTGTGATTGGGATGGTGACAAGTGAAAATACTAGACAAATACGCACCATTGCCCACAGAAAGAGTATGTCTGGGGATACCTTGCAGACTCTGGACTGGGACAAGAGCTTGAGGTTGTAGAATATGAATGGTGATTCAAAGAGCTCAGCCCAGGAGCAGGAGCTGGAGAACATGAAATGTGAGCAGAGTGGCCTGTCTCTGGGTCACCTGCTGGCCTATTGCTGGTGTAACAAGAATGCTAACAGATGGGAAGGGAAGGAAGACAGAAGAGACAGGAGCCCCCGACTATCTCCAAACTCATCACTTCCCTCTTGCCTCTCCTCTGCTCTGCTCTGTTGCCAGACGAGTCCACGCCTCGGTCCCCTAGATCTGCACCCCGGGCCCGAACCACTCTTCCCTCCAGCCCTTACACAATGGAGTCCCCATTTAGTCAAATCTCCGCTCCCCACACCTCCTTTTCCCCAGGGCTTTTTCTGAGCATCGCCCCAGAATGGCAGCTCTACCACTTTCTGTCCCCTAACACAGCCTTGTTTTTTCCTCCTCTTTAGCATTTATCACCATCTGACAGTCGCGTGATTGATTGTTCTTTGTCTTCCTAACCCCACACTAGAATAGAAGCTCAATGAACGTAAGGACTAAGATCCCAAAGCACTGCATTCTCAAAGCCTGGAATCGCCCCCAGTAAGGAGTGGTGCTCCAGAAATATTAATCGCATGAATGAATGAACGAGTAAAGGGTGTAATAAAGGAGAGAGAGAGTGCCGAATCCTAACCTGTTTGGCAAAACTAATACAATTATGTAAAGCTTAAAAATAAAATAAAATTAGAAAAAAAAAAACCAAAAACAAAAAAAAATAAAGGAGAGAGAAAAAGAGGAATAAGGGAAATAAAATATGGCCTCTAATTAAAGCAGCAAAAATTGATTACAAAACGTAAACATGTTAATTGGAAAAATCCGTATGTTTTATATTTAAAATTGGATCTCTTTGTTTTTTGTTTTTTTTTGATTCATTCATCATTCCTCTAACAAATATTTGAATCATAAGAATGTCCTGCAGGCTTGGGCAGGGCACCAGAGCAAGAAGGACCCTTGGGGGAGTTGTGATTTAGCAACCAACACAGAAGTGTTTCAGCATCTTCCCAACTAAACCACCATATCCGTTTATCAGCCAAATGTCAGTCCTGCCTCTAGAAATCAGGCAGAAGGAGGACCAAGGAAGGCAGGCGATCCTCTTTGGGCAGGCTTTGTTTTTTTTTTCCCCTCTTTGGGGAGGAGCATTCTCCCTAGAGAATAACACCCAAATCTAATTGGGTAAAAGCATGTCACATGACCATGGTTATCCCTTGGGGCAACCTTTTGAGTGTTCCAGACCTCTGTAATCAAGGCTGCAAGGGGAAAACGGGGATTATAGGTGGCTTTGGAAAGCCAATTCCCAGTTTCCGCTTCAGGTTGCCATCACAGCTTGGAAAGGACAGAATAAAAGGCTGAGTCACCCGCTCTAGAGGTGGACAAATTGAGAATGAGGATCTCAGAAAGCAAAAAGCCCAGCTTAAGGTAATGCATTGTATTTTGAACCCTGAATGTTTGACAATACATTTCACGGCTCATTTCCTGCTCCTCGTGAGCACTAGTAAACACTCAGAGAGCGAATTCACATTTTTCATGTCAAATATCCTTATGGCCCCCTCCCCTCCTCCAGCTTGTCACCGGTTAAACAGACCCTATGAGGACAGTCTGTTCACACTATAATCTCTTGCGACACTAAACCTTAATCTGTCTTACAATTTCTATTGTTTTTCACTAAAAGGTTATTCCAGAAATATTTTATAGAGCACATTCATTTTCCTGGCCAAGAATAAATTGTATAATCAGAGTCACGCTAACCAATGCTAGCTCTCCCTTCTCAATCCAAATTTAAGAATTTCATGCGGATTACTCATTGCCATCTATCTAGCTAATTCAGTGTCATTATTTTTCTCTGAATTCCGCCTTCTTTGAAATGAGCTTATCTCATAATAAGAGATTGAAGGAGGAAGGACAGGGCTGGTGGAGTTCACGTCACTGGTCTACACATCCACTCCCAAGCCTGGAATTAAGAAGCTGTCAGTGGCTTCCACTAGAAGGGAGAATCTATTTTTTAGGAAAGAATTGCAACTTGCCATTTAATTTTATTGTTTAAATCACAAAAGAGTCTGACTTTGCAAGCTGTGGTTTCTCTAAATCTTTGGTTTGCACCACCCTACCCTAAAGCTAAGAAAGCTAGAAAGCTAAGTTGCTCAGCCATGTCCAACTCTTTGCAACCCCGTGGACTATATGTAGCCCACCAGGCTCCTCTGTCCATGGGATTCTCCAGGCAAGAATACTGGAGTGGGTTGCCATTTCCTTCTCCAGGGGATCTTCCTGACCCAGGGATCGAACCCAGGTCTCCCGCATTGCAGGCAGACGCTTTAACCTCTGAGCCACCAGGGAAGCCCTCACCCTAACCCTGGCCTAAATCTCAGTTACCACCCAGGTCACAGTTCATGTTCCTTCCCTTCGTACGCCCTCTCTGTTCCCAAGACTGAGCCAGGAACACTGTCTGAATCTCCTCGTCCTCCACTCTCATTTCTAACATCCCATCAAGGGCACGCCATAGTATCTCTGCAGTGCTGTCTCAAACACTAGAATGCAAGCGACATACATAATCTGGAAATTTTTAGTAGCTGTGCTTAAAAAAGAGTACAGAGAAACAGGCAGAAGTAATTCTTATTAATATATTAATAAAATAATATATTTTACTGTCCAGGGAAGCCAGAGTGTATCTAAATAATACCATTTTGACACACAATCAATGTAAAAACAGCATTGGGATATTACGCACCCCTTATGTAAATGCAGCATGTATTTCAGGCTTACAGCACTTCTCAGTTCACCCCAGCCACATGCCAAGTGGGTGACAGTCATGCGTGGCCAGTGCCTTCTCTGCTGGGCGACACACTTCTACAGCATTTGGCTGTCCTCCTGCGTTTCTTCTGCATTGCACTCAAGGGTGGAGGTTATATTTATTTCACCATCGTTACCCCTAGCATCCAGCACATAGCAGAAACTTAATAAATGCTTGATGAAAACACGATTGAACAAGCCCATCTCTGACACTATTTAACGATGTGACTTTGGGTTAGTTGATTTCTCTGGAGCTCCTACCTTATTAAGGAAGAGGATATCATAGTCTGTGATTGCCAAGGTCCCCATAAATGTAAATATTCTGGGTCACTTAATTCAGTCCCCTCTCTCTCTCTCTCATCTTAAGTGTCTAAATGCATGCCCTTGATTTCCATCGTGTTTCAAGGCCAGGGTATACCTGAATTTACCGTGCTCCACTTTTTTGCATTTTTCCCTATTGGTCTTTGAATCTTGGAGACATTGTAGGATTATGATATTGTTTCCTTTTATAAAATAGTGTTCATTGTTTTCCTTTGATTATAAACTATCTTCATAATAGAAAATTTGGATACACAGAAAAGTACTCAGTAAACAAATTGCTTGTATAGCTATTTGATACTACACAGAGATAACACAGCTAATATTTGTGTGTCTATCCTTCTGGTATTTTCTCTATTTAGTAGGAGTAATATGTATATCAATACATATTTAGTTCTTTTTTTTTTAGCAAAATGAGGGTCATAATATATATATACTTTTTCAAATAATTCTTTAAATTGTTATTTAACAATATTTGGGAATGCACACTCAAGTCATCAAGTATTATTTTAAAGTGTAGTTTGCTGGATATAATATATAGCATCATTTGACTACATGGGGTTGCCACCTTAAAGAGGTGAAGGAGCAAACCATGTGTATATTTGGGGATGATGTTTACCAGGGAATAAAACAGCAAATGCAGATGCTGAGAGGTAGGATCAAGCCCAGCATGCCAAAATGGCTGAAGATGAAGCAAGGGAAAAAGGTGCAGAAAATGAGATCAGAGATGGAAGCCCAGATTGTGGAGCTTTCCTCTGAGGCATAAGGGAAGCCACAGTAGGGTTTTCAGCATCACACGTGGTGGTGACGTGGGGCGGTACTTGTTTCCAGTGAGTAGAGTTCAGGGATGCTGCTAAACATCCCACAACATCCAAGACAGTCCTTAACAACAAAGAATTATCTGCACACAAATATCAATAGGACCAAGATCAAAAAAGCTTGCTCTGTAGAAAGATAAGAACAGTAACCAGAAGATCAGCTTAGAGCACGCTGAAAGGAAAAATCTGGCTTGAGAAGTGGTGTCTGGACGCAGGCAGCGGTGGTGGAGATGCAGATGAGTAGTCAGATTCTGCACAATTCTGCAGCTGCCGAGTTATCAGGATCTGACGATGGACTGGATAAGGAGCGGGAGAGAAAGAGAGGAACCAGGATTGACCTATGTTTGAGGTCTGGGCAGTTTAAAAGATGGAATTTCCATTGACTTGGATGGAGGAGCATCCAAAGGAGGTTTAGGGAAAAGATTAGGAGTGTGGAGAGCAGAGGTTTCAGAGAGGGACTCAAGGGGGCTTGAAGACTGGTCAGAAGTGAGAAGTGAAGAAGAAAGAGCAGTGGAGGGGACTGCAGGTGTGTGGCCTGGGCTACTAGTCGGGTAGAGAAGCCCAGGAGAGGGTCCAGTCTCCACCCAGAAGATGGCAGGTGTGGCTTTACACAGACTGAGCTGGGGCGCATTCAATGGTAACAGCAACAGCCACTCCATCCCCCTCACCTGTCCCTTTGAGAACCAACTAAGATCATGGAGGAAAACCACACTGTAAAGTTAGGGTCTCATATGCAAGCTGTTTTCATAGTCACATTACTTAATAGGTCTTTGGCTCCTGCACCCAACTTCCTGGGAAACCAGAATCATGTCCTGTCACATTCTGCCCTTCAAGCTTCTGGGGAGAGTTGACTCTGCCAGCAGGAAAAACGCATATTTATTTAGGCTGTTTAGAAATTAAGTTTATAGCAATTGAACTTCCCTTTATTTGGCCTCAGAGCACATTAACGCTCTTTGAACTACACTGTTAAGAACACTTTAAGGGTTATTTTTACATCAGTAAAAGGATTTCAAACCCAGAGAGTACACAGGATGCATCGTTCTAGGAAGACCCACCCTAGATAATGCTGGACTAATGTTCCTGTACGTGATACATGGGCCTATGGCTGTTATTCATTAAGTCACACTGATAACTCCGCAATAATACGGTTTTTGGTCATTCTCTTTCCATGTAAATACCTCCTATGAGGTATGTTATGCTGCTGCTGCTGCTGCTAAGTCACTTCAGTCGTGTCCGACTCTGCGACCCCATAGACGGCAGCCCACCAGGCTCCCCCGTCCCTGGGATTCTCCAGGCAAGAACACTGGAGTGGGTTGCCATTTCCTTCTCCAGTGAGGCTTAGAGAAAGGAAGTAACACACTCAAGGACACCAGGGAGAAGACAACCGCAAGTTGGGGAAAAGATGGATTGTGAAGAAAGAGATCCTAAAGATCATTTGTTTGTCAAACCCTCTACTTTATGAATGAGGCCACTGAGGTCCCCGTGAGGCTACGTGACTCAGCCAAGGCTCTATAACTAAAAGGCAGAAGAGGCAGCCATGGACAAGAATTAAAGACAGAAAATGTAATTCTGTGTACTTGAAATCTACAAACAGCTCAGTACCAAAGGACACCAGGGGAAGAGAGGGAAAGCCAGCCGAGTGATGGGGTTGGACAGGCGCGAAGGTTCCAGACGTGTGAATCGTCTAGTGCCTATCTTCAGTATTTCCCAGAGCGTGCTCTGCAAACACCAGCTCCCCGCGAGCTTACTGAGTGTTCCATGAATGTCTCCAGTGGTTGTGAAGATTTGAGAAATGAAGGAATCCTAGAGCTTGCAATGGACATATGACTCTCCTGGGGAGACAGCTGGAATACATAGGAGCTCCCCAAACTTATCTGACCCGCAAATCTGTGTCCTTGTGTGGACACATCTGTGTCCTTCACGTGGAACTAGCATTCCGGGGGAACACCAGTTTAAGACAGGCTGTTCTGAAGAACATTAATTAATTTATTAATTTGGCCGCATCAGGTCAGCATGTGGGATTAGTTCCCTGACCAGGGATCCGACCCATGCCCCAGGCTTTGGGAGGGCAGAGTCTTAGCCCCTGAACCTCCAGGGAAATCCCAGAGGGCAGTTTTAAATGACGATTTGAAATGGGAGTGAGAATGTTGGGCTCACTTTTTAAAAAATTGGTAATTGGCTTAAAAATCTGATTTTGTCAGCATTTTCCTTTTTATTCCCCCCTGGTTTGTTGTACTATTTCACACCTTCTTCTTGCCGTAGGTGTTTGATAAGGGATTGTGTGAGTGATGGGGGAAAAGACGAAAGGATTTTTAAAGTTTCAGAAACTCCTGGGAGGCACTGTGGAGCTGAAGTCTCTGTATCTGTTTGCTTGTTTATTTCTCAATATAGAAAGATACCAAATATAGACTTGAACTCAAATCTGTAATCTCTTCTCTCGGGCCCAACTCACGCATGAACCTCAGACAGTAAAGAATCTGCCTGTAGTGCAGGAGACCTGGGTTCCATCCCTGGGTCGGGAGGATCCCCTGAAGGAGGGCATGGCAACCCACTCCAGTATTCCTGCCTGGAGAATCCCATGGACAGAGGAGTCTTGTGGGCTATAGTCCGTGGGGTCTCAGAGTCAGACAGACTGAAGCAACAGAGCACTCACACATGCCTGGTAGTTCTATTTTTAGTTTTTCGAGGAACATCCATATTGTTTTCCATAGTGACTGCACCAATTTACACTCTCACCAACAGTGCACAAGGGTTCCCTCTTCAGCGTATCATTGCGAATACTTGTTACCTCTTGTCTTTTTGACAATAACTACCCTGCTGCTGCTGAGTCACTTCAGTAGTGTCCGACTCTGTGTAACTACCCTAACAGGCGTGAATTGGTAGCACACTGAGGGTTTTGCGTTTCTCTGATGATATGGGATTTTGAGCCCCTTTTCACGTACCTGTTGGCTTCCGATGACTATTTTTGATCATCTATCACACACGTTATGATCAGTTCTGAGTATCTGCTAAACAAGAAAACTAAAAAGTAATAGTCCCAGGGAGTTCACAGAGGAGTGGAGAGGAAGACAGCAAGCAACGAAGCAACGTATGGTGACAAATTCTGACAATCATATAAAGGAAATAAACAAGATTCTGAAACGGAGTTGATTCTAGAATTTGACTCCACTTTGGATGTTTGACCACTGACAGCATTCAAGGGCCACAGTTCTTCCTTCCTCCCCTGCTCTGCGTCTGAACAAACTAATGAGAAGTTTGAGGTGCTCCTTCACTTAATGTTGGTGCATGCTAAGTCTCTTCAGTGTCCGACTCTTTGCAACCTCATGGACTGTAGCCAGCCAGGCTCCTCTGTCCAGGCAAGAACACTGGAATGGGTTTCCATGCCCTCTTCCAGGGGACCTTCCCATCCCAGGGATCGAACCTGAGTCTCATGTCTCCTGCACCGGCAGGTGGGGTTTGTTAACCACTTGCGCCCCCTGGGACGCCCCTTAGTGCTGGTAGGAAGTTCAAACCGTGCAAGGCAGGCTACAGTCCACGGGGTCACGATGAGTCGACACACAACTGAGAGACTAAGCACGTAATTGGAGGGAAATTGCTTTACAGTGTCGCACTGGTTTCTGCCAAACGATGCAAATCAGTCATAACTGTATATATATCCCATCCTCTCGAACCTCCCTCCCCTCCTCTCAATCCAACCCTTCTAGGTCATCACAGAGCACCAGGCTGAGCTCCCTGTGTTACAGAGCAGCTCCCGTGGACTGCAGCCCACCAGGCTCCTCCATCCATGGGATTTTTCAGGCGAGAATACTGGCGTGGGTTGCTATTTCCTCCTCCAGGGGAATCTTCCCAACCCAGGGATCAAACCTGTGTCCTGCATTGCAGGAAGATTCTTCACCCTCTGAGCCACTGGGGAAGCTCTAGCTTCCCAGTCAGTCAGTCAGTTACTTCAGTCACTCAGTTGCTCAGTCGTGTCCGACTCTTTGTGACCCCATGGACTGCAGCATGACAGGCCTCCCTGTCCATCACCAGCTCCCGGGGCTTGCTCAAACTCATGTCCATTAAGTCGGTGAGGCCATCCAACCATCTCATTCTCTGATGTCCCTTTCTCCTCTTGCCTTCAGTCTTTCCCAGGATCAGGGTCTTTTCCATCGGGTCAGTTCTTTGCACCAGGCGGCCAAAGTTTGGCGCTTCAGCATCAGTCCTTCCAGTGAATATTCAGGACTGACTCCCTTCAGGATGGACTGGTTTGATCTCCTTGCAGTCCAAGGGACTCTCAAGAGTCTTTTCCAACACCACAGTTCAAAAGCATCAATTCTTCAGTGCTCAGCTTTCTTTATGGTCCAACTCTCACATCCATACATGACTACTGGAAAAACCACAGCTTTGACTACACGGACCTTTGTCGGCAAAGTAATGCCTCTGTTTTTTAATAAGCTGTCTAGGTTGGTCATATCTTTTCTTCCAAGGAGCAAGCGTCTTTTAATTCCATGGCTGCAGTCACCATCTGCAGTGATTCTGGAGCCCGAGAAAATAAACTTTGTCACTGTTTCCATTGTTTTCCCTTCTCTTTGCCATGAAGTGATGGGACTGGATGCCACGATCTTAGTTTTCTGAATGTTGAGTTTTAAGCCAGCTTTTTCCACTCTCCTCTTTCACTTTCATCAAGAGGCTCTTTCGTTCCTCTTCGTCTGCCATAAGGGTGGTGTCATCTGCATATCTGAGGTTATTGATATTTCTCCCGGCAATCTTGATTCCAGCTGTGCTTCATCCAGCCTGGCATGTCGCATGATGTACTCTGCAAAGAAGTTAAATAAGCAGGCTGACAATATACAGTCCTTAAGTACTCCTTTTCCTATTTGGCACCAGTCTGTTGATTCATGTCTAGTTCTAACTGTTGCTTCTTGACCTACACACAGATTTCTCAGGAGGCAGGTAAGGTGGTCTGGTACCTCTCTTGAGGTAAGGTAAGGTGGTCTGGTACCTCTGGTTCCCAACTCTTGAAGAATTTTCCACAGTTTGTTGTGGTTCACACAGTCAAAGGCTTTGGTATAGTCAATGAAGCAGAAGTAGGTGTTTTTCTGGAAATCTCTTGCTTTTTCTGTGAACCAATGGATGTTGGCAATTTGATCTCTGGTTCCTCTGCCCTTTCTCAATGTAGCTTGAACATCTGAAAATTATTGGTTCGTGTACGTTTGAAGCCTGGCTTGGAGAATTTTGAGCATTACTTTGCTAGCATGTGAGATGAAGAGATGAATGCAATTGTGCGGTAGTTTGGACAGTCTTTGGCATTGCCTTTCTTTGGTACTGGAATGAAAACTGACCTTTTCCAGTCCTATGGCCACTGCTGAGTTTTCCAAATTTGCTGGCATATTGAGTGCAGCACTTTCACAGCATCATCTTTTAGGACCTGAAATAGCTCAGCTAGAATTCCATCATCTCCAGCTTCCCACTAGCAATCTCTTTGAAAAATAGCAGCATATATATCTCAGTGATACTCTCTCAATTTGTCCCACCCTCTCCTCCCCACTGTGCTGAGTCCACAAGTCTGTTCTTTATGTCTGTGTCCCCACTCCTTCCCTGCAAATAGGTTCGTCAGTACTATTTTTCTATTAGCAGATTACATACATGCGCATTAATATACGTATTTGTTTTTCTCTCTGAGTCACTCCACTCTGTATCACAGCCTCGAGGTCTCAGTCTGGGAGGCCATGGGTGTTTGTTTTCCTCATCTTTGAAAATTATGATGGTCTTTTCAGTTTCTTTTTACTTCTATTTTAATCTGCTTCATCTGGTTGAATATGGTGACGTGTGTGACCCTGAAAAGTCTGATATTGAAACCGAGCCTCACTCCTGTAATTATTTTCTAATTATCCCATCAACAATAAAGGTCACCTGGTGGGTGAGCCAAGACAGGTTAGGAGGGCGTGAGGCGTTGAAGTGTGAGCTGAGGCTGTAAACAGGGCCCAGCAGGAGTCCAAGGGCTGGAGACCCTGGCACCAGAGCCTGGCTCTGCCCAGTCCTCGTTTTCCTTAGGTAAAAAAGCAGAGACTTTAATAGTAACTCCCCACTAAGACGGTCATATTGTCATATATAAACGTATCAAATCAACACATCATGCACCGTCAACTACATGGTGTTACCTGTTATTCAGATACTCAGTTTTTAGTATGAAAACAATTTTGGTTGAAACTTTATTACAGCTTTATCGTCACGGTGTTTGACATCCTTCTGTGGATCAGTTCAGTCTTTTGTCTTGTTTCTGTTTTTGCATGCATGTGCGTGCGTTTATATACATAAAGTGCAAAGTGACATTACACTCAGGGTGGCAGTGGAAACTCAGACGCAGTGAACAGGCTTGTGGACACAGTGGGGGAAGGAGAGGATGGGATGAACTGGGAAACACACGCGCGCGCACACACACACACCCCAGGGATTTCAGGAGAAACTCCCTGGTAGAGCTGTTGTGAGAATTAAAAGCAATATTTCAAGCAAAGTTCTGCGTAAGCATTCAATAAATATTAAATAACAATAATTGCTTTTAATAATCATTCTGTTACTGTTTAAAAGAATTGGGAGAGACCAGGAGAGTGTTAAAAGGCAGTCTCTAAAACTAACTGAGCCAGGTTTACCCAGATTTAGCTGTCATCCTAATACTCCAAGGTCTCCATGCTAATTTAAAACTGAAGCTTGAGAGAGAGAAGTTATTTCAAAACGTTTTCTATAGAGTAGTGATATGAATGGGCACAGAAAGGTTTCCTTTAAGAATGTTGTTGATGCTTTCTATAATTTATTTTTAAACTAGGGTAAAGTACCTAGCTAAGCAGAAAAGGACTCTCAGAGTCAGATATTTGAACAGTGTCTGCGGCAGAACGGTAACACGCGTGACGCGCAGTCGCTTTGTAGTCGCGGGCGCTTTAATTGAGCAGACGGCTGTGTTTCTGGCATAGTGGCCGGGTGGGGCATAGCGCGCGCCAGGCACTGTTACCTCCTCCCTCCACGCAGTGCACGTGAAGTGCAGGGGCATACCAACCATCCAGGGGATAATCGGTCTGCCCAAGTGGCAGAAGTAGCCATTTGGGCAGCAGTGAGAGAGGTGTTCCTCAGGTGCCAGGAGAGAATGAGGCGAAGACACAGAATGCAAGATTTCCCCAGTTTTAAGCCTGTCAGCATAAGAAATAAAGAAAAATTACACAGTCCCAACCTTTTTGATGGTGATCATTTCAGATCAGTTAAAAAAAAATAAAACATTCTGTCTCATCAGTTAACTAAGCTAACGAGTTAAGTTAATCCTCCTTTTTTAAATTCTATTTTTATCCTTTTTTATTCTTTCTGGCATTATTACTTTTATATCAAGGATTAGCACACTATGGCCCATGGATCAAATTTAGCCCCCTCTCTATCTCTATATATAGCTTTTTGGGAATAAAACCACGCTTGATCCCATATGCACTGTTCATAGCAACTTTCATTCCATGATGGCAATCAGTAGTTGGTGCAGAGAACTTATGATAAATAAGTTAAAAATAAGATGAAGAACTTATGAACAAAGCCAAAAATATTTTCCACCACGGAAAAGCTTTGCTGACTTGTGAACCATTGTCATAGGTCAATCAAGGCCATTCCCATTTCTTTGATTAAAATTCTAAGTGACATGGCAACACTGCATAATATTTAGGTAATAAATCTGCAGAAATAGTTTACTTCAAAATTTATTTTTAGATCTATATAATATGCAGTCAGTCATATAACTATAGCCCCAAGGTCTTGATCTGTGGTTTCACATTTAACTGAGTAGATTTGCGTTCAAACAGCCTTAGAGGAAACTAGCTTCCCACGTGGCACGGCGCTCAAGAACAGGCCTGCCAACGCAGGAGGTGCAAGAAGCACGGCTTTGATCCTTGGGAGATGCCCCGGAGTAGGAAATGGCAACTCCCTCCAACATTCTTGCTCGGAAAATTCCATGGACAGGAGCGTGGTGGGCTACAGTCCAAAGTCACCGGGAGTCAGACACAGCTGAGCCCAGGGAACAGAAGGAACTTGGACAAGTGCTCAGTGACTACTGGTCTAAATGGCGTGGAGGGTGGGGCGGGAGCCACGCCCTTCTCCAGGGGGTCTTCCTGACCCGGGAATCGAACCCAGGTCTCCCATGTTGGAAGCGGATCCTTTACCATCTGAGCCGCCAGGGACGCCCATAAAAGACATATGTACAGAAAAACTTGGAAGAGCTGTTGGGAAATGCCTCCGTAACCAGCCACCACAGTAAGATGAGCTCACCAATTTAATGCCATATTCTTCCCAACTACAGAGCAATATTTCTTTTTCCGTAGGAAATTTCTAGAATCTGTGTTTTATCCCAAATATATGACTCTGTCTCATTCAACAGGCAGAGAAAATTCCGAGGAGCGGCATCTGCTCCCGCACAGATGCATGTTTGTTCCTACAGCGTCTTGACTGGCCTGAGGCACAAAACGCCAGGTCTGGGTACAAAGCACTGGACTGCAAAAGGTCAGCAAGGGCTTCACTCCCCACCTCCACCTGTGTTCAAATCCAGCCGGGACACTCGATGGCCATCTTCTTCTGAAAGACTATCAGCATGCAAAGGGCTTCACTCCCCACCTCCACCTGTGTTTAATCAGCAAAGGACTTCATCCCCACCTCCACCTGTGTTTAAATCCAGCCGGGACACTCGATGGCCATCTTCTTCTGAAAGACTATCAGCATGGAGATGAAGCTTTCTCCCTTGCCGTTTCTGTGACTTTTCAGTATGTATTAAAGTGGTGCCACTGACTCCCCATCTTTGGTGGTGAAACGTATTTTATCCTGTGCTTACCAGTGTAACTTCATTCTGATGAACCCCCAACCTCTTATGTGGTCGGTTCAACGTTTAGCAAAGCCTGTTTGTGTGTGCGTGCTCAGTCGTGTCTGACTCTCTGAAACCCCATGAAACACCAGGCGCTTCCATCCATGGAATTTTCCAGGAAAGAATACTGGAATGGGTTGCCATTTCCTACTCCAGGGGACCTTCCCGACCCAAGAATTGGACCTGTGTCTCTTGTGTCTTCTTCACCGGCGGGCAGATCTTTATCACCATGCTACCTGGGAAGCCTAGTACTTAAAAGAAAAAACCCAGGTTGACTTCCAGATTCTGCTTTGATATGTAAACAGCTTGGACATCATCATCCCCATCCTTACAGCAAGAAAGATCTAGACAAATTGAAAACCAACCTATTCTGGGACCCACCAGAGAGCTGACGTCACAGGGCGAACCACCACCGTGAGATCTGAATGCAGAGTCAAAGACGAGATCTGCCTACGCCAAGAAAAAGCTACAGGAGCCAAAAACTGCCAGGGACTTTAAATGCTAACTCTGATGATCCGCCAGCAGCTGAGTGCGGGCTAGCACGTGGGTGAGAGATCATGGGGACCCAGTCTTAGTGGGGATCCCAGACTGTCATGGCCTTTAAGAGCCAGAACCACCCAAGGTCTTCATGGCCAAGAACCCATGAGAATCTGAGAAGGATTCTCTTCTGACCTTGGCAGGATAAGAAAAAATAAATATTTGGCAAAACTAATACAATTATGTAAAGTTTAAAAATAAAACAAAATTTAAAATAAATAAATAAATAAATATATCACTGTGACCAAGCTCAGCATCTTCTCCGTCACAACACCTTGGAATGCAGGAAAAAAAGATTTGACCTGAGACCTGCCTCAAATGGGAGTAGGGGATTCCATCCAGTCTAGCCCACTCCAGCCCTGTGGCCCAGAAAGCAATGAACTGAGCAACAAAATGAATAAAATAATGTTGGGTTTGGCTTCCCGAGTGGGAAGCCGGATTCTTTCATGGTAAGAACCCGCCCGCCGATGCCATAGTCCAAAGTATGAAATAAACATCAATACTGATATAAATAAATGGGTGGATATATACATGTGCAGATATACACATGGGCTTCCCTGGAGCCTCAGCTGGTGAAGAATCTGCCTGCAGTGCAGGAGACCCAGATTTGATCCCTGGGTTGGGAAGATCCCCTGGAGTAGGAAACGGCAACCCACTCCAGTATTCTTCCTGGGAAAATCCCACAGACAGAGGAGCCTGGCCGGCTACAGTCCATAGGGTCGCAAGAATCGGACATGACTTAGCAACTAAACCACCACCACATATATACATACATGCACAGAAATGGGGAAGGTTATTGGCCAGTCTCTCACATGGAAGAACCCCGAATAATTTACAGAACACTCCTCCCTCGAGGAGATGGAATGAAACTCAGTCTGTGAGCGCTGGCTCCACAGAGGAACACCTCTCCAGAGAGTACAGCACAGAAAGCCGGAAGAGGATGCAGTCACGGCTGAGAAAGCTGGCCGACACCACCTCAGCCAAGGGGCCGAGCCTCGTGTCAACAGCGGCGGGCCAGCTTGATAGCAGGCACTCTAGGTGTGATGCGCCAAAAAAGGCACTTGACCTCGGTGGTCTCTTCCTCTCCAAACACATAACCCCAGTCTCATGGTGAGAAAATATTAAACAAATCCCAGGTAGAGAACATTCTGCTAAATACCTAACTGGTATTCTTCAAAACTGTCAAGGTCATCAAAAATAAGGAAAGCCAGAGAAGCCATCACGGCCACAAGGAGCTGAAGGAGACATGACAGTCACGTGTAATGTGGTGTCTTGGACAGGACTCTAGTGATGCTAGGTAAACACTAAGGAAATCGGAACAAAAGATTGACTTTGGTTACAACAGGGCATCAACCTTGGTTCCTTCATTGTGGTTAATGTATTAATAAGATGGCAACAATAGGGGAGATTGGGTGCAGGGTCTATGGGGACACTCTGCCCTAGCTTCATGGCTTCACAGCTTTTCTGTAAATGTGATTTTTTTTTTCTAAAATAAAACGCTGTTTAAAAAAATCCCACTCAGCTTACCATTGAATCAGCAGCCAATATCGAATAAAAGCCGGCATCTGCACAATTGTGCTTTTCATCATATCCACCCCTACTCCCCACTTTCTGATTCTTTCTGAAGAACCCCAACTCCTGACCCCAATTCTGACCTTTGCATACATAAGGAATCAGTACCTACGAAGAGATTTAAGATTCTCCTTCAAGTATATTTGGGGACATAAAGTCTGACATCTTCCCCCACCTCTCCATCAGAATTCTGCTTAGAGGATACTTGAAATGATTCCTAACACAGTGAGGTCCAGAATCTCTGAACAATTATTAAGGCCCCAAGATCAGTAACCCTCAACCAAATGCAGTTTTCCAGTATTGGAAACTGATATATTGGCAAATATGGACATTACAGAGCTGTCTGTCCCAACGCTCAAAGCGTAGAGAGGTTGTTGAGGAAGGGAGGGGTTTTTTGTGGGGTGGGGGGGACACGGAAGACAAGAGAAGCAAAGGTGGGGGGGAAAGAGGGGAGGGGAGAAACTAGTTTTCCACACGGCAGAGCAACTGGTTTCTAAGACAGCATTCTGTGCTCATTCATATCTGGGAAATTCTAGACAAATAAATAAATAAATACTAACCTAAACATGTTTCTTTAGGGCAGAACTTCTGGATCTTTTGATATGCTGATAAAAGGAATATCTAATATGGAGACATAGAAAGCAGCAGTTCCTAAACGTCTTTAATTATGGATTTTTTGTTGTCGGTGGTGGTGATGATATGCCTATTAGCACTGAGATTTAACAAAAGAGAATTTCAAAAGCACTGTCTTCGAGGCATAAATGACCCTGTGTCCTGATGACAACATCACCACAAATATTTGATCGTAAATTATGTGTAAGACAACGGCACGGCCATAAACCTGCTTCTCAGGGGCTACAGGTATAGACCTCCTACTTGGCTCCAGTGCCTTCTGCGAAGAGTGGACATTCTCCGGGTCGGGTCAGGCAGAGGAGATACACAAGTTAATTAGCTTGTTTCCTTCATCGTCCGAGTCGGCAGGAGGCGTAAGAAGTGCAGTGAGATTCCCCAGAGTGCCTCCTTCCCACTGTGGCGCAGGCTCCCTAAAGCTTTCTCGCACCTCCCTTGCTCCACGTGCAGCCAGCCTCCTTTGACGTGCTGTGGCTTCTCTAACTGGTGGTCACTCACCTGGTGGCTCAGATGGCAAAGAAGCTGCCTGCAATGAAGGAAACGCAGGAGCGATCCCTGGGTCAGGAAGATGCCCTGGCGAAGGGAATGGCTACTCACTCCAGTATCCTTGCCTGGAGAATTCCATGGACAGGGAGGCTGGTGGGACACAGTCCAGATTGTCACAAAGTCTCAGGCATGACTGAGTGACTAACACACACACATATTCTCGAGTTTTTAGGTCCAAAAGTTAGAGGCCCGCTGCCAGTGAGACCCGGAGTGGTTAAGTCTGGCAACGGGAGCTCTGCTGTGACTGAGCCCTCTGCTCTCTGCTTAGTCAGAGGCCAGCTGACCTCGGACTCAGCACGGGTCTGCAACCTAAGTCCGGCATGCTTTCCAGGCTCTCGCAGCCTCCCCCTTTGATCTGTTTCTCATCCCTCCCCACCTCCGATCAAGGACTTTTCAAGAGTTTCCTTCTACCTACACCGATTAAGTGTTTCAAATTATGTCTCTTAATGAACACTGGAAAGTTTGTCCAGCAAAACTGATTTCCCTTTAGATCAGTGCTGCCTTCTCCACACAATCTAATTGGAGAGAACAGAAATATTTCTCTATATAAATAACATGCGAAAATCTAATGCAGAACCCAGAAGTAAACTGAAAAATTACTATTTTATCAAGTGCCCCTGCACATCTGAAGCTCACCTTTTTGGACAATCATTATGATTTCCTCCATCATCAGAGGGAAGTGAGTCTATAAGCCTACAGGACTTGCCAACGTGATCAAGTTGTATTAAACTTAGGTGCTTGGGCATTAAAATCAGCTGCTTCCCTGTGGATGCTCTTGTATGCTTCTCTGGGAGGTGCCAACAGACAGCCCATTTGGTAGAACAGGGCCTTTCAAATCGGGTGGTGCGATGAATACACGTTTATTTTTTTAAAAATGAAACTCACAAATATCCAAAAGTTAACTATATAACCACTATATTACTCCATGATTTAATGTTCTCAAAGTATGCTGCTGCTTCTTAACAGATGATTTATAAGTGACATGCCTGAGACTAATGCAAAATGATAATGCTTTCCTGTTTTACTAAAATACAATAGGAGGATATCTGACCCTGACTTTCATGCGCATCAAACCTACTAGACTCTCATCCCCACCCCGATGGCTTTGGTCAATGGCAAGCTGTGGAATTACTTAAAAGGGAGCATATTCGGAAGTTCTGATTTCATTTGTATCAGAAAGAGGCAGTAATGAAATCATTCCTTATAACATGTTTCAAGTCTATTAAATAAGTTCGTTGAAGAATTCCCGTTTCATCTGAAATGGGCTTGTCAAGGTAACCTTAATTGCAGTGTCCGTGCATCAGGAGGAACATGGCCTTCTCGGGATGATTTTAAGAATTAATTATTTAAGTTTCCTATTTCCACTTAATAATCTCTACAGATTAGTGCATTACACTTATCCTTTTATGATTTGTAATTTGTCTAATTATTGTTCTTGGTACCGCCAGGCATGACATTCTTAAAATGTGTTCATTCCAATCCACTGGAAGGGTTGCCGAGCTAGGGCGAACTGTAGGTAAGAAAAAGCTTGGTAGGGCCAATTTACTAATAAAACCTGGCATGACGCTTGCTGCAAAGATGCTGCCTGTCAAAGGCTTAATCAGGGAAAATAATCTTGCCCACTGTTGCATCTGGGAAAGTCACTGTTTATGACTTCAGGGAGCACTGTCTTCTTAATTCAAGAGAGAAGCTAAAAGACGATGCTTCTAGAAAAGTACATAAAGGGCTAGGGATGGGGGAAGGCTTATTCAGGTTGCTTTTAACTTGTTCCACATCCGTGAAATTCAAAAGAAGACCTACAGACAGCCTCCTAGATGGAAGTGTATGGGGAGGGAGGTGCTGGCCGACCGTATTCAGCCTCTCTGCACCATCCATACATCGCCCTGAACGTTCAAACCTCAGTTTGCATTGGGATTTAGGCCAGAGAAGCTACTGAATGAGCCTCACTACTTAAAGTGTGGTTCCCAGATCAGTAGTATCAGCATCACCCAGGAACTTAAAAAAACAGAATCTCAAACCTCGCCCAGACCTCTTGAATCAGAATTAGACATTTAAACAAGACCTCCTAGCTATTTATAAGTGCATTAAAATTCAAAAAAAAAAAAAGGCTTGAAGCACTCATCTCCAAAGTGGGGTACATTTCCCCCAGGGAGTGTCCAAGAAGATTCCTTGGAGCATACAACTGTAATAAGAACTTATATATATGTATGCACTTGTATAATTTCTATTTTGGGAATTTTAATAATATGTATAATTTTCCATAGTAGTACATGAATAAAACTTATAAATGATACAGTCATGTATGCTCAAAATTTTCCCTGGGCTCCACCCTGACACTCTAAAACAATCTCTGGGGGTGGGCATCAGAAGTATGCGTGCCAGAGAGTATTCAGAGACCATTCTGCTACAAGGTAAGACTTGAGAACCACTGTGTGAGAACACCTTCCACCAACTTTGTGTGGAGTGTGATGCTGCTGCTGCTGCTGCTGCTAAGTTGCTTCAGTCGTGTCCGATTCTGTGCAACCCCATAGACGGCAGCCCACCAGGCTCCCCCGTCCCTGGGATTCTCCAGGCAAGAACACTGGAGTGGGTTGCCATTTCCTTCTCCAATGCATGAAAGTGAAAAGTGAAAGTGAAGTCGCTCAGTCGTGTCCGACTCTTCATGACTCCATGGACTGCAGCCCACCAGGCTCCTCCATCCATGGAATTTTCCAGGCAAGAGTACTGGAGTGGGGTGCCATTGCCTTCTCCGTGAGTGTGATGCTAGACGGCGTTTATTTGTTCCCCCAAACTCAACTACCATGCCCATGGTTTTTCATGCTCAATAGCCAACCAGTAAGGCTTTATTTTATTATTTTATGGCATTTCTATCATTTGCACGTCTTTATACAATGTCACTGGACCATTTAATACGAATGCTGCTACTATGATTTTGGCATATGCCCTATAGATACACGTCATGAACAACAGAAACAAAATATTCCTACCTGCCTTCCTTCTCCTGAGTAAATGGACATCTAGAGTTACAAGCCTTACTCTCAGCCTCCAACACCAGGAGGTAACAGACAAAACCAACTGGAGACTGGAAACTAATAGTGTTCAGACAGCTATTCATATGGTCACCCCAGTCCTGATTTTCAGGGAAGACCAAGAGGCAATTTTGGCTAAGGTCAGACACCCCTTGAGATACCTGTGTTTTCATATTTGCTTCCCATTGGGCTTAACGCAAATAATAAGCAAACTCTTCATGAGATCCCCCTGTGCATGAGGGCACAGAGATAAGTGAAACATTTTCCTTGTGTAGAGCAGCTTAGACTGGGTATAGAAGAGTCGCATGAACAATTAAATACATTGTAACATGTAACATGCAAAAAATGAGAGCTGGGCAAAATGTACGGGAATATTCAGTGAGATGGTAGTTTCTTCTTCCTTGGCAAGGTTGTAGGATAAGGAAAGGAGGCTTACAGCAAAGATCCTCACTTGCTAGGCTAGTCTTGAAGGAGCAGTGAAATTTAAAAACTTCATTATGTCTAGGCTCGGTTCCTGCTGCTTCCCACATCATCTATTTTATATAGTTTTTACAGGATGCAAAGTGTGATGGCCTCATATTATCATCATCCTCATCAACAATATTATTAGGTCTTGACTATGTGCCTTGCACACGTACTTTTTTTAATCTTTTTCAAATACTTTAAAAGATGTTTGTTTTTTTAATTTTGCAGTGCTGCATTGTTTTCTGCCATACAACAATGTGAATCAGTCATAATCATATGCACGTGCCCTCTTGCACCTCCCCCGCTCCCGGCCTTCACACACTGGGCTCCGTGCCCTGCACAGCCACCTCTCACCAGCAGCCAGTCTCACGCCTCATAGTGTACTTACGTGGGTTCTACTTTCTCCGTTCATCCCACTTAACATGTATTTTCCAATTTCATCCTCCAGCCACCCTGGGATTATGTTCTATCATCACCCCACTTAACAGCTGGGGAAGGAGAGGAACAGAAATTGTCAGTAACTTGCCCAGGGTCACACAGCTGGTAAGATGCCTGCGGGATTTGGACCTAGCTAGCTGGACTCATGACTAGTTGCTCACTGACCGTGTCAATGAGATATTCATCTGTTGATAGAGCCGAGTGCCATGACACCAGTTACTGAATTAACTCTTCAAGTGAAGTTAAGTCTACAAACAGCTGCCCCGCTTGACCGAGTTAAAGTGCTTTTCAAAAAGCCAGCTGGGGCCACATTACTTTTGTTCCTGAACAAGGTGATCTGTTGTAACGATGCCAATTGCCTCGCAATCAACTGCCAGCTTTGGAAATGAACCTGCTACCATATAGAGAGCAGTAAGAAGAAGCCCTTGACGGCTGAGAGCTGGCAGGAAGTCGTGGGTCCCCCTGCCATCTAAATCCAACCTAGGTGAAGTGAATTGCCCTTGCAGTGCCTGGCTGGCGACCTAGCTAGGCTGCAGATTTGGTCCCGGTCCCATGCCCTCTTTGTATCTGTGTCTCTGGAACTGTGAATATGGTCCTTTTCCTGAGCACTAAATTTCTCCTAAAATTTATTTTCCAAAACATTATTTTTAATGTTAAACAACCCCAAAATGCATTTTTCATGTTTATTGCCAGTGCATAAAATTACAATGCTGTGAACATTTTTTAGCAGCATACCAATATCGTGATCCATAATTTAAAAGGTGACTTTAGTATGGCAATAAATTTCACGAGATGCTGAAACCTCTGCAAAAAGTATACAAATTAGGGGCCAGCCATTCAGCCAACATGTGGGGGCATGTGGTTAATTACTGTTTCCACCATCAGGGAGACCTGTGGTAGCGAAGGTACCTGCCCGTGGCGGACCTGCTGGAGGGGGAAATAATGAGGGCCTGGGTGTGCAAACTCTCCACTAGAAAGATGGTGGTGAAGCAAAGTGCATGTGGCGAGATTGATGGAATCAGGGTAAGAGATATACGCCTTCACAAATTCTCCCCCATTTTAAAAAAGAAGAAGTCAACAAACACACACGCTGAGGCTTTGTTGCATTTACCAGAAGGTGAAAGTTATGCGTTGGGAGTGGGGCTATTAGCTCTTGCTGGCTGAGTTTCACAGTTTGAAATTAATTTTTTTTCTTGTATTTTCGCCCTCCTGAGGTCCTGACCAATTGCCACTTTGTCGGTGAGGTTTTTTAATTTTCAAGGAAGGTAGGTGGTGTGTGAAACAAATCAATTGCTCCTTCAGAAACCACAACTCTATGGCATCTCACTAGCTCCTGCCAAGCTGCAGGCAACTCAGACTTTTATTTATTTATTTTTTTTTCTCCAAAAGGTACAAGGCCCAATTAGGAAGCCAAGTGAACATGGAAACAGTTTCATGAGGCAAAGAAATGGCACAATGATCACCTTCTTAGCAGAAGGTGGTTGCTGATGGAGGTTGGCGTGAGATTCTGAACAAGGAGCACACACCTAGAAAATGGACACCAAGGTCGCCCGTTCTCTCTCTGAGATCACAGAAGGGACTTGGTAATGTCAGGAAATTAATTACCAGGTGCAAAGCTCTGATGAAGCCAAGGAAATTAGCAGAACTCTAGGAGGTGCAGGGCTGAAAAGAAGCCGTACAACACGCACACAGGCGCACGCACACGCGCGTGCCCAGACTGTGTGTTGAAGACGACGCTCCATGTCAGCGTCGTTACTCTATTTAGGCTAATGACGCTGGAGACAATCAGAGCCATCACTGCTCTGGAAATGATAAGAACCATATAGAAAGGCCCCCCGGGGAAATTTGGCCTGTTAAGGTTTTTCAGGTCTGATGGATTTTTTTAATCTATCTGCCAGACTGCTTTGAAAGCTAAATAGATGCCCATCAACAGGCTGTCTGTCAATGGTCAACAACTTCACAGATTTTGCTTGTGTTGACATTTTTGTTTCAATCTAATGGGTTGTTTGCCAGATGGCTGCTGTCCTCATTAGGGAATCTTAGCACATCCAATGAGTATTCTGGGGACTGGTTTAGGGACAAAACTGGGTGGCCTTTTGTTTCTAACTCTTTTCTTTGAAAAGATCTGAATTACCCGATGGATATATTTTAAAGGGTGTGGAGGGACTGATGCTGAAGCTGAAACTCCAATACTTTGGCCACCTGATGCGGAGAGCTGACTCATTTGAAAAGACCCTGATGCTGCGAAAGATTGAAGGTGGGAGGAGAAGGGGACGACAGAGGATGAGATGGCTGGATGGCATCACCGACACAATGGACATGAGTTTGAACAGCTCCGGGAGTTGGTGATGGACAGGGAAGCCTGGCATGCTGTGGTTCATGGGGTCGCAAAGAGTCGGACATGACTGAGCGACTGAACTGAACCACCTATGGCTATCAGCACGTGTATTTTTAAATGTATATGGTGGGGATCAACAATACAATTCTTTTTAGTATACATAGCCAAGAGCAGAGGACGTGCTACATCATACAATACAAATTTAGGAAAGATGGACATTATCTAACTTTGTTGATAGCGACTGCAACTTTGAACTCCTTAGAAACAAACACCACAGTGAGCATCCTTTAACATCTTGGCTTCTGAGGACTGTAACAGTTTTCTATATAGCATAATCTTTGGCACACAAACCAGGAGAAATTTTGCAAAGATCTAAGCACTTCCTGGGGGCTTTCTTGGTGGCTCAAATGGTAAAGAATCTGCCAGCAATGCAGGAGACCAGGTTCAATCCCTGGGTTGGGAAGATCCCCTAGAGAAGTGAATGACTATCTACTCCAAGAGAATTCCATGGAGAGAGGAGCCTGCTGGGCCACAGTCCATGGGGTTGCAAAGAGTCAGATATGACTGAATGCCTAACACTTTCACTTTTTTCAAGCACTTCTTGAGTATGCAAGGCAACCAAAAATGCTTTCTCCCCAAACAGTACCCTCCAAAATGCTCCCACCTGCAGCAGAACTTCTTAGTAGATTGCAATAAGCACTCCCTACTTTCTTACCACTTATACAGTTCGTTGAGCTATATAATAAAAACTTTGCTTGTGGGGGAGGCCAATGCTTGCTTAAAATATACCAAATTGAACAAAGGAAATCATAGGAAAAAGAAGGGAAAACAAGGGAATCCAGGGAAAACCATACAATCATGTGGCACACATAGAAAATGTAGTTATGAGGATCAACATAAAACCCAGGAAGTTAAGACTTCTAATAAGTAACTTATTCATTCAGAAAATATACATAGAGGTCAAACTGCCTGATGGGCTCTTGCTGTAGAATAGTGAACTAGAGACACTGTTCATGACCTTTGAAAACAACTGACTAACAGAGGAGACAGGCAAGCGTTCAGATAATTATAATACACAGTAAGTGGTAGCAGGATGTAGTCACAGTGCTTGGAAAGACCCAAAGGAAGCCCTCATGCAGGCCTGAAGTTCTCAGAGAAGGACCCAGAAGCAACGTTTGGGCGCGCAGCTTTAGTACTATGCCCTCACATTTCAATGCACTTAACAATCACCTTGATGCCTGAAAAATGCAGAATTACAATGCTCTCCCCAAGATCCTGACGCAAGTGGTCTGTGAATCACGCTTGCGGTAACTACGTTTAGTGAATATGATGAGATTCTTTGGGGTTGGAACTTTCACTCTGAATCTCAGGCCTGTCACAGACTCTGGCTGTCCAGTCGAGTTTCTTTCCCTCTCTTCTGACAACTCCCCACCCATAGAGAAGCATTCAGTCAACATTTGCAAGCATCACCACCACCATCATCATTATCAACCTAACAGAGGAAAGAGGCATGTTACAAGTAGAAGAAACAAAGTGTGGAAAATCCAAAAGCCATATGAGGAAATTTGCTGTTTGAAGATTCTGAATGACCCATGTAAGAGAGCAAGAATCCTAACCGCTGTGTTTGGTGTCATGGATCCTGTGCTCAGTTGCTCAGTCGTGTCTGACTCTTTGCAACCCCAGGGATTGTAGCCCACAAGGCTCCTCTGTGCGTGGAAAATTTCAAGCAAGAATACTATAGCAGATTTCCATTTACTACACCAGGGTATCTTCTCAACCTAGGAATTGGAAGCCATGTCTCTTGCATCTCCTGCACCGGCAACCAGATTCTGTACCACTGCGTCACCTGGGGGGCTCACGTAGCCTAGACCACGGTTGGGGAATCTGGCCTGCCGCCTGTTTTGTAAATCGAGTTTTATTGGCACAGGTCATAGCCTGTGCATTTAAAGATCACCTGTGGCTGGCTTTACACTACAGGGGCAGCTGTAGCTATCTAACAGAGATGAGTAGTTATGACAGAGACCATAAGGCCTGGAAAGACTGAAATACTTATTATCTGCCCCTCTGTAGCAAAAAAAAAAAAAAAAAAAAAAGTGCTGATCCCTGGTCTGGAGGAAGTGTGTCATAATGGGTAAGGGTATGCTTTCTGGAGCCAGACTGTTTGGGTTTGAATCCTATAAGATCTTGAGTAAGAGACTTAACCTCTTTGTACCTCAATTTCTTCTGAAAAATAGGAGTAACAAGGCACCCTCCTCATTGTTGTTCAGTTGCTCAGTTGTGACCGATTCTTTACCATGGCCTATAGCAGCCAGGCTTTCCTGTAGATCACCAGCTCCCACAGCTTGCTCAAATTCATGTCCATCAAGTCAGTGATGCCATCCCATCATCTTATTCTCTGCCGTCCCCTTGACCTCCTGCCTTCAATCTTTCCAAGCATCAGAGTCTTCTCTAAGGAGTTAGTCCTTCACATCAGGTGGCCAAAGTATTGGAGCTTCAATTTCAGCATCAGTCCCTCCAATGAATATTCAGAGTTGATTTTCTTTAGGATGGACTGGTTGGATCTCCTTGCTGTCCAAGGGACTCTCAAGAGTCTTCTCCAACACCACAGTTCAAAAGCATCACTTCTTCAGTGCTCAGCTTTCTTTATGGTTCAACTCTCACATCCATACATGACCACTGGAAAAGCATAGCCTTGATTAGACGGACCTTTGTCGGCAAAGTGACGTCTCTGCTTTTCAATATGCTGTCTAGGTTTGTCATAGCTTTTCTTCCAAGGAGCAAGCATCTTTTAATTTCATGGCTGCAGTCACCATCTGCAGTGATTTTGGAGCCCAAGAAAATAAAGTCTCTCACTGTTTCCACTGTTTCCCCATCTATTTCCCATGAAGTGATGGGACCAGATGCCATGATTTTAGTTTTCTGAATGTTGAGTTTTAAGCCAACTTTTTCACTCCTCGCTTTCACTCTCTTCAAGAGGCTCTTTAGTTCCTCTTCACTTTCTGCCATAAGGGTGGTGACATCTGCATATCTGAGGTTATTGATATTTCTCCTGGCAATCTTGATTCCAGCTTGTGCTTCTTCCAGCCCAGCACGTCGCATGATGTACTCTAATCTGCGCAGAAGTTAAGCAGGGTGACAACATACACCTTGACGTACACCTTCCCAGTTTGGAACTCGTCCATTGTTCCACGTCTGGATTTAACTGTTGCTTCTTGACCTGCATACAGGTTCCTAAGGAGGCAGGTAATGTGGTTCGGCATTCCCATCTCTTTCAGAATTTTCCACAGTTTGTTGTGATCCACACAGTCAAAGGCTGTAGCATATTCAATGAAGCAGAAGTAGATGTTTTTCTGGAATTCTTTTGCTTTTTCTATGATCCAACGGATGTTGGCAATTTGACCTCTGGTTCCTCTGCCTTTTCTAAATCCTACTTGAACATCTGGAAGTTCTCAGTTCACTTACTATTGAAGCCTAGCTTGGAGAATTTTGAGCATTACTTTTCTAATGTGTAAAATGAGTGCAGTTGTGTGGTAGTTTGAACCTTCCTCATGGGGCTGTTATAAGGATTTTAATTAATGCTTGTAAGGTTTTTAGATGAGAGTCTGATATAGAATAAGTACTCCATAAATATTAGAAACTATTATTATTATTGGAAAAGACCCTGATGCTGGGAAAGACTGAGGACAGGAAGAAAAGGGGAGCACAGAGGATGAGATGGCTGGATGGTGTCATCGACTCAATGGACATGAGTTTGAGCAAGCTCCAGGAGATAGTGAAGGACAGGAAAGCCTGGAAAGCTGCAGTTTATGGGGTTGCAAAGAGTTGGACACAACTGAGTGATTAAACAATGTTAGTATTGTTAATAAAGGCGAGATCCTTGTTCGTTGATTGAACTTGAATGGTTTATGAATACTGGCTTGAATGGTGTATCTCTGGGTCTCCACTAAGGTAGAGAAGATGAAGGCAGAACAGATCTGCTATAAATAAAGTGTAAGAGTTCAGAACTTACACATCTCTGATTGTGCCCTTCTAAGTCTTTATTATTTCACTTATATGCACAGAAAAGCAACCAGACACTTCACAAAGGTCTGGCAAAAAGAACAAAAAACAAGTTATCTACCCCAAATATGGCCAAATTCTATTTGTGTGAAGATAGCCGTTCATTTTTATCCCCACATATAATTTCACTTTCTTGGCCACCTCCCTGTCTGTTGCCTCAGCTGTGGTGACAGTCTCTTAATAAAACTGTGTAAACTCATTTCTCGTTTTGGGTTTTTCAGTCTTTTCTCCTCTTATGAATCAAAGCATCACCTTAGATGACTTTGTTGGAAGGCATTGCTAACAGGCTTGCTTCATAAATGATGCTGAATACAAACGGAACTTTGAAATTCAACAGTCCTGAGTTTGAACTCCTGCTCTGTCCCCTACTTGCAAGTTGCCTGACTTCTCGGCCTCTGTTGACCCATCTGCAAAATGGGATTTATAATGACCTCCAACACATAGGTTCGATCTTGGGGAATAAGTCAGATAACATATGTGCCACACCTGCCACACGTAAAAATCCCCAAGAAGTGACGACCAGTCACTTTATTAGTAAAGTTCTACGAAGAAAGTGTGGGTGGGTAGTTTTGAGTGGCACTGTGCTGAATGCCTCATTCCAAACACTCAGCAAGTGAATAGATGCTGCCTTCCTAGGAACACCATATTTTTTTCCTCAAGAACATTTAGGTGCTTTCTGACTGTTATTAAATTAAAATGTTTATCCCTGAGGAGAGAAAACAATCAACTCCCACACCAATTCTATTTATGAAACAAAATGCTTTGGTTTTTCCTCAACGCAAATCCTCCTTTATGTACAGTCTCTTTGAAACAGCAGGGTGTTTAGAACAATTTTCACAGAGTGCACGCGTATGTGTGTGCGTGTGTGTGTGTGTATGCACTGATGTGTTTGTTCCAGGCTAAGTTGATATTTGGGCGCTGTCTTGAGAGCCATCCTTCATCTGCTCTCAGAGAGGAGCCAAGAGCAGGGTGGGGACGGCCCTTGGCAGCCGGACAGCTTCTGAGCCCGTGCGGTGCGGGCGCTTCGTGCTGTTGAGGACGTGCAGAGGTGAGAGGCTCCACGAGAGGCAAGCAGGACCAGAATTTGCAAAGACGTTTGTTGTCTTTCCCGGGAAAGATCAGACACAGTCAGACGTGAGTCTCCTAAGATTCAGATGGACGCGCACGCGTCTACGCAGCTACGTCCGCATCTGTGCGCCTCCTCTTCCTATTGCATAGTTAAGCTGTCAGTCAAGAGGATGCCACTCCTGGGAACCAAGTGTCTTCCGTGTTTCTGTGGATGTAACCCACACTTCAGAGTTCGGCTTAATGGAAAGATCATTTACTTGGAATCAGGAGTCATGAACTTGATTCTATTTCTCTTTCAAAACTGCCATCAGAACGTTCTCTGGGAATGGTTTTTATGCCGCACCTCATACACAGTCTGCATCAGGCTTGGGTCCCTTCCCAATACAACTGCATATTGTGATGGACCTGCTGCATTAGACCTACTCGTGCCGCCTTGTTATTTTCTGTTTGTCTTTCTTTAACAGAAGACACTCAGCTTTTTACCTGTGAATCCCTACTACAAGTTCAGTTCGAGGCTGTGGAAAGTGCTCAGGAAAAGCGTGGTGAGTGATTGGGGCACAAGGGTCAGAGAAAGAAGAAAGGACAGCACCAGAGTCGAAGGCAGAGTTCTAATAGTACTTTCTGGACAAGGCTCACTCCAGCTTGCCCAGGACTTCTTCAGCCTCAGCAGTGAAAATTCAGGCAAACCAGGACAGCTGGTCAACTTATTTCTAGATGAGGAACCTTGCATGAGCTCTGTGACTGCTCTGTGTCACACCTCCTTCTCTTTTATCATAAGTCATCCTCTTCAGAGCTACTGCTTAGGGCTGCCTCAGGTAGCTGGCTGTCGACTATGTCTGCCCAGTCTTCCATTCCTTCCCTCCTGGAAACAGAACCCAGTGGTTCTTTAGGGGACCATTCCTATACACTTGCTGTAACCAGACATGAAGCATTTTATCCCTTCACTTAAGTCTTCCAACAAACGTGGCAGGAAGTACTCTCACCGTTCCCATTTAACAGATGAAAAAACAGAATCTTCCTAAGGTGAAGTAACTTAGTCACCATGACACAGCCAGTGGTTCCAGAGTTGTAAATGGAGGGGAATTATAAACATGTATTCTTTTATTTATGCATTAAGTAAATGTTCGTAAGCATCTGCTCTGTGTCAGAAACAGAATGTGCTGAGAATGCTAAGGTGGACGAGATAGTCGCAGGGATTTGCATTCTGATGGGGTGACATAATACCCAAGAAACCACAGGAGTATCATTTCTGGCGGCTATAAGAGCCAGGGGCACCGTGAAGGGGAGGGTCCGTGCTTGTGGACGGTTGAACACTTTACATAAAGATGTCAGGATGGCCTCTCCAAGGAGGTGACAGTTGAATGAGGCCTGAGTGATGAGAGGGAGGAGACCAAAGCGGGGTGGGGAGGGACGCGTGTTCTTGGCAGGTGGTCGGAATACCCACCTGCAGTGTGTCTCACTTAGACTAAACGAGAGCGTGTACAGGAAAGCCCTTGGTAAATTACACGGGGTGTACAAGCATGCATTTCAATCAGGCTTCATTCTGATCAGATGACCATGACCCACCGTCCCTAAAAGGCTTCCCAGGGCTGAAGCTGTTTTTATTTATTTATTTTTTTTTTGAGATCTTCCAACAACATCTATCTTTGTGTGTGTGTGGCATGTCCTTCCTGAACGCCAGTATCCTCACCTGTAGAGAATGCACATAATGGACTTCACACAATGCCTGCATACAATGGGCACTCAGCAAGTAACTCTTCAGCGTTGTATTTAATTTCAAGACTATATGAGAAGGACTCCTGTACGGAAATGTCCTTTTTTTCTTTAATATTTGTCTATCTTGATAGGTATATCTGTTAAGATTCTTTGGCTGCTAACAAAGGTCTATTTTGGCTACATTTATCCCCCAAAAGAGAGAGAGAGAGAACTTATTGCAAGAGTATACACTAGGCCACAAAATCAAAAGGAAAGCTTAAAATTAGGTCTCAGAAGTATAGGAACCAGGACTGCTCCATGAACCTGCTGAGACAAAACTGATGAAGAGGGGCAAGATAAACTATTTCGAGATGTAAACTGCAAGGATATTTCAACCATTCAGTTTAACTTGGGTCACCTGCCCATCCGTTGGCCAAGAGGTGGTGGGAAGTTTGGTTGACCGTCCCTCTAACCCTGTAATCAAAGGCAGGGGAACCGTGCTCCAAACGCAGAGCCTTAGTGAAGAATCTGAGCAGACAAAAAGGCATAATGGCCACCAGCACTGGCAGATTCGACTCTAATAAAGGGATATGAACTGCTACTGCTGAGGAGGAAATTGTCTTTCTGTCTGTTTGAAGTTGTAAATATGATACAAGGGCAGAAAATGAGAAAATACAGGATAACCTGGCTTTTAGCAACCTTTGCGGAAGTAGCTCTGTGTAACCGATAGAAGCACAACCTCTGGGGTGTGAACCCCTCCTCTCCTGCTTGCCAGTGGGATGAGTCTGGACAAGTGATCTCTCCATATCCATTCCCAGGGCCTCATCTAATAATTGAACCTCACAGAGCTGTTATTAGAATTAAATGAGGTAATACATGTAGGCATTTGAGGACAGTATCCAACATGCAGTCAATGATTAATAAAATTCAGTTATTCTGGCAATAGTTGGTGTTATTCCATTCTACATATCACACAGTAGAAAGGCTCTTGTGCTTTTCAGATTCAAAAGTGGTTTTGAAGATTAACAATGTGCAGAAATCTGTGAATTTTCTGAGCCACCAATTGGTACCTTCTCTTCAGTGTGGTTTTCTTGTTCTCTAATATTTACCGAGCTTAAACTTCTGCTTCTTTATAAAAATGACCATGCGTGTGTGCCGCTAAGTCACTTCAGTTGTGTCCGACTCTGTGTGACCCTATGGACCGTAGCCATACAGTCTTCTCCGTCCATAGGATTCTCCAGGAAAGAACACTGGAGTGGGTTGCCATGCGCTCCTCCAGGGGATCTTCCCGACCCAGGGATCAAACCTGGGTCTCTTCCATTTCCTGCTCTGGCAGCCAGGTTCTTTACCACTAGTGCCCCATGGAAGCCAAAAAGGACCATAAGAAAAGGGAAATCTCTAGAGGAACCGTATAAGGTGGTTTGGAGTCAGGATACCTTCAGGAAGCACAGAGCTCTTGATGAAAGTGATATCCAGGAAAAAGTCAGGAGCGTGCACACCCTTCTGCAATTTTAAGAATCACTGTCAGTACCCAGCTGCGTATGACCTGGTCTGCTTAATAAAGGTTACCACGTAGTGCATTTAGGAAGAGCAAGACCACCAACAAACACAGAACGTGGAGAAAGGAAAAGATACGGAAGGAAAAACCCTCTCCTCCCTTCCAATATTTTGAGTTTTCACATCTTTCATGCCAATAATTAACTTAAATTACAGCTTTAAAAAAATTTCCTCTCAGTAGCTCTTCCAAACCAAATGGAGCCTTGTGCTAATTTGACCTCCTATGCAGAAGCAGAGCAGCGGATGGAGATGAGACCGCCAGGATTCTAGGAGCGGAAATACGCATCCTTCCATTTGGAATCCTTCATGGGGCCAAATGTGAATTCAACTCGGGACTCTTCCAGGGCCAGTCAGGAAATGAAGAGAGTCTGCAAAAAGTCGTGTCTTTACTTCGGGAATACAGAAAGAATGGGGCTCAGTGTTGCTGGACCTCCTTCTCTCCTTCATCTCTGTGTGTCTGCATTTCCTTTCTACATGCCAGCGGTCAAAGTGAATAACGATATATTTTTGTTGTTCTTTAAGAGAAGCCCTTGAAAGCCATTCTGAGACTGGGGTCCAGAAATCTAATCTTTGCCTGATTCTGTGTTTAGTGGGGATTCAAATCCCAACTTAATTTAATCTTTTGACTTATCCTGCAGGTACTGCCTGATTATATTCCTTTGCCACCAGTAATAGGATTGCAGGGACAGAATCTTGCTATTAGCACTTTGAGAAACAAAAGCAGAACAGAAACTGTCACTGGTATTAGTCAATGAAACCTGCCGTAAATGAATGACTGCCTCCGCCAGCATTTTCCCCGCTGCCTCGTTTTAATAAGCTAGCACAGGGATACATAGAAAAAGTTGCAGATTCCATTGATCTCCAGAAAACCTCCAATTTCAACTAAAATGCAGAACCTGAAATCCTTTGGCAATAGATATGTTAAAACAACCTCTAGTAGCAGACAGGTTCGGGTAATGATTCGTTGGTGATTTCCATGATCTGCTCATACGGTTATTCTTCTTAGGGTTTTATGGTAGCTGATAATTTTTAATCAGCATAGAGATAACATATAGCCTAGTGAAATGGGAAAGATGCCCACCTCTGTAATTAGGCTGCTTGGGTTACAATCTTCTTGCTGGGCAACCTGACAGGAGTTCATGACCTCTCCCTGGCTCAGTTTTCCCATCCAGGAAATGGGAACAGCGACAGTACCTATTTCACTGGATTTTTGCAGGATTGTTTGAAATAACGCATAGAAAGCCCGTAGAACATTTTTATCAGATACCAATTATATAAGAAATGTTATCTACTCTTTCTATTAAGAAAAAGAGAAAGTACAGAAAAGGGGGAGGAAAAATAACACTCCCTGTCGAAGAGCCATAATCTATCATCCGTGCTCGTCCTTTTTCTGAGATTCTCTAGCTTTGCAGACGAGGAGGAAAGTGGAGCATATTCTATGGGGAAAAGGGTAGACAGGAAAATCCAGTTGACAAGTAAACATGTAAAAAGATTCTCAGACTTAATAGCGATCGTTAAAACAAAGGAATACCAGATTTGCACCCAGGATATGAACAGAGATGAAAACCATTTTACCACTTGGTGCTGCTGAAGGTGGTAAAATGATGTGTGTAAACACGAGGGGCCTTCCTTGCAAGCAGTGACCTATTTAGGCTGATTTTAGCAAGAAGGTAATTTGTTACAATGTTATTGAGGCACCCAGCATTTCTGGGAAAGCTGGAAAATTAAATCCAGGGTTAGAAGCCTTTGCAAGGCCTCAGATGACAAAGAGAATTTGTGCAGCATCAGGTGCTGCCCACGGCCAGCCAGTGTCGCATGAACCTGAGTGCTGCCTCGGACCCTGCCACTTGCTCCCCTAGGAACCTGATCTGGAGCTCAGAACCCACAGCTGCCAGGGGGATGTCCCTGCAGCCCCTCGCTTCTTTGCACCACCAGCTCCCTTCTAAATTCTGGGCAAGCCTGGGCATCTCATTGGAAGAACCTAGAAGGCATCTCCACTTCAGGACAGCATGGAGAACTGAGCATGTGACTTTTCAGCAGCTATGGGGGGGTGGGGGGGTGGACAGCCTCTACTTCAAAACTAAGGGGTTTTCTTACATATAGAAAAGGATTTTGGCATATAGGGGGAAAAAGAACAAAGCATATAGACACCACCAAAGGACAGCATCTTGTATTACCTGTAAGAGTATGAAGTAGCTTACTCTTTATCTGAAAGCGATTTCACAATAGGCTTAAAGTCATTCATATCCTTTGACTTTATAATAATCCCATTTCTGGTAGTTTATCCAAAGGAAGTTATCAGAGAAGCTTCCTTAATACTCATTAACCAAAGACACATATTGATCCCCCAAAAAAGGTGAAAATACTCTTAACTTTTTAACAATTGAGATGATTTAACGAAGGCATAGTATTTTAAACATTATCTGAATTATGTTGTTAAGGGAAACAGTGGGACAGACAAAAACTTACATTTATCATGTAGTCGGGAGCTAGACGCTGACCTAAGAGCTTCACACGAACTGTCTCACCAAAATGTCACAGCAGTTCCAGGAACCACAGAAGTAAAGAGCTGTTTCAAAGGGAATGTAAACAGATTGCCTCCAGGCAAGAGGAAGAGAGGACAGAGGTACCAGAAGGCTCCGGTTGGAAGCCCAGAATTCGTCAACACGGTAGGAAGGTCTCCCTTACAGTGTTTGAGAACATTCCATTCTGCTTTGTTTCAGCAGCAGAAAGCAGAATTACTATCTGCTGCTGTGAAATGCTGATATTTCTGATCTCCTTTTAGAAACAGGACTCTTCCTTCCAAAGCTAAACACATAATGCTCGTTTCAATCCTGAATCTCACTGCTCATGCTCTATAAAGAATTACTATTGTCTGCTCTTTTTGAAAAGCACGTTTTTATTTTAGAATAGTTTTCAACTTACAGAATCCCACGGACAGAGGAGCATGGTAGGCTACAGTCCATGGGGTCGAAAAGAGTCGGACACGACTAAGCGACTTCACTTCAACTTACAGAAAGACTGCAGAGGCAGCACAGAGTGTCCTCATTTACCCCAACATCTCTCACATCTTCCCTTGGTGTGGTGTGTTTGTCATAATTAATGAACCAACTTAAACCACTACTGTTAAGTAAAGTTCATACTTTTTCTGTTTTCCCTAATTTTTCCCTACTGTGCGTTTTCTGTCCCAGGGCTCCATCCAAAATACCAGGTCACACTCAGTCATCAAGTCCCCTTGAGCTCCTCTTGGTTGTGATAATTACTCAGACGTCCTGATTTTTTAATGACCTTGACAGTTTTAAGGAGGACTGGTCAGATATTTTGTAGAATGTTCCCCAACTGAGCTTCGCCTGATGGTTTTCTCATGAATAGACTGGGGTGATGAATTTCAGGAAGAGACCTCAGAGAAGTAGACTGCCATTTCCATCACATCGCATCAAGGGTGCCCACTACCCACACGTCTCATCACTGTTAGAATTACCCTGGGGCACCTGGCTGAGATGTCTCCACTATGAAGTTTTTCTTTCTTCCTCTTTTCCACATGATAGTCTTTGGAAGGATGTTACTATACACACCCTACACTCAAAGGAGTTAAGTTCCACCTCTTCAAGAGCAGAATATCTGCATAAAGCATTTATAATTCTTTCACATGGAATATTTGTCTATCCTCCCTATATATTCGTTTATTCCTTTTATATCAATGGGGACTCCTGGATATTTATTTTATAATTTGGGCTAATTGTGTATTTTAATCTTCAGATTGTTTGATCTTAAACAACAATAATGATAATGAGCAAACCCATTCTCCAATTCCAACCCAAGACACTTAAAGACTGTTAAGAGTCAATTAAGTTCAGTTCATTTCACTCGCTCAGTCGTGTCTGACCCTTTGCAACCCCATGGACTACAGCACGCCAGGCCTCCCTGTCCATCACCAACTTCTGGAGTTTACTCAAACTCATGTCCATTGAGTTGGTGATGCCATCCAACCACCCCATCCTCCGTTGTCCCCTTCTCCTCCCGCCTTTCATTCTTTCCCAGCATCAGGGTCTTTTCTAATGAGTCAGTCCTTCACATCAAGTGGCAAAACTTTGGAGCTTCAGCATCAGTCCTTCCAATGAATAGTCAGGACTGATGTCCTTTAGGATTGACTGGTTTGATCTCCTTGCTGTCCAAGGGACTCTCAAGAGTCTTCTCCAACACCACAGTTTAAGAGCATCAATTCTTTGGCGATCAGCTTTCTTTACGGTCCAGCTCTCACATCCATACATGACCACCGGAAAAGCCATAGCTATGGCTAGACAGACCTTTGTCGGCAAAGTAATGTCTCTGCTTTTTAATATGCTGTCTGTGTTTGTCATAGCTTTTCTTCCAAGGGGCAAGTCTTTTAATTTCATGGCTGCAGTCACCATCTGCAGTGATTTTGGAGGCCAAGAAAATAAAGTCTCTCACTGTTTCTACTGATTCCCCATCTATTTGGCATGAAGTGATGGGACCGGATGCCATGATCTTAGTTTTTTGAATGTTGAGTTTTAAGCCAGCTTTTCCCTCTCCTCATTCACTGTCATCAAGAGGCTCTTAAGTTCCTCTTCGCTTTCTACCATAAGGGTGGTGTCATCTGCATATCTGAGGTTATTGATAATATTTCTCCCGGAAATCTTGATTCAAGCTTGTGCTTCATCCAGCCCAGCGTTTCTCATGATGTACTCTGCATAGAAGTTAAATAAGCAGGCTGACAATATATAGCCTTGATGAACTCCTTTCCCTATCTGGAATAAGTCCATTGTTCCATGTCCAATTCTAACTGTTGCTTCCTGACCTGCATACTGGTTTCTCAAGAGGTAAGTAAGGTAGTCTGGTATTCCCATTACTTTAAGAATTTTCCACAGTTTGTTGTGATTCACACAGTCAAAAGCTTTGACGTAATGAATAAAGCAGATGTTTTTCTGGAACTCTCTTGCTTTTTTGATGATCCAATGGATGTTTGCAATTTGATCTCTGGTTCCTCTGCCTTTTCTAAATCCAGCTTGAACATCTGGAAGTTCATGGTTGATGTACTGTTGAAGCCTGGCTTGGAGAATTTTGAGCATTACTTTGCTAGCGTGTGAGATGAGTGCAATTGTGCGGTAGTTTGAGCATTCTTTGGCACAGCCTTTCTTTGGGATTGGAATGAAAACTGACCTCTTCCAGTCGACACTGCTGAGTTTTCCAAATTTGCGGGCATATTGAGTGCAGCACTTTCACAGCATCATCTTTCAGGATTTGAAATAGCTCAGCTGGAATTCCATCACCTCCACTAACTTGGTTCTTAGTGATGCTTCTTCCTAAGGCCCACTTGACTTCGCATTCCAGGATGTCTGGCTCTAGGTGAGTGATCACACCATTGTGATATCTGGGTTGTGAAGATCTTTTTTGTACAGTTCTTCTGTGTATTCTTGCCACCTCTTCTTAATATCTTCGGCTTCTGTTAGGTCCATACCATTTCTGTCCTTTATTGAGCCCATCATGCATGAAATGTTCCCTTAGTATCTCAAATTTTCTTGAAGAGATCTCTAGTCTTTCCCATTCTATAGTTCTCCTCTATTTCTCTGCATACTTAGGAAGGCTTTCTTATCTCTCCTTGCTATTCTCTGGAACCCTGCATTCAGATGGATATATCTTTCCTTTTCTCCTATGCCTTTCACTTCTTGTCTTTTCTCAGCTATTTGTAAGGCATCCTCTGACAACCATTTTGTCTTTTTGCATTTTTTTTCCTTCTGGATGGTTTTGATCACCACCTCTTACACAATGCTATGATCCTCTGTCCATAGTTCTTCAGGCACTCTGTCTATCAGATCTAATCCCTGAATCTATTTGTCACTTCCACTGTATAATCGTAATGGATTTGATATAGGTCATACCTGAATGGTCTAGTGGTTTTCCCTACTTTCTTTGATTTAAGTCTGAATTTGGCAATAAGGAGTTCATGATCTGAGCCATAGTCAGCTTCTGGTCTTGTTTTTGCTGACTGTGTAGAGGTTCTCCATCTTCAACTGCAAAGAATATAATCAATCTGATTTCAGTGTTGACCATCTGGTGATGTCCATGTGTAGAGTTATCTCTTGTTTTGTTAGAAGAGGGTGTTTGCTATGACCAGTGAGTTCTCTTGGCGAAATTCTGTTAGCCTTTGTCCTGCTTCATTTTGTACTCCCAGGCCAAACTTGCCTGTTACTCCAGGTATCTCTTGACTTCCGACTTTTCATTCCAGTCCCCTGTGATGAAAAGGACATTTTTTTGTTGTTGTCAGTTCTAGAAGGTCTTGTATATATCAGTAGAATCATTAAACTTCAGCTTCTTCAGCATTAGTGGTCGGGGCATAGACTTGGATTACTGTGATACTGAATGGTTTCCTTGGAAATGAGCAGAGATCATTCTGGCATTTTTGAGACTGAATCCAAGTACTGCATTCCAGACTCCTTTGTTGACTATGATTGCTACTCCATTTCTTCTAAGGGATTCTTGCCTGCAGTCGTAGATAGAATGGTCATCTGAGTCAAATTCACCCATTCTGGCCCACTTTAATTCACTAATTTCTAGAATGTTGACGTTCACTCTTGCCATCTCCTGTCTGACCACTTCCAATTTACCTTGACTCATGGACCTAACATTTCAGGTTCCTATGCAGTATTGTTCTTTACAGCATCGGACTTGACTTCCATCACCAGTCACATCCACAACTGGGCATTGTTTTTGCTTTGGCTCAGCCTCATCATTCTTTCTGGAGCTATTTCTCCAGTCTTCTCCAGTAGCATTTTGGGCACCAACCAACCTGGGGAGTTCATATTTCATGTTATATCTTTTTGCCTTTTCCTCTGGAAAGAAGATTTTAATGCATGAACTCTTTTGTCTTTCTTCTTCATTTCCACACTTACACACCAGTTTCCACCACTACTCTCTTTCATTCTGCCTCCTATAATGCAAAGCCAGTTTGCTTATCTCCATTCTTGATATTCTTCCAATTGTCCGAAAGACTAAGTCCATTAATTGCCCAATGTTTCTTCATTTCTTTTTAGTCTCTGTTTGCAAACACATCCATCTTCATCATTGTTATCACTGCTAACATTTTTTGAATACTGAACTATGTGCCAGATAGTGTAATGCGTTTCATTTCATCCTAACATCAACCGCCTAATGTAAATATTATCTCTAATTCCATTTTTACAAAACAGGAAATAGGCTCTTCAAGATAAAAAAAAAAAAAAAAAAAACTTGACCAAGATCTTGTTGCTAGAAAATAGCAAAGCCAGGACGGGCATTACAGCAAGGTGCCGCGGAAAATCTCCAACCCTGCCGCGAACATACTAACTCCTGTCTCTCCTTCAAAAACTCAATGGTAAAGTAAAATTAAACATAACCATGTTAAATCCTCAATCCCCTCCAGAGGGAAGGAGAACAAACAAACCTTACAAACAAAAAGGTGGATTATCCAACGTCTCTAGGCAGCAAGTTTTAGCCAAGTGAGCTGGGAGAAAACAGTGTGGTAAACACACACGTGAGGACACTCGCCCGACAAAAGGCATCCCGGGGGCAGGGAGTGCGACCACTCACGGGAGGGAAGAAATAGATCCTGGGTCTCCAGGATGAAAATCAAGAAAACAGGGCTTTGCTTGTCCTCAAATTCTTTGATTTCTCTTTTCTTTCTTTCTTTTAATGGACAAAAGAAGCCTTCTAACCGGCAAGGTAAATAGTTTATGGGTTATTTATTTTATCTCTATTCCTGGTTAAATTGAGTTCAAAATAATTAGATAACCCTGGAGAAGCTGTGGATGGTACTGCTAATTCCACCTAATGATTTTCCCGCGTTGTTGCCCAGTGAAAGGGGTTATCTGTTAAAACAAGCTTCAAACTATTAATAGAGTGAAATTACAGCTTCAGCAGCTAACCCCAGGTAACGTGGCTCCGGTAGGGTATTAAGACTCAGGACCGGGGGCCAAGTTGTTCGCTTCCCCACGTGACCTTTCTCCTCACTCGCAGTTGACTGTTCCACACCAGATGTAACAGCTAACTTGCTCCCGACACCTTCCACTATTTGTGGCCTTAATTGAGGAACCTAAACAAACAAATTAATCACCCTGGCCCATAAAAATGACAGAATTCATATGGTAGCATTCTTCATTCTCTCCAATTTGTTTTCCTGAAATCCCTGCAGCGATTTATTTGCTGAATATGCGAGTTTTTCCCCCCTTATGAAAATTACAAATTGTTGTCAAGGTTAACGAGTTAATATTCTCATTCAATATTTATTTTATGGGGAGACGGAGGGAAGCGGACGGTTCCTGTACTTCTTTCCACTGCAAAGTCTGGTTTCTTAATCAAAATGACAAGGACACTGTCCTTTGTATGATACTCGGAATCATTGAGACTAAAAAATGAGCTTTATTAATCAACAGACTCTGATTAATTATTATAAAGTGTGGAGCCTACATTTCTGTACATTTTAATAATTCCTGCAGAAGGCTAACAATGTCCCTGGAGATCTGGAGTCTTTGGGGTTTGAATTTTTCTAAGCAATGTCACAATAAATAGTCAAGAGTAGCAGAGTTCTTTCTCTAATCCACTTTGCTTCAAACTGGCAAACCAGGGAAAACCTTCTTTTTCCTATTTCCCATCTATAATTCATCATTTGCATACAAAGTAAGGAGCCATGAACCTGCAGTTTCATCAGTTTTCAAAACGCCAAGGGACAATGAGGGTGATTTATCGTAGGTCTCATGATCTAGTCCACACGATCAGAATATTTCTACGGAAAACAGCCTGACCTGATTTTGCGATAAGAGTGACCACACAAAAGGTCAATGGGACAAGGGTCAGGGTCTGGAAGCTCCCTGTGAGTCACACTCCCTGACCTCCTGCCCAGACCTGCCTGACACAAGTCCCTGTCAACAACAGGACATTGTCCATCCTAAGGGCTGTAGGCACACACACGTTTTTTAAGGCTTCTGAACAGTCCAGTTAATATATCACCAGAGAATTTTCTAGAGATGTGGAGATATTCTGTGTCTTGAACAAGGTCACATGAGGGTAGACACTGAACAACGCTCATGGGATTGTACACTTAAGATCTTTGCATTCCACTGTATATCAGTTTGACCTCGATTTATATTTTGGAAAAGGAGCTTCTGGACAGAAGAAGGGAATGTAAATGCCAATGTATATATGTCTATAATGTAATCATACAAAGATATAAACTTAAATATATGTCTGCATGTTTATATGTCTGTACATTTATAAAGCTACATGTATAGATATGTGTGTGTGTATATATAATGCCTATGACCAGCTACATTCTCCTATTTCTTGTTCTTTGTTCTCAAAAATAGATCTGAAGTGCACATGTATGTAAATTTACAAAAGAAGAAACAGCGACTTCCAGGCCTGAAAATCTCTTGGGGTGTAAATGCTTCTTCTCCCGAACACTTTACAAGGTGACTATGGGGCTGGTAGACCCTCCAAGCCTCTGATTTTGCATTGGAAGAGGGGTTCTCTAGCCTCTTCTGTTAGAGTGACGAGGCAGCCCCAAGGGGCTGATCACTAGGCCACCGCAAGAATATCTTTGCAGCAGCGATCAATCACGGTGCCTCTATACATGGGCGTACTACAGTCTGTTGTGAAGAGGGTTGCAAGCTCATCATTGCCAATCATAAGGTACTAAAATGTGTAATGATCTAAAATATAGCAATGAATTAGGCTAGATGCAAGCTTACAGCTGCCTACATAGGACCTGGGCTACCGCAGTGATGGCGGGCATAAGCCTACATCAACATGGTGGGATTATGCAATTCTCTAATTCTGATGCTTCACTTTATGCAGAGGAAAATTTTATCTTTGATTTGGGTCTGAGGCAACTGTATGAAATTTTCCTTCAAACAAGAAAGGTTTGGGGACTTCTCTGGTGGTGCAGTGGATGGGAGTCCGCCTACCAATGCAGGGGACACAGGCTCGATCCTGGTCTGGCAAGATCCTACCTGCTGTGGAGCAACTAAGCCCGAGTGCCACGACTACTGAGCCTGCAATTTAGAGCTTGTGCTCTGCAACAGGAGAAGCCACCACGATGAGAAGGCCACACACAGCAAAGGAGAGTAGTCCCAGATCACGGCAACAAAGAACCAGAACAGCCAAAAATAAATAAATCAATAAAATTATTTTAAAAAAGAAAGGTTTGGGAGTAGTGGAGTGTTTTTGTACAACCCAGGGTAGATGTGGTACCAAGAGACAAAAGTAAATAAATAAAAGCCATACTGTGGTCAGAACAAGGTATAACCTGCAAGGCTAGCAACCAAGGGCCAGATGATAGCAAAAATAAATGAGAACACGTGACTAGAGAATGCGAACAAAGACCAGACCCAACACCCTGTCACACACCTATCATACATCTAATTCCTATGCAATTTTCTGAAACTTAGAAACAATCCTGAAAAACAAGGGAGAACCCTGAATTGAAACAGTTATTTTCATCATTTTACCTGATAGGGACTTGAATCAGTTATAAATTAGGTCCCAAAGTATAAATAGAAAGTCACAACAGTGACCTAATGAGATAAACAAGTATTTATCCCTCATGCAAGCAATGTCTGTTGGTGGGCATTCTGGGACTGGTATGGTGGATTCAGTATATCCCCGGGAGCTCAGACTCCTTTTCTCTGTCTTTCCATTCTTAGATGAGGTTTCCAACTTCAAGCTCCTTGGGAGTCCAGTATGACTGCTAGAGGTCCAGCCATTGCGTCAGCATTCCAGAGAGAGAAAAAGAAGAGGACGAGGAGAAAGGCAAAGAACAGTCAGATATCCCATTTTCAGCTTCCGCATGGCAACTCTCCCCTTCATCTCACTGACCACCATGCATTACATGACTGCTGCTGCCTTCCCTGTGACTGTGGAAGGTTGCTTTTTAGCTGGGTTCACTATCACCCGAAACAAAACTGGGTATTTGGCACAAAGGAAGAAAGGGAGCAACAGATGTTAGGAAGCAGCTGGAAATCTCCAAACACAAGGCTCACAGCAGAAATTAAGTTGACTTGGAGAACACTAGGGATGGTATGTTTCTTACAAATTTGAGCTGCTGGCCTGACATCCGTCCTAGCCTCATCATGGATAGTCTTCCATCAACAGGAGAGAAGAGAAGACAGTCATAGAGCACGCAGATTTAGGAACAGCCCACAGTCCCTCTTTTCCAATAGCCCCAAGTTTCGCAACGTGTCATCTGGCAGTTATGGATTACTTTCAAGGTTTATTTCTTAATAAAATTCTTTTGGGATTTCATCAATTCTAAATGAACCACTGGAAGTCCTATAAGTGACTTCACCACCCAAACTAGATGTCACCATGGAAAAACAGGGTCAAGAAACCTGGCCTGTTAGCTCCCGAGAAATACTGAAGAGGGGGAAATGTGATCCCATAGAGTTTCTGGAGGGCAGTCTCTCTTGCCTTCTTAGGGCAGGGGTTTCTATCATTAATACATCTACGGTAGATCAGATCAGATCAGATCAGTCGCTCAGTCATGTCCAACTCTTTGCGACCATGAATCGCAGCACGCCAGAGAGAAGTCCTTATAAAACATATGTCAGGGCTTCCCTGGTAGCTTGGGGGTAGCTCTCGCCTGCCGATGCAGGAGACACGTGTTCAATCCCTGGTCCAGGAAGATCCCACATGCTGCGGAGCAACGAAGCCCGTGTGCCACAGTGCTCCTGTGCTCTAGGGCCCAGGAACCCTGACTCCCGAAACCTATACACCCAGAGCCCGTGCTCCACAACAGGAGAAGCCCCCACAGTGAGAAGTCCGAGCACCGCATCTACCCCACCCTCCACAACTAGAGAAGCGGGCACAGCAACAAAGACCCCGTACAGCCAAAATAAATCAATAAAAATTAACATAAAATTTAAAAAAATGTCAAAAGTCTTCATGAGGCTCAAGCCTTGTGAGCTCAGGAGACAGGCAGGCGCTCGCGTGAGAGCTCTATGCCTCTTCCTGCACCCTTTGCTCTAGAAGTTCAATAAGCTCATCTCAGGGTTCTGGAATCCCAGGTCTCCTCACCATGCTTACATTTTACCCTGTAAAAGTACAAGTTTGAATCACAGATAACAAGTAAATGAGATTATGATGTTAGCTTTCTCCAGAGATAACAGCAGTCCAGGTCATAAAACCACCATATGGCAGATTTGGCAGTCTTTCCCGAGCGCCGTGGATTAATTATCACATAGACAGACCCCGGTCCCCATTTGCAAGTGCCTCGGGCCCCCTGTGGCAGGGATTGGCACCCGGCGAAGGCGAGAGTTTGTATTATGCTTGGCAGGGACACGATGTGACCTTACTGTGGCCAGTTCTGTCATCTCTTAACATTTCGCTCATGATTAAGTTTATCATTTCAAATAAACACGAAATGTCAGGTCTCTGGGTCTACTTAACATGGAGAGCCAAAATAGACGTCTCTGATTTAAAGGGGTCCAGGCCAAGGGAACGGTCTGATTAGCTCTCCCATCTGACTTTTATTAGAGCCATCAGATAATAGAGTGAGAGCAAAATCACTGTTCCAACTGGCTGATTGCCACAAACCAGACCCACAGGGTATCCTCCGAGCCTCCCTTGACATCTCCGGGTTGCTAACTCAAAGCAGTGGTCACTGAGTTGATCCTCCTGAAATTCCACCTCTCAGCCTGGCACCTACAGGACCTGAGTCAATCCTGTTCATGTTTATTCTGGTTCTCCATCCGCTGAGGATGTCTGACCTCCTGGATTTCCTTTCTGTTCCAGCTCTCATGGACGAGGGTGGATCTGAGGGCTATCAGCGTCTGCCTACCCGGGGCTTCGGTCACTGTCCCCTCTTCTCACGGAGGCCTTGCTGCCCTTTGGCAGGGGGTGCAGCGTTGGGTGGTTTGCTTCTCAAGCATTTCTTCACGCAGCTGGACACCACCAGGTGGAGAGGATGAGGGTTTCCGTGTCAGCCTGGCTCTAAAGGGGCTGTTGCGGAGATGAAACTCGCAGGAATTTGTAGTCAAGGAGCTGGACATTTCCATCGGCTCCGATTTTGTCCTGATCTCCAATTTGTTTTATGATTGAAGTGAAGTGAAGTGAAGTCGCTCAGTTGTGCCCGACTCTTTGCGACCCCATGGACACCAGGCTCCTCTGTCCATGGGATTTTCTAGGCAACAGTACTGGAGTGGGTTGCCATTTCCTTCTCCAGGGAATCTTCCCGATCCAGGGATAGAACCCAGGTCTCCTACATTGTAGACAGACACTTTACCATCTGAGCCACCAGGAAAGTCCATTCAGCTGATGTTTTATGATTCAGTTCAGTTCGGTTCAGTCACTGAGTCATGTCTGACTCTTTGCAACCCCAAGAATTGCAGCACGCCAGGCCTCCCTGTCCATCACCAACTCCCAGAGTTTACTCAAACTCAGGTCCATTGAGTCAGTGATGCCATCCAGCCATCTCATCCTCTGTCGTCCCCTTCTCCTCCTGCCCCCAATCCCTCCCAGCATCAGAGTCTTTTCCAGTGAGTCAACTCTTCGCATGAGGTGGCCAAAGTACTGGAGTTTCAGCTTTAGCATCATTCTTTCCAAAAAAATCCCAGGGCTGATCTCCTTCAGAATGGACTGGTTGGATCTCCTTGCAGTCCAAGGGACTCTCAAGAGTCTTCTCCAACACCACAGTTCAAAAGCATCAATTCTTCAGTGCTCAGCTTTCTTCACAGTCCAACTTTCTAATCGTATCCGTCAGTGTTATGATAACTACAGAATCCAAGTGACCATTTTTTTTTTTTTCCTTTAACCTGGAGCAGAAGTTAAAGTTTCAGACTGCTCTGAGCTCATTCGTTTCTTTACTCAATAAATGTTAAAAGGCCTGTTCTGGCCCTTATCCCCTCATCAGATGATCGTGGAGATGACCCCCCCACTTTGTCTACAGCCAAATGGGCCTTCTCTGAGTGTCTCAGATGAGCCAAGGTCCCGCCCTCAGACTTTGCCACATGTCCTCTCTCACTGTCCTGCATCTTATCTGACCATCACTTGCCTGCTTCACTTTTCCTCATTTCCACATCTCTAGTCAAGTGTCCCTTTGTCAGAAAAGAAACTGGGAAACACCATGGTACCCCTTAACAACTAGAAGAGACAAATGACACAGAACAGTGATCACAGGTACAACTGATAAATTGTGAGGTGAATTTTTTCATACCCGTCTTCCTTACTAGCAGGCATACTTCAAGAAAGCTATGACTCTATTTTGATCAGTGCCGACCCTCAGTGTCTGCCCCCGTGTCTAACATGAAGGGGTGCCCAATAAATGTTTGTTTATCAATAACTTGAGCACTTATGTGTGTTGCCCAGAGGGTTTGCTCTTGAGGTGATGAAAGAAATGGTCTCAGAGGGACTCACAGGTAAGGTGTGAAGGTGAGCAGAGGATGGCAATACAGTGATACCTGTTATAATACACTGCAGGCCTTGCAGTGGGTACAATGTTGATGCTAAACTCTGCAGGTTTTCAGTGTCTTTTACCACATTTCTATAACCCCCACAAACACTTTCAAGAAGCTGGTAGATATAGACTGCAATTTTTTTAAAAAAGTCAGTTCGTAGTTCATTGAACTCGTAGAACAAATAACACGATGAAAGCCAAAGTGCTTTTGATTTTCAAGAACCAGGCTCTTTTTTTTCAGGGGAAATAAAGAGGTTTTGTCAGAATTCTAAATTTCAATGCTAGAACTTAGAAGGCTGGTTAACACTGTTTCATAAATAAATAGAAAAATAGGGACAGATATATGATGATGTAGTAGTTTTATTCCAACTTGAGCAAGAAACTAAAAAAAAAAAAAACAAAATGGTTGGGAGAAGAGTTTCAGACAACAGGAAAGCCATCCAAGAAGAAGCTCTTGTCTTTCTTCCCAAATGAGGAATAACCTTTGATGGGAGAAATGGGATGTAAGACAAGCACGCAAATAGATTTGGGGAAATTCTGAGTCAAGAGGACTTGTAACGCATTCCTCTAGCACAGCACAGTCAGCCTGGAGCCTCTTGGAGAAGCCCCCCCACCACCCCCCCACCCTTCAGCACAGTGGTGCAGCAACATGGCACCAGCGAAACATGGTCCCAAAGAAATACGGCCTCCAAGCAGTCTATCAGCAAGGGCATCCCCAGATGCAGCCTTCTAAGGACAGTGTCACAGGGTGTGGTATAGAGAATCCAGCCAAGAGTTCCTGAGCTTCCAGCTGCAGAGGGTACGTGCTAAGATGCAGAGAACGGACAAAAAACACAGGGATGCCAGACATGAGAAGGAGATTCCAGAACATGACCCCCGCACACCAGAGGGAAGAACATATCTACAGTGAAGGCCAGTGGAGCCAGAGGGTGTTATGACTCTAGAAGTTCCTTTCTAATGCCAGGGTGACTTTCTCATCATACTGCAATGCTCCAAAAATTATAGAACCAAGAGTGAAAGGTGATGGGTAGAGAATGTTGAATATTATTGAGATCTAATTTGGAAGTGATGGATGTGTTGAGATTTAGAGTTTTTAGCCATAAATAAGGACCCTTGAGTTAAAATTTTATTTTAGTTGTAGGAAAATAAATCTACATTTCTGCAGCCCAGAGTTGACAACTGTCAACATTTGAACCTGTTGCAAGTTGCTGTAAAAGTTTAAAAAAGGAATAACTAGGTCTGTCCATGGATGAACAGAAAGAAGACACATGAGTTGGGTCAAGAAGCATGAAGTAAGGGCTTCCCAGGTGGCTCAGTGGTAAAGTATCTACCTTCAATGCAGGAGATGTGGGTTCGATCCCTGGGTTGGGACGATCCCCTGGAGAAGGAAATGACAACCCCACTCCAGTATTCTTGCCTGGGAAATCCCACAGACAGAGGAGCCTGGGGGCTGCAGTCCATGAGGTCACAAAAGAGTCGGACACAACTTCGCCACTATACAACAAGAAGAAACACAAGCAAGGAGCCTCCCTGGAAGTCCAGTGGTTAGGACTTCACCTTCTAATGCAGGGGTGTGGGTTCCATCCCCGGTCAGGGAGATAAGAACCCACAAGCCTCGCAGCCAAAAACCACAACATAAGATGGAAGCAACACTGTTGCAACAAAGTCAATAAAGACTTTTAAAAAATGGTCTACGTAAAAAAAAAAAAAAATCTTACAAAAAATAGTAAAGTGTGCCAACCGAATGGGGTGGGAACCCTGGGCAGAGGGGACAGCAGGCAAAAGGAGGGTGAAGGAGCCTGGCCAGATAAGCAACAGGAAAGGGAAGAGAGCAGTCAGAGCACAGGACTTCTGGAAAGAAGGAGGCTGCTCCAAGGAATGTGGACTCAACCTGCAGCCTTTGAAAATGGAAATTTTTAAGATGGAGAAAAAAAGTCAGGGTCTTCTGTAATGGAAGAGAAACCAGAGCAGTTTCTCTAAAAGACAGTTTTCTCTAAAAGGCTTTCTCTCTCAAGGTTTAAAAGCACATGGCCTTAACAAAGAAATTCTCCTTTTAGGAATTTGAATCACAAGTGTTTACTTGCCCATGTACACAAAGCTGTGTGTACTTAAAAGTTATTACCGGAACACCGTCTAAAATAGGGAAAAAAGTAAATAGTTTAAATGTTAGTTTTAGGGGACTGATGTAGGAAAGGGTGAAATATTATATGGGTGTTAAAAGGAGTGACATTCATTACTATTCCCTGAAATTGAAGGCTCTCCAAGGGATAATTAAATCCCAGCTTCATCCCTTTAATGACTTATGTCCTCTTTGCCTCTGTTTCTTCTTCTGTAAAATCAGGATAGTAGCCTGCACCTCTCATCAGGATGAAATGAGCAGATACGTATAATGGGCTTGCAGTAATCTCTAATGCACATTAAACACATATTTATGCATGACTGAGTTGGACACGACTGAAGCGACTTAGCAGCGGCAGCTATTTATGTATTAAGATAGAAAAATGACTTAGGACGATATGCATCGTGTCATTCCATCTACACCAAAAATCTTACACGAAACTTGGGTGACATATAAAGGGAAGGGGCCGTTTTATCCTTTTATTCCCATCTGTACTGTTTTTAATTTAAAGCAAAGTGCTTACTTTGTTTGTAAAATGACCCCCTAAAAGCCAATAATAAAATCAATAATAAAGTTTGAAAGATTTATTTACTGTATCCCTTTGAGATTGACCTCCATGAGTTCAACAAATAAAATATTTAATGGAAAATCGCAGTGAATAACGCAGGGTGCAGGCCATGATGCTGTGACAGGCTTGGAAATTCTCAAAGAAAATGACCGTGTTTCCTAGACTGCCACTTTTAATGTGAAAACGGTTTCCAATTACTATCATTAATGTTATTAAATAGTGTTAATAATAAACGCTGAATATTGTTCTTCTTATCATTTTTGGCTCCATAACTTACTAGCATACTGACCTTGGCAGGTTTTATAACTTCTTTTACCTCTTTTTCTTCATTTGAGTGTAACAGTTCTTCCATCAGGATAGAAGTGAGGATTAAAGAGATCATGCATGTTAACCACGTTGCCCTAGCATATTTAAGGGCTCTAAAGTGAAAGTTGGTGACGGACAGGGAAGCCTGGCATGTATGCTGCCGTCCGTGGGGTCGAAGAGTCAGCTGTGACTGAGTGACTGAACTGAACTGAAAGTGAGAGTCGCTCGGTCACGTCTGACTCTTTGTGACCCCGTGGAACCCCATGGACTATACAGTCCATGGAATTCTCCAGGCCAGAATACTGGGGTGGGTAGCCTTTCCCTTTTCCAGGGGACCGTCCCAACCCTGGGATTGAACCCAGGTCTCCGCATTGCAGGCAGATTCTTTACCAGCTAAGCCACCAAGAAGCCCAAGAATACTGGAGTGGGTAGCTTATCCCTTCTCCAGGGGAACTTCCCGAGCTAGGAATTGAACTGGAGTCTCCTGCATTGCAGGTGGAGTCTTTACCAACTGAACTACCAGGGAAGCTCAAGGGCTCTGAAATGCATTGTAATAATAACAATTTCATCATCATCATCTTTTATTAACCACACTCCAGGTTTTTTTCTCCTTAGTAAGACCATTCTTCTGAACCCGATGTGAAGGAAGAACTGATTCAAAGAAAAGCTTCAGAAAAATTCAACCTTCTTTCTTTTGGACACCATCCTCTATATCTATAGATGAACCCTTCTGGAAGTGGGCAGTGGAGAAACTGATGAGGAAGAAAAAGAATAGTTGATAAAAAATTGACCTACTACTTTCCAGGCATTCCGAAGCTCTGGAACCCTGGCAAATGAATATTTTTGGGTAAAATGAATTTCCAACTCCCAATCAAAACCAAACCAAACAATAACAATTGCTTTCTCTGCTCCAAAAGAATGCCCCACCTCCCTGTCTTCCGATAAGATGATATCACCAAGACGCCATCATTCAATGCCAATTTAGGAGAATCAGCAATGCAAAGTAGAAAATTAAGTCACGGTGGGGATGTAGGACAGGGGTATAATTAGCACTGATGGGTGCTTGGATTTTTAAAACTGACATCAGGAAAACCACACAGCTACAGCGTAACGTAACGCACCCTGAGCCGGCGGGGAAGCGGACTGTGTGACCCTCAGGATCTCCGCTCCAACTCTAATTGCTATTATTCTCTGGGATGTGATATCTTAATCAGAAACAATAGCTTGTCTAATTGACTACGGTTGGGAGGAGGCCTGCTACCTCTTGCAGATAGCTCAACGGCGAGCACAGTGAATGAGTAACGCAGGGAAATTAAGGAAGGACAATTCAGAGAGGGAGACCAATTAGACGGGGAACTGTCGTACATGTGGAGGCCCAGAGCTTTTTCACTTGAAATGCTGAAGACCAGAAAGGTAACGTAGAGAATAACCTCTGAGGAATCACCTTTTATTTGCAGAATTGGATGGTATATTTTCTTTTTCCAAAATAATATGAAATAACTGCTCACTTTTATAATATGGCTTCGTTGAAGGAGCTTAAAGAATTTTCACATACAGTATATCTGTATCTCTGGCCATCATGACAAAATGGTCTATTGTAGTCTCAAATTCTCAGATGCAGAAGTTAAAAGTGATCTGTTATCTCCAATATATGAGATATATTATTATATATAAAATGAAATGGACGTCCCAGGCGGCGCTGGTGGTATAAGAACCTGCCTGCTAATGCAGGAGACATAAGAAATGCAGGTTTCATCCCTGGGTCAGGAAGATCCCTTGGAGGAGGGCACGGCAACCCACTCCAGTATTCTTGCCTGGAGAATCCCATAGACAGAGGAGCCTGCTGGGCTACAGTCTATGGGGGTCACAAAAGAGTTGGACATGATTAAAGTGACTTAGCATGCATGCATAAAATGAAATATAGGAAGGATCCTTTATGAGAAATAAAATTTTAGTACAAAACTCTTATGTCCACAAACATATATGAGAAATATTCAAAGTAGAAAATGCAGCATACCCATTTTTATTCAGACCTTTTGCTGGCAAGTACCTGGACAAAAGGGAAAACATCATTCTCCAGAAGTCATTTTGTCAGAATATTTACTTGTGCAGTTTGAATATGCTTCATCCATACATTTGACTGCAGTCAGAATGCAGTGTGAGAGTAAAGATACGGGACCAAGAGCCGGGAGAACTGCTTCTTCCTGGTGAGGCACGTGATTTTCTAAGTCACGTCACTACACGTCTCTGGAGTGACGTTTGCTCTGTCTCTACAGCCGAGGACTCCTTTCTTCCCACCCCTGTCTCACCCATCCCAGGAGATCTGCTCTTATCTGTCACACTTCATTGACTACATCCTGGACTTAGCGCCCCTCACTCCTTATTTTATTGTTATTGCTATTTGTAATAACACTTGCCAATCAGAACTTTTAATTAGGAGATAACTATAAAAAGCAGAGATATTACTTTGCCAACAAAGGTTTGAAAGGTTGTTGTTGAATCACGCGAATACACTGGGATTCTTGGCCCCCGGAGGAGAAGAATTCAATCCGGGTCCAGAAACGAGGCTTGATCGCTTAGAGCTTTTATGTAATAAAGTTTTATTAAAGTATAAAGGAGATAGAGAAAGCTTCTGACATAGGCATCAGAAGGGGGTAGAAAGAGTACCCGCTTGCTAGTGTTAACAATGAAGTTATATAATCCAAAGAATATCTGGAGGTTGTAAAGACCTCATCAGACCTACTCCCATAATTTACATTTTCAGATAACACTGTCCTTAGGCAAGATACATCCTTGTAAAGACCAGGTCTACTCCCATAATTAACATTTTAAGATAACAGAAGGTTGAATCCAAAGACTGTCCTTAGGCAGGATACATTATTGTTATATAATCCTAAGGAATGTGGAGAAAGAAAAAAAGTTTGTCCTTTCTTCCTCCTTGAGAATTCCAGACCCCTCTCTCCTTGGGGACCCCTAGACTCCCTATCAACCTGCCTAGGAAATGACTCTCTCAGGTTCGTCTAGTCAAGGCTGTGGTTTTTCCTGTGGTCATGTATGGATGTGAGAGTTGGACTGTGAAGAAGGCTGAGCGCCGAAGAATTGATGCTTTTGAACTGTGGTGTTGGAGAAGACTCTTGAGAGTCCCTTGGACTGCAAGGAGATCCAACCAGTCCATTCTGAAGGAGATCAGCCCTGGGATTTCTTTGGAAGGAATGATGCTAAAGCTTAAACCAGTACTTTGGCCACCTCATGAGAAGAGTTCACTCATTGGAAAAGACTCTGATGCTAGGAGGGATTGGGAGCAAGAGGAGAAGGGGACGACAGAGGATGAGATGGCTGGATAGCATCACTGACTCAATGGATGTGAGTCTCAGTGAACTCCGGGAGTTGGTGATGGACATGGAGGCCTGGCGTGCTGCAATTCATGGGGTTGCAAAGAGTTGGACAAGACTGAGCGACTGACCTGATCTGATGTGATTATTATTATTACACCCAAGTGAATCAATTATCTGACCTGTTGAACTACTCTGAGTTAGATGCCCATTAATGCTTTAACTATTAAAATCAGTCCAATCAATCCGTGAACCTCCATTCCTATCAGGGCTTCTACAGGCTCAGGGGCCCCCAGCTGGGTGCCCTAGAAAAGGTTTGTCAAAGTTCTGTGGATGAGGAAGGGATGAGTAAGGAGAGGGAGAACACAAGAGCCTCCTCTTTCAAGAACTCCATGCCACCATGGTTGCCAATGGGTGCCCAAGCAGCAATTACTTGGAAATTGTGATTTCTGTTTGAAACTCCTGACGTTTAAACATTGGCCACCCCTGTATTCAGCACCTTTAAGATACCATCATTCTAGATGCTTCTTAATTTCTCAGAAGTTAATCTTTTTTCAAGTGTTTTCTAGAATTAGTGAAGTACAGTAGGTTTGTCTTTTAAAATACTTTATAATTTTTGCTTTAAAAAATTTTAATTCATGTGTAAAAAGGCCATGGGCCTGAGTTGAGCTATGGGCCACCGCTTTGCTTTTTCACTTCTTGCCTAGCCCACATGTTCTCCAACGTCCCTTCTAGCTCTAACATTTAATTGTTCTACTCAGTCAACAACACTGAAATGACAATAAATGAAAACCTTTTAAAATATAATCTTCTTCCCCAGGAAAACCAGTATTTGAAGCACAATAACTAAGAACTTTGTAAGTCGTCAATAAGATATCAAACACATCCCCCTTTAAGTAAACTTAAAACAGAAAGTGAAAGTCTTCGTCCCTCAGTCGACGTCCGATTCTTTGCAACCCCTGGTCTGTCCACGGGATTCTCCAGGCAAGAATACTGGAGTGGGCTGCCATTTCCTTCTCCCTTTATTAACTCTCTTAAAATTTATACATATTATAGATGCCAGGCTAAGACAGTTTCAGGGACCAATCACAGATTCAAATTTTGTTGTTGTTCAGTCGCTAGGTCATGTCCAACTCTTTGTGACCCCATGGACTACAGCACGCCAGGCTTCCCTGTCCTCCACCGACTCCCGGAGTTTGCTCAGACTTGTGTCCATGGAGTCGGTGATGCCATCCAACCACCTCAACCTCTTCTCCTCCTGCCCAACAATTCAGGTCCCAACAATTCAGGATCAAAAAATATTTTTGCCAAACCACAGAGCTTCTCAAATACCTCCTTGGAAATACCTGAGCGTGTGGTATCAGAGTGGTCTGTTTTTAAACGATGGAAAAATAATTTCAAAAAAGTAGACAGCTATTTCCTGTGGCATAATACCTCTGTTAGTATCCAATGCCATTTCTTTGAGAATCATCTAGAACTCTAGAAAAACAATGCTATGCAAACCCAAGGTATTAATCATTTTTGCCTGGGGATAAAAACACTGCTGACACAAGGCTACTCTAGGTTAAAGCCATTTCAGCAGGAGAAAATCCTTAGGAAACAGGCTCTACTACAAAGGAATTCACTCCGTATAAAAAGCATAGGCCTGTGGCATTCAGAAAGGTGTCGGAGGATTAACTAATGCCAGGAGGCTCACACGATGATGTGCGCCTCGAGAACGGAATGTTCCGTTTCCCGGGGCATTAGTCAATGGTATCATTAATTGCACAGGTGGTCACCTGCAGCTGCTTCTGGCGTCCCTCCATATTTGGTTCCAATATACATTATAAAACATTTTCCTTAATTCCGACAACACCCCTTTTCTACTATTTCATTCCTACAGTTTCTAATCATATACTAACTGGCTCATCAGGCAATTCTGGGTTCCAGTTTAGCTGGTTTTTTGTGTTTCTTTTCCTGAAAACTGATGATAATATAACAAGAAGAGGCAAAAGAACAAGTTTTTCTCTTTATTAATATTTTTTCTTGTTTCTGGCTGTGCTAGGTCTCCATTATCGTGCGGGTTTTTCTCCAGTTGCCCTCCAGTTGCCGAGCTCGGGCTTCTCACTGTGTGGCCTCCCTTGCAGAGCCGGGCTCGAGGCAGTGGGCTTCCGTCGCGGCAGCTTCCCGGCTCTGGAGCACAGGCTCAGCAGCCGTGCTGCGGTGGCCGAGCGGCTCCAACGCACGCGGGATCTTCCTGGACCAGAGATCAAACACGTGTCTCCTGAACTGGCAGGGGTTTTCCTCACCACTGAGCCACCAGGGAAGCCCAAGAACAAGGGTTTTTAATGAACACATTCTATGTCCTGTTTTCCCCCTTTTAAAAAATGGCCCATGATAAGCCATCTATATGGATTTCCTCAATACACATCCCTTATATAATATGTACAACATATTATTATACTAGTATAATTTTATGATCCCAAAATTACAGATGAAGAAAACTGAGAGCCAGTAATGTTTATCCTGCCCAAGGTCAGATGGCTCAGAGTTAATACAACTGAGAAGTCAGTCTACTGCAGAGCCAGCCCTCCTCAGTTTTATCCAGAGGTACGAAACCAAACGCAACCATTTCACAAGAAATTGGGATACAGTGTGGCCATGTCCTTAGTGTTTTGAGAGAAGTAGAAATCCTGAATTCTTATATATGAATCTCCCGATTTTTATCGCAGGTTATCACCCAATAAACATAGTTTTGATATTCAAGCTCTGCTCATGGTCCCCAGGTCTGTGGCTTGCACTTTTTTCTTGGCTCCTTGGTAAAGGCAGAAGGCTCATTTCTACAGTCCTTTGAATGTCACCAAGGCCCTGGAGTTAGTCACAGCAAGGGTTACCAACCTGTCTTCGCTTGCCTGAGACTTTCCTGATTTCAAAACTGCAGGTCCAAGGGCCCCAGGAAACCCCAGCCCCAAGCAAAGTAGGCTGGATGGTCACCTAGTAAAGCAGAGACCTGGCTTCAGCCTTGTGCAAAACTCCAGAAGGTCAAATATCCTGACCTTTAGAGTGTGTTCTTTCAGGGGAATTTCACTCTCATTGGAGGTGCTAATTTGCTAAAGCGTTTGTATCTCCACTTCAAAAATTAAACTGTTTATGAAGCCAGGATGCAACATTCTGCAGGTCAGCCCCCCAAAGCAAGTTTCCAAGAAACTCTCTCGGTGAGAAAGGGAGGGCACAGGAAGGCAAGGGGATGTCCCCAGAAAGCTTCTGGTTGCTATTTGTCAGCGAATCCTAATTCGGATCCAAACGGGAGCCCGTCATTCCCGGGGACTCGCGCAGCTCCAGGTAAACAGCTAATGAGCAGGCTGCCAGCTCCATTTTCATCAAGAGCCCTCCGAGACTCAACCGTGCCATTTCATAAAATATGCAGATGATGGTACAGGGAGAGGAGCAGAGGCTTTGAAAATGATTCACACAACCTAAAAATGATGTTGAAAAGGGAGGAATTAAATATTCACAAAGTGAGAGAAATTAAGGCATATTAACTGTTAGAATGTGGAAATGAAATGAGGAGCATGCACAGAGTTGATGAGAACGGCATGATTACAGATCTGTCAAAAGTTTCTAATTCTGACACCGCACGACGTGGAGGTGCTAGTCGGCTGGTGAGGGCAAAACATTAGGTGTGGGACAAGCCTCGCCAGGCTGACAGATCAGAGTCAAAGGGAGGAAGACACAGCGGTGATTAACACCGGGCTCTGTTCCGCGCCGAGGGTGAACTCCACGCTCACAAAGTGAATACTAATTACCAGCACAGAACAGACTTGAAGTTGGCGAGACCCTGGATGCCGAGCGTGGCCACTGGGTCTGTGATGAGGAAGGTGCAAGGAGGCCTGAAGGCCAGAGGGGCTGAATTCAGTGAGGTCATCCCCCCTCCACTTCTAGGGGATGGGAAGCCAAATCGTGGCCCATCCAAACTGGAATTAGCAGTAATTATTATATAATATGTAATGATGGGATTTAAATGGCTAACACATTTTCTCTGCTGAGATCATTTAGACATGATTCATACAAATGATTAAATTAATAGATCTTCCTCTTTTCAGACTGCCAGGCAGCTTAAACTAGATTTTTCAACAGAGACTGATCCTGGTGAAATCGTATGAAAAGAGAGATTTAACGGAAATTGCAAGAGGAATTGGTTCCGTGTATAAGAGCACACTGGGGTTTAGAGAAATTCGCAGATTCACCTGGAGAAGGAACACGCAGCTTCTGGCCTTTGCTCTGTTTTGTTTTGTTTTAATCTATCTATAGATTTTTAGGAGGTTTTTAAAATAAACCTCTTCAGAAATAAAGGCTACAACACCAAAGGCTAAACAAACACTTAGAATTGCTTTTCTTACATCTAAAACGCTTTCAAAGAAATCCATGGATATATGTAAAAATAGATTTTAAATAATAACACAGAGATGACTCAGAGAAATTTAAAATTTAATACCAATGGAAAACAATTTAAAAGATGATAGTATTTGCATATGAGGTATTCACGATTTCAATGCAGCACAGCAATTTCTGAGAGAAAATGAAGAAAATATAAACCAATGGCAAACAAAGAGAAAAACTTGAAGTCATCTTTAATAACGCATTTCTCTACTAGCATTCCTACTTAAAGCCCATCATTGTTGCTGGATTTTTTTTTTTTTCCTTCCTCCTGCAGAAGTCTAAAGCAGTTATTAGGGACCTGAGGAACTGCCAGAGACCCACCGTGTCTTCTGAGTGGAGAGTTTTCTAGTCCCATCAGCCACACAGCATACGAGCAAATTAACAGGCGCTTGGGGAGGAAGCCCACAGTGCAAGGCTCGGGCATGTAATAATTAACATAGCCTTGCTACCTCCGTGGCATCTTGGGATGAAAATATTAATCATTCACAGCTGTGATTGCCTCAAAATCTCCTATTTTATGGCTTTGAGACATCCATGAATAATGCCACTTACTATAATGTGCAGCATATCAGGAAGAATGTTTCCACAGTACAGCTGCTCTTCTAGAATGTGCTTTCAAAACGACGCTGAAGCCTGCTTCCTGCGGCATCTGTGGAAAGCAGAACGCGACCAATCCTGCCGCCATACTGTGCTGTACTGAGTGCCCACGTGCCAGAAACCCCACCATCTTCGGCTCGGGCTTTACGACAGCACTCTGGAGACAGTGCTGCCATCATCTCCATGTCGTGAATGATATGAAATGGGAGACTGTGAGATGAGGGTCAAACTGTCCAAGAGAGAAAGACAGGATGTGTATCTCGGTCTGCTTTGCTCCAAAGCCAGGCTCTTCCCACAGCACGAATGCAAAGGGAGCTCGAAATATGAACATGGCGTGGGTTTCCCCACAGCCCTCCACATCCTTGGTCTCTGGGGGACTCACCTTGGCAATTAATCCATTTACAGGATTATTTAGAGAATGTTTTCTCCTCTGCTTCATCACCTTCATCTTCTTTTCCACGTTTCCTACCCTTGCCGTGAGCTTCACCTCAAGTCCAGGGCCTTGCCAGTTCATCCTCCGTGCAGCAGTCAGTTCCCAACGTACGTCAAGTTGGGGCGCTCCCCTGCCTAAAATCATCACTTCACTTAGGATGAAATGGGCAACACACTGCCTACCACATCCCAGGTGATCTCAAGCGTCCTTGGCACCATCCCCCTTTCCGCGCTTCATCCCCTGTATCCCTCTTTCTGGATTGCTTACTAGCATCCAGCCAAGAGGAGGCCTCTGCGTTCCTCAAAGCCATGGCTCTCACCCATCTCAAGCCCTCCCACACGACTAAGATGCCTGCGCCAGAACACTGCTTTCCCCACGCCACTGCCCTCCAGGTCATATATGGCTAATTCTTTCTCATTCCATGGATCTTCCTTCATTTAAGTGTCACTTTCTCCGAATTGACACCCTTAACTCTTTAGTCTACTTTGAGTTTTCTGGGCGTTCTCAGAACCCTATCCGTGTTCTCCCTGGCGACGGTCACCTCTATAGGAAAACTGTTCTTCCTGCGATTGGGACATGACATCTGGCCCCGACAAGAGACTGTAAACCCCACGCTGGCAGAGGCTACGTTTTCAGGATCAGATGCAGAGCTGGCGCTCAGTAAATATATATCGACGGGAGGAAGGAAGGAAAGATTGAATGAAGCATCTTTGTTTTCAGAGACTGCTCTCCTCCAGAACCCTCTCCTCCTGCACTCTCTCTTGTTGTCTTAACTCAGCAGGGAAGACTTTCGGGGCCGACATCCACACTGTTGGCAACAGCCAGCAGTGATTGCATCAGGAGCACTGTTGTTTTGTCAGGAGCTGGGAGGCTGCATTCACGCCCGTGGAGGATCACCAGGCTGCAGGAGCACAGACTCCCCCAGGCTCCCAGACAGGCTGGAGCTGCACACCTCTCTCGGGAGCTGTAGCTGGTGCTGCAATTGCTTGTTTGCCTGGCCAGCTCCCTCCCTCTTCAGCTGAGAGCTCCTGGGACCAGACCTCACAGGGTAGGTATCTCCATCTCTTCAGCCTCCAGCACACAGCCTGAGCACACAGGGTGCTCAGCAAACAGCTGCTGAAAGGCGATTTCATTAGGGAGTGACTCAGTGACTAACTGAATGAATGACTAGAGGAATTAGTAAATTAGGGCGTTCATAATAAAATAAGTGAAAGTGAACGTGGAAACAATTATTCACCCAAGTGTTCTCCTAAGGCGCAGTGCCCATCCCATCGGTGAGACACACAGTTTTGAGGAATACCCAACTTTTTCATTTTAGTTGCTAAGGAATGGCAAAATAGATGTTAGGAAAAAATTAACTTGCACATCCTTTGTATCACTGATGTTAATTACTCAGGACGATTCGAGTTAAATAAAAATATTAAGACAATATAACACTGCTACAAAAAGGTATCTGGCGATGGCAAAAGTGACGAAATCAGTGTATTAATGAAGAGCCTTGGGAACATGTGACTTGAACGTGAGTAGGGGATCTGTGCCCTGAGATTTCATGTTTTTACTATCGCACCAGGCACTCTTTTAAGGGCCGGATCTGTATTAACCTATAGAATCTTCATAACCGGAGGGAAAACCACCTCCTTTTACAGTCTCGTCTCACTCTATGCGTCTCTCAGAAAGCGTTACACATCCCTGCCCAGGCACTGAGGTCACGTGTACACAACTGCTTGGAAACCAACCAGCTTTACTTCCCTTTCCCAACCTTTTTCTCGTACTCCTTTCTCTGCCTGAAGGCTGTCCCTAAAGCCCCTTGTGCAAATCAAAAATCTCTCAGCTGGGGCATCAGACAACCTTCCTGTTCCATGTCTCCCTTCCTTCGGGTGTCAGGTAGAGACAACTACAGCCCCATCCCCTTGGGCGTCTGCAGGAGCAAGCATCTGAATGACCGCACTGCAAGCAAGAGAAGCCCAGGAACCGGCTCGTGCTAACCCTCAACGTGCGGGAGGCTTTTATCCCACAGTGGCTTGATTTCAACCTATACACTCAGGGTGGGCTTCCCAGGTGGCACCAGTGGTAAAGACCCTGTCTCCCAGTGCAGGAGACATAAGAGATGCATGTTCCATCCCTGGGTCAGGAAGATCCCCTGGAGGACAGCATGGCAACCCACTCCAGTATTCTTGCCTGGGGAATCCCATGAACACAGGAGCCTGGTGGGCTACGATCCATAGGGTCACAAAGAGCTGGACACGATGGAGTGACTTAGCATGCACACATATGCTCAGGAGTGCAAGCAATACATTTATTTTTCTAGCTCTAAATTTAATTTCATTGTCAAGCCTTCCTTTGCCAGGTGGTAAGAACTTACTTGAGTCAGGGTCTCACTTCCTCCCTTTCTTTGAGGTTGAGCCTTAAACCCCAGAGATTGCATTTCAGGTCACTGGCCATGGTTAGTAATCTGGATGGATATGCAATGAGATGTCCTTGTTTAGTCTTGGTCATGAGAGTTAAGGCTGCCTCTTCTCACCACAACACACAAAGCCCCAGCAGCAATCCCTGCAACTTCCACGCCATGTATGGATGGAAGCAACTCTGACTCCTGAGGCCAGTTTGCCCTTTGGTGAGGAAGGCTGGGCACTGCGTTATACCATCTGCCTATCGTCCTCATCAGTCTAGATTTGGTGGCAAGGAATACTCATACACCTAGGCATTTAACAACTGTCGGAAGGATGGCAGTGCCACCTTCTAGGTGTGACTTCTGAAACCACACTGCAGAACTCACTTGCCAGGGAGCTGCAACCTCTGCCAACATCAGAACTATGAGGATTCCAGAGGCTGCCCTTGAATTACTGCCTCAGGACAGCATCGTGATTCAGGATGAAGACAGTGACTCCACGGCAGCTGGCTCTAGAGCCTCGCCTGCCGCTCTGGCACTGGCAATCGCTTAGATGCTCCACACTCTGCTCGTGACACCTACCAGACCAGCATCTGGATGCTGGGCCTGCTTTTCATGCTGCCATGGAAACCGCAATCTTCCCTGACAGGCATGAAAGAAGAAACCACAGAAGTGACTTCAATCACACCCTTCCCCTTCCTAGGAAGGTGCGAGGTGAGGGAAGGATGAGGCAGGAAGGCAGGGCCTGAAGCCAACCACCCAGGAGTCTCTGAGATCCCTGCACCTTAGGGCTTTCCCAGCCTTTGTAGGCTCGGTGCCAATTTTGGGCTCAACCTTGTCCTGCAAGCCCTTGCCAACGCTTTATCCTCTCAACGCTCTCTTCATAACCACACTGCTGGTGTTGCCATCTCCCCATTCTACAGGTGAGGGAACTGAGGCTGACGGGAATAAAGTGCTTTAGTGCACATGGCTGCAGGGATAGAGTTAAGGTGTGTTGATTGTAGAGCTTATCCCACGTGGATTCCCGATACAAAATTAGATTTAAAAGGGAAGAGTTATTTGTAATAAAAAGTCAGGACAAATTATAAACTTTAAAACGCTAACCAATCACAAGATCTGGACAAATAGCAGTATTTTATTTATCATCTGACATCTCCAAGATACTTTTCTTACCTTTTTTTTTTTTGGCTTCATGCTCTTTGATTATTTCATTATGACAAAGATTTTTATAAAACATTTTTCTATTGAGAAAACAGAAGGATCACCTCATTTTTTTCTCAGCTCAGGTGATCAAAATCTTGTCTATCATTGCTAGTTTACAACTATTTATGCTAGCTTTATAACTCATTATTAGTAATACCTATACATTATCAAAATTTGAGAAAGTTTCTTCCCTAGACGAACTGTTGAATTTTAGAGACACTTCAAGTTTTCTGGGTAGTGACTAATCTTAAATTCTTTAACTGAAGGACTCCCACTTACCAGTTTATTACTGATGTACGTACTTAATCATGTATTCTGAGTTTCATGTTATCTCGTCTATGCTAGAATTCTGTGCTGAATCAGCAAGAAATTTAAACAGTGATATTATGATAATTTTTAAACTTCCATTAAAAATACAAGTAATACACGGTGCATTTATAATTACGTATGTTGTGTAAGTGAGGATGCTCCTGAAAGCAGAGCTTCCAACCGCACTAAGTGTTGAAAGAGTCAGAGCCTTCGCTTCCTGGAGCACAAAGCTGGTGCTCAGAAGCACATCCCACACACACGTTTCTGACCCCTTGCACTCTAAACCACGTTTCTCTTCTACTGCCCACTGCTGGTGCACACACCTTAGGACACACCCACATTGGAGGAGGGCCACTGGCTTTGCACCTCCCCACCACAGCACTGCTCACTGACGAAGGCTTTCCTATCTCTCCTTGCTATTCTTTGGAACTCTGCCTTCACATGGGTATATCTTTCCTTTTCTCCTTTGCCATTAGCTTCTCTTCTTTCCTCAGCTATCTGTAAGGCCTCCTCAGACAGCCAATTTGCCTTTTTGCCATTTCTTTTTCTTGGGGATGGCCTTGATCACTGCCTCCTGTACAATGTCACGAACCTGTCCATAGTTCTTCAGGCTACAAAGAAAATTAGATCTCTTCAAGAAAATTAGAGATACCAAGGGAATATTTCATGCAAGGATGAGCACAATAAAGGATAGAAATGGTATGGACCTAACAGAAGCAGAAGATATTAAGAAGAGGTGGCAAGAATACACAGAAGAGCTATACAAAAAAGATCTTAATGACCCAGATAACCGCGATAGTGTGATCACTCACCTAGAGCCAGACATCCTGGAGTCTGAAGTCAAGTGGGCCTTAGGAAGCATCACTTATGAACAAAGTTAGTGGACGTGATGGAATTACAGCTGAACTATTTCAAATCCTAAAAGATGATTCTGTTGAAGTGTTGCACTCAGTATGCCAGAAATTTGGAAAACTCAGCAGCAGCCACAGGACTGGAAAAGGCCAGATTTTACTACAATCCCAAAGAAGGGTAATGCCAAAGAATGTTCAAACTACAGCATGATTGCACTCATCTCACATGCTAGCAAAGTAATGCTCAAAATTCTCTAAGCAAGGCTTCAACAGTACATGAATTGAGAACTTCCAGATGTTCAAGCTGGATTTAGAAAAGGCAGAGGAGCCAGAGATCAAATTGCCAACATCCATTGGATCATAGAAAAGGTAAGAGAGTTCCCAAGAAACATCTACTTCTGCTTTATTGACCTCACTAAGGCCTTTGACTTGTGTGGGTCACAGCAAACTGCAGAAAACTCTTAAAGAGATGGAAACACCAGACTGTCTTACCTGCCTCCGGAGAAATGTGTACGCAGACCAAGAAGCAACAGTTAGAACCAGACATGGAACAATGAACTGGTTCCAAATGGGAAAGGAGTACATCAAGGCTATATAATATCACCTTGCTTATTTAACTTATATTCAGAGTACATTATGCGAAATACCAGGCTGGAGGAAGCACCAGCTGGAATTGAGATTGCCGGGAGAAATATCAATAACCTCAGATATGCAGATGGCGCCACCCTTATGGCAAAAAGCGAAGAGGAACTAAAGAGCCTCTTGATGAAAGTGAAAGAGGAGAGTGAAAAAGTTGGCTTAAAGCTCAACATTCAGAAAACTAAGATCATGGCATCCAGTCCCATTACTTTATGGCAAATAGATGGGGAAACAATGGAAACAGTGAGAGACTTTATTTTCTTGAGCTCCAAAATCACTGCAGATGGTGACTGCAGCCATGAAATTAAAAGATGCTTGCTCCTTGGAAGAAAAGCTATGACCAACCTAGACAGCATATTAAAAAGCAGAGACATTACTTTGCTGACAAAGGTCCATCTAGTCAAGGCTATGGTTTTTCCAGTAGTTATGTATGGATGTGAGAGTTGGACTGTAAAGAAAGCTGAGCACAGAAGAATTGATGCTTTTGAACTGTGGTGTTGGAGAAGACTCTCAAGAGTCCTTTGGACTGCAAAGAGATCCAACCAGTCTATCCTAAAGGAAATCAGTCCTGAACTATTCATTAGAGGGACTGATGTTGAAGCTGAAGCTCCAATACTTTGGCCACCTGATGCAAAGAGCTGACTCACTGGAAAAGACCCTGATGCTGGGAAAGATTGAAGGAGGAGGAGAAGGGGATGACAGAGGATGAAATGGTTGGATGGCATCACCGACTCAGTGACATGAGTTTGAGCAAGCTCCATGAGTTGGTGATGGACAGGGAGGCCTGGCATGCTGCAGTCCATGGGGTTGCAGAGTCAGACACGACTGAGCGACTGAACTGAACTGAACCACAGCATTGGGTTCTTTGGCACCGTGAGTTTAGGAGTGTTCCTCGCAGTCACTTTTACACCAGGATACTGCCAGTACCTTAACCAGAAATAAATGTGACAGAGCAGGACATAAAGCTATTGCATTAAGCCCTCAGTAAATCAATCATATATTCATATTTCCTATAACTAGACCTTAAAATGACAATGGCCATTCTAGTGCCACCTAATTCAAAGAGAAGTAGGAACAGAAAAAGACCGCATCTTCACCAATTGTACTTAAAACATTTTACTTTCACAGATGTTATGGAAACATATCGCCATGGCAACACACTGGAAGGACCCCTCCCAGGGTCTGAAATGTGAGAGTCTCTGAGGTTTCAGCATGCTGGGCCTCAAGGTATATCAGTGCAGCGAGAAACCCAGATAGAGCTTCTAACTCTACAACAGGGCCTCTTTCCATGACGCCTGAAGACCTCCCTGTTCCAAGAAGCGCCTGCATAGTCTGGGGACATGTGCCTGCTTTATATTAGCCACAATTAATAATCAGAAGCAGAGACACAGCCACTTAACGTATATCAACCCCTCTTCTGGGAGTGAGCTGTCATCCGCCAGTTCGCTTTTCCCGAGACAGGGAAATTGATCGGTCACTGGTGTCTGTGAATAGCACTCAAAAGGTATCGTATTTATTTTAGCTGCAGCTTCAAATCAGTGGCTATCTGCATTATGAAGAACATCATTCTATAAAACACATTTGGTCTTCATTTTTCAAATGCTCCTGAAGGGAACATATGGTAATCTGTTTAACTCTGTATTCCACAGAGATGCCCCATCCACCAAACCCTCGTGCTATTTTTATTATAAATTCATGTTCTTTCTATATCCTTAATATTCCCCCTTTCTGCTTAGATGATAAAAATACCTGAGGCTATAAGATTACCCTGTTTACCATCAAATTCATGAGTCACGCCCTCCAGTCATTAAATACAAGAGAAATGCTGTCTCCAGGGGATTAACAAGTGCATCCTGGCAGAGCCCATGTTCTTCTGGGCTTTAGACGAACTATTTTGAAGTTATTTGCGCTTAATTAGAACCTACGCTAGCATAAGCTATCTGTTTGAACTTCTGAATTGTCTCCCCTAACAGCTAACCCCTGCAAGTATTTCTCAATTGTCCAGTTTTGAGGCCGTATTTCAAAGTCTGATTATTTTCCCAGATCCGAAGATTGCTCCTCCTTGCTTCTATTCCCCCATCAGCAGTGTCATTTAAAACACTGATTTCACTTCTTAAATATCCCTAAGCTCACTGCCCATCCCTACTCCAAAAGAGAGCTCAGTGTGGAATGCGACAATGGGAACTGCAGGCCTTCATTCCAATGAGAGTTATTACTGAAGTTCAACCCCTAAAACAGAGTTGGCATTTAATTGGAAGCTTTTTGCCAGCGTAAGGAGGGGGGCATAGTTCCTGAAATTTGGTTTGCAGGAGAGGCGGAACTTCTTTATTAAAAAAAAAAACCAATACAGTTCTTTCTCCCAAAGCAGCACATCAACATGAACTATAACCTGCCTTCTCTACACATATCAGTATTTACAAAAGATGGTCTATGTCCAGGCAATTCTCTGTGGTCAAATTTATTTAGAAAACACTTCATTTTAAATCCCTCTCTTTAGTTCTCATAATGCAGATTAGCATATTTAAGGCTCTAGAAGTCCTTTGATAAAACAAACAAAATCTAACTCTTAAAAAATTCCCTGATTGCAATGACTCTTTTTCCTCTAACAGCCACCAAAACCAATGCTCTGCAAAGCACTGTGGGTAATGCTGCCATAATTAATTTTTTTCTGATTTTTCAGTGACATATTATGCTTTTAATATACAGATTTTATGCAGCTGAGGTGCATCTCAATAGATTTCAGAAGATTTGATCAAATTCTTTCTTGCAAGTTTGAAAAAGTAATAAATATGCTTGCATAAAATAATGTAGAAATTTTATATAAGCCACAGAATTAAGTATCTAAATTCAGAGTTTGAGTTCTGAAGACTTTTGGTTGCCTTTCAGGAACATCCCCAAATCTTAATTAACACAATTAGGTGACTGATTAATCATTACTCATTTACTCATTACTCATTCATTGTTCACTTATTTATTCTTCTTTATTAAACAACTACTATGTATCAAGCATTGTTGTGGGCGCTGAGACGCCACGGATACATATCCATAGCAAACCTGTCCCTGGAGGAGGGTGTGGCAGCCCACTCCAGTATTCCTGCCTGGAGAACCCCATGGACAGAGGAGCCTGATGGGCTACAGTCCATGGGGTCACAAAGAGTCAGACACAACTGAGTGACTAAGTATGGCACAGCAGAGTACAGGGAATTTATAACCTGTTGGAAAAATACACACTCATAAATCATAACACAAATCCTATTTAACTTTGATTAAAGTTAGTTCATTCTGAAGGAGATCAGCCCTGGGATTTCTTTGGAAGGAATGATGCTAAAGCTGAAACTCCAGTACTTTGGCCACCTCATGCGAAGAGTTGACTCATTGGAAAAGAGCCTGATGCTGGGAGGGATTGGGGGCAGGAGGAGAAGGGGACAACAGAGGATGAGATGGCTGGATGGCATCACTGACTCGATGGACGTGAGTCTCAGTGAACTCCGGGAGTTGGTGATGGACAGGGAGGCCTGGCGTGCTGCGATTCATGGGGTCGTAAAGAGTCGGACATGACTGAGTGATCTGATCTGATCTGAATGTTAGTTCTATGGAGGAGAAGAAATTAGTGCAGTGATAATATGTAGCAGGAGAAAATGATCCAATATTGAGGAGAAGAGAGATGTCAGGGAGGGCTTCCTGGAGGAGGTAACATTAGGCTATCACTGAAAGGATTACTTGGGACAGATCAGGATGAAGCAGACAGAAAGAGTATTCCAGCACCCCCCCCCCCCAAAAAAAAAAAAAACCCAATACACAGGAAGGAGTTTTGCTGACTCCAAGAAATGGAAAAAGGCCATGGGGCTGGAATCTGGAAATAACAAGAGAGGAGGGGTGGGATAAAGTTAGACAGATGTATGGGAATCGTTTCATTCCAAGATCAGTGCAAAGCATGATTCATCAAACCTTCTTGTTTCAAGGTAAAAATTTAAAAGATTTCTTGGTTTGGAAAATAAGGTGGATTCTATGCTGACCCACTTAAGCATTATTTTTTTATCATTAGATAAAAGATTACATCCAAAAAATGATAATTAAGCAGCCCCAAATAAAAGAGGCTTCAGTTATATAAGACAAACCAAGGCAGTTTTAAATCCCAGAATTCAGTGGTCGTGAGGCAAGAATGTCCTACAGCCTATCCAAAGGCTTTATCTCACATAAAAGCAACCAAGAGACCCATCACCTGACCGGTATGGCCCACGGGGGAGCTGTGACCCCCAGCCCACTACACCTTTGATCCCTCTCTGATACGGCTGAAATATATTGGTTCTAATCACAGCTAGTGAATGAGGAGAGGAGGTGGGCTTTCCATCTCCTTAGCACAATAAGCTGTTCAGAACAAGTCATCTTTATAAATAATTCCATATTATCCCAGTCATACAGCCTGGATATTTGGGGCTTACTTAATGAAATGGTTGGCTTTAAATATTTCCGGAGGCAGGCTTTTAAAATTCAGAGCATGTGCCTTCAAGACTGGAGGTCAGAGTTTGTGATCAAGTACTATGCCCTTCGACTTGAAATACTGTACATGACCTGTGGTTAGACGGATGACCTCCCAGGAGTCAGGAGCTGGTTCTGGGGGAGGAAAATGCCTCTTTGAGATTATTTATGATGAATAATACTACTAATAACATTGCCTTAATTCTCCAAACTGCTCCGTTTGTCTTCTTTATCGCTGTGAATTGGAATGTCCAAAATGCCAGGCGCTCACCAGTGAGACCTTCCCTTTCCTCCACCTCTCTGGCCAGCTCTACAGTCTTTGAGTCTTGTTGGATCTATACAGCAAGATCTATCTCCTCCCCTCCCCTTCTCAAGCCAATAACACCCGATCAGCTACTTTCTTGAGGTGATGAAAAGAGGGCTTCTCCATCAGAAAGATCTGGGCTCAAATCCAGGTTCACATTTCAGAGAGGTCACTGTCCTTCTCTAAGCCTGGTTTTCTACAAAATGGGGACGGGATGAGGCTGGGGCTTCACCAGGCATCGTCGCTTCAGGTGTGCAAGCTGAGCCAGTCTGCCGGAATTCCACGCATGGCTCCCCCATGTGATTTTGGAAGAATTACTTAACCCCTCCAAACCTCAGTTTCCTCATCCAGAAAATGGGGATTATACTAGGAGAAGTGTCGTGAGAACAGTGAGAGGATACTGCAAACCCCTAGGAAGGTGGCCCACGCTGAGCGAGCACTTACTGCTTAGACCATGAGTCCAAAAACAGGATGTGGCAACATCGGGGCTCAACCAGACGGCATCTCTGGAGGACACTCGGGGGTCAGCTTCTGGGGCCACGAGCCCCTCACGACACCCCACTCTGGCCCTGGTCGGCCACACTTGGTGCCACCACTGTCCTACTCCCTGATCCCCTGAGTCTTCCTCTGCCTCTGTTCCCCTCGCTGAAGCTCACGGCAGCCTGCTTTCACCCCTCCCCTCGTTTGGCAGCTCCTTGGTCTTTGCTGCTGGCTCAGACGGTAAAGAATCTGCCTGTAATGCAGGAGACCCAGGTTCTATCCCTGGGTTGGGGAGATCCCCTGGATAAGGGAACGGCTACCCACTCCAGTTTTCTTGCCTGAAGAATTCCATGGACCAAGGAGCCTGGAGGGCTACAGTCCATGGGGTCACAGATTCAGACACCACTGACACCAGGGGAGGCATCCTTCCAACCCCGTGCAGGACTCAACACTCCCTCCCACGGCGTGAAGACCACCAGACCCAATTTCACCCTAGGCATTAGGAGACCCAGGATTCTAGCTGCCCAAAATCAATCTGAAGGAGGAAATTCAAATTCGAAATTTTACTAGTTTTTACTAGGCTCCGCTTCCTACCACACGACAACAATGTGATAAAGCCAAACAGACCTTTTAAAAATAGGCGGGTGTGGGTTTTTTCTTTTTTTTTTTTTCTGTTTATATTGTTGATGAGATAACACACCATGGAAGGAGCATTAGGACTGTGTTTAAGAGCAAGAATTGGACTTCCTGGGTCGCACTCCAGACTCATTAGTAACCTCAGGCCAGGTACTGATTTTCCTTTTCAGTCCTTTTCTCACCTATAAAATGGGTAATAATATTAATTTTTCATGAAATGTTACATACAATGGTTAGAATACCTGGCACAAAATACTCATCGATTAGCTACTGATGCTTGTAGTCACTTCAAATGGTAGCATATAGTAACCAAGTAGACGACTTGACTCCCCTGTGCCCCCCGCTTCTGGGGACAGGTTCTCTGGGAAGGTGACATTCAAACTGAGATCTGAGAATAACAGAGGAATTACCAGGCAGAAAGACAGGAGAATGGAAAGCTGGGAAAATATGATCAATCGAGCATTTATCTGCATAATGTCTATCTCACTCGTGTTGACCAAAGATCAGGCAACTACAGCTTCTGGGGCAAATCGAGCCCGTGGCCTGTGTTTTTGCCAAGGAAGGTTTATCAGGATGAAGACAGGCCCTGTTTATGTGTTGTCCACAGCTACATTCTAGCTACAAAGGTAGAGCTGAGTAGCTGAGACAGAGATCATATGGCCCTTAAGTCTAAAATATTTACTATCTGGCCTTTCCCAGAAAAGCGTGCCAACCCCTGGTCTAAAGCACAAGACCCATGAGTGCAAGGGCCACATTTTCGCCTGTGCCCTGCTGTTCCTTTCTTCCCAGGTCTGTCTGACCTAGTAAATCTCAGTAGATAGTTAGAACAGGAATAAATGCAGGATATCTTGTGTCTGCGCCACATTCTCAGGACTTCGATTAAAATGAAATCCTTGAAATGATCGATGCCAGAACGTAGTTTTCCTCCAAGAGTCATCACTGGTCTCCACACGCACGGAGAAGCAGCAGCTGGAAGTGGTGGTCTAGGTGACGGGCGCACATTTATCTCAGCAAGTGATTTCCTGCAGGGCACTTGGATCAAGACTGGGTCCAGGCTGAAATGAGACAGCGGTTCTGTAGGGTACCAGGCAACCTAAGAAGGACGGCAGTGCAAGGAACATCCCCCTATGCCAGCTTCAAAGGTGATTCACGACGTCTATATCAATGATCTTAATCCAAAGCAGCAACCCTTCCATCCGGCATATGCCAGGAGCGTTGTCTATGCACTCTGCACAGTTGGGGCCGGAGAGGCCTCTGCTGGCGGGCTGTCCTGTCCACTGTAGGATGTTCAACAGCACCTCTGGTTCCCAGCACCCCCTTGGATGATGGTAGCGTCCTCCTCCAGACATGATGTTCTGAACTGTCTCCAGCCTTTCCCCAGTGGCCCCAGGACGGCGAGGTGGAGCGAGTGAACAAAATCCCCCTCAGCTGAGAAGGACTGGAGACACTGAAAACTCCTCCTCTTCCTTTGGGAACTTTCAAAACAGATATTCCCCCAAATGGATGTTTAGAAGCTGTCTGATGGCTCAGTGGTAAAGAATCCACCTGCCAATGCAGGAGACAGGTTCGATCCCTGGGTTGGGAAGATCCCCTGGAGGAGGAAACGCAAAGCACACTCCAGTATCCTTGCCTGGGAAATCCCATGGACAGAGGAGCCTGGCAGGCTACAGTCTGTGGGGCTGCAGAAGAGTCAGACACGGCTTAGCGACCAAACAACAGCAACATCAAATATTCCATAGCCAACCTTTGAATTCAAATCACCCAGCGTGTACTTTCACATCCACCTAGGTGGGGGCCAGTTAAAAAATGACAATGTAAATACTTACTAATAACATTCTGGAGATGAATTTTCACAACGAGGGGCATAACTTTTTAAAAACTTTAATTTGATCCCAGGTTGAGAGCTGTGCGCCCTCTTTGGAGCTGGGGTGATATTTTGGTGGTCGTTTTAAAAACTCCCCGGCACACATGCAATCCACGTGCTGTGATCCCCACATGCCTGATGGATCAGCCATGATAAGGAATCTCAGAACCCTCTCTCTCTGCTGCTCACCAAGCCTGCACCAAACCTGCCTGTCTGCCCACAGCTAATGCTACACAAGCTCCCTCAGCAAGGGCAGGTGCACAGGAGGATGAGGCGCCTTTGCAGGGAGGACTCAGGAGGTGAGCCGGGAACCAGACAGACAAGGAAGGAGAGCGTGTGGCAGGCAGCTTCTGGTTTTTCAGTGAAAGAGGAAAAAGCTGAATGTCCCTCCCCAGGAGGGGAGATTCACGACAGTGCCATCTTCGCCTAAGTGAGTACCGAGACTAAGACTCCATGATTACACAGGATGCTCTACATTCCAAACATCAGTGGGGTTGTGGATACACTTTTCATTTGATTATTCTTATTATTGCATATCAATTACTTCATCAACAATTTCCCTAGCAAAGGATGAATCATAGATTTTAAACTAGCAATCCATAAGTATATATAGTGTGTATATATATGTATATATATGCATAAGTATTCATAACAGACTGGTTCCAAATAGGAAAAGGAGTTTGTCAAGGCTGTATATTGTTACCCTGTTTATTTAACTTCTATGCAGAGTATATCATGAGAAACGCTGGACTGGAAGAAACACAAGCTGGAATCAAGACTGCCAGGAGAAATATCAATAACCTCAGATACGCAGATGACACCACCCTTATGGCAGAAAGTGAAGAGGAACTCAAAAGCCGCTTGATGAAAGTGAGAGTGGAGAGTGAAAAAGTTGGCTTAAAGCTCAACATTCAAAAAACAAAGATCACGGCATCCGGTCGCACCACTTCATGGGAAATAGATGGGGAAACAGTGGAAACAGGGTCAGACTTTATTTTTCTGGGCTCCAAAATCACTACAGATGGTGACTGCAGCCATGAAATTAAAAGACGCTTACTCCTTGGAAAGAAAGTTATGACCAACCTAGATAGCATATTGAAAAGCAGAGATATTACTTTGCCAACAAAGGCCCGTCTAGTCAAGGCTATGGTTTTTCCTGTGGTCATGTACGGATGTGAGAGTTGGACTGTGAAGAAGGCTGAGCGCCGAAGAATTGATGCTTTTGAACTGTGGTGTTGGAGAAGACTCTTGAGAGTCCCTTGGACTGCAAGGAGATCCAACCAGTCCATTCTGAAGATCAGCCCTGGGATTTCTTTGGAAGGAATGATGCTGAAGCTGAAACTCCAGTACTTTGGCCACCTCATGCGAAGAGTTGACTCATTGGAAAAGACTCTGATGCTGGGAGGGATTGAGGGCAGGAGGAGAAGGGGACGACAGAGGATGAGATGGCTGGATGGCATCACTGACTCGATGGACGTGGGTCTGGGTGAATTCCGGGAGTTGGTGATGGACAGGGAGGCCTGGTGTGCTGCGATTCATGGGGTGGCAAAGAGTTGGACACGACTGAGCGACTGATCTGATCTGATCTGATTCATAACTGTATATGTATATGCACATTATATATATATATACACACACATCTCACATTTTGCTTTTTTAAAAAGAGATTTTCATGAAAAGTTTGGACCTGGTTTCCCTTCACAAATGGTTGTGAAGAGAACAGTTGAACAGTTCATTGAAGACCTACAAGACCTTTTAGAACTAACACCCAAAAAAGATGTCCTTTTCATTATAGGGGACTGGAATGCAAAAGTAGGAAGTCAAGAAACACCTGGAGTAACAGGCAAATTTGGCCTTGGAATACAGAATGAAGCAGGGCAAAGACTAATAGAATTTTGCTAAGAAAATGTACTGGTCATAACAAACACCCTCTTCCAACAACACAAGAGAAGACTCTACACGTGGACATCACCAGATGGTCAACAGCGAAATCAGATTGATTATATTCTTTGCAGCCAAAGATGGAGAAACTCTATACAGTCAGCAAAAACAAGACCAGGAGCTGACTGTGGCTCAGACCATGAACTCCTTATTGCCAAATTCAGACGTAAATTGAAGAAACTAGGGAAAACCACTAGACCATTCAGGTATGACCTAAATCAAATCCCTTATGATTATACAGTGGGAGTGAGAAATAGATTTAAGGGCCTAGATCTGATAGATAGAGTGCCTGATGAACTATGGAATGAGGTTCATGACACTGTACAGGAGACAGGGATCAAGACCATTCCCATGGAAAAGAAATGCAAAAAAGCAAAATGGCTGTCTGGGGAGGCCTTACAAATAGCTGTGAAGAGAAGAGAGGCGAAAAGCAAAGGAGAAAAGGAAAGATATAAACATCTGAATGCAGAGTTCCAAAGAATAGCAAGAAGAGATAAGAAAGCCTTCTTCAGCGATCAATGCAAAGAAATAGAGGAAAACAACAGAATGGGAAAGACTACTCTTCAAGAAAATCAGAGATACCAAAGGAACATTTAATGCAAAGATGGGCTTGATAAAGGAGAGAAATGGTAGGGACCTAACAGAAGCAGAAGATATTAAGAAGAGGTGGCAAGAATACACAGAAGAACTGTACAAAAAAGATCTTCACGAACCAGATAATCACGATGGTGTGATCACTGACCTAGAGCCAGACACCCTGGACTGTGAAGTCAAGTGGGCCTTAGGAAGCATCACTACGAACAAAGCTAGTGGAGGTGATAGAATTCCAGTTGAGCTATTCCAAATCCTGAAAGATGATGCTGTGAAAGTGCTGCACTCAATATGCCAGCAAATTTGGAAAACTCAGCAGTGGCCAGAGGACTGGAAAAGGTCAGTTTTCATTCCAATCCCAAAGAAAGGCAATGCCAAAGAATGCTCAAACCACCGCACAATTGCACTCATCTCACACGCTAGTAAAGTCATGCTCAAAATTCTCCAAACCAGGCTTCAGCAATATGTGAACTGTGAACTTCCTGATGTGCAAGCTGGTTTTAGAAAAGGCAGAGGAACCAGAGATCAAATTGCCAACATCCGCTGGATCATGGAAAAAGCAAGAGAGTTCCAGAAAAACATCTATTTCTGCTTTATTGACTATGCCAAAGCCTTTGACTGTGTGGATCACAATAAACTGTGGAAAAGTCTAAAAGAGATGGGAATACCAGACCACCTGATCTGCCTCTTAAGAAATTTGTGTGCAAGTCAGGAAGCAACAGTTAGAACTGGACATGGAACCACAGACTGGTTCCAAATAGGAAAAGGAGTATGTCAAGGCTGTATATTGTCACCCTGTTTATTTAATTTATATGCAGAGTACATCATGAGAAACACTGGACTGGAAGAAACACAAGCTGGAATCAAGACTGCCAGGAGAAATATCAATAACCTCAGATACGCAGATGACACCACCCTTATGGCAGAAAGTGAAGAGGAACTCAAAAGCCTCTTGATGAGGGTGAAAGTGGAGAGTGAGAAGGTTGGCTTGAAGCTCAACATTCAGAAAACAAAGATCATGGCATCCGGTCCCATCACTTCATGGGAGATAGATGGGGAAACAGTGGAAACGGTGTCAGACTTTATTTTTCTGGGCTCCAAAATCACTACAGATGGTGACTGCAGCCATGAAATTAAAAGACGCTTACTCCTTGGAAAGAAAGTTATGACCAACCTAGATAGCATATTGAAAAGCAGAGACATTACTTTGCCAACAAAGTTTCGTCTAGTCAAGGCTATGGTTTTTCCTGTGGTCATGTACAGATGTGAGAGTTGGACTGTGAAGAACGCCGAAGAATTGATGCTTTTGAACTGTGGTGTTGGAGAAGACTCTTGAGAGTCCCTTGGACTGCAAGGAGATCCAACCAGTCCATTCTGAAGGAGATCAGCCCTGGGATTTCTTTGAAAGGAATGATGCTGAAGCTGGAACTCCAGTACTTTGGCCACCTCATGCGAAGAATTGACTCATTGGAAAAGGCTCTGATGCTGGGAGGGATTGAGGGCAGGAGGAGAAGGGGACGACAGAGGATGAGATGGCTGGATGGCATCATGGACTCGTTGGACGTGAGTCTGAGTGAACTCCGGGAGTTGGTGATGGACATGGAGGCCTGGCGTGCCGTGGTTCATGGGGTCACAAAGAGTCGGACACGACTGAGCAACTGATCTGATCTGATCTCCCTTCACCACCAGGAAGACCTGCCCGCACACACCACGCCCACCTCCTTAAATGATGATGACTCCCTGGGGGGGGGCTGCAGCCTGTTGGCTTACCACAGTCCCCACCACTCTCCAGTATGACCCTTGTCTATTTCACACATTCAGGCGAGCTGCCTGGAACCACTTTCATGTCCGTTTGCCTCTGCTCATACAGATTAATTTTATCTTTGCCTTTGTCCACTTCCTGCAGCCAAACCAATCCCTTTTCATTTGCAAATACGCCTCTTCCAAATGCATTGCTTTCATAAGAGTTTGTCTGACTAAGCTAATCCAAATTTCTGCCTCCCACTGCTTTTTCCACCCAAATATATCATACTTCATTTATGGGAGCGCTTTTCCAAATGCACCCTGTGGGCCAAATTCATACTGTGTACAGGAAAAATATGGATACTATGGTTGAATTAATTAAGAAAATTCAATAGTGTACAAAGTTAAAAGTGTTTTTGCAGGAATACTTTTCCGAGTCTATAAATGCAAATGCGGTCTGTGACTTTCCAAGAGTCAGGGCACAGTATGTGAGCATTTCCTAGTTTTCCATGGAACTTCAGAAAACTCTCCTTTCATATTTTCTTGCCTTTTAAAAAATGTATATTTATAATCTCTAGTATTTTTGCTCATTGTTTTTGATCACAGCTAAGTTGCAGAGAAGGGAAGGGAAAGTCATCCACAGAGATGGGGAAGGAGGTAGAAAGGAGAGCAATTTTGGACTTTGCAAGGTAGAGTCAATAAAAAGCAAAATGTGATCGCCATCAGAGTAAATACCTCTGCATAGAAGAGAAGTTATTTTGAACACTCTCCAAAATAGGAAAAACAAGGTCTCTATCAAGGACCGCCCTTTCCACTGAATACATCCGGCTGGTAAAATGTATGCTGTGTTTTTCTTATTTCTTTTATTTCGTTGAAGATCTGTAAAAACTTTGTCACAGACTGTCACCAACATGCAAAACTGAATTTGGGCAACACTGGTCTACATTACGTTAAATCTGGCAACCGCACAGACTCAAAAACCACTGTAAAAATAGTTCCCACATGAGAGAAGGGATGCAAAGTTTCCAAGGCAGGAACTGCCATGAGCTGCGAAAGCTACAGAGGCAATAGGGAGAGAAGACAAAGATGAGATGGAAGAGGACTTTCCCCGGGAGCGGCTTTCCATAGAGTCCCTTCCCTTAGGCTGATCTCCCACTGCCTTCCCTGGAGAGGGTTTGCAGTTCTGTGGGAGCCGCAGGGGCGGCCCTGCATTGACCGGAGATGGTGATGACCAGGATGCAAAGTGGATGATCTTAACAGTTTGGATCAGAACAAGAAGAAACAGAAGCGGTGACTTGTAAAATAAGCCAGCACAGTCTAAAACCTTGAAAAATGTGTTATTTAAACAACTTCAAGATGAAAAATGATGATGATGCTTATGGAGATTTTAAGTAATAAAAACACAAGATACAAATATGTCCCAATTATCCGCCGTATGGATGGTTTTGCCCCATGACTGGTGGGTGGTTATTAGTCACTGGAGCAAATCCCTAGAGTTATACTGGGTAGAAACTTAATGAAAGTCTTATTGTATTTTACAAAGCCTTATTTTTTGGCCATTTAATCCTTACTAATTGACTGTGGTGATAAAATATGGAGCCTCCAAATAATCCATTTTTATTTTGAGGAAGGTTTATTTTCTCTTTACTATTGCTCTACATATGGGTTTCTCCTGTAGAGATAAATAAATCCTCGGGGGCAGAAAATGAAACTACCCCTTTTAGGGTCCTCCTGCCTGGCACCTGGTTGAGTTCTTGCTAAATGCCTTTGTGAATAAACAAATGAATGTGAAAATAGATGATGACTAAAGACCAGAAAATAGCATATTTAATTTTTTAATTTTGGGGGGAATTTATTTTTTTATTATTTACTTATTTTTAATTGGAGGATAATTGCTTTACAATATTGTATTGGTCTCTGTCATACATGCACATGAACCAGCCACAGGTATACGGAACTCCCCTCCCTCTTGAAGCCCCCTCCGCCCTCCCCCCCATCTTGGCCCTGCAGATTGTCAGAGCACCGGCTGTGAGCTCCCTGCGGCATTCGGCAACTTCCCACCGGCTACCTGTTTTACATATGATAATGTATTGAGATAATTGTAGACTCACGTGTAGCTGCAAAAAATAACATAGAGGGATCTCAGGTGCCCTTGGCCCAGATTCTCCTAATGGCAGCATCTTGCGGAACTATAGCACAGTTTTACCACTCAGATACTGATACTGATGGAGTTAACCACGGAACATTTCTAGCATCACAAGGATACCTCATGACAATGCTCTTTGGTAGCTACTTTCCTCCTACCTCCAAGCAAAAGTCAAGGTTCCCTTCTCAGCTTCTGTTGACCCCAGAAAGGGGAGCTAGGGCGCCCTATTACTGCTGGGGAGTCAGAGTTCTAGCTCCCCACTGGCCTCACTGACACCCCTGGGGGAAAGGGATGGACAGTTACTGGTGGACTGTGGTGAAGTCCTGACTCTCCTGGGGGTCTCCTCTGACCCCAGTCAGGTAGGGGATTTGGGGAACCTCATTACAGACTCATAGGAGACATCTCAGCTTCCCATTAGCCTTTGCTGGTGTACATGGGGTTTCTGCCACATTTCTTTCCCTGTGTGTGTGTGTGTGTGTGTGTGTGTGTGTGTGTGTTTGCTCAGCTGTGTCCAATTCCTTGCAACCCCATGGACAGTAGAAGTAATTAGTGAAGAGTAATAGGTTACAGTCTTAAAACCTGGAGATGAAAAGTGAGGCCCGAGGGTTAGGACAGAAAATTGGGAGCTGAAAACTGACAATGATTTTTAATCATAAAGGGTTTGATCCCTGACCTGGGAGGATCCCACGTGCCGCGGAGCAACTAAGCCTGTGCACCACAGCTATTGAGCCCGTGCTCTGGAGCCAGGAGCCACAGCTTCTGAAACCCGCGTGCCCAGAGCCCGTGATCGGCAACAGGAGAGGCCTGAACCGCAGCTACAGAGTAGCCCCCGCTCACCAGAGCTAGAGAAAGCCCATACGCCAACAAGGCCCAGCACAGCCCAAGGTAAATACAGCTCACATCACCATCCACAGGCTGCATTTGCTAAGACTCAAAGGAAGGACTTGGTCTTTTCAAATATGTTTCCTAAGGGTTGAATCAAATTGATCACCCTCTTCCAGGGAACGTTCTCTAACACTCACCTCCACTATCTGGGTTACATGCCCTTCCATGTGCCATCAGAGTCCCTTGTCTGTCTCATAGAATTTATTCCTTGAGCTGCTTGAGGGCTGGTATGATATCCCCAGGATCTAGTTCCAAGCCTGACATACTGTTCACATGTAATACTTAAAGGAATGCATGAATCTGCTATCAACTGGTCAGTTTGGGAGAAGATAAAACAATAACAGAAATGGAAAAACTTCAAGAGACAATACCCTGATACGACGTGAGCAAAGGGGAGTGTGACAGGCAGGACCCTGGTTTTGTTTTTCCAAATAGATGTTTATGGCAGCCCTGTTTACGATGCTGCGAAGTTGGAAACAATCTACTCCATCAACGTGGGAATAGAGAAATGAAATGTAGGATATTTAGCAGGTCAAAAGGAATGAGCAAGATCAATATGTTTCAACATGGGGAGGCCTCAGAAAGGCAGTCAAAGGAAAAAAGCAAGTAGCAAAGCATGCACACATGACACTTGTACATAAAAGTAAAAAGAACTGCAAGCAATTCTATACGTTCTGGGTATAAACAATGAAACAACTGCATGCATTTTCTCAGGGAAAATAACACAGGTACAATTGAGTTAAAGATAAAAATGATTAGAAAGCCATATTTCACTCATAATGGTGGCTTCTGTAGGGGACGGGAAGAGAACTGAGTGAGCGTGTCAGAGGAGACTCCGCACCAATCTTATTGTTCTTTTTGATTTAGACGGAGAATTCTTTAATTGCATGTATGACGCATACGTAGACATTTTTTCCTTCTCCACCAGAAGTTGGTATATTCCTAGACTTGAAACATTTGCAAATTGTGACCCTAGTGCTCCAGAATATCTTGGTAGGTTTGTGGAGTTTTTTTTTTCCCTTTCTCCTTCTTCATTAAAAACTGAGAAAAACATTTGTGAAGGATGTTGCTGAGGCCAATTCTTCTCATTTTGGAACCATCTCACTGTTTGTCAACTGCCAGCTTTGACATTCTCTCTCACTTCCCACGGTCTGGCATCCGAGGAGGAGTCTGGAGCCAACTCGACTCTCCCTGCTGAAGAAACAGCTTAGCGGCCGGCACCGTGTTTGCAGAGAACGAGTAAATGTGCCATTTTCCCTCTACTGCAAATGCCCAAGCGTGTGTGTGAGGACGGGGAGATCTGCCTCATGGCAGAGGGGTGCCATCGGCATCCTCTGTAAGGAGGGTTAATTTTTGATACGTCTTGTTGTTTGATGGAAGTCTTGATGGTAAAACAGAAAGGCTTCCAGACCCCACCCCTTACTCCCATAAGTTTGCAATCAAAAACAGACCATATGAACACAAATGTTTCATAATAATGACAAATGTTGATTGCGAGCTATACATCTCAACATCTCTCTAAACAAAGTTCTACTATTAGCAAACCCATTTCACAAACCAAATAAACTGAGAAAAGTGAATTGCAGAGGGTCATATACTTAATACACAACAGAGTTCAATTCAAACCCTGGCTTTCTAGATCTAGACAGATCCGGTGCCTCTCACCCATCTTTCTTCATGACCCCAGGTCACAGTCTCTCCCATCTGGTGCTCAGCAAATAGAAGATCCTCACTGAACACTTCTTGAATGAACTGATGAACATTTTATATCTGACAGACACTTGATTAAAGGACATTGTGCAAAATCAAAGGGGTGGTTAGAACTTCTACATATACTGACAGTGAGCAGCATAACCTTACCTGGAAAATAATCATGGGATCTGACATCATAAAGACAGTCACAACCCTTGACTACTCTGCTTACAAACTTGGATACGTTCCTTAGTCTTGCTAAGCCTCAATTTCCACATTTGTAAAGAGGTGGCGTGTGGCCAGCAGGGCTCTACAGTGACCCCCAGGATTCTCAGCCCTTGGGGCTACACCCTCTGTGTGCAGCCCTCGCCTTGAGTGTGGATAGAACCCAGGAATATGATGGGATGTCCCATCTGCAATGGGCTACTGATCCGTTCACTTGGAATTAATCAAATAGAGATTGGCCAGAGTGGGTCCGATTTAATGAAGAGCCTTTAAAAGAGGATGAAGCTTCAGAGAGAGGAGGCTGCTGGCCTGGAAGAAAGTGGACTGCCACGCTGTGAGCGGGGGCCACGTGGAAGGAGACACAGGCCTCTAGGAGGTGAGAGCAGCTTCTGGTCGACAACCAGCAAGAGAAGGGGCACGCCAGTCACACTGCAACAAGGAAACGGACTGTGCCAACGACCAGTGAGCTCAGAAGAGGGCCCGGGTGACCAACACAGCCTCTACCAATGGCTGACCTCAGCCTGGTGAAATGCTGGGCGGAGGACCCGGCTAACCCATTCCCTGACTCTTGACTCGTGTTACTGTGAGATAATTCATTCATGTTCTTTTAAGCTACAAAGTTTGATATCATCTGCATACAGCAATAGAAACCAAGGTAGACAGTGACACATGACATAGTGACATAAAACTTCAGTAAAATAGTTTGTATAGCAGTGATACATGACACGGTAATACAAAAATTAAATAAAATAATAGAGGTGAATCGTGTGATCGCAGTACATTTGAGCCCCCTCGTTTCCTGGGAAATGTGAAGCTACCCACACACCGCTCTGAATGCGATCGAAGGACTTTTGCCCTCCATCTTGGTCCATGAAGACAAAGACCACACTAGGGATGGTGAGCGGAAAGTTGGAGGGAGCCTGAAGCCCTCGGCCATCACAGGAAAACCGTCAGCTTGGACTTGTGCATGGAAGCCACACCTTGCAAATGGACTCACCCTTCTGTGGTTTCCCTACTAATATTAGCCCAACTCAGTTCTGTTAACAGGTCCTAATCAGTGAGGCACACAGTTCAATTTATTGACTCACAATCAGGATCTCATCAGCAAATATATTGACAATGTTGACCTTATGCACAGGAGCAGGATACACTGGACTTTCAAGAACAGACAAATTCAAGTCATACGATACATAAAGAGTTGCACTCTCTCATCAGACATGAATTTGAGCAAACTCCGGGAGATGGTGAAGGACAGGGAGGCCTGGCATGCTGCCGTCCATGGGGTCACAAAGAGTCGGACATCACTTGGCGACTGAACAACAACAAAACCACTTGTTGGCCAAGAATTCTGGAGAAGAGAGTTTTCATCTTAGTCAGAGGTGGGAGTAAATAACGAGAGAGATCAAGATAGATGGAGACACAGAGAGAGAAGGAAGGCACGTGGCACCTCTGTGTGGCTGAGTTCCTCGGGGCCCCCAGCGTATTTAAGAGGCATCCTTCATTAGCATCACCATCATCTGCCCCATCAGCAGAGGAGGGCCAGCAGCCAAGAAGGAGCAGATCCGGTCACAGAGCTCATTTCAAGGCTCGAACCACAGACCTCTTCTTTTCTGGAGAGAACTTCTATTTTATCAAGAAAACTGCTGATTGCAACCGCACTAATCTATGACTATTTCCCACACATGCAGAAAAGGAGGTGATGCGATCAAACGCAGCACTAATATTAAATTACTGCAACTGGTTTACACTGCCTGCACGGCGTATCCGCCTCCCTTTGCAAGAGCTTGTACATGCACACAGAATCTGCAAACTCCTTCCAGGAATACAAAAGCACCCTCCCTGATGTTGATAGGAAACAGGACACTCACTCTCTCCTGACATATTTGTTCTTTAAAAACAAATCAATGGCACGGGGCTTTGGCACCTGAATGCAGAACACGGCTTGATGAGGCGAAGATGGTCTTCATTAAGAACATTAATATTCATAGGCAGTAGAGAATCTGACACAAGAGAGGACTCACTAACCTTTTCTCATATTAGATTTTTACTTCTTAACACAATTACAGTCCGGCAATGACTTAATTAATGCTGCTTTTCGTCAGACGCCTTTAAAGAGCTGTCAATTTGGTCCTGCAGAGGCTGTCAGCGAAGCAGAAAGACAGTCATCTCAGTGAAAAAGACACAGGAAGAAATTCAAACACTTAATAATATTCAGAGTGCTAAGCAAAGTCACATATCAACCGGGATTAAGAGAGAATTTTTGTCTTTTCCTTCCATCTTGTTGAAGTGAGCCTTGGCAATGGCGCATCGGGAATTGACTACTGGGTTGAGAAGGTGCAGAGAAAGATGCAGTGAGCTGTGTGCACGCGGAAGGAAAGTCGCTCCCCAGCTTAGAACTGCGGCCCATCAGCGACCTATCACCCAGGCGGACCCGGGAGACCCGGCCTCTACCGCCGTGGCAGGCGGCACTGGACCTGAACGCAGAGCCTGCTGTCCAGACTCTGCTCTACAGGTGAGGAAATGAGCCAGTTCCATGTATCTCTGACCCAGATATTGCAAATCTAAGCTCTGTTGGCCAAAATTTCACCTGCAGTTTGTTTTTGTTTTTTGGTTTTTTTTCCTTAGACAGTATACCACTAAAAGTGATTAAAGTATCTGCCAGGATATGAAATTTCAGGGGGCAGGTTTTTCTTTACGACTTCGAATATTTAGCAACCCTACCTACTGCTCCTCACAGCCATGACCCACAGAACTTAAGAGGCAGTGGCCCTCTCTGGCTTTACCACCAAGCCCCCAGCTTCCACCAGGGCAGCTTTGCAGTTTTCCTTTACCACCCGACCCTCATGGCCCAAGCGACCGAGTAGCTCTGCACCCAACTTGACTTCGGCATGTTTCGAAAAACCATCCCAGACCCTCCCAGATGTCAACACATGTGCTCAGTCACAGGATTAGCGGTGTGAACAAACTATGCTGCTTCTGAGGGTTTTCTCCTCTGGTGATTTCTTGGCTAAAACAAAGTACTTTTGCCACATGTCTACATGAGAACCTCCCAGTTCTCAGCTGCATCGAATCACAACACTATTGGTATTGGGGATGGATAACTGTCTGCTGCGGGGTCTATCTCGTACATCAGACAATGTTTAGGAGCCTCCCTGCGCTTTGAGATAAGATGTCAAGTCAGTAGCAACCTCCTCTGTCCCCCCCTGTAACAATCAAAAATGTCTCCAGACATTGCCAGGGGTACCCTAGGAGACAAAGTCACCCTTGTCTGAGAAACACTGGTCTATCCAGCCCCTCCTCTGCCTTCTGCCTCAATGCCTCATCCTCAGAGAGGCCTCCCTGATCTCTCTCTCACACTCTCCCTCGATTCTCGGCTAGGGCACCCTGTGCAGGTACGCTGTAGGAGATTTTTTCTTCTTCATTTAGCAGCTAGATTAAAAGCAGCATGAAAACAAAGGCCACTAAAATATTATCTGAGTAACCGATTCAGCATTTCACGCTGGACTGTAAGGTAAGCATGCCTCACCAGCGATGGGTTGTGAATCTCGTCCCTGGATGGCTTTGGGGAAGAGTCACAACATTTCTATTCCTTCCCAGTTAAGCTATCAGTGACTCGGGTCACACAGACTTGACAAGCAAACCCCCTTCCTTACGCCTGTGCGGTTCTGCTTTCAACGCTCAAAGGTGTCAGATACTAAGTCCTATTTGTTATATTCTGGACACTGACTTCTGTTTTGGAAAAGATGAGCAGTCGCATAGAGAAATGACAGTGTGGTGATGCCTTCATTTTCTTCCGGCCTGAAATGCTGCAGCTCTGTCTATGGAGTCGCAGAGGGAGATGCACATTTCCTTCACTCTGGGAAGAGTTACTGGGGGCGGGGGGCATTGTTTAGCCATGCCAGGAAAGCCCAGGAGCTACTCTATCATCTGAGCTGGAGCGGCGACAGCAAGTAGGGGACAAGGTGTCTGGTGCAAAGAAAAGTTTCCTGCATTTTTCCTTTGGTTTTACTCATTATTTTAAGATCCTCTATGATTCACTGAGGTGTTCTTAAGGCCTCTTCACAGGCCACAAAAGGGGGCTCGCTGAGAAAGAGGGGCATCCTGGCCGGGGACCCAGAACCAGTATCAGTCCCTTGAGGTCTGCTGGAGACACCTGCCCAGGGCACAGCTTGAGACTAAGGCTAGGGAGATGTCACATCCTGAAGCTATCGCATCCTGTTGAGCACAGAAGTGAAATGCAAGAGGGGTTCTAAGGTTAGAACATCACTCTGGTCAAAGCTAAAATTCGAGCAGCCTCAAGGACTCCCTGCAGCGGTGGGCAGAGCCATGCGGGTGGGTGGGGCCTGTTCTCAACAGTGACACCATGTGGCAGCACCAGGAACAGCAGCAGCTGGGGCCTGAGGTTGGGTTCCAGCCTCTCTAACCCATTATTTTTCCTCTCCAACTGGTTTTTGAAGCAGAGTCAATCTGTGAAATGACTATTCCTTCCAGGACTCAGGAACAATCCATGTGGTCATGAGAAGTAGAGTAGGGGCTCAGTGAAGATGGCATAAGGGATACCCAAAATTTCTACTTAGGAGTATTCATGGGGTCTCAAAGTAATTAACTGGAACTTTCCAATAAAACAGGGTTAGCTGTTTTTGTTTCTCAAGCTGCAGAATCTCACTGTACCGGTTGCGGGTTTCAGAGTTTGCAAGTTAATCTGGCTCTGATGTCAAAGACAAAGGAATCTGTTATAAGACCACTAGTAAAGGAGAAAAGGAAAGATATAAACATCTGAATGCAGAGTTCCAAAGAATAGCAAGGAGAGATAAGAAAGCCTTCCTCAGCGATCAATGCAAAGAAATAGAGGAAAACAGCAGAATGGGAAAGACTAGAGATCTCTTCAAGAAAATTAGAGATACCAAGGGAACTCGATAAAGGACAGAAATGGTAGGGATCTAACAGAAGCAGAAGATATTAAGAAGAGGTGGCAAGAATACACAGAAGAACTGTACAAAAAAGATCTTCACGACCCAGATAATCACCATGGTGTGATCAGTGACCTAGAGCCAGACATCCTGGAATGTGAAGTCAAGTGGGCCTTAGGAAGCATCACTATGAACAAAGCTAGTGGAGGTGATGGAATTCCAGTGGAGCTATTTCAAATCCTGAAAGATGATGCTGTGAAAGTGCTGCACTCAATATGCCAGAAAATTTGGAAAACTCAGCAGTGGCCACAGGACTGGAAAAGGTCAGTTTTCATTCCAATCCCAAAGAAAGGCAATGCCAAAGAATGCTCAAACCACTGCACAATTGCACTCATCTCACACCCTAGTAAAGTCATGCTCAAAATTCTCCAAGCCAGGCTTCAGCAATACGTGAACCATGAACTTCCAGATGTTCCAGCTGGTTTTAGAAAAGGCAGAGGAACCAGAGATCAAATTGCCAACATCTGCTGGATCATCAAAAAAGCAAGAGAGTTCCAGAAAAACATCTATTTCTGCTTTATTGACTATGCCAAAGTCTTTGACTGTGTGGATCACAATAATCTGTGGAAAATTCTGAAAGAGATGGGAATACCAGAACACCTGATCTGCCTCTTGAGAAACCTATATGCAGGTCAGGAAGCAACAGTTAGAACTGGACATGGAAAAAAAAAAAAGAACTGGACATGGAACCACAGACTGGTTTCAAATAGGAAAAGGAGTACATCAAGGCTGTATATTGTCACCCTGCTTATTTAACTTCTATGCAGAGTACATCATGAAAAATGCTGGGCTGGAAGAAGCACAAGCTGGAATCAAGTTTGCCCGGAGAAATAACAATAACCTCAGACATGCAGATGACACCACCCTTATGGCAGAAAGTGAAGAGGAACTAAAAAGCCTCTTGATGAAAGTGAAAGAGGAGAGTGAAAAAGTTGGCTTAAAGCTCAACATTCAGAAAACAAAGATCATGGCATCTGGTCCCATCACTTCATGGCAAATAGATGGGGAAATAGTGTCAGACTTTATTTTTCTGGGCTCCAAAATCAATGCAGATGGTGACTGCAGCTATGAAATTAAAAGACACTTACTCCTTGGAAGGAAAGTTATGACCAACCTAGATAGCATATTGAAAAGCAGAGACATTACTTTGCCAACAAAGGTCCATCTAGTCAAGGCTATGGTTTTTCCTGTGGTCATGTATGGATGTGAGAGTCGGACTGTGAAGAAAGCTGAGCACCGAAGAGTTGATGCTTTTGAACTGTGCTGTTGGAGAAGACTCTTGAGAGTCACTTGGACTGCAAGGAGATCCAACCAATCCATCCTAAAGGAGATCAGTCCTGAGTGTTGTTTGGAAGGAATGATCTAAAGCTGAAACTCCAATACTCTGGCCACCTCATGCGAAGAGTTGACTGACTGGAAAAGACTCTGATGCTGGGAGGGATTGGGGGCAGGAGGAGAAGGGGACGACAGAGGATGAGATGGCTGGATGGCATCACTGACTCAATGGATGTGAGTTTGAGTGAATTCCGGGAGTTGGTGACGGACAGGGAGGCCTGGCGTGCTGCAGTTCATGGGGTCGCAGAGTCGGACACGACTGAGCGACTGAACTGAAGTGAAGGATAACTTAGATTTTAAAGTTTCAGGACTGGAGTTGGGAGAATTCACTGCCCTCTGGTTGGTGTGTTCTCAGTGCGTTATCCCACTGATTGATGGAGTATATCCATATTCGGGCTGGCCTGCCCTGAGTTATGAACACAGAGGACTGACCACCCTTCCCGTCTCTCCCATCAGCCCCTCATGATGTAGGGTTGCACATATAGGCTTTGATGAGACCCAGGTCCGAGTTCATGTTCCGGCTCTGCCATTTATTAGCTGTGTGTTGTCATTGTTCAGTCACTCAGTGGTGTCCGGCTCTTTGCGACCCCGTGGACTGCAGCGCGCCAGGCTTCCCTGTCCATCACCAACTCCTGGAGCTCGCTCAAACTCTTGTCCATTGAGTCGGTGATGCCATCCAACCAGCTCATCCTCTGCCGTCCCCTTCTCCTGCTGCCTTCAATCTTTCCCAGCATCAGGGTCTTCTCCAGTGAGTCAGCTCTTTGCATCAGGTGGCCAAAGTACTGGAGTTTCCGCTTCCGCATCAGTCCTTCCAGTGGATATTCAGGGTTGATCTCCTTTAGGATGGAGTATAGTCTTAAACAAGTTCATCAACCTCCCAAGCCTCAGCCTCCTCACCTGTAAAACTGGTGGCTATTTCATCCCCGCTAACTCTCATTGAGAAGTACTTTCAAGCCACGCTACGCGCCTTACAAGCGCTACTTGATGTAATCTCCTAACGTCTATGGGTGCAGGCACTTCTCATGAGCAGAAGGTGAGGGTTAACAAAATGCCCAGGATAATGCAGCTAGGAAGCTGTACATTCAGGATGTGAACTTGAGCTGCCTTAGATCTTGTGTTTCATTTCCTGCTCTGCACACAGGTGATGGGATTTATGACCATCAGATGAGATCAGCTATTTCCGTATTAAATACCATAACATGGGCCCCTACCATGTAACACGCAGTTAGGGATCAGCACATGCACCCTCCCATTCTGTACACACATTAATCTCTTACTCTTAGACACCACCTCTGTCTTATCCGTTTCTCTCCACTAATAGTAAAATCTCTTTGTTCAATTATTCAAACATGGCCTAATTCTGCAGGCTCTGTCGTTGGTCAAAGCCTTCCTTCTAAGAATTTCTTTTTCTTCCTTTTGTTCAAGAAATTGTTATTATTTGAACCCAGGTTCTCTTACTCATTCACACATAGACAGGAAATACAATTTTTGTATACAATCCTAACATAAATGTTGGAGTTAGTTCCTGTACAAATTGATTGTCTGGGGCCTCTACTGGTATCTTTGCCCCTATTAAGACCTTCTCATGTTGATAGTGAGCCTTTACGTATAACTGCATATATTGAATTGATTCTGCACGTAGATTGAAAACTTATCTAAAGGTCCATCTAGTCAAAGCTGTGCTTTTTCCAGTGGTCATGTATGGATGTGAGAGTTGGACTATAAAGAAAGCTAAGTGCCGAAGAATTGACGCTTTGAACTGTGGTGTTGGAACATATTCTTGAGAGTCCCTTGGACTACAAGGAGATCCAACCAGTCCATCCTAAAGGAAATCAGTCCTGAATATCCACTGGAAGGACTGATGCTGAAGCTGAAACTCCAATACTTTGGCCACCTGATGCAAAGAGCTGACTCACTTCCTCGAAGAGGATGAGATGGTTGGATGGCATCACTGAGTTGATGGACATGAGTTTGAGCAAGCTCCAGGAGTCGGTGATGGACAGGGAAGCCTGGCGTGCTGCAGTCCATGAGGTCGCAAAGAGTCAGACACGACTGAGTGGCTGAAGTGAACTGAAAACTTATAGCTGATTACTGATGGGAGTTGATTTGGCCTAGAAGTCCCTCCAAGAGTTCAAGTCATATTTAACATGCTTAGATTCTGTAGATCTAAAACAATCTGCCTTTAAAACTATCATTAGGGGGGCTTTGCTGGTGGCCCAGTGGTGAAGAATCCGCCTGCCAGTGCAGGAGACACAGTTCACGATGATCCCGCACGCCACGGAGCAACTGCGTGTGTGTGCCACAATGGCTGAGCTTGTGCTCTGGACCCCGGGAACTGAGATTGCGGAAGCTCGTGCACCCAGAGCCTGCGCTTCGCAAAATAGGCCACCGCAACGAGAAGAACGCACACCGCATCTGGAGAGAAGCTGGCATAGCAGTGAAGACCCAGCACAGTCAAAAATTAATTAAATGAACAAAATTTTTAAAAAGCTGCCATTGGAAGAAAAGCATCCTGATTTTCTCACTGCAGTTCCGCCTAATCCTTAACAGGCCAACCTGGCGGGCAGGCCTGAGTTCACAGGCCTCACTGCTGCACGTGGACTCTCAGACATTTCACGCCTAGGGGGTCCAGCAGACGCCCAGAGGGTGACCCACATCTATCACTGAATGAACCCACTTGTCTCTGAGGACTCTGTGTCTTTGGGGAGTCACACCTGTCATGGGAAAGACTGAAAACACCTTTCAAAGAAAACCTAATTTACTTTGAGAAGCGCGTGTGCCCCGTCAACAATCTTTTTGTGTACTCTTCCATGGACGGGATGATGGAACAGACAATTTCAAGCCAAGGCACTTTTCTAAGACACCTGTCTGCTGATAACTGATCATGAAATACAAGCACCTCGAACGCCCGAGAGGAGGGACGGCAATGCATCCACTGCAGCAGGCGGGGGGCCCGATGGATGTTCGCGCACCCGTGTTAGGCAAGTTCCGCCCTGCTTAGGGGATCAGAGAAAGGTTGTCAGGTCTGAGCGAAAGAGGCAGCTTCCTTCTGGACTCTGCTTGCCTTCCCCAACATGGAATGTGAACTGTGTGTCACGGAAACGAGCGTGAGAACGCTCATCCTATAAAATGGGTTGAAGAAAATGGAGGGGGATGTCAATATAAATATTGATACGCCGTCTGCTCATTTTGGAATTAGAATGCAGATGGAGAGAGTACACTTAAAATGTAGATCTTACCACAATTTTCAAGGTTATTAGCAACTGTTTGTATTGATACACGTCTATATAAAGTCAACTGTGTTAACAGACACTGCGTATTGAATGCCTACTAGGTGCCAGGTAACACCCTAAATTATTTACATGTCCTATGGCATTTAATCCTGACAGCAATCCAGGGTGGAGGGGAACTCTGCTTGATTTTAAGGATAGGGAAACTGAGGTCAGTTCTCTCTGACTTTAAGATTTATACTCTTAAATTTATGCTATATATATATATATAGAATTCCATTTCACACACAAATGTGCATACACACAGCCATCTGCATTCACGATCCCAGATTCTCGTGTATGTCTGTAGATTGCACTCTGGGAAGTCTCAGAAAACGCATGGATGCAGAAAAAGCGAATAACTGCGCACTGCAATAACCCACAGGGTGGCTGCCAACAAGGCTTAATTTAAAAATAAACAAAGTGAAGCAAACATGCAAATACGGTAACAGCAGCATTCTGCGTTTACACTTCGTCTCTTTCACAAACAGCTCTGAAGTTCTGACGCAGAGGCGGGTTTGGGGCATGGGCATGTGTCCCCTCCTCTTCAAAATGCCTCACACGGCTTCCGAATCAAAACCCCTCTGTGTGAGGACACAAGGCGTTCAGCGGCGCCCCGTTTGGGACACCTTTCTGAAGCAGTAACTGGAGGCAGAGATAAAAAAATGAACTTTTTCTTATAAACTTGTGCTAACTCTTACATGCACTTTTAATGAACAGGTCGGATGTGGTTCTGAGGATGTCTGCATTTTTCTCTAGACCTCATTTCTTCCCTTCGGCTGTAATGAGAGGGGAAGACAGGAGCAGAGAGCCGCTCCAAGTCCTGCAATAGTTCATAAATATCTCTTTAAATATGAAACTGTCGAAGCCCTCGGTGGCCATTACTTATTTATTAAGCTCCCTGTCCAAACTTCTCTCCATATCATGACCACTCTCTGAACTCACACATGATCTTCCGATATGTCAAACACGGAATCCGCTTCTCTCGCGTCCCATCATCCTCTCTCGCCTCTTTGCAATCACCTTTGCGTTGGCCCAACTTCTGTTTCATATTCATATTTTAATTCAGTGCAGTGTTCTATGTGCCATTGATTTGCCCTACTGTCTGCCTTGGAATCACACACAACTGTAGGAAATCATTCCACCACAGGCGTTTTCCAACCAAAATCCTTTTATTAAAAGAGACAAAAACTACAGTGTGATATGTGGAATCTACCCAACAACACACTTTACTAAAAAGTATGGCAAGTATATAGGCCTCCTTTAAAATAATTTTTTTTTTAATACAGAGAACCACGGGGAAGAAAGGGCTTCCTTGGTAGCTCAGTTGGTAAAGAGAACGCCTGCAGTGCAGGAGAGCTGGGTTCAACCCCTGGTTTGGGAAGATCCCCTGGAGAAGGGAAAGCCTACCCCCTCCAGTGTTCTTGCCTGGAGAATCCCATGGACAGAGGAGCCTAGTGGGCTAGAGTCCATGGGACTGCAAGAGTCAGACATGACCTAGCAACTAAACAGAACTATGAGGAAGAAAATTGAACCATCATGACAAGTACTCTCACCTCAATATAACAATTAAATATTTTGGTGTGCTTTTTTTTGCACAGTTTAGATTATAATATGTATCATATGAATTCTCCTCTTAACATTAAAATATAAGATTTTCACATACCGATAAAAATATTTCCTAATCATCAAGAAAGAAGTGCAAAGAGGGTATGATTATTAAAACACAAAGAAAATAGCATAAAAACAGGGCAGAATTCTAATCTTGTATTCTGCAGCTTGAGCACAGCGTATCTGATGCGTTCTGGATTGCTTGAGCACAAGTCAAACAACACGCTATCAGCCTCCGACACAGCGTATCTGATGTGTTCTGGATTGCCTGAATAGCTGAGGGCTGTTTGTCTTATTCACCCTTATTCTGCCTGGTTAATAATCTCTATCAATGTTTTGTCTGACCATTATAAGCTCCATGAGGGGAGGGACCACGACTGAATCATTTCCTCTGCATATCCAGTGCCTAGCACGGCAGCAGGCACGTGCTAGAGCATCAGGAAGTGGGTGTCAAATGAATAAATTATCTATCTCTTCCTGAGGATTAGATGCCAATCAAGTGGCATTGGTATGACACTCAGAGAACAGGAAAATCAAGGATGTTTCATTTACTAGTTGACATGACAAGAGGAAAAGGGGATTCCTATCTAACACAGCGTTGTTGTTTTTTAATTATTCTGTCAGTTTAGAGGAATAAATGATTATAAATCCTTTTGTGAATTTCAATATGTTTAACCTCTGAAAGACTAGACCTGGTCAGGGAGCCTTTATAAACACGGTAAAACTTTCTCAATTACCTTTGGGGCGATTCTAGGACTTCTTCATACTGGGTTGCTGGTAATCACTACCATCCCCACTGCACATCTGAACACTTCATTATTCCACAAAGGAAAAGACAGGAGGCAGCCTTAAAAAAACAGAAAGCAGGATCAGATGACATCATGAGTGCTGGGCACTGCGTTGAGTTTTGTGAGAGGCTTTATAAACCTCACCACATGGCAAAAGTTTTATGCACAGAACTCAAGACGTGAAAAGAACTGTAGTTCCTTCCCAGACTTATTTACCAATTGTGCTTTATTTTCACCTTCAAAAATAGGGATAAAAATAGTACCTACTTCATAGAGTTATTGTAGTGATAAGTAAATTAATTAGTATCTTAAAGGACCAAGAACATTTTCTGATGTAAAGTACTCCCAAATACTAATAATTCTGCCCCTAATATATGTGTATATTTATTATTTATCATTATGTCACACCTCATATATGTCATGTTATATAATTTTATATATAAATGCAATTTATATAACTACATATGTGAAAGTTTCTCGGTCGTGTCCGACTCTTTGCTACCCCATGGACTATACAGTCTGTGGAATTCTCCAGGCCGGAATACTGGAGTGGGTAGCCATTCCCTTCTCTGGGGGATCTTCCCAACCCAGGAACCAAACTGGGGTCTCCAGCATTGCAGGCGGATTCTTTACCAGGTGTTCTACCAGGGAAGCCCATATATAATATAGTATAATATATATAATTAAATGAAATATATAATTATACATTAAAGTACATATTACGTATAATATAAAGTACATAAGTAACATGTAGTTTAATATAGTAAAATACATATTTTATTATATTTCATTATAAAGTTAAAATATTTTTATTGTAGAATAAGTATTTTTAAATTCTAAAAATATTAATATACATTAATTATTTTTATTGTTCAAATTTTGGAAGAAACAGAAAAGAGTAAAAAAAAAAAAATCACCTGTCATCTTTCACCAGGAGATAACCTCTATAATAACAAACAAACATCTCTATGTTTCAATAGGAGCAGTCTTTCTAAATGTATCAGTTCAGTCAGTTCAGTTCAGTCGCTCAGTCGTGTCCGACTCTTTGCAACCCCATGAATCGCAGCACACCAGGCCTCCCTGTCCATCACCAACTCCAGGAGTTCACTCAGACTCACGTCCATCGAGTCAGTGATGCCATCCAGCCATCTCATCCTCTGTCGTTCCCTTCTCCTCCTGCCCCCAATCCCTCCCAGCATCAGAGTCTTTTCCAATGAGTCAACTCTTCGCATGAGGTGGCCAAAGTACTGGAGTTTCAGCTTTAGCATCATTCCTTCCAAAGAAATCCCAGGGCTGATCTCCTTCAGAATGGACTGGTTGGATCTCTTTGCAGTCCAAGGGACTCTCAAGAGTCTTTTCCAACACCACAGTTCAAAAGCATCAATTCTTCGGCGCTCAGCTTTCTTGACAGTCCAACTTTCACATCCTTACATGACCACAGGAAAAACCATAGCCTTGACTAGACGGACCTTTGTTGGCAAAGTAATGTCTCTGCTTTTGAATATGCTATCTAGGTTGGTCATAACTTTCCTTCCAAGGAGTAAGCGTCTTTTAATTTCATGGCTGCAGTCACCATCTGCAGTGATTTTGGAGCCCAAAAATATAAAGTCTGACACTGTTTCCACTGTTTCCCCATCTATTTCCCATGAAGTGATGGGACCGGATGCCATGATCTTCATTTTCTGAATGTTGAGCTTTAAGCCAACTTTTTCACTCTCCACTTTCATCAAGAGGCTTTTTAGTTCCTCTTCACTTTCTGCCATAAGGGTGGTGTCATCTGCATATCTGAGGTTACTGATTTTTCTCCTGGCAATCTTGATTCCAGCTTGTGCTTCTTCCAGCCCAGGGTTTCTCATGATGTACTCTTCATAGAAGTTAAATAAGCAGGGTGACAATATACAGCCTTGACGTACTCTTTTTCCTGTTTGGAACCAGTCTGTGGTTCCATGTCCAGTTTGAACTGTTGCTTCCTGACCTGCATATAGGTTTCTCAAGAGGCAGGTCAGGTGGTCTGGTATTCCCATCTCTTTAAGAATTTTCCACAGTTTGTTGTGATCCACACAGTCAAAGGCTTTGGCATAGTCAATAAAGCAGAAATAGATGTTTTTCTGGAACTCTCTTGCCTTTTCGATGATCCAGCGGATGTTGGCACAAATCCTTCGATCTTTCTTGCCTCAGAAGATGGAGCCCACGTCTCCCCATCCTGAATGAAGCCCACACTTTGCACTTCTCTCGCAGCCGACAGGAAGTGGAGGAAGTGACGGAGTGTGAGTGCCTTGGGAAGCTAGGCCGCTGCCGCCTCCGTGTTGTCTCTCAGGCTGTCGCTCTGACAGAAGCAGGCCGCCATGCTCTGAGGCACTCAAGCAGCCCATGAAAAGGCCCACAGAGGAGGACCTGAGGCCTCTCACAACCAGAACCAACTCGCCAGCCATGAGGGCGACCCCATGAAGAAGGAGCCCCTTCCAAGACGCAGCCCACCCACATCCTGACTGAACTTCACGAGGGGCCAGGAGCTGGAACCTCTCAGCTAAGCTGCTAGCAAAGTCCTGACCAGAAAACCACGAGACAATCAATGTTTATTTTTGAAGTCATTTATTCCACAGCCTTAGATAACTTATACAATGACTCTCTATAGTCTTGTATAATTTCTGGAATTTCTGTTAGTTATTTCAGCTAAGCTCAATTGTTTTTCAAAAACTTTGATTACAAATTCTACATGTGGCTTCATTGCTTTGAATATTTTAACATATTGTTGTAAATCTTTGCAGATAGTTCCATTATCAACGGTTATGAGGGGATTCATTTTGTCACTTTTTTGTGTGTTGATCTCTCATGAGGGGGTCTTATCCAACTGTGAGTGGACTCCACATCCATTCGTGAAGCAGGTTTGGGATACAGATTCCTCGTGTTTAGTTTTAGCCATCTATGACATTGGATAACTAATAAGTTTCCTTAAGGTGACGTTGAAAAATGGGGGAGTTCCTTGAATTCTGCTTTTACTCATTGTTGACCTTTGCCTTTGTACAAGAAGCATATTTCTAGCTCCTTACCACCATACGGAAGTGAAGCCTCATTCCCCCCACCAGACAAGAAATTTCAGAATTAAAGTCTTTCCTGGACCCCTGTGAGGCTCTTCCACTCTTCCCAAGGCACAAACACGCACAGTTCTATTCTGCATTCTCTGAACACACTCTTTGCAAGCTCCCTCGATTTCTCCCTGTGTCTGTTGATTATCGGAGTATCACAACTATAGAATCTCTTCCCTTTTCAATCTGGCATCTCAAAATATCACACTCACTGAGACTTTAATTCTATTGACACACAACATTTTAAAGCCAAATATAAAATATTCCCTGAATTTCCCTGGTGGTCCAGTGACGAAGAATATGTCTGCCAATGCAGAGGACACGGGTTCAATCCCTGGTCCGGGAAGATGCAACATGTTACGGGCCACTCAGTCCAGGCGCCAAAACTACCGAGGCTGGGCTTTCGCGCCCTGGAGCTGCAGCTGCTGCAGCCCACGTGCTCTAGAGCCCATGCTCCACAAGAGAAGTCACAGCGACGAGAAGCTTATGCGTCACAACCAGAGAAAGCCTGCATGCAGCAACAAAGCGTTGGTGCAGCCAACAATCAATCGACCAATACAAAAGATTTGCAAACATGGGTACTAACATACAAACCTCTCTACAAGATCTGTTTTTCCACAAATGCTATTTAACTCTCCTGTTTGTCACTTCGTGCCCGCTACCCATGATCTAGTCTGTTTGTTAGTATAGTATCACCAAAAATTCTATCAGATATTTATTGCTATGAACTTAGATGACACGTTGGATGAGAATTAGTATGCCTTTTTTATAGTGATTTACGTTCAATTTTTATTATAATAATCCACCTATTGTCCAAGGCGCCCACGGCCACACCACATTGCTTTTCTTTCTTCTTTGGATAAATGGACGCCTTAGTCCGGCCCTGGGCGTCTCATAGCATGCCAGCCTCCTCCCTGACGCGCAGCATAGAGGCCGCCACGCGTGGAGCAGGGGCCTCAGAAGTACACGGTGAGCGCGGGTGCTCCATTTTCACTGAGAGCAGCTGCTCATTTGCTGCGAGAAGAGAGGCCTCAGGGTTAGAAGGGACGGAACCGCTCAGCCTTTAATGTTTTTGCAAACTTATCTTGTTGACAAGTGCAGCATTATAAATTTGAATCCATTAGCTAAAAGGACCCATAAATATTTGAATAATGGCCTTTTTAGGGTTTTACCAGTCTATCAAACTTGTCACATGTCCACTTTTTACATTTTTCCTACTGCTGAAAAGAGAAGGGCTGAACTGAATCTTACAGATGGTTTCTAGACATGGGTATTTTATCCTTGCTTTCGAAATGGAAATGCTTTCCCAAGCAGAAGTTAATTAACAAAACTGCACTAGTACCTACGGTGGGGGAGGACACCCTGTCCCCCGAGCTCTGCTCTCCTCCACTACACGGTGCTATCTGGGCAGCCAGGGCTCTGCCTCCAAGCCTTGCATCAAGAAATGGCCAGACGACAGGTTCTGGCCGGTGAAATGTGAGCAGATATGACCTGAGTCACGTCCAGAGAGTGGTTTATGGAGCCCATATGTCTCCTCTCTTGTCTTTTTCTCTAGCTAGCACTGAGGGATCTGAGGCTGTGAATGATGGAGCTATAAGCTAGAAGGAGCCACGGATATCAACCCACTTTCAGGAATAAAGTGATCCACATGCTGACCATGGACGCTAAGACTGGTCTGCTGCATGTGTGAAATGCACTTGTACTGCCTTCAGCTATGGAAGTTTTTAAATTGATTTCAGCAGCTAGCCATACTGCAGTTAATAATAATAATAACAATAAAAAAAAACACCCAGGGATGCAAGGATTCTTCAAAATACACAAATCAATCAATGTGATACACCATAATAAGTAGAAAGATAAAAACCATATGATAATCTCAGTAGATGCATACAAAGCTTTAAACAAAATTAAACACCCATTTATGATAAAAAAAAAAAAAACTCTTCAAAAATGGGCATAGGAGGAACCTACATCAACATAATAAAGAACTTATATGATAAACCCACAGCAAACAATATTTTCAGTGGTAAAAAACCGAAAGTATTCCCTCTAAGATCAGGAACAAGACAAGCGTGCCCCGTCTCAGCACAACTATTCAATATAGTTTTGGAAGTGGTAGCTAAGGCAATCAGAGAATAAGAAGAAATAAAAGGAATCCAGATTGGAAAAGAAGAGGTAAAACTCTCCCTGTTTGCAGAGGACATGATACTATATACAGAAAACCCTAAAGATACCATCAGAAAATCACTAGAGCTAATCAGGGAATTTAGCAAAGTCACAGGATACAAAATCAATACAGAGAAGTCACGTGCATTCCTATACACTAACAATGAAATATCAGAAAGAGAAATCAAGGAATCAATCCCATTTACCATTGCAACAAAAAGAATAAAATGCCTAGGAGATAAAAGAGCTGTATAGAGAAAACGATAGGGCACTGATGAAAGAAATCAAAGGCAACATACACAAAGAGATATTCCACGTTCCTGGGTTGGAAGAATCAATATTGTGAAAATGACTATTTGCTTTTGCTCAGTCACTTCAGTCGTGTCCGACCCTGTGTGACCCCATAGACGGCAGCCCACCAGGCTCCCCCGTCCCTGGGATTCTCCAGGCAAGAACACTGGAGTGGGTTGCCATTTCCTTCTCCAATGCATGAAAGTGAAAAATGAAAGTGAAGTCGCTCAGTCGTGTCCGACTCCTAGTGATCCCATGGACTGCAGCCCACCAGGTTCCTCCATCCATGGGATTTTCCAGACAAGAGTACTGGAGTGGGGTGCCATTGCCTTTTCCGGAAAATGACTATACTACCAAATATAATCTACAGGTTCACTTCAATCCCTATTCAATAACCAATGACATTTTTCACAAAACTAGAACAAAAAAAAAATCACAATTCATATGGAAACACAAAAAAAGCCCCAGTAGCCAAAGCAATCTTGAGAAAGAAGAATGGAGATGGAGGAATCAACATCCTGACTTCAGACTACACGGCAGAGCTATGATCCTCAGGACAGCCTGGTGCTGGCACAAAAACCGAATACACACACGTGGAACAAGATAGAAGCCCAGAGATAAACCCGCACACCTGTGGATACCTTACACCTGACAAGGGAGGCAAGAATATACAGTGGGGCAGATAGTCTCTTCAACAAATGGTGCTGGAAAAACTGGACGGCTACATGTAAAAGAGTGAAATCAGAACACTTCCTAACACCTACACAAAGATAAACTCAAAGTGGATTAAAGAGCTAAATGTAAGACCAGAAACTATAGAACTCCTAGAAGAAAACAGAGGCAGAACACTCTATGACATAAACCAAAGCAAGATCCTCTGTGTCCCTCGTCTTAGAGGAATGGAAATAAATACAAAAGTAAACAAGTGGGCTCTAATTAAACTGAAAAGCTTTTTGCACAGCAAAGGAAACCATAAACAAGGTGAAAAGACAACCCTCAGAATGGGAGAAATAATCTCAAGTGAAACTGACAGAGGATTAATCTCAAAAATATACAGGAAGCTCACACAAATCAATACCAGAAAAACAAACAATCCAATCAAAAAATGGGCAATAGAGCTAAACAGACATTTCTCCAAAGAAGACATACAGGTGGCCAGCAAACACATGAAGAGATGCTCAACACCACTCGTTATTAGAGACATGCACATCAGAACTACAATGAGGTATCAACTCACACTGGTCAGAATGACCATCAGCCAAAAATCTACAAACTGAACGCTGGTGAGGGCGTGGAGGAAAGGGAACCCTCTTGCCCTGTTGATGGGAATGCAAATTGATACAACCACTATGGAGAATAGTAGGAGACTCCTTAAACAACTGGGACTAAATTCACCATATGACCCAGCAGTCCCACTAACAGGCACATACCCTGAGGAAACCAAAATTGAAAACAACACCTGTAACCCAATGTTCACTGCAGCTAGGACATGGAAGCGACCTAGATGTCCATTGACAGATGAATGGATAAAGAAGCTTTGAGACATACATACATAGGAATATTGCTCAGTCATATAAAGAAAGGCATCTGAGTCAGTCCTAATGAGGTGGATGAACCTGGAGCCTATTATACAGAGTGAAGTAAGTCAGACAGAGAAAAACAGATATCGTATTTTCACGCATATGTATGGAACCTAGAAAGAGTGTAGTGGCGAACCTTTGTGCAGAGCAGCGATGGAGACGCGGACACTGAGACTTAAGGACACGGCTGGAGGGGGCGGGGAAGATGGAGAGGGCGGGAGGAATGGCGACAGTCACATGGAGACATCCATCCCCGTATGCGGAACACACAGCCAATGCGGATTTCCTGTGCAACTCGGGGAACTCAAACTCGGGCTCAGTGACAACCTAGGGGGTGGGGGTGGGGGAGGAGGGAGGGACACGGGTAAACGTATGGCTGATTCACACTGATTTTGGTAGAAACCAGTGCAGTACTGTAAAGCAGTTATCCTTCTATCAAAAATAAATGCATTTTTTTTAAAAACCTATTATATAAGTTAAAATAGTAACGGAACTCCTGGTTCCTTCTGCTGCTGTTGTTCTTCGTGTGGAATTACAGGTTCCTTTGTTGTTGCTGCTGTTTTCACAAGAGCATCTCCTACATTCTCCAACAGTGGCCTCCGAGTATATTTGCAAGAGGTGGGATGTGACTCGGCTGTCTTGTCTGTATTAGAACGTGGCTCTACCAAGCCTGTGGAACATCTTGCCGCCTGGCAAAGGCACCAAGCAGATACGTTTTTAATATGTGTCCCACCACCTGCTTGCCTGATTAACTTTAGAGGATTTGGTGCAGCTCTCCTCAGCCAACAACCGCCAGTCACAGCTCTGTGAACTCCTGCAGGGGTTTCGGCCTCACCCTGTCACCTTGGTGGTTTTTATGGTAGGTCATTATACACATTTCATCCACATTTCTAGGCTTTTTCTAGTCTACTCACAGGTTCAGCAGCTCACAATAAAGCTTCACCCCACAGCCATACCCCAGAGCACTACCATCAGGAATAACACTCTCCTGGTACCTCTCTCTGACCTGTGGGACTGTGTTAAAGACTAACATTCATTGTTTGATATCTTTGTTAAGTCGCTCCAGTCATGTCCAGCTCTTTGTGGCCCCATGGACTGTAGGCTGCCAGGCTCCTCTGTCCCTGCGATTCTCCAGGCAAGAATACTGGAGTGGGTTGCCATTTCCCCTCCAGGGGATCTTCCCAGCCCAGGGATCAAGACGGCGTCTCTGATGCCTCCTGCGCTGGCAGGCAGACTCCTTACTGCTAGCGCCACCCTGGAAGCCCCAACGTTCAACTGAGTTTTTACAATGTGTCAAGTCTTGTGCTAGATGTTCCATAAACATTATTTCTGCTAATCCTTGTAACAACCCTGTAGGATTTATATAATTATTTCCAAGACAGGAGATTTAAGGAAGTTAACTAATGTGTCAAAATTTACATAGCTGGTAAGTGGAGAAACATGGATTTAAACTTTAATTTGCCTTGTTCCAATTCCATGTGTTTTGGGGCTCTTATAGAGAATGTTAGGGGCATCCTAATTAATAGACTTTATAGCCCAGGGTTTCTCAAGCTTGGCTTATTGACCTTTGGGGCCAGATAATTCTTTGTTGGACGGGGTCATCTTGGACGCTGTAGGGCATCTCACAGCGCTCCTGGCCCCAGTCACCAGATGCCAATAGCACCTTCCCGGGCGGTGACAACCAAACATGTCTTTAGACGTTGCCAACATCCCTGAGGGGGAATATTACCCTCAGCTGAGAACCAGACGCAAAGCCCCATGTTAGAAATAGATTTTTATCCCTAAGGAACAGAGGTAGTAGCTTCTTTCTGATTAACAGAAAGTATGTAAGTGGCCGTGTCTCCATCTTCACTGTGGCCGCCAGGAAGCTCAAAGACAGACTCAGATGCCAACGGTAGCAAATAAGCTATGGCTTCACAGAAGAACCAAGGTATAAATAAAAAAAAAAAATTCTTATTCTGATTTTGAAATCAACTTGTGTACTTATTTGATCAAAGTTGAATCTTTCCAGGAATGATAAATATTCCTGTTTTCTCCTTATATCTTTTTGATAATTCTGATATTGGAAAAAAAAAAAAAACGTTGGACTAAGGAATTGAAATTTATTGAAACGTTATGGCTCTCGGAGTCATAGTTTAAAATAGGTCAGGCACAGTAAAATAATAGAAAGAGTAATTGTAAAAAAGAAACCAGAGAAGCTTTGGAAATGTTTATTTTCCTTCCATAGTTTCACTTAAAATGCTGAAAATTATTGTTTAATTAAAATGTTTTATTTCTAAGTTTAGAAGGGGAAGATGTTGTGATAAAATGGATACCTAAGATGTTTGTCTGAGATTGTGCTACCACACAGGCTCTCAACTGATACACAAAGGCAGATTCAGCCGGTTTTTGAATTCTGCCACATGTTTTCACAGATGAGTTTTCCAGTCTGTCAATTAGTGGGGAGATAAAAACTGGGTCCAGAACAAAGGGTGACTCAGAGGCTCGTTTGGGAAACAGGATTTCTGGTTCTGCCTCGACAGATTCGGAAGAAGAGGCAAAACATTTCCTGTAAATACCATCGCTAGGATGGGTCCTCACTCTCTCTTTCCCTCACCAAACAGAAATCTATATTGTGCCTTGAGTTGAGCCCTAGAGAAATTATCAATATTCACACATCTGGCACAAATCTGTTGGAAGGGAAAAAAAAAAGCCACGATGCCATCTGTATTTCCTCCGTCGTTTTACAGCACAGCTCCAGTCTCCTGCCGTCATTCTGTCCCACAGTCTTGTAAATATAAAGTCACATTACTTGGCTTGTTTGAGGACACTGTTCGTCATACAGGGAGGATGAGGAGATGATGTCACTGCCAGGAAGGAAAAAAAAGCACGCCTTTCCCAATCCCCCACCTTCCCTGGAGCACGAAGGAGCCAAATTTCATCAAGTTTGGCACAGTTGTGGGAATTAACATGACTGAAATGTATGCCAGATTTCAAAACAATTTCTAACAGTTTCTGTGAGACCGTGTAAGCAACTGAAAATTGACATGTTGTGTTGTGCCCGAGTCAGCCAACTGCTGTCACTGCATAATTAGATTTTCCTGCATGAGAGGAGAATTTTCTTTAAAAAATTATGAAATAAGGCAGAAACTAATATAAAGTAGAAGTGGGCCTGTGCTTTGCAAAGAGGTAGCCTTCCACTGAAGAAGGACTTTGGACGCACACGCGCGCGCACCCAGGAGAGGCCAACGGCCCTGGCTTTCTCAGCTTCACATGCATGAAACGCTCTTTGCAAAGGGAAGAGGATTCTCAGCACAAGCCAGATGGAAGTGGGCCCACTTGGCTGCCCAGGGAATGGCTGAAACCCAGAACTAAGAACAGATTTTGGAGCTAATGAATGTATGTTACTTCCTTCTAATACAGGATAATAGATGTGGCAGAACTGGGTGTCCCCTATCTTTACTCTCTGCTTCGGCAGTGACAGCAGTTTCTGCTGGGCATGAGGTCACTCAGCAAGACTACGTTCCCAGGCTCCCTTGAATCTCAGCTTAATCATGTAACTGGGGTCTGGCCAACGAGACATGAGCAGAATGTAAATTTCTGAATTCTGTGCGGCGCCCTTAACAGGAAAGGCAGGTACCCTCCTTTCTCTCCCTTCCTGTCTTCTGAAGGAAGTATGGTCATGAGGATGAGATTTGTACTATGTGGACACGGGCTGCTCCCTAGATGTGATGAGAGAGTGTGTGTGTGTGTGTGTGTGTGTGTGCTCAGTCGTGTCCAATACTGTGAGACCCAGTGGACTGTAGCTCCCAAGCTCCTCTGTCCATGGAATTTTCTAGGCAATAATATTGCAGTAGGTTGCCATTTCCGACTCCAGGGATCTTCCCCACCCAGGGACTGAACCTGTATCTCCTGCATTGGCAGGCGGATTCTTTGCTGCTGAGCCACCAGGAAAGCCCCGAAGTGGCAGTAATAAGCTAAAAAGAGGCACATCCCTGATACTGTTCAGTTGCCATAACAACCTTGGATGACCTCCTGGAACGTTCCATGAGAGACAGGCCAGTGACTGCTTCGGTTAAGCCAGCATAATTTTGGATCTGTTTTAACAACAGATTTGTCTATATCCTAACCACTATTGCGCTTGGAGACGAACTGCAGAGTTTGTAAGAGCTTTTGCAGGCAGAATGTTTATAGCCCTAGACGCATGTATCTTTGCTTCCCAGTCACCCTCTTTGAAGTATTAATAGATACCTTTTCCCAAATGACCTTTACTCTCTGAAAGGCAAAACACAACTCAAAATATCATTCCTTCAATTCATTCATTCACTCATGGTGAGGTGATTACAACATTATTACAGTTTTACAAATGAAGAAACTAGAAGTTAGAGAGGTGTAGTAACTTACCCGAAACCACACAAGTAATTTCAGTTTTTTCACATCCGTGAAACAAAGCTGTGGAACCAACACTAGAACACAGGTCTGCTGAGTTCAAAGCCAGTGATCTTAAAACCTCTTTGCTCCTCAACTATATTTTAGATGAGGCTTTTTTAAATCAAATTTGTGAGTAAAAGTTTCAGTATATTTGCAAAAAGGAAAAACAACAACAAAAAAAGGTTAATTTAAAAATTTTTAAATTCTTACATCAAGGTTTTTTTCTTGTGGTCAGTAATAGAAACCCTTAACCCAAACTGGTTTACCTACTAATGGGGCCTTACTGGCTTACTCAGGACTGATCCAGTCCTGGTTTACTTACTAATGGGGCCTTACCCGCTTACTCGCAACAGATTCAGTCCTGGCTTGATCCTGGGCGGGAACAATGCCTCAGAACACGATCCTTGCCACCTCTCAGCACAGCTCTTCTCCAAGTTGGCTTCGCTCCCAGGTTCCATACGATAACTCATGTTGTTTAATTACAGCAGAAAGTAGTCCCGCACACTGTGGTCTGACTGGTTTATGGGCCTTTCTGCGACTAATAACCAGGACCTAGAGGACCCAGGACTCTGATAGGTCAGGCACGGATTGCCCCCTAAATCCCAACCAGGCCACAGATTCTAAGAGTAGAGGAAACATGGTTCTCAAGACGCCAACAAGAGCACTGCCACCAAGGAAGAGGAAGTGGATACTGGGTAGTCAACAGTGTAAATACTCGCTGCGTGTCTTTATACACGCAAAGCTGTCCTACCGTAGGAATCTAGACTTATGTTTTATTATCCTTTCCAATCACTGGACTAAACTATTGCTATTTCTCCCTAGTATCCTTCACAGATTCACAGTCCTACCCACATGCTCACAAACATGTATGTGCAAATGGTACACACACACACACACACACCTTATTCATTCCTCTGCCATTGCTGTTCCAGTTTCCCTAGTTTCCGCTTGTCTTCTGGAGACAGCCAGTACTTCCAAGGGTGTAGCCAGTACTTCCACAGTGCGAGACTCAGATTACCATGACTGGGAGTCCAGGTTTCCCAACAAGTGTTTCAGTTCAGTTCAGTTCAGTGGCTCAGTTGTGTCCGACTCTCTGCGAGCCCATGAATCACAGCACACCAGGCCTCCCTGTTCATCACCAACTCTTGGAGTTTACCCCAACTCATGAACAAGTGTTTATACGATCTCAAACAAGTAACTTAACTTTTGTAAGCCTTGATATCTTCATATGAAAACGGGATCACAATCATTCCTACTGCACAGAGTTGCCATGAGGATTAAATATTATATGTGATTCATACAATACTCTAAGCACAGGATCTAACTTCACAATCTATGCTAGCCTGTATAGGTAGCAGGTCCTGGAGGGCCCCCTTACCCCTCCTTCCTCTAGAGAGTCTTAATTTCCCTGGACAGTCTGACCTAAGCTGCCCTTGTCTGCATTTCCACACTACTCAGAACTGACACGGTGTGTGCTGGCTCTGAGGCATACAGCGCCTGCATCGGTATTCTCTCATCCCAGCAGCCCACCCCCGATAGCAGACGCTGTCTCTCTCCCACACTGGACTTTAGCCCCCTGTTGAAGGATACAGATCTGAAGTCAGACAGACCACAGTCTAAGTCAGAGCTTTGCTACTTACCAGCTCTAAGATCATGTACACATTATTTAATTTCTATAAACTTCAGTATTCTCCTCCGCAAAATACAGCTGGTGTTGAACATAAAGAAAGCAGTATATACATAATGCTTTAGTGTGGCTCCATTCACATAATAGGTGCTCAGTAAACGGCAGCCGCTGCTTTATATTCCATGCATTTTCAATCTGTTGCAATGCTTCAGTTCTCAAACTTGATCATCCTAATAAATTGTCATGGAATGAGTGTGATTGATCTAAAGGCCTCTCCCATGCATGACTGGATCATATTTTGCAAATACCATTAATCTTTGTGGTCATATCAGAGTGGAAGGCACACTCAGATTGAATTAAAAAATTCCAGCAGTCAAGTTCAGAACAGGGATAATGACAGAGAACCAAGAACGACTGAGTTCCTATTATGAACTGCAAATGCCCTAGACAAGAATTTTATTATCTCAGCTGTTCCTCCAACAGTCTTGGATAGCAAAACAATCCAATAAATAGTAGCTTACAATAAAAATGTGATAAAATTTTCACAGTTTGGTAGGTGGCCTGTAGCTTCCCTGGTGGTTTTGTTTGGAGTTCACACAACTGCATTCAACTGATGGCTGTGGTGTGTGTGCGGTCATGTTAACTTGGCCTTACTCGGGTGTCCAGCAGGTCCTGTTGGCTGTCAACTAGAGCACCTCCACCTTGGTTCTCCATGTGTTCGCTTCTGTAAGCCAGACTGTCTTTCTTGCAGTATGGTGGTCTCAGGGCAGAGTCCCATCAGGGCGAGCCCCAATGGGCTTGTGCTTAGTAAGGCTCAGCTTACACAGCTCATCACAAAGGACAATGATATTCCATTGGCCGAAGCAAGTCACATGGCCAAGGCCAGAAATAATCTATCCTGTCTCTTAATAAGAGCTGTGGCAGGCAATCTGTGGTCATTTTTCACCTGTCACGGAGAGTTTAAACAAGGTGGCATGAGGCAACCAAGAGGCACAGTTAGAATCAAATTCAGATCTGAATGTTCCGATACTCTTTCCAATATATCACAATGTCTCAGAACAGTCCAAGAACCAGGATTCTCCGTAACCACCCAGATTTATACTTCATTTCTTACAACATATATTAGAGTCCCTACCACATGAAAGTGATAAAAAAAAAGTGAAAGTTAGTTGCTCAGTCATGTCCGACTCTTTGCAACCCCATGAACCATAGCATGCCAGGCTCCTCTGTTCATGGAATTCTTCAGACACCAAACCCAGGTCTCCTGCATTGCAGGCAGATGCTTTACCACTTGAGCCACTGGGAAGCCCTACCATACAACAGGCATCATTTCTCGTTCTGGGGTAGAGCAGTGTGCAAGACAAGCAAAAACTCTGCCTTCAGGAAGCTAAGAACCCGTAGCAATGTCAAATTAATAGGATGGGGGTAATTAAAGGAGAAGAAAACGCTAGATTGATCGGTCAAGAAAGGCTTCTCTTGGAAGACATAAGACAGGAATAGAGAAATGGAGGCAGCTTGGGAAGATGGTTCTAAGGGAAATGTCCAGGAAATGTAAAATCCCTAAGGCAAAAAGAAGAGTTGTGAGAGGTGGAGACTAGAGTTTACGGGATCTTGGAGGCCATAGAAAGGTGTTTGGATTGGACTTGAGTTGAAGCAGGAAGTGACTGCAGCATCCCGAGCAGGGGACCGATGCTGTCCACGTTACATCTGACTTGAATGACCCTTGCTGAGACACCCTAGTTTCAGCTGCCACGCAGCACGGACATTAAAGAGCAGCAAGAGGAGAAGCAGAGCTCAGCTGGGAGGTTAAGTGCGGACGCAGCAATGGAGAGAAGGGGAGGCTCTGCTCTGCGATAAGGGATTCTCAGCCTTCATGGTGATTTCTTGTGGGATGGACATTAGTAGACACAGAAAACTGCAGATAGGGTTGAGGATGTCAGCTAACACCGCTCACTGAGGCCACAGGTAATTGACAAAGCACTGAGTCTACTTCTTCATGAAACTGAATGTCATTGGCTCATTTTGTTTTCAAAAAACATGAATAGGAGTCTTTTTGAAAAATTACTTTCAAGTTCATACAAGCGTGGTAGGTGAAAAAGACAAAATGCTTTAACGATGAGCAACAGAAGGAAGAGGAGTCAGAAATGGATACTTCCTGGTTGCTGAGAATGCCTAAAATCCCTTGTTCCCAATCATGTTCTCTGGTTGGAAGTTAGGCATTCACCAGTCAACTAAAAGCGAGTCAAATCTAATCATGAGAAAAGAAGCAATGAGCATCACATGGACCACATTTCATTGTCCACCTGGACACTAACTGGATGGTACATCCACACAGTGCAAAACCCAAAGCCCCAGTGCCATTTCTCAATAAAAGTGAAAAAACACATTACCTTCCTCCTAATCTACTTTCTAGGCTTCCCAGGTGGTAAAGAGCCCGCCTGCCAATTCAGGAAACACAGGAAGCGCGGGTTCAGTCCCCGGGTCAGGAAGATGCCCTGGAGGAGGGCCTGGCAACCCACTCCATTATTCTTGTCTGGAGAATCCCACAGACAGAAGAGCCTGGTGGGCTGCAGTCCATAGGCTGGCAAAGAGTCGGACACGAGTGAGTGCAAATGAACACTCTACTTTCTGATCCCTATCGCTGCCCAACATACCAGCCTCGGAACACCTAAATTAACCCATGCTCCTCAGGAGGCAACTACACCTTGTCAAAGCAAGAGACCCGGGTTGCTGTTTTGTCTAATAAATTATATTCTGAGACTTAATTCCCTGTTGCCTACATACGTTTCCTGCATAAAGATCCCCAAACAATAAATCATCTTTCTGTCTTGTCCGTCACGTGTGAGCTCATAACCTCACACATCACAATTATAATCAACAAACAAAATGCAAAGAAAAAAAAAAATCGAACAATGAAATGGTACTTTTCCCCTTAACAACGGTGCAACTTTGTGTGATTAGGCGTGTAACAACACAGACGGGTACTTTGGGTGACCTCTGTGTGGCTCTTTTACATTTTGCAGATTTCCTTAACAGGTCCAACTGCCTAAGGAGGGGGAAAGAGCTCTTTTTACCTTTAAGACTTCGAAGTCTGATTTTTTAAGTGCACAGATAACTTGAATGCCTAAATTGAAAAATGAGAAGAATATCCGTAGGGAAAAAGGAGCTTATTGCTGCCTCCCCGAAGTTCATCAAATGTTGTCACATATTTCTCTAACATTTTTGACTTGGTTAAGTGCAAATTTAGGTGAACACACTCTTTTCCCAGGGTTCATGGCAACAGGAATATAATATGTATTTTCTGATTAATGAGTTCAACTCTACAGTCTCAGGGATCTTAGGCAAATGGGGCTTCTTAGAGGCAGAGGATTGAACCAAATGACCTTACATTTCCATTATTTCCTGACTTAGTTTTTGCTAACTTTTTAAGCAGTCCTCATACATTTTCATACACATTTTTAGGTGTATTTGTGACATATAATAATCTGAAATCTCCATCTCAGAATTTAAAATCCTTAACAACAGTACATATAAACTTCCCCCATAACTATGGAGAAAATTTAAATTAGGAATTTAGTAAATGGATGAATGCTAATAAAGCTCACCTTATTACTCATCAATTAAATTATTATATCAGCTGGAAAATAAATAAATTACAATTCAAATAACTGAAACACTGCCATGCATATAAGTCCAAATTCTTTTTCCAATGTGTTATTTGGGGCAGCAATGTCTAGTTCGTTGATAATAGGCCAGATCCCTTTTCCAGTCTCCCTTTTTATTTTGCAGTTAATCATTCATGCCATTTTATATGGCTTGTGGTTATCAGGGAAAAACTGACACTGTCTCCTAGGACACGATGAATTCAGTTTCAGCTAGGAAACTTAATAGTTGACCCTAAATGACAAAGCTGCCTCTGAGAAGACAGTGTATATAGACTGAGTAAAATGAGTTTAAAGTGTATTCAAACCAGACAAAATTGATAGCTTAAGCGACTTAGCAGCAGCAGCAGCAGATACTTAGAAACAGAGAAACAATACTTGTTTAAGAGGCAGGAGATGTAGATACTGGGGAACTGTTCAGTTCTGCAGTGACGACTTCAAAAGACACACAACCTACCTAGTCAGGCCTCCACTGAAGAATTTTACAAAGAGGGCAGAAAAAGGAAATACATACCAGGTAGTTAGAGGCTCTTGGCCAGTGTAGACCTGATGAAGCCAAAGCAAAAGAATAACAATGTGTCCAGGGAACGATTTTTGTGTCCCTTCTTTTTGAACCATGTCATGAAGGCAGAATAGACACAGCACAAGAATGTAGAATCAGTGTGACAAAGTTTGCCCTGATCCAATCCATATTGATGAGTTTTTACTAAGTGAAAAACACAGACAATATACCTATCAGCTTATTCTTCCTCATCATGTTCGGCAAAGTCAGATATCACAAGGCACTTGCTTGATTCTTGCCCTTCTCCTTTGTATTGAGTTGGACAAGGCAAACTCCATGGCAGCATCTCTTGTTTACCAATAATAAGTACTCAATAAATATTATTTGAAAGGGTCCATCCTCCCAGTGCTCCATTAGTGTTGCATAAGGTCCATGCTCACAGCCTCAGGTGAACAGAAAACTGAGCAGGCAATTGTAATGTGTGACCAGTATGAGTAGTTCAGGAGGCAAGGGGAGCACAGAGGTGACGCCCTGACGTGTCAGCTGAAAGAAGGGCTATTGTAAAACCCCTGCCTCCCAAAAAGAGAAACAAGAGGGTTTACTTTCTTTGTATATTTATTAAATGTGTTGAACCGAAAGGCACACAACCCAAAGCTAAAAGAATGATGAAATTGCATCATTTTTCACTTCTGTCTCCAGCTAACACACATCTTATACAAGGCGGGGAAAATGACCCGTGTGATCTTGTTACTGAATTTACTAGTCTCTGCTGCTGCTGCTGCTAAGTCAGTTCAGTCATGTCCGACTCTGTGCAACCCCAGAGACGGCAGCCCACCAGGCTCCCCCATCCCTGGGATTCTCCAGGCAAGAGCACTGGAGTGGGTTGCCATTTCCTTCTCCAATGCATGAAAGTGAAAAGTGAAAGGGAAGTCGCTCAGTCGTGTCCGACTCTTAGCGACCCCAGGGACTGCGGCCCACCAGGGTCCTCAGTCCATGGGATTTTCCAGGCAAGAGTACTGGAGTGGGGTGCCATCGCCTTCTCTAGTACTCCTTAAATGAGGGTGGGGAGAAACAAGCTGGGCATGAATGAGTCCATGTCATTCATGAGCTAGGCAGAATCATCCCAGCATTGGTGGAATTTAGGGCACTGGATGAAGTGTGCGTGCGTGTGTGAGTGTGTGCATGTGTGTGTTTTCAGTGAGATCGCATTCTCGCCTTTATGAAGAGGTCACCAGTCACTGTGCACTCTGGAGGGCTGCCCTTCCTCGCTCACCTCTGCCAGCCAGTCTGGACATCAGAGTAAACACCAGAACCCACCTTATCAAATGCTTCTGTTGCAAAACAGCCAGACACTGTCAGATACAGATGGTGATGCTGACTTCTCAATAGCAGAAAAAAGGACCTAAATTAGACTTCTATAAAAAGAATATTGCATATTTATTTCTACAATAATACCTAGGAAAAAACGTTAGTCAAGAAGCAAGCAATTGGGTGAATAAATAAGCTTGTCTTTGTTCTCATCAATTAAGTTATTACATCAGTTGGAAAACCAGTGAATTATAATACAGATGTTTAATGAAACACTGCTGAGCCTATAAGTCAAACTCCTATTTTGTGGTGTGATTTTGGCTGCATAGTTTTGTGTGTGTTAAACCGTATTTATTAGCTGATACCCATTATTACTTTGAGCAAGGTATAATTCAGTTGTCAGGCTCCATCGCAGGCAAGGAGATTTAATCAGTAAGAGCCGCTTTGCTACTGAGTATAAAACAATGTGGGTTTCATGAAGCAATCACGGCAGTGTGAAAAAAATGGGATTAATTAGTACTGTATAAGAACAGGCAGCATGCTCATTAAAGCCTTGCGAGGTGGCTCTGGATAAACTGCCACTTGATAGGATGGCATTAAAGTGACAAGGCGAAGACTTCATTCCCAAATCCATCCTGACTGTATCTTCTTTTAAGTTACCTGGAATGACCCTCCTTGGCGTTCTGAATACAAAGATCAAAATGACTGCCAGGGATCCAGGGGCCGCCTGGACCGAGGAAGCCAGGCAGAGGTGCCGACGCTTCAAAGACCACTTTTTTTGAACTTGCAGTCAAACACGAATCAATAGCTATAAATGAGGCAGCGCCAGGGGTGGTGGATTTGCATTCGCACTCGGCAGGTCGGGCAGAAACTAATTTGACAATTGGCAACCCACCTTAATGAAGGGCACGTACAAACCCTCTGTTTGTTTACCCAGGGCTGGCGGTGTTTGGAAACGTATGGGTCCTGAGGAAGAGAGCAGGGGCTCCAGAGAGCCTGGGGTGGGGGCGCGTGGGGGGCATCAGGGGGCAGGAGGAAGACTGTAACTGGGGGAGTTGCTCATTTCTCCCCAAGCGCCCACTGCCTAAATTATTTGGGCTTCCAAAATGCCTCTCTTCCTTCCCAAAATGAATAGTTATTTTTTGTTTTGTTTTGTTTTCACAGTGAAAGCATCTGCACGTGAAAAAAAGCCCTGTGAGAACAATCTGCTTTGGGTGAGGAATATTTTTTTGATGTGCTTTCCTCTTCGGGCTCTCAAACCTGTAACAGTTTGGGTTGGGTCTTCAAGCTGCCGTCACCTGGCGGGGGGAGGGGGCTGGATTTCAAGTTAACATAAGCAGATCTCAGAGGATCTTCTTTCACCTACATCCCCCAGCCCCAGCTTCCATCTTCCCAGTGACCTCCACAAACACAGCATATCAGGGAACTCTGTAAAGACTAGGTATTTGTCAGGTTTATTTCTAGGACTGACAAATGCACTCAGAAACCTCAAAACTCTCTGTTCCTCCACCCCCAACTATATGCATATGTAACATACACAACTTGTTGAATCTGCCCACCATATTAATGTACTGCTTGCTATCAGGAAGCTCGAGGGCTCAGCTCACAACTATAGGATGTTTGCAATTGAATTCGGGTAATGCCACCGGAGTCTGCAGATTCCAAGCACCGGGCAGAAGTCAGACTACCTGAGCAGGCTAGATAGGATAAAGCACACCGCTTTATCAAGCGGTGTGTTGCAATAGTATTCATTCAAACCCTAACATCTCATTGTTGTGATCTGAGCTGCGTGATGTAATGCAATATGACAGCCACTGAATTAATAGAAAATGGAATTCATCTCTCAAAATTGCACACAAAATAAAGGCACAGAGACAGACAAAAATAAAGGGAGAAAGACAGACAGATAAATACCTTTAATAGTTTTTTCTGTACCCAAATGAGTCTGCCTGAGTCTGGCAGCATTAGGAGCATCACAGAGCCTCAGCCCGTCTGCCCAGAGGCCCCTGCCACCGTATTCACCCCTCTGTTAGGGAAAGCACTGAATGGTTCCTGTTCTGTTCCTTTTCTTTTAGCAAGTGAATCGCACAGGAATCCACTGAAAGCTCTGGTACCAGCATCGCCACGTAGGCACGACACAGAGGAAATTCTCTGCCCTTCTTAGCTTGATGAGAACCTCCTGCAAAAGCTGTACACCTCCTCCAGGTAGTAGCCACCTACTTGATTTATAATCCTACAGTGGCGGAAGAGGTTAGCTGGGTAACTCAAATCACTAGATTTCACTAATGAACTAGGGCCAGGGAGAAAGCACTTTACATTGTAAAGGCTGCGTTTCACCTTCCCTATGCCCCACGTACTTTATCTCCAAATTTTTACATTATTTATATAAAAAGGGAAATGGTTTCTCTCAGAGGAAAATGAGTGAGCAAAGCATCTCTGCTGATAGAGTGTCCCTTACAATTCACTGCGATTCAGATACCCTCTCTCATGGCAACAAAAACAGCGCTTGATTGAGCACAGAAAAATACAGAATGCCCAGTTCAATTTGAATGTCAGACAAACAACAAATAACACAGTATTTCAGAGGCACTTATATTAAAGTCACTTGTTGCCTGTCTGAAATTCTGATGTAACTGGGCATCCTGCACTTTATCTGGAACTCTAAACCAAAGGGAAGGTGGACAGGAGGTGCGCTTAGCCCACAGAGGGCATGCCACGAAATGTCAGGAGAAAATGCTCACAAAACTCGGGAAGATGGGCCATATTGTAGAAGCCTTCTGCCGTCTACGTACCTCGGTGGAGCATTTTTATTCAGCAGATTACTAAAGGCTTCACTGAGCTTTGAAATAAACTATTGGTCACTTTTCCCACATGGATAAGCAAGTTTTAAATGATGTTTCCTTCACATTAACCTCAAAGACACTTTTCACTATTGCATGTTGTGTAAAGGAACCATACAGTGCTTTCTCAAACTGAGGCGTTTCCTGGAACCTTCTCGGCACCACCAGCACCAGACGCCTTCATACATCACAGAGACGGCAGCCTCCAAGCACTGACCTTCCTTTAGGTATACACAAACACTGCATACCCAAAGGAATTAAAACCAGTATTCAAAAGACGTCTGGACAAAGAAACACAAGCATATACATGTCTATAGCATTCATAATAACCACAAGGTAGGAACAAGCAGAAAGGCCACCAACTGATGACTGGCTAACCAAAGACGATGCAGTAAGGGAAGGATCCTATAACCCAGGTGAATCTTGAAAACATTGTGCCGAGTGAGAGAAGCCAGACACAAAAGGTCACGTATTGTACGATTCCATTTGTATAAAACACCCAAAACAGGTACATCTGCAGAGACATACGGGCTTCCCTGGTGGCTCAGTGGTAAAGAACCTGCCTGCCAATGCAGGAGACGCAAATTCGATCTGGAAGATCCCCTGGAGGAGGACATGGCAAGCCACTGCACTATTCTTGCCTGGAGAGGCCCACGGACAGAGGAACCTGGCAGGCTACAGTCCATGGACAGAGGAGCCTGGTGGGCTACAGTCCATGGGGTCGCAAAGAATAGGATATGACTTAAGCAACTGAGCATAGAGACATATCCAGACAGGAGGCTCCCAAGAGCCAGGAAGGCGGGGCAGGGAGCGGGTGGATGGGGGGTGACGGCCGTGGGGAGGTGGGTGACGGCCAGTGGGCACCAGGTCTCCTTTTGGGGTGATAAGCTGCTTAAGAACGCAACAGAGGCAGCGGTCACAATACACTGCCAGGGTATTAAAGGGCACTGAGTTGTTCACTCTAAAATGGTTAATTTCATGTTACGTGAATGTCACTTCAGTAAAAGTAAAGAAATACAGTAAAAGCACTAATCTTAATAAGATGGGGTTCTACATGGAGTGTTGGTCACAGGAATGCATACATTGTTCAGAAGTCACTGAACAACACACTTAAGACCTATGTGTTTTACTGTATTTTTCAATAAAATATGGAGCAGCCCCTGGAAGTTAACACTCAAATGGTAGCTAATAATATTTTAGCTTCACATAAATGATATACTTATTATTTTTTAGTTATAACGAAGAAACTTAGAGGGTTTTTTAGTTATAATCATTTTTCCACATTTTAAGAGAAATTCAAGCCACATATTTGAGGTCTGCACTATGATTCCCTCCACACTTCACCACAGGCTACAGACACTTTTCCAACCACTTCCTCCAAAGAGAATTTGACTTATTAGGACGGTATCTCAAACCTGGAACATTGCAATCCAGAATGCTATGTTCTCGGAATTCTACGGGTTTTGAACACCAGTCAGAGGCAGCAGGGGCTTCCCAGGAGGCACCAGTGGTGAAAGAACCCGCCTGCCCGTGCAGGAGACACAAGAGAAGCAGGTTCCAACCCTGGGTTGGGACGATCCCCTGGAGGAGGGCATGGGAACTCACTCCAATATTCTTGCCTGGAGAAACCCACAGATAGAGGAGCCTGGCAGGCTGCAGTCCATGGGGTTGCAAAGAGTCAGACACAACTGAAGGGACTGAGCACGTATGCACGAAGAGACGCTGGCATCTGTGATGGCCCAAGCTCTCTGCCTCATGTGGTGTCTACACAGGAACTAGCTCTCCATCCACACAGCCATCCTGCCTCTAGTTAGCAGTCCCTCACACCTTCCTTCTCAATTGCTTCTTACCAGTGTCAGCACTGAAAACGCTTTTGAAGGATATACCAGGTAACATTTGAAGCGTTTCCCAAAGAATAAGACATTGCGCTGAGAGTGATCACTGTACATTCATGCTTATTTATGCCCATGTCTGCATCACCGTTCACTCGTGCTGAAGAACACTCTCCACAGAACCCACAATTCAAAACTGCTGAGCAGAGCAATAGTAGAAAGTCTTATGAGGACAGTTCCACATGGAGTGGAGAGTTCTCATCTGCTCCCAGCAATAGGATCCCTGGTATCGACTGTGATAAGATATAAAAAATTCACTTGGCTAATTGAAGCATAAGAGGACACTGGAACATGGCTACCACAAACGACATTATTGCCCTTTTTCTTAAAATCCCCACAGAGCCAAAGTTGAGACTGTGGCAGGGCTACCATTCCTAGCTAAGTTTGTTTCCCATATTTAAATTATTCATCTTTATTTTGTTCCCTCTCTTTCTCTCTCTCATATACATATATATAATAGATAATTGGGATGAAGAAATTAATTGCTTGACTAATAGAATTAATTATATCAGCAATATTTTAATCATCTGTTATATCTGTATGTCACTGTTGCCACATGCTATTTGGGAAGGTGGGAAGGGGACAGAGGTGCTGAGCACTGTCCGTGGGGAGCCTCTGGTCCTGTTGGGCGGATAAGGTGAGCACGCTCACCACCATCATGATGTTTATCGCCATGTTCACAACAGATTATAGTATCTGGCCGTGCTCTGACCACTGTAGACACCCTGCCTCATTTAACCCACACCATAATTCTGGGAAATAGATACTATTTAGGCACCCATTCTGCAGATGTAAAAACTGTGCTGAGTCGGAAGGTAAGTAACTTGGCCAAGATCCAGGCCCAAGCAGTAAGCAGTGGAGCTGCCATTGAACTCAGCTCCACCAGGCTCAAATTCTGTGCTTTGTGCCCATGTCTCTTTACCGTGTCTCCAAATATAACTGAAAACCTAAGTGGTGATGGACCAAGAGGCAGTATCTAAAATTCCTGAAGAGCCTTCAAGACGACCAGGGAGGAGGATAGTAAGACTACGAATTAAGACTTTAATTTTACTTGGAAGTAGGAGTAATTTCTGAGTGTGAGTATAGGTGAGGATGGCATTTCATAAGAAGATGCCAGCTTCTCTGGGGTAGATTCCTAGAAACGTCAATAAAAATAAAAAAAAAAAGAAAACATTAAATTCTCAAAAGGGAACTTCAGTCCAATTAAAAAGGCTTCAATTCATTTGCTGTCAAGTATTATCTTTTTACAGATACCATGATCTGTTAAAATTGATCAGAACATGATGAATATTGCAAAAACTCACTCATCCCAACAGTGATATGTCATAGAACTTTGGGCAGCTCCTCATATCACCGTCCTGCGGGGAGCTCTACAGTTTTGCCTGGTAGGTGGAGTCAGGGTGCCCTGTCTCAAACACAAGGTAATGCATATTTTATGTGCTTGAAGACCGACAGGAAGAGAAAGGAGCAGCAGGAACGAAGGCACGCAAAGCAATTCCAAAGCAGTGTATCCAGTCTGACCTGCAATCCAGTCTAAACGAAACATCTAAGCTGTTTGACTTCTCTCTTGCATTCTTGGTAACCTAGGATGGAGTAACTTCCTCCAGCTGCTGAAAGGGATGGTTGGGAATCTAGCGAGCGCGGAGGAAGGCCCCGGCAGCCCCACAGCTGGAAGGGCCAGCCCCACCTCCTGTTGTGAGAGGGACTCTGGAGAGAGGGGAGGAGCTGTTCTTCTTGGCCTGTTACCATGGCAACCCTCTCTTTTGTTTCCCTGGATCCAGAGCTGCTGCCTCATTTAGGGACTGGCATTCAGGTGAGGCTGCTGCATGATGGCAGGCAGAAAAGGAGGAAGCGGAAAAACAAAACTGCTTGAACAAACACACATCACACATCATGGTACCGAGAAGGTGTTATCAGGATGAGTTTCCAGACTTCTTTCCACCTTTTTTTTTTTGGAGGCTATCACCATCACATAATTGCAATGCACTTGAATAATGTACTTGGGGGATGCTCACTTTGTTCCGGCTGTCACTGGGACAGGCGCGTTCCACACTCTCCTGCGTTGCCTTCAGTGCTTGGCTCCCCCTCACTCCGTGGAGAAGTCTCAGGGCAAAGGTCACCTTCCCAACCAGGCTTTCTCTGACACCCTCCTCAACGTCCTGTCTGCTTCCTTCACAACAATAAGCACAACTCATAACCATTTCATTGACTGTCCTGTGCCCATCCGCTTTCGCTCTGTCTCTCAGATAGATTACAAGCTCCATGAGGGCAAGGATACTGCTATTCTTGTACAAACTAATATCAAATGAAATGCCACAGAGAAGTAGCAACAAATGAGTGTTTGTGGAAAAAATGAATCACATTGTAATTCTGAAAACATGATTTAGGACGCTGAGATTTAAAGTGCTGATCTAGTAGCTAAGGATCTCTCTCTCTCTCTCAATTCTCTTTTCTCTTAAACAAACAATCAACAAAAGAGTCATATTAAAACACACGGCTCCACTTACTCTCACTGCAGAGTCCGCTTCTCTACAGCATTTCCTGCATCTTAAGGAAGGCTGTGCTCAGCCGCTCAGCTGCGCCTGACTCTTTGGCGACCCCTGGACTGTGGGGCACCAGGTGCCTTGTCCATGGGATCATTCTGGCAGGAATACCGAAACAGGCTACCACTTCCTACTCCAGGGGATCTTCCTGACCCAGGGAGGAAACCCGCAGCTCTTGCATCCCCTGCAAGATGGCAGACGGATGCTTTACCGCTGCAGCACCTGCGAAGCCCTAAGGAAGCCTAGTTACATGTTTACAACTGAGCAGTGCATGGGGAGAAAGAGTATAAAGCTGGCTTTCAAGAAGCAGGAGCAAAGTGAGCTCCTGCAGATAATCTGTCAAGTATTTACCTACTAGTTTGCAACCCTAAGAAAGGGGGACCTCAAGACATTTACATTCTAGATTCTGCAAGGGTGAGTCCAGGGAAGAAATCTCTACCACAGAGAAGGAAGAGAGGACGCTGGCACAAGTGAGACAAAGAATAGAGGGAATTCTGCACGTGCACAGCATCTCTCCCTGTCCATTTACTGGGTTTAGGGGATGAGAGAAGGTCGAGATTGAGCTCAATCACCAATGGCCAATGGCTCCCTCAGTGATACCTACATAATGAGGTCTCCATAAAAACCTGAACTGAGGGGTTCAGGGAGTTTTCAGACTAGTGAGCACATGTAGCTGCCGTGGGAGGACATTATACCTGGAGAGGGCATGGAAGCTCAGTCCCCGCCACCCGTATCTTTAGGCATTTCTTCTGTTTATTCCAGAGTTAATCACTTTCTTTCCTCAATATCCCATTCTCTGAAGACAGCCCCTCTTCATCCCACAGGTGGAGCTTACTCAGTTCACATCGGGGGTGAGGTGGACCACATCTCTTTGTTCCAAAGATGGGTGATCCAGGCCACACCAAATAGAGCATTCTTTTCCTCTGACCACAGGGACTGTATGTCAATGGGCACACAAACCAAGTTGAGTTGTCCCTGAAATGTTTCTATCAAAAGGGATTTCAATAAAAATAGTTTGTAAGGTCTAAGCCCAGGAATCAATCAAAAAAATACCATTAACAAATAAGTCGTCAAACCTACAGAGCTGTGATTCTCAACCAGGCACACGTGGAAGGTTTTTATTTTTGTTTTAAGCAAACATCTGAAAGTGAAAGTGAAGTCGCTCAGTTGTGTCCGAATCTTTGCGCCCTAGGGACTGTAGCCTGTCGGGCTCCTCTGTCCGTGGGATTTTCCAGGCCAGAACTCTGGAGTGGGCTGCCACTTGGCACACTCTTAATAAACCAGATGAACCAGTATCTCACTAAGACTCCAGAATATCTCTTGAATGAAGAAGCTGTTATATAGAAATGCTAGACTCTTCTGGGGAATTAAACTGTGCTTCTACATTTTATGCGTGTGTGCTCAGTCATGCCAGCTCTTCGTGACCCCACAGGCTATAGTCCGCCAGGCTCCTTTGTCCATGGGATTTCTCAGGCAAGAGTACTGGAGTGGATTGCCATTTCCTTCTCCAGGGGATCTTCCTGAACCAGGGATCAATCCTTTATCTCCTGCGTTGGCGAGTGGAATCTTTACCACTGAGTCACCAGGAAAGCCCTTAACACTTTACACAGATCCCCAGAGCCGATTATGTAGAATAAATTTATGGATTTATTCATTCAACTGTTAAATTGCTTAAAAGGCATTTCTTAGAGTAAACATTTGTATAGTGCTCTAGGCTGGGGAGTGGATTAAGAGTGACAGGTAACAGCTGTTGTTAGCTAGAATTCTTTTGGTTGCAAGTGACAGAAAACCCAAACCAAAGGGTTAAGTTAAAGGGGAGGATCCATTGGCTCATGTATTTGGGGAGATTACCCTTTAGGAAATGCTGGCCACTGGCATCTGGGTTCTTTCATTTCCCCCATTTTAGGCCTGCTGACCTTTGCTTGGATACCTTGTTCCACACACCAGAGGGAATGACTTCACACCGCCTCCTCCCCAGAATCCACTGTTGAAGCTTACCAACGCCTTTGGAAACAGAAGCCCTCTTCCACATCGTCTACTTGTCAATTCCAGAGAAAATGCAAAACCGCTGAGCTGCCTAGGAGTTCATGCCTGGACCAAGCAGAATCACACCGACCTACTACGAGGAGCCCGTCCTTGGTCACACTTCACAGAATGGGTGATCATAATCAAAATCAACAGAACTCCTGACCCCACTTCAGTCTTGAAATGGGACGGTAGGAGGATAAAAGTCAACATGTGATGACTGCAGTCATGCCTAGGTCTCACACTGAAGACCGTCCTTCATTTTCCATCTTCTATGACCTGTGAATGACTTCCTAAATGTCTGAAGTCAATTAAAAAAGAGAAATGAATTTGATACTTAGCAGCAGTAGCAAAATCTTGGTACTGCTCAAGTGCCCTGACCTACAGGGCTGTCTAGGAGAGTTCAGATTCACAAGAGTCTTCCTCAGTTAGAAGTGAATCTCAAAGGGCAGCAAATCTCACCTTCTGTATCACTGAGACTTCGTTAAAAAAAAAATTCTCCCCTCTAATCTAGTGAGTTTAGTCTTTCTAAAGGTGAACTGAGTCCAAGAAAAGGGTGGTGTTTGACTATATCTCATGTGATTTCTGTAAAAAGCCAATCTTAAACCCTTCAGTGACACCAAGATTAGGAGTCTAGGAAACTTGCTATGTAGAAATGTTAAATATTGCTCTCCAAACCAGCTCACAAACAGAAAGGACACAATTCGTACACGTAGCTGCATTTACATGATGATTTTTAGCAAAGGAGCTCTGCAAAATGAACTTTACAAATTAATTCTGTTGGAGCTCTACTTGCATCAGACAACTCCCCCCACCCCCCTCCACAACCACGGCACATACACTAGAACCTGTGAGAAAGCGCGTTGTAGGAGCTCAGGGTGTACCAGGTTTGGGAATAAAGAGTATGTCTGAAACTGTGGGAAGAATTTTAATATTCCAAAGTGTCAGGGAAGAGAACCACTCCAGCTGATAGGCTATTTAGTCCCCACGGGCCAACTACTGACTTGCTGGCAAATTACTCAGACAAGGAATTAAGTGAAACTCTTTCATAAGTGACTGAGTCCACTGGAATTCACAACAGTCTATAGTGCTGAGTGCCCTTTGCTTGCTCCTTGGATTATGTATTCAGGTGACAGCAAACCCAGGAGCTATATTTGCATGAAATCTATCAAACAACAATGTATTGTTGAGTGAAGGTTTTAAATCAGATTTAATCTATCCTGAATGAAATCTGAACTAAGGGCTTGAATCAAACCCATAAAGTAAATCCCAAATTAATTCAAGGTATCTTAACTCCGACATTTCATTTTACAAGTAATCCAAAACTCTTTACTATTAAAAAAAAAACCTAATTTGTACTATTTTCCAAAGAAAGTACAGTTTGCTTTGTAATTTTAAACAGTAGAATAAAACAGCACAACAACTACTTAAGGGACACAGCTTAGCTTATTTTTTCGTCATATATGTACTGAACACCTAATGTGCACGATCCTTTCTGTGTTTAGGAGATAGCAGTGGACTTAGTAAATTATATTGCTGGCCCTATGAATCTCAGATTCTAATGGAGAGAGACACACACACAAACCTGGAAAATAAATAAATGCATGCAAAAACTTCAAACATTACATCCTCTTAAAGCAGAGGCTGGCAAACTGCGGCCCACTAGTTGTTCCTCTAACTAAAGTCTTATGAAAGTCACTCATGTCTGACTCTTTGTGACCCCATGGGCTATACAGTCCATGGAATTCTCCAGGCCAGAATACTGGAGTGGGTAACCTATGCCTTCTCCAGGGGATCTTCCCAACCCAGGAATCGAACTGGGGTCTCCTGCATTGCAGGTGAATTCTCTACCAACTGAGCTATCAGGGAAGCCCTAGCACACTGTTGACACATTATCTATGTGTCAACTTAAAAGTGCACAACATGGTTTATGAATTTAAGTTTTATTGAGGGTCTTATTGAGGACAAAGTCTGGGAGACAGCTCGAGGAATTGCTCCAAAGAGGAAGGGAGGATCCAGTATATATATATGTGTGTGTGTGTGTGTGTGTGTGTGTGTATGAATTGTTTGGCTAAGAAATGCATGAAGTCAAGCAAGCATCTTGGTAAAATATTAATGCTAATCACAAAGAACATATCTCAGCCTTTTTTATGTATGGAAGATGTACGAATCTGGGGCCCTAGAGATTCCTCCTGCGATAGGCATCTAATTATCTAGGGCCCTTTATCTAGAGTAGCGTATCCTGAATCCCCAGGGCATGCTGTTGGTCAGAGAACTGCAGGGTGGGAGTAGACTTAACCTTGTACAACTGGTTGGTGAGCCTTGTTCATTTCTGTTCACATGCGACTGCTTTTGAGCTGCAGTGACGTGTTAGGTAATTGGGACACACGTTGTATGGTCCATAAAGTCTAAAGTATTTGCTGTCTGAGCCTTTACAGAAGAAGTCTGCTGGCCCTATGAAGAGTCAAAGAGGGTGACAGATGACACGTGCCTGTGATGGGGAGTTGAGTATAAGATCTGGGGAGGACTCAACTAAAGCAGTGACATTTGAGTTGAGATCTGAGTAGCGAGAAAAAGCCAGCCATGGGAACCAAAGTGTTTTAGACAAAACAGTATGGCGATTCTGGTTGGTTTGTCTTGCTTTACTTTAGTAAAGTATTGCCTTAAAAGTGATGGACAGGTTACTGGACTATGACAGTAAGAAAACCTCAAATGTCAAAAGAAAAACACACAAACTTTCAGCTTATTCTTTGTGCAGGGTGAGAAAAGCATTTGCAAGGTTTCTCTGCATTCTCATTCAAAACAGGAAATATGCCCCATCTAGGTTAATAACAAAGAAGGAGAGCATGTGTGCATTCCTAGATGATCAGGTTAAAGCTAAACCCTTACGTTCAGTGGGAATCTTTCTCCTCACTTTCCTTCATCTCCAATTATTTTTTTCACCTTCATGCCTTTGCACTGACAAAGCATTTCTACTCAGAATATTGCAGAGTACATCTTTTTCCAGAAAAGGCATTGCACTCCCATTTGGGGAGAAGCAGAAGGATCAAGATCCGTGCAGGTGAATAAGGTAATGGGGAAATTCAGAGCAGGTATGAGAAAGCTCTTCTTTACCTCCACCTACACTGTAGGCGTCACTGCCGTTGCAGAGGTGGATACGCTGCCGGCCAAAGAGTATTGCTTTTCTTCTGTAATGTTCTGCGTCTCCAGCTGGGCCACTTCTCAGTGAAGGTTAACAATTCACCTTTTGTGCAGTATCTTTCACCAAAATCCCTGTAACTTCCACTTCTAATACAGTATTTGAAACCATTTCAGGTGGAAATCCACCCTTCACAAGTATGTCCTTGCCTCTGTTAGAAACCCCATGCTCTAATTTCAGATATTTTCATGATACTTATGGTGGTCTTGGTTGGATAAATTAAATCCGCTTTTCTCCTGATTGCCTTGCTGGCCCTCTTTGTAACTTCACTTTGTATTCCTTTCTGTTCAATACTTTTCAAAGTACTGAGAGTTTAAAGAGGTACAATAAATCCCAGATCAGTTTTTAATGACCACGGTAAGCCTGCTTGTAATATGTCAGTAAGCTGAACCTAAAAGCCAATGGGGAATAGGCCATGTCTGCCTTAGTAATTGCCTCCACAGAAAGATTTATAATGTCATTATCTGAATCTACAAGAAATAACTCACAGAGCTGAAATACCCTAAAAAAATATTACAATTCTCTTAAAATCTAGTCATTCATAAATGCTAAATCATAAAACTTTTTTCAAGATGTTTTATGTTAAAAGTAAAACCCAGTAAAAATATAAATGCTCGTTTCTTAATCAGATTCCTCATTCTTTATGTATCTGTTTGTAGCTTTGCAGTTTTCCGGGGCATATTTACAAACCTAACATTCAGCTGCCAGAATCCCCAACCAGTGTGAGAAACCGTGGTGTCTGAAGAGACATTTCTTGTCAGCTTTTTATCTCTGTGTGATAGCAGGGAGTAAGGAGGAAGAGGGTTAGTTAGGATGGCAATAAAATTAATTTCAGCAATAAAAGTCACCTTTTCCCCCTAATTTCTCCCTGAAAAAAAAAAAAAAGTGCACTCAACTTCCTCCCAAATGCACTGCAGAGCTGTTTTAAGCCATTTCTGAAGCTTTCCTTTCCCCTCAGCATTTCCAAATCAAGAGAAGATCAGTCACTTCTTTCAAAAAGCAGGAAACATCCTCCCCAATTTGTCCAGAGTTTAATAAAATCCTGGTATTGCCATGTTTCCTCGTCTCCCCATGCCATAAAACAGAGCAACATTTATACTAATTTCTGCAGTGCAAAAATGTTCTTTGGAGTAGAAAATCCATTGCAGTTTAAAAAGGACACTTGAGATGTTTTTCATGATTTGTAAAATCACATTTTCTCCTTTTTAAATACAGTAATTTGGTTGCAAACGTGAACATGGAATTAAAGCTCTTTTCAGGATTTTTCCCCTTCTGGCAGCCTACTCAAGACTGGTGTTTTATCCAAATTCTTTTAATATCTAGAATTGCAGCTAAGTCTTTGCATGGGGAAAAGGAGGGAAGAGGGGGATTTAAAAGCCCCTGGGATAGAAAATGAATCTCGTGGTTTTTGTTTGCCATTCCCATCGCACCTCATGAATCAACAATCATCACTCCATTCCTTGATTATTATTTTCCACTTTGGCATTTCTATAAATAGTAACTCTCAAGAATCTCGAGCTATTTTGATTCAACATATCCAAAAACTGAACCAGCCTTCCTCCCAGCAAAGTGCTGATCTCAGTGAATGATTCATTTTCAAAGAACCATAAGCCCAGGCTAAAAGGCAAAACACCATGTCTCCCCTTCTCTTACCAGCCACATCCAGATAATCACCAAGAAAAATTCTACTTCCAAATGTGAATATTTTCTCCATCACTACCACCACTACCACCTTAGCAATTTCTTACCTGGACTGTTCTACCTACCTGCTAACTGATTAGCCCATATCCCTTTCTACCCAAAGCTATACAAGAGCCAATGAGATCTCTGAAAAAGCCAAACCTGACCACAAGCCCCTCCAATGACTTTCTGATACTGCTTGGATAAAATTCAAAGTCCCTTCCATGGCTGTCTTTGAATATGATCCCTGACGGACCTGGACTCCACGATATTCTGCTCTCCACCCTCAGCCCATTTCTGCCGTCCTGGCCGCGTTCTGGTTCCTGGAGCGCATCCACGTTCTTATCTAACTGCCCCTACAAATGCTAGCCCTTCTACTTGGAACAGTCTTCTCTCCCCCTCCCTCCGTGCCTTATTCAACTCTTTCCCGTAATGTGGTCTCAGAAGAACCTTCCGCGACCCCAGGGTCTTGGAACGCTTCCCTTGTGATACGCCGTCTTCACCTCTCCTCTAATGTCCTTTCACCACATCTGACATCACTTGCTAAGCCTGGGTACCCTCATCTGTAAGCACCATCGTGGTAGGGAATTCAGTCCTACATCCTCAGCCACCAGCAGAGGACCTCCGCGAATATTCGATCAATGAACCAATATTATAACAGTTCCATAACTCAGCTTTCCTTGTCAATCTCTACCCCATTCACCCATCCCCTCAACAAACATTTATTGAAACTGACATATGTTGAGCACCATACTAAACATTCAAGTGAACTCATGACAAGCTAGGAGTAAATAAGACAGAGTTGCTAGTGGGGCAGCAAAAAAATGCACAGATTGCATACGCATAATGTAATTTTAGATAGTGGTAAGAGCTATAAAGAAATACACCATAACCATACCACAATACCTCAAGGAGGCAGAATGTGAACTGATAAATACGTGCCAAGAAGGAACCGATTATTGAAAGATCTGGATTAAAGCTAAGTTCCAGCCATAGTTTAGCAAGTAGAGGGTTCCTCTGGTAGAAACAAGGTATGTGCACTCAAGAAAGACAGGATGGCTGATGTGGGAGCATGGGGCCCACGGAAGCTGCAGCATTGAAGGGGGGTTTATTTCAGTGTGATGGGGAACCACCTGATGGTTTTAAGCGGGGGAACAATATGATCACATTTTTATTTAAAAGAACACATCTGTTTGCCTCTTGGACAATGGATTAGATGGGGCCCGTGAGTAGTTAGGCCAAGGTAGTTAGGAAGTTGTTTTAATTTGGATGTAAGCTTTGATGACTCCCCAATGCTTATGAAATAAAACTCAGACTCCATCACATGACATGTAAGGTCTAAATTCTGGCCTCTGTTACCCCATTGGGCTTGCTTCTATATACTCCTCAGTGGGCCCTTACTTTACCTGGGAGGCAAATGGCACCTGGAACCCACCCAACATGTTTTCTCTCCAGCCTTTATGTACATAATTTCTGCTTTTTCTAATCTTCCTGAGAATGTGTTCCCTTCTACAAATTCTGTCTTCTCCATGAAGACTTCAGAACACGCCAGACCATAGAAGACTTTCTTCCTCCTGAACAACGGGCTCTCTTGCCACCGTTTGCATTATTGCTTTGTGTTATCATTTACCTCTCATTTAGTTATTTCATCTTCCATGTGTGTGCATATGTCTCATTTCCCCAACTACAGTGTGAAACCCCTGAGGGCACAGACTTTCCTTATGTTTCTGTGGATTCCCCACAGTGCCTGGCACCATGCCATTCCTGCAGCATGGCACTCTATATGTTGATCTGCTGCGGAGGCAGCGTTAAATGCACTTGTCAGAACTGAGAGAAACATCAGCTTGCCTCATGACTAGGTAAGTAAAGGAGTTGAAAGGAGACTTTTTTTTTTAAGACTCTGTTTTTTAATAGCTTCTTTCCTGGAAGCCTCTTTTCTATAAAATCCACCAAGCTTTGAGTAGAATCAGATATGGAATGTGAACTAAGCTTGATGTGCTGTTGATCATTAGCTCCGAAAGTCTAATCTGGCTTGAGATCAGAGATTTAGAAATAAGCCCCTCCGAAGGAGGAACTCAAAGAAGCCCAGTAAGGAAAGGTTGCATGCTTGGCTTGGCCCTGGATAAATTAGATGCTCACACAATGTGAGGTTTGAAGGTGGATTGTGGATAATAGGATTGAAGCCAGAGAGAGGTAAACCCAGGTGAAAAGAAAAAGACATCAACAAAGGCGATCGCATTGCACAGAGACCATTGCGCTGCACATGAGACCGTCTACAGGACCGTCTGTCAGAACCAGTATTCATGAACTCACATAAAGGGAAAAGACCTCTAGTCTACGGTAAGAGGAACGTGGTTCTGGTGGCTACTGGAAAAATACCGCCTTTTTTTTTTCCTAAGAGAAAGAAAGAAGTAATTCAGGAAGGATGGATGGAGAAAGGCACAAATTGTTTCCCTGGGATTGAAGAGAAGTTAGAACACCTCTGACATCTCCTAAATCTGGAGACTCAGAAGACTCTATTAATTGTGCAAGCTCTGCATGCTAAGTCACTTCAGTTGTGTCCCTGTGGATCCTATGGTCTGTAGCCCCCCAGGCTCCTCTGTCCACGGGATTCTCCAGGCAAGAATACTGGAGTGGGTTGCCACGCCCTCTTCCAGGGGACCCTCCCCACCCAGGGATCAAGCCTGCATCGCTGCCTGCACTGGCAGGCAGGTTCTTTGCCACCAGTGCCACCTGCCAGGCATTACTGACGTCTGGGGCCAGGTAATCCTGGGTCATGGTGGGTGTCCTGTGCACTGGTGGCCGCTTAGCAGCGCCCCTGGCCTCTGCCCACTGGATGCCAGAAACATCTCCACAACCCAGTTGCAGCCAAAACTGTCTCCAGATGTTGCTAAGTGTCTCCTGGCAGTGAAAGTGAAAGTTGCTCAGTCGTGTCCAGCTCTTAGCGACCCCAGGGACTATACAGTCCATGGAATTCTCCAGGCCGGAATACTGCAGTGGGTAGCCTTTCCTTTCTCCAGGGGATCTTCCCAACCCAGGAATTGAACCAGGGCCTCTTGCATTGCAGGATTCTTTACCAACTGAGCTATCAGGGAAGTCTCACGGCAGGAGGTGGGGCAAATTCACAATCAGTTGAAAACCTCTGGGCTACAGTCAGAGAGACTTGGGTTTAAAGTTCATCTTTTCCATTTGCTCATCTGTAAAATAAGGATACATATTTTACACACACACCAGCCATCACTAATGTTGCAGTTTTTATTTATTGACCATGGTCTGGCAGATAAGTCCACACCCTGAGTATTAGCTTTAACTCTTTTAAACAAAGAAAAGGCAATTTTCCCCATGCGATATTATTTCCCATCCCTGCTGATGAGAAATGATGTGTCTCTCACCAGGTGAGCTCAAGATCTCTCCTGCATCCTCTTAACCTGAGACTACAAGTAACTCGGGTGTTGAGGAAATCTTCTAATGTTGGCCTTTAAAAAAATACACTCATTGTTTTTTTTCTCATCTTCAAGTCAATTTCGAAATGAAACCCTAGACAAATGTCATGCATACCAATTATCCAATTGTGAAACTGATCTTTACTTAAAACATCCATGTTTTGGACATAAATAGTCATGAAGTGGTTAAGTTTCCAGCATGATTGTGAGGCTGATTGCTGAGTGCCAGATACCACAGGCTAAAGAGGTTTTATCCTGAAAAATTACTTCAGTGAAGGGCAAATCACTTTGAATAAGTTAAAATAAACTATGTCTTCAATGATGGCCTTAAGTAATCTTCAACTTGTGTGCTAAAATTAGTGATATTGTGGAGAATTAGAAATGGGGAATGAGTAAAGTCCAGAAAAAAAATTATTTTAGTTCTTCCATATTGATTTTTTTTGTATTGTTTTGAAACTGAGAAGAGATATGCATAAAAGAATATGAATGGGTCTTATAATATTTTGAATTGTAAGAAATATATATTTGGTCATTCAGATGAGCAAATATATATGTCTCATATACTTGGACTTCGTCCACAATTCCTGCCTCACAGCTCCCAAAACCATTGGAATTTCCTGATGAGAATGACAAAGATATCTTGGGCTTCCCAGTGGCTCAGCAGTAAAGAATCTGCCTGCAACGCAGGAGATGTGGGTTCAATCCCTGGGTCAGGAAGATCCCCTGAAGGAGGGCATGGAAGGATGGAGGAAGGAACAAATCTGATGATTAGACGACTGTTACTTTCTGTCCTACTCCCTGATTTCCAAAGAGTTGGGGTGGGGGATTGAGCTGAATCAGTCATCAGTGGTAAATGATTAAAGTCTCCATGAAAACCCAAAAGGACAGCTCTTTGGTCCTTCTTCAAGAAGATGAAGAAGGCTGGAGAACCAGAATGCTTCCAATACCACCATGCCAGGCCTCATGCTCCAGGAGGACAGAAGCTCCTTTGTTCAGGACCTCACCAGATGTATCTCTTCATCTGATCTTTGGTTCTAACCAGTTAATATAATCCAAGGAGGGGGTTGTCAGAACCTCTGATTTATAGCCAGTTGGGGCTTTCCTGGTGGCTCAGTAGTAAAGAATGAGCCTGCCAGTGTTCCATCTCTGGGTTGGGAAGATCCCCTGGACGGGGAAATGGCAATCCACTCCAGTATTCTTGCCTGGAGAATCCCATGGACAGAGAGCCTGGTGGGCTACAGGCCACAGGCCACAGGGTCTCAAAAGAGATGGACATGATGTAGTGACTGAACAACAACAGAAGCGCAGGTAACAGCCTGGGCTTGCAACTGCACCTGAAGCGGGTGGTGGTCTTGCAGGACTGAGCTCTTTCTTTTGGGGAATCTGATTTTATCTCTGTGTAGACAGTATTAAAATTGAGTTTGAGGGCTTCCCTGGTGGCTCAGACAGGAAATAATCTGCTGGCAATACAGGCGACCCAGGCTCAATCCCTGGGTCAGGAGGGTCCCCTGGAGAATAGAATGGCTACACATTCCAGTAGTTTCACCTGGATAATCCCATGGACAGAGGAGCCTGGTCCATGAGGTTGCAAAGAATTGGACAGGACTGAGAGATTAATACTTTCACTTCTTTCACTTTGAATTTTTTAAACACCCTGCTGGCATCCAAGAATTGCTTGCTGGTGTGGGGAAGCTTTCACACACATGCTGGGATTGGATCCAGGAACTCTTTATAGGCTTCTAAACTGTAAATAAGCTCCTTTTCTTTTATATGGGAACTTTATAGTTAAGCCTGCTAACAAACGACAAAATTGTTCAGGTAAATACTGTTTCCATGTAAAGCAATTAGATATGCAGAAATCTTAAAATGCTTACGAAAGAACGTATCTGTTCATCAAGATGGCTCTTCAAGATTGGCAAACTTTTTTGAAAGGGGCTGGATAGTAAGTATTTCAGATTTTGTGGACTGTATAGGCTCTGTTGCAACTAGTCAATTCTGCTATTGCAGCACAAAAGCTGCTTTACAAATATGTAAACAAATTAGTGTGGCTGTGTTTCAGTAAAACTTTATTTGCAAAAAGAGGCAGCAGAGTGCATTTGGCCCAAAGACCCTACTGTGCCAGCCCTGATCAAGTGCATGGCTTATACTCAGTAACAGTGGTCTACGCGATTCTATCTGATGTTGTGTGAGTACCCTCAGGTAAATGATGAACAGCACGAGAGACCCCTTATATTTTCACGCGATTGGACAGAATGGTTGAACAGGCTGCTGCTCATTTATAGGTTTTATTCCAAATAGAATTATTCCAATGTCTTTGCAGACTAAATAAGCCTAGTATGGAGCAGGACATTTAATTTAACTTTCACCTCCAAATACAAAAAGAAGTCATATTAAGAAATCCCATCACTCAATGCGGAGAGGAAGCTTCTTCAAGTCTCCAGTGCTGCCGTAATTACTGGCAAAGAACCCCTGATGAGACATCACTGAGAAATGGAAATGTATCCAAAAGCTCATAAAATCCCATCAACTGCTATTAGATATCTCTCAGCAGAATGCAAGGCGGAGAGGAGAATGACAGGGCTGCTGCAGGCACCCAACTTAGAGGGAAATCCAGGAGGGACTTCAAGGGGACGATCGCAGGCGAGCCTTGGAGGCACAAGAGAGGGTCTACATTTCTCCTAGGACGTGGGTATGGAATACAGTTCATAGTCTTAATATATGGATATTAATGCAAGAGGTCAGGAGAGCAGGAAGGCAAGGAAGGCGTTACCATGAGGGGTGTAAAATGATAAAACAGATTAAACCCCTCCCTTCTGGACTTTACAGCCTAGTGAATAAAAAGGGATGATAAACAATTGTACATAAAAATAAATAAGTGTGCATGCATTGAGAAAATAAATATCAAAGAAAACAAAGGAATGCAGTAAGTAATAGTTCAATACTTGGTAGAATGGTCAAGGAAATTTCTCTAAACAGGTGATAATTAAGCCAGGAATTAAAAATTAAATTGTAGCAGTTATCAACAGTCTGACACTTATATCCTTCACTAAGTCTAGTGTAAAATTATGAGTCTTTAATTCAAAAATATTTGTAAGATTTAACTACAATCATTATTTTTTAAAAAGTAAACTCAGTAATACCCATGCATTTGGTAAACATTCACTGAGTGCCAGTATAAACAGCTTCAGCCAACTGATTGCTTAGCTACTTGAAATGGATGTGCTAAGTGTGTGAGCCAACCGAGATGAAACCATTCTTCCCAATGTCCACAGAACACAGCGTGAACACATATGCAAACAGAGCCTATCTCTTTATATTTCTATTACAAACTGTCCTAAGTTTGTTCCAGACAAACTTCTTTGCTAACATTAAAGTTATTACTGTCTATCAACAAACGATAACACAATGATGTCTTTATTTTGTGCATTTTCTAATTCCTTCTAATAGAACATAAGCTTTCAAAGGATACTGCAGCTTTATGCGTGTTTCCCCAATACATCTCCGGCATCTAGAAAAGTACTTGACACATGCTAGGCACTCAACAAATTGCTGTTGAGTGAATGAATTAATGCATGGATAAATGTGTTTGCGTTTCCCCAAATATATTTGCATTACAGACTTGTGATTTCACACTGGGTTTAGTCAATGTTTTTTAATACACTGACACTTATAATCAAGACTCCAGAGTCTTACTTATGCTAACAAATGCTGATTCCTCCTAATACACAGTATTGCTTTTCCCAGCTCTGAATATTAGCTTCTCATTCAATCTCTATGACATATATTTCTGAATAAATAAATAGGGTCCCATGTGTACTAGCGTCTATTGTAAAACAGATCACTATGGTTTGATTTCATTAGGGGCTGGATACGGTATTGGAAACCTTCTAGGAAATAAAGAACCATGGCAAAGGCACACCAGTGACTGTGGGAGTGGAAACAGGCTCGCGAGACGCATCAGTCTCCACATGGTTAACACCCCTTCAAGGGCCATGAAAAGGGGTGGTCAGAAGTGGGCAGCGTGGTGAATACACTGGAGTGCGGGGCCTTTGCAAGGAGAATATTCTGGAAGAAACAATCATAGTTGAATTGGTTTAGTTATTTCAGCAACCAGAACTGTAACCCGAGTAAGATACTGCTGCCCTAGCAGAACAAAAGAAGCATTAATGACACCGACTAACCCGTGTAATTCTCATTTACACCTCTTTATTACCTTCCATATCCTCTGTGTGATGCATTACACAATCCATTAATTGTTAACATACACGCAAGTCAAGAGCTTTTATTATGCGAGGTCATCAGTCAGTGATAACAGAGGTATTGATGTATTAGGCTCCTCATCAAAAGTTGAGCAACATTTCCATTCAAGATGATACATGGACCTTTAAAACGTACTCAATAATATTGAGTCTCAGTCCTCTGTTGCTTTTTCTCTGAATGTGCATTTAGAGCTTTATAACATCTATCTATCCACCCACCCATTCATTAACATTCAGCATTAATTTTCTATGCTTACAAGTAGAATTCAGCCTGTCTTGTTCACTGCTATATCCTGAGGATCTAGAGCATAGTAGGAGCTCAATAAACTACTGAGATCGAAAATAAGTGAATGAGAATGTGGTGAGCAGAATTCTAAGTGGCCCTCATGATCTTCATCCCCTGGTGCCACTCCTGTGATGTCACCTTGTATGACAAAGGGATTTTGCAGATGTAATTAAGGCTAATAATCCATCAACCTTAAAAGAGGAAGATTATCTGGGGGTACCTAATGTAATCACAAGAGAGCTTGAGAAAGCAGAGAATTTTCTACAGCTAAGAACAAAATGGGAAGTCAGGGAGTTTCAAAGTATAAAGAATAATCAAAGCACTTCTTTACTGACTATTTAATAGTTTTATCTCAGTATAATTGAAAGAACTGCACCAGTGGAAAGTGTACAATTTGATAACATTGGATATACACAAACTAGTCAAATGGCTCAGCAGTAAAGAGTCCACCTGCCAATGCAAGAGACTCAAGTTCGATTCCTGGGTCAAGGAGACCCCATGAAAAAGGAAATGGCAACCCACTCTAGTATTCTTGCCTGGGAAATACCATAGATGAAGGAGCCTGGTGGGTTACAGTCCATGAGGTCCCAAAGACTCAGACACAACTTTCTGACTGAACAACAATATGCAAACACCCATGATACCATCACCATAAACAAAGTAATATATATAACCACAAACTAGGCTTTTTCCCCAAGGCTCCACATAAGACTCCAGCTCATGTAACAGCTTAATTTTATTCTTGTGAGATGCTAACTGTGGAACCCACTTGAACTCACACCAACTTCTGACTTATAGAGCTGTGAGATAATACACAGATGCTCTTTTAAGCTACTGAATTTTTGACTATGTGTTACACATGATAGATAACTAATACAGCACCAAATAATCGATGCTTTTGAACGGTGGTGTTGGAGAAGACCTTTGAGAGTCCAGTGGACTGCAAGGAGATCAAACCAGTAAATTCTAAAGGAAATCAACCTTGAATATTCATTGGAGGGACTGATGCTGAAGCTTCAATATTTGGCTGCCTAATGCAAAGAGCCAACTCTTTGGGAAAGACCCTGATGCTGGGAAAGATTGAAGGCAGGAGGAGAAGGGGGTGACAGAGGATGAGATGGTTAGATAGCATCACTGACTCAATAGACATGAATTTGAGCAAACTTCAGGGTTGGGAAGATCCCCTGGAGAAGGAAACGGCAATCCACTCCAGTATTCTTACCTGGAGAATCCCATGGACAGAGGAGCCTGGCGGGCTACAGTCTACAGGGTCACAAAGAGTCGGACACGACTGAGCAACTTCACTTTCAGGAAACAGCGGAGGACAGAGGAGCCTGGCGTGCTGCAGTTCACGGGGTGGCAGAGAGTCAGACATGACTCGGTGAGCAACAACAGGGGGCTTCAGGGAAGGTATCTGTAGACAGTAAATTAAAAAAAGTGACAGCAAAATGTTTTAATCTCCTGAAATTCTTACATAAAAATAAATAGAGCGACTAAGTACCAAAACTGTAGACAACATATGCCAGAAAATCATGTAACAAAGAATCTACACGATTTCCAAATTTTAAGTGGGAAGATGAGGAGAAGATCCCCACCTCCTCAGTGGGCCAGACAGCATAGAGAAAGCACAGGAAAGACTGAGAATAAGAGAAACTCTAAGCAGACAATAGGGACTCACTAGAAAGCACAGTCGGAGAAGGCAGTGGCACCCCATTCCAGTGCTCTTGCCTGGAAAATCCCACGAACGGAGGAGCCTGGTGGACTGCAGTCCATGGGGTCGCTAAGAATCAGACACGACTGAGCGACTTCACTTTCCCTTTTCACTTTCATGCATTGGAGAAGGAAATGGCACCCCACTCCGGTGTTCTTGCCTGGAGAATCCCAGGGACAGGGGAGCCTGGTGGGCTGCCGTCTATGGGGTCGCACAGAGTTGGACATGACTGAAGCGACTCAGCAGCAGCAACAGCAGCAGAAAGCACAGTGGGTTAGTTTGAGGCAGCAAGCAAAACTGGGAATATTACAACCATCCTAAGAGCCAGTGAGTGTCAGAAGTCACTCTGAGTCTGAAGGAGGCAGGAGCTATCTGGTCCTTATGAACACTCAGTGACAATGAGCCAAAATTCCCTTCTAGGACTGAGTCCCACCCTGAGGAGAAACTGCTGGGAAGAGAGTCAAAATCACTGTAAATCAATTACATGCAAATAAAAAATTTAAATACATATATAATAAATTTTAAAAAATAAAGGTTCAGATAAAAAGGTGTGTGTGTGTGTGTGTATCAGGGGAGATGGTGTAATGACAGCCAAAAACGTCTCAAAAAATATGCCTCCATACTTCTGATGTACATGAAAACAACAGATGAGGAAGCTCTGGGAGATTAGAAAGTTATCCTGAACCACATCTCCTTCTAAAAGTTCATGAAAACTAATTTCACATAAAAATGACAACAGGAAAGTATTGAGGTCAGATCCCTTGTAACATTACAAGAGAAAACAAGAAAACCAGGAACCAGTAACATTCTTACACAGATGAAAGCAGGCCAGGAAGGTATACCTGCAAGACAGACCAACTGTAACCTACAACATTACACAATAAAATTACACCAGATCTGGGCATAGGGTAGCACAAATCAGAATTAGAGAACGCAGAAATGAGGTAAAAGAACATAAGACATAGTTACAAATAAAAAATATCACTTAAAAACAAAAGATAAACTAGAAAAAAACTAAAACAAATTTAAGAATTGACATCATATGTCGCCAACAGAGGTCCGTCTAGTCAAGGCTATGTTTTTTCCAGTGGTCATGTATGGATGTGAGAGTTGGACTATAAAGAAAGCTGAGCACAGAAGAATTGATGGTTTTGAACTGTGGTGTTGGAGAAGACTCTTGAGAGTCCCTTGGATTGCAAGGAGATCCAACCAGTCCATCCTAAAGGAGATCAGTCCTGGGTGTTCATTGGAAGGACTGATGCTGAAGCTGAAACTCCAATACTTTGGCCACCTGATGCGAAGAGCTGACTCATTGGAAAAGACCCTGATGCTGGGAAAGATTGAAGGCAGGAGGAGAAGGGGACAACAGAGGATGAGATGGTTGGATGGCATCACCGACTCGATGGACATGGGTTTGGGTAGACTCCAGGAGTTTGTGATGGACAGAGAGGCCTGGCATGCTGCAGTTCATGGGGTTATAAACAGTCGGACATGACTGAGCGACTGAACTTGAACTGAACTGTCATAAAATAAATAAAAGTCTTTAAATTTTTAAAATTTAAAAAGAAGATAAAATATTTCAAGAGAAAAAACAAATACCAAAGACAGGTAGAGAAGATCCAAATGTCAGTGGAAAGAGGAGTTCCTAAAGAAGAGAAACAATGCAAGGGAATAAACAAAATACGTAATTTAGGGAAGGTCCTGTGATTTAAAAAACATGTATTTGAAATTAAATATTAGAAAGGCACACCATACATCTGAGAATAGCAACCTAGACTGATAATCTCCAATATGTATTCAAATAAAATCTAATGGACTATAAATATAAAAATATAAAATATAAAATGACAAAAATATATCATTTGGACATTAAGGCAAAAGAGAAAATTATTTTTGGAGGAAAAAAAATTACTGTATCAGGTTTTTGACAGAAAGACTTTATACCAGAAGAAAATGAAGTCCCATACTTAAGATATTCAAGAAAAGAAAATGTAAGCCTAGGATTTCATATCCAGCAAAACTGACCTCCAATTATAAAGGGAATTTTTATCAATGTGCAGGAACTCAGGGTAAAATTCAGAACTTGCACAAACCACAAATTATGGACCATACTCTATGCAGAAGAAGCAAAGGAAAGACACGGGTCATCTACTAAGTCTGAGTGCTTTTGAAAAATCTGCTAGAGAATGAGCTCCAGACCATCAAGATGACTAGAGGCATCTATGAGAGGACTGATGGTGGAGATCAAACGTGCTGTACTTAACATGTGGTGCATAAACACAATGGAATATTCCTCAACCATAAAAAGAATAAAATAACGGCATTTGCAGCAGCATGGGCGGAGCTAGGGATTATCATACTAAGTGAAGTAAGTCAGACAAAAAAGACAAATGTCATATGATACCACTTACATGTGGGATCTAAAATCAATAATACAAATGAACATATTCATAAAACAGAATTAGACTCACAGACTTAGGAAAAACCCTTATGATTATCAAATGGGAAAGGTGGAGAGGGATAAGGAAATTTGGGATTAACAGATACACAAGTATGTGATATAGACAAACGACAAGGAACTATATTCAGTATTTTATAATAAAGAGTCAGACACGACTGAGCAACTGATCTGATCTGATCTGATAAAGGAAAAGAACCTGCAAAGAATCTATATAAACACACAGTAATGGTTAGTTATACATATATAAAAAACTGAATCACTTTGCAGCATACCTGAAACACTGTAAGTTAACTATACTTGAATTTTTTAAAAGGATACTGAAAAGACATACTAAAAAAGGTTGAGGCCTAGGAATAAACACTTGAGTGATAAAAGTATTTAAAACTCATGGAAATTATCACTATAAAAGTCCACATTAGAAGTCAACAAATTTTGCCGCAGTAAATACGTTTTGAGTTTTGAGGGCCAAGTAGTCCTGCTGCTGCTGCTGCTAAGTCCGTATCCTAACTACTCAGCTCTGATGTGACGGCATGGAAGCAGCCGTAGGCAGTAACTCAATAAATGGGCATGGATGTGTTCCAGTAAAACTTTGTTTATAAAAGCAGGGGCAGACCAAACCCCGGTCAAGATTATGGTTACCTTGGAGGAGAGAAAGTGAATCAGTATTGGAATGAAATACATGAGAGTGACTTAGCACGCACACGCCCAATACATCGGCAGGGCGTTCTGAAGAGAAGACAAACCTTCTCAGAAAAGGTCGTTTGACGTTCCCCACCTTCCTGACATGACGACAGGTGGCCTGGAGGAGCAGCACCCACCCTGTGACCGTGAAGGTGCAGACTCCACACTGAGGGCTGTGGATGAGCACAGACAGAGACCCGGTCTCTGGTGTCATCACTCAGCACCCACACCTGGTCGGGAGAGCAACGGGTAGGCTGAGCCAGGAAATCACCGTGGCTCACCTAATAAATCCAGTCCTCAGCTTCATCTTCACAGTCAGGCTCAGAACAATGAGCAAACAGGTTTCCCTGGGAACAGTGCCCGGAACGCGCACGCTGTTATCATTGCCTCCGTGTGCTGTCCCTTCACACGGGACAGCCCACCACGGCTCAACGTGGCCGCAGCAACATCACCAGAGGGTCACATCCTCAGCCTCAAGCCCAGAGGAATCAAAGTGTGTTTCTCCCTTGGACATCCAACAAAACTTCCAATCAACAGGGATGAGAAATGCTGATCTAGCTTACACCAGTTAGGGCTCAGTCCTGAGGCTAAGAGCTGGGGCTGGAGGTGACCTGATTTAACAAATAAAAACATAGGATACCCAGTAAAATTTGAATTTCAGATAAAAAAAGATGAATTGTTTTTAGTATAAGATGTCTCCCATGCTATATTTGGGAGACAGTTGTACGCAAAAAAAAAAATGCATTGTTCATCTGAAATTCAAATGTAACCGGGTGTCCTAAATTTCAGGACAACCCTGCTTAGAGCCCGTAATGCCTCAGCATTTGGGCTGAAAGGGTGGTAGAGGTTGTGATTTATTTAATGAAATTCTGGGGCTGTTGTGTCAAAACAGGTGAAGGTCCACTTGTAAGGTGGGGCAGTGCACGCGTGCACACGCACACACATGCATGCACACGCACACACACTCACAGACGTCCTCTCCAAACATTTCATTTCCCTGAACAAAACAGCTCACAGAAACTCTGAGCTGTATATCTGTAACCTACAGACACAGGAAGCAGTAGGAATCTGAAAAGGCAGGGTGTCAGGCATGCAAAAGAAAACAAAACAAAATTCCCACGTGGGTATGTGGTAGCTATAATCCAACCACACTGATGTTTATGACAAAAATTTCTATTTCTTTTCCTGCAGTCATTCAATGGCTGCTGAAACCCCCAATAAGACATAAAGGAAATCACAGCAGAGAGTATTAAGATTCAGGAAGAACATAATTATATGATAGGTGTGTGTGTTCTGTAAGCTTGCACATACCTATCTCTTTCTTAAAAATAGATTGCATAAAGAAAACCTCTGATTTCATCGAAAACAATAATTATGTCAGTTATACTGAGAAAAGGATTATAATACTCAGAATTTGGAATACTTGGCAATTCACAGTCTAGTATTCTGCATATTTGTTGCAAACTAGAATTTTCTGATATGTTATATAGTTTGTGTGTGTGTGTGTGTGTGTGTGTATATATATATACACATACATGTATATTCTTCATTTCTCCCTGGTATTAGCCTGTGATCTGCTTGGATCTAGCAAAAATCTACTGTGGAGACACGAAAGGAATTAACAATATTCCGTGAGTTTCAATAGTCTTAAATTAGACAGCTCTTAGGATGCCAGGATTCAAGTCCTTTGATTTTATGTAACTGGCAACTTCTGCAGAGGGCTTTAGTCAGACTCTACAACAATTAAATCAGAACAGAGGCAGCTAGTACTGACATTATTGCAAATATATATACGACGTACAGTTAGTTCCCTCCCTTTGCAAATTCCACTAACAGCCTGAGCACAGCCTCTATTAGCTTATCCTTTATGCAAACTCAAGCTTTGTGATGATGGGGGAATTGAATTCAGCACTTCAGAAAACATGATATTCCAAAATGGACAAATGAATTTGACATATGACAGCTTAAAATTGTCTTTGCTTTAAAAAGCACCTAATAGGAAATCTGTTTTTAAAGCCACGGGCAATGAATGAGAAACACTGCCTTCATTCATTCATTTTTCCATTCACTCATCCAGGATCAACTGAGCACTAATTTTGTGCCAGGCTCTGAGCACTGGGACATGGGATAGAGTACGGTACACTGCCCGCCCCTCCGCCCCACTCTAGACCATCTGCCACAGGCCATAAAGTGCTTCGTATAGGTTGGTGTCTTGTCTACAGAGAAGCGCTAAGAGGAATTCATTGTAATAAAACGGTCACAGTTAATACCTTTGATGTCCAAAAAGTGATAAAATTCTCGCTGCTTTTGCAACGCACTATTCTAGGTGAGGCACAGATGAGTATTTTTAAAATTTTATTAGTTACATATTTATATTTTATATATTTATATTTTTATCAATGCACACCTTCTATAAGGGTTTTGTATTTCTGTTTCTTTTTAAAATCGACTGCTCAGCTGTGTCTGACTCTTTTGCTATCCCATGGACCGTAGCCTGCCAGGCTCCTCTGTCCATGGAATTCTTTAGGCAAGAATACTGGAGGGTTTGCCATTTCCTTCTCCAGGGCATCTTCCTGACCCAGGGATTGAACCCGGGTCTCCTGCACTGCAGGCAGATTCTTTACCATCTGAGCCGACAGAGTTAGAGAAAAGAATCCCGTAAAAACTAACAGAGTGGCACATGGGTGGCAATGTTGACTGGAAGTGACTTCCAAGTGGGAAACACTGTCCTATGTAACTCCAGCGACCCCAGGAAGCATCTTGCCTGCCTGAAATTCTCCTGGCTTATCTGCTTGGGGCTAAGAGTCCTTTTATTTGGGACAAAATCATAAAATCCTTTGGCAGATAGAGTAAAATAACATATAACTGCAAATGCTCCTAGGAGAAAGAATACACGCTTATACAAAAGCACAAAAATGGAAAACAGGAGGCTTTCCCACATTTAGTTATGGGACATCACTTGAGACCTGGAAAGAGTCCCTGAAGCGGTTAAAAGGAGAAGTGGTGGCCAGGGCTACACCAGCTGGCACCTTCCCTTCCCCTGTTGGGTGCGTTGAACTATTAACAGATACAGTATCAGCACCGAGTGTTGGAGCCCTGCAATCATAAAGTGATGTTTGGAGTTTTCCTGATGGTTCAGAAGTTAACGAATCTGCCTGCAGTGCAGGAGACCTGAGTTTGATCCCTGTGTCGGGAAGATCCCTTAGAGAACGGAATGGTTACCCACTCCAGGGTTCTTGCCTGGAGAATCCGAGGGACGGGGGAGCCTGGTGGGCCGCCGTCTATGGGGTTGCACAGAGTTAGACACGACTGAAGCGATTTAGCAGCAGCAGCAGCAAATCTATATCCAGGATACCCTTCTATGAGCACATCTCAAATGTACCTCCTTCTAGGTTTCGGCTGCAGAATATCTCACTTCCTTTTGAAAGACACTTAGGTATTTTCAGATTTTTTTCTATTCAGGTAACAATAAAGTGACAATTCTCATGCGTATCTTTTTCCATATTTGCATAAGTATTTCTATAGAATTCATTTCTAACAAATGTATTGGATTTGCTAGATTAGCATGTATGATCACTTTCAATATTTAGTTTTAGAGAATATTATCCATTTGTAATACATATGATCAGAGTAAATTGTATGAATCAACAACACAAAGTGATATTTTTTAAAGAAATAAAACATAAGAAGATAAAATCCAAACAAGTAGCACTTAACTAAAACTCTATGGCTTAGAGAATACTTCCAACACTTCTGAATAAATCTTACTGATCTTATTGGCAAAGGAATTCCTCCTGAACTCTGGGTCTTAAAATAATGTAGATGACCATAGCGTATGCTGAACTTCATAAGACTGAAATTGCGTTAAGTTTTGCTCTACCTACAGCAAAACTGTCATGTTTCATGACAAGGGTCTTTATATCCTTGGGGGAAATTATGAGGCCTTACATATACAGAAGAGCAGATTGCTCTGACTGGCAGCATTTTAAGGTGTGTGTGTGTGCGTGCGTGTGCCATATTCAGGGTCTCAAAGACTCATTTCTTTGAACTCTAATTGATTTGCCAAAACCCAAGTCGAATTAAAAAGACATGAAAATTTTCACACTATAGGCATCATTCACTCAAGAATGACGCATCATCAAACTGAAGAGCTGTGGATAATTAGGTAGCTTATACTTGTGTGTTTTGTGGAGATATATATATATATATTTTTTCCTTGTTGTCATTTTCTCCTCTTTTTTAATCCTCACTCTTCTGCCAGTCAGTCCATTCCCAGCATTTAAAGGTATCTGTCTCATCTAATTTAATTTAAGGAATATTGCAGCTCTTTGCTACTCTAGAATGGCCCATGGAACTGCAACATGGGGATTCCCTGGGAGCTGCTTAGAAATGCAGTGTCTCAGGCCCCACCCAAGAGTTACTGAATCAAAATCTGCATTTCAGAAGGCTCCCAGGTGACTCATCTGCACATTCAAGCTTGAGAAGCACTGCTGAAAACCTTTCCTCCATTCATCCAAGACAGAAAATTGATTTTTTAAGAAACAATAATAACAAAACAGAGAGCCAAACTGCAGATAGGACCTGTACTAACCTGCATGCATTGACAAAGGCAGGAAAAGGAGGGAAGAGGGGAAGGGAGGGGGAAAAAGAATGCAAAGGCTAGTTATTTAGAAATTTGGAAATACAGACCGTATTTCAATGAACACTGTGAACATACCATTTTCCTCTTCTTCTTGCAAGCATGAAGGCTCCATACTTCTCAGGAAAGGGGCTAAAAGCCCGAGCACCATATATTTTGTATAGGTGAGGTTTTAATATGCTACAGAGCCCCCAGTGCTTAATGAAAGCCTTTTAAGTAAATCTCACGAAGCCCTAATCTCATAGAGCCGCCCGTGTTCTTCTCTGCTGTTCTTATTTAATTTTTAATAAGAACAATTCCACGCAGCTCGAAAGCACGGCTCAATTAAGTACTATTCCTACCAGGCATCTTTGAAAACTTGCAGAATTCTCTTCCTTCTGTTTCTTGATGACCCTCCGTTTGGCTGTGTGGGGAGGCTTGTGGGGAGGCGGGATACAGCTGAGGCTTATTTTTTAATTGCAAGTTCGATTTCACACCGTTCCTTCTGAGAAGGCAAGACTGATTTTCAAAGACAGAAACGCGACTCGTGTATCTGCTGCCAGAAGGCTACAGTGGAGTATCTCAGTATTGTATTTTGAAATTTCAAGTGCATCTTTGATCTGATTCCTTAGGCATTAGATGTCCTTGAAGTTCTAGCAAGGTCATGTGAAATAAATTTAAAAGAAACAGTTATTTCTGAATCACAGTACCTCAACTACAAGTATCTTAAAGTAATCTAAACTTGACTCTCTAACAGGGCTGTATGGTTTATAACAGGAGAAATACAGCCTAGTTGTTCCTGGTAAAATTTACCGGCATTAATGCTTTCTTTCTAAAGACCCGTTTCTGGAGATTTAACTCTAGTCACATCTTTTCAGTCTATGCTCATATTTTTCAGTTGAAAATTCATGTTTGCATGCTTGTCTATACATCAAAAGACATACATGCGTGTACACGTCTGTGTATGGAACAGCAACAACAGCAAATTAGGCTGCCCACGTTTGATCAATTTCAAAAGCACAGAAGGACAGTATATAGGGTACCAAACTATGTTTTCATTATTCTTAAAATACATGTACTCTATCTTCTGCCAAAAATGTGAGGAAGCTTACTCAACTAAGCAGTATATAAATAGGACTACTAAATACAGAATCATGAGGGGGCAAAAACAGCTAAAATAGCAGTAAGACAGACATGATCATACATCAGAGCTACCATTACACCCATCATTGACTTTTAACTTTGCTGATTCTCATATCAAAAACAAAAACGGAGACATCCTTAACTATATGCCGCACACTGCATCTTAGGATGAAACATACAAATGAACCAGAAGTAAAAGATTTTCACGGCCCCAAAGACATTTTCACATGGATCTATATTTTGGAAACTTCAAGTAACCTAACAGCCAATGTCTTCAAATGTAGCATGCATGCATGAGCACTCAGTCACTTCAGGCGTGTCCAACTCTTTGCAACCCTATGGACTGTAGCCCACCAGGCTCCTCTGTCCATAGGATTCCTCAGGCAAGGATACTGGATTGGGTCGCCATGCCCTCCTCCAGAGGATCTTCCCGCTGCAGACATTGAACTCACATCTCTTACGTCTCCTTCATTGACAGGCAGGTTCTTTACCACTAGCACCACTTGGGAAGTCCACATAGCTCTATTAAAGACAAAGACAAAACACGCCACATAGATCCCTGTGTGAACAATCCTCACGACTCAGAGGAGGAATTTCTACAGGTAGACGAGATAAGCTGCCCAAGGTATGTAACATGGGGAGATGCCAGAGATCTTAGAACAGACGTGGTGGGAATGTCTACTGTCCCTTCCAAATATCAGGTCTCCTAGCAAATGATAGGATATTTCCATGTTAGACTATTAATATCAGCACTTAAATATTGGAGCAATGCAAAGAAATAGTGGAAAACAACAGAATGGGAAAGACTAAGGATCTCTTCAAGAAAATTAGAGATACCAAGGGAACATTTCATGCAACGATGGGCACAAAGGACAGAAATGGTATGGACCTAAAAGAAGCAGAAGATATTAAGAAGAGGTGGCAAGAATACACAGAACTGCACAAAAAAGATCTTCACAACCCAGATAATCACAATGGTGTGATCACTGACCTAGAGCCAGACATCCTGGAATGTGAAGTCAAGTTGGCCTTAGGAAGCATCACTACAAACAAAGCTAGTGGAAGTGATGGAATTTCAGTTGAGCTACTTCAAATCCTAAAAGATGATGCTGTGAAAGCGCTGCACTCAATATGTCAGCAAATTTGGAAAACTCAGCAGTGTCCACAGGACTGGAAAAGGTCTGTTTTCATTCCAATCCCAAAGAAAGGCAATGCCAAAGAATGCTCAAACTACCACACAATTGCACTCATTTCACATGCTAGCAAAGTAATGCTCAAAATTCTCCAAGCCAGGCTTCACCACTACATTAACTGTGAACTTTCAGATGTTCAAGCTGGTTTTAGAAAAGGCAGAGGAACCAGAGAGATCAAATTGCCAACATCCACTGGATCATCAAAAAAGCAAGAGTTCCAGAAAAACATCTATTTCTGCTTTACTGACTATGCCAAAGTCTTTGACTGTATGGATCAAAACAAACCGTGGAAAATTCTTCAACAGATGGAAATACCAGACCACGTGACCTGCCTCCTGAGAAATCTGTATGCAGGTCAAGAAGCAACAGTTAGAACTGGACATGGAACAATGGACTGATTCCAAATTGGGAAAGGAGTACATCAAGGCTGTATATTGTCAGCCCGCTTATTTAACTTCTATGCAGAGTACATCATGAGAAATGCTGGGCTGGAATCAAGATTGCCAGGAGAAATATTAATAACCTCAGATATGCACATGACACCTCACTTATGGCAGAAAACGAAGAACTAAAAAGCCTCTTGATGAAGATCATGGCATCTGGTCCCATCACTTCATGGCAAATAGATGGGGAAACCATGGAAACAGTGGCTGACTTTATTTTCTTGGGCTCCAAAATCACTGCAAATGGTGGCTACAATCATAAATTAAAAGACGCTTGCTCCTTGGATGAAAAGTTATGACCAACCTAGACAGCATATTAAAAAGCAGAGACATCACTTTGCCAACAGAGGTCTGTCTAGTCAAAACCATGGTTTTTCCAATTGTCATGTATGGATGTGAGAGTTGGACTATAAAGAAGCTGAGCGCCAAAGCACTGATGCTTTTGAACTGTGGTGTTGGAGAAGACTCTTGAGAGTCCTTTGGACTGCAAGGAGATCCAACCAGTCTATCCTGAAGGAAATCAGTCCTGAATATTCATTGGAAGGACTGATGCTGAAGCTGAAGCTTCAATACTTTGGTCACCTGATGTGAAAAGCTGAGTCATTTGAAAAGATCCTGGTGCTGGGAAATATTAAAGGCGGAAGGAGAAGGGGACGACAGAGGATGAGATGGTTGGATGACACAGTGACTCAATGGACATGAGTTTGAGTAAACTCAGGGAGTTGGTGATGGACAGGGAAGCCTGGTGTGCTGCAGTCTATGGGGTTGCAAAGAATCGGACACGCCTGAGTGACTGAACTGAACTGAAATATTGGAGCATACCTGCAAGATTAAAAAGAAAATTATTTCAGTGTATTTGATGATTTTTCTAAAAGTCCTTGAAATGAATTAATCAATGGATTTGTTTCTCATAGTGGGTTTGAGATACACAGAAGCTATATTACAAGCTTAAGAGGATGCTGTCCTTCCTGGTTATCAGTTAGAAATGCTTTTGACCACAAGTTACAGAAACCTGCCTCCCAGTGGCTTCATAAATAGAAGCTATATATTTTACAGGATGGAAGTTTAGCATCAGAGCGGCTAGGCCAGTGCCACCGCTGACAATGTCGCAGAGACGCAGGTCCTTCTACCTTTTCCCTCTGCCATCAGCACAGTGGGCTCCATGGTGATAAATGGTGCCTACGATCCTCCATATACAATGAATGGCAGAGACCAAAATAGGAAGAAGCCAGAGAAGGTGGGTGGATAGACATGCATCCAGAATTTTTCCCAGAATCATCCTAGACAGCATTTACTCACTTAGTACACATTTTGTTGTTCAGCCACTAAGTTGTATCCGACTCTTGGTGACCCCGTGGACTGCAGCATGCCAGGCTCCCCCCTCTTTCACTGTCTCCCAGAGTTTGCTCAAATTCATGTCCACTGAGTCAGTGATTCCATCCAACCATCTCATCCTCTGCTGCCCTCTTCTCCTTTTGTCTTCACTCTTTCCCAGCATCAGGGTCTTTTTCATTGAGTCAGCTCTTCACATCAGGTGGCCAGAGTATTGGGGTTTCAGCTTCAGTATTAGTCCTTCCAATGAATATTCAAATATTCAACACATACTTACTGAGCAATTATTATGTTAAATACTGATCTAAGCCCCAGAGACAGAAGAGTGATCAAAGCAGATGAAGTCTCCCTGCTCACGGAGTTCTAGATATTCCCAAGCGGCTCACATTTTCGGGGTGTTTACTACGACTGGGTCAGGATTTCTCGATTTTGTACCATTAGGATTCTGGTCCAGATCCTTCTGTGCTCTGAGCAGGGTGGGGGGCGGGAGGGGGTGCTGTCCTGCACTGCGGACTGTTCAGTAGCATCCCTGATCTCCACCCACTAGACGCCTCCACCATCACTCATGTTGTGATAACTGAGACTATCTCCAGACACTAGCACGTGTCCCCTGGGGGGAGACTAGATTCAGACGAAAACCACTGGTCTAAGTGGTTTTCTGAGTGTGTCACGCGTCTCACTTAATTATAGCAACCCCATCAGGTGGGCAGCATGACTATTCCCATTTCAGATATTTAAGAAGAGGACCTTAAGCACTGAGATGTTAAGCACACTTTCTAAAGTCACAGAATTGGCATCAATGTCCACCTACTTATGCAGTCCGTTAGCTGGTGGAGAGAAGCACTGTGGCCATACTTAGCTGTTTGTAAGGCCAGAGGCAGTGACGTCAGGACTTGATGACCCTAAGCCTAACCCACTGCCTTCATGTTCTAAATGAGTAAATTCAAATCACCAGCTTAGAACAGTGCCTGAAACAGTAAAAAGAAAATTTCAGTTATAGCTATTATAGGCATTATTATTATTGTTGCCTGGGTCTGAGCATATTGTTACCCAAAACAAAATGAAGGTTTAGTAGCAAAAGAAAAGCTTGGGCTTGATGTCATGACAAAATGACAAATAATATACATTATATAACAGCATATAACAGTGTCAGCAACATCCTGTTTCCTAAAGCTGGGGATTGATTTCATGGAGTAGTTCTACTGGGATAACAAAATATAAGTAAAAGAGGAAGGAAGGTAAGACACAGCGCTCTCCTGTATCACTGCAAACTGGAAATCCACCCATCGTAAGAACTTAACTCCATACTGTGGATCTAGAAGTGATAATATGCTACAGGCTTTAAAAAGCATTAAAAGCCTGTGTTTTATTCAGAAAATATTCAGCTTGCTCCATCTGTTGTTTCTGTAACAAAAAGTCAAAAACCAAGGAGAGAATCAAGAAGCAGACAGAGACAGGTGCCAATCCAGCCACTCTTCCACTAGAATAAGAACTGGCATCTGGAAATTGTGCCCAAACCAGCTTGTTGCCCATAAAAACATGTAAGAACTTCTCATTCATCGTGTGTGTGTGTGTGTGTGTGTGTGTGTAAAAAGAACACTCTGAGTCAGGCTCCATTCAAGATACTGAGACTCCAGCAGTGAGAAAATCAGACAAAACCATCTGCCCTCATGACATTTACATTCTAGGAGTGAGAGAAAGAAAATAAAAAGGTAAGTATAATACAGTTGGGCTCTGAACTGTGTATCTTGTCTTCCTTCCTTAAATGGCTTTGTTCTATGGAGACAAGATGGATGGTGGTGGTGGTTTAGTCACCAAGTCAAGTCTGACTCTTGTGACCCCGTGGACTGTAACCCACCAGGCTCCTCTGTCCATGGGGCTCTCCAGACAAGAACACTGGAGTGGACTGCCATTTCCTTCTCTAGGGGAGCTTCCTGACCCAAGAATCGAACCCAGGTCTCCTGCATTGCAGGCAGATTCTTTACCGACTGAGCTACACGGGAAGTCCAGATAAGATGGATAAAGGCTGGAAAAACAGCACAAATAACTTCAAAGCAAAGAATGCTGACGGACCCACTATTTATAGATAAGAAAACCGAGTCCTAGAGAAAGGAAGTGCCTTGCCCAAGGTCGCACTGAGTACTAGCCAGGAATATTTTTGATACAAAAAACAAAATAAACAAAAATACTCAATACATACTCACTGAAACCAAAAAGAGGATAAAATCTGTCCCTGTAATTAGCGTGTCCAACACACAAATGTCCTGTTTATTAGCTGTAGGACGAGAACAGCATCTGGCACGACTCCATCATTTTGCTGCTGAACTCTAAAGCTGAAAAGGGAACAAGGCAGGTCCACAGTTGGCTTCTGATCAGCAGCAGAGCAGAGAAGAAAACCCTGGTCTCTGTCACTAAGGTCACCAAATCTTGCCCCCACATCATGGCTCCCCCACTTCCACTTGGCCATAGGTCCTGGATATGTTTGCAGTGAAAGGGTGAGGTCTTAGAAATAGATTAAGATTGTGAAACTATTATTTTTATGTCTTAATCAACAAATCATTACAAGTGGTCACTTATTGATAAGTAACTTGGTTGCCTAAGTAATATGGAAACACTTAAAGGAACTTGAAAGCACATTTTCTCTTGCTTGATGAGAAAATCAATTTTTAAAATAATCAAAGGCAAAGATTTCTCAGATACAACACCAAATGCACAATACATTTTGAAAGAAAAAGATAAATTTGCCTTGATCAGAATTAAATATGATGCTGTCAGGAGAATGAAAAGACAGGCCTTTGATAAGCAGAAAATATTTGCAAAATGTATATCTTATAAAAGACATATCCAGATTACATGAATACTCAATAATGAGAAAAGAAACAGGCCAGTACAGAAAAAAAGAGGCAAAAGATTTGAACAATACTTCACCCAAGAAGACATATAGAAAGATGCCAAATAAGCACCTGAAAAATTGTACAACATCGCTAGTTATTAGAGAAATACAGATTTTAAAAAATCACTGCGGCACTGCTACATAACAATTTAAACATCTGAAATTATAATACTGACCGTGCCAAGTGTTGATACCAACTGTTCTAACGTGGACCAGTTAGAACTCACATCCGGTCAGTGGAAGTGTAAAATGCTATAGGCACCTTGGGGAAACTGTTTGGTAAATTACCAAAAAGTTAAATAGACATCCACCATATACTCCAGCCACTCTCATCCTAGGCATCTACTAAAAGAGATGAAAACATGTCCACGCGCAGCCTTATGCCTGAACATTCACAGTCTGTCGTCCCCCCCAGACTGAATATGTGAGAGCGAAAGTAACTCAATCACGTCCGACTTTCTGCGACCCCAGGGACTATACAGGCCGTGGAATCCTCCAGGCCAGAACACTGGAGTGGCTAGCCTATTCCCTTCTCCAGGGGATCTTCCCAACCCAGGGACTGAACCCAGGTCTCCTGCACTGCAGGCAGATTCTCTACCAGCTGAGCCACAAGGGAAGCCCAAGAATACTGGAGTGGGTAGCCTATTCCCTTCTCCAGGGGATCTTCCTAACCCAGGAATCAAACCAGGGTCTCCTGCATTGCAGGCAGATTCTTTACCAACTGAGTTATTGGGGAAGCCCCAAAAAGACTGGAAATATGGCCCCCCAAAAATGATTGGACAAGCAAATTATGAAATATTCACATATTCAAAGACTACTTGGCAATGAAAAGAAATAAGCTATTGACATGCAGTGTAACATGAAAGAGTCTCACAGCTACTATGATGAGCGAAAGAAGAAGAAGAATAAAAGAGTATACACTGCACGATTCCATGTATGTACAATTCTATAAAATGCAAGCCAAGTTATGATGACAAGAAGCAGACCAGTGGCTTCATGGGGATAGGCGTCAGGGGATAATGGGAAAAACAGGAAATACAAAAGAGCACAAGGAAATTTCTGGGGATGATGAAATTATCTTGATTTTAATGATAGCTTAATAAGTGTGTGTGTGTGTGTGTGTGTGTGTATACTCATTCATGCCCAACTCTTTGTCACCCCATGGACTGTAGCCCATCAGGCTCCTCTGTCCACGGAATTTTCCAGGCAAGAATACTGGAGTGGTTGCCACTTCTTACTCCAGGGGATCTTCCTGACCCAGGGATGGAAACTGCCTCTCAACATATGTCATATATAAGTCAAAACTTAATAAACTGTGTATGTTAAAATATATAATTAATTGTATATCAACTATACCTCAGTTTTATTAAAAATTTACTGTGAACAAAATACATTCAGACTTCTCAACCATCTGGCCTCCTTCATTTCAGTTCAGTCGCTCAGTCATGTCCGCCTCTTTGAGACCTCATGGACTGCAGCAGGCCAGGCCTCCCTGTCCATTACCAACTCTCCGAGTTTACTCAAACTCATGTCCATCGAGACAGTGACGCCATCTAACCATCTCATCTTCTGTGGTCCCCTTCTCCCCCTGCATCAGGGTCTTTTCTAGGAAGTCAGTTCTTTGTATCAGGTGGTATCAGAGCTTCAGCTTCAGCAACAGTCCTCCCAATGAATATTCAAGACTGAATTCCTTTAGGATTGACTGGTTTGATCTTGCTGTCCAAGAAACTATCAATAGTCTTTTCCAACACCACAGTTCAAAAGCATCAATTCTTTGGCGCTCAGCTTTCTTTAGAGTCCAACTCTCACATCCATATATGACAACTGGAAAAAGCATATCTTTGACTAGATGGACCTTTGTCAGTAAAGTAATGTCTCTGCTTCTTAATACGCTGTCTAGGTTGGTCATAGCTTTTTTTCCAAGGAGCGGCTTTTAATTTCATGGCTGCAGTCACCATTTGCAGTGATTTTGGAGCCCAAGAAAACAAAATCTGTCACTGTTTCCATGGTTTCCCCATCTATTTGCCACAAAGGGATGGGCCCAGATGCCATGATCGTAGTTTCTGAACCCTTCCTGTTCCTTAAACACAGCACACTGCAACCCACTGCTCTAAGGCTTTACAGCCACTGCTCCCTCTGCCCAAATGCCCTTCCTCAGACGTTCAAAAAGCGTGTTCCTCACGCCTTTTGGGTTTCTGTTCAAATATCACCTTGCCTACTTGCAAGCTTAATTCCTTCCCCCGGGGCTCCCTCTTCCTCGTCCACACTCTGTTTCATGGCTTCCCACCTAACATCTGACATACCGTATATTTTTGCTTGTTTATCTAGTTAATCATCTGCCTCCGCCCTCTAGAATGTAATCTCTCTTAGAGCAGGGAATTTTTGACTGCTATAGTTCCCTAATATATTTCCAGCACCTGAAATACTATCTGGCCCATATGGAAGCTTCACAGTATTTGCTGAAACAGTGCTGATCCACTCTAGTCTACTCGTCATGTGCTCGCAGACACCACATAGGAGCGTTCTGCGGTTGCGCTCCGGGTGCGCATCGTGAGATCCAACTGGGAAACAAGGGAGGCACTGCCCAGAATTCCCCTCTTCTTGGGTTGTCAGTTCACACACAAAACTGTTTGAAAACCAAAAGTAAATGTGAGATGCGATGGTGTTCAGTCGCTAAGTTGTGTCCGACTCTTGCAACGCCACGGACTGTAGCCTGCCAGGCTCCTCTGTCCATGGGATTCTCCAGGAAAGAACACTGGAGTGGGTTACCACTTTCTTCTTCAGAGGAGTTGCCCAACCCAGGAATCGAACCCAGGCCTCCTGCACTGCAGGCAGATTCCTTAATGACTGAGCTACGTGAGGAGCCCAAATGTGACACAGTGGATGGTACAGCACGTTAAAACTGCAAAGCACTGTCTTATTATTGAAAATAAGGCTCCTGCAGAACCCCAGGCTAATTTCTGTGTCTGGGGTAACTTGATTCTGAGAAAGTCACTTCTAAGTATCTGAAACTAATTTTCCCATCTGTAAAACAAGCAGCTTAAACTCAGCAATGTCTAATATACTTAGGGTATTTAGTATAGGGCTAAAGAATATAGATTATTATCAGGCAAACCTGGGCTCAAATCTTGGTTCTGGCCATACACCCACAGATCTTGTGAAGTTACTTAATTCTCTAAGCCTCGGGTTTCCTATCTGTAAAATGGAGGCAAAAATTTGTTCCTGTTTATTTGGAATGCTTTAAAAACAAAAGGAGATACTACCTGAAAACTCCCAAGTGTATGGTAAGAACACAAAAAGTGTTATGTATTATATCAGTCCATTTTTCCTTTATTAAATTTTTGTGGTGACTCATTTGTGTCTGACTGCTTATGGTCCCATGGACTGCAGCATGCCAGGCTCCTCTGTCCATGACATTTTCCAGGCAAGAATACTAGAGTTGTTGCCACTTCCTACTCCAGGGGATCCTCCTGACCCAGGAATTGAACCCCTGTTCCTGCATTGGCAGGTGGATTCTCTACCACTAGCACCGCCTGGGAAGCCCCTGTGAAGTTTCTGAGGCGCCTTTAACTCAATAGTGGTTTTATCTGATATTCCTCTATCTTCTAGGAGGAATTTGATTTTAGTTTTGATTCTAATCTTTAAAATCTTAAAAGTGAATGAATTAAAGCTGATAGCCAGTAAAACTTAATTCAGTATAAGTGCTACCAGGTTAAAAGTTTCCAAAAAAAAAAAAAAAATGAGTTCCACCCACCCATCTGGGCCCAGAGAGGCAGAAAGTTTAACCACATTACACGCTGCTCTATTTTCAATGCCACAATGAACAGCACAGGCTTAACTGCAATTAAGTAGTCCCTGCTGACCACTGAATATACAGTACATCATGTCAAGAGAGGCAAAACTGTCAGATTAGTGGAAATTCATTTTGGGATTGCTGGGTAATTTCAAGAGCTGACAGCCAAAGAAAAATCTGTGATCCCTTGTGTGTGCCAGCATATATCACTCTTTAACAGCAGTTGTTTAGAAACTCATAATGCAGCAGTATTCCAGATTCTCACATTCACTTCTGGAGCAAGCTGGAAAATAAACTGTGAGTGATAAAAAATGGAAAGATGTCCTTCTTATAGCAAGCTTCACTAAACAAACAGGAAGTGGGCTCATAAAGCTAGAATCAGCTTTTGTAGCCGGTCCTTTCCAAGCTAAGGATTGGGGGCTATTTATCTAGATAACAACTGGATGTCAGCTCAGAACTCTGGAGGGGAATCTTGCTGATTTGGAGTTCTTTGCCTGGATGGACATTTTGAAAAGAGTTTTCTGAAAGTCACTTGACTTTAGATGAGAGTCTTAAAACTCTTCACTTCGACCACCAACCAAGCTGATCCCTACAATGTGAGAATTTTTTGATGGGCAAAAATCATTTTACTTAGTTGTTATTCAGTCACTAAGTCACATCTGACTCTCTGCAACCCTGTGGACTGTAGTCCGCCAGGCTCCTCTGTCTTTCACTATCTCCCAGATTTACTCAAATTTGTGTCTATTGAGTCAGTGATGCTATCCAACCATTTCATCCTCTGCCGCCCCCTTCTCCTTTTGCCTTCAATCTTTCCCAGCATCACTGCTCACTGTGACCCAAGCATCTGTATTATCTCTTAATCCTTACTTAGGGCATTATGAGGCTGGCATTCTTGTACTCATTAAACAGATGAAGAGGCTAAGGCTTGGAGAGGCACAGCTAAACAGCTGCAGTCACATCACTATTACAAGGACTGAGTGGAACTGAATTCTAGATTATGTACTCCAGAGCAGCAGTTCTCAAGTAGCAATGACTTCAGCCCCCAGAGGACATGGGTCAATGTCTGGAGATATTTTTTGTTGCCACAACTGCTCCTGGCGTGTAGTGAGCGGAGGCCCAGATGCTGCTAAACATCCTATAGGACAATGGAGAGCGATCCAGCCCCGACTGTCAGCAGCTGTGAGAAGTGCTGCTGGGACAATGATTCTGAAACGTGCTCCCTGGACCACAGCAGCAGCGTCACCTGGGATCTTGTTAGAAATGAGCAACACAGGGCTCCAGCTCAGATCCACGGAGCAGGCGGGGTAGCAACAACCTTTGTTTCCACAAGTCCACCAGACGGTTCTTATGCAAGCCCAGGTGTGAAAACCACTGTTTCAGGGCCATCTGAACATGTGCAAAGAGCTCTACTGCTCACCCTAAATACTCATAAGTCCTCAAAATACAAAACGAAAATCACGGTTTTTGGCTTGTGGAATTGTACTGGTATCAGAATTCGAGATCAGCCGGACACTTTTCCTTGTTTCTGAAGCTACGAGAAGATGCCACTCGCTAGTTCCGGACCTTCCGGTGATGTGCAGGAACCAGACTATATAATGGTGAATCCTTCAGGAAGACCTAGGGTCCCCTTCATCAGTGATTCTCCAGACACTAAGATACTCTTCTGAACAACATGCAAGTGAATGTATACTGGTTCCCACTTAAGTCAGACTCTGGGAGAGACGCTTGTACCTATATCATCTCAATTATCAGCATTAATAAGGACAGTGATGATTATCATTTCTGAAGGAATTTTCATGCACCAGCCATTTACCTGCATGATCTCATTCTGCAATACTGCCCTGGGAATTAGGTTTTATAATCATACCCATTATAGAGACGAAGAAACTGAGACTTATGACTGTATGTTGGGGACAGTTTATCTGATGCTGGCATAGTCTAACTGCATTGCCAAACATTAACCAGCATTAACCTCATGGAAAATGAAGACAGCACTCTGGGGTTAATGAAATTTATTCCTCTAATGATAATTTTTATTTTTCTAAAATTGAAGGTTTTAACTAAAGCCATTCTAATTTCCTTCCACATCTAATCAGTTATAATTATGGTGGGTAATAACTGTTCTTTTTTCTTAGGATCAGCACAATAAACACTATATTTATATTGATATTTACATCGATTTCATTACATTACACTGATCCAGCATTTAAAAATTTTCCACGTGCTTTCCCACCCACAGTCTCATTTCAGCCCACCCTGTTCTGTGAGACCCAGAGGCAGGCGCACTGACGTCATCGCGCATTTGCGCACGAGGCCAGGACGTGGGCTGGAGACGCTTACTGGATCCTTGCTGCGCCAGGCAAGTGCTGAGTGTCTGCGAACCCTTGTCTCTTTCACCCTCAGAGTAAGCCCATAAGACAAGCAGGACTATGCTTTCAATATGAAGAAAAGTGAAGACCCAAGGAGCCATACCATTCAGTGCTGAACCTGCTTTTAAAGTAATGCCTGACTAACCCCCAAGCCCAAGCTCGTAGCCCCACGAGGTGTGGTTCCAGGACATCCCTAAAGGCATTCCAAGCCAGAGCCTAGAATAAAACCCAAGGCGCTGCGCTCGGCCTGCGCTGCTGCCACCAGAAGACAGTGACGCTTGACTCACCGCTTTCTGGGGTGGGAGTGGGCGTGGACTTGCCATGCCTGATCTGCTGGGGACGGGGCGGGGGCGGATCTGCATGGCGCTTGCTTCCTTTAAACGGATGCACTAGCCCCTTGGGAGACGAAGCTCGTTGGTTTCTGTCACTTGTGAGTAATGCACCATAGCTCCCTGGTGAGGAAAATGCCAGATTATACAATAGCATGCTTTGGTGTGCAACTGTCTTTAGAATAACAAATCTCCTCTACTGCTTGTGAGCATTACACTTTAATAAAAACCACAATCGTGGCCACAAATCCCAGCTCTTGCTAAAGGGCACGCCTTGTAAATTCATGTTGGTTACACCCCCTACCATACCCACCTCCCCGCCTTCCGCAAAGCACACATCTTTCCTAAGTCACAGGGGATGAATGGACCAGACTGTGGCTTCACTTACCTTTGTTCTGTGGCGGGGGTGTAAGTGAGGGGTAGGGTGTCTGGGCCTCAGTCTTATTGACTACTGACATTTGGGGCTGGATAGTTCTTTGTTTGGGGCTTTTGGGTTGAAGGGGCTGCCCTGTTCATTGTAGGATGTTTAGTAGTATCCCTGGCCTCTACCCACAAGACAGAAACATCCAGTCTCCACTTGCAACAACCAAACCTATCTCCAGACACTGCTAAACATCCCCTGGGGAGGACAAAATCACCCCCCCCCACCCCCGCCACCAACCCAGTTGATAACCACTGTGTTAACAAGCAAACAAATAGCCAATGATGTCGTGGGCGGGTGTTAGTAGAAATAATGCCTTACAGTTGAAACTTTTCTTTCCTAAAGAAATACATATATATATTTCTCTATGGAAAGCATTCAGTCCCAGGGGTGTGCAACATGACCTGGGTCTCCCAGCATCAGTGGTCTTAGCTCAGGGAAGCCCGTTCCTCCAAGTGTCCTTAGGGAGAGTTGGGGTCTGGGGGACAGGGGTCTGGAAGGCAGCAGGAGGGTGTCACGCAGAGTGAAAGAGCAGATCAAAGCGCAGCCCACCCATCACCGCGGCTCTCTCACCATCTTCACATGCTCGGAACTCAGAGCTCACAGGTGAGAGATGCAGAGAGCTCTAGCAGAGCGCCAGACTGGAAACAGCACACCCTGGGGATGCAGAGGGCTCGGGTTTCCTGCCTGCGTGCTTGCACGGCGGGGGAGCATGGTAGAAATAAATGCAGGCCTTTTCTTTGCAAATCGACAACTAAATCTGTGCTCACCTCCACGTACCTATTTCGGAGGATCAATATGCTCCCTAAAAGGTACGGTGTGTATCGCAGAGGTTTTAAAGTTTGGAACCACTGCCCGCATTTAAAGATCGGAATATGGCTCATGAAGATGAAGGTGTCATGCTTTTCAAGAACAATCGGCCGCTCCGGACGTGTGAAGGCGGAAAGCCCGCGTGGGGACCACGAGCGGGGCTGCTGTGGCAGCGCCCCCGTCTGCAGGGAGCGTGTCCTGTGGGTCACCGCGCACCCTCCCCGCCCGGCTCACCCTTCTGCAGGGATTCTGCAGCGACTGAACCACCTGCCCCAACCTGTTTCTCAAAATGTCTTGCATTAGGCAGCATCTGATATATTAAAACACATTTACTACATATATAATTTAGAAAGCATAACGGAGCGTCCACGACTATGACACCTAACTTGGAAGCTAAAACATGACCTGGGATACAGTCACGTTTTCTCTTTCTCTCTCCCCCTCAGGTGTACATTCTTGAGCATTTCATGCTTATCATTCTTCTGCTTTTTTTGTTTTTAGTTTTATCACATGCATATGCATCTCTAAATGACATAGTTTTGCTGGTGTTTTGAGTTTTATAAAAATGATATTCCAGTGTACATAGTCTCAGATGCTTTGTTTTTATCCCTCTGCTGTATGCATCTACGATTTATCCGCATTGTTGCAGGTAGCTATGGCTCTGCTATTTTTCACTGCTCTATAACACTCCAACGGTGTGGTTTATTTATTCCTTATTTCCTGTTCCCTCCTCTGCATTTTACTTGGCTCACTGCCTGTGAGGGATCAACTTTATAATGACAGCTTCTCAAAAGTGTTGACTGTCATCTGTCAAAAGGATATACTTTCTGCTATTTTCTGTTCACACATGCAGATTTTTTTTCTTTCAAAACACTCGCCACAATTTGCCACCATTTTAAAATCTGCTTATTTTCTTGCTTATGTATGTTCATCAGTAGCCTGTAAGCTCCATGAGGGTAGGATCTTGCCTAGAGGTCTGTTGCTGACTCTTCACCTCTCAACATATTTCTTCTTGCAAATTATGAATGCATGTTGTTATTCTTAAAACATGATAAATATTTTGTAGGCAAGGAATTGAGAATATATTCTCTGAAAAATGCAGCTGGCCTTCTACGCTGGAGATACAAATTCAGTATGCTTTACTCATAGTAACTGGGTCCAAGATGCTAGGTAAATATTTGTTAAGGGCTCTGAGAAGTGATGTGTGCAAATTCTAGTTTGTGACCTGGAGAGAAATGGCTTTGCGCGCTGTTCTCCATTTACTTCTCGCCCCTGACAGAAATGTGGATACGGTGGCGAACAATCTGGAGCCAGAAGACAAGGAAGTTGCCTTAGTAATGCAAGAAGAAGAAGAAAGGTGTCTGGGGGACAGACACTGTGGATTGCCACACTGGCCCCAGGCTTAGAGGAAAATGAACTGCAAAGGCAGGCAGACCACCATGCTAATGGATACAGTCCACTGGCTGGACACTGCTGGGAGGGAATCCTCGCTCGCCCAGAAGATGTACCCAACCAGCAAGCAACTCTCTGACTCTCCCTTTTTGCCTGCTCTCCCCGTAAAGTGATGAGTGGGCCCCCAGAAACAAGGGTCCCTCCCCTAAGCATGGCCTTCTTCCCTTTCTCCAAGTTTCCTCACTCTCCGATACTTTCCTTATTGATAGCATTTTAAAATTCTCTCTCCCCCCAGTTGGTTCCATTACAACCCTGATGATCAGAATTTATTCTTGGAGTACTGGAGGAGCTGAGAAGATAGAAATAAAAAGAAGCTAGAACAGCCCAGTTCTAAAGCCAGAATTCTAAGACTTTACCCAGAAATTTGTTTTGAATCTGTCCCAAGATACAGAATAGACAGTCAAGACCCAAGAGAATCTAGCATTTCTCAAATCTTTACAGACTGAAAATGTTTAAGGCAAATGTAACCAGGCACCCTCCTCAACCAAAATGAAATATTAATAAACCACCTATAGCTATGTTAATGCAACTTCCTGGAGAATCCGCCAAAACAAACTGTTTGTGGAACATACACCAGAGAAACTAAAGGAAGTGACTTGTTGTATGGGATCATTATTTATATACCAGGAAAAGGTCGAGGAACATCTGCCAAAAACAATAGTTTTAGAAGAGTTGGTCCGCGGCCGATCCATCTGACAATAATTAACCCGCAGGAGCTGTTGTCTGTTCAGGCCACTCCAGCTGATACAAAGAAGCCAGACCATTTTAGGAATATAACAAGGTTTATTTTTCAGTTCCCTATAATGCCAGGGTTTGCCTCCAGCTCATCTAATAACGGCATCATCTCGTGGAGAAATAAAATATAATCAGAACAACAAATGGCAACCATGTTTTGAATGCTTCCTTCGTGCCAGATAATAAGCCAAGTGTTCCTCACATACTATCTCATTACAACTTCATAATAAAACTATGATGTATGTAACATTCCCACTTCTATTTTGGGAGAATCAAGACTTGGAAAAGAGAAACAACTTGCTGGAGGCCAGCTTACTAGCAAAACATAAATTCAGGATTCAAAACCAGTCCCATCTTTGTTCTTAATGGTTCTCCAACTCCATCCATTTGTGTAGCTCACACACAATTTTTGCCACATCCAGGTAACGATTCTTATAAAGATGTGAAACCCTTTTCTTTCAATCAGCTCTCCTTTTTACTTAGCTAGATTTATTTAAATGAGAACGTTTTATGAAAACCATAAGTGTAAAGCACCAAGTGTCCCTGGTATTAAATAGACAACCTTGAATATATCACCACGCAAACACCAAAATGCTATTAATTTTTACATAGACAGCTACTGAAGGGTCTGAGCCTGACGTGGGCTCTTGTTTTGTTGAAAAGAAGGTTAACAAGCGATGCGGTGCTGCTAACGTCACGCTGGTCCCTACTGCCTATGTGTGCTGCTGCACGGCTTGTATCACTGTCGGCACTACTTGGAGTACCGGTACTGCAAGTACTTACTAGAAAGCAAGGCTTTCTCCCCAACCCAAGCAGCAGAGCCTAAAAGGAGTTCAAGGGGCCAATCGTTTCCACTAGGGTCGTCGGTGTTATTTAATGATGGGTGAAGGCATCCCCAAACCAAACTGAGTGTCTTTTTTTTTTTTTCCTTTTGAAAGAAATAACTTACCATGAATTTAAGGAGCAATAGATTACTTGGCAACGAGTTGCTCCTTTCAGTGGAATCCTACACAGAAAGGTAAACCAGAGGGGGTTGCATGTATTCAGGGATACTAAGGAGTAATCCAGAAGTGTGACTCAGTAAAAACTTCACACCTTTTAAGGGCCTTGGAGGGGAGGTAGCATGGGGACCAAATATGGCTTCTGTCCAATCACGCAACCTTTGAGGGCAAATCATTAAACACAGTGAGATAAACACAGAAGTGGAAGCGGATGAAAGCAGGAGGAAGAGCCCAGAGCTCAACCTGACTTCCTGCACTCGGATGGGAGGCAGCAGGTGACCGAGAACCCAGACTGCGAGGGACGTGCCGCCTCCACCGCTCAGCGGGAGAGGTCGCTCTCTCCGCAGCGTCCTCGTCTGTAAAGCCACGCCGAGAGCATCCCTTACTCGTGGTGTTGAGAGGAGGGTGGACTGAGCACAGACATGGCAGGTACGCAAGGAGGACACTACTGACGGCGGCCTTGGTGACGGCTCGATACACAGAGGCCCAGCGTGGCTTTAAAACAGTCACCAAGCCCAGCGACGAAACCAGGGGGGAACCAAGGCAGCCGGCTCACAGCGTGCCTGCGGGTCTGACAGGTAAGTGGGCTTCTGATGGGGCTTTGTGCCCCATATTTGAGCACTCTAACTGGGGGTACAAAGTCCAGGCCAGGATGAATCATGGATAAGCAACAGTTCTATTTTCTGTGTAATTCACAAGCCAGAATTTCCAATGAAACTTTGGAGCTCATCCTGCGTTTCCTCAGGATAGAAATATTCTTGAAACGGAAGAAACTGTAGACAGCTCTCATCGCCTTCTGGGTAATCATGTCTTTAAAGTAAACTCTTGAGGCTTATTATGAAACAAACTGCATCTTACCCGTGTCCTCAGAGAAAAGCTTTAGATGGATGGGTGTTGGAGTGAAAGCTTCCAAAAGCAGATCTTGTTTCAAAGGAAAGAATGTGCTTTCAATTTTTGATGGTGTACAGCAGATTATTTTTATACCCATTCCTGAGTCTTCCATGGGAACACATAATGGCTATCTGCTGCCACAGCAGTGAAGGAATTTTCCACTCTAATTACTGTGATCCTGTCTCATCTTCATGATATGCAGAGGGGAAAAGTGTTTACCTGGAATTAGCAACTTTTGACCCATCTTCTCCTGGGAGCTCAAGACTCAGCAATAGCATTTAGCCAAACTTTATTTGAACCCCTTCTCTGGGTGTGATGCACTGCGTTAGAATCTAGGATTGTAGCAGGTGGAAGACATGGTTATAACTGGGATGACCTCTGGGGAAAGAGGCAGGAACCAGGATTGGAGGTGATAGTCCAAAGAAGTCAGGGTCTCAACAGGAAAGAAATGCACATTTCAACCATGCCACTAAAGGGGCATTTAATAAGGGGTTTACACAGTGAGGCAGCATTTAAGGGAAGTAACGAAGTTCAGAACTGTACCCCTGAAACAGTGATGGGGGAACTGTTAACAATCCCAGGAAGGCCTGAAGGCAAAAGAATGAGAGGCAGAACCAGAAGCCAGCGAGGTGACTGAGTAAGGAGGGACACTGAGGGGGCCCGCAGCCTTTGTTAGAGGGACGCAGCAGGAGGGGAGGTGGGGGACTGCTTCCTCACGTTCCTTCTCTCCCACCCTCTGATCGTACTTGGTGCCCTTGAAGGGTAAGCGCAAAAGGAGACCGGAAGGCCGGGAGCCCATGGATGCAGGTCCCCTGGCCAGCTTCCCAGGTACCAAGCAAGGCAGCTGGTATGGGGTCTAGAGAAGCAAGAGAAAGACAGCCAGTGTGGGGTGCGAGAGGACTGCGCTCTTTACCCGTGCTATCGGGATACTGTACAAAAAGAGGGCACTCAAGGGAAGGAGGAGACGGGGAAGGCGATGAGGGGGCAAAGGGGAAAGAAGGAAGCAAGGGAAAAGGCAGCAACAGGTCAAGAAGGACACGTCAGCGGGCGACTAAATGCAGGGGAAGTGTGTCCTTGCAGAAAGCTCTGGGAAGACCAAGAGCAGTCTCAACCTCAGGCCCGGGGAATCACGTTAAGTCCCCTGAAGGAGGGGTGTCCGAGTTGAAACCTGAAAAGCTGGTACGAACCAGCCAGGTAAGAGGGTGGAGAATGGCATTTACCAAAGCCCCAAAGGGAACCAAGGTTCTCAGAGGTCAAAAGAAAGTTTTGGGAGAAGAGAGACGAGAGACTGGTGAAGCAGAGAGACAGCCAAAGAGAACCTGTCTGTGACAACGCAGAGCTCAGACTTCATCCGCAAGAAGAGGAGGAGACGGGGGAGAGGAATGATGAGAGGGAATTGGCATGTTCGTGACTTTCCTCCGATTTCACTCCCAGAAAGTACACGTGATTGTGCCAGTCTTCAGCAAACACATCCCTGTCTGTCCCCATACCTGACAAAAAGAAAGTGCGCGGAGGAGACTGGCTCATCTTTTTAATCCATGGCAAAGATTCAAAGAGCCAAAAAACAAACAAAAAAAACAGAAATGGCTTTTTTGGCGAGGTGAATGTTTCCAGGAGAAAGGAAATTGCTGATGCACCTCTTCACTTACCACGGCACGCCTGAATAGAGATACCAGCATTTCGAAAGGCAATCTGACACACCTTTGGCATTTAAGAAATAGAAGTCTTAAGCCTCAGTATCGTGAACCAAACCCAGATTAATGACCTTTCAGACTATAGGCTCAAGGAATTAGAAATAGGTCAGCCTTGCAAAGAATTTTAAGAAATCACTGAACCAGAGAAAATCAGACTTCTCCTTCATTCCATCGTCCCTTAAGAAAGCCACCCTTGCCGTCTCCTAGAAGCCTCTGATTTATCTGATCTCTCCATTCGGGGGAAGGAGTGGGTGAACAAATATAGACTTCGTGCAAAGATACTACCTTTGATGCAAAACACAGGACATACATAAACAGAAGCATTGCTAATTCTTCACTGAGTTCATCCTTTACAGGCCACCAGTTCATGGGGGAGGGCAGACTTTCATTACTCAAGTGAGTGTCCTTTGCATATTTGCTTTTTTTTCCATTGAATATGTTTATCCAATAAATGAATCATGCAATATAGTGATCTGACATAAAATCCCCAGGTCACTGCTTCTTTTTATCTTTGTCTTGGTAAAATTTTATTCTTAAATTGTAAGTTTGGAAATTAAAAAAAAAAACTGTCTTATCACACCCTGGCACTGATAAACACAGGCAAGATCCCCCAAATCCTAAAACAGACACGAACATGATATATGGGATGAGTCTATATTCCGAAGGACAGGAGGTCTCTGCTGATTTTCTTTCTTCTCCTGGATCCCCTAATTTTGCTAAGATGCACACGTCAGCACTTAACCTGATGCCATTTCTAATAAACAACAGTTTACTCTCAAACTGCACCCCAGCCCACTGCCTTCATTATGCTGAGTGTTTGCCAAGATCTAGGCTCACGTTTCTGTGACAGGCTATTCTGGGGGGACCACGTCTTTGCCAGGGCTTCCCAGGTGGCTCCATGCTAAAGAATCCACCTGCCATGCAGGAAACGCAGGTTCTATCCCTGGGTTGGGAAGAGCCCCTCGAGAAGGGAATGGCAACCCACTCCAGGATTCTTGCCTGGGAAATCCCAGGGACAGAGGAGCCTGGTGGGCTACAGTCCGTGGGGTCACAAAAGCGTCTGATAGGACTTAGTGATTAAATTAGCAACAACATCTTTGCCATGTTCAAGGTTCTATGCAGGACAGCTGCTCCTTCTCAGGGCAAATGATGCTTCCTCTCCCTCTCCTTCCGCGTCTTGTCCTGGTTATGGGTGTTGGTCACAGCCTTCCCTTCATCATCCTGACTGTGGTGTGGACACAGTCTGGGCCAATGATCTCCTCATATTTCCTGGCCACAGAGGCTGGTCCAGGAATGGCCCTGGGTCTAGAGCTAAGGCCAGTCAGAGAAGCAGGAATAAGACTCTAATAGTGAAAATGCAGACTCAGTCACAGCCATGAATTTACTTATGCCTGAAACCAGTCTGCTCTATCCTTCTCCTGGTTTGGTTAAATAAGTCGATAAATGTTCCTCTTTGGTTTAAGATAGTTTCAATGTCTACAGCCTATAGGGAAGTAGTCTTGATGAATATATCATATACTTCATGCTTTTTTAGAAAATACAGTTCTCAATTTTCTCTCCATATCAAATATCTTTACCCTGCAGGATATCACAGGTCCCTGATAGATCTCCGGAGAGTACCAGGTAAGTCACCCGCGGAACACTCTCCCACCAGTCACACCGCAGACGAGCACGAGGGTTTGGTTCTGCCATTGGCAGGAGAAGAAGAAGAAAACGGGATGGCCTCAGCGCCTCCCGACCCTATGAGCCCGACTTGATCATCCCTAGGTCGCTCAGTCATGTCTGACTCTTGGAACCCCATGACTGTAGCCCTCCAGGCTCCTCTGTCCATGGGATTCTCCAGGTAAGAACATGGAGTGGGTACACACTCCCTTCTCCAGGGGACTATCCCAACCCAGGGTCGAACCTGGGTCTCCTGCATTGCAGGCATATTCTTTCCTGTCTGAGCCACCAGGGAAGTCCCATCAGAGGGATAAATACGGGACCTGCAAGACCCGTTCCCCTGAGGAAAGGTGTGAGCACATGGGCCCCAGGCCGCTGCCTTCAGTCCTGAGGGCACGACACGGGACTGGTCCGCAGAGGCCGAGGCACAGAGCCCAGGGCCAGCCCTGTGGGCACGCGACCCATGCAGCGCCACCCCGGCCCGCTTGATTGGGGTTCTGCAGTTGCATTCCTAAATTCTGAACTACGTTTGCAGAAGAAGCCCCGCATTCTCACTTTGCACTGGAATCCACCCATGATGGGGTCAGCACTGACAAAACGCAGCACTTGGCGTTCCAAGGGTCCTGAGGTGGTGGCTGGCACCCGAAAGGCACCATCAGTGGAGTGGCTGAGCACCTTCAGCCGGGGAGACCAGCACGCAGGACGGCTGCTGCGGACCACACTGTGGCCCCAAGGAAGCCCTGGAAACACTTGGGGAGAGACAGTGCACTCTGATCCTACAATCAACTTGGTGGGAGCTTTACAGATGAAGGGATAATGTAAAGGCAACTCATGAGGGGCAGAATCCCTGGACTCCGACTGCCTGGGTCTCATTTCTGCTCTTTCATAGCTGTGTGACCTGCTTCAAATTACCTAGCCTCTCTGTACCTCGTTTTCCTCCTCTGCAAAATAAGACTAACAATTGTACCTATCACATCACAGCTTGTTAAAAAATCATATTAGATAATGAATATAAAGCAAATAGCACAGTGTCTGGCACATGATATAAATCTTCAATGAAAGGTTATTATGCTTGTTGCTAAGCACGAGGAGAATTAGCAGCTGTGCCTCCTCCTTTGTGCTAAGCAATGTTCTCAACCGGTGATTCTTAAAGTCTCAGGAAGCCTTTACCCTGATAAATATTATTGAACTTCCCCAAGAGCTTTTATTTATATGGCTTAAAGTGGTCAATATTTATAATATCAATTAAGACCAAGACAGTTTTTAATATGTATTTATGGATTCATGTTATAATAATATTAGTAAACCTACTACATGTTAACATAAATACCATATGCTTCTAAAAATATAACAATTGTTTTCTAGCAAGGAATATATAATGAGGTGCACATTTCTGACGTCAGGTTGTAGAAACCAGCTACATTCTCATGTCTTCTGCCTTCAGATCATTGTGATAACGTATTTCTGCTTGAAATAAGTATATGAGGAAAATCCAGTCTTACACATATGTATATAATGAGACGAGTATTGTAAGAAGATTTTCAGATGAGTATGGATATTCTCCTCGGATATCACACCAAAACTCAACAAGCGATGGTTTCTTAAAGGTACACTGGAGTGTGGAATCTGAAACCATATCAATAAGTTTTGTGTGCCCTGCCACATCAATATCCATTTGGCCTGTCCTGCAATTTTAAGGGACCTTTCACTCACCTGACAGCTCAGTTGGTAAGGAACCGGGCTGTGATGCAGGAGACCCCAGTTCGATTCCTAGGTTGAGAAGATCCACTGGAGAAGGGATAGGCTACCCACTCCAGTATTCTTGGGCTTCCCTTGTGGCTCAGCTGGTAAAGAATCCGCCTGCAATGCAGGAGACCTGGGTTTGATCCCTGGGTTGGGAAGATCCCCTGGAGAAGGGAAAGGCTACCCACTCCAGTATTCTGGCCTGGAGAATTCCATGGACTGTATAGTCCACGGGGTCACAAAGAATCGCACATGACTGAGCGACTTTCACTGTCACCCACACATAATTTTACATGATAGATACGTCATCAGTCGTTTGGCAAATACCAACTTAATGAAATTGCAAAGATATCCCAGATGTCTGTGCATTTCATATCACCATCATTATCATCAGAAAAACATTTAAGCAGAGAAAAGCTGTTAAGCTCAGAAGGATGGATTCTAGTTTTCCAAAATTCTAATTTTTGCTTTTAAGAATTTTATCTTCGGTAACAAATACCATTAGTTATTTTCTTTGAAGAAAATACTTTCTTCAAGGAACTGAGATAGCTACTTCCATTCCCACCTCAACCATAGAAGTGTTTTTCCTCAGGGACAACCTTTGTTAACTCCTCATACACTCCAGTGTTCTTGCCTGGGGAATCCCAGGGACAGGGGAGCTTGGTGGGCTACCGTCTATGGGGTCGCACAGAGTCGGACACGACTGATGCGACTTAGCAGCAGCAGTAGCAGCAGCAGCATACACCATAAGTACTTCATATATACTTCCTATCTCACCACACTTAATATTAAAACTGCCAAGATTTACTAAAAATTAAAACCATTATACTTCATCAAGGACACTGTCAAATGCAGCTGGTGCTTTGATTGTTTTCTTGCTTGCAAGTGTGTTGTGGCAAAGAAGACGGTGGCAGCTAAGACAGTGAAGCCACACCCCTGCTCCAGACTAAGGCCCCAGCAGGTCTGCCCGCCACTGCTCACGTGCCATCCGTGAGAATGTCAGCTCAGTGAAGAAAGAGGACTCTATTATTATTGAAAGTCTTTTTGTGGACCCTAAGTCTCTGGGACCCTTAGGAGTTTTCAAGCCACGCTGAAACATTGAGAACTGCAGCTCTAAGCCGTCCCCACAGACTCAGTGATAACGAGAACTCTACGACATGAGTGTTAGTATTATCCCCATTTTACAAACAAGAAAACTGAGGCCCGGCGAGCTTACTTAGGATCATACAGCACCTTAGAGGAAGGAGTGGGACGCGGCCGGAGTGTGGGCTGCTAATCAGTATGATCGAGAAAGGGTGTGGTTTTAGCTGCATATTATTTCCAGCTTTTTGAGGCATGTGCTATAATTATGAGAAAAGTGGGGGAGAGGGACATACAGTGAGATAGACGGAAGAATAAAGAGAAAGATCAAAAAGAGGAAGTTATCTCTGACGAAAGATGATCGTTTATCCATGAGGTGAAGTTACCTCCCTAGAAATAGTACGAACACAAGCTCATTTAAAATTGCACTGATGTAAAATATAATTAGATTATTTTTTTAGAAAAACAGGTAATATAATAATGACAAACGGAAAGGAAAATCCTGGGATGATAAACTTGGGCCAGCGTCAGAGCTCAAGGAAAAGGTTCTTAGGACTGAGCCGGGTTCTCCGGGAGCAGAACATTCCTTTTTCTTTAAAGGCAATTTATCAGGACTTACCCAAGCCTGTAGGAGCAATCCCTTAAGACCATCCAATTTCCTTTATTTCTAATTCCATACTTAGCAGAGCAGCTTTCTGATAATTAATTTGGTTTCTCAGGTAAGTCAATACCGGGAAAGAGACTGGTTGAGTAATCGTGCCGGCTGTGTTGCCTGTTGTAAATGAATAAATTGGTGTGTGGATTTATCAATCCACTTCCCACGAGTTCAGTTTGCAAACACACTTTTCCTAGGGCTCGCTGACATTTGGCTTGTACACCTGCAATGCTACATGACCAAAGTGACTAGGGCTGTTGTAAGACTTTGTAACACTGGGCACGCTTGTAGCGGTCACCATCCCGAGTGTGTATTAGAACACACTCACTTATTCCCAGGGCTGCTATACTGCACAGTACCAGCTGTGAATGGAACTTCCTGGAATTGTGCAGTAAGTGACCTTACTTTCATTCCATCTTAAATATAATTCATCATATCAAAAATAAAGGGAAAGAATTCTTCTAGAAATCCCTATTTAGCTCTAAGTTACTTATTTGACTTGCTTTTAGCTGTTCCCAGCAATGACTACGTATGGCAAAGGCTAATTGCCTCAGGATCCATTCTCCAATTTTTCGTTTTCATTTTCATAATAGAATCCACTCCCCACCCTCCCAGGTTTTAGAAGACGCATAGACACCTAGCTGGAGGCTTTTCTGTACCTCTCACCACGGCCACGCTTTTAAGTCTGGTCATTTGGGTATGAGCAGGCATGACATGCGTGAACTTCTAGATCCAGATCCTTAGACACAGGTGACTTGATTTATTTCACCCCCTTTCCTTCTTGCTTTGAGCTGGAAGGGGTTAATCAAAGTCAGTGATGCAGACAAGGGCAATGCATCGGAGGCTGGCAGAGCAATGAGATGGGAGGAACCTGGGCCCCTGGATGACAGCATCACCATGCCCCTCTCCCTGAACCACCCACCCACTTTTACACTGATGCCTGGGAGAAGGAAATGACTACACTGTCAGAATCTGTTTTGCGGTCTCTCTATTATTACGGAGGCTTGTCCTAGACCCTAACAGCAGGAATTGTAGGAAAGTGAGAGAAGCAAATGATTGCTAAATCAAACAGCATCCTTCTGACTGACACTGTCTGGCCCTGTGCTCCTCTCTGACCTCATTTCCCCTCCCATCACACTCTCAGCTACCCTTTTGTTGCTGCCGTTCAGTCCCCCAAATCCCCGACTCCTTGCGACCCCATGGACTGCAGCATGCTAGGCTTCCCTGTTCTTCACTATCCCCCAGAGTTTGCTCAGATTCATGTCCATCAAGTCGGTGATGCCATCCAACCATCTCATCCTCTGTCGTCCCCTTCTCCTCCTGCCCTCAGTCTTTCCCAGCATCAGGGTCTTTTCCAATGAGTCAGCTCTTCACATCAGGTGGTCAAGCTATTGGAGCTTCAGCTTCAGCATCAGTCCTTCCAATGAATATTCAGGACTGACTTCCTTTAGAATGGACTGGTTTGATCTCCTTGCTGTCCAAGGGACTCTCAAGAGTCTTCTCCAACACCACAGTTCAAAAGCATCAATTCTTCTGCACTCAGCCTTCTTTATGGTCCAACTCTCACATCCACACACAATTACTCAGCTCCTCTGGGCTCCTTGCTTTTCTCCATGTGAGGCATTCTCACACCTTAGGATATTTTTGTTTGCCTTTCCTTCACGGTAAATAGCCTCCCTTCATAAAGCCTCATGGCGAAATCCCTCCATCTCCTCCAGGCCTTTGCTCTCTGCAGCCTTCCCTAATCACCCATTTATAAGTCCGGTTACGACCCCTCCCCTACCTGGGCCAGCATGTACCCTGTTGCTCCCCCACCTCCCCTCTCACTTTCTTTATGGGATTTATGAACATGAGATCCTGTATATCTTATTTGCTTATTGTCTTTCTACTTTCATCACAAGGGCATGTATTTTTGTGTTTTGTTCACTGTAATAACCCTAGCATCCAGAACCACATAGAACCTAGCATGTACTTAATAAATACTTGTTGAATTAATAAATTAAGCATTTTTAGTTATTTTTTCTTTATATGTGTAGATTTTTTGAATTATTTTTTGATCTCAAATATTCTAGTGGTTCTTCAAAAGTGTACCGGCCAGAGGCACTGAGTACAGATGCCCAGTGCATGGATATGTGAATCGAGGAGGTGCCTCCTCTCCCAGCTCCCAGCCTGCAGACACAAACCCTCCACTCGCTAGCCCAAGGCAGCTGCTGCCATCTGAGCTCTTCTCACACACCCTTGAATCCCCTTTGCATACAGTCTCTCTCTGTACCCTGTGCCCGGACCCCTCACCTCGAGTTTCTGTAAACTCTGCTTGTGACTGTGAATGTCTCAGGGGATCACCACAGGCTACGGGCCTCCCTGGTGGCTCCTCCCCAGATGGTGAAGGATCTGAGAATGCAGATTCTGCAATGCAGGAGACCAATGTTCCATGCCTGGGTTGGGAAGATTCCCTGGAGAAGGGAAAGGCAATCCACTCCATACTCTTGCCTGAAGAATCCCATGGACAGAGGCGCCTGGGGGGCGGGGGGTTGCTACAGTCCATGGGGTTGCAAAAAGTTGGACACAACTGAGCGACTAACACACACACACACAGGCTATAGGGGCTTCTTTGCCCCATGAAAGAAAACCAGAAGTTCCTGGGGGTTTACGCCCCTCCCAGCTGGCTCTCAGCCAGTGACAGACGGGAGGAGGAGGATAAAAGTCCAGTTTTTTTGCCACCAGCTGGGAGCAGCTCTGAGGTGTGACTTACACACCAGAGCTCCCCACAGAATCGGGCTGAGGCTCGCCCCGTGCTTGCTTGCTTTCCCCTCTCCCCCCGCTCCCCTGTCTCCTGAGACAATCCTTCTGGGAGCGCATGCTCAATAAACCTCATGCATGTGAATCTTCATCCCAGGTTCTGCTTCTGGGCAGTCTGACCTAAGACCCCACACGACCACCTAAGTCCCTAAGACAAACACCACTGTGACTGCGGTGGGGCCGACTGCACAATGCTCTGCCCAGTGCAAATGCCCTTCTGCAGGCATGGCCATCCCCAGGCATCAGCCTGAGAGGACGAGACATGGCAGGAGGAAGCAGGTAAAGAAAACGACCACACGACACTAAGAAGCAAGGTGGAAGGACAATGCCGAAACATTGAGAAATGAGTTCAAGCACAACTCACCTACACATGTGTTCCGTGACTCTAGATGGGACCCCATGTGATAGAGTCAAGCTATCTTGCCGTCCAGCATCAAGTTTGTGTTGAGCTTTTGATTCTTTCAAAGGAAATGTACCCACTCCCACTGCATAGCCCTTGTTTCTAGCCTGCTTGTTTGGATTAAAGGCTTGCAGCATTTTAGTTTATGATATCCCTGGGGAGGAGTGAATATATCAGTGTAATTAACTCATCTGATGAGAGAGGTCTTGTTTATTTCCCCTACAAAGTAACAGGTGGTGGAAGAGCCCCGATACATTGTGGTGAATGAAATGCATTCAGAATAAATCACACCAAACAAACAAGGAGATAAAAAATGATTTCAAAGTACATTTTTTTATTGTTTTAAATTAATTTTTGAAAGTGAAGAGCTTCATACCAAAATGTCACAAAGCTGCCAGCCACCTCCACTCTACTCTTCTAAGAAAGGGTTAACAGTACACTCAAGCTCAACCCACTAAGACTAAGAGAAACTTGAAAGTTGTTTTCAAATTATTGTCCAAAGAATCGCTTGGTTTCTGAGCACCCTCTTTGGGCATGAGAAATGGAAGTCAAATCAGTTTGTATAATCAGTGAAAACAACCATACACGATTCATTTCTCCAAATCCACAATGACACTCATTTAATAAACGAGTGAGAGCAACATCATGTGCTGGGCACTAGGTAAGTAAAAGCAAACAGCAGAGACTTTGCTCCTGGGAGCTCACATTCTCAAGAGGACGGTTGGTACAGAGATATTTCAGGGATTAAAACGGTCAACAATATTCTTCCTCCTTCTGAAAACTTAATGAAATTCCAGTCACTGACTTGGTTTTGTTTCTTTGTGTTTTTGAAACTGAATGAACTGTGATACTAGAAAGCAAGTAGAAAAGATAATGTCCTTAAACCAGGAATGTGGAAGAATCCCTGAAGGTGAGAAGATCTAACTGGAGCGATGGAGATGTTAGCCTGTAGGAAACCTTGAGAAGGAGGAGATGGTGTAAGGAAGCAAGGGGGAAGTGGGGAAAGAATGAGCAAGACAAATGGAGAAGGAAAGCGGCTGTGTGGGAAGAGCTGGAAGAGGTGAAAGGGAGAGCAAGGAGAAGGGGAAAGTGGGGGGCGAGAAGACAGAGGGAGGCTGAAAAAGATGGATGCGACAACTTCTTCAACAGCTGGAGCAGCAACAGAACTCCAGCAGAACTGTCCACCATCAGGAGCAAAGGGGCCCTGAATACACTGAATAATGGCCCAGGAAAATGCTCCAAACTGCACAGCTTATTGTGCGTGGGCATTACCTTGAGATGTTTCAAAGTGCAGATTCTGACTTACCAGGTCTAGGGTGAGACCTGGAATTGTGCTTTTCTTACAACTTCCTAGGTGATGCTAATGCTCCCAAGTGATGCTGATGAGACAGGTCAGTGGACCACACTCTGAGTAGGAAGGCTTATAAAAGTGCCTCATTCATCTCCTCCTCCTCCTCCTCCTCCTCACATTTTTTTTCATCCTCAGCTATTCTTGTTCCATCATAACAGCTGTAGTCTTAATTATTCAATGGAAAGATGATATATAAAGAAATCAAAAGATGGGTAGTATTTAGTAAGTAACTGATAATAAAAAATATAAAATTGAATTAGATTGATTTTTATTTAAAATAACAGTGGATGCAAGCTAGAAAATGGCACTTCAGGAAATATTTATATTTTCTTTGTAATATTTGTCTTTTTAACTTCTCAGTAATAAACATTCATTATGCTCTGATGAGAGAATATAATATTATAAAGAACCCTCCCAGCATGGTGATACTAGAGGAATCTTAGTTATTAACTCGAAGCACAACTTGTAAATCTGAATAGTCAGGAGGCTTTTTCCTCTTCTTTAAGGGGAGTCCCTCCAGCTGGCTTTGGATGCACTTTCCCCTCGCTTTCAGAAACATCAGTCTCTGTGTTACCTGCTTGTTCATTTCCCTCTATCCATCCCCTCGCATCAACAGTTCAACTTGGCCAAAGTCTCTGCCATCTGAAAATATTTCCCCTGGTTTTACATTTGTCTATGTTGCCCTGTTTTTTCACCCATACTGAATATTATTACATGCAATTAAAATGTTTCTTATTTTAAAACATGAGTCTTCTTCATAAATGGATTTACATTAACTCCGTTATTTATACACATACCTCTTTTACTTACTGCAGGTGGTGTTTTTCAAACTTTGACTTCCATTAGTGGATTGGATTTACTTGTTTTCAACTTTTCTCTGGAGCAGTTTCACAGTTATGTATCTTATTTATATTTTCTGGTGTTTATCTTTAAATCTTAACTCACTGTGCCTGGGCCCTGGTTGCAGAATAGGTTAGCTGCAGGGCTGGATTTCATCCAGATCCTGTATTCTGTCTTCTAAATCCTTAGTGGCAATATCCCTGTGGCCAAGAAAAGATGATCCAAAAAGGAGAATTCCTTATAAGCTAGGTGATGCTCCAGGCCTGAATCAGCTGGATTATTTTTACTGATTATTAAAGAAAAGACCATAAGCCTTCAAATCCTTGAGTCAGTTTCACTGGCAGATATCACTAGTGATAAAAACTGGGGGCAAATGCTCACTGTCACAGCATCTAATAAAGGAGACATTATATCCATGATGCTCTCAGTGCAGATAGACACCGGGCCACATTTCTCACAGGAAGTGAGTGATCACTGAGGATAACGTAAGAACTAATGTTATGCCTGGCCCTGTCCTCTTCACTCTGTACACATAAGGTCATTTACTCACCAAAACAGCTCGAATAATTACTAACCCGTTTGTTTTAATAACACGGTAAAGAATCGGCCTGCAATGCAGGAGACCTGGGTTCTATCCCCTGGGTCAAGAAGATCCTCCAGAGAACAGAATGGCTATACACTCCAGTATTCTCACCTTAAAAACCCCACAGACAGAGGAGCCTAGGGGGCTACAGTCCATGGGGTCGCAGAGTCCGACATGGCTGAGTGACTAACACCTTCACTGCAACAGTGATGGCAGCAGTAGCCAAACAGATGGGCACTAGCACCTACAGAGGCTAAGCAGACCCCTTAAACTGACAGACAGTAAGTCAACACTGATGCACAGCATCGCACGGAACCGAGATCTTAAGGGTCAGTCAGGCCGGGACTCAATATTCAGATCACTCAGAGGCCGGGTGTTCAAAACTGGGCAGGTTAGCAAACCTCCCTGAGTAAGAGTCAGGGCTATTAGTCACGACAAGCCTCGCCTGGATCACACCATTCCTGGGAGCAAGCAAAGGCAGCATAATACACACAGAAGTGCAGAGGTGCCTTCATCAACTGGAGAACTTGGATTTGATTAGAATAAAGACCTCTTTTGCTGCTCAGAAAGTGAAAAGAGATTAAAAATCAGAATGTCCAAGTTTCCCACTTCTAAAGAACTCTGTCGGTGCTAGGACCACATTTCAACGGGAAGAGCAAGTTATGCTGGCTTCGGTTTGTCGCTGGAGATTGTGCTCGGCATTGTCCCCTCTGCTTTCTGTTTTCTTACAACTGCCTGATTCACCCGCTTTCAGCACCTTCCTGGCACCAGGAAGAGACATCAGGTCCCAGTTCAGGACTGCCTGGAGTGAGGTTCCTCTAGAACCCAAGCTCACGGAACCAAGGTCCTCGGTGCCAAATGGGCATGTCATATAATCAGAATGTGGCACATTTATCATTTCATTTGAAAGGAGTGACTACTGGAATTACATTTCCCATGTAAAACAATAATACAATTTCCGGCTGATAAGCAAATAAATAAGAGAAAACAGCTTTGTAATTATTTTGACAGTGGTTGGACTCAGAAAAGCCCGTCAAATCCCATTTCATGAGAAGGAGCGCTAAGCAGAACTGAGCAAACATTTCAGCTGAGTCTAGTCCAACACATGCTGCCCCGAAGATGACTCCTGTAATGAGAGTCTGCCGTTCGCAAATGACTCATCACGTGAAAACTCTGCTGAAGATGTCGGAGACGTGGGTGATACATGTGAAAATAAAATTAATCAATATGAAGATGAACATCAGCGGTCTATCACAGCCAAGCTGCATGATGATAATGAAACAGGGGAACAGACAGGGCTCAGAAACTCAGGAAAGTGCAGGAAATGTCAGTGATAATTGTGAATTAGTAACTACTGCTAGAAATGGAGAAACAAGAGTAGGCAGAGGAAGAAATGTTGTCAGGAAGCAACCCCATCCATTGCTACCTCCCTGGTCCAAGCCACCAACCTCTCTCCCCTGAATTATAACAGTGAGCTACAAACCTGCCTCTTCCCTACAGCATATTATACTCACAGCAGCCAGAATGATCCTGTTAGAACACAGTTCACATTGAGGCACCCCCTCACCAGAGCCTTCTGCTGGCATTCACGCCACATCCCCATGTGACCTAAGAAACTTGGTGACTGGGTCCCATGACCTGTCTCCCCATCATGTAATCCAGGCACACCAGTCAGACATACAGTTTCTGGAACGTGAGCCACGGCCCCTTCTCAGAGCAGAGCACTGACATGTGCTGTCCCATCCCCTGGACTTTGCTCCCCCCAGCCCCCCTCAGAACTTGTTCCCCACTTCCTTCTTGTCTTCCCTTAAAGGCCACTTGTCAGGGCAGCTCCCTCTGGCCAACCTGCCTGAAATTACAACCTGCCTCCCATCCACACTACCCTACTTTCTCCCCTCCGTCACTTTGTTCTTAGGTTATATGTCTCTCAGACACAAACATTTTAACCCAGTAGCTGGTTTGTTGTCTGCCTCACTGATTAGACTTCATACTCCAGGAGGTCAGTAAGTTTCATCTATTTTGTTGTAGTCAAAGTACCACGTTAGTGTTTGGGATATAGTAGGTGCTCAATAAAAATTTGTAGGTTATGTGACTATAATTCAGAGATAAGCAAGAAAGGAATGGTGATAACTACACAATAAATGGATTTATTAAACTTATCATCTAGAAGTATTTCCAAATAATATCTCCCTCCCCTTCCAAGAGGATTTGTGAAGGTGGTGAGATAACACCAATCCCCTCCCAAGTGAACAGATAAAACAGAGGCTGTAGAACCATGAGAGCAAAGAAGTAGGATGAGAACTGTGGAGACCTGGCCACCCTCAGCCTCTTCTGCTCTGAGATAGTTATATGATGAATCCTAGCCTGAAATTACCAATCTCTTTTTCCCCTCCTTTTTTTTTTTAATCAAGAATCAAAATGGACTGGTTTGTAATTCTACTGAATAGACATTTACTTACTGAACTGAGTTTGAAAGGACCTTAAAGCTTTAATGTGGCAGAAAGGAAAAATTGTTAAGTTACTCAGTCTTGGAAGGAGTTACTCTTCCACTCACTTGCAAAAATCAATGACAAATGGACGTCAATCTGTGTTGTGTTTGCACATGTCTTCTGTAAAATCCATTCATGGTAATCTGGCAATATGTGATGCTTTTATGTAAAACTGCAGCAAAAACAAGGGTTAAAAACTAGAAAAGAGTGCATTTGTAAGATGTCCATTCTCAAAATGTATTATCTGCATCTGAGCAAGTCCTCCTCCTCTAGCTGGGGAATGATTCCCTAACAAAATAGATCCCTGTGTCAAGAGAGGTACGTGGACCAGAAAAGGCGGACCATGTGAGCTGATACATCTCAGCCAGCCATGCAGCTAAACTGGTAAGCACGCTTTTCATTATTCTTGTTCCTTCAACTCAGAGGAGATATCTTAAAAGTCTCAGGAAGCCCTCTTGATAAATCAGGACTGTGTGCACACACTAAGTTTGCAGCACCAGATCTATAGATCTTTGTTGGCAAAGTGATGTCTCTGCTTTTGAATATGCTGTCTAGGTTGGTCACACCTTTTCTTCCAAGCCTTCTAACTTCATGGCTCCAGTAACCGTACACAGTGATTTTAGAGCCACAGAAAATAAAATCTTCACTGTTTCCACTTGCTTCCCATCTATTTGCCATAAAGTGATGGGGCCAGATTCCATGGCCTTGGTTTTCTGAGGGTTGAGTTTTAAGTCAGCTTTTTCCCTCTCCTCTTTCACCCTTATTAAGAGGTTCTGTAGTTCCTCTTCACTTTTTGCCATTAGAGTGGTATCATCTGCATATCTGAGGTTGTTGATACTTCTGGTGATCTTGATTCCAGCTTGTGATTCATCCAGCCCAGCATTTCGCATGATGTATTCTACCTATAGTCTGATCATGACGCTGAATAACTGTCTTTTTTTTTTTTTAATGTGCTGTGTAAAGTTAGTCTACTCTGAAGCCATTTTGGTAAACTATCCCAACAGTGTGAAGTTAGAATTCCTTCAGGGTGATGCCAGGTTCTATTTGAAATTTATTTAGAACCTGCTTTGGTGGAGAAGCTGTTGTCTTCAGAACCTTGGTGTAGTTGAACTGACAGTTACTATGCTGTGACCTGGAGTTCACCATTAAAAGAGTCACCCATGCAAAGTCATGGAGGTTTTTTTTTGGTTATTAATGACTGTTGACACATCCTATGCAATATATCTAAATTGAATTATGGTACCAGATAAAGTTATAGATGGGAATTAAGCTTGGGTATCATCCATTATCATATGTTGTCAATAAAAGACTTAATACCCTCAAAAAAAAAGTAATCAGGACAGTTAATTAAAAAAATAAACTATTAATTTTTTAAAGTAGAATGATAAAAAAAGATACACTATTAAAACACAAATCAAAAGACAGCTGGCAGCTATATTAATATTAGACAAAATAGACTTCAGAAGAAGAAATATTAAATGGTATAAGAGGGACATTATATGGAACAATGGATAAATTAAGAAGACAATCTTAATTTTATGTACACCTAACAAAAAGTTTCAAAACACATGAAGCAAAAGTTAACAGAACTGAACAGAAACAGACAGGATCCACAATTGTAGTTAGACGTCAACACACTTCAGTAATTAATAGAACAAATAAAATAGGTAAGAAAATAGAAAGTCTACACAACACTATCAACCAATGTAACCCAGGTGGTGTGTGCAGTACACTCAGCCTAACAAAAAAATACATTCTCTCCAAGTGCTCATGAAACACTCACCGAGCACACCATCATTCTCGGCCATAAGACAATCCTCAGCAAAGTTAAAACCAACATAGCGTGAAGTATGTTCTGCCTGTTTTCCTCTAAGAGTTTTATAGTTTCTGGTCTTACATTTAGATCTTTAATCCATTTTGAGTTTATGTTTGTGTATGGTGCTAGAAAGTGTTTAATTTCATTCTTTTACAGGAGGCTGACCAGTTTTCCCAGCACCACTTGTTAAAGAGATTGTCTTTTCTCCATTGTATATTTTTGCCTCCTTTGTCAAAGATAAGGTGTCCATAGGTGTATGGATTTATCTCTGAACCTTCTATTCTGTACCACTGATCTATATTTCTATCTTTGTGCCAGTACCATACTGTCTTGATGACTGAAGCTTTGTGGTATAGTCTGAAGTCAGGAAGGTAGATTCCTCTAGTTCCATTCTTCTTGCTCAAGATGGCTTTGGCTATTTGAGGTTTTTGTGTTTCCATACACATTGTGAAATTATTTGTTCTAGTTCTGTGAAAAATACCGTTGGTAGTTTGATAGGGATTGTGTTGACTCTATAGACTGCTTTGGGTAGTATATTCATTTTCACTATACTGATTCTTCCAATCCACGAACATGGTATATTTCTTCATCTATGTATGTTATCTTTGATTTCTTTCATCAGTGTTCTATAGTTTTCTATATACAAATCTTTTGTTTCTTAGGTAAATTTATTCCTAAGTATTTTATTCTTTTCATCACAATGGTGAATGAGATTGTTTCCTTAATTTCTCTGTTTTTTTCATTGTTATTGTATAGGAATGCAAGGGATTTCTGTGTATTAATTTTGTATCCTGAAACTTTACTATATTCATTGATTAGCTCTAGTACTTTTCTGGCAGTATCTTTAGGGTTTTCTATGTAGAGGATAGTGTCATCTGCAAAGAGTGACAGTTTTACATCTTCTTTTCCAATCTGTTCAACTTATTTCTTTTTCTTCCCTACATATAAGTTAAATAAGCAGGGTGACAAATGCAGTCTTGATGTATTTCTTTTCCAATCTGGAACCAGTCCGATGTTCCATCTCCAGTTCTAACTGTTGCTTCTTGATCTCCATATAGATTTCTCAGGAGGCAGGTCAGATGGTCTGGTATTACCATCTCTTAGAATTTTCCACAGTTTGTTGTGATCTACACGATCAAATTCTTTAGCATAGTCATGAAGCAGAAGTAGATGTTTTTCTGGAATTCCCTTGCTTTTTCTCTGATCCAGTGGATGGTGGCAATTTGATCTCTGGTTCCTCTGCCTTTCCTAAATCCAGCTTTAACATCTGGAAGTTCTCAGTTCACATACTGTTGAAGCCTAGCTTGAAGGTTTTGAGCACTATCTTGCCAGCCTGTGACATGAGCACAATTGCATGGTAGTTTGAACATTCTTTGGCACAGCCTTTCTTTGGAATTGGAATGAAATTCCAAATTCTTTGGAATTCCAGTACTGTGGCCACTGATGAGTTTTCCAAATTTGCTGGCATATTATTCCATTCAGTTGAGTCGCTCAGTCATGTCCGACTCTTTGCGACCCCATGAACTGTAGCACGCCAGGCCTCCCTGTCCATCACCAACTCCCAGAGTCCACCTAAACCCATGTCCATTGTGTCAGTGATGCCATCCAACCATCTCATCCTCTGTCATCCCCTTCTCCTCCCACCCTCAATCTTTCCCAGCATCAGGGACTTTTCAAATGAGTCAGCTCTCTGTATCAGGTGGCCAAAGTGTTGGAGTTTCAGCTTCAAAATCAGTCCCTCCAATAACACCCAGGACAGATCTCCTTTAGGATGGACTGGTTGGATCTTCTTGCAGTCCAAGGGACTCTCAAGACTCTTCTCCAAAACCACAGTTCAACTGGAATTCCATCACCTCCACTAGCTTTGTTCATAGTGATGCTTCCTAAGGCCCACTTGACTTCACATTCCAGGATGTCCAGCTCTAGGTGAGTGTGAGTGATAACACCATCGTGATTATCTGGGTCGTGAAGATATTTTTTGTACAGTTCTTCTGTGTATTCTTGCCACCTCTTCTTAATATCTTCTGCTTCTGTTAGGTCCATACCATTTTTGTCCTTTATTGAGCCCATCTTTGCATGAAATATTCCCTTTGTATCTCTAATTTTCTTGAAGAGATCTCTAGTCTTTCCCATTCTATTGTTTTCCTCTATTTCTTTGCACTGATCACTGAGGAAGGCTTTCTTATCTCTCCTTGCTATTCTTTGGAACTCTGCATTCAAATGGGTATATCTTTCCTTTTCTCCTTTGTTTTTCATTTCTCTTCTTTTCACAGCTATTTGTAAGGCCTCCCCAGACAGCCATTTTGCTGTTTTGCATTTCTTTTTCTTGGGGCTGGCCTTGCTCTCTGTCTCCTGTACAATGTCACGAACCTCCATCCATAGTTCATCAGGCTAGTCCCTTAAATCTAATTCTCACTTCCACTGTATAATCATAAGAGATTTGATTTAGGTCACACCTGAATGGTCTAGTGGTTTTCCCTACTTTCTTCAATTTAAGTCTGAATTTGGCAATAAGAAGTTCATGATCTGAGCCACAGTCCACTCCCAGTCTTGTTTTTGCTGACCATATAGAGGTTCTCCATCTTTGGCTGCAAAGAATATAATCAATCTGATTTCTGTGTCGACATCTGGTGATGTCCATGTGTAGAGTCTTCTCTTGTGTTGTTGGAAGAGGGTGTTTGCTATGACCAGTGCGTTCTCTTGGCAGAACTCTGTTAGCCTTTGCCCCACTTCATTCTGTATTCCAAGGCCAAATTTGCCTGTTACTTCAGGTGTTTCCTGACTTCCTACTTTTGCATTCCAAGGCGATAGCACCCCACTCCAGTACTCTTGCCTGGAAAATCCCATGGATGGAGGAGCCTGGTAGGCTGTAGTCCATGGGATCCTGAAGAGTCGGACACGACTGAGCGACTTCACTTTCACTTTTCACTTTCATGCATTGGAGAAGGAAATGGCAACCCACTCCAGTGTTCTTGCCTGGAGAATCCCAGGGACTGAGGAGCCTGGTGGGTTGCCGTCTATGGGGTCGCACAGAGTCGGACACGACTGAAGTGACTTAGCAGCAGCAGCCCCTGTAATGAAAAGGACATCTTTTTTGGCTTTTAGTTCTCACAGGTCTTGTAGGTCTTCATAGAACCGTTCAACTTCAGCTTCTTCAGCGTTACTGGTTGGGGCATAGACTTGGATTACCACGATATTGAATGGTTTGCCTTGGAAACAAACAGAGATCATTGTGTCATTTTTGAATTGCATCCAAGTACTGCATTTCGGACTCTTTTGTTGAATATGATGGCTACTCCATTTCTTCTAAGGGATTCCTGCCCGCAGTAGTGGATATAATGGTCATCTGAGTTAAATTCACCCATTCCAGTCAATCTTAGTTCACTGATTCCTAGAATGTCGATGTTCACTCTTGCCATCTCCTATTTGACCATTTCCAATTTGCCTTGATTCATGAACCTAACATTCCAGGTTCCTATGCAATATTGCTCTTTACAGCATCGAATCTTGCTTCTATCACCAGTCCCATCCACAACTGGGTGTTGTTTTTGCTTTGGCTCCATCCCTTCATTCTTTCTGGAGTTATTTCTCTACTGATCCAGTAGCATATTGGGCACCTACTGACCTGGGGAGTTTATCTTGCAATGTCCTATCTTTTTGCATTTTCATACTGTAACCACTTTGGTATTTTTGCTTCGAGAACCCCATGAACAGTATGAAAAGTCATACTGAGTGCAGCACTTTAACAGCATCATCTTCTAGGATTTTAAAATACTCAGATCATTACTAGGAGTTTTAATATTGATATCAAAGAAAAATGCCAGGATCAAAGAAGTCTCATTAAGGATAATGTAAATTAGTCTCAAAGACCAAGAAAGCAACAGAAAGTAAGTCCAAACTTGCAGTCAGACATGGTCTAGGCTGAAGCGTGGCTGGGTATACACGAGAATGTAAAGAGAAGCGAATATTGACACTCAGACAGGAAATGTAAGCATATGGGTTGAGTATGAGGAAACAGGTAAGAAGTAGAATTCTTGCCTCTCATTTGATAAGGGGATGGAGGAGCCTGGTGGGCTATAGTCCATGGGGTCGCAAAGAGTAGGACACGACTGAGCAACTTCACTTTCACTTTCTTTCACAAAAGCATAGGCAGAACAAGGTTGCTGATCAGCAGCATGATGAGGACCCTACTCTGATCTCTGGAGAAGATGTCTGGATACTGCCTTGGTCTTACGTGTCTTTCCTGGTGTGAGAAGGTGTGCGATGTCTCCTGAACAAAAGGCTGATCGTAGCAAAAGTCAGTGATGTGGCTGGGCACTGGGCCCAGAAGATTTCTCAGGGTGCTAATAATCAGCTTCCATCATGAGTCAATTCATCATGTACACTATTACCACATTAATGTTACTAAAATGACACTTACAACATGTCACCCCTTTGTTCAGAAGCCACGAGTGACTCACTGATTCCTACTGGATGAAGTACAAGTGTTTCAACCTCGCATTTACCATCTTCTGTGATTTATATTAAAGAGCTTCCTGTACAAGAACCAAAGAACACAAAACAATGTTATCTGTTAAACTGTGTCTCCCCTCATGTGTGTGCTCAGTTATGTCCAATGGACTGGATCCCTCCAGGCTCCTCTGTGTATGGCATTTTTCAGACAAGAATACTGGAGTGGGTTGCCATTTCCTACTCCAGGGGCTCTTACCAACGGGAAGATACAGGATGGAACCCCTCTCTTGCATCTTCTGCATTGGCAGGCAGATTCTTTACCACTAGTACCACGTAGAAAGCCCATGTCTCACAAAAAAAAGATATTTTTTAAGTCCTAACTCTCAGTACTTCAGAACCTGACCTCATTTGGAAAAAGGGGTTTTGCAGATTTAACCAAGTTAATATCAGGTCACTTGACTGGGCTCTAATTTAATGTGATTGGTGTTCTTATTTAAAAGGGAGATTTGGACACATATGTAGTAGCACAGAGGGAAGACGATGTGAAGACACCAAGGAGAAAAGGACCGAGTCGTGACAGAGACAAAGGCTGACTTTACGCATCTGCTAAACCAAGGAGTACCATGGATTGCCAGTCATCATCGAAGGCCAGAAAAGGCAAGGAAGGATCGCCCCTCGAGCTATCAGAGAGGCTGTGACTCTGCCAACACCATGAGTTTGCCTTCATAGCCTCCAGGTCTGTGACAGAATTCATTTCCTTTGTTTTAAGCCACCCAGCTCATGATACACCATCCCCTGGTGTCTGAAGGGGATTGGATCCAGGATCCCATAGATACCAAAATATACAAATGCTCAATTCCCTTATATAAAGTGGCAGAGTCCAGTTGGCCTTCCATATCTAGGAGAATCTCAGTTGAATTTCGACCCACAGTTTGATGACTCTGCAAATGCAGAACTGTGGGTACAGAGGCAAGACTAGTTACAGTAACCCCAGGAAGTTAAACCCCAGGGAAATGTTGAAATGGGACTTTTTGTTGTTTGTATAACTTCAGGCAGTAGTAGGGTGTGGCAGTTCGCCCAGGACTGAGGATTTTCCTTAGGAAATCTCAGCGCTGAAACTGGGAAAGTCCCAGGGAAACTAAGTCAAACTGGTCCCCTTCTAGGGCAGCCTCCTCCCTTTGTAGGCAGAATTTCAGGGAGAAAGTAGAGCTGTTTGCAGAAAGAACCAGGAAACTCCTCTTCTTGAGCCTCACAGTTAGAGCCGTCAGGGTAGGACCTGGTGGCTTCAACCATGGGCACAATGGCAAGAAAGGGCAGACGGACTCCGAAGATTAGTGTGAAGGTCCTTCAAATTAAAGCTGATAAACTAGTCCCCACCGGGGCAGAATCAGGATCAAAGCAGATTAAAGCAAACAGCATTTCTATGTTGGGGACAGGGTGAGAAGTAGAAACTGCCCATAACTGGTTCTCTTGGGGCAAATTTCACCACACTTTTCCTGGCAATGGGCAATTTTTAAAAATTTATTCTTCTTTATATGATAAACAAGTAGAAGGATACCTTGTTCTAATATGAATTTCTTTCTTATTAGGGCTTAACATTTTCAAATGTTTATTAGCCCTTTCTATTTCTCCTTATATGAATGAGGTATTTAATTTTTTTGCATGTTTTCCCCCACAGTCTTAGTTTTTAAAAATCAGTTTGCATGAGCTCTTCAATAGTAAATATATTTGCACACTTGTGCCATACATATTTGGAGAAGGCAGTGGCACCCCATTCCAGTACTCTTGCCTGGAAAATCCCATGGACAGAGGAGCCTGGTAGGCTGCGGTCCATGGGGTCCCAAAGAGTCGGACACGACTGAGCAACTTCACTTTCACTTTTCACTTTCATGCATTGGAGAAGGAAATGGCAACCCACTCCAGGCTTCTTGCCTGGAGAATCCCAGGGACGGCGGAACCTGTTAGGCTGCAGTACACGGGGTCGCTACAAGTCAGACAGGACTGAGTGACTTCACTTTCACTTTTCACTTCGTGCACTGGAGAAGGAAATGGCAACCTACTCCAGTGTTCTTGCTGGAGAATCTTCTTGGAGAATCCCAGGGACGGGGGAGCCTGGTGGGCTGCTGTCTATGGGGTCACAGAGTCAGACACGACTGAAGCGACTTAGCAGCAGCAGCAGCCATCCATATTGTGCATATATAGCCTTGTTTAGGGTATGCTTTTCAAATAGCATGCCTTGTGTTACTTTCTAAAGTATAAAAATTTTATTTAAATTGTTGATGCTTCCTATATGATTTCAATCATTTTTTTAAATTTAGATAGTCCTTGCCCACACAGAGAAAACTTAAATTGTCTTGAATCTTTTAATAAAAAGTGTTACTATTTTATCTCTGGAAATAGGGACCCATCAGGTTAAAATACTTATCTTTCCATTTTATTATAATAAAAATTCGTGTCATGCCTCTACCTATTCTGTTAAGTTGCTCTCACTCTGCCTTCCCCTGGTGGGCACGACATAAACCAGGGCCTGCACGAGGGCGAGTGGAGTGAGGTGCCTGAGCAGAGAGTTTAAGGAAGCCCTGCTCTCAGGCAAGCAAGGATGGGAAGATTAAATAGTACTAGTCAGCATGTTTAAAAACACGCATGTGGCACTAAAAACCTGGAGAACGGCAGAGGGGACTGCTGTTGATAATGAGGAAAGAAGGAAGAGAATAAACAAACTTCCAAAAACTATATCAGAAATAAAATTAACAGGAGGCTGCAAGACGGTGGGGTTGTGAGGATGGATTGGAAAATGATTACTTCCTTATTGTTTCTGTTGTTTAGTTCAACTCTTTGCAACCCCATGGACTGGGACTGTAGCCTGCCAGGCTCCTCTGTCCATGGAATTTTCCAGGCAAGAGTACTAGAGTGGATTGCCATTTCCTTCTCCAGGGCATCTTCCTGACCCAGAGATCAAATCCTCGTCTCCTGCATCTCCTGCATTGGTAGGCGAATTCTTTAACAATGAGCCACAAAAGCCCGTTTCTTTGTTGATGAGTGCAATAAATACTGGAAAATCACACTAAGTATCACTTGCTTATCATTTTGTACATATAGAACTAACTTTTTAAGGATGCATTTCACTACATGCCATAATTCACTTTCTCAGTAAGTGATATCTTTGACTAGAAAAGAGAAAAAGCATTGTGACTCGAATTACCAAAAGTTAAGATTCATAATGGGCCACAGTCCATACTTTATCCTTTCCTTATTAACTGAAGAATAATGAGGAAGCAACAAAAACTCAGGCCTCCTGTGAATTGCAATTGCTCTCTGTCCTTCTGCATCTAGTCTCCCAAACACCAACGTGGACATAAGAGAGCCAGCTGTGGGTTTCCAGTCCACTCTCCCCTCTCTACCTGCGTAAGTAACGTCCTCACTCTGGGAGTTTCTTTGAATGATTTCTGCCTTTAAAGTTAGAGTAAGGGCTCCTATTGAGAAGGTAATAGACAGGAAGGCCAGGGCTCTCCAAATGAAGGAAATAGGCTGCAAGTGTCACATTTTTTTTTTCTCTCTCAAGCAGTAGGGGAGAAGGCAATGGCAACCCACTCCAGTACGCTTGCCTGGAAAATCCCATGGACGGAGGAGCCTGGTGGGCTGCAGTCCATGGGGTCGCTAAGAGTCAGACACGACTGAGCAACTTCACTTTCACTTTTCACTTTCATGCATTGGAGGAGGAAATGGCAACCCACTCCAGTGTTCTTGCCTGGAGAATCCCAGGGACAGCGGAGCCTGGTGGGTTGCCGTCTATGGGGTCGCACAGAGTCGGACATGACTGAATCGACTTAGCAGCAACAGCAGCAAGCAGCAGGAGGAAAAAACTAGTGTTATATTTTTTACCTTTCTCTATTCAAATTTAAAAAGACGTTCCTCTTAAAATTCTGTGTTGCCATAATGACACCTGGTTCCACCTGAACTTGACTTTTCTGAAACCTTGAGCTAAGCAACGCACTTTTCTTACAGAAACATCTGTCTTGAGCTGTGTTAATGTACTGTGTACTTACCCCAGACTCTGTCTTCAAGTTGGTTCCGCCTAAAGGCTCAGAGCTGACTTGACAAACCAGTATGTTATACATTGTTCTCCTAATCTATGTTAACGAAACTATATATTGGTTTGGAAACCTGCCTTTCTTCAAGATTCATGTCAATCGTTTTATGGCCCGAGATGACTCACCTGGTGCCAATGTTATCTCAATGCATGTTGTGGGTGAGGGGTCTGGTGCCACTCTATGAGTTTTGAGACATTCCCTTTCTCTGATTAACAGCCAGCTGATAGGCATATAACTTACTGCTAAAGACCATCAGGGGGCACTCTTTCTGCCGCCTTCTGATGCCTATGTCAGAAGCTTTCTCTATCTCTTTTATACTTTAATAAAACTTTATCACACAAAAGCTCTGAGCAATCAAGCCTCATCTCTGGCCCCAGACTGAATTCCTCTTCTCCGGAGGTCAAGAATCCCGGCATCTTTCACGGCTCAGCAACAACCTTTCACTATCATCTTCCATATTCAGAAGTCCAGAATTTACCTTTTTAACGAGAAACAATTGTATAACATTTGAAGATCCCCTGGAGAAGGAAATGGCAACCCACTCCAGTATTCTTGCTTGAAAAGCCCCATGGACAGAAGAGCCTGGGGGCTACAGTTCATGGCATCACAAAAGCTTTGGACACAACTTAGCAACTGAGAAACAGCAACAACAAAAATTTGTATTATTATTTATATAATTTATCTGATTATTAGTTAACATGTATAGGGCAGTATTTATAGATTTGATGTACTGTATGTTAACAATCTGGGATTATTGCTCATATTTTTTTCATTTGTCATTAAATTTCCCTGCAAATAATTCTCACATTTTCTTCTTATATACCGTCAGCCCCTCAGCCTCTATCAAGAACTAAATAATTCCCATTGATTTTTTTTTTCCTTTCCTATAAGCAGCATTTTACTGTCCTGTAACTTTGTCATATAGGAGAGACCAAGTCACTCCCTGCATGTTTTTCTAGAACATAACCTTGGCATATATTGAAATCTTGTATCTTTACAGAATACTCTGGACCATAACTGTACTAGGTACTTGGAATTTGGGCTCCCAAGATAGACAGACAGACATGATCTTTACTATCAGAAAGAGTTCCAAGCTAGGAGTTTAGAATATGTCTTAGTGAATACCTTCCTTTCCTGGATTAGCAGAGCTGCCTACCAGCACCATGGCACTTCATTTAGAGACAAGAATAGTCCACAGGGTCCTAGAAAGTTTGGTGTGGTGCAGTCTTATCTCTATTGTTTCCTTGCAGGAAGGAGTGGTGTAAAACAACTCTACAATTGTAAGCAACAATTTCCAAGAAAGATGCAACTCACTGCTGATACTGTCAACACCTTGTTGATTAACTTTCTTTGGAAGAGTGTCTATAGCAACTAATCAATAACAGGGCCAAATCTTCACTTCTACTACTGACTCTTTGGCTGATTGAAGTTAAAAAAAAAAAAAAACAAACTTATGTTTATGTAATTTTTAACAACTACCAGAACAAATCCTGAGTTAGTGTTTGACAATTCAAATCCCTTTAAAGGCCTCCTAGGGACTACAAGCTGTTTATTGATCAAATCCTTGTGTTTGGCAAATGATTTTCTCTACAAAATTGGGGGAAGAAAGTCCAACAGTTTGAAAGAGTTAGTCCTTTATTTCAAGGCCAATAAAAAGTAATTTATACAGAAGAATTATATGTGAATCAGCAAATAAGACAGTGAGACATTGTCACAGGAGAAAATCTAAATATGTGTCCAATTGAAAATGGTTACACTTGCCTCCTGTCTGTTAAAGAAAAAAGTAACAAGAGACATAGTACATTAACCATAAAAAGAACGGCTTGAAAATAAAGATTTAAAATTCTTCCTAAGAAAAAAGAGTAAAGTATGAAGATTTTCAACTATTTTTTTTCTTTAAAGTGATAACATACATTAAATTGCACTTATAGACATTTACAATTTGAACAACTGGACAATTCTTCATTGAATTTTGTTCATTAATTAGTACTTTTAGGCAGAAGCAACACCAAAATAATCAATAACCTATACAGTACCAGCACCAACCAATGGGAACAGTCACTCCTCACGCAGGCAATAACCCTTTAGCTGCTTGACTACTAGAGAGTCTTAGGGTAGGGGCTTAGGTGGTGAGGATGAGGTAGGGACATTCAGAGGGGCTAAGGAAAGAACCTATACACAAACTCACGTGGCAATGGCAATCATCCTTCTTGAATGTCAACTCTAAGTTCAAGTTCCAACCTCATTACAAAGGATGTGAGAGAACCATCCCAACTCTTTTACTGTGATATTTTGTCTTTAGTGATCCCATATCACCGTGATCCTAATTACACACTAGGTTTAAAGGTGAAGGGAAGGAAACAACCCAGGTGCAGTCCCTTTAAATGTCAATGAGAAAATGCAAAGCTCTTGGCAACCTGGAGACAACGCTTAATATCATGCACTTGTCAGAACTACTGCTCATTTTTCAAATTTACATCTTTCAGGGCTGCACTTGGTTTGCATGGTACATTCAGCAGGGTTCTTCAGAGAAACAGAACCAACGGGATATAAAGAATGAGAAAGAACCAGATTTATTTTAAGAAGTTTGCTCACAAGATTGTCAGGGCTGGGAAGTCCAAAAAAACAAAAAAATGTGTAGGGCAGGCTGGCAAGAAAATCGGATAAGAGTTGGTGTGCCGTCTATAGTCTAAACCTGCAGGGCGTGCCAGCAGCTGGAACACTCAGGCAGGGTTTCCATGTTTCAGTCTGAGACAGAACAATTTCTTTCCCTGGAAACCTCAGACTTTCCTCGTAAGGACTCTTATGAGGACTCTTGATTGAATGAGGACCACTCACACTATGGAGAGTAATCTGCTTTATTTAAAGTCATCTGATTATATTATAATCACACCCACAAATATGGATGCTAGGGATTCATAGCAATGTCTAGACTAGTATTTGACCGAAAACTGGGCACCATAGCCTAGCCGAGCTGACACATAAAATTCATATACAGTTGAGTATACTGCTGCTGCTGCTAAGTCGCTTCAGTCATGTCCGACTCTGTGCGACCCCATAGATGGCAGCCGACCAGGCTCCCCCGTCCCTGGTATTCTCCAGGCAAGAACACTGGAGTGGGTTGCCTTTTCTTCTCCAATGCATGAAGGTGAAAAGAGAAAGTGAAGTCGCTCAATTGTGTCTGACTCTTAGAGACCCCATGGACTGCAGCCTACCAGGCTCCTCCGTCCATGGGATTTTCCAGGCAAGAGTACTGGAGTGGGGTGCCACTGCCTTTTCTGACAGTTGAGTATACTGGAAGTTTAATAGTAGGATGCTGGGGATGTTACTACATAGCAAAAACTGGAGTGGGGTGCCATTGCCTTCTCTGACAGTTGAGTATACTGGAAGTTTAATAGTAGACAGGATGCTGGGGATGTTACTACATAGCAAAACCAAAAGCCCATGACTAATTCTGTATCTTTAAGCACAAATGGTACTCCAGGCTCAGTGCAAGCATGGCTCTCATGTATACCTCACAACAGCCCAATGGGACAGTTATTATTCAGCTTTGTACATGACTAAACAATGATTTAAAGAGATTATGCTACTTGCTATGCATGCATGCTAAGTCATTTCAGTCGTGTCCAACTCTTCACTACCCCCAAGGACTGTAACCCACCAGACTCCTCTGTCCATGGGATTGTCCAGGCAAGAATACTGGAAAGGGTGGCCATTCCCTCCTCCAGGGGATCTTCCTGACCCAGGGATCAAACTCTTAAGTCTCCTGCATTGGCAGGCAGATTCTTTACTGCTAGCGCCTCCTGGGAAGCCCCTACTAGCTTCCTATTATTCCTGTAACAAAACAAAACCAAAAGAAACCTAGTGGCTTAAAACAACACAAATTCATTACCTTACAGTTTTGGAAGTCAGAAGTCCAAACTGGGTCCTACTGGTCTAGAATCAAGGTGTTAGCAGAGTTGCATCCCTTTGGGAGGCTCTGAGGGAGAACAGCTTTTTTACCTTTCCCAACTTCTAAAGTCGGCTTACATTCCTTGGCTTGTGGCCTCTTTCTACACCTTCAAAGTCAACGGCATAGCATCTTCCAATCTCTCTGATTCTGATCCCCTTCTTGTGATGACACTGAGCCTGCCCAGATAATCCAGGATATTCTACCACAAGAATCTGAACTTAATCATATCTTCAAAGACCCCTTTGCCAGATAACATTAACACATTCGGTGGTTTCAGGCATCAGGACACCAGAATCTCTGAGGGATCCATTATCCTGCCTGTGAGGCACAGAGCTACTGCTGAGGAAGCCTGGATTCAAATCCAATTCTGTCTCACCCCAGAGCCTACACTCTGGACCATGGTGGCATTTCACCTCTCACAAACAGTTCACAAACTGAATTAAGTCATCAAGGTGATTATGTCATACTTTTATTTCATTAAAGGCATCAATCATACAAAGTTGCAAACAGATTTAAAAAGTACTGTGCAATAAGCTATCCAGAGGCACAGGGAAATGCTTTGAAAAGGCACAAGGAAATGTTTTGTTATAAAGAATGCTTCAACATCATGGGATTATACTTTTACAACCAGTTGAAAAAGTGACTTCTTCAGGCTTCCAACAGTATAATGAAATTTCTCTGATCACATAGATTTAGCTATAAAGCCAAATGTGGATGGCAATGAATTAAAGAGTGTTGGGTTTTTTTGTTTTGTTTTGCCAGAGGAAAGAAGGGAGACGAATAAGGACATGTTAATGCCAAAGTTACAACTATTGTCCTCGCACAAAGCGCTCCAAAACCTCAAGGATCAGTTTTCAAACTTGACCGGCTCTGAGAAGTCAGATGGATAAAATTCAGTTTGAAGGACTTGAAAAATAAAGCTTAGAATCTCCTGGCTTGTGGACAGAAAGAAGAGGGATTTATTTACTTGGGTGAGGACGGTTCAAAGCAGAACTCTTAAAAAGGCATGAGTAAATAGCCTGAGGAGAAAAATGGAAAATAATAAACAAACAGCTCCGTAGGAACTCACAGTCCATTCTCATCTAATGGTCTTTCCACTAATCTCTCAGTTAATCAAGTTGCCAGACATCATTTAAACTGAATGACCATGGAGACATGTTCAAAGGACAGAGTGCCATGAGCAAGACTGTCCAACGTGCCGCTCAGAGGCCAGGAACCCTCACTGCTGAAGAGCTCCATGCCCACCTCCATTTTCTGTGCACTGAGAGAGATTTTGCTATCGATTTACAGATGTGATGAGCTTCAAAATCCTACTTCTTATTTGGTAAGGAAGATTAAACAATAGAGACGAGAGAATTTTCATCTGCCTTCTGGGAAGACTTCCTGAGAAATACTAATTGCTGAATAATAGACAGCAGTGGTTCTCAACTGGGGCTATTTGCACCTCAGTGGACATGTGACAATGTCTGGAGACTCTTTCGGTTGTCATCACTCAGAAGGAGGGGGCGGGAATGGAGGGTGATGCTGGCTTCTGGCGGGTGGAGGCCAGGGATCCTGCTAAATATCCTATAATACACAGGACAACTCCAGGTCGCAGAATTATCCAGCTCAGATGGTCAATCTTGACAAAGCTGAGAAACCCTGATATATATAGTGTAGCAGATAAGGATGAGGGTCTAGAACCAGACAGTTTGTGTTCACATTTTGGATTTTTCTCAGTCTGAATGAAAACCTTGAAATTTGTTCCCTCATCTCTAAAATATATAATAAAAGCACCCACCTGTAGAGGTCCTGCGGGGACCAAATAAACTAATCTAAATAAGTGCTTAGTGTACAGTGTGGTACAAATGACACACATTAAGTGTATCACTACTTACGTGTAACAATACATGTATTGTTAAGAAGCATCACTATGAACAAAGCTAGTGGAGGTTATGGAATTCCAGTTGAGCTACTTCAAATCCTAAAAGATGACGCTGTGAAAGTGCTGCACTGAATATGCCAGCAAATTTGGAAAACTCAGCAGTGGCCACAGGACTGGAAAAGGTCAGTCTTTATTCCAATCCCAAAGAAAGGCAGTGCCAAAGAATGCTCAAACTACCACACAACTGAACTCATCTCACAGGCTATCAAAGTAATGCTCAAAATTCTCCAAAATAGGCTTCAACAGTATGTGAACCGTGAACTTCCAGATGTTCAAGCTGGATTTAGAAAAGGCAGAGGAACCAGAGATCAAATTGCCAACATCCGCTGGATCATCAAAAAAGCAAGAGAGTTGCAGAAAAACATCTATTTCTGCTTTACTGACTATGCCAAAGTCTTTGACTGCGTGGATCAAAACAAACCGTGGAAAATTCTTCAACAGATGGGAATACCAGACCATGTGTCCTGCCTCCTGAGAAATCTGTATGCAGGTCAAGAAGCAACAGTTAGAACTGGACATGGAACAATGGACGGATTCCAAATTGCGAAAGGAGTACATCAAGGCTGTATATTGTCAGCCTGCTTATTTAACTTCTATGCAGAGTACATCATGAGAAATGCTGGGCTGGATGAAGCACAAGCTGGAATCAAGATTGCCGGGAGAAATATCAATAACCTCAGATATGCAGATGACACCACCCTTATGGCAGAAAGCAAAGAAGAACTAAAGAGCCTCTTGATGAAAGTGAAAGAGGACAGTGAAGAAGTTGGCTTAAAACTCAACATTCAGAAAACTAAGATCATGGCATCCGGTCCCATCACTTCATGGCAAATAGATGGAGAAACAATGGAAACAGTGAGAGACTTTATTTTCCTGAGCTCCAAAATCACTGCAGATGGTGACTGCAGCCATGAAATTAAAAGATGCTTGGTCCTTGGAAGAAAAGCTATGACCAACCCAGACAGCATATTAAAAACCAGAGACATTACTTTGTCAACAAAGGTCTGTCTAGTCAAAACCATGGTTTTTCCAGTAGTCATGTATGGATGTGAGAGTTGGACTATAAAGAAAGCTGAGGGCCAAAGAATTGATGCTTTTGAACTGTGGTGTTGGAGAAGACTCTTGAGAGTCCCTTGGACTGCAAGGAGATCCAACTAGTCCATCCTAAAGGAAATCAGTCCTGAATATTCATTGGAAGGACTGATGCTGAAGCTGGAAGTGCAATACTTTGGCCACGTGACGTGAAGAGCTGATTCATTGGAAAAGACCCTGATGCTGAGAAAGATTGAAGGTGGGAGGAGAAGGGGATGACAGAAGATGAGATGGTTGGATGACATCACTGACCTGATGGACATGAGTTTAAGTAAACGCAGGGAGTTGGTGATGGACAGGGAGGCCTGGGGTGCTGCAGTCCATGGGGTCACAAAGAGTCGGATACAACTGAACTAAATTGTTAAGTGTTGCTGTTGTTTAGTCACTATGTCATGTTCGACTCTTTTGTGACCCCATGGACTATAGCCTGCCAGGCTCCTCTGTCCATGGGATTTTCCAGGCAAGAATACTAGAGTGGGTTGCCGTTCCCTTATCCAGGGATCTTCTCGACCCAGAGACTGAATCTGTGTTTTCTGCATTGACAAGTGGATTCTTTACCACTGAGTCACCAGGAAAGCCCCATATTATTAAGTACCATATATCATAATAAAAATCTCACTGGCTCAAAATTACTCGTTACTTGCCTGTCTCAATTCCCTCAGTAAACTGTGAGCATCCTAAGGACAGGACTTGATCTTAATCATCTGTGCCACCTCAGCACCAAACACAGGGCTGCAACAGACTTAAGTTGGAAGGCAAGGACTCAACCCAGTGATAGCACTCACAGCCACCATCATCATCTGATGGGGTGCCAACCCCATCTGCTCAGCCCCTGCCGCTCAGGACACACTAGACTGATGTCTTCTCTGAGGACTTTCTCTGCTTTCCAAGTCGACCCTGTATGCAGCACAGCAGACCAGAGATGCCGGAGAATCAGTGCCCCTTGAGGCAGCCTTCAAACAACAAGTGACAGAAACTGGCATACAAACACCCCAGCTGCCTCACTCCTGGCGTGGATAACTCAGAAGTGTGTGTTCTCCTGCCTCTGGTGGGTCCCCAGCAGGAGTACGTTCCAGTCGTGTGGAGTGGTAACTCCTTTGGTAACACGCTTTCCCACCCTTGGCTCACCTTCTTACTCCCCCTATCAAGGTTTCTTGGCTTCACTGCTGCATAAACTACCAAACTCCAATCCTCATCTCAGACGTGGCTCCTGGGGGAACTGCAGCGAATGGGTGTTGTTGTTTTCAGTCTCTCAGTCAGGTCCGACTCTTGGCGGCCCCGTGGACTGCAGCACGCCGGGCTTCCCTGACCACCATCTCCTGGAGTTTGTTCAAATTCAATGTCCATTGAGACGGTGATGCCACCCAACCATCTCATCCTCTGTCACCCCCTTCTCCTCCTGCCCTCAATCTTTCCCAGCATGAGAATTTTTTCCAATGAGTCAGCTCTTCACATCAGGTGACCAAAGTATTGGAGCTTCAGCTTCAGCAGCAGTCCTTCCAATAAATAAAGTAGGGTGGATCAAGTCACCAAGGGAAGGTGATGTCCTGACTTAAATATTTTTACATATCAAAGGGCTCTGGCTTTACTCCTGCTCATTTTTTGTCTTTAGAGGCACATCCCCACCTACAAGATAGCAGGGACTGATGGGAAAAGTGAAAAAGGATAATCCCTTCTCCAAGTGATGAAATAAATAATTCGCCTCCAGGTCTGAGGCTGGTATTAAGTGAAACTTGAGGTAATCTTCTGAGCAGAGCTTGGGCGCACCCATGACTTCTAAATAGAGCTGCTCTGTTTCTAGGGAAATATTGAATACATACTTTTAAAATTAAGCTTGAGGCTAAAAGCTTCGAACAATAAATCTCCCTGAGGCACACTCCTCCAGGGACAAATATCAGGGGAAATTTTCAAAGAGAGTACTTGGTTTATCGCTCGGTGTCTCTTTTCCAGGAAGGAAGGAGGTCCCTTTATTTCCGCTAAGAAATAGAGTCCACCAGGACCATTTTAAAGGTTCCAGAGCCCGTCAGCCATCCCCACCCCACATTAGAAGCCTCAGATCCTTCCCCTTTGAAAACAACACTATATACTCCAACTCCTAAACACTACTAGTAAACACCGCTGTTCCTTATACACTTTTCCTCATGACCTGAAGAAAAAAAGGGTCAAATAAAAAACACAAAACCCATCTTAATTAAAATACAACCTCAAATCTGTTCTCTTATCCTTCATAGAAAACTGTGTAATAATGGTAATAAGAACTAGACATTTAAATCTGTTACCTCACTGAGCAACTCCATAAGTAACATTTTGCCGATTTTACAGATGAGACGTTTGAGAAGCGAAACTGAAAAAATTGGGTCAGGTCACATAGAGAGTAGAGCTAGGATTTTTAACCTAGGAGGATCTGACTATAGAATTCTACATTCAGGGATTATCTTATATGAAGTTTAAGTACAATTCAACTGATATACATCATAGAAGTAACATTGATAATAATTCCACATGATACCAGGCATGGAGGCAGAGAACATTTAAAAACTGACAGTTATCAGACGGAAAAGTCCAATGAATAGGGAAGACTTGTTACAGATTGCCAGTGAAGCTCCCATCTAGGATTCTGCATGTTATTTCATATACGTCAAACACGCAAGCACCTACAACAGGACCTTGGAAGAATCTAAGCTGCAGGGAGATAAAGTTCAGCCAGGACACGTAGGATAAACAGGAAAAGGAAACCTTCAGTACAGAAAAGGGCCTGCAGCCCACCGCAGCGAGGCCAGCACAGGGCCGCCAGGGCCCACAGCCTCCACCGGTGGGAGCAGCCAACTCTCCTGCCCTTTCCCATTTTCCTCTCAGTTTGAGCCTGGTGTCAGACTGCCCTGGTCCAACTCTGAGCGCCAGCATTTGCTAGCCATAGGGACTAAAGAAATCTCCTCATCTTTTGCAGCCCTCTTCAGTTTGCTCATTAAAATGTGGCCAGAGATAATACCTTTTTAAAATTGCTGCTGTGAAGACTGAATGAGAAATTCACATAAAAGGCATGACTCGGTGGCCAGCACATAATAGGCACTCAAAAAACATTCAGGAGTATCCTCCTGCCCTCATCTGAATCCTGAGCACGCCAAGAAGTGCACAGCCACCTCTGGCCTCAAGCTCTACCCAGCTGTCCTGGTGCCTGGCCTCCCCTGAAGCTCAGAGCAAAAGAGAGAAACTCTTGTCTGGGGACTGGTGGCTGCACTGAGTTCCAAGGAGGGACTAACATGTTAGTGATACAACCATTTATAGGACTCCATAGTCTGAGAGTCCCCTCTTTCATTCCCAGCCTCCCTGGGATGGGGATTCACAACGAAGGACCTAGAGGATAATCCAGCAACGGGGCAAAGTGTTCTCACCGTGCTTTGGGAGAACCCAGAGCAGAAAGACAGCGCTAGCAAGGAGGCGGCGTGATCAGATCTGCACTTGGGAGCCTGATGAGTGGCCCAGAATCTGGGCCTTTTCTCCAGAGGTTCTGATCAGAAATACTTTATAGAAATTACCCTTAGTCCTCATCATAACTCAATCAAATGCTGTCAGTATGCCGGGTATAATTTCAATTGATCTCAAGTTTCAAGTAGCCTACCAACATGCCCTAGCCAGGAAGAGGTGGATTGGGGATATGAATCAAGGCATCCTGATGCAGAAGCCTCCAGTTTTTCTACCTCCTCCTCTCTCTTGGGTGATCAGGGTTTCTGTGGGTACACCTGAAAACTGTTCTGTAGACAGAGAAGTGCCGCTCCAATCTTCCTGCGGGGAAGGCTCACTGCCCAGCTGTCCCTCCGTGAATTCAGGAGCTGCTCCAGCTGTGAATGCCAACCGCCAGGAGTTCACACCCTCTGAGCAGCTGGTGGAGTGACACAGTGAGCTGGGAGCCAAAGGTCTGACCACTTCTGCCCGCAGGACACTGTGACAGCCGACGTCAGCCCCAGAGCTCGCCCTACGGGGCCGGACTTCAGTGCAACCTCTGCCTCCACCCAGCCGTGGTTCCTTCCTGTCTTTCTACAGGCATTGACTCCAGTAAACGTCTTAAACCTCCAATTCTGTTTTAGGATCTGCTTCCAAAGAGCTCAACTTGCATGGCAGAGGAAGGCCTTTTAAGCTATAGAAAGGTGCTCAAGTATTGGGAAAAAATGGGGTTTTCAAGTCAAAAGATTTCAGTGGGACTCCTAGCTCATCCACTTTCTGTATCAGGCAAGCCAAGAAGCCTCACTGAGCTTATATGAAAATAAAAACTGATATTACTTCACAGCCTCAATCAAGAGAATGTGAATGAAAACCACAGCACATCTGATTATGGTCATCTCTGTTACCCTCACTCCCTGATGGATGAGTGGGAAAAAAAAGTTATTTTGTGGCAATGGAAAAATATTCCCCCCTTCCCCAGTGACTCAACTGGCCTCTCTAAGAAGAGTAAATGTCACTCTTTTCCAAAATTCTCCAAAATCAGCATCTCCACCCCAGGCAGGAAACTAAGGAACATTGTTATTCTTGTAGAGCAGAACTGTAGCATGTAATTAAATCATTAGGAGGCAAATTAACTCCTCTAGCAATCCTCTTCAAAGTATGTGTGGGCAAACCCATTAGCATCGTGCCAGTAAATCCTGAAATGTCTTTGCAGACAGCCTGGGGAGCTGCCAGGGTGGAGTGGGGTGTGTCCTTCACAGGTGGTTTGACCTCCTATGGAGATATGTGGGAGGGCAGGGGGGGAGCGGATGGGATGTGACTGGCATGCTGGGACTTTTTCATAAAGACTCTGAAAATACAGCTGCCAACCTTCCCCTTTAGAAAGACAATAAATCTATTCTTTTCCCAGGAAAACCATTCAAGAGCTTTTGGTTTCCAATTCACTCTGTCTTCAGCAAACTCTCCTGAACTCTGCTGAATTCACTCGGTTTGGATTTTTTGTTGTTGTTTTATTTGGATTTTTTTAAGAGGAAGTAACTGGGAGCCTGACTCTATAAGAAGAAAAGGTGTCTTCCAATAGTATCCTTTGCAGCTCTTTATTCAGCGGGGATTTCAGAATAATGAATATGAAGTTGGCTTTGATTCTGTAACCAAATACGTATTTATGTTATTGACTCAAATTCAAGCTGGCCAGTCGGGTTGGCTGTCTCTGGCCTTCAATCCATCTAGGCTTGAGCATTTCAGTCAATACGTTGATCATTTACATGATGACCCTGCTTAAACCATTTAATAAAATGTAAACAACATGAAAGTGTATTGGAAGTCAACATAACTCATTATTGCTGCTTATACCCTCATCAAAACCCTGAGGAGGGTGCCTGACCCGATCGGAGGTTTCCTCCAGAGTCACACAATAATTTTAGCTGTGAAAGGAAATTTTATGGCATGTAAGATTAGCCCACACTCATGCAAGGTCAAAAATAATAGAATCAATAGGCAAACTCAATACTGTTAACATTTTGAGAAAATTACTCCCAGAAAACAATGTCAACAACAGATTGAAATGAGTCTCCAAAGTCGTGTCATTGATTTCCTTTCACATTGGTGGCAACCTAACTCTTTCTTTTATGCAATATGGGATTTTTTTAGTCTTTTTCAGCTCTGCTTTAAACATGCAATATTTCTGTTGCATCTTTCTTCTGACTGACGTCAAACATTATATGTGTCAGAAAACTTTATGTGGTTGTTCATATCAAAGAGACTTATTCCATCATGTAACGCCTTTATTCATTCTTCTGGGCTCAAGTGATAAATTCAGGAGTTATTTTAATTACAGCAACACATCCAGGGGCAAATGTAAACGGTGCCATTAATAAACTACCAACTAACTGAAAACTTTACATGAAGATACAGGCCTCGGAAATGGCTTTACATTAGATATATTGCATGCGCTGTCGCGGTCCTCGATGTTGGTAACGAAGATCGTAGTCCGACAGATGCTCTTCAGGAAGAAGCCAGGCGTCCGCACTGGAACAGTGCCCGGGACTTTTCTGCTCCAATCTTATCGTTTCAGTCAACGGCTCCATCTACTCCTCCACCAGAGTGACTCATTCAAGCTGAAACCTTGAGAATTATCGTTAATTTCTCACTTTTCCTCTTTTCCCACAGCCAATCCATCAGCCATTCTGGGGGTTTACCTCCAAATTAAATCTTGAATCCACCCACTTCACTCCATGTCTTATTATTCATTGTAACAGCCTCTTTCTTATTCTCTGAGCTTCCATTTCTACCCAATGGGCCTTAATGATCACTCTAAGACATAAACCTTTTTTTAATTATTTTATTTATTTTTAATTGGGGGATAATTGCTCTACAATGCTGTGTTAGATTCTGCCATGAACCAGTCATAGGTATACACACGCCCCCTCCCCGTTGAGCCTCCCTCCCCGCTCCCACCCCTTGCCTCCCCTCCGAGTGGTCACAGAGCGCCGGGTGTGAGCTCCCGTGTCCGGCAGCGATCTCCACCGTTTACCCACTTCGCCAACGCTGACGTGTGTTCAGTGTTATTCTTTCAGTCTGTCTCTGCCTCTCCTTCCCCCACAGTGTCCACAAGTCTGGTCTCTGGGTCTGTGTCCCCACTGCTCCCCTGAAAAGAGCTCCATCAGCACCGTCTTTGCAGACTCCATATATGTGCATTAACTGCACTCTGCATTTTAAGCTTCTTCAAGTGCCCGTCATGCTTCCTATAAACCCAGCATTCCTCGCTGCGGCCGCCGGGCCCTCCACAGCCTGACCCTGCTGCCGCTCCCTCCTTACCCTCCGTCGCCCCACCACCGACTTGTTTCTTTTCAGTACATACTTAGTTATTGTTGGGTGCATCAGGTCTTACTTGTGGCACGCTGGATCTCCACCGCAGCATTCCGCAACTTTCCCTGTGGTGTGTGGGCTCCAGAGTGCGTGGCTCTGGAGTTTGCAGCACACAGGCTTCTAGTCGAGGTGCTCAGGCTCAGCAGTCGTGACATGCAGGCTTAGCTGCCCCACGGCATGTGGGATCTTAGTTCCCCGGCCAAGGATGGAACCCATGTACCCTGCGCTAAGAGGCAGATTCTCACCCACTGAGCCATCAGAAAAGTCCCTCCACCACTAATTTTCCAAGCTCCAGCCTCATCACCTCCTTTCGTGACTGTAACCATTTGTTCTGCTGTTGTTCAGTCACTAAGCCATGTCTGACTCTCTTGTGACTCCATGGACTGTAGCCTGCCAGGCCCCTCTGTCCATGGGATTTCCCAGGCAGGAATACTGGCGTGGGCTGCCCTTTCCTCCTCCAGGGGCTCTCAGCCACGTCAAGCTTGCTAACATTTCAAGGCCTTTGCCTGGACTGCTGCTTCTTCCAGCACAGTTTTCTCCCAACTACCCCCTCACTGCTTTCTTGTCTTTATCCGAGGCTCAGCTTTAGAGGACATCTCTCTGAGCATATTATGAAAGGATGCTTTCCACCTCACCCTCACACCCCCTAATTGCTTTCATCACCTTCATTGTTTCTATAAAGAAGTTGGCATTTGTAACTATGACTCTGGTGAGTTAAAAATGGGGGAAGGGGAGTCAAGAGTATAGAAACCATTTTTGCCACCAAGTGTCATTACTACTGACAGCATTTATCAATTGAAGGCATCACTACTTTTATTAAATTATTTTTTAGGGTATTTTCCAAACTTTCAGAGTTCCTCTTCAGTCTCAGTTCTTGCCCACTTCCCCAGATACTCTGGGTACCACAGAAAGACTCATAGATCTGGGGAGGCATATCTGGCCCACAATCTCCCCTTCACACGGGTTCCTTCTGTTCATGGTCTTCGGGTATCTTCCTCCATCCTTACTGCAATGACTGTCATGATCAGTGGCATTCTGGGCTGATATCTACCAAGATGGAATTGAAACCACCTACATTTTGGGCTCTGTGTTGGCACTTGGTATTAATGATCATGGATCTCACCATTACCTTTCAGCATGCCATGAAGTCCCAGTCATCTAGACTTTCATTCCCTGAAACCAGTCTTCTTCCAGGCGAATGGCGCACAAGCGTCTCCACGTGCTCCTTGGTATGGGGACTGCTTGCTTCCTTGCTGTTGTTCTTGGGGAAGGCAAGCCTGAGAGGTTGCCCAGCTGGGCATCCTCATGCCCAATGCAGAACTTTCCAGGTGGGTTGAAGTTTCCAAAAACTTCAAACGCAAGAATTGTGTTCTAGACCCAAAGTCCTAGGTGACCTCAAACCTAGAGCTAGGATACTTCTGGCCTTCCTGCTGGCCTCTATCCTGGCCACATCTCTGGGCTCCTCCTTCTGTTTTATGGGGGCTTTTCCAGTCTTGCGAGATCAGAAATTTCTCTGAATTCATCACCTCACCTTTCCCACTCTAAGTTTTACTTTGTGATCTGCCTGCAAGCCTTGGTTCCTGAGGTGTACAAGCTCAGATTGGGAAACAGCCAGAATAACAGTGCTTTCCTATAAAAAAAGCCTGGCTTTTAAGACTAAGTTCATACTAAATATCTATTTTGAAATTCAAAGCTAAGCATTGCAATTAAGATAATTATTCAATAAGTGCTGCTTGAGGATTTTCAGGTTTGTTTTTTTTTTTTTTTTTTTCATTTTGAAGCCATCTCAAAAGTGCAGTAAAGTTACAAGTAAGGAAAAAAGAACCATTTTTCCATGAACTTGACCTGAGGCCCCAAACACTTTAGTGTCTATTTTCTACAAACATAAATTTCTCTTACTTAACCACAATCAACCATCAAAATCTGGAAACCAGCATTATATAGCCTACCAATGAACATTCAGAAATATCCCACTCGTATTTCTTTAAGTGTCCTAAGAATGGCTTTTGTAGTAAAAAGACCAAGTTCAGAATCGCCCACTGCACTTGTGTCTCAAGTCTCTGTCCTCTTGGTTCTGGAAAGCTGCTGGGCGGTAATTCTGTAGATCTCCCCTGGCACTCCCGCTACTTGCCACCCTCCTTGTCTGTGAGACGTTAGAGCATCATCTGAAGCCGTGCGTAAGAAGACAGACACTAAGACCTCCAGGGTCAGGGTCTGTCTCCACCACTCCTGAGGGTGTGGATGTGGGCGATTTATGTGAACACCTTGTACTTTAGTTTCTGTGCCAGTACGGTGAAACTAACAGGTGGCTCAGTTGGTAAAGAATCCGCCTGCAGTGCAGGAGGACCAGTTTCCATCCCTGGATCAGGAAGATCCCCTGGAGAAGGAAACAGCAACCCACCCGGTACTGTTGACTGGGAAATCCCATGCACAGAGGAGTCTGGCAGGCTACAGTTCATGGGGTCACAAAGAGTCGGACACGACTTACAAACTAAACCGTCACCACCAGGTTATTTCCTGGGGCTGTCGTAAGGATACTCTCCTTCCTTCGTACTCCGAGCCTGAGCTGCCGGGGAATGTAGGACTCCCGGCTGCAGCCCTGACCAGTGACTGACAGGGACGGGCGGTATCAGTGCCCCAGCCCCCTTGCTCCCAGCTGAGGCGGTCTGAGGTGTGGTCTGTGCTCCAGGGCCCCCATGGGCTGCCGCCTTCCCCAGGACTCTGAGTTTGCACGCTTGCTCTGCCTCCCTTCCTCCCTGGCCCCATTCCCCACTCCCATCCTGCTCTTTCCTGGGAATGCTCCTGAACAAATTATTTCACACACATCCTCGTCTTAGGGTTTGCTGCCAGGGAACACAGCTTAAGACAGTTTCCATGTTTTAAGAGAGCAGTTTGCTTGCCGTGTCAAGAACAGAGCACACAGGCCAGCTTGGGAGCTGTCAGAGGCATCTGAACGGTAACCACGAGGGTAGAGAAGTGGACACACAGATTATATTCGAAGATGTAGTCTATTGGACTGGGCTCTAAACAGGATGCAGGGAATAAGGGAGCGACAAATCAAGGGCAAATCAGATGTATGCAAATTGTTTCACATGAGCAGAATGGCACTTTGCTAAGGAGAGCTGATATTCTTAGAATCTCAGTTAATAATATGGAACCTCGTCGGTAACAAGGACTGCAGACACACAATAGAATTTAATTGCTGCTACACAGTCTCACACTGGAAAATCACAGTGCCTCGAATTTAATAGGTTTTATTTTTCAGAGTGAAGAGTTTGCTTTTACAATCTTCCACTGCCAGTGATGCTTTCGGATTAGAACCCATTAGAATCACTTTTTTATCCAGAAACAAAGCCCTTAGCTATTTACATAGATCAGTCAAGTTAGTGCAACTGAAACAAAAAAACCCTTGCAGTCCTCTTCTTCCTTTATAGTCTAATCTCTTGGATGACCTCAGAAGGGATTTCAATTTCTTTTCATTTTGGCAAGACATTGATAATATAGGGAGAAAAAACTTTGGTGTGGGTATTGGAAGACCTGAGTTCCAGTCCACCAATCCCAGAACTTGAGTGGGTCACCTAAAATCTGATCCCAGTCTGCTCAACTGACTTCATTGCATTCTGCAAGTATTTATTGAATTTATCAGGCTCAGTTATAGATTAAGAATACAGTGATGAAAACCATCATTACAGTCCCTGACCTCACAGAGTTTACAGGAGGATAAAATTCCCCCTCTTCATCCACAGACAAAATAGACATTTATAATATAAATGTTTTGTAAACTTAGTGGGGTGGACAAATGCAACTATTACTATTAGTATCTGTGCTATTTTTCTACCTGTAATTTCTTAAATGTTTCTGCCAACTTTCAAATATTATCAATTGCAATTCACTTGCTTTTCTGATGCATCCTGAAGAAATGTTCATGGATGGTTGCGGCATAATCCTCCATCTGGAACTCCTTAGGTCCAATATATTTTGAAATTTAGGTATCACTTGAATCTTAGATAATTCAGAGCAAATATATTAAGTAACACTCCCTAAAGGGACTGGGGACAGATCCCTGTTACCAAACAATATTTCTGCAGTGAGCCATATGAATGCTCCCATTCAGCAAGATAAATAAAGTATAGATATTCATGTCAGTTTAATTCAATATTGGTTATCAGATTAATGATTTATAAATTTTTTTAAAACCAAGTTTGGTTCTCAGGTGTGTGTTTGGGGTTTTTTGAGGGGGTGGGGGATTGTTTGATTTTTGAGGGTTTTTTTTTTGTTTGTTTGTTTGTTTTTGTAATTGGATTTAAGGAATTGTAGACCTAGAGGGCATATTGTTGCAAATAAGTAGGTCATGGGTTGGGGCTTAAAAACCAAATTTATCAAAGATATTCATTACAATTGCATTTGCTATAATGGTATTTGACCTATAGATGACCCAGCCTTATAAATAAACTTAAAGCACCTCCAGGTCCATTAATATTTCATTGATCCATAAAATACTCCCAAGTACTTATATTTATCAGCCTTGTAGAAAGCTGTATCTGATGTAGAAACCACAAAAAAATAAATAAGTAAAGGCAGCCTAGCTGCGTTGTCCAGGACCATAATTCATATGAACATTAGCAGTCAGCCATAATATCATCTTTAAGGCCCCAGGAGGGAGGGACCACTGAAAACTGGCATGACAGAATTGGACCACGCCACATGGTGGACCAGCTTGTCACGTGCTTGAAACGGCACCATCCAGAGAGATGGCTTTGAAATTCACATTGGAGCCAATGACTTCCTAAAATAAAGACCAACTTCCTTTATCTTGGTCAGGCTCTAAAGGACCTTATCTTTCTCCATTTTTATTGATGGCCTGTCACAATGGCCTTCTAATACACAAAGCTCCCACCCACCTTTGCCTAACTATTTCTCCTGCCTAAAACACCTGAACAGGCCCTACTCTACACAAATGGCTCCTCTTCATCATCCTGTTGCAGCTCAAAAGCACAAAGAGATCCCCATCGCTATCTGATCACCCCACTGATTATCGTGGCCCACCTGGATAACCTCTCTAACTTAATCCGTCTGTAATATCCCCTTTGCCACAGAAGGAAACACATCACAGAGTTGGGAAATTAGGACATGCCGTCTTTGGAGGCTGATCGTTCTCCACACATACGTCCTCCAAGGTGTCAACCAGAGCTTTACGCGTCAAGTCGACATTTCAGGAGGTAGAATGTCCTACTTCTTCCACTGATGGGGAAAGAAGGATGTGCCTGAAGGGCACACATGATGACCGATCAAGAGAAAGTAGCAGGTGCCCAGGGAGGGTCATAAAACCACGAGAAAACAATCACAGGTCAATTTGAGAAACTTTTTGGCCACCTCATGCGAAGAGTTGACTCATTGGAAAAGACTCTGATGCTGGGAGGGATTGGGGGCAGGAGGAGAAGGGGACGACAGAGGATGAGATGGCTGGATGGCATCACTGACTCGATGGATGTGAGTCTGAGTGAACTCCGGGAGTTGGTGATGGACAGGGAGGCCTGGCGCGCTGCGATTCATGGGGTCACAAAGAGTCGGACACGACTGAGCGACTGAACTGAACTGAACTGACTGATCATTTACCATGTATCACTTACCATGTGTGCTCTCTCTGGTGATTTTGTGCGTCTCATAGCCTCTAACAAGTCTATGTTTTACATCCTAAGGACTCGACTTTACATCTGAAGGACTTGATTTCTGTCAGTCTCTAAACTCTGATTTCTACTTTGCTTAGCTGCATTTTCAGGCATGCTTTCTGTATGCGGAAACCCCCAGAAATTATAGAATTACATTACCTAGAAATCCTACAGGGGGCAAGTACAGCAGATAAGAACATGTCTTCCTCTGGTTCTGCGATTCTAAGATAGAATATTATTGAAACACTGTGGGTCAGAGGGCCAGCCAAGCCGATGTTGTGCTAATCGGCTCAGTGTGGTCACGCGCCCACCCCTTGAGTTGGGAGCAGGAATGAGATCAGCTTCCAGCACTCATGGGCTGAGAATGGAGAAGAATGATACTATGGAAAATCGGAAGGACGGACAGTTGGTGCAATGGAACAGTCAGCAACTATTTACTGCAGATAATTGTGTTTCCCCTTTTCTGGGAGATGCTAGGCAGATTGATGTAAAACATGACATCATTCTTGTTAAGAGTCTCTGAGAAGCACAAAATTCCCAGACAGAGCACACACAGTAAATGATCAATAAAGTTTCTCAAATAGAACCGGGTTTTTTTCCTGATATTTTTATGACCCTCTGTAGGCACCTCTTCCCTTGTTTTGATCTAAGCATCGTCATTTATGCTCTCCAACTACATCCCTCTTTTCTTATCGGTGAAAGTTGTAAGACATTCTAAATATAAACTATTTTCTCTTCTCCTTTGGTTGAAATATGACCCTACCATTGATGGGCCTAGAATTATGAGGTTGAGCACCAAGGCCGTTACTGTTGTGACACCAATGTCTATTGCCCACCTTCCTCTTAGGGCCCCTACCGACATCTTCAGAAGATGTGTGATTTACCAGCAAGAAGATTATGCTCCAAAAAATCCCAGCCACTCATGTTCTGCCATTCTAATGTCACTCGATGAACAGACGTTGCTCAAAGAATATGTCAAGAGCCTCTAGGTTCACCAGCTTTCACCCACAGACATAAAAGAGTTTGTGACTGTAATCAAAGTTTGTCATCCACCCAGAACTTAAGAAATGAATTTCAATAAAAGGAAATGTAAGCTTCTGAAAGTTACCTAGCCCTAGAGCCACAAGGGTGAATTCTGGGTCCAAAAAGAAAAGAAAAATCAATCATGACAATTATTTTACTAAATTGTTTTAAACTGCAGCGTGTGGAGAAGGCTCAGGTAAATGTCGGCTGTCACGCCGACAAGCAGTGCCGTCCCCGCCACTGACCTTTTTCTTGTTAAAATGCATGTCAATATGCAAAATAGAAGTGTTCCCTATCAGAGCCAAATGTGCTCTCCATTTCCAGGGGTTTCCAAAACAGTCTGGAGAAAATGGAATTCAAGGGACAATCCTGTTTTGCTAGAGACATAAACAAACAACCTTTAAAAATTGTCTTATTTGAGGGTTGGCTCTTTCATCATTCCAGTTCTTGTTTCAGTGGATTCAGACCTGAACTTGCTGCAAAATAAGATGAGATGTGTGGGATGCCCTGATAACAAAACATTCCACGTAACTCAGTCATTCAGAGCTCACGTCTCTGCCAACGTCCACATCTAGAATAAACCAAAAGTCAGCAGAGGCATAAGAAATAAACCTCAGAATAGTCAAAACAGAGGCTGCCAAACCCAATGGCTTTGCTAACGAGAGAGAGAGAATTAGAATCTACGGGCTCCTATACAACTAGTAGTAAAAAATCTAACGGTCTGGGTCTACCAGTCAAGGGCTCAGCAGAAATCAGAAGGCACCACTCTCAAATTCAGGTGCTTCACAGACCACTCAGTAAGGGAGCATGTGGCACAGGACAGCCAGGGAGCGCCACCGTCCCCAGCCTGACGGGGCAGGGCTCAGAGGAGTTTCCAGACTCAGGAAGAAGGAAAAGCTGGGTGGAGAACACCGCCTTGACTACAGCGGCATCAAGGAGACACGAGCCAAGACAAACCCAGAGGAAGGGAACCTAGGAAGTAACATCCCAGCCCCACTCTCTCCTCTCCCAACTCGATGAATGGAAAACTGGAGGGGCCGGGGGGCAGGTGGGCGCCGTCCCTAAACATCGGAGGGGGGAGATGGATTTGCCCAGGCAAACAGAGTCGGGAAGATTTGATGGATCGTGTGGATTTCTCATCTCATGGCATTTGGGAAAACCCGAGGTGACTGTTGGAAAAGCACATGGCCATAGTCAGAGGAATTTCTGATAAGACTGAAGAACAGACAGTTTTTACAGCAGATACCAAGATATTCCAATGTGTGCATGGTTCACTCGAAGGGCACAAATCCTCTCCCCAGAGAAATTCAGGTACACATCATATGAAACAAGACCGTTCAAGGTAGGGCCCCACTTCTCCGTGGAGTCGGAAGATGCCTCTTCAGTCTAGATACATTGATAATTTAATAACAAGTAGCCCAGAAAAGTTTACAAAGACTTCCATAAGCTCATCTTCAACAGGTAGAGATGTGTTTGGGAGATTCTTAGAAGGTTTCTCTCCAAAGTGGTTAAAATTCATTGGTTCATGCACGAAACACACACAAATCATAACTGACATTTTATTGAGTTCTTACTCTGCATTGGGAACTTTACATGCAAATAAAGTTTATCCTCACCTTCATTTTATCCTCACATTTTATCCTCACCTCCGCCTCATGAGCTAGTATGATTATTTCATTCTCATTTCACACTAGACAGCTGAGTGATCTGTCCAAGTTTCCACAGCCAGAAAGACCCAGTGCCTGGCATAAATGTGGGCACTCTGGCTCCAGAGCCTGCATTCCTAACCAGACACGCAGTCCCTCTTCTCCACGTTCACAGCACCTGCTGTGTGTAAAGCAGAATGCAAAGATGGTTTTTAAAAACCAAAAGAAAGAACCACGTTGTGGTTAATCTAAGTACAGAAAAGGCATACGTGCTCCAATAGTTTGCTACCGCTGTGTGACTCATTACAATCAACTTAACAGCTTAATGACACCCGTTAATCAGCTCTTGGTCTATAACAGGCCAGAAGTCCAGGCTGGGCATGGCTGAGTTTTCTGCTCTGGGTCACACAAGGTTGAAGCCCAGGGCCTGGCTGAGCAGCATTTGTATCTGCTGCTAGAGGCAGATCTATTTCCTACCTCCTTCAGATTGCTGGAAATATCCAGTTCCTTAAGGCTAGGGGGGACTAAAGTCTGTTTTTCTCTGTGGCTGTTGCCAAGGACCACTCACAGTTCATAGAGGCCCCCAGACTCCTTTCCATGTAGCCTCTTCCATCCTCAGAGCTGGCAATAGACACCCCTACTCATGTCACATCCCTTCCATGCTTTAAACCTTTCTTCATGAACAGCTCCGTTTCTCCTTCAAAGGCTCACCTGATAAAGCCAGGCCCACCCACAACAATCTCCCTCTTGTGAGGTCAATTCATTATGCATCTTAATTCATATAGGCAAAATCCGTTTTTCCATAGGAGTGAAAAAAATCCAAAATCCTTTTTTCATCTTATTTACAGGTTCCTCCCACACTCAAGGGGGTGGGGTGGGGGGATTATCCAAGGCAACTGACACCAAGGATCATTCTAGAATTCTGCCTACAACCTCTGGTATTAGCATAGCATGAACACAGGGCTAATAATACAGACACAGAAGCCATTAACCATGCAACTTTGACTTCACACTATACAGGTGGTCCTGCACTCAGCCATTGTTATTCAAGTTGTCTGATTTCTCTGAACCTCAGGGCACTTCCTGAAGTATATAGTATATACTCAAAGGGCTGCTGGGAGGAGTAAAGAGTAACTCTGTGTGACCACCTCACACAGTACCTGGCAAAGAGGAGGCACTGAGGAACTCTCAGCTGTTAGAATTAACATTAGCATTGCTGCTCACAGCTTTGTTGCTATTCATATTTGAATTATTTAACCAGAATTGAGATAAGCTCAGAATGAGTTCATAGCACAGCCGAGAAAATCTCTGGCTTATGTGTTTTAACATGGATTCTGGGAGCAATAAGCCTGGTCACTGATGCATCAACTCAGAAATAAAAGCAAGTGGCCCCTGGCAAGAAAGGAACAACAATATCTCACATTCCATCTCCATTTACAAGAGATGTATCACTCTATAGATTCCTGCAACAAGAGCACAAAGGTTTCCAGAAGAAAAGCTTGAGATATTCTAATACATGGACAAAAACATTTGTATGATTCTTCAAAGCATAGTCCCCGCCCAAAGCAGATAAGCAACTGAAAAAATAAAAATGTCGCCCTCTATTTATTTAAACTATCACAAGCTCCTCATTTGCATTTGCTTTCACTTGAACAGCATTGTGTGTCAGGCAACTTCCTACAAGACAGAACTTATTTTAGCTCCTTTTGCTTCGTCAGTCAAGGGAAAGCACACAAGGAGATGAGGTGGGCGCTGCTTCATCAAGGGGGACTATGTCCTTCCTGGAAGCATCACACTCGTTAACTAAGAACAAGGAAGCATTTTCTGTTTTTGTTTAGAGCAGTGACCTCAAAAATTGAAACTAGGAAAAAAAAAAAAGGCGACATTAGATCTTCTATTTATACTTATTTCCATACTAAAAATAAGAAAGGAATTAAGCTGTGTTATATTTTTAATAAGCAGCTTGGCACTTGTCTCACTAGATCTGAGTCAGTTGCATATGGGGTTGCAGGAATCCTGAAAAAAGATGGGAATCCTACAACCCAGCACAATTCTTATGCCTTCCAGCCTACAGCATCTTCAGGTTTTTCCAGTTTACACGTGCCCAGTAATAAGGATCCAAAGGTTTCACTACTTGCTCCTCACTATGGGGGCTTCTCAGGGGGCACACTGGTAAATCCGCCTGCCAATGCAGGAGACCCAAGAGACAGGGGTTCGATCCCTGGGTCGGGAAGATCCCTTGGCATTGCAGATGGCAAGTCACTCCAGTTGTCTTGCTTGGGAAACTCTATGGACAGAGGAGCCTGGCAAGCTAACAGTCCATGGGGGTCACAAAGAGTTGGACACGACTGAGCACACACACACGCTCTTAAGTATAGCAACTCTTAGAAAATGGAGGAGTGGCTTAAAAATTCCTGCAAGGAGATCTGAGTTGAAGGAAATGTCAACAATGCAAAGAATCTGCATTCAATAAGAAAATAGCAAAACTTCTTCCATTCCTATGAGTTCGTCGTCAGTTACATTGTGAGATTTAAAAAAAAAAAAGTGATGATCACCTAGATTTGCCAAGATATCAAAACCCATAGAGTTATCAAGAAGATTATTTTACATATAGATTTACAGTTGTATCAATTGCCCAATTTTTTTTTTTTTTTTTGTATTAGAATATAGGCTGCAGAAGGGCAGGGACTTAATTTTTAAAACACTACTTCCCATATTCTTTGCCTGACACATGGTAGGTATTCCACAAATATCTATTAATAAGATACTGATTTTGTAATGGTGAAGGGGGCAGATTATATTTTCCAGGGATGTATCCAACAGTATCTCCCATCCCACATGTGGCTCACAGTGTGATCCCACTATTTGCTTATTAAGAGGCATAGTCTGCTGCTGCCAAGTCGCTTCAGTCGTGTCCGTCTCTGTGCGACCCCATGGACTGCAGCCTACCAGGCTTCTCCGTCCATGGGATTCTCCAGGCAAGAACACTGGAGTGGGTTGCCATTTCCTTCTCCAAAGAGGCACAGCTAAGTCCCCACTAAGTTCTTAAATCTGGACAGGCATATAACTGCTTGGATGGACATCTTAGGAAGGAAGGAACCCTCTCCTGAGATTAAGTCAGGAAAAGCCAGGCAGCCTCTCCATCTGGTCTTCTCCTGACGTTTGTTCTGAGGGAAGCAGGCTGACAGGTTAGAGGTCTAGCTATACTGAGACCACCATCATGGAGACGCCACAGGACTGTGCCCTGGTCAACGGCCCCAGCTGCGTCCCACGGCTCCAGTCATGTGAATGTGACCCCCTGAACATCAGCCCATCAAATCTTCATACTTCATATGACTGCAACTCTGGCCAGCACTGTGCTGGGCTTAGTCACTCAGTCGTGTCCAATTCTTTGTGACCCTGTGGGTTGGACTGTAGCCCTCCAGGCCCCTCTGTCCATGGGATTCTCCAGGCAAGAATACTGAGGTGGGTTGCCATGCCCTCCTCCAGGGGATCTTCCCAACCCAGGGATCAAACCATGTCTCCAGCATTGCAGGTGGGTTTTTTACCATCTGAGCTGCCAGGGAAGCCCCACTGGACTCCACCAGTGAGGGACTCCACATGAAGAGCCCCCAGCTGAACCCTTTCCTAATTCTGACCCAGAAAATGTGAGCAAAATAAAAGTATTGGTTGAAATGACTAAATTTGGGGATGACTGGATGCTCAGCACAAAGAAAATGGAATAATGGGCCTCATCCCAAGAACATGTGAGGTCTCAGCTTTAAAATAATAACATGAAGCCATCACAAGTCAAGAAACATGTAAAATTTTGCTTGCAGATCACATTTAACACTAATTTGTTTAGTGAGAGCAGAGATTTCTTTTACTATTAATTAATAAAATAATTAGATTACAAGCTGTTTATTTCAGTTTAATGTTGCTCATTTAAACTTCTAACTTACTTTTATTTATGCTTTACAGTGGACATAAGATGTTAGTATTTCAGTGCAAATATATGATCTGTATATGAGAGGGGGAGGGGCTTAGTGGTAAAGAATCCACCTGCCAATGCAAGAGACACAGGTTCGATCCCTGGGTTGAGAAGATCCCCTGGGGAAAAATGACAACCCACTCCAGTATTCTTGCCTGGGAAATCCCATAGACAGAGGAGACTGGAGGGCTACAGTCCATGGGGTCGCAAACAGTCAGACATGACTGAATGACTAAACAGCAAAACAACTTCATTTTCTCATCAGGAAAAGACAGCTGATTACAGCGTCAACTGCATAGACTTCCGGCCACAATTAAATGAGATTATATTTTCTCTGAGGTGGGGATGGAGTCCACCACCTGAGAGGAGTCTCTGCTCTCCTGCTCATGGCCAAGTTTACTTGGGTGATGTATTTAACTGCTCTGCAACTGGTCCTCACCAAGAAGAAGTAAAATGAACAGTAGTACTCGCCGCCTATGACTCTTATAACTGACATCACAGGTGTTCTACACGGTTTCCAGCAGATAGTAAGCACTCAGCACACGGTGGCTGCTGGTCATACGGAGGTTCTTCTCTCACTAAGCTGCAAGTCCCATAAGGACAGGATTTTTGCCTGTTTTAGTTGCTGCTACAGAACAGGGCCTGACACATAATAGATGTTCAATAAATTTGTTTATTTAATGACCAGTTAAACACTTGTCATCAACAGGAAATACACTACCCCTTACGGGCTTCCCAGATGGCGCCAGTGGTAAATAATCCACCTGCCGACGCAAGAGATGCAAGAGACGTGGGTTTGATCCCTGGGTAGGGAGGATCCCCTGGAGGAGGAAATGGCAACCCACTCCACTGTTCTTGCCTGGAGAATCCCATGGACAGCGGAGTCTGGCAGGCTGCAGTCCAAAGCGTTGCAGAGTCTGACATGACTGAGCACACACACTATCCATCCAGACTGTCTCAGTCCTTAGTCTTTTCATCTAAGCATCCCATGTTTCTCAAATTTTCTGATTAGGATTTTTAATTCAATGAAGAGTTATAAAGCACATATTTTATTTTGAATACCAATCTACACTCTAGGATATCTTCCCCTAGGAGTTTATCTTCCCACAGAGAGGGAGGGAGGGAGGGAGACTATATTTCAGGTGGTTGATAAGGTCAATGAAAGAAATAAAGCCCAGTGATGTCAGGGAGTTGGGTGGTTCTTTGTTGAGAGGGAATGGTCAGGGAAGGATCCTGAGAAAGTGGCTTTTGAGCTGATCCCCAAAAGATGGGAAGAAGTCAGCCATGGAAAGAAAGAGTTGACAGAAGCGAACTCAAGGCAGTAGTCATGAGCTGGATTATAGATTAAATTGTGGTTGTTTTCATTTGATCAGTTGTGTCCAACTCTTTTGTGACCCCAAGGACTGTAGCCCACCAGGCTCCTCTATCCATAGGATTTTCCAGGCAAGAATACTGGAGTGGGTTGCCATTTCCTTCTCCAGAGGATCTTCCTAACCCAGGGATTGAACCCACAGCTCCTGCATTGGTAGGCAGGTTTTTTATCACTTTTAACACCTTAGCAAGCAGCATTGTCTAAATGCTGAAAAAAGGGACCATCTGCTGCAGTGAGCCCAGAATCACCCTGCGGAACCAGGAGATGCTCAGAAAGCTAAATGTGTCCCTGTGCTTCGCATCTTTCCATCTCAAACCACCATTTGCCAGTTGTTCTCCCACATGAAATTCACTACACTGTTCCGGACATGATGTGTGTATTTTCTTATGAATCTGAATACACACATACATGTAAACATATGTATTTTGCAAATGGCCCTGAAACAACGAAGCACACTTAAGAAGCAGGTACCAGTTCCTGCTACCTACAGTCAACCTAGGTTTGGCGATTTTTTTTTTTTCCCCTCTTTCTGTCTCAAAGCACAGAAATACTGCATTTTGTATGTTTTTCCCCACTGTGATCATTCTGATTTTGTGACTGTGTATTAGTTGCCCTGGCAACATGGTAGACTTGGATCTGATTGGTCAGGCTGGCAGGTTCATTGTCAGAGTCGTGGGCCCAGTTTTGAGTGGTAGATGTATGCGTGTTAACCAGAGCTACATAGACAAGCTTGGCCAAGAAAACCTGGTCTAGCAGAACCTCTGCGTCCCTTCTGCCGGCTAGAAAGGCCTTTCTTCCACCTGCTGTGAATATCCCTTGCACTGCTTTTGGGAGGATGTAAACTCGTCTGTATTTTTGAAATATCTGTTAGAAAATGTGCTCAGTATCGGTATTTCAGCCCACAGTGCTGAACACATTTATCTGTAATGAGAAATTCATTCTCGAGGAAGTTAAGGGAGAATGATCCAATTGCTGGACCATGGGATTAGAACCTGCTACACAGCCTTAATTACGACATGCTGTGCAATCTGGAATGAGTCACAAACTCAGCCAAATGCCTCATTTTCTGTAAATTCATTCATAAAGAAAGAGCCTTCCCTTAAGAATGAGGTCCTAAGAGCGTAGTGTGCTAAAGATTTTAAATGGGACAAAATTCCAGGACATTTTATGCCAGTAATATGGAATCATTTATTTATTCAATTTTCAAGGTGCATTGTTTTCTTATTAGAGTCTGGCTCTATTCATTTGCCAATTACCTAGAAAAAAACAAACTCCTACCTTTAGCTGAAAATCTTTATTGGCCAGTGAATAAAGAATTCCAGCACAAAGTACAGACCAATGACTAACAAAGTAACAGCTATATTTTTCTTATTTGCACAAATTTCTATATAGCCACACTTGGCTTACTTTTCACAACCTTTGCATTTTCAAAAGCATGTCACTGACGCCTAGATCTACCGTCCTCTCTACATTGGAACATATTATGTTTAACTGCACTATATAACCAGCATAGTCTTAATATAGACGTAAAAGTCATTGGCAAGCAGTCGTTTTTCACCTGGGTTAAGCGTTACAGTATGTTCAGCTCCAGTAAAGCTAACATTTAGGCTGTCCAATTTCAAAGAAAGAAAAAATCTGAAGGGAAAAGAGACAAGAACCACCTTCCAAACAGTTTTCCAAAAAAGATGACTGCATAGTAATAATTAATTTCTCTGCTAAACTTACCGGAGGGAAAACATGCCTTATGAAACTCCTATTTTTTGCCCCCATTGAGAATAAATGCCTTGTTAATTGTGCACAGAGCAAGGACAGAATCAGAGTACGAGCAGAGAACCAACCAATCCTTCAGGATTTAACCAATAAAACAATTGATATTAGCTCTCAAATATCACATGCTTTCTACAATATCACCTCATGTTCTTGGGTTTTGTTACAGACTCTTGTTTGCAAGACCATCAGTATGTCATACAGAATAAATACGGTTAACAAATTCACTTTTTTTTTTTTTTTTTTTTACTCATAGCACTATTACGTAGCCTGAGATTTGTATGAAGGACATTAATTTAAATGTAAATCCCAGAAGTAGGAAATGGCAACCCACTCCAGTATTCTTGCCTGGAAAATTCCATGGACAGAGGAGGCTGATGGACTATAGTCCATGGGGTCACAAAAAGTCAGACATGACTGAGCAACTGAGCTCATGTGCAAATATTGAAAATACGGACTCTCCTGGGCTCAGCGGTTTAAAAAAAAAAAATCCATCTGCCAATGCAGAAGACACAGGTTCTATCCCTGAATCGGGAAGATCCTCTGGAGAAAGAACGGCAACCCACTCCAGTATTCTTGTCTGGGAAATCCCAGGGACAGAGGAGCCAGGCAGGCTACAGTCCCTGGGGTCACAAAGAGTCAGACACGACTTAGCAACTCAACAACAACTTAAATATATCAGAGTTTTGACAACCCTCCTTTGGTGTGTTTTCATTGTGGGTGTAAGTAACACTGGGAACAGCCAGTGGAAGTGGCCTGGGCCTCTCGGGGGTCAAGAGGACTGCCCGCTCCAGAATTTGTGCACAAGGGAAGTTCTTCAGGGAACACCCTTTTCTTGGGAAGGGGCTGGAGGCCTTTGGCAAGAAGAGCCTCCTCCGTTGAGCCCCAGCTTTGGCCTCTCCTCCCTGACCGGTCCTGTTCTCAGAAGCCACCCTCCCTGACCTCTCACTCCCTACAACTCTGGGCCACAGACAAGTGCCCAAAACATCAGCTTCAGATCTTTGGGGAAGATACAGCAGATGAAAACCGCAATGTAGGTCTGCGAGGATAACAGTGATTGAAAGGGAAAAGAATAGTAAAAGGGCAGGGCCGGGAAGGAGGGGCTGGTTAGAAACAACAAAAGCTCACTTGGAGCTCACAGAGATAATCTGAGCAGAGAATGGAGCCCACAGCAGAGTCCGTGCGGATCCAGGGAGAGGACGTGGTGCCGCGAAAGGAGACAAAAGGACGCGGGCGCCGGCGGAACAGGGACCACAGCGGCGCCGCACAAAGCCGCGCGGTCCTACACGCACGCCGAGGTCCACACGCACCAGGAAACGCCGGCGAGTGGGGAACAAAGGGTGTCATAGCAACCTCGGCGCGCCGTCCTGCTCCCGCTGCGGTGCTCCTGGTCATCCATCAAGGAGCCGCCCGGATCCAGACCTGGCATTCTCCCGGGGAGGCTTGAGCTGCCCGTCGGAGGGGTCCAGGCCCCGGCAGTGCACTCCTGTCCCCCTTTCCTCCTTCCGTCCCCCATAAAATCTGAGCTCGCTCTGTGCCAAGCCTCCCCCTCCTCCCAACAGCTGCTTCTCTGAAAGGCAGGGAAACAATCCGGACGCAGCATCCTGACACACTCACGTCCCCAGTTATGTCTCCCCAGTTGTTTCAGGTCTGGGTAGAGCAGCCTTCCCCTGCGCTCTCGAAAACTCCCCTGTTCCTTTGAAAACAAAGACAAGATAATAACAGAAGAAGAGGGGGAAAGCATATAAACGCATTTTGCTTGATCTTGCGAAATCAAGCATGCTACTGTTCGAACTCATTTGGGATTGTGGGATATAAAGCTCATTTACCTGTGCCTAATTCAGAAGAGGAACGCTCATTTCCTTCCACCTCTATCTTCTACTTAAATTATAGGTCTCTTCTTTATTAATAGACCATCGTGTCTTTTCTACTTTCTTCTGGTTTGAGTGGGGGAAACACTGTGACACTGGAAAAAAAGAGAAGGTGAGTGTTTCGCCAGCAAGACTTGGAAGGCTGTAGAAAATAAAAGAGAACTTTTACAAGAACCTAATGGAGATATTGACATGTGTGTCTGGAAATCTAAACTTAGCAAAGTGTAAGGAAGAACAGGCTTTCTCACTTTATTTCTGTATCTGGAAAGTTTCAGCGGCTGGTACCATATGAATATTTATTAATGCATTGTGAATCAGAACCTGTGATTATTACTCAAACTATCTTTTTACCTTACAAGCTTCAACTCGAAAGAATAAAAACACATCTGCTTTTGCTCTTCCCATATTTTATTCAATGTTTTAACAGCTTTGCTGTAAATATCTCATCCATTACGATTCAGTTGTGACTGTATCGACTTCACGTCTCCTGCTTTATTACTGTCATTGCAGTGAAACAATACACTGTTAATTCGGTTAACTAACAAGTTCATTGTTCAAGCTAGTCAGCGATCTCCTGTTTGTTGGGTCCACATGTTAAAAGAGAATTGGTTATAAATCAAAGAAGGGCTTGAGTGAGGCGTGTTCCCTTTGTTCAGACGAGTGGGTCTTTATTTGAGATCGTTGCTTAATATGCTGTCGTGGGAAGACGAGTAAATCTGAAGATAGGGCCAAATGCAATCATATTAGATGAAGAGGTTGCACAACCCTCAAAGAATTCAGCTCTGGGATATGCAGGCACCCTTACACCTTCTGATCCTCTGCACGAAACCTGCACCTCCTTTACAGCCTGCATCCAATGGGGACCTTGCAAACCTGTCTTCTTCTAGATTCTTTCCAGCAGAAAGAATGTGTTCCTATTTCTTTTCCCCTAGGTGTAACTTAGTTTGTTCAACAGCTAAGAAGGTGAGCTCTGCATTCCCACAAGCCTGGCTTGCGTTCCGGCCCCGCATCTCCCAGAAGAACGGACTCGGATGATTCAGTTACCGTCCCTGAACCGCGTGCAGAATGGGCACTGCCATCATTCCTCTTCATGAGGTCGTTGTGATAATGAAAGGAGCAAATCTTTGTAAAGTTCTGGGCGTCAGGATTCAGTGCAGAAAACAGAAACCAGTCCGGTTATTCCAGGCATTAACTGAGTTAATCTGAGTGATAGGCGTACCAGTCAGGGCTTCCCAGGTGGCGCTAGTGGCAGAGAACCCGCCTGCCAGTGCAGGACACGTAGAGACTTAGGTTCAATCCCTGGGTCGGGAAGATCCCCTGGAGGAGGGCATGGCGACCCCCTCCAGTATTTTTGCCTGGAGAATCCCTTGGACAGAGGATTCTTGCAGGCTATCCTGGAGTCCACAGTGTTGCAAAGAGTCGGACACGACTGAAGCGACTTAGCACGTATGCGTGTACCAGTTGTCTATTACCATGATAATGTTGAAACACACACACATGCACACACACATCAGCTGAAAACAAAGAGCATTTATTTAAATCACGGGTCTGCAGATCAGAAACAGAGGTCTGGGCTTGGCTGGGCAGTACTGGGCAGTTCTCCAGTCATGCTGGTCTCACCCCATGTCTTGCTGTTGGCTGGTGCATCTGGGCCAAATGTGTGAATCTCCAGCAGGATATCCTAGGCATTTTCCAGGCAGAGGCAGAGGAGAAAATGGGATCTTTCTTGGGTACTGTTTGCTAGTAATCCCATTGATCAAAGAGAATTTCATGTTAAGCCCACAGACAGGATTGATGTAGATAGAAGGTCCCACCCAGAGTGGCTGCATCTTAAGGCAACCAATCATGCCAATATTCCAGGGTCTGAGGAGGTTCCCTGAATGCAGAACTTTCAGTGTTAAAACTGGGGCAGTCCTGGACAAACTGGGATGCACTGGTAACTGTTGGCACCTTTCTGGGGAAAGAACATGGATGCAAGGAGGGTCTTATACAGGGTCTAATAAAAGTCTTATACAAGGGACTTAGATGCTGCCTATCAAGTCACTGGAAGAACTGGAAGGAAGACTATTAATTTGCAGGTCATGGTAATGTTTTTGCTGCCGTGACCATTTCTGCTGTTGTCTCAACCCGGGTGATAATCAGACACGGGGACCTGGCGTCTGACTGACATACAGTCACACCGTGAGCCCTTGCTTGTTAACCGTCACGGTTGCAGGAGGCAGCTCTGTCTCACTCCCACCTTCCAGATCTTGCCCAGGACAACTGGTGAAGAGAGTCTAACTCTACCTGGAACTCTGACCGCCTAGGGACCCTGGGAATCATTCTACCGAGCTTCCCCACCTCCCAGAAGAGGAGGAAGAAATGGGTGCCGAGGCTCCACATATCCACCACAAAGGCCTCCACGAGCACGCGGCTCATGGGGAACACCGTCAGCTGCGGGGGTGGCATCACTTATACTGATTCACTGAGACGACCCACCCCTAACCCCCAGGCTGGTAACCCTCTCTCTAGGTTAGCTAACACTAGAAGCAAACTCCTAAGGTAACTGATTCCTAGAATGCTACTCTCAAAAGGGTAGAATCATTTTAAAGAAGACAGCTTTTGTAGCATTTCAACTCCCAGGGACAAGTGGGGAATTTTAAGACATAAGCCTTTTTCCACTTTGTTTTGTTTTAGGTATTATTGGGTTTCCTTTTTTTCTCCTAATTCCACTTCTGAAAAGTATCTGGGTATCCTCAACCTCTGAAAGGTTTTCTTCAAACTCTGGGTGAAGACTGACATCGGTACTCATCACTTCAGCCCAGCTGACCTCTTTGTAATCACATAGTTACAAAGTCAATAAGAAAAGATGATGAATTCTGAGGGCATCTGAAGTGAGCATCACAGATCCTGGCCTGTATCTGACCTATTCTTTAAAAAAAAAAAAACACCTTATTTTAAGAAGGTCATTTGTGTCTACTGATTTTAAAACACAAATGAGCTGAATTTATTAGGAAAAATTCGGTTTCATTAGAGACAATTTTTCTAAGATACAGTTCCTTAAGGAAAATGTACCTTAGTTGTGATTCTAAACCTGTCTCCTGAGAAATCTTGGATGCTTGCTGAGCATTTTGAATTCTTTGCTACCCTTAACTTTCTGGCTGCATGTTAGAAATCATTTTAAATGAATTGAATAAAATTCACAAGTGTTACATGCCAGCAAATGAAGTCACAGGAAATATGACTCAAATCCACTTTTTTTCATTTTGTTTTTTTCTAATAATAAATAGAAATGAACAAATGTGGCTTTAATGACATCTTGGAGTGAGAGCTTTTATTGATATAGTATCAGTTGGAAGCATGTAATGCTTTGGTGAAATAAATTCCACTCTGCATATTTATAACCAGATTGAAAAAGGTGTGTTTGTTATTTTGTGTGACACACCCTAATGATGGTAAAGTTTTTATATATGAAGATTTACATGCTCCATCATAAAAACGAACAATACTTGAGCTTACAAAATCTTTATTTGATTGAAGATGTTTTTGTACTTACTTAGTTTCCAATTACTTTTTTAACCTGCACTCACAAACTTACAAATACCTATTCCTCATTCCTGTAAAGCCATGAACAGATACTCCAAACCGTGTCAGTTGAAAGAAAACATGCGGCATCTGTTAAGAGTGACAAGTTCTTCCTTAGACAGCTGAGGTTCTGGTCATTAGCTAATTACAGTTTATGTCAGGCCAACTTCTTTAGGTTGCAAAAAAAAAGAAACTGGCTTGAGAAAAAAGGGAAGCCACTGGTATATAAGTATAGAGGGGTGGTTTCAGACACAGTGGGATGAATGTACTCAAACGATGTCAGCAGAATCTGGTATCCCTTCATCTCTCAGCACTGCTTTCTGACTTGTGTTAACTTTCTTTTAAAACAGGATCTGTCCACAGGAGTCACAAGATGAAAATAGCTCCAACCCTTCTCTCCCCCACTCTCTCCCTCCCACCTCCTGCCAGTTGAAGAAAATCAAGAATGTTCCTCACTTCAGTTCAATTCAGTCACTCAATCATGTCCAACTCTTTGCAATCCCATGAACCGCAGCACGCCAGGCCTGTCCATCACCAACTCCCGGAGTTTACCCAAACTCATGTCCATTGAGTCAGTGATGCCATCCAACAATCTCATCCTCTGTCATCCCCTTCTCCTCCCACCCGCCCTCAATCTTTCCCAGCATCAGCATCTTTTCAAAAGAGGCAGCTCTTCGCATCAGGTGGCCAAAGTACTGGAGTTTCAGCTTCAATATCAGTCCTTCCCATGAACACCCAGGACTGATCTTTAGGATGGACTGGTTGGATCTCCTTGCAGTCCAAGGGACTCTCAAGAGTCTTCTCCAACACCACAGTTCAAAATCTTCAATTCTACGGCACTCAGGGCAGTGAAAATGTTCTGTAATGATGCTACAACGGTGGAGTCACATCATCATACATTTATCAAAACCCATAGAATGAACCTCACCTTGAGTGAACTCTGACGCAAATTATGGGCTTTGTGTGATGATAACATGTGTAAGCTCATGGACTGTCACAACGGTGATCGACAGTGGGACAGGTTTTGGGTTTGCGGGGGCAGAGTGTTTATGAGAACTTTTTCTACCTTCATTAAATTTTGCTATGAACCTTAAACAGCCCTAAAAATACAAAGTCTATTTTAAAAAAATGGAAAGAAAATTCTTTAAGAATCACAGCTACGCAAAACAAGTAAGAATAAAGTTATACGATTCAGTGTCAATCAGAAAAAACACATTGATAGACCAACAAGTACCTTTGAGGGGTGGGGTTATGTATTTGTTTTTTTCTCTTGTCTATTTCCCAAATCTTTTTGAATGAGCAAATGGTACAGAGTCCTCACTTTGCACAGAAATGTAGGACTATAAAAATGACTCTGCAAGCTGAAACTATGCCAACTGATATTAATGATCAGTGGTAAAAATTCCAGTCATACCATGACCTTTAAAAACATTGATCAAAACATTAAAACTGTCTTACCATCGGTTCTAAATGCACAGGGAAATGAAAAAATAGTACAACCAAAATTTATTTAGTATACTGTATTTTCATCATTAGAAACACTGAGAATTTCAGTATTTATTTCTTTGTGAAAGCTTACCAGGTAGTTCGAATATTGCTGTTCTCTTCATGTGAAACTTGTGATACAAAGAGAATGTCTTTTCCATGCCTTGGTGAATTTTCACACTAAATTCTAAGTTTGAATTAGCTTCCGATATTTTGTAATGAGTACTTTCAGCATCGTGAGCTGCCTCTGAGAATTCCTAAAGGTGACTGTTTGCAGTATCACATCCTCTGACACACCTTTATCCTTTTTGTCATGACCATTCTCATTTATTGATAAGTTTGTGTCCACTATGTTCCTCCAGCTGCACATCTAGAGTTTCAAATAGCAGCAACATCAACATTCCCATGGTCAGCTAGTTCTCTAATAATTCCATTTATATTCATTGAGAATTTCAGCATCACTTTTTCTTCCTTTGCTGCACTTTTATCCTTGTTGACCAATTCCTTTTTTGGCTGCTCATGTCATGGGAGCACATCACTGGGAGACAAGGAGGCAATACAACCACATGCTTTGCTGTCTGTGTGTGGACTCAACACAGACGCATGGGGACAAGTCGCAGACAGACGGGGAAGGGGCCTGATGGGTGTTGGGGAGCGGTGCACATGTGCAACTCGTGTTGCAGTCTGTGGGCTGCAGAGCTACTGGTGAAGTTTGTATTGTATGCAACTACTCAACATGGAGAAGGGAATGGCAACCCACTCCAGTGTTCTTGCCTGGAGAATCCCAGGCATGGGGAAGTCTGGTGGGCTGCCGTCTACGGGGCCGCACAGAGTCGGACACGACTGAAGCGACTTAGCAGCAGCAGCAGCACTCAGTTAATATACCATTAGACTCAAAGTTGTATTATGTTTTGGAGTGGGAGGAGACTGGTGTTATTTAACAAAAACTTAGTAACTGAAATTCAGTTCAATTCAGTTCATTCAGTCATGTCCGACTCTCTGCAACCCCATCAACTGCAGCACGCCAGGCCTCCCTGTCCATCACCAACTCCCGGAGTTCACTCAGACTCATGTCCATCGAGTCAGTGATGCCATCCAGCCACCTCATCCTCTGTCGTCCCCTGCTCCTCCTGCCCCCACTTCCTCCCAGCATCAGAGTCTTTTCCGATGAGTCAACTCTTCGCAAGAGTGGCCAAAGTACTGGAGCCTCAGCTTTAGCTAGTGCACAGCAGAACTATGCAAAAGGACTGCTGGTACCTGAATATTTGGAAAACTAACTTTATTATAAGATAAAATGATTCTGTGCTCCCTTTTTTGGTCACAGGCCGGCTGAAGGACTAAAGATAGGCTACTGAAAAAGACACACTGCTGGCTTGGTTCCGCTGATTTATGACCCTGGAGACCTCATAGGACATGTTGTAATGCTATGCTGTTCAGACTCCCTGTGAACAGGTGCATCTGGAGACATATATATTTATGGAAAATGATAAATAATCTCTCTCCCCTACCTTATGTCTAAGTAGGTCATGTTGGCGATATTCTGAGTACTTACTACATTTCACCCAGCGTATCTCCAAGAGCACGGGAAATGCAGCAATAGATGCACAGGGCTGGAGGCAGTGAACATCTCCCACTTCAGAACCCTGGAGTATGACGGTTCTCTGAGCATTAGACTGGGAAACTAGACCATCAGGCACTGGAGCAGGGAAATGCAAAGTCATCTTAGAAATATAATTTTTAAAGCAATTTGATGTCCTTAATAGATGCAAAATGGATAAAATTCAACAATTCTTCATGCTTTTGTAAATACAAGGAACTTGGCAAAATAGCAGGATGAAAGAAGTTCTTTAACAAGGTAAACACCAATAGCCATCGTCGTTCTTAGTGTTGAAAATCTACAAGAACTGTTATCACAACTAGCATGCAACCAAAGTGCACCCACGCTGCTGTGAACACTGCTCTAAAGGTCCCTGCAGACGCACTCAGGAAAGGCGGGTCAACAGGAGGAGAAAGGATTAGGGAAATGTTACCATCTGCATTTGAAGCCACCAAGATCATCAATAAATAAAATCAAGATTCAACAAAGGACTGCAACTAAGAAAAAAGCATATCAATATTTCTAGGTTATCAGATGGACATTTAAAATCTCCTTGACACTAGTGGTCATGTATGAATGTGAGAGTTGGACTGTGAAGAAGGCTGAGTGCTGAAGAATTGATGCTTTTGAACTGTGGTATTGGAGAAGACTCTTGAGAGTCCCTTGGACTGCAAGGAGATCCAACCCGTCCATTCTGAAGGAGATCAGCCCTGGGATTTCTTTGGAAGGAATGATGCTAAAGCTGAAACTCCAGTACTTTGGCCACCTCATGCAAAGAGTTGACTCATTGGAAAAGACTCTGATGCTGGGAGGGATTGGGGGCAGGAGGAGAAGGGGACGACAGAGGATGAGATGGCTGGATGGCATCACTGACTCGATGGACGTGATTCTGGGTGAACTCCGGGAGTTGGTGATGGACAGGGAGGCCTGGCGTGCTTCGATTCATGGGGTTGCAAAGAGTCGGACACAACTGAGCAACTAAACTGAACTGATTTGACACTAGTAGGGCTTCCCTGGTGGCTCAGCAGGTAAAGAATCCGAATGCAGTGCAGGAGACCTGGGTTGATCCTTGGGTTGGGAAGATCCCCTGGAGAAGGGAAAGGCTACTCACTCCAGTAATCTGGCCTGGAGAATTCCATGAACTGTATAAATCCATGGGGTTGCAAAGAGTCAGACACGACTGAGTGACTTTCACTTTCACTTTGACACCAGAAATAATCAATTAGAAAATTTAAGGATGTGTCAATGTGATGCCTAAGTTAGCAAAGCTGAAGATGACCACATTGAAGGTATTAACACAGATAAACAACTGTGTGGATACATGATTAGCCATGGTCACGGACAATGAGAATCACAGAGGACAATGTAGGTGAATGCTAGGCAAATTCCATCTTATGACACATACCTAACATAGCTTCAAATAGGCCACTGCTGTGAAACCAATTTGTATGAGAAGCCATTACATTCCCTAATCATATAACTAAATTACCTGAGGTCACACCTTACCTAAAGATCTCAATGCCCTTTGCTAACCCGTCTTTGGAAGTCCAAAGCTGCTCGACATTTTAAGTTCAACCAATACCAGTCCATTGGCTGAGTCAGAGTTTTTGAGTCCATTATCAAAGAATCATACCTTTCCAGGAAGGCAACCTTATGCAGAGTCCAAACTTTCTTCCTTCCCACAAAGTCAAGAACAAGATGTTCACGGATTTCCCATGAATTGCTTGCCACAAATTTCTTTGAGAGAATTTGACCATTTGAGCCATATTCCCTTACCCCAGAAAAACTGCACACTCATGAATATATTATACATATTCAGTTCACTTCACTCGTTCAGTTGTGTCTGACATTTTGTGACCCCATGAACCGCAGCACGCCAGGCCTCCCTGTCCATCACAAACTCCTGGAGTCTACCCAAGCCAATGTCCATCGAGTCGGTGATGCCATCCAACAATCTCATCCTCTGCCGTCTTCTTCTACTCCCACTCTCAATCTTTCCCAGTATCACGGTCTTTTCAAATGAGTCAATTTTTCATATCAGGTGGCCAAAGTACTGGAGTTTCAGCTTCAGCATCAGTCCTTCCAATGAACACCTAGGACTGATTTCCTTTAGGATGGACTGGTTGGATCTCCCTGCAGTCCAAGGGACTCTCAAGAGTCTTCTCCAACACCACAGTTCAAAAGCATCAATTCTTCAGTGCTCAGCCTTCTTCACAGTCCAACTCTCACATCCATACATGACCACAGGAAAAACCATAGCCTTGACTAGATGAACCTTTGTTGGCAAAGTAATGTCTCTGCTTTTTAATATGCTATCTAGGTTGGTCATAATTTTCCTTCCAAGGAGTAAGCGTCTTTTAATTTCATGGCTGTAGTCACCATCTGCAGTGATTTTGGAGCCCCAAAAAATAAAGTCAGCCATTGTTTCCACTGTTTCCCCATCTATTTCCCATGAAGTGATGGGACCAGATGCCACGATCTTTGTTTTCTGAATGTTGAGCTTTAAGCCAACTTTTTCACTCTTCTCTTTCACTTTCATCAAGAGGCTCTTTAGTTCTTCTTCATTTACTGCCATAAGGGTGGTGTTATCTGCATATCTGAGGTTATTGATATTTCTCCCGGCAATCTTGATTCCAGCTTGTGCTTCCTCCAGCCCAGCGTTTCTCATGATGTACTCGGCATAGAAGTTATATAAGCAGGGTGACAGTATACAGCCTTGATGTACTTCTTTTCCTATTTGGAACCAGTCTGCTGTTCCATGTCCAGTTCTAACTGTTGCTTCCTGACCTGCATATAGGTTTCTCAAGAGGCAGGTCAGGTGGTCTGGTATTCCCATCTCTTGAAGAATTTTCCACAGTTTATTGTGATCCACACAGTCAAAGGCTTTGGCGTAGTCAATAAAGCAGAAATAGATGTTTTTCTGGAACTCTCTTGTTCTTTCGATGATCCAGCGGATGTTGGCAATTTGATCTCTGGTTCCTCTGCCTTTTCTAAAACCAGCTTGAAAAAAAAAAATAATAAAATAAAACCAGCTTGAACATCTGGAAGTTCACGGTTCATGTATTGCTTAAGCCCGACTTGGAGAATTTTAAGCATTACTTTACTAGTGTGTGAGATGAGTGCAATTGTGCAGTAGTTAGAGCATTCTTTGGCATTGCCTTTCTTTGGGATTGGAATGAAAACTGACCTTTTCCAGTCCTGTGGCCACTGCTGAGTTTTCCAAATTTGCTGGCATATTGACTGCAGCACTTTCACAGCATCATCTTTCAGGATTTGAAATAGCTCAACTGGGATTCCATCACCCTTATTAGCTTTGTTCATAGTGATGCTTCCTAAGGCCCACTTGACTTCACATTCCAGGATGTCTGGCTCTAGGTCAGTGATCACACCATCATGATTATCTGGGTCATGAAGATCTTTTTTGTACAGTTCTTCTGTGTATTCTTACCACCTCTTAATATCTTCTGCTTCTGTTAGGTCCATACATTTCTGTCCTTTATTGAGCCCATCTTTGCATGAAATGTTCTCTTGGTATCTCTAATTTTCTTGAAGAGATCTCTAGTCTTTCCCATTCTATTGTCTTCCTCTATTTCTTTGCATTGATCGCTGAGGAAGGCTTTCTTATCTCTTCTTGCTATTCTTTGGAACTCTGCATTCAAATGGGTTCAGTTCAGTGACTCAGTCATGTCCGACTCTTCCCGACCCCATGAATCACAGCACGCCAGGCCTCCCTGTCCATCACCAACTCCCAGAGTTCACTCAGACTCACGTCCATCGAGTCAGTGATGCCATCCAGCCATCTCATCCTCTGTCGTCCCCTTCTCCTCTTGCCCCCAACCCCTCCCAGCATCAGGTTGGTTGGATCTCCTTGCTGTCCAAGGGACTCTCAAGAGTCTTCTCCAACACCACAGTTCAAAAACATCAATTCTTCCGCACTCAGCCTTCTTCACAGTCCAACTCTCACATCCATACATGACCACTGCAAAAACCATAGCCTTGACTAGACGGACCTTTGTTGGCAAAGTAATGTCTCTGCTTTTGAGTATGCTATCTAGGTTGGTCATAACTTTCCTTCCAAGGAGTAAGCGTCTTAATTTCATGGCTGCAGATGGGTATACCTTTCCTTTTCTCCTTTGCTTTTCACTTCCCTTCTTTTCACAGCTATTTGTAAGGCCTCCTCAGACAGCCATTTTGCTTTTTGGCATTTCTTTTTATTTTGGATGGTCTTGATTCCTGTCTCCTGTACAATGTCACGTACCTCCATCCATAGTTCATTAGGCACTCTGTCTATCAGATCTAGTCCCTTAAATCTATTTCTCACTTCCACTGTATAGTCATAAGGATTTTGATTTAGGTCATACTTGAATGGTCTAGTGGTTTTCTCCACTTTCTTAAATTTCAGTCTGAATTTGGCAATAAAGAGTTCATGATCCGAGCCACAGTCAGCTCCTGGTTGTTTTTGCTGACTGTATAGAGCTTCTCCATCTTTAGCTGCAAAGAATATAATTAATCTGATTTCAGTGTCGACCATCTGATGATGTCCATATGCATAGTCTTCTCCTGTGTTGTTGGAAAAGGGTATTTGCTATGACCAGTGTAGTCTCTTGGCAGAACTCTATTAGCCTTTGCCTTGCTTCATTCTGTATTCCAAGGCCAAATTTGCCTGTTACTCCAGGTGTTTCTTGACTGGAGAATTCCAGTCCCCTATAATGAAAAGCACATCTTTTTTGAGTGTTAGTTCTAGAAGGTCTTACAGGTCTTCATAGAACTGTTCAACTTCAGCTTCTTCAGTGTTACTGTTCAGGGCATAGACTTGGATTACCGTGATATTGAATGGTTTGCCTTGGAAATGAACAGAGATCATTCTGTCATTTTTGAGATTGCATCCAAGTACTGCATTTTGGACTCTTTTGTTGACTGTTGGCCAAAAAGTTCATTTGGGCTTTTTCATAAGATCTTACTTCCCAGAGAATGGCATTGAAACATGTAAAATATCATGTATGAAACGAGATGCCAGTCCAGGTTCGATGCACGATACTGGATGCTTGGGGCTAGTGCACTGGGACGACCCAGAGGGATGGTATGGGGAGGGAGGAGGGAGGAGGGTTCAGGATGGGGAACACATGTATACCTGTGGTGGATTCATTTTGATATTTGGCAAAACTAATACAATTATGTAAAGTTTAAAAAAAAAAAAACTTACCTCCCAGAGGTTCACAGACACCCTGAATCCTTTCCAAGAGACCCTAGATTAACTGTCCTCACTCTGCCTTAATCACACACACTCTGTGTGTGATGCATCAATGCTCATCACAGTGGTTCAGAATAAAGGTGCTCTTCCCATCAACCACCTGGGTTTGTACCTCAGCTTGATCCTTAGGCAGCTGTGTGAGCTTGATTATGTTGCTTAGCGTCTCTGGGCCCTGATGTCACCATTTGTAATGCGAATCATAATAGTTCTTACCTAATTAGGTAATTATGACAATCAAATGAGACAAGGCAGGAAAGCTGTTGGCACAATACCTGCCACATGATAAATGACCCAGAAATGTTAGTTATTATTTGATTATGAGCTATCTTATGACTGCCTCGCCTTTTATTTTGTTTCAGCTCTTGATGATAAATACATTTTATAATCTATACCAGGGTTTTTTAACCTCAGCACTATCGATGTTTGGAGCTAGACAAGTCTTTGCTGTGGGGGCTATCCCACACATTGAAGGATGTTTAGCAATGTCCAAGAACTCCACCCACTAGATGTGAGAACCCCCCCACACACACAATTATGATGACCCCAAATGTGTCCAAACATGTACACACTTCCCTTGATGGACAGAATCACCCCGACTGAGCATCACTGCTCTGTGTTGATTAGATGGATACATCAAGGTTTTTGTTTTTGTTTTTATGGCAGAAGCAACAACAATCATACTATTTTTTTAATTTTATTTGTAAACTTTACAATATTGTATTAGTTTTGCCAAATATTGAAATGAATCCGCAACAGGTATACCTGTGTTCCCCATCCTGAACCTTCCTCCCTCCTCCCTCCCCATACCCTCCCTCTGGGTCGTCCCAGTGGACTGGTGCAATCATACTATTTAAAATGTCACCATTGCTGATGAAAATACAACGAGGCCAAGAAGTCTATACTCAAAATGGAGAAGGGCTCGGAGTGAGGAAAAGGAAGCGATTGTGTGAATGAGGACAGGGGAATCACAAGGCTCGATACACATATTTGGGCAAAGGTGATTAATGAGAAACTTAGGGGTTGGGCTGCAGTCCATAGGGTGGCTAAGAGTCAGACACGACTGAGCGACTTCACTTTCACTTTTCACTTTCATGCATTGGAGAAGGAAATGGCAACCCACTCTAGTGTTCTTGCCTGGAGAATCCCAGGGACGGGGGAGACTGGTGGGCTGCCGTCTATGGGGTTGCACAGAGTCAGACACAACTGAAGCGACTTAGCAGCAGCAGCAGGGGTTGTGAAAGATACAGAGGAAAATTCATTTTGGCAGTGGAATGAATAAATTGGAGAGTCTTCAGAGGGAAAAGTAGCTTAGTCTGGAGAATACACAACCTGTGTAACACTGGAAGGAGTCAACAGAGACTGAACATGAAAAAGCAGAGAAAGGAAATGAGGAAAATGGTTCTGCGGATTCCACGAGAGGCCAACATTCCTGATTCAAGATAGGACAGGACATTTGATATAAAATCAAAGAGTAGAGCCCAGAGTAAAGAAATACTCAGAGCAGGAGCAAGGTTGGTGTTGGGCTTAGACCTCAAGAACCAGCCTTTTAAGAGACTAAGAAGATATGTTCATGACTGAGACAAATAAAATTAATATCTTGTGCACATGAAGGCTACATATACACAAGATATTAATAGCTCATTCGTGTCCAACTTTTTGCAACTCTATGGACTGTAGCCCACCAGGCTCCTCCATCCATGGGATTTTCCAGGCAAGAGTACTAGAGGGGTTGCCATTCCCTTCTCCAGGGGATCTTCCTGACCCAGGGATCAAACTCGAGTCTCCTGCATTGCAAGCGGATTCTTTACTATCTGAGCCACTAGGGAAACCCTATGTGGTCTTCATACTGTCATAAAGTCATCTTACATTCTGAGAAAATAAGTTTACGGGGGCTCAAAGTCTCTCTCTCAGAGAAGAGAGAGAAGTTACACATAAGCCCTAATCAAAAGGTACGTAGTCTGTGAATGAGCTCCGTCCCTCTGGTGGTGGCAGTGGAAACTCAGCCGTCCTTTCAGTGCTGGTGATATGAATGTCCTGAACTCTTCTGAGCTCTTCCCATATGTCAGGTTACACGTTTCACTTATGCCACTTTATCCCAACAACAACCTTTCGAGATGGCATCAGTTATGATCCCAGTCTACAGACGAGGAAGCCCAGGTTTGGAAAGGTGCGCTGCTCCAAGGCTGCACAGCACATACACAAGGACTTCCCGCCCAGTGGCCTGTCTCTAACACTGGTTCCTGGGGCTCCTGAAGTGTTCTCTGAAGCACACCGAGGGAAAGCTGAGATGTGAGTTCACCTTCACCAAGTGTGCTCAAAACTAAGGGCTTAGCTGACTCAGAATGCTTGAATAATGTGGCTCTGCTCTGTCAAGGATTTATTTTAATAAATAAATTACATTAATATTGCACATTGCAATTGAGCAGTTCCCTTAACATGTTAGCTGTGTCTCCGAAGAGAAGAATCCAACTGAAGGGAAAAGTGCAGTATGGTTAGCCACATCATCCACACGCCCAACAATGATGGAAACCAACCTGTGGAATGTCCATTGACTGTGCGCTGTCCTCCGTGCCAGGCATTCCCATGTAAACTATTTTACTTACACTAACATTAATTTTTTCCCCCATGTTGGCACTGTTACCCGCTTCGTTCAGACAGCAAACCAAAGTGACCCCTGCCGTAAAGAGAGGGAGCTAAGACCGGTCTCCACTGACTCCACAGTCTCCAGTTTTCTCCGTTAGATCAAACCAAACCTGTTAAAATTAAGAATCCTATGCCCTGACATCCTTTCCATGTTTCCAGGTTTTTTGCCATGTGTGACCAATTAGTACAGTTGGCTAGAACACGGTGCTAATGAGGCCAAGGTCAGGGGTTCAATTCCCTCCTGGGCTGGAACTCGATGCTTCCTTCCCAGAGTCACGGGCTGAGGCCTGCACCGCAGCTGGCCCTCCCTGGAGTGTCATTCTGGTCGTAAACGCAGCTGGAAAAACTCTTGCTGAATCATGGTACCGCCATCCACACCGCTGGACGAACTCAGAATACAGACTGCAGTGGCAGCGCGACGAGAGACATAAGTGAAAACCAACATTGTGATTAGTTGAATAAACTGACAATTTTTGCCTACATTCTGTAAGTTTTAACAGCACACTTTACGGATCGATGGAGCTGCGATTTTATTTTTTAAAACTCATGTATATTAAGAGAGATGCTAAAATCTCGAGATGTTGAATGGCAAGTGCAGTAAAACCTCAATTACTTAAACTCATAAGGAAATGAGTTATTTTGTATATGTAAATTATGTTCAGGTAATAAAAGTGCCTCCTTAGTACCAAGAGATTTTTATATTAGAAATTCTGATGGAAATCCTTGTAAATGGAACTCACATTTTACTGCCTTCCTAAATAGGGAGATGGGACGTAACTGATCCAACATATCTCCTATTTACAAAAAAAAAAAACAATTTCAACAAACGATATTTTTAATTGAAAATAAAAGGGGTGGGAAGGCAGATCAACCAGGAAAGTCAGTATTAATACCAGCATGGCAGAATTTAAGCTTAAAAGTTACAAGAAAGATAAAAAGGAATATAAAAATATAAAATTCATTTTCCAAAGAAAATGCAATAATTACAAGCCTACATGTACCAGATAATATAACAGCTTCGCTGACTCCCAGCTTTTCTAACCTTCTTGCTCTTCCTTAAATAATACAAAGTAATTTCTAATTCAGAGCTTAGGTGGCTACAGTTCCATGTGCCTAGAACTTCCTTTGGGTGTTGCATTCCACCCTATTCAGTTCTCTTTCCAAATATCACCCACCTAAGGATGGCTACAGAGAAGGCAATGGCAACCCACTCCAATGTTCTTGCCTGGAGAATCCCAGGGACGGGGGAGCCTAGTGGGCTGCCATCTATGGGGTCCATAGAGTCAGACACGACTGAAGTGACTTAGCAGCAGCAGCAGCAAGGATGGCTAAGCACGCTATCTGATTTGTCACCTAAGATTCCAAGTTGTTTGATGTGTGTGTGTGTGTGTGTGTGTGTGGTCTCATTGCTGTGGGAAAAACATAGAATCCTCAATCTATCTATCCTAAATTGCATTAGGTTCCTAAGATGTGTCTACTAACATCACAATCCTCTAAGCAACTGCAATCTTTATTACCAGCCAGGACTTTAGACCTAAAACCTCATAGGAGGAAAAAGCCCACAGGCTCTCCCTTGGCCCCTTTTCTCAACAGTAATCCTAAATATGCCTCAGTTCAGTTCAGTCGCTCAGTCATGTCTGACTCTTTGCGACCCCATGAATTGCAGCACGCCAGGCCTCCCTGTCCATCACCGACTCCCACAGTTCACTCAAACACATCCATCGAGTCAGTGATGCCATCCAGCCACCTCATCCTCTGTCATCCCCTTTTCCTCCTGCCCCCAATCCCTCCCAGCATCAGAGTCTTTTCCAATGAGTCAACTCTTCACATGAGATGGCCAAAGTACTGGAGTTTCAGCTTCAGCATCAGTCCTTCCAAAGAACACCAGGGCTGATCTCCTTTAGAATGGACTGGTTGGATCTCTTTGCAGTCCAAGGGACTCTAAAGAGTCTTCTCCAACACCACAGTTTAAAAGCATCAATTCTTTGTCGCTCAGCTTTCTTCACAGTCCAACTCTCACATCCATACATGACCACGGGAAAAACCATAGCCTTGACTAGACGGACCTTTGTTGGCAAAGTAATGTCTCTGCTTTTTAATATGCTATCTAGGTTGGTCATAACTTTCCTTCCAAGGAGTAAGCATCTTTTAATTTCATGGCTATAGTCACCATCTGCAGTGATTTTGGAGCCCAGAAAAATAAAGTCAGCCATTATTTCCACTGTTTCCCCATCTATTTCCCATGAAGTGATGGGACCAGATGCCATGATCTTCGTTTTCTGAATGTTGAGCTTTAAGCCAACTTTTTCACTCTCCACTTTCACTTTCAGCAAGAGGCTTTTTAGTTCCTCTTCACTTTCTGCCATAAGGGTTGTGTCATCTGCATATCTGAGGTTATTGATATTTCTCCCAGCAATCTTGATTCCAGCTTGTGCTTCTTCCAGCCCAGGGTTTCTCATGATGTCCTCTGCACAGAAGTTAAATAAGCAGGGTGACAATATACAGCCTTGATGTACTCCTTTTCCTATTTGGAACCAGTCTGTTGTTCCATGTCCAGTTCTAACTGTTGCTTCCTAACCTGCATACAGGTTTCTCAAGAGGCAGGTCAGGTGGTCTGGTATTCCCATCTCTTGAAGAATTTCCCACAGTTTATTGTGATCCACACAGTCAAAGGCTTTGGCGTAGTCAATAAAGCAGAAATAGATGTTTTTCTGGAACTCTCTTACTTTTTCCATGATCCAGCAGATGTTGGCAATTTGATCTCTGGTTCCTCTGCCTTTTCTAAAACCAGCTTGAACATCTGGAAGTTCACAGTTCATGTATTGCTGAAGCCTGGCTTGGAGAATTTTGAGCATTACTTTACTAGCATGTGAGATGAGTGCAATTGTGCGGTAGTTTGAGCATTCTTTGGTGTTGCCTTTCTTTGGGATTGGTTCTATTTGCGTAGTAAGTTTTTAAATTTGCCTATTAAGTTCTTACCACTCTAAACATTGGAAAAGTCACAGAAAAATGAACTCCACGAAAAAAATCATAATTCTATGTTACCTTCCTGTGACAGTTATAACAAACTACCACAAACTTGATGGCTTCGGAGAACAGATGTTTATTCTCTCCCAGTTCAGAGGCCACATGTGGGGGGATTTGACCCACTCAAGAAGTCAAGAAAGAATTCTGGGGTAAGGAGAGAGTGGGATGAATTGAGAAAGTAGCATGCTGCTGCTGCTGCTAAGTCACTTCAGTCGTGTCCGACTCTTGTGTTCTCATGGACTGTAGCCTGCCAGGCTCCTCTGTCCATGGAATTCTCCAGGCAAGAACATTGGAGTGGGTAGCCACTCCCTTCTCCAGGGGATCATCCTGACCCAGAGACAGAACCTAGATCTCCTGCACTGCAGGCAGATTCTTTACCAGCTGAGCCACCAGGGAAGCCCCATATAGACACTGTCACGTGTGAACCAGACAGCTGGTGAGGACCTGCTGTGTAACACAGGGGCCCGGCCGGGCGTCTGTGATGACCTGGAGAGTTGGGGCTGGGGGACAGAAAGGAGACTCAAGAGGGAGGGGCTGGCTGTATGTTCAATGATGGCTGATCTGTTCCACCGTACAGCAGAAACCATCACAACACTGCAAGGCAATTCTCCTCCAGTTAAAAAATAAATTTAAAGAGAAAGATTAAAAAAAGAAAGGATCCCTATCGGAAGTGATATCCGCGCGCAAACCTGAAGCGAGAGCAGGAACGCCCCATGTAGAGATAGCGTGATACGCAGGATCTTACACCAGGAGACGCAGAGACGGAGGAGGGAAGAGCGCCGCCGGAGGCCGGAGACAAAGCTGCACAGAGGGGTGTTGCCTTCGCGCCATTGTTCGCTTTATAATCTTAAGGACACTGCGGACTCAGTCAAGGTTCTGCACGTGGGAGCTGCAAGACAGATTTACGCTTTGCAAAAGCTCTGGACTGTCTCCGGAGAATAGTTTGAAAGGCAGACCAGGAGTGTAAGCAATAGATCCTAGAGTCTCCCAGAGCCCAAGAGAACAAAGACAGTGACTCGGATTAGAGAAGTGGTGTGGCAACCCACTCCAGTATCCTTGCCTGGAGAATCCCATGGACACAGAAGGCTGGCAGGCGACAGTCCAGAGGGAAGCAAAGAGTTGACACCACTGAAGCGACTTAGCAGGCAGTGACGGTGGAGACAAAAAGAATAAATGGATTTAGGGAACATTTAAAACAAAACATCGGCAGCACAGCATGGGGGTCAGGGAGAGACAGGTGTCAAATATGAGCCCTACACTTCCACGTTGCCCAATAGGTAATTTCCCATTCACTGCAAGAGAACATTGAAAGAATGCTAGGTTGGAGGCATTCAGGGGAGAGGCGGGGGGGAGTTGTGTTATGAGATTAACTAGAGACACACCGAGTTTGAAGATGATTCTGAAACCCTGGGTGTTCCAAAGCTGATCTGAGTCTGGCACACAAAAGAGGTCACAGGAAAGTCTAGCTTAGATACGTAAATCTGCAAGTAATCTTGGTTTCAGTTCAGTTCATTTCAGTCACTCAGTCGTGTCCGACCCTTTGCGACCCCATGGACCGCAGCACACCAGGCTTCCCTGTACATCACCAACTCCTGGAGTTTACTCAAACTCATCTCCATCAAGTTGGTGATGCCATCCAACAATCTCATCCTCTGTCATCCCCTTTTCCTCCCACCTTCAATCTTTCCCAGCATCAGGGTCTTTTCCAATGAGTCAGCTCTTTGCATCAGGTGGCCAAAGTATTGGAGTTTCAGCTTCAGCATCAGTCCTTCCAATGAATATTCAGGACTGATCTCCTTTAGAATGGACTGGATGGATCTCCTTGCAGTCCAAGGGACTCTCAAGAGTCTTCTCCAACACCACAGTTCAAAAGCATCAATTCTTTGGGGCTCAGCTTTCTGTATAGTCCAACTCTCACATCCATACATACTACAGGAAAAACCATAGCCTTGACTAGATGGACCTTTGTTGGCAAAGTAATGTCTTTGCTTTTTAATATGCTATCTAGGTTGGTCATAGTTTTTCTTCTGAGGAGCAAACGTCTTTTAATTTCATGGCTGTAGTCACCATCTGCAGTGATTTTGGAGCCCAAAAAAATAAAGTCTGCCACTGTTTCCCCATCTATTTGCCATGAATCTTGGTTTAGGGAGTGATGAACTGTAGGCAGAAGAACTCCTGGCTATGCAGGGCCTGGAATTTATATAATTTGGGGACTTTAATTAAGAGCAATAATACAGAATATAAAATTAGGTACAGAAGTAAATAATTATGGAACAAGAAACCATTACAAATTGAGACAAATAGAGAGAGCAGCACTGGAACACACACCATTGTTGCTTCGTTCATTCGCTAGCATCCTCCTTTTTGCAACCCCACACACTGCAGCACCCAGGCTTCCCTGTCCTTCACCAGCTCCCAGAGTTTGCTCACATCCATATCTATTGAGTCCGTGATGCCATCCAACCATCTCATCCTCTGTCTCCTCCTTCTCCTCTTGCCCTCAATCTTTCCCAGGGTCTTTTCCAGTGAGTCAGCTCTTTGCATCAGGTAGCCAAAGTATTGGAGCTTCAGCATCAGTCCTTCCAATGAATATTCAAGACAGATTTCCTTTCGGATTGACAGGTTTGATCTCCGTGCAGTCCAAGGGACTCTCGAGAGTCTTCTCCAACACGACAGTGAAACTCATTATCACGTGTAAAACAGACAGCCAGTGAGAAGCTGCAGTGTGACACAGGGAGCTCGGCCCCCTGCTCTGTGACAGCCCAGAGGGGTGCGATGGGGCTAAGGGTGGGAGGGAGGTTCAGAGGGCAGGGGACACGTGTATAGTCAATTCATGTCGTTGTATGGCAGAAACCAACGCATTGTAAAGCAACGATCCTCCAATTAGAAGTAAATTTTAAAAAAGAATAAATTCTGGAGAACTAATGTATAGCCTGGGAACTATAGCTGATGACGCTATACTGTACAGTTGAAATCTGCCAGAAGGAGTATTTCTTAAGCATCTTCATTTTAAAAAGATAACAATGTGGGGTGATACATATGTTAACTTGATTGTGGTAAGCATTTCAAGAAGTATGTGTACATCAAATCATTCTGTGTACACTTTAGTTATAATACAATTTTATTTCTAAATCATAAGTTTGTAAATTTATCTCAACACAACTGTAAAAAAAACTAAATATTTTTTTAAAACTTAAAAAGCTGAAAATAGAACAAGATCCTGAAAAATAATATAATAGCTTTATTCATTCACTGCCAGATACCGCCTTTTTAAAAAAATTTCTTTTCCACATTTTAGTCTCTATGCAACATGATAGCCTCTTCTTATAATAATATAGTTTTTCATTAAAAAGTAATGTAACTTCTCAAACACAGTTAATTGAAATTAGTGTCACATATTGATAATTGGGGTCATAAAATGTGACTCCATATACCGATACATATGCCTTCGTACTACTGCTACAGGTTCATGCCCTACAATTCAAGAATTCTGATATACTTTATTTGACATTATTACTTTTTCTGTTTGGGTTTTGTTTTTGATTTTTGACATCACCTTAAAAAATGATAAAAATGTATGATACTTTTATAATTGTGTATACTGTACTATCAAATGTATTTCAGACAGGAAAGAAATTCAGTTTTGTCATAGCATCAATAAGAAATTAATCCTCTCCTTCAACTTATACATTTGATGACTGGAAAAAATTATCCATGGGCTAGCTTCCGGCTCAATTTTTAAATCTTGTATCTCCTCCACTACCCACATCAAGTGCTGGGTGCTCAGGAAATATTCATTTCCCTATGGAACCTCTAGCCTATTCCTTTGCATCATCATGCAGGGGAGATGATAAAATGGATGTTAGGAATATTCTGAAAGCCATTTCTACATCAATATGATGCGCAGCAACTTAACTATTACACATGGTGACCTACAACATGTGTGTTTTGCCACATCTAAATTTAATGAATTTTCTGGGCTCTCCTTTAGCCATATCCAAAACCTGCCAGCAGCCATTTACATTTGGACAAAAATACAGGGTTATGTGACTATATTGCCATAGTGCCTCCCAGGTCCTTGGAAGGTCCAGTTCAAGTGAATGAGAGTCTTCATTTTACCAGCTTCACAGAAAATTTATCTCCCTTTCTGGGTGTGTATGAGATTCCTCTACTTTGGTGCGATTGCTATTTCGGGCTGGGTAATCCTTTGTTGTTGGGGGCTGTCCTGTGCACTGCAGGATTTTTTAGTAGCATCCCAGACCTCTACTTATTCAATGTTAGTAATACCCAACTGGCATCCCAATTGGGATACCCAAAATGTTTCCAGATATTGCCAGATGTCCTTGAGGGGCAACACTTCTCTAGAGAAACAGTTTAGATAGAGAACAGTACGTTTATTTAGTGAATTCTGACTGGGCACCTACTATGTTTCAAGCCCTCTGGAACGCCACTTTGCACAAGGCCACGGTGCAGCTGGGAAGGAAGACGATGAATAATAAATTTCAGTAGAATGCTCTAAGTGCCCCAGGGGAGATCTCAAAGACACTGAGAATCCAAGACAAACCTCTCTCCTCCTTCACAAAGCTACTGCGGAAATGAGTGTGATGCGGACTGTAAAGATGAGACTGCTGCGTTGCTGTTGTTCAGTCACGTCTGACCCTCTGCAACACCACATGGACTGCAGCACGCCAGGTTTCCTGTCCTTCACTATCTCCCTGAGTTTGCTCAAATCCATGTCCATTGAGTCAGTGACGCCACCCAACCATCTCATCCTCTGTCACCTCCTACTCCTCCTGCCCTCAATCTTTCCCAGCATCAGGGTCTTTTCAAATGAGTAGGCTTTTCCCGTCATGTGGCCAAAGTACTGGAGCTCCACCTTCAGCATGAGTCCTTCCAATGAATATTCAGGGCTGATTTTCTTTAGGATTGACTGATTTGATCTCCTAGCAGTCCAAGGGACTCTCAAGAGTCTTCTCCAACACCACAATTCGAAAGCAACATTTCAGAGGTCAGCCTTCTTTATGGTCCAACTCTCACATCCATGCATGACTACTGGAAAAACCATAGCTTTGACTAGATGGACCTCTGTCAGCAAGGTGATGTCTCTGCTTTTTAATATGCTGTCTAAGTTTGTCATAGCTTTCCTTCCAAGGAGCAAGTGTTCTGCATCTATTCTGCCAAAGCATTTCTTCACGTTGGCACAACATAAGCTGAGCATATAGCAGGAATTATAGGAAATACTTCAGTTAGCCATAATAGTCACTATTTACAAATCCTGGCCGAGAAACATTGCAAAAGTGTATTAATCCACCTCCTTCTCTTTTATTTTGGCGGTTATGATGCTTACACCATGCCAGCCACACTCAGATCTGAAGTCTATAAACACATAAATTGAGTCATTCCTAGGAAAGGTTGATGAATTTATTCACAGAAGATTTGCCACAAGGGTTTATCCTATTTCGATGAAGGGGGAAGGAGAGAGCCTAAATCAGTGAGAATTTAGCTTGTGAACAGCACTGTATATAAATTTTAAAAACTCACCAGATTTGACACAAATCATCCTTCTAGAGCTCTTAAGATAACCCTGGTATTGGGCTTACCCCACTGTGTTTTCCCCTTCAATCAATTATTGACAACAAAGTAACAAAACTCCAGGGTACACTGAAAAGCAGGGTCTATTTCACTCTGGGTGGCATCTCAACTATCCAGTGTATTCATGCACAGAAAGCCTTGGAACAGACAACACGCCCCTTTGCTGAGCTGTTTGCACTTTTGTAAAATTAGTAATTGGAGAGGGAACGTCACTTACTCCCATTTCTCTGCTTGAACATTAGGGCTGGATCCTTTATCAAACTGAACACTGTGTAACTGTGCTCGGCAGAAATGAGTTCACCCATTAGCTCTCCTTTGATTGCACTTAATCATGGGAGCCCCTTAAAAGCATGCTCCTTTCGTCTTTTTCTTTACCGTCACTCTTTATTTCACTGATCTTACCTTAATTTGGTCCCTCAGCCCTCTTCTAGCGGGTGTGGGGCCCACGTGTGGATTAATTCATCAATTATTACAATAATTTCCACCTATATAGTGCTCAATCATTAAAAATTCATTTTGATATTACCACAAGGTAGCTTCGCCTTGTGGTGTAAAAGCAGCGATTCCTCAAAATTTATTGGAAAAATAACATACACAAGTGCACTGAACCCATGATCCCAGGATAGCACTGTGAGGGGTGAGGTTACATTTAATTTTTTTTTTGGTCAGGAAAATAATAATGCAGCTGTCCCATGGATAGAGCCAAAGTCACTGAAGGGGGGGTGACCGACACTCACAGGTCCTGACGGAGAGCCAGGGCTTTGGGCTGAGACAGCCTGTGCAGAAATCTGCTCCCGGCACGCACCAGGGCTCAGGGAATCTTGGACAAGTCCCAGTTTTTCATCTCTGAGTGGAGTTCATCACGTTCACAGAGTTGTAGTGAGGACCAAACCAGATAACCCACGCCTGACACACAACCACACAGGAAGTTCTAGGTCAAGCAAAGGTTACCACTCAGCCACGTAGTATCACTGCACACACACACACACGTATGCACACACAAGCACACACACTGTCGCCGTCTTAACTAAACAAAGGGGCTTATAAAGCGCCAAATTCACAAGCCTTTCCCATCCACAAATTGGCCAGTTAATTAACGGAGGGGGACAAAGTCAGAGACAGTTTAGTCAAGAGATCCACGGTGGTAATCAGTTGGTTAGTTAACTGATTAGTTATTTAGGCAACTGGCTAATTACTTTTTATAAGGTTTGCTTCTCTACATCCTCTGGTTCAAGGGCTAAAAATCTCAGCATAACTGAGACATTGGGGCTGGATAACTCTCTGCTGTGAGGCATCCTGTGCATTGCAGGGTGTTCAGTGGTCTCCCAAGCTTCAACCCACGATGCCAACAGCACTCCACCCATCTCTAGTTGTGACAACCAAAAATGTCTCCAGATATCGTCATGTGCTTCCTGAGTGAAGAATCATTGCTCTAGTCCCCATTTCCAAATGGTTTATATTAACATTCATATAACTTTCTTCCATATACTACTTATTATTAAATCATATTTGTCTGTAACCCCTACCTTCATTAATTCTGGAGTCTTCACCTGAACTAAAGAATTTTATGAAACTAAACCACATGTGGAATTTTAAACCTTGCTAAAAAGTTTTTAAAAATACAATTACCAATTGTTCTTCATTATACTTGTTATTTTAAAATTGCTACCTCAGTTTCTAAATTGGTGGTGGAAGGAGAGAGCCAAGTGGGAAGGGAGGTGGGTCTTAATTGTGCCAGAATTTGTGAAAGTATACATTAGCAGCTTACGCTCTAGTCTGGGAAATGGATACTCAAAGTGTGGAATTTTGAATGGCGGCAGCTATGTGGAGAGCCGAATTCCCCCAAAGCGTGTGTGTCTGTGTAGTGAGTTCTAGTCTTTCCTCCCATGGAAGTGCCCAGAGTAGAAAACAGCCCATATTGTGTGTGCTGGTCAGGGAGGGGTTTCCAGTCTGAAGAGTGCCAGACAGGGAGGGAGAGGAACGAGGGGAGAGGGAGTCCCAGAGCAAGAGATGAGGGCTTTTTTACTAACTGGGACATTGCGGGGAAGGGACTTTTAGGAACCTTTTATGGCACGTTTAGTAAATTTAGCTGTTACATTAACCTCACCCAGGAAAGCTGCAGGAAGGACTCCCCTAACCCCTCAAAGTCTGCAGTCATAGTTATGTTCTGCTTCATTTGGATCTGATCTACTGATGGTGACTAAGATCTTAAGACCTTCCTGTTATATCTGCATTTCACCAAAATCTAGAATTCTCAAATCCACTATAAAAGACATCAGTGACTTACCACTAAGATAATGAGTTTAAGTTTCAAAACCCACTGCTTGCCTAGGTCTGTTCTGAGGTGTGTAATTTATTGTGTATGTAATTTAATATTCTTTTCAAAAAAGAGGGCCCTCCGAATGAAGATTTTGGTCCCTGTGAAATCTGGCTCTCCCGTTCATGGACACCATGTCCTTCTGTTCTTCTCTGTACCTGCAGCACCTCCCACAGTGCCTGGAGTATGTTAAACACACAATGATGCTTGCTGAGTGACTGAACGACCAACTCCATGAATGAACAAAGGCAATAATGATGTATACAATCCAGAAAAGCATAGAAGACCATACTCGAGAGTATGACTGGATGCTTGCTAATCAGACAGATAGTAAAGGCCATGTGTGCATGCTGCTAATTTGCTTCAGCCATGTCCAACCCTCTGCAACCCAATGGACTGTAACCTGCCAGGCTCCTCTGTCCATGGGATTCTCCAGGTAAGAATACTGGAGTGGATTATTGTGCCCTCTTCCAGGGATCTTCCCAACCCAGGAATCGAAACCTAAGTCTTACCTTTCCTGCACTGGCAGGAGGGTCTTTACCACTAGTAACACCTGGGAAGCCATAGTAAAGGCCACCAGCATTCAAAAGGAAGAGAGGTCACTGCACACGTGATGAAAAGGAGATGTTACAAGCAAATCAAAGACTCACAGACTTTAAAAATAATATTATAACTGACTACAGTAGCTGACACAATAGTAGACCAACTCAGAGCTTGGACTACGAACCTCAATCTAGATCCATTTACAAGGTGAAAACTACACAGTGAATCCCTCTAAACTGGGGACACAATCAGTATCTATAACAGAAGATCGCTGTGAGGATGAGAGAGATGCCCCTGCAAAGTGGGGAGCGTGGAGCCAGCATACTGCAGGTGCTCAATAAATGTCAGCTCATAGTATTGTTAATTGGTTTCAATGAGCAGGGCATCACGCCAAACACTTTCCAGAACTTAGGGAGAATATTCCCCAAAAGTCGTGGGGAAAGTGATCATTTACTGAATATCCCAGTCATTCATCAGTGTTCAAGGTACTTCACTATGGTCTCCACTAAATATTCACTGCAGCTCAGTTAGACACGATTCCTGTTTTGTGCATGTAAACTTGAACTGAGAGAAGTCAGCTATATGCAAGAGATTAAACGACAGAGTAAGATGGACCACAAGTTACCCAATGCCAAACTGATATTTTTGCCCATTGGAACTTTCTGATTCTATCTCACTGGTTAAGAGCTCAGGAATCAGATGTAAGAGTTGAATCCTGGTAACTCATTTAACCTCTTAAAATCTCAGTTTCCTTATTTGCAAATCAAGAATGACAATTGTACCTACATCATAAGATTATAGTAAAAACTAAGTGATATAATACATGCGAGATGACAGCCCACCAGGCTCCCCCATCCCTGGGATTCTCCAGGCAAGAACACTGGAGTGGGCTGCCATTTCCTTCTTCAAACCTACATCATAAGATTATAGTAAAAACTAAGTGATGTAATACATGCGAATGACCCAACTCAGCACCTTGTATGTGGCAAAGGTTCAAAATTTCTTTGTGTTACTACTGTCCAAAATTTTGAAAAAGTAGAAAGTTCTGTATTTACCCACTTTCAAATGCCAATTGTATGTGTGGGATGCCCTGGGGAAATTTTAAATCTCAGAGGCAGATTATGGTCATGCAGTTAATTGGAAAAGTCTGGCTCCCTTATACATAACTGTTGATCATGGCTGATTCACCAAGACAAACACACTGGTGGGCAAATTGGGGGGAAAAATCCATGAGGCTCAAGATCAGAAGAGCAGTGCATCCCATGAAGTTCAGAAATAGAAGCTCTGATTCCTACTCCAGAGGGTGCTAAGACACAAAGGTTTTGAGGACTAAATCCTGGTCTGGACATAGTGGCCTGTGGTCATGTTGAGGGCATACAGCGTCCTGGAATAGCAAAAGTGACCTCTAGAAAGATGGCAGCCAAGGTTTTAGTTTTGAAAGTTATTAATCTTTACATGAAATTCCAAGTCAGTGGCAGGGGGAATATTAGTATTATTTAATCTCATTCAAATTACACTACAAAAAACAATTAAGGTGAATAATTATGAAAGTAAGGTCAACTCAATTTTCTATAATAATGTTTTTTTGTTACCAGGCTCATTATCGCTAATTCCTTTCATAATCTTTGCCATCTAACCTCATTTGTTTCATTTATAAGTGGCAAGAAATGCACATCATCAAACGGGAATGAAATCAAGACAGCGGCACGTCACTTGGGTGATCTCTGGGGAAGTAATCATTGCCTCCAGTTAACCTTTTAGGGAGAAGCCCGTCTGCATGTCCCCAGTGCGGGCTCTATGTTGGTCACAGTGGAGTTTTCCTCTCTCCTTTTTTTTCGTCATACATCCTGGCCTGAGAGGGTAGAGGCTTGCCGAAAGTTGAGGTCTTATCCTGCTGTTCAGAATACTTATAAGCCAAATGAAAAAGCACTCAAGTAGGTTTTAAATGGGCTTTTAGTGGAACCTAATATGCACACACACACACACACCACACATACACACACACTCATTTTTTTTTTAATATTCAAAAGCACCTTGCTTATACTGCTTTTTTTAAAAAAGATCTTTCATCTTCATCACCAAGACACTTATATTTGAGGTCCTCAGGATTGAATTTGTCCCCATTATATACTTGAAATCTGTACTGGTTTATAAAGAATCTCAAAATTTTTACTAACAATTGCCTGATCTCCTTTAGACACCTCATGTCTTAGACAAAGCTATTCCACTGCTAGAAATTTACTCTAGAATGGGGTGGGTGAACTTTTAAGTGATCATTATCCCTGCCACGCGTGTCTGTGTGTGCTAAGTTGCTTCAGTCGTGTCCAACTTTTGGTGACCCCACGGCCCCTCTGTCTATGGGATTCTCCAGGCAAGAATACTACAGTGGGTTGCCGGGCCCTCCTCCAGGGGATCTTCCCAACCCAGGGATCCAACCCGCATCTCTTATGTCTCCTGCACTGGCAGACGTGTTCTTTACTACTAGCTCCACCTGGGAAGCCTCTGGCATTCTGGTGTTTAAATACCTTGAATATCACCGTTTTTTGTTGATCACTAAAGAAATATCCAAGAACAAACAAATATATACCTTACATTCTTGGGCTCTGCTGCTGCTAAGTCGCGTCAGTTGTGTCTGACTCTGTGCAACCCCATAGACGGCAGCCCACCAGGCTCTGCCGTCCCTGGGATTCTCCAGGCAAGAACACTGGAGTGGGTTGCCATTTCCTTCTCCAATGCATGAAAGTGAAAAGTGAAAGTGAAGTCGCTCAGTCATGTCCGACTCTTAGCCACCCCATGGACTGTAGCCTACCAGGCTCCTCCACCCATGGGACTGTCCAGGCAAGAGTACTGGAGTGGGTTGCCATTGCCTTCTCCATCTTGGGCTCTACAATATATTAATTTAATAAACATACAAACAAATAAGGGTATGACTACCAAATAGGATAAGTGCATTCAAAGCAACAGCCAGTGCCTTAGTCTGCTTGGGTTGCTATAACAAAATACCAGAGAGGGTGGCTTAAACAGCAAGACACTTATTTCTCAGAGTTCTGGAGACCAGAAGTCCAAGATCAGGGTGCCAACATGGCCAGGCCCATGAAAGCCTTCTTCATGGATTGCAGACATCACCTTCCATGATGTCTAAACACGGTGGATAAAGAGAGGTCTATGACCGCTTCCTCTTCTTTGTGGTTATTGCTCTTCAGTCACCAAGTCGCTTACAACTCTCTGCGACCCCATGGCAGCACGCCAGGCTCCCCTGTCCTTCCCCATCTCCCAGAGTTTGCTCAAACTCAAGTTCATTGAGTCAGCAATGCCATCCAACTATCTCATCCTGTCACCCCCTTCTCCTCTCGCCTTCAATCTTTCCCAGCATCAGGGTCTTTTCCAATAAGTCAGCTCTTGGCATCACGTGGCCAACTTATTGGAACTTCAGTTTCAGCATCAGTCCTTCCAATGAATATTCAGGGCTGATTTCCTTTAGGACTGACTGGTTTGGTCTTCTTGCAGTCCAAGGGACTCTCAAGAGTCTTCCTCTTCTTATAAAGGCACTAATCCTATCATAAAGGCTCGGTCCTCATGATATCATCTGAACTTAATCATCCCCAAAGGCCTCATCTTCAAAGATCATCACTTTGGGTATTAAGGCTTCAGCACATGCACTTCCAGGGCAGACAAGCACTCAGTTCTCAGCATAAAGGATGGAGAAACAAGGAAAAGTGGACGACTGTAGGGCCAGTCAGAGCCCAACCCACATCCCCTTGACCTACCCATAATGCAGCCTGGTAGGCAGTTCCCCCACACACCGAGGGCTTCCTACCTTAGCAACTGCCCTTCTCTATTGCATGGATCTGACGCAGAACCATTCTCAGTCCACGCAAGCAAAGGCAGAAATGCCAGATGATGAACACCACCAGGGGTGACCCTCAACTAAAGAGGCGTAAGAACTGGTGAATAACCATCTCCTTTCCAATTACTGAAACAACTCTGAAGAGGGCCTTCCACAGTCTCTTAGAGATTCCCCAGCAGGACTGATTTCCAGGAACAAATTTCTCATTACTGCGTGTGCTCAGTTGCTTAGCCGTGTCTGACTCTTTTGCAACCCCATGGACTGTAGCCTGCCAGGGCTCCTCTGTCCATAGAATTTTCCAGGCAAGAATACTGAACTGGGTAGCCATTTCCCACTCTACTGGATCTTCCCAACTCAGGGATTGAATCTTGGTCTCTTGAGTCTCCTGCATTGGCAGCCAGATTCTTTACCACTTCACCACCTGGGAAGCCCTTCTCATTATTATCACCTTTAATTAAGTCTCCCCTTTCCCTACTTGGGGGCTTCCCAGGTGGCTCAGTAGTAAAGAATCCAGCTGCCAATGCAGGAGACACAGGACATGCAGGTTCAATCCCTGGGTTGTGTGGAGGACGAACTGGCAGCCCACTCCAGTATTCCTGCCTGGAGAATCTCATAGGCAGAGGAGCCTGGCGGGCTACAGTCCATGGGGTCACAGAGGTGGACACAGCTGAGCACAGGACACAGCACGAATGCGCACACACACTCCACACACCTTCTAGTCTCCCTACTCATTCAACTCCTGGGATCACCTCCTAGGTAAACTACTCAGGCCTGCCTTTGGGGAACCTGGGTTAAGATCAGGACCTACCGTGAGAAGGCAAAAATTTAACCTGGTGCATGAAAGAAGATACATAGGCCTCCCTGTGAGCCTCTAGGGGAGAAAGTATTTCATGGAAGAGGAAGCGACAACTTGGCCAAAGACCCTGGAGGGAAAAGCAGCTTTTACATCGAAGCATCTAAGAGGAGGCAACGAGCCCAGATCACAGCGAGCAGGGTGAGATGCGGCTGAGACCCAGGCAGGAACCAGACTCAGCAGAAGTTGGTAAGCGTAGGAAGAAGGTAGGCTTGCGTTCTAAAGGGGCCTCCATTTTACAGGTGAAGAAACCGAAGATTACCGTGCAAAATTAAATGGCTAGAAAAGGCTTGAGAAGCATCTAAAAACAGCAACTTGGATATAGACACCATGTTTTTAACCTCCACGCTACCAACCTGGATGCTAAAATAGCTCAAACCTGTATCTCCCATCTGATTTACACCAGGCGGCCTGCCCGGTCTCTTTGCACACCTTCCTGACAACGGTCTCTGCTCAGTCCCGCTGCCCAGGGCAGAAGAACTCTGCTTCTCACGTCGGTTGAAAGCACAGCGCACCTGCATTCCTAGCCAGTTTCCGACACAGCCTTTTGCAACATCAAGACATATGGGCTCCGTAAATTTTCAGAGACATTTTAACGTTCACCTCCATAATGCCTTAATTGTACAGAAACCATTAGACAAGAGTGTTAAGGTGACAAAGAGACCCATGCAAATGGTTAAGGAAGAGAGTGAGATGCCTAAATTAAGAGGGGTGAAGGGTCCAGGACAGTCTTTCATGGGGGAAAAGATTCATGGAGATTCGCTGTCTTAACCAGAATGGACTGCCTCATAAATTATCTCTATATGATGCCAGTAAGTCAAGGGGAACTTTTTTAAAGCAGGAATTTGCAAAAGGTTAAGTTAAAATGAAGGCCGAACAATTATTTTTGTCCTCCTGCCTAGCAGGACTTCTGCTAATGTTTGTGTACAGAAGTGAGAACGGCGGGATACTTCAAAGCCTTTTCAGGGAAAATCATATCATTGGTGAGAAAGGATTTGATTTTGTAAAAAGCTTACGTTGTAAGTGATATGGAAAATAAAGAGACAAGATCGCATGAGCTAAGTGTTTTATTTTTGTCAGAGCTGGTGGGGTTCCACAGATCCTCATTGTGCCCGTAATTGGGGTTTTAAAAGTGGGAACAGGGAAGTATGTGTTTTCTTTGGTCTGTGAAGATGGCAGTCCTGACCCACCAGTGGAGGGCCATGCACTTTAAATTTGCTTCCAGAAAAGAAGAGAGATTTTCTCCAAGGACGCCTGATTATCCTGGCAGAGCCACAGCATTTGATGAGGGTCGGACCACTTTGAGTGCAACATGTAGAGTCTGCCCTCATGCTGTTCTTGCTCCCTTCCCCTTAGGTATCCAGGCTAAATTTATAGAGAGGAAGAAGTTGAGCAAACTGAAAAAAATAACAATTTCTCCCCCAGTAGAGCAGAAGGATCACACGAGCAGAGGGCATAAACCCTAATCATTTCTCATCCTGAATGCCTGGCCAGGACACACCGCTTACAGGAGCTGCATTCACTGCAAGCACAACATTAACCCCCTGTGACTTGAAATAAGGGAAATGATGTTTTTCTATAACTCGAAATCTAGAGGCATGGTCACGTCTGGATTTATTAATTTCCTCAACAACATCGTCCAAGAACCCATGCCATTTCAACATTTCTTTCATGTGGGCTAGCTTCCTTTGAGGTCTGAAGGCCTACAGCTTAGCTTCCTTACAGGTTTGAAGATGTCTCCTAATTGTATTTCTTTTTAAGAGCAAGAACAGCTTTTCTGGAAGTTTCCCGGAGACTTCATATTTCATTGACCAAAATGCTACTTATGCTCATGCCTGAAATAAAAGCATCGCTTAAGGAAAGGGATGGACAGAACTGGCTTAGACAATCAAGACCTGCCCCTGGGTTTGGAGATGGAGCGGCCTCTTCTCAAACATGCGGCCACTTAAAGGGGTTGGATAGTCGGACAAAGTCAACGGTTCCAGTAGGAACAAGGACTGTAGGTGCAGAGTGGGTATTGGCCATCCACACCCTCTGCTAAAATGAAACATTTCAATAACTATTAAAACAAACACTGGGACTGCCCTGGCGGCACAGTGGATAAGAATCCGCCTGCCAACGCACGGGACGTGGGTTCAGCTCCTGGTCCGGGAAGATCTCACACGCCAAGGAGGGACTAAGCCCGCGCACCACACGACGGAGTCCACAGCCGCGAGCGCTGGGCCTGCGCGCCTAGAGCCCGAGCCGCACGACCAGAGAAGCCGCCGCAGAGAGGAGCGCACCGACCGCATCCAAGAGGAGCCCCCTCCGGCCGCAACTAGAGGAGGACTGCACACAGCAACGAAGACAGAGCGGCCTGACTCGGACCCAGGAGGCTTGACTGTGACCCACTGGCTGTACTTTGCTGCCCCCAGCTTAAACAAAAAGGGGATTTATTGACTCACATAGTTAACATAATGTAGAAGTAGTGCAATACCCTCTATTTTGCCTCTTGGCCCATGAAACCTTAGATATTTATTCTCTGCCCCTTTACAGAAACAGTGTGCTAAGTGCGTTAAGGTATTGCATTTTGGTTTTCTACAATGTGCAAATAAAGTTATGTTAACTGGTACACTAACTGTTTTAAGGTCAAAAATGAAATATGACTATATTAGTTTCTAAACCTGTTATATGAAAACTCAATGAAACCACCAAATCAACTAACTGGCTGAAAAGGCCTCTAAGCTCCACCAGCTCCACCCACTCCTCAAGTAAATGCTGTACTCTTAGGTTTTATTTTCTAGGCTTTGAATCTTTGATCACGTGCTTTCCTGTCATCTCCCATAATCCTATCAGAAAAAAGAACCAAAAACTTCATATGAAATGATTAGTGGCTTGTAAAAACAATTATCTTAGTGTTCTTATTCCTCTTCTGTATCTTAGCATCCCCAGGAACAGTGAGACATTCATGACATACTTTTCTTTAAATTAAGTGAAACTAGGAGATTGTATTTTCTTGGATGATAGCACTTTTTCTCAAGAGAAAAGCATTAAGACAGAAGGTAAGATTCTGACTCTGTACAGCACTGATTCCCCTTCTTCTGATTAAAGGACAGGAGTTTTGTTTGGAAAACAACCACCACCCACTCTCACTTCTTGTGACCAAGTGCAGCTTCCCTGGCGGTCTCGGGGTCCCAGTCTAGCTGTATAGCTCTCTGGGCTCTGTGATTGGTTCAAAGAAGGGCACATGACCAAGTCCGAGCCAATCAGATCTAGTCTCAGGACTTATATGATGTTATCGAGAGGGAGATGCTCTCTTTTTCACTGGACTTAAACTTGGAATGCTGTAAACTACTGGAAAGATCACCTGCCTGAGAGAAGAGTCAATGCGGAGGAAAGCAGAGCAGAGAGATGGAAAGAAAGAACGAAATCAAGTGCTAGTAACATCGTTTAAAGAAACCGATTCAGTGGTGCCTGAAGCTAGTGCTATTAGCCTGGACTGTTCAATTACACGAGCCAATAAATTCTTTTTTGCTTGAGCCAGTTTAAGTTGGGATTTCTGTCACTTCCAATGGAAATATACAACCACTATCTAATGTAGTGGCTGTCCTGGGTTGGGTTCTCCCAAAAGCAAGCCCTAAGACAGAGACTTAAGTGCAAGTAACTCATTTGGGACCTGCATCCAGCAAGCACTGGGAGTGGGATTCAGACAAGGATGACGAGGCAGCTGTAACAGTGTATTATCTAGCATAACAACCCTGGGGACTGGGGATCAGTCCTGACGGGGAACTAAGAGACAGAGTAGAGCAAGACCTCAGAGTTCTCTTTCACTGCTCCAGGAGCAAGGGAGCTGGAGTATGTATCCTGCAACTCATATTCATCATTGGCTGAGCAGCTGTTTTAGGGGCATTAATCCCCCTCGCCCCTGAATTTCCACCTGGCCTCTTGCATGAGAAGGCTCTCGGCGAGGGAGCTGCACAGGGGTGTGGGGGAACTCTGGGGCAGATACTACAAGGCTGCCTGCTGAGGGAAGATGAGCAAGGCGCTCATCGAATCTGCTTCTCCGTGTCCCACACCATTCCAGAGGAATCAGAGCTATTTGGGGGACTATTAGTGTAGTGTAGGAGTTCCCCCTACCACCATCATTTAACTATTGTCAAAAAAGTCTGTGCAACCTCAGACTCAGTGACTTTGGAAACAAAGGCATAGCTTCTCAGGCTGACTGGTGGCCATAACCGTACTACATGCCTGTAGATCAGCTGGGGGGTGCCCGTGGGAACTCCAAGGGAAGGGGCAGCGCCTACCCCAGGGAAGCCCTCCTCACAGAGGGAGAAGACAAAAGGAAGCCCAGCTTTTCAAACTCCAGCAGGAACCATCTGCTCACACACCATTGGCTCAGAGCAAGCCACATGACCAGCCGCATAGCCAAGGACAGGGAAAGAACATTGGGTGGGAGGAACTGAAGAGTTACCTGGCAAAGGGCAGGATGTGAGGACGGAAGGGAGGACTGAAAGCAGTCACTTCCATCAACCATATCCCTGAGGCGTGAGCTCGCTGAAAACAAGGACCTCTCTGCCTTTTTCACTACTTTATCTCCAAGTCAAGCACAGGGTAGGCACACAGTAGGCACTTCAATCAAATATGCTTATATTCACAATTCAAAAAAATATATACTTCAGATGAACTTTTGTTACCCAATCCATTTCAACATCAGAAGCTGCTTATAACGCGAGAATGCATGAAATATATCCTCCAGAAAGGTAATGGCACATGTGCTAGACTCTAAATCAGCCATCAACGAGCTACTATCACAGTATCATCAATGGATTACAAAAACGATGGCTTTGAAGAATGGCTTTGCCTTGCCAGAATTATGATTTGTTATTTGTCTTGTGGATTTTTAAACAGAACCTTGTACTTAGAATTCAAATTAATGACTCCAATGTATTTGCCTGGATTAAAAAAAAGAAGAAGAACCATTTTGCACAATGCACGTATTGGTTACATTTCTATGATAAACTTACTTGGTAAAAGCTTTCTCAATTTTATCATTTAGACAGGTAGGTATCACTAAATCAAACTGAAAAGCCAGAGTGGTGGAGGGAGTCAGGCTTGCAAACGAGATAGTGAGGCAAGCCTTCAGTTCACGGAGGACAGTGGCAGGAAAAAGAGGAGGGAAAAACTAAACCAGTATGGAGGGCGGAAGAGAATTCCAGAAAATCGCCTCCAGGCTGCAACCTGTTCTCTTGCAGTTTCCTGACTCAATTCATTAAACACTCTTAGCCTGGAAACAATCTGATGAAGCACAGTGTTAATAGTGGAAACAGCAAAAGCTTTTAACGTAGCTTAGGTTTAAATTCTGAATCCATAATTTCCTAGGAAAAACTGACTGACATTTCCTATGCCTCAGCTTCATCAGCTGAAAAATGGGAGAGAAGGCCAGGGAGCATGACAACGGTCCTACCTCTGGAAGAACTGAACATTATAAAATAACACACACGTGTCATTCATTCTAGATGCCAGTCAATAGACCCATGATTTATCTAAAATGTTTTCATGGGTCCATCAAAGAATGATAAAATGCGGTGTTGTGTGTTACGGGCTGAAACGCGCTGTGCTGTGCTCAGTTGTGTCCAACTCTGTGTGACCCCCGGGACTGTATCCCACCGGGATCCTCTGTCTATGGGGTTTCCCGGGCAAGAACACCGAGTGGGTTGCCTTTCCTTCTCCACGTCTCTTGCCGTCTCCTGAACTGGCAGGTGAATTCTTTACCACTGTGCTGCCTGGGGAGCCCCAGGGTTGAAATATGGCTCCCCAGGATAAAAAAGTTTATGTTGAGGTTCTAACCACTATATATGTGATCTCAGTCAGAAATGAAGTCCTTGCAGATGTAGTCAAGTTAAGATGATGTCATTAGGATGGGCCCTAATCTGATATAATGGTGTCATTAGAAGAGGAAAAAGCCACCTGAAGACAGAGACCAGAGGAGAACGGGAGACAGGGGACAGCTGTCAGCTAAGACTCAGTGGGAGAGATGAGAAGGGTCTATCACACGTACTGTGTCCCTGCTGTTCACATCTTGTAATAGTGTGTTACATTTGAAGAATGGCTCTTTCCCCCATATTCTTGCCAGAATTTGTTTTTTTTTTTCAGAATAGCTTTTTAAATGAGATATTTTTCCTACTTTTTTTTCACGATGGTAAAAAAGACTTTTAAATGAAATCACAGCGATGCTGAATGGTAGGGATGTCTGAGTGTCTGTGTGTGTTCGTGTGAGGAGCACACACACTGCCTTTGTTCTAATTGTTTACGAAATAACAATAATTTAAAAATCAAGGAATCACTGGCAAAGATAAAGTGTGAGAGTCTAAGCCTGACACACAGCACACAATAAGCACTTATACCGGGCTCCCCGGCGACCCAGACGTGGTTAGAGCAGAGCGGTCTGCATTTTCATCTGCCAAGTTTCCGTGGACTCCGGGCAGACAGGAAGCGGCGCGTCCTCCAGCCCCGCCTCCATGACATTGTGAGGCCGTCAGCACGCGCTAGTGCTCACGCCAGATCGCCAGCATCCCTCACGCTGGCCACTTTCTCCTGCACAGGACACGTGCTTGAGTCAAAGGCAACAGAGAATTTTGAGATTTCACAGCCCTAAGTCTGGTGAGCTTAAGGGAAAGTCAATCAAGGCTTATCTTACTTGTGGCGAAGGAGAAAGCCCCATATTTTAAAATCTGCTGTCTCCACCACGCCAAAACGTTTAGAGGATTTAAGAAATGGATGCCGAAAGAGACGTGGGATGGACTCCTGGAATTTGTTTGCACTTCTCATAGAGGGATGAAAGTGTTTAATGCTGGTGCCCGTCCATTACCATTTTTCACTGTAACTCCTGTCACACATTTTTTCTAATCTGAATCCTTTAGGGCTGGAGGTTCATTTAGACCTTTCTCCTCCTTCCTGAAGTTCAGGGATGAGAATGATAGTCCAACCAACTCTTCTTTGCTGTTCTTCAGGAAACATAAACTTTTGTATTTCAATAACTACTCCTTACACTGTAGGCTTAGTTCTTCAACAAATGAATCCCTGCATACTATTAGACAATAAAAACAGAAAAGTACATTTCAGTGACTTCTTGTGAAATGCATTTATTTATTCTCTCTTAAAACTCCCCCTCACCACAACCCAAACCATTTCCTTATTAATTTTAAATTGTTTATTTTTTCTCATTTGGTAAATTCCTCATGAAAACTCAGAGAGTTGTTCTGAAAATAACTTTCAATCATTTGGTTTTATTTATAAAGTCTAAATTTCCAAAAAGGTTGAACTTTTTTTTCCAGGTAGAGACAGTTTAAAAAGCTGGAAGTATGAAAATAAACTTTCTCATTTTCACTTTATCATTCTCTCCCAAAGTTTTAGTTATCTCCTACCACTTACGATATTTCAGGCTAGGCTAGAATCAGCTAGGATAGGTCGTTTCTCACTTCTCATTTAAATGTTCTAGTTGTTAGTTTCCTCCATTTCCTCTTCTATTGGAACATTCACGCCCACTCTCGATGAACATACACACCTGTGCAGAAGTAAATGATTACTGGTGCACACCTACATACACAGCACACGCATCAGTTCGACTACTCTGCTTTTGGTCTGATAGTGATTTTTTGTACTACTTATTTGTGACTCTTTTTCAAATGTGCTAAACAACCTTTTAGTTACCTTGAAATCCACCAGTATGAGTGTTTAACTGAGTGCAAAAGAGAGAAAATTAAAATAATCAATGAATGCAGTTTGCTGCTGGTCAATGTCATCAGCATTTAATTTACTCCTTCCCTCAAGCAATTGGAATTAGCTTCACTCCTTCCAGTAGCAGTTAGCCACAGTGAAATTACCTTCATAGCCCTTCCTACTGAAATCTGGGATGGCTTAGCCATAGGAAGATCTTTATTTGTCCATTTCATTCAAAAAAATAGAAGAAAGGAAGGATACCTTAACTTTTAATTAATTGTATTTTCTTAAACAATAGATACCAACTTTGAAAATACTTCTTTCCTTGCCTTAAACCTGGTTCCAAATCATCCAAATGGAAGAGAAGCTAAAAGGGTCCATCTGTATCCCCAGGCAGGAAGCACGCCCGAGTGCACGCACACAGCTCGTTCTGACCGCGAGCGCCTAGGACTCCTCGGAAGAGGGTTTGTGAAGGCAGCCAACGCCTATCAGCTTCGCAGTGGGGGTGGACTGGACCTCCTGAGAGCAGCCATCAACCAATAACTGACAGGATTCGGTAGAAAACCAGCCCCGTTCCACTGCCCAACTGCTGGAATAACCGTAGAACTCTGCTCCACACTGTGGTATGTAGTCCAACGGGGCTGACGTCCAGTTTCCCACAGCCACAACATGTTAGATGATTCACCCTTTATCTGTGCCTGCCTTTCCCCATCTCAGCTCACTACTCTCCTACCAGCGCTTCTTGAGATAACTCCACACATGCAACTTGCACTCAAGTCTTTCTTTTAGCAGCTACAGTTTTCAAAAGTGTCCCCAGTTTAAATATAAAGATCATTTTCAGCTTCAGGTCGAAGGAATGGTTCTGATAAAGAGAAAAATCAGTTGTCATCAGTATGTTGGAGCCACTGTGATTATAGAGGTCATTGTAACGATTACATCTAACAACATCACAATCCACCCAGTGGCACCCAAATAACAGAGACTTTTTTTTTTAATACATCTTAAATCCCATTCCTCTATCCTTATCCCAAGAAGAAACATCGGCCATTTAACCTACTTTAAGTCAGAAGCTAGGGTAAATAAAAACAATCCTCTGTGTGATGTGCAGGTATCCCTGTGTCTTGCACCCCACAATAAGTATACTTTAGATAATTTGTCCCATGTAACCCTCAAATCTAACTTGTAAAGTCTTAGATACTTTTGTCTCCCACAAATTTATAGATGAAAAAGTTGAGGCCTTTACAGGCAAAAAAAAAAAAAAGAGGTTCAAGGTCACCCAGCAAGCAGGTGGCACAGCTAAGATTCTAAAGTAGCAAGAGTGGTGCCATCATCTTATCCTCTCCTTAAAGAAACCTTCTGGGCGCCCATTCCAGGCATATTTGTAGCCTCTTCAGATGTAAAACAAGGACTTGTATGTCAACTCACAACAAAGTGGTAAACAGGAAAGAAATACAAGCACCCTCATTTAATTGACAGAATTTAATCTATATTATAAAAGTGAACATACATAATAGTTCTTACTGATTTAAGAGACAACCAAAAAGCTTCCTGTACATTGAATCTTTGTGAGTTATAAAAACAAAACCCATTTACCTATCTTTGACATTCTAATAAAAAGATAAGATTATGATTCTTGAGAATTATATAGATGATAAACACAGGGAAGCTGAAAGACAGGGAAAACGCAGTAAATAAAACACCACATTGCGAAAAGCCTAGACAGCCAGCATGTTTAACAAGAGGTAAATAAATAATGGTATATCCACAAAACCAAATATAACGTAGCCTTGAAAAATCACGTTTTCAAAGAATACCTAAATGACTAGGAAAATGTTTAAGATATCATTTAGTGAGAGAAGCAGAATATAAAGCTCCATAGAGAATATAACACCAAGCTTGTAAAAAACGATTATAGTACACACACACACACATATATACACATATCAATGTGCATATACAGATGGTGTGTTTGTGTATGTGTGTGCTTGCCCAAGAGAAAACTGCACACACAAATAATATTTACAGTGGTTATCTCTGTATGCTGAGATAGTTGATGACATTTATTTTCTGCTTAAAGTTTACTATTTTGCAAATAAACATGATTTACTTCTAAAATTAGGAAAGAAAAAACTACACTGCTGTGCTCAGCCCCTCAGTCGCAACTATCAGCGACCCCATGGACTGTATCCCACCAGGCTCCCCTGTCTATGGGATTTCCCAGGCAAGAATACTGAAGTGGGATGCCTTTTCCTTCTCAAAAAAAAAAAAAAAATATATATATATAAATATATATATATAAATATTTTCAAGGAAGACATACTGGTTAGAAAAATGGATATTTTTTCAACCTAAAATCTTGCTCTGAAAATAAACTCTCCCCTAACTATGATATTGACGGGTGTATTGTCAACATTTTCTGTAGAGAATTAAGGTCTAAATTGGAGAATGAATTTTTTTCTTTTCTTCATTTGAAACCAATCTGAGAGGCAGTCCCAAGATGCCTTCTCTCCTTTCCCTACAGGACCCTGACGGCCAGCCCGGGAGAACTCTGCTCAGATGAAATGGGGACCTTTTTGGTGTCCACTCCCTGACAGCTTTGAAAATTATTTCACTTCTATCACGATGGAGACTCTCTGCCTAGAATGATGGATGGGCAGCATCTGAAAAAGGATGACATGAAATTTGAAAAATGGTACGAGTGCTGGTGGACAGACTTTTTTTTTTAAGCAAAGTTGACATGAGTTTGAAATACAGCACGGACGACTGTTCTATCATCTTTCTCTCTCGGAAGAAATCTGTCGCTGTCCTTTATCAACATGCTCTTGGGGGAAGAAAACCTATACTCAAGTTAAAATGAATTCTTTTCCCCTTCTTAAAAAGAACATGGCGGAGCCTTAGGAGTGAATTTGTTCATTCAGTCACTCAACAACTTATTGAGCGCCTATTACAGGGAGGCTATTGGTTAGAGGCTGGGGACACAAAGATGAATTGGATGCAGGCCCTGCCTCTGGGGAACCCAGAGCCCAGCAGAGACTGACAAGTAAACAGATCACTACAATCCAGTGCAGGATGAAGAGGATAGAAGTGTGAAGCGGACGACTGTGGATTTTGGCAGAAGGGGACGAAAGTCAGTCTCATCCGGGGAGAAAGGATATCAGGGCAGGCTTCTCTGAGAAGATGATATCCTAAATGGGTCCTTTCCAATGACCAAATGCTTCTGTTGTCGTCTAAGATGAATTCTGATTATCTGCCCATGAAACACCCACTTATCAACACAGAAGCAAACGTTTTCCTTTGAACTATTTTCTTTTTCTCAACAATTCTAGACTGCTGCTCAGCTGCAGGCTGGAATATGCCCAGACAATTCCAGTTCTTTCAACAGATTACCTTTCAAATGTTTCACCAACCTCAACAGAACAAGGGTTTGCCCCACAGGTGAGCTAGTTTCTTCTTTCCCTTCCCCCCTCCCCCAAGATTATATAACACAAACTGATGTCACCAAGGTATTTATTTTCCTAGTGGGAGGTACCAGCTTGTGCTCATGTCACGGCAAGTGGCAGGGTTTACTAGAAGATTACAAAGGGAGCTAAAGTGACAGGACTCATCTCACACCCAGGCCCCAAGGACAGGACGAGGCATCCAGCAGACGCCCTGGGGTGCAGTGGTGGCCCTGGGGGTGGCACCTCCCAAAGCTGGCAAGCTCCATGCCCCACCCTAAGCTGGCAGTGTGATGCCTCAGCTACTCTCATCCTTACGGACCTTCTGTGCACTTTCTACCCTTCTAGTCATCAACTCTGGGCCTCCCTGACCTCATGGTACCTGCTCACCCCCTTCTCTCTACCCCATTTACTCATTAATTCAAGTTCACAGTGCCTCTTGGTTTTGTAGATAAAAGAGCCTGACTAGGAAATATGCTAACACAATATAATATAATCTTTTGACTTGAAAGTATTTTTATTTTTTAAAGCATTTTATACATACGAAGGACATGGGGAGAGGGCAGGAGAGGGTGAGATGTATGGAAAGAGTAACATGGAAACTTACATCACCATATGTAAAATAGATAGCCACTGGGAATTCACTGTATGGCTCAGGAAACTCAAACAGGGGCTCTGGATTAACCTAGAGGGGTGAGATGGGGAGGGAGATGGGAGGGAGCTTCAAAAGGGAGGGGATATATGTATACCTATAGCTGATTCACGTTGGATCTTCCCTGTAGCTCAGATAGTAAAGAATCTGCCTGCAATGCAGAAGACCCAGGTTCGATCCCTGGGTTGGAAAGATGCTCTGGGGAAGGGAATGGCAATCCACTCCAGTATTCTTACCTGGAGAATTTCATGGACAGAGGAGCCTGGCAGGCCACAGTCCATGGGGTCGCAAAGAGTTGGACACGACTGAGTGACCAACACTACTACTACTATACATAGGAAACATACAGATTTTCAAACTCTACCATCCTCCCAGAAAAAAACAGAGCACTTCTTAGGGACGTAATTTGTTGCTGTTCTTCAATCATTAAGTCGTGGCCAACTCTTCGCAACCCCATGGACTGCAGCACTCCAGGCTTCCCTGTCCTTCTCTATTTCCCAGAGCTTGCTCAGATTCATGTCCATTGAGTCGGTGATGCTATCTAACCATCTGAGCCTCTGCCACCCACTTCTCCTTTTGTCCTTAATCTTCCCCAGCATCAGGGTCTTTTCCAATGAGTCTTCCCATCGGGTGGCCAAAGTATTGGAGTTTCAGCTTCAGCATCAGTCCTTCTGATGAATATTACCTTTGTTTAAGAAAATGGTTTGACTCGAGGCTGTGATTAGCAATACTGGACCAAACAGAGCTAAACTTTACAGCTCAGAAAGGAACAGGAAGTCCTACCATGCACAGGACAGCTCCAACTGAACACAAAAGTATCTGACCCCGAGCGTCAGTGACACTGATGCTGAGAACTCCCTCTATTTCAATGGGCATGATGCTCTTTAAGTTTCACTTTGCTCTACCAAGCTGTGAACTCCTGGAGAGCTGGGGTCATACCTTACTCACCCTTCTAGCCCACCCGTGAACACAGAGCAGCCCTCAGTACACGTATGCACATGTCATTAGACGTGAGTAAATACAGGAAGGCCTGCTGCCCTCACCTGAGGACGCCACGTGGCACTTCCCATAAAGCAGCAGCTGGACTGCAGGTCAGGTCAGGTCGACTCCTGGACTTCCTGTGTGTGCCCCTGTGACCTTCGGCTAGAGCTCACGATGAAAACACTGGGCTTTTTGTTTGTTACTCTGATCCCATCTTCTTGGTATGAACCACTGGCTACCCACTCTAGCATTCTTGCCTGGAGAATCCCACAGACAGACGACCCCGGCAGGCTACAGTCCATGGGGTCGTGAAGAGTTGGACACGAGGGAGTGACTAACATTTTCACTCCTCCAGTCACGTGGGCCCCTTGCTGAACCTATTTTGGCTACCCCAGAGCATCGCATACATCTCCCTCGCCACCACACGGAGACTCCAACAACTCCACAGACACTAGAAATCTGAAGAGCCCAAACTACACCCTCGAAATTTGGCAATAAGCCATCTAGATACTATTATTTAATGCGGTAACCAGAAGATAGAAAATTCGATTTATTTTTTATAGATTAAATGATCTGGGAAGAAAATCAAGAAGCCACTGAATAAGAACAAAAATTCTTAAAATAATGCAGGGAAAGAAGGATAAAGAGAAGAAAGATACAGTGTCGACAAAGTAGGCATGGCAGGGCAACACAGACTCCTCCAGCCATGACTTCAGTGGGGTCTGGTCACAGGGTCTCTAGGGGTAACCCTGAGTGGGTCATTGGACACATTTGGGTCTTACTATGAAAAAGATCTCATTACAAGACTGGTACTTACTTCACGGAGGTCCACATGAAGAAATGCACTCAAAATGCTTTAGAGGCCAGGAGAAATATCAGCAACCTCAGACATGCGGACGATACCACCCTTATGTCAGAAAGTGAAGAGGAACTCAAGAGCCTCTTGATGAAGGTGAAAGAGGAGAGTGAAAAAGCTGGTTTAAAACTCAACATTCAGAAAACTAAGATCATGGCATCCAGTCCCACCACGTCATGACATATAGATGAGGAGACAATGGACACAGTGACAGTTTATTTTCTTGGGCTCCAAAATCACTGCGGACAGTGACTGCAGCCATGAAATTAAAAGAGGCTTGCTCCTTGGAAGAAAAGCTAAGACAAACCTAGACAGCATATTAAAAAGCAGAGACTGCCAACAAAGGTCCATATAGTTACGATCCAAAAAGTTATGGTTTTTCCAGTAGCCATGTACAGATGTGAGAGTTGAACCACAGAGAAGGCTGAGCACCAAAAAATTGATATTTTCAAACTGTGGTGCCGGAGAAGACTCTTGAGAGTTCCTTGGACAGCAAGGAGATCAAACCAATCAATCCTAAAGGAAATTAATCCTGAATATTCATTGGAAGGACTGATGCTGAAGCTGAAGCTCTAATACTTTGGCCACCTGATGCAAAGAGCTGACTCACTGGAAAAGACCTTTATGCTGGGAATGATTGAGGGCAGGAGGAGAAGGGGATGACAGGATGAGACAATTTGATGGCATCACCGACTCAATGGACATGAATTTAAGCAAATTCTGGGAGATGGTGAAGGACACGAAGCCTGGCATGCTGCAGTCCATGGGGTCACAAAGAGTCAGACACAACTGAACAACAACAAATGCATACCAAATACTTAAAAGATAATAATTATTACTGTCACTCTTAACTATCATTTAAGAACACCAAAGAATTTGTTCTTGATTTTCTTCATGGTCACAAATGTGAACCTTCATCTTGAGATGGCTGGGGAAAGTTTTTTAATCCTCTTGGTGATTCTTGGCCAAAGCAGACAGGGTACCCCAAGGGTAATGCTTAGGGAAGAGGACGTACTTTTATTTGTCCCGTGACTTGGAGACATCTGTTGGCATGTAATGCCTGGGTTCCAGAGACGCTGGACACCTTGCCACGCACAGGTCAGTCCCACACAGTAAAGGAACTGGCCTGCTCCATGGACCAGTGGGGCCACGCTCCCACCATGAGACACCCTGAGCCAATGTCCCCCAAACCCCACGTGGAACCCTCCATCTGCTCTATGAGTTTCCAGTCTTTTAAATAGTGTCACGTCAAATGTTAGCTACTGGGTGTAGCAGGCTTTTCTGTGGATGGCGTCTAGTTACCTACGAGTGCCAGGGTGATAAGAAAGTTGCTAACGAGGAAGGGCATTGTGAGTGAGCACAATTAAAATAACCCCCATTTTCATAGAACCCTGGTTTGACTTCTCCCTCGTCATATGGCAAGTACTATAAGTTAGGATTGCAAAGGCTGGCCCTGCTTTGCAGGCACTCCTATTTCCCAGCCCATTTTCGGCTTGGTGTAGTATCAGTTAGAAAGAAAAACAACAGGATTCATCTCTCATTGCATTTTGCAAAGACAAAAAATAGTTCCCAGCATGAAGAGGCAAAGGGATGCCAAGTTTCAGTCTCAGATGAAACCTTGTTCCTTTTGCTAAAATTCACTGGGAACGGCCATCTATATTGGAAACTATAACACTTCACTATGGATGTGACAGAAGAAACCTAGAAAGATTTTTGGAAAAGACAGCAGATGAGAGGGCAAAAAAAGAGACAGAGAGAGAGAGAGAATACACTGATTCTATTTTTCCTCCTGTTTCTATTTTTCTTCTCTTTTTCAATCAAATGCTCAGATACCTATTTTAGTGATCTGAATGGATCATAGAAACTATTGTCCTAATTTGTTCTATGATACATTCTCCATGTTTTATACTCCTTCCATCCCAATCCAGCACAACACACTGTCTTAATCCTGTCAGCCACGGGTGTATGAAGGTTGCTATAACTCTGCCAACCACTGTGTATTAAATTAACATTCATGTTATGCCAACAATGTGAATGTCTGTGCTATAACATGATTAACAAACACAGAAGACATATTTGTGTCCTTCCAACCCTCACAAGGGAGAAGGCAGTGGCACCCCACTCCAGTACTCTTGCCTGGAAAATCCCATGGATGGAGGAGCCTGGTAGTCTCCAGTCCGTGGGGTCGCTAAGAGTCGGGCACGGCTGAGCAACTTCACTTTCACTTTTCACTTTCATGCATTGGAGAAGGAAATGGCAACCCGCTCCAGTGTTCTTGCCTGGAGAATCCCAGGGACAGAGGAGCCTGGTGGGCTGCTGTCTATGGGGTTGCACAGAGTTGGACACGATTGAAGCGACTTAGCAGCAGCAGCAACGCTCACAAGCCAGCTGAGAAAATCAAGACACACTTATAAGTCTATGTATCCACATAACAAATATTTATTATGCTTTTGGACAAGACTCTGGACCAAATGCTGGGAACACTGTGGGCCCGTCCTCATGGAGCTTACAATCCAGATGAGGAAACACATCATCAGTAAGTAATCAAACTACAAACAATGTGATCAGAGAGGTGAAAGAAAACGGCTGCAGCGGTAGAGAATTAAAGAAAGGCGGTAGATGGATTCGAGGAGGAAACAAATTTACCACATAAAGACAAAGGCAGGCAAGGATTAGGGGCTGGGAACTGAAGACAGAGAAGTAAGCTGTGTGAAGTTTCTAAGTTAGGGAAGAATTCTCCTGGTTCAAAGGGAGACCAGTGGGACAAGGAAAGGGCGGGAGGCAAGGTGTCAGGAGTACAGACAGGAGGCAGGAGGCAGACAGAGCACGAAGGGAAGCCAATGCCAGCGGCGAGTGGGGCTGAGACTCCACAGTCACTGTTTGTGTTTTATGAATGTTTCTGCTCCCGCGGAGAACACAAAGGAGAGGACTCTGGGGAGCGTTTGCAGAAAATGATCCTCCACCAGTTCAGGAGAGAGGTGACAGCAGCTGGCAGTACCCAACTTGTGGGAAGAAGGAAAAAAGAAGTGCAGCTGGGTGTGAGCTGCGTCTTCCAGGAGGCAAAGACAGGACTTGCAAGCTAGAAAGGGAAGGAAGCAATGAGATCCCGTCAGGTGTCTGGCTTCAGAAGTGCTGGCAAAGCTGAGACACTGAAGGACCAGTCCAGGAGTGAGCTGAGTGAATCTGTGCTTCTCACACGTGGGGGCTAGAACATGTGACAAGGTAGAAAATACACAAAATACAGCAGAGCTTCATCACACCATGTCAGAGGGGCTTGTGAGCCAGTAGTGGGAGGAGAGGGGAAGCATTCTGAAGGCGACCAGGACTTATAGAGAGAGTGGAGACTCTACCAAATGCTAAACTCCACACTTGAGTCAACTCAACCCCAAATCTGCATCTATGGTGAGTTGTAGCACCTGAATGCATAATGGTCAAGAGCATGGTTTCTGGAGTAAGACTATGAAAGTGTTAGGTCGCTCAGTCATGTCTGACCCTTTGTGACCCCATGGACTGTAGCCTCTGTGCGTGAGATTCTCCAGGCAACGATACTGGAGCGGGTAGCCATTCCCTTTGCAGGCGGACTCTTTACTATCTGAGCCACCAGGAGTAAGACTATGGATTGATCCAAATCCCACCACTTACTGCCTGTGTTGAACCTGTCCAGGCCTCGGTTTCCTGCCTGCACCATAGGGGTGATAACAGTTTCTGCCACAAAGAGAATCATAATTATACAGTTGGTCCTCTGTAACTGCAAGATCGGCATTTGGACCCTGATCAGTTGAATCCGTGGATGTAGAATCTGCAGCTGCAGAATCTGCAGACCCAGAGGTCCAAGTACATGATGCCATTACATAAAAGGGGCTTTTCAGGATCCAGCTCTTAGAATCAATCCCCTACAGGCATGGAGGGGCAACTGAATGTGCTAATGTATGCATTAACAGGGTGATTGGGACACAGAGAGTTCAGTAAGCCTTAGTGACTGTTTTTGTTTTTTTTTTGTTTTTTTTTTTTTACTATTTTTACAAATGCTGCACCCTTCAAATGGCCAAATCTGTTTTTCTATGGTTGGTACCTGTCAGGGCTTATTCTGAAGAACCTTGAGTATCAGGGACTCACTAATGTTTTATGATATTTTACCTCACTTTATGGTAGTCATTTATGACAAGACCAGTATGACATAAACTGCCATAAAGTAAAGCAGAGCAATCACACAAATGACCATAAATCAAGGGGCGCAACCGAAAAGGGTCATAAACGGAAGGAAATTGAGGGAAACAGGAGCGAGGGGGAGTGGGGAGTGGAGAGCTGGCAGCACAAACTTTGAGAGAGCGGAATTTCAATCGAGAACAAAGTCAAAAAAAGAAAAATTAGATGGCTGTCTCCAGGGATTGTTTAAGTTTCACAGACACATTTCCAGACGAATATGGTACACGTTTATGGTTTCAAAAAGAAAACCATTATTTTATGCCCTACTCTGTCATGCAGTTTTCTATTTAAAAATGCTATTTCTAATCCTATCAGTGTATCTGGGATCCATATTGGACTTCAGAGGATTTTAGACTTCATAAGACTAGCAAATAATTTTGCAGGTGAGGAACAATCAATGTCCCTGGATTCATTTGCAGTTCCACTCGCTAAAAAGGGGCTTCTTAATAAGCAGATGTTTTTGCTTTTCAATTCTTTTCTTTTTTTAATATTTATTTTATACTATTTTTTTCTGAACCTTGTTATAATGAAGAGAATAGAGAATACATAGATTCAGCATGCTTAGAAAATCTTTGCTCAAGTGTGTAGGAATGAACAGAAATGCCTGCAAAGATCAAGAAACACGTTTTTAACCCTTGTAATTAGACTTAGCTCAACTTTTAAATGGGGCTTCCCAGGTGGTACTAGTGATAAAGAATCTGCCTGCAATGCAGGAGACGTAGGTTCAATGCCTGGTTGGGAAGATCCCCTGGAGGAGGAAATGGCACCTCACTCCAGTATTCTTACCTGGGAAATCCCAAGGACAGAGAAGCCTGGCGAGCAAAGAGTTGGACATGACTGAGCACAGTGCAACTCTTAAATGAAGTCACAAAATAAAACCAGGACAATTGATTTGGATCAATTTCTGATTACAACTTTCCTCAGTGATAATTCAGGTAAGAGAAACTAGACGGAAAGATAAAAACATAAAATTTTAACTTCTATTTTGTCACAGAGAAAATTTTGTGACCAATTACCACTCCCACCCCAAGTGGTGCATTTGAAAGTACAGTTGTGTCTTGGTATCTACAAGGGATTGGTTTCAGCACCCATCACAGAGGCCAAGATCCAGACACTCAGACCTCATAGTTGGTTTTCTGTATCTGCAGTTTCACATCCATGGATTCAACCAATCTCAGACCGTGTACACTGCAGTATTTATTGGGGGAAAAAAAAAATCCTCACATAAGTGGCCCCAGGGAGTTCAAATCCATGTTGATCGAGTCAGTTGTGCACACAATAGATTCTGTGTTCAAGTAATTTCACAACTAATCCTCTTTCCTGGGGGTTAAAATTTGCCTAGCTAAAAGACTGCTTCTGTTTAAACACCCTAATTTATAACACAGTCACTCCCTACAAATGTGTATGGTCTATTCAATTTAGAATGTACGTGCTTGGAGGTTTTGCAACACAGCCCACCTGCGTGTCTAACAGACCTCTCAGGCCACCTGCGTGGGTCTTCAGGAGCAGGCTCTGTCCTGTGCTCCAGTGGAGACTTAACGCACAAATCCCAGGTTTCTCCCGAGATCCACAGTGCTGCTAGTGTGCAGGCTGGCAAATCCAGACTACGCGGCAGTGAATTCTGTGCCTCCCTCGCAGAGGCTTCAGAAGCTTCGGGGAGACAGAGGCTACTCTGCCATCAGGTTTGCACCTCTGTATTTTTTTAATTTTTTTTTTTACAGTAGGTCCTGGTTGGCATCTTACATACAGCAGTGTGTACATACTGATCCAAACTCCTAATCTATCCCTCGTCACTACGCTTCCCTCGGTAACCATAAATTCTTTCCGTGTCTGTCAATCTGGTTGTTTTGCAAATAAGTTCATTTGTATCATTTTTTTTAGATTCTGCATAAAAATGGTATCATACGATGTGTGACTGTCTCTGATTTACGTCACTTAGTATAACCTCGGGTCCATCCACCTTGCTGCAAATGGCATTCTCTCATTCTTTTTAATGACCGAGTAGTATTCCATCGTGTACATGTACGACATCTTCTTTATGCATTCCTCTCTTTTTAAAATTCATTTAACTGGAGGCCAATTACTTAACAATATTGTGGTCGTTTTTGCTTCACATCAACATGAACCAGCCATAGGTGCATATGTGTCCCCCAGCCTGAGCCCCCTCCCAACTCCCTCCCCACCCCATCCCTCTGGGTTGCCCCAGAGCACCAGCTTTGAGTGTCCTGCTTCATGCACCAAACTTGCACTGGTCATCTATTTCACATATGGTAATATACATGTTTCAATGCTATTCTCTCATATCGTCCCACCCTCGCCTTTTCCCACAGAGTCCAAAAGTCTGTTCTTTACATCTGTGTTGCTTTTGCTGTCTTACATATAGGGTCACTGTTACCATCTTTCTAAATTTCATATATATGCATTAATATACTGTATTGGTGTTTCTCTTTCTGACTTACTTCACTCTGTATAATAGGCTCGTTTCATCCACCTCATTAGAACTGACTCAAATGCATTTTTTTATATCTGAGTAATATTCCATTGTGTTTATGTACCACAACTTCCTTATCCATTCATCTACCGATGGACATCTAGGTTGCCTCCATGTCCTAGCTATTATCTATTCCTCTCTTGATCGACATTTAGGTTGCTTCCATTCTTGGCTATTGTAAGCAGCGCTGCAATGAACACTGGGGTGCATGTACGTGTTTGAACCATGGTTTTCTCCAGATATATGCCCAAGAGTGGGATTGCTGGATCATATGGTAGCTCTATTTTTAGTTTTTAAGGAACATCCATACTGTTCTCCATAGTGACTACACCAATTTACATTCCCATTAACAGCAAAGAAGGGTTCCCTTCTCTCTACACACTGACCGGCACTTATGATGTAGATTTTTTTTTTTTGGATGAAGGCCATTCTGACTGGTGGGAGGTGATACCTCACTGTAGCACTCACTGGCACTTCTCCACAATTAGTGACACTCAGCATCTTTTCTTGTGCCTCTTGGCCATCTGCATGTCTTCTTTGTAGAAATGTCTATGTAGGTCTTCTGTCCATTTTTTGATTGGGTAGTTTAGTTTTTGGGAATTGAGCCCCATAAGCTGTTTGTAAATTTTGGAGACTAATCCCTTCTTGGATTGCATCATTTGCAAATATTTTCTCCCATTCTGTGGGTAGTCTTTTTGTTTGTGGTTCCCTTTGCTTTGCAAAAGCTTTTGAGTTTAATTACATCTCATTTGTTTATTTTTGTTTTTATTTCCATTACTCTGAGAGATGGATCAAAAAAGATATTGTTTTGATTTATGTCAAAGAATGTTCTGCCTATGTTTTCCTCTAAGAGTTTTATAGTATCCAGTCTTACATTTAGGTCTTTCATTCATTTTGAGTTTATTGTTGTGTATGGTATTAAATAATATTTTAGTTACATTTTTGGAAATCCACCAGGTGACAAGTTACAAATGGCTAACACCTCTTATACTGGGGTATACTTGATTGAGATGCAAAACATTCTTGAATAATTGAAGCAGACTTTAAAATCATCATGATCGACCTTACCCATGTCTAAATGATATCCTTGCATAAGCATCCAGGTAGCTGGGAATGGCGTATTTGAATGAGTTTGCTCTGCCCAATGCAAAAAGTCAAAGGGAGCCCTGAATTGCTGTGTATGATATTCAAACACACAAGCACTCCAGAAGCCCATGTATATGCAACAAAACTGAAAGCTACTCTTTTTTTTTGTTTGTTTGATGAAATAGGCTACATACCGCAGAAGCAGAGCTGCAAATGACTTCTTGAAGGAGCAGGAAAATAGAATGTGTTCAGAAAGTACAGCAATTTAACCCACTCCAACAGATAAGACACCATCTTAAAAAGCCTGACTTATCTTTCCTTCAATCCTAGTAGGTACGTTTGAGATGATCCAGTTTGATGTTGAACAACCATAATTGAGAGGAAACATAAAGATATGAGTCTGGGGAAGGACTCTATTGATTGCCTTGACAGGCAAAAGAGACAGAAATAAAGTATCAATAGTAGCATGTAATATTATAGAGACTGTTTTACATCTGTTTTGCATAATGCTTTTTCAGTCCTTCCCTCCCTGTCCATGAGTATTTATTTTTTTTTTTGTCTTTCAAAATAAATTCTAGAAAAGAAAGGGTAGATGTGGAGAAGAAAAAATAATAAACCCTCTACCCTATTGTTTCTTGACTTTACTAATCATCATTTTCTGGGGTAAAAGGGGTATTTATTATGATGATGCATTTGTGGCTCCATTGCTTGAGAAAATAAAATAACAGAAGAATGGCAGAGGGAGGGAGAAGGTGACATCTGAATTTTTGATGCAGCCTTTGCACTCTCATTAGTACATGTCTTTTTGTATTACTTTTGACTTATAATGTAATTGGAGAACTATAGAAATGTTAACGGCAGCAGTACAGCTGTAAGGGTGACGAAACTGTTTACTAATTATTGTCTTTAAACCTGGTTAATAATTGAAGTATTAATCCTCTGGGTTCATTTCAGACGGGACCACCACCGGGGGAGGTCGGGGAGAATGTACTGCCTGGTTAGAAAGGAACTTTGGTAACTGTGTTGTATCTCCCCCTTGGTTGACCTTTTAAAGGGAGGGACAGATTGTAAATTAAAATTCTCTGCACCAGGGCTCAGTAGCAAACCTTAAGGTGAGCCGCTGCATTTTGTTTTGTATTTAGATGAAAAGTTGCTGCTCATGTTTACACTTTTTTTTTTTCAGTGTGTGCTGCTCACTATCTTAAGGGAGAGACTGAGATTGCAACGATTATTAGCGAGGCTGTGAGGAGGTTACTGAACCATTTGGAGTTGACTTTCCTTTTGTGGTGCATAATTATAGGGGTTTATTCACAGTCCTTTTTTTTTTTTTTGCTTTTTAATGATTCAGTTTCATTCTTTGTTCTCTGCCTTGTGAAGGATATGATTTCTCCATTTTTTTCCATTTTTAGTATGAATTATTATTTGGAGTACTATGTTATTCCCTGGAATGCTAGAATTAAAGATAATTCTTCAAAACTAAATAAATAAAGAGCCGACCTCACTACAGTAATGTTCTCAAAATCTGGATAAGGCATACCAGAAAAGGAAGGCACAGAGCCATTATTCAACTAACACGTTTCCCACTCGGACGGCAATCCTGGGGCACATTATGTTGTAAAACATCATATTCCCCTTCTAACTTTTCAAATTGCTCCAGATGCTCTTCAACCATAAAGAAATGTAGTCATAATTTTTTTTAAGCTGCATCATCTATTTCCGTATCTGACTTCCTTCAGATGTGCCAGTTAGTTTGGGAAGTTCAAAATCAGAAGCAGGTTCATGTATACAGTCCATTCACACATACAGGGACGATGCACCATAGTGAGCAACAGAGTGGAAGAGAATTATTAACGCTACTCACCACCTCACTCTCGCAGAGAACTATTTACAGGCTCTGTGACTTAGTTTCCTCACACCACAAAATGGCAATGATGATAATGCCTACTTGATGGGTTTTTGTAAGGATTAAATTCATTCATATATATAAAATATTTAGAATCTAATACCAGGTACATAATAAGTACTTAATGAATGCAAATTGTTATTTCCTAAAGTTGGTTAATCACCCCTTTGGTGAACATAAGATGTACTGGAGTGATTCATAAGGAAAGTTTTATTCTGATGTTTACTGTACGTCAATTAGGATGCCCTTGGCTATGAAGAGGAGAGATTATTTGTGAATAATTTTCCACCAATTACTAAACAAATTGCTAAAAAAAAATTGCCTTAAAACAGGGGTTGGCAAGCTATAGTCCACCAGTCAAATCTGAACTTTTGTATGCTTTTATATGCTCTGAATATCGAGAATGGTTTTTACAGATACATAACTGCAAGCAATTTGGTGATAACACATGCACACACACACAAATCCATTCTTCTTCTTAGTAAATCTCTACTATGACATTTATACTCTATTATTGAATTTCATCAATAATTAATTGATGGAAATTTGTTTTGTCTTTTGTTACATAAATATGTGATATCCTTGATCTTTGCTTCTTGGTCTGTAAAGTCTAAAATATTTACTATCTAGACCTTCAGTACTCTCTTACACAGTCAGAGCTCCAGAATTAGAGCAACTCTCAGCTGGTTAAGAAAGCAGTTCTATGATTCATCAACACTAAGATTCTTTCCAAGTGTCCACTCTGCCACTTAACATGTGAGCCTTACCTGCAGGCTGGCTTCTTTGATGGTCACAAGATGAGTTTCTGCAGCTCCAGAGATGCAGAAATATCCTCTTCACATGTCTGTTTCAGATTAAGGAAACCCTTCCCAGAAATCCCCTTACAGTCTTCTTACCTCTCATTGGCTAGAACTGGGACAGATGTCTGCCCCTGAAGCAATCACCACAGAAGCGAATGAGATTTTGATAAGTGATGACTAATCAGGTTCTACCTTCCTGAACTGGGGATGTGCTCAGCCTTCTCTGAAGCATGGAAGAAAGGTAGATGGATAACACACCATACTGGGGTTTAGTTAAAAAAGGGAGGGGGAAAAATGGATACTGGATAAGCAATCTTTAGCATATTTATTTCTTCAAATACGATTTAAGGAAAATAAAATGAACACAATGAACCATGCTTTCATAGCTCTTTTTACCTAGGGTAAGGCTAAATTTTTAAATCTATTTAAATAAAAATGTTAAACAAGAGTAAAAACCTCAACAAAATATTAGCAAGCCAAGTTAAACAATAAAGGATCATACACCACAATCAAGTGGGATTTATCCCAAGGATATAAGGATAGTTCAACACCTGCAAATCAATCAATGTGATATACCACACCACAAAACAAAGAATAAAGATCACATGATCACCTCAATAGATGCAGAAAAACCATTTAACAAAATTGACATCCATTCATCATAAATACTCTTAATAAAGTTAGCATAAGGTAACATCAGATCAGATCAGATCAGTTGCTCAGTCGTGTCCGACTCTTTGCGACCCCATGAATCGCAGCACGCCAGGCCTCCCTGTCCATCACCAACTCCCGGAGTTCACTCAGACTCACGTCCCTCAAATCAGTGATGCCATCCAGCCATCTCATCCTCTGTCGTCCCGTTCTTCTCCTGCCTCCAATCCCTCCCAGCATCAGAGTCTTTTCCAATGAGTCAACTCTTCGCATGAGGTGGCCAAAGTACTGGAGTTTCAGCTTTAGCATCATTCCTTCCAAAGAAATCCCAGGTCTGATCTCCTTCAGAATGGACGGGTTGGATCTCCTTGCAGTCCAAGGGACCCTCAAGAGTCTTCTCTAACACCACAGTTCAAAAGCATCAGTTCTTCGGCGCTCAGCCTTCTTCACAGTCCAACTCTCACATCCATACATGACCACTGCAAAAACCATAGCTTTGACTAGACGAACCTTTGTTGGCAAAGTAATGTCTCTGCTTTTGAATATGCTATCTAGGTTGGTCATAACTTTCCTTCCAAGGAGTAAGCGTCTTTTAATCTCATGGCTGCAGACACCATCTGTAGTGATTTTGGAGCCCAGAAAAATAAAGTCTGACACTGTTTCCACTGTTTCCCCATCTAGCGCTATGTATGACACACCCACAGCTAACATCATACCAATGGTGAAAAGTTGAAAGTTGTTCCACTAAGATCAAGAACAAGACAAAGATGACCACTCTTTTATTCAACATAATATTAGAAGTCCCACGCACAGCAATCAGAGAAAAAATTTAAAAAATAAAAGCATCCAAATTGCAAGAGAAGAAGTAAAACCATCATTATTTGCAGGTGACATAACACCATATAAAGAAAACTCTAAAGACTCCACCAAAATACTATCAGAAATAACAAACTAATTCAATAAAGTTGCAGGATACAAAATTAATATGTAGAAATATGTTCATTTCTATACACTAACAATGAACTATCAGAAAGAGAAATCAAGAAAATAATTCTTTTTCCCACTCAATCAAAAAGAATAAAATAGCTAGAAATATCTTTACCTTTCCCTCCACTCATACTCCACTCTTCATCTATGATTGTAATAAAGGTAGATAATGGCTAGAAAAAATAAAAAATTTTAAAACAAACAAGAGTATAATAAAGAAAAGTCCATGGCAAAAATTAAGAATGTGGTATACAAGAGATTAAATCACAAAATGACTAAGATTTAGGCAATTCTGCCTATTGGTTACTGATTATACTATATTCTTTCCTTAGGAAGTCCTACTGATTCTTCAAAGCCCAAATTAAAGATTGCCTTCTCACTAGAGTCTTCCCTGATAGCCTCCTATTCCTGCTACACTCATATAAGATTGGTCTCTCCCAGAGCATTATCTTTTTCTTATATCTCTTAAAACAAGGGCCACACTGTATTATCTATGTGTCATTCCTGATTGGAAACACCTTCTTCATCATTCAACCGTTCGTCAAACACTTGTTGAACACCACTTACATGGCTCACAGAGAGCATCTTTACCCCCATTCCTAGCCCTGGCAGCTAAGGCATGACCTATGCGAGGTGCTTACATTTCCTGTACAAATGAAGGAACAACTGGGCAATCAAATAATTCCATGAATTGACAGTATCGATGCAAGTTTAGCAAAGGAGGAAAACATTCTGAACACTTGGCACTCTAGAAATTTCTTATTTAATTGAAAACAAAACCAATCCACCTCATGACATCTCTGAAGTTTGTGTCACTTTCAGAAGTAGGCTCAGATGAGAATGTTTCTGGAGCAGCACTGAATTAACACAGGGATAATTGAAGGTAAGTTCTTTTTGCCCCCAACCATTAGCTCTTTATTATTTTACTTTAAACGTATTTATTATTTCTTTCTTGTAAGAGAATTCAAGAAAACCTAAAATTGGACTCCTTTCACCATTTAAAAATAATTTCTAATTTTTGAATAACATTTTTAAAATTAAAATTTGATCACTTTACTATCTTACTTGGGACAAGATGTCGATGACATTCTTTCAAAATAAAGGCAGGCTCCTTCAGATGGCTTTCACAGACACAGTCACTGCACCCAAGCTTGCTTTCTTTCCAATCTCTGCCCTCTCCACCTTTCTCTACTACAGCTGCACTGGTTTGCCTGCTACATTTCAAAGGGAAGCTGTTCCCACCTCAGGACCTTTGCTCATGCTTTCCCTCTGCTCCAAAAGTCCTCCAACTCCTATTTATCCTCAAAGTCTCAGGTTACACGTTACTTCCCTAGGGAAGACTTCCTGTTCTCTCCAAGCTAGAGCAGGCTTCCATTTCAAAATGGTCTCAGGATGCCAGTATTTTTTCCTTCAAAATTCTTACCCAACTTTTCATTAAATATATCCTTTGTGTAATTATGTTTGATTTCTGTCTTCCCCATGAGAAGGTAAGGTCCATAAGGAGCAGAAACTATGCACTGTGAACTGCTATATCTGCAATATTTAGAACAAGGTCTAGAACATACGAGATCATCAGTAAAGGTTACCTGAATAAACACAGAAATGAGCCTGCCCACAGAGCAGTTAAGATCATTGCCTGGGCCAATCAGTATTCCTCCTGCTGTTGCCATTCAGTCGCTAAGTCATGTCTGACTCTTTGAGACCCCATGGACAGTAGCCTGCCAGACCCCTCTGTGGGATTTTCCAGGCAAGAATACTGGAGTGGGTTGCCATTTCCTACACCAGGAGATCTTCCCGACCCTGGAATCCAACCCATGTCTCTTGTGTCTCCAGCACTGATAGGCAGATTTATACCATTGAGCCACCTAGGAAGCCCCAATATTCCTCCAGGACCACACAAATATTTTCTCTTGACAAAAAAATATTTATTTCTGCATTCGGGCAACAAATATTTGTTGAGAACCTGCTGTGTGACAGATTCTTGCCATCAGTGCCGATAGAGCCCATAACCAAGACCGTGACCTCATGGAGTTTATATTCTAGTGGGGAGACCCAAAATGAAGGAAGCACCAGTATTTTCTCTGAAAATATGTTTTTGTGGTGGTGGTGTCTTTTTTCCAAAAACTGACTTTTTTTGCTGTGAAAAAATAACAGCCACCATCAATTAAGCAAGTATTTGAGCTTAGCTTACCTTGGAATGCCCCTTCACACCAGCCAGTAAGAATGTGTATACGTGAAGACCTCTTTCCCGAGTGGAAAACAGACAAATAATATATTTCAGGGTTAATTTAACTTTTCAAATTACAAATTCATCTAAAGTGCCATCGCTGCCAGTGATAACTCACCGTGCTGCCAGCCTTTAAGTACTGTAGCGATGGGCTGTGTTCAACTCCTTAGGCACCCTTCTTAAAAGATGGCTACCCTGGGGTTTATAGCGAGCCTACATAATCATATATTGAAGCTTGGCTTATTTATTTCCATGTTTCTGAAGTCCCATTAATCACTTTTCTAAGATGGCCGACGTGTTACATAATTAATAAAACATAGGAGCTTAGGAAAAAAGCCCAGAGAGAGTGAGAGATTCAGACAAATGCTGAGAAATGGTGTCAATTTTTGGTACCACTGAAAATCTCAGTTTTCAGAAGATCAAGTCTTAACTGGAGTAATAGGAAACAATCATTTTTCTTTTTTTTTCCAACCCTCTCCTCGCTTTCTCTTGTTTGCTGAACTTAAGACGCTGGTCGGTGCAAATTCTTAACCAGGAAGAAAAGTACATATGCAGGGAGGGGAGGAGTAGTGAATAAAATCATTCATCCAACTTCTCATCATTTTGCCTCTGGTGACTGCCGGGTAATAGCTTGTCTGTGGTTCTGACCCAGTTCTGAAACCCTTCTTCTGGTGCTCCACCAATTAATCTAATGGTTCATTAATTGCAAACATCTGAAATCATTAGAACCTGATTGAGCACAGAAGCATCAAACCTTCCAAAGCTGTAAGTGCTTAAGCAGCAAATGGGCTCATTGCAAAAGAATGTCGATGTTTATAGTAGATGTAACCCAAACTCGGGTGTTCATTGACACATTGTTCCATTTGTATACAACCACCCTGGCATCTATCTGTTCAAGAGAGCATGATTTATCCAGTGCTATATCCTGGAACTGACAGGCCAAAGATTAGAGCTTAACCCAGATGAAAGCCGAGGCTGTGTGTATTCCTAAAACAAATATTTAGTATCTGACAAGCTCTGGTTAATATTAATTCATGATAGAAGGCAGTCAATTTAAGCTTAGTTCATGCCAAAATCTATTTGGGTTTTGTAAATCATTTTTTTCAGGATTATAGTGTAGAGAATCCAACAAAAAGAAGACTTCCCTAAAATTAGAACTCTGCAGACCTGGACAGAGCTTTCAGAAAGCATCCACCCCAGTTACAAACGGGCAATCCAAAAGCACGAAATCCTCCTGCAAATGTGCTTTGACTAGCACACGGTTTTAAAATCATCATCTGTAATTATGTGCCAAGTCTCAATTTCTGACTTTTCTTGCAGATGTGGCAATACTGGGTCCAGACCTTCTCACAAGGCAACAGTTGGCTGGGGCTGAGTGGAGGCGGGCCCTGTGGGAGATACACACGCTTTCATTTAGCCAGAGCCCCCCCTTCCTGCTGTTCACACACTCCCACACTCACCTGCCCACTGCCCATCTAACAGGCGGGGAAACGGCGTCTAGGAAGGGAGAAGGGCTGTCCAAGGACATGCATTCAGTTAGCATCAAAGCTGGGACTGTAACTCAGATCTCCTGATTCAACTTTATTTAGTTAGCAGCAGTCAATGCCATTCCATATTGATACACACATGGTTTTTGGAAGAAAAATAATCAACAAAAATTTTGGTGTTAGTTTTCAAAGACCATAGAGCATGCCTGGGTCATTAGCATTATTATCAGTTACTCTTCATTACAGCACAGTGTGTTGTTACTTCTGGAGCTTTGAAGATGGGTGATTTCACAAAACTGCTTTCCTGGTGGCTCAAACAAGTAAAGAATCTGCCTGCAGTGCAAGAGACCCAGGTTCAATCCCTGGGATAGGAAGATTCCCCTGGAGGAGGGAATGGCTACCCACTACAGTATTCTAGCCTGGAGAGTTCCATGGACAGAGGATACAGTCCATGAGGTGGCAAAGAGTCGGACACACCTGAGTGACTAACACTTTCACAAAACTGCAGTCCATTAAGACCTTTCTATCTGTGGGCACCTCTAATTTGGTTGGGCAGTGGCTTTCTACATTAGGGTATTGACACCCTTACCTAACCTTGTGCCAGTCCTGTAATAATAAGGACGACTACCATTTATTTATTATTAGACACTTGCTGTGTTCCAAACTGCCTATGCACTTTTCTCCTTAATATTCAGCACAGTCTTCAAAGATAAGTCCATTGTTCTCACTTTACAGTTGGAGAATTTTCAACTTAGGAGGACAAAACATCCAGCTTAGGATTACATATCTTGTGAATGACAGAAATGGGATTTGAAACCAAGTTGTTCCAACCCCAGTGTAGCACATGCCACACCAGCCGCTGCTGAGTTTCGGGGGTTTTCCCCTCTACTAACACACACAACAACAATGCCCCTGCGTCTTATGTCGCTCAAAGTAAGGAGGCAAAGAAATACAGGAGAGACACACAGTCGGGAAGGGGGTAAATTCTGTTAGCATGGGTTTTAAAAAAATGAATTCTTTGCATTTTTAAAATGTGTGTTGGAAGCATATTTCTCGGTATGCAACAAAAACATTTAGGCTCCCCTGTCATTTAGGTGAATTCTGTTTGCATGCTCTCTTCATGTAATACTGATGTTAATTTTTGGTTAAGTTTAATCTTATGAAGTATAAAGCAATTTGATAGAATAAGTAACCTTTCATTAAAGTTCAATACCATACTTAAGGAAAATGGGACCGTGTGCATTAATTGATAGTTGACAGCTATTATTTCCATGAAAACCTTTTATAGTAAAATTTCTATTTGATGGATTGGAATTTATAAAATTTGCATTTCACTGAGCTGGATTCAACTGGAAGTACTGGGGATGTGTTTCCTCTTTAAATAGTATTCCATCTTTACATTTTTATCAAACACTTATTAATGGATGGAATCTTAAAGAGTATAATACAGATTTTACTTAATAACTCAGGTTTATTAGTGCCTGAATACAAGTATTTCCCCCATATTTGACTTTGATTTTAAAATATGACTATTTATGAGTATTTTTATCTGTAGAGACTTGATTAGTACAGTTTGGGGCAAACTGCTTAATAAATTTTATTTTACTTTATTTTCATTTTTTAACTCACAATAAATTATATAAATATCGCTGGGAATTTTTCTTCCAGTCAGCAGTTTGGAAGAAATATTATCTCAGATTTGGTATATTCAACTTGAATTACAAAAATCATAGACTGGAATTATTCTATTCAGATCCTGTCACACTGTACCCCTACATATATGACGATCCTTGGGTGACCACTGAGATTCAGCCTGACGTCATATTCTAAGATTTTAACAGATGAGAAGGCATTACCACGGAAGCAATCTTTCCCCATTAATCCTGAACAAAGAACTAGCAAGATTTCCCATGGTTTTCTAGAAAGCACTTATGTTGAAGTTGCTATTGATGTATAAGAGATAGGAAGGTTGAGGCCAAGAACAGTGAAGTTACTTGAAAATGAACTAATTTAAGAATATGCCAAGATCGGAATGTGAGATCTTCTTCTAAAATGTAACCACCAAATTTAGGAAAGCCTTCCCTTCATGCTACTCCCAGTACCTGGAATGTCTTTCTCTTCCCCAGGTAGACCTGGTTCCATGACACCCTTCAGGGTTCAAGTGAAGTGCTCAGACGACACCCTGACCCACCCTCCTGTTACCTACCACTCAGAGCATACATGTGGTGACGGCTACACAATTATCTCAGTACTTTTTTGTTGCATGTCTCTCCCATTAAACTTTGGATCTCCATGAGGGCAAGGATGTATCTAATTTGCTCACCCCTCTATATACTCCGTGCATGGTATCAAATTAGTTCCAAGCAAATTGTTGAATGGATGGATAAAGACTCCTAAAACTCAGAGCTCAAAATTAATTTCTGCAACCACAAAGTAAACATCCTGTGAGACCAAGGATTCCTAGTTTGTATGAAAAGGCACAGCTTCTTTCTGTACTCTAAAAATTGGGAACGATAAATTTTAATAAGATATTTATATGAGCTCCTTATGATATAATAGAAATCAGAAGGTTAGGTGAAATCCAACCTTCTCAGAAATCCCATTCATTTCCCTAATAGCTACTTATGTGGTACCAGCCATGAATCCAAACCCACAGGACCCACAGTAGGTTCTTTTTTAATCATTTCAGTAAAAAAAAAACGACTCTCTTGTTTCCTCTCCCCCTCGGCGGCGCTGCTACCCCAGAAGGAATTCACCAGGAATTACTGAGCAACTTACTAAGCATGATAAAAGACACAGTGACATCTCAAATGATATCATTCATTCTAAACTACAACTTAGTGTGACATAAAGAGAACGTGAGAAAATTTCATAAGAAAATTGGACAACAATGCAATTCCTCAGAGAACTACTCTGTGTTCAGAGTGAAGGCCCCCATAGCTGAAGGGAAATAAAGCTCCTGTGAGCTATAAATTCCTGTCTTTTCAGAGAGCTTCTCTCATCTTGTGCTCCCTTTGAGTAAAAGAGTTCTTGGGGTCTTTTAGTATCTTTTCTATGGTTAGGATTATTTATATAAAGATATATCACCTCACTTTATGAACTAGAAACAAGAATTTACTAAAATGGATTAAAAATCTAATCACAGTTCCTGTAGATGCAATCTTGTCATCAAGCCAGAGCTAACATATATATATATATATATATATATATATATATTATATTTTTTTTTTTTAACAAGGGCCAGATAGTGAATATTTTAGGGCTTCCCAGGTGGCCCTAGTGGTAAAGAACCCACCTGAGAATGCAGGAGACATAAGAGATATGTGTTCAATCCCTGGGTTGGGAAGATCCCCTGAAGGAGACATGGCAACCCACTTCAGTATTCGTGCCTGGAGAATCCCATGGACAGAGGGGCCTGGTGGGCTACAGTCCAGGGTCGCAAAGAACTGGACAAACCGAAGAAACTTCCCCACAGGCACAGTAAATATTTTAGGCTTTACAGGCCATTCAGTCTTGGTCACAACTCAACACTGCCCTTGTAATATTGAAGCAGCTATAGATAATGCATAAATGAATTAACATGATTATGTTCTAATAAAGCTTTATTTATAAAAACAGATGTCAGGTTCACCGACTTTAGTTTATCAGCTTCTGATGCAGGCTAGAGTTTCTGGATAAAGCCTGATTTTCTAGTGAGGAGTTAAAAAGAACTCACACTGGGGATTGCATGGAATGCCCCCAACATTCTCCCTTCTACTGCTTCCATCCACTGATAGATGCCTGAAATCATACCTGAAAGGTTTCAACTCTTTTCTCGGTCATACATGAACAGGTATGCCCCCATGAGAGAAAAAAGTGCTGTGCAGTCAGATATGTTTGGGATACTGGATCAACACATTACAGCAGATTTATTTATTGAAGAACTTTCTAGAGCTTTTAATGTGCTAATGTGTCTTGAAAATAGAGGAAAACAAAGCATAATCATTTCCTAAACAATATGACTACAAAATCTTTTGTGGTAGCATTTGTAGGACTGTTTTCCACCAAACACAACTTGGGAAATGCTATTTTAAGTTAAGGGTGCCATTAACAGGGAGTGAAAAATAATAATAGCTATTATTTTCTGAGTCCTTACCCCATATGATTATATATGCACTATTTAATGTAATTCCTGAAAGCACCCTATTAATGATACCCTTCTTTACAGTTAGGGAAACTGAAACAGGTCAGGAAACTTCCTTTTGGTTATATAACTAGTAAGTGGCAGAACCAGGCTTCAAATGTGCATGTGTTTTTTTTCAAAACTTAAGATCCTAATTTCTATTAAATTTTAGAGGCACCACCATTTTAGTTTGAAATAAGGACTTCCTAGAACCAAAGAATTTCAGACCAAGAGGGACCATTAGAAATACAGCTTAATCCATGTATAGAGAAATAAATGTATCACTTAAAAGAAAAAAATCAAAGCCAAGAGAAAGGACAGGACTAGTCCAAGGACACTTAGTCCTCAAACTGTGGGATCAAAGCATCAAAGAATACTGCTTTTTATCTCAGTTTAATTCCCCTTCTAAAGACGGCTTTGCACAGATTTGCTCAATGAAGGAAGGAGAGAAAAAGGTTATATCAGTCAGGGTTATTTCATTTGCAAGAGGCAGAAAGTCTACTCATACTGACTTAAGCAGAAGAAGAATATTTTGGCCCATGCAAGTTAAAAGGAGAGAGACACCTGGCTTCAGGTAGGGGTTAATGCCGAAGGCACACAACTCACCCAGACCTTACAGTCCCCACCTCCCTGTGCTCGTGCTCACGTTTCCTTCTTCAAGTCAGGTTTTGTGTGGCAGTAAGACGACTGCCAGCAGCCACATGGCTGTATCCTCCCATGTTCAAATACAGGAAAAAATTAGGACAAAAGACCTGGGCCTGATTCTCATGTGATCAAATTAGACCATGTGGCCACACTGAACAAAACTGTGCTCAGAGTAATAACAGAAAATCAGAATTCAAATCATAAGCTAACTCTCTACATTGCCAAATATACCTTTAATCAAGAAGCCAGAATCAGTTGCATGGGTTGGGGGAGAGGGGAAAATAACTTTTTGAGAATAGTATCAAGGGTAAAATGGGTATATTAATACATACCTTAAAAGGTTGTTATAAGGATTAAAAAAGAAACAAAATATGTAAAGTGTCTACCATGACACCTGACAGATGGTAGGTGCTTGATCAATACGAATTTTTTTACACCTTAACTGCCATCAAAGATTGAATGCCAGCAGTATTCTCTTGCTATCTGATTCTGTTCTCATCTAAACAAAATGTTGTTCATGTTTTTAGGAATGAAGGGATCCAATAGAGCCAACAGTGTAGTACACAACAAGAAAATCACAACAATGGATTTGAATTATTCTCAGAACGGTTTCATCAAAATAAGAAAGTCTTTTTTCACCATAGAACAGTTTTTACTTGACGGTAATGTCTTCTAAAAATGTCAAGATTATAACAGCTTGTAAGAAGAGCCCAAAAAACAGACATTGAAAGAAAAATTCAAGCAAGCCTTTGAAAAATGCCAGCAGAACTACTCAAGGAACTGGAGGAGAAAAGGATGGATTCTGGAGGTATAGGAACCCAGAACTCCAAGTAGCAATTTCATCTATTTTTCTGCTAGACTTTCTAAAGAACTCAACTACATCAGTTCAGTTCAGTTCAGTCGCTCAGTCGTGTCCAACTCTTTGCGACCCCATGAATCACAGCACACCAGGCCTCCCTGTCCATCACCAACTCCCAGAGTTCACTCAAACTCATGTCCATCGAATCGGTGATGCCATCCAACCATCTCATCCTCTGTCGTCCCCTTCTCCTCCTGCCCTCAATCCCTCCCAGCATCAGGGTCTTTTCCAATGAGTCAACTCTTCGCATGAGGTGGCCAAAGTATTGGAGTTTCAGCCTCAGCATCAGTCCCTCCAATGAACACCCAGGACTGATCTCCTTTAGGATGGACTGGTTGGATCTCCTTGCAGTCCAAGGGACTCTCAAGAGTCTTCTCCAACACCACAGTTCAAAAGCATCAATTCTTCAGCGCTCAGCTTTCTTCACAGTCCAACTCTTACATCCATATATGACCACTGGAAAAACCATAGCCTTGACTAGATGGACCTTTGTTGGCAAAGTAATATCTCTGCTTTTCAATATACTATCTAGGTTGGTCCTAACTTTCCTTCCAAGGAGTAAGCATCTTTTAATTTCATGGCTGCAATCACCATCTGCAGTGATAAGTGGCCAAATTAAACTACAGCATCATTTAGTGAATGTTATATCTTAGTGATACTTCTAAATATGACTTAGAGTCTATGCCATTTTCAATAGCATCACCATCACTCTTTACCTAGTAGGTAAGAACTCAAGATTCCAGAAGAAATCAAATGTTTTTCTACATAACAAAAACACCTCACCAAAAAATGCAAGAAAATCTTGAAATTAGCAAAAGAAAACATGCTACAAACAGGGAAAAAAGAGGAGATTAACTACTAATTTCCCACCAGAAATAATGGAAGCTAGAAGATACAGGGATGGAATATCTGAAATGCTGAAAGGAAAAAAAATCAATTAACCAAGAATTCTATATCCAGCAAAACCAGCTGTAAATAATGACTTATTTTCAAAGAGTGCAGTGTGGAATAAGGAGAAAAGAGTAACTTTTCAATGAAGAGACTTGACAAACACTACCCCAGCTAGGTCAACATCAAGTCATAAATCATGTGGACATTATATACCCTTAATATAATGTGAAAATTACACTGTCCTCTTTCTCCAATAACCCATAATCCCAGTCTTATCAGAGGAAAACATTTGACAAATTCCAGTAAAGGAACATCCTACAAAATGCCTGACTAATCAGTTCAGTTCAGTCACTCAGTCATGTCCAACTCTTTGCAACTCCATGGACTGAAGCACACCAGGCCTCCCTGTCCATCACCAACTCCCGGAGTCCACTTAAACTCATGTCCATTGAGTCGGTAGTGCCATCCAACCATCTCATCCTCTGTCATTCCCTTCTCCTCCCACCTTCAATCTTTCCCAGCATCAGGGTCTTTTCCAATGAGTCCATTTTTCGCGTCAGGTGGCCAAAGTACTGGAGTTTCAGCTTCAGCACAGTCCTTCCAAATAAATATTCAGAACTGATTTCCTTTAGGATGGACTGGTTGGATCTCCTTGCAGTCCAAGGGACTCTCAAGAGTCTTCTCCAACACCACAGTTCAAAAGCATCAATTCTTCAGCGCTCAGCTTTCTTTACAGTCCAACTCTCATATCCATAACATGACTACTGGAAAAACCATGGCCTTGACTAGACGGACCTTTGTTGGCAAAGTAATGTCTCTGCTTTTGAATATGCTGTCTAGGTTGGCTTGGCCAATACCCCTCAAAATTTTCAAGGCCATTAAAACTTGAGGAAACAGGAAAGTCTGAGAAGTTAAAACAGCCAAGAATAGCCTAGGAAACAGGCTGACTAAATGTAATGTGGTATATTGGATGGGATTCTGCAACAGAAAGAGAACAAGTGATTAAAAACTAAGGAAAGTGAAAAACTATGGATTTTAGTTAATAATAATATATTACTATTTGCTCATTAATTGTAATAATTATGCTATTCTAACATGACTTCCCTGCTGGCTCAGACGATAAAGCGTCTGTCTACAATGTGGGAGACCTGGGTTCGATCCCTGGGTCGGGAAGTTCCCTGGAGAAGGAAATGGCAACCCACTCCAGTACTCTTGCCTAGAAAATCCCATGGATGGAGAAGCCTGGTGTCCATGGGGTCGCAGAGTCGGACACGACTGAGCGACTTCCCTTTCTTTCATATACACTGTTAATAACAGGGGAAACCAGGTGTAGAGCATATGAGACCTCTCTGTAGTAACTTAATTTTTCTATAAACCAAAAACTGCTCTAAAAAACAACTATTTTTTTAAAGTCACGATAAATTTAGAAGAACTAACCTCACACAAAATTTGTCCATAACAAAAATTAACTTTGAAATCACAACATATTAAGATTTGTAGAACACTGCCAAAGCAGGGCTTAGAGGGAACTATATGGCCATACATGTTGACATCAAAAAAATACATACAGTTACCATAGAATCCAGTAATTCCATTCTGACAGGGAAAAATGACAACACATGGCTATAATATTTACAACTGTCAAACAACCAACAGTCTGAAATCAATGATCTAAACTTTCACCTTAAGCAGCTAGTAAAAGAAGAGAAAATTAAACTCCAAGAAAGTAATAAAGTATCATAGAAAACTACTTGTAAAATATACATCTTGCAAGAGACTGGTATCCAGAATATATAAACAATATCTCAGTAAGAAGATAAACAGACCATTAAAAAATGTGAAATACTTGAGCACAGTCTTCATAAAATACACACACACACACACACAAATGACCAACAAGTACATGAAAGATAATGAAGCATCATGGGTCCTTAGAAAAACTGCAAATTAAAGTCACAATGAGATACCCCTTTAAATGTACCAAAATAGCTAAAGTAAAAATGATTAATAATACCAAAAATTGGGGAGAATGTAGAATACTTGGAGCCTTCAGATATTGCTGGTACAAATATAAAATGATACAGTCACTTTAGAAAACAGATCTGCAGTTTCTCAGAAAGTTAAAAATATATACACTTATCATACAATCCAGTAATTCCATTCTGAGGGAAAAGAATGACAACATATGGCTATAACAGTCAAGAAATGGAAACAACCCCAAAGCGCATCAATTGGTGAGTGGATAAACAAAATGTGGCATTATTCACACAATGGAATTTCAGTGAACAATAAAGAGAAATAAACTATTTATTGATACATATACCTGCTCTGAAAAAACATCTTGACACAAAGAATTCAAATAAAAATACAGTTTAACAGAAGGACAACAGGTATTATTGAAAATGAGCACTGACTGCAATCTCTTCAGCTTTCAAGAGCTGTCACATAATTTTTCATCCTAAAGAAGACTCCCTTTTTTGACCCAGGAAACCTCCTCTGAGCATAAAACTGAGAACTTGTAGATCATAGTATGGAAATCAAGAGTGAAATACAGAAACTGCTAAATATGTTCACATAAGAAAAGAAAGATAAGGGCAAAGGAAGAAGGCCGCAAAGATGAGATGCTTAGACAGCATCACTGACTCGATGGACATGAACTTGAGCAAACTCCGGGGGAGAGTGGAGGACAGGGAAGCCTGGCATGCTGCAGTCCATGGGGTCACAATGAGCTGGACACACTTAGCAAACAAACACCAACAAAGAAAAAAAAGGAAAGTCATGGCCTTTTGTTGGCAATTTTAGAGGCTGTGAGGTGAGGCGTCTAACAGAGAAAAAAAATGTGATATTAAAAAGGGAAGAAAATGGAAGATGATCCCAAGAAACATACCAGGCATTCAGAGGGGGTCAGGCTGCCGGAAATTCCACGTGGCAGGAAAGGCCCTAAATGCCGAGAATCCACGACAGCATGTGTTGAAACACCTCCGTCACTCAGCACTTCCTGGGGCTTTCCTCCATTGCCATGCTCTGTTCTAGGCACCAGGGATACAAGTCAGCCAATAAAATAACAAATCACCTGGAGGAGACTCTCAACAGTGTGTGGCTGTTCTGTGTGCTGGGTTGTAATTTCCCTTCACCCCAAACCAGCAACAAAATTCTGCTCTGAACAAAAGCATTGTTTTAAGGGTGCATTAAGGGATGAGGACAACAGAGACTGCCCAACGAGATTGAAAACGATACCAGCAGGTGAGATGACAGTCACAGGAGGGAGGCACAATGGTTAAAAACAGATGCTGTCAGACAGACAGACAGCAGCAGACTGACCCAGGAAGCCTTAGAGACCTCAAGGAGGCGTTAGTAGATCTGCATTACGAAGTGGTAATAGCTATGGCTATTCACCAACATTTCAGTGCCTCTCCTTTCAGGAAAATGACGTAACGGCATGCCCCTGCTGCATTCAAGTTCACTGGCTTTAGCCTATGGACTATGCTGAACAGAAGTGGAATGCATCACTTTCATGGTGATACCATTTGAAGAAAATGAATAAACAGCCATGTCCTCCTAAGTTCCTCTGCCATGGCAACCAAAAACCACGCAGTTGTAAAGCCTCTGTCAGCCAGCTTCTCGCAGTGAGGAGAAGAGCCCCCGGCTAACTTGAAATCAACATAGAACATGAGCAAGAAATCAACCTTTGTTGTTCATAAGCCACTAAACGTGGGGGTGGTTTATTACCGCAGCACAACCTAGCTTATCCTGGCTAATCCAAGTAGATTGAGTCAGTCTGCGTGGATATCTTAGGAAAGCTGTGGGACCCAGGGATCCCAGAGATTTTTTTTAAAGATCTTTTTAAAATAACAGAGTCCTCTGAAGGAACTAGGAAGAGTGTGCTTTCAGATGCCAGATGGGAACAGATGAGAACATAAAAGCAGTAAATTCAGCCCTAAGGATTCTGGAAGGTACGGCAAGCAGCATGACAGGTATGCTTGTCTTTTTCTGACAGGAAAAAGTATACACCTTCATTCAGAGACAATACTTTTTATCCCCCTAGAACTAAATTCAAGCTGGATTTGTCCTCTGGGGATTTGTTTAAAGGATGAGGAGCAGAGTGAACAACATCTCCCGCCACAAAATCACCGAAACGTTGTAAAACTGCGGAGTCCTTTCAGTGAACCCGTTGAGGAGTAAAAAGCACCACTGGAAACGGTGAGCTGGTGAAGGCATTTTTCAAGAAAAGCTAAGACAATGTGGACAAAGCAAGCTGCTTTCAGATGACCTAAGGCAGGGCTACCCAGCTCTAGTCTTGGCTAAACATTTTCACAAGGTTGTTCTCATGGCCACTTGCTCCCTGTCATATTCAGTTACTAAATATTGTCTTTAAATTGATTCCATTGATTTACTTCATTAGATATATTTTAAAAGAAAAAACTGGTTCGAAGAGTATAAATTGAACACCAGTATCCTTAGCCATACATATAAATTGAAAACCCTCATAACAATACATACATATGAAAACAGAATAATGCATAAAATTATCCCATTTTATCTGGAGAATGTAACTTGCCAAAGTTTATAAGCCTGAGGCTTGCCTGTGGATAAAGGGAGACTTACAAAATGATAGCACCAACCTGAGTCTTTCTCCTTCACTAACCAGAAATAAGGAGAATTATAGAGAGAATAATCTTAAGACGAAACATTCAACATACTACCAAAAATCACCTCAAGTATTTGTAGCGTGTGTCCCACATTTGGGTAGATGCTATCATGGTGGCCGTGAAAATGAGCCTCTTAGGCTCCTGTCAAAGGGGCGGCACGTGAGGGACAAAGCCAGGAGCTGTACTGGGAAGGCCGAGCTCCCACTGAGACCCTGCTTCCCACAGGCTGCTGCCAACCAGGGCCGCGCTGAGTCACTCAGGCGTGTCCGACTCTTTGCGACCCCGTGGACTGCAGCCCGCCAGCCTCCCGTGTATATGGGACTTCCCAGGGAAGAACATTGGAGTGGGTTGCCATTTCCTCCTCCAGGGGATCGTCCTGACCCAGAGATCGAACCTGAGTCTCTTGCATCTGTCTCCTGTGTTAGCAGGTGGGTTCTTCACCACGAGTGCCAGCTGGGAAGCCCTCCCAGCCAGTGACTGAGGCCCAGCACAGGGAAGGTATGGTTGTCCTGTAGCTGAAGCTGTCCTCTGACAGGTCGCTTTGTCAAACATGCTTAGAGCTGCACTGCGCTTTGAGAGGCTTCCTTCCATCCCACATCTCTCCTTCACAAGGACCAGACCCGCAGCTCACACTGGTGGCCCTCCCAACATCTCTCCAGGACCCTCCTCATTTTTTTAATAGGCTCAGGTAGGTCTAACCCTACCTCTGCATCTCAGAGAGTCTCAGCTCGCCTGTTGACCTTTCCAACAGCATCTTCTGAAGACTAAAGGAACGGGCAGGAAGGTGCTCCACTAGCTTGCTTTGTCCTAGCATCAGCTATCTCAAGTAAATCTCAAGCTACTCTTCCCCAAAGCAGACACAGAACAGATAGCCTATACTGTCGACTAAAGTAAAGGCTGCCAAGATCTGTGTATAGGGATTAGGGAAGACAAAGCTGACATTTTGTGGTAGAAGTTTAAGAGCTGCACTTCCATTCTTCTGTCAAGCATTAAGCAAACATCCACTTATGTGTTAAGATCCAACTCAAACACAACCTGCTCTGAGAAATTTTCCCCAATCTGACCAGCACAGGTCCTTTCTGTCTCTGCCTCCCCAAAACGCGTTAGCCCTTTCTTTCCTGAAAACATTCACCACATTACATTGCAATAAGAATCATATTTTATGACTCTTATCAGGTTGAAAAGTCAGAGCCTGGAGCAAAGATTATATAAGGAAAAATTTTCTTTCAAAATCCTCTAGAAAGGTCCCATGATACAGATGGACATGCACTTTCTCCATGAGTCCATTATAGCTAGTTTTTCCTCCAGCATTGGAAAAATCACTGTTTTTGGTTAAGCACTTCATAAAATAGCTGGCTTGCATTTAAAGACCACATTGCATGAAAAATAGAAAAATGTTGAATTTTTAACTGCCAGAATCGCCCTCCACACAAGAAGACATCCCACGAGAGGGTTCCTGAGAAAACCCCAGTTTCTTATCCCCACCTCGCACTCCAGCTGGAGTCCGCATCTATTGAGCTGAATGACAACTCTGACTATTTAAATAATTCTTTCTTTCTCTTACTTTGCATCCTTTGTGTCCAGCTGACTTCACAGAGGTCAAAGCCAGTACCTACTATAATATCTGTCTCGATAGAGTCCGCTTGACTGGAGCCTTCCTAACACCTACCACTGTGTGTGCACAACTGGTGTTAAATACGCGAGCGGGTGAGGGGCGGCCGGAGAGAGAGGGGAAAACAGATGCAAGAAATGGACACCAAGCAAATTCATCCCTTGAAGGTGTCTTGGGTTGATTTTCCCCAGAAGGAGACCCCAAACAAGGGTTTGAATGGAGGGTGATCCCAGGAGCAAGAAGAAGGGAGACGTGACCGTGAACACAGAGCAGAAGCCCCACATGAACAGTGAGTGAGCGAGCAGGTGGCCGCTGCGGGAGCCTGGGGCTCACTTCCGCAGAGAATTTCTGCGCTCACCGTGGAGCACAACTCAGACGTCTCAAGAGTCAAGGAGGTTGGAAGATTTATCTACCCACTCCACCCGCATGCATAGGCTAACACTCCCATGGTGAAGAAATCCCTCAGGCTGAGATCTGAGATGGGTGAGATAAGGAGCCTAGATCCCATCAGACATCCATGGTCACAGAAGGAAACGGTGTTCTGTCGCTTTTATTTCAATCTATGCTCATTTTATCTCCAGTGAAAATAATTTTACTCTAATTCCAGATGTCAATTAGAGCAAGGACACCAGAATTCGAATGCCTTGGGATTCTGATGTTTTTTCCTTTGCAAAACATTGCTTTCTTTATGACTGCAATTTAACAGTGAGCCCAAACTATGTCACCTGTGTCTCACACGAGCCATCTCTTGGTAATCAATGTATGAATGAGTGCTTTGGTTTTACAGCAATTTTTGAAATTAAAAAAAAAACCTATTTGTAACATTCTAATTTCACTCAGTTTAAATGTATATAAATATCTAAACTAAATCTATAAATTTGTACAGTTTCCAGCAACTAGTTGCCCAGTATTCTTGACTGTTAACATCATTCACATGTAAATGTTTACACTAAGCAAAATTTTCTATCAGTTAAAACAAATCTACAGAGTAAAATCAAGATTTTACAATCTTGAAAAGAATTCTCTCTCATCATCCATTAAGAAGTTTTCATGAGGAAATGTTTGTTAAAGGTAGAAGTTAAAGATCACAAGATCATGAGGCAAGCAGCCTTTCCTTTAAATTTGCACATACATACCAACAGCTGAGTGTTATAAATAGAGGGCTGGAGAAGCTAGAAGACAAATTACATAATTCTGATTCAATGCCCTGGATTTGGGCAGCCTATTCTGAAATTGTGAAAACCAAAATGGAGACTTTTCTTCTACGAACAGTAGAAAATGGATTTAGAACATTTATGTTTTCGTTACATTTTTGAGCATCTGTATTTCCTAGCCTATTCTTTGACCTAAGCCCCAAATAAAGTTCTTCCCTGCAAGTTTTTGTGCAGATAGTGCACTGGAGTACTAATTCTCCTCATTAAAACCCTAGTCCACGCCAGGGTCCAGTGTGTTGCAAAGTTCAAAAAGGTATGCTTTCCAAAAGCTGAAATCCCCGATCTTTTTATTCGTGCTGGTGAGAAGGAAAAGGTGAGCTCACTCCCTCTGGGTAGATGTCTCGACCTTCAGCAGCCCTTCGTGACGCCTCCCTTCCGTCTCTGCCCTTGAGGGTCATATCCCTGCCCTAGACCTTCAGTACTGCCTCAAAGAGCCTTTCTTGCTGCTGCTGCTAAGTTACTTCAGTCATGTCCGACTCTGTGCGACCCCATAGACTGCAGCCCACCAGGCTCCCCCATCCCTGGGGTTCTCCAGGCAAGAACACTGGAGTGGGTTGCCATTTCCTTCTCCAATGCATGAAAGTGAAAAGTGAAAGTGAAGTCGCTCAGTCATGTCCGACCCTCAGCGACCCCATGGTCTGCAGCCCACCAGGCTCCTCCGTCCATGGGATTTTCAAGGCAAGAGTACTGGAGTCGGGTGCCACTGCCTTCTCTTAAACAAGGCCAATTTTGAAAACTCCCAGATGCCTCTGTTATCTTAAGGAATGCTATCATGCATTTTGTGGTGAATTTGCTTCTATTGTGACCACTCCCTTGAAACAGGATGGACCCCCACCCAAGACCTGGTTTGAATGTGAAGACTCTGCACACAGGCCAAGAAGGGATGAAGAGGAATACTAATTGCAAGATGAGGCCTCCAGGGGCAGCGGGGGAGGCTCTCAAGGAGGTCCAAAGGCCTCAAGAGAACAGGGAAAGGCAACTGACGCGGGGTTTTTACAGTAGTTAAAGGGTGGGCCCACAAGAGGGTTTCCACCTGTAGCTTAGAGTTCCTTCTGACAACAGAGCAGGAATTGCCTGGGCTTCCTTATCAGCTCGCCAGATGTGGGCAGATGGCGGAGGATGGGTGAATCGAGGAAGTGGAGTCAGACCCTTCATCACAGCTTTCCTGTCCAATCAGATTTTCATATACTCATGTAAGCACAATAGATGATGTAACTGACAGTTTAACTGACAGGGTATTTCCTGCACACCAGCCAGGCGCTATTCACATGTCATTTCCCTGAATTCTCACAGACACCTTAAGAGTTCGTGCCTTAGTTGGAGTTCCCCGTAAAGGAGAAAAGGAGTCATCTCTTTGCAAAGTTAGGGCAGGAGCACAGTGAAGGAAAGGGCTGCTCTAGTAGCTCAGTCAGTAAGGCATTTGCCTGTAATGCAAGAGATGTGGGTTCGATCCCTGGGTCAGGAAGATCCCCTGGAAAAGAGCATGGAAACCCCCAGCAGTATTCTTGTCTGGAGAATCTCATGGACAAAAGAGCCTGGCAGGCTATAATGCGTGGGGTCACAGAGACTCGGACACGACTGAAGCAGTAGATCACACACACACGCACACACACCCCTAGTGAAGGAAAACCTAATAAAAATGCTATAACAAGCTGGTTACCACCATGGGGGTCTGGAACTCAGTATAACTCAGGACCTTTTGAGAGACATGTGGGACAGAGAGACATGTGGGCCATACTCAATGATGTCCTCCTGGGGGGGTGAGGCTGCTGTTTATCCACCAACTTCCATCCTCACTGTTGGGAGATCACCAAACCTGGGGGCATCACCTCCAGAATTCCCAGGGGTGCAGAGAAAGCCTTCCAGCAGAGAGATGCTGGTGCTTGAGGTGAGACGCTATCAGCACGTATGAGAACAGTTCTCTGATCAGAAGAGGACTTCCAAGGCGCAGCCACAGAGACACAGGAAAGGCAGCCACTGTCTACCTGCAGAAAGAAACTAGCATTATCCCCATTTCACAGATGGGGATCTGAAAGCTCAAAGAGGATGAAGAAGGCTTTCCAAGATCATAAAGACTGGGAACTAAGACGCAAGGCTGTATGACTCCTGAGCCATATTCATACGCGAAGCGGACTGATACAAAAGGGCACTGCTACCAGAGAATGGAACTGAAATAGCAGAGGCAGTCTGACAGACTGGCAAGAACATGTGCTCCTAAGTCAGACTGTATCATTTCAAATAACACTGCCACTTACTAGCGTGGCAACCTCGGAACGTCTCTGTGCCTGGGTTTTGTCATCTATACAATGGAGATAATTGTTGCACCTTCAACTCATGGTTGTCTGGTGCCTCGTAAATCCCTTTTAGTATACATTTGGCTCAGCGTCAATATCTTGATACCTGATTTTCATCCCAAACCTATAGTTTTAGGAGATAATTTGTCTGACCTGGTTTACTTTCTGGAAACCTTTACGTATGTGTGTTAGTCGCTCAACTGTATCCGACTCTGTGTGACCCAATAGACTGTAGCCCGCCAGGCTCCTTTGTCCATGGGATTTCCCAGGCAAGAATACTGGAGCGGGTTGCTGCCAGGGTCCAGCCCCGGCTGATCCAGGGTATTCGAAGGGGAGACGGCTTCGGTGACTATTTAAATATTCATCAAAGATATAAAGAGTAATAGAATGAGGATAGCCCAGTAGGAAAATTCAGTGGAGAAAAGAGGCTGAGTAACTTGGTTTATGCGGGAGACCAATAAAACTTCAAGACGAGAAGCTTGCACCACTTACGTAGGCCGCAGGCATCCTTCCGTTCTCCTGAAGGAGAGGAGACACTGAGGCCTCCCTGGTCGGATCTTAGAAGCCCAGGCATAATTAGTAAGCATGGCGGGTTCCACGCTCCAGGTGGAGACTCAACCAGAGTGAGAGAGAGAGCGACATGGGGAGACCAGTCTTTCAAGGAACGGATCCCAATTCTTTATTTTCCAGAGTCTGTTTTTATACACTGAGATGTTATACAAAAGTCACGTGGGGACAGCAGTCCTGACTTTTATCAAAGTCAGGTGCTTCACACAAATGTATACAGAGGTCTTAGGGGTGTTACATCATCTTCTGGCCAGGGGGGCCTGCTGGCAATTTATGACCTCTCCTAGTGACAGTGGTCAGTCAACCAGGACACTTATTTCTCCAGGGGTGATTATTCTTAAAACAGACGCCACCCAAATAAAGTTACATTCCTATAGGGTGAGGGTGTAGTGGGTTTTAGTTAAGGAAAGAATTTACTTAGCCTAAGGTCTAATGTGATTTATATATCAAAGGTTAACACTTATTTCTTCTATATATTCATTAATGTGTGTAAGGGCAGGGGATGTGGAGTCTTAGCAACAAACATTGGCTCAACAAATGAAAAACCCTTCACCAATACAATTTCTAATCAGCCCACTATACTTATACTAATGGTTTTCTAACTTTTCTAAGGAACCTGTTTTTAGAAGGTTTAAAGCATCTCGTGCCTCTCACGGTTGGGAGGCTGTGAGCAATCACATGTGGCCGGACGAGCCTGTCAGGCAGGCTAGAGAACCTTCAGAGGAGTTTGTAGGTTAAAACACTCTTTTCACGCCCAGGAGTTTTTATTAACTGGAGCTCTAGGTTAACTCCTTCTCCAAAAGAGGTGGTGGGAGACAGCCCCCCATAAAGTCAGAGGTGTAGGGGAGAGCACAAAGTAGTAAAGTAGGCAGGCTCTGGTTATGGGGGTAGATGCTCGAGAATTTCCAGGGGGACTCCTGAGGCTCGATCCTGCCTTTGCATATGTTGAGCCTCCTTCCTCATGACCTTTGTCATGGGTGGAGTGCCTCATGCCATCCTCCAACATCTTGCCATTTTCTTCTCCACCGGATTGTCCCAACTCAGGGACTGAACCCAGGTCTCCTGCATTGCAGGCAGATTCTTTACCATCTGAGCCACCAGGGAAGCTCTGTATATGATGTATGTATGTATGTATGTATGTATGTATGTGTGTGTATGTGTGTGTGTGTGTGTGTGTGTGTGTTTAGGCATTCTTCTCTTTTTCATGTCACTTTCTCAGTCTTTCACTGTTTTCTGCCTAAACTATCAAAATAAAAGTATTCCGTGGACCCAAATCCTTCAACTTGCCCTTTTGAGGGGAATCCAACAACTATGTGGTACAGAAATTATTGGAAATATATATATAACTGTAAAATATATAAATATGTGTGTACCATATGTATGGGCTTCTCAGGTGGCGCTAGTGGTAAAGAACCTGCCTGCCAATGTAGGAGATGCAAGAGATGCAGGTTCGATCCCTGGGTTGGGAAGATCCCCTGGAGGAGGGCATGGCAACCCACTCCAGTATTCTTGCCTGGAGAATCCCATGGACAGAGGAGTCTGGCGGTCTACAGTCCATGGAATCACACAAAGTTGGACATGACTGAAGCGACTTAGCACGCACACAGCACCATATGTATATATGAGGTAAGAAAATTAGTCCAGTCAGGTCCAGGTTGGGTTTATTGTTTATCTCTGATCACTCAGCAGATGGGATTTACAAGACTTGTCTTTCTCAGTGTCAGACTTTCTACAGGCATCAGCAGAATTCTACCTAGCACAGTTCTTTACTCAAGGATTTAATTAGGCAAAACACTGGGTTAAGGGAAAGCAGGTAAAAACCCAAGTCAAATAAAACCCACAATTCCTGGATACTTAGTATCTGGAGAGTTCCTGGGTCCTCACGTGGACACAGCACTGCTTTCCCACTGGACCATTCTCATCCCTGTTCAAACCCTCCTCTGTGTGAATGAGTGAGTGAGTGTGTGTGTGTGTGTGTGTGTGTGTGTGTGTGTGTGTGTGTGCTGAGATAGCTGGAGATTATCTAGGAGATAACTGTTATTATCATTCTCATTCCATATTTGTGGAGGCTAAGCTATACCAGTAGAAGGCGATGGCACCCCACTCCAGTACTCTTGCCTAGATAATTCCATGGATGGAGGAGCCTGGTGGGCTGCAGTCCATGGGGTCGCTAAGAGTCAGACATGACTGAGCGACTTCACTTTCACTTTTCACTTTCATGCATTGCAGAAGGAAATGGCAACCCACTCCAGTGTTCCTGCCTGGAGAATCCCAGGGATGGGGGAACCTGGTGGGCTGCCTTCTATGGGGTCGCACAGAGTCGGACGTGACTGAAGCGACTTAGCAGCAGCAGCAGCAGCAAGCTATACCAGGAATTGGACTGACTTCCATCACATTTCATGAACTTCTTTCAAATGGTTCTGTTGGCCATTTGCATTATGAATAATTAATCCAATGAAAATCAACATTCCAAGACCAGTCTTGGGATATCAAATTTGAGGTTTCCTAAATGGTCCCACATCCACGTACTTATCCACAAAAATCACCACAATCCTGATTTAAAGTCACCTAAGAAACACAATGCCAAAGAATGCTCAAACTACCGCACAATTGCACTCATCTCACACACTAGTAAAATAATGCTCAAAATTCTCCAAGCCAGGCTTCAGCAATATGTGAACCGTGAACTTCCTGATGTTCAAGCCGGTTTTAGAAAAGACAGAGGAACCAGAGATCAAATTGCCAACATCTGCTGGATCATAGAAAAAGCAAGAGAGTTCCAGAAAAACATCTATTTCTGCTTTATTGACTATGCCAAAGCCTTTGACTGTGTGGATCACAATAAACTGTGGAAAATTCTGAAAGAGATGGGAATACCAGACCATCTGATCTGCCTCTTGAGAAATCTGTATGCAGGTCAGGAAGCAACAGAACTGGACATGGAACAACAGACTGGTTCCAAATAGGAAAAGGAGTTCGTCAAGGCTGTATATTGTCACCCTGTTTATTTAACTTATATGCAGAGAACATCATGAGAAACGCTGGACTGGAAGAAACACAAGCTGGAATCAAGATTGCTGGGAGAAATATCAATAACCTCAGATATGCAGATGACACCACCCTTATGGCAGAAAGTGAAGAGGAACTCAAAAGCCTCTTGATGAAAGTGAAAGTGGAGAGTGAAAAAGCTGGCTTAAAGCTCAACATTCAGAAAACGAAGATCATGGCATCTGGTCCCACCACTTCATGGGAAACAGATGGGGAACAGTGGAAACAGTGTCAGACTTTATTTTGGGGGGCTCCAAAATCACTGCAGATGGTGACTGCAGCCATGAAATTAAAAGATGCTTACTCCTTGGAAGGAAAGTTAGGACCAACCTAGAGAGCATATTCAAAAGCAGAGACATTACTTTGCCAACAAAGGTTCATCTAGTCAAGGCTATGGTTTTTCCTGTGGTCATGTATGGATGTGAGAGTTGGACTGTGAAGAAGGCTGAGCGCCGAAGAATTGATGCTTTTGAACTGTGGTGTTGGAGAAGACTCTTGAGAGTCCCTTGGACTGCAAGGAGATCCAACCAGTCCATTCTGAAGGAGATCAGCCCTGGGATTTCTTTGGAAGGAATGATGCTAAAGCTGAAACTCCAGTACTTTGGCCACCTCATGCGAAGAGTTGACTCATTGGAAAAGACTCTGATGCTGGGAGGGATTGGGGGCTGGAGGAAAAGGGGACGACAGAGGATGAGATGGCTGGATGGCATCACTGACTCGTTGGACGTGAGTCTGAGTGAACTCCGGGAGTTGGTGATGGACAGGGAGGCCTGGCGTGCTGCGATTCATGGGGTTGTAAAGAGTCGGACATGACTGAGCAACTGATCTGATCTGATCTGATTCAATATAACCCCCTCAAAAAGGTTTTTTTAATCATTTATTTAAATTGGAGGATAATTGCTTTACAATATTGTATTGCTTTCTGCCATATATCAACACAAATCACCCATAGGTACACATATGTTCCCTCCCTCTTGACAGAGTTCCATACAACCCTATAGAGGTATCTTTGGATACTCAAGCCAAAAGAAGGCAAGCAGGCAGAATATGGGGCTTCCCTGGTGGCTCAGTGGTAAAGAACCTACCTGCCAATGCAGGAGAGGAGGGTTCCACTGCTCGGTTGGGAAAGTACCTTGGAGAAGGAAATAGCAACCCACTCCAGGATTCTCGCCTGGGGAATCCCATGGACAGAGGAGCCTGGTGGGCTACAGTCCACTGGGTCACAGAAGAATAGTTTAGCGACTAAACAACAACAACAAGGCAGAATATGCACTAAAAAGAAAACCTTTTATTCCGCTGCTGAAACAGTCAGCCACAAACTGCTTATCAGGTGTTTTTCTTTTAATAAAGCAAATCTTCAGAGAGTTTAGCTTAGAAATAAATCTTCTTTCATCAGAGGCTATTTCTATCTCCCTTTAACACCAAGCAACACCTTCACCTTCTGTCTTTTGTATTTTCTAACAGATTCTGCAGTAAGTCAGGGTAAGACGAGTGTTATCATCCTACCTTGGATGAGATTCTCCAAGCTGAGCCTGCATTTGTGCTGCATCTTGAGAAAGAGAGGTATGCCCTGGAGGCACGCAGGGGATGCTATGGTTAATTAACTAATTTACTCAATCAAGTTTAACAGTGGTTTTAACTTTAATGAGACCATTACATTTTAATATGGAAATAACAGCCTTGTATCCTTAACAATCCCCACAGTCCGCAAATCCACCTCCCTCTTCCGCCCACCGTGCCCCAGAGTTGACGTTGATTTGTGAACCTGAACGCCTGAGTGTAACATCCAGAACTTGTAATACACATGTACAGGGTCCATTACAGACACAGCCCACGTCAGCCACTGCTCTGCCTTCTGATGGCCCCCGACATACAGTCAAAGTTTTATCAATGGCAGAGTCCTTTCAAGATGAAAGTGCAGTGGGGGCTTTGGATACCCAAAACTGGTATGAGCGAGGAAGAAAGGCAGACAGGATCAGAAAAATCCCAAGGAGAGAAGCTAAAGGAAATGACCACACACGCCCCCTAGTTTCTATTGTCTTGGGCAGACCTACCCTGGAGCTGCCACCCCCAACTTGGGTTGCATTTAATTAGGCTCCTCTAAAGACCAGTAAATCATCACTATAATGGCTTTCCGAGCTCTTCTGATTGAGAATTTTTTTTTTTTAATTCCAGATACAGTACTTTGGAGATTAACTACGAAAAGTTTTACAAGACGGTGAAGGTAATGAATCATGAATTCTGTAAGGGTAAACCCAACACGCTGAGACCAAGTACAGCTGTCTTATATTTGCTCTGTGTGCATTTTGCTACCCGTAATTTTGTCATCAATTTTCATCTTTTGTTTAAACATATTTGTCTTTTGGACAAGATAGGTCATATTTCATAGGTTTGATGAATTTTCTCCTTGGTCCAGTTTTACAGAATTTGCACTTAATTAATTGCCCAACCTTTAATTCGACAGACTGTTTTTAATGGCTATGTAGTTTCAAAAGCATATACACAGTGGAATTTCGAAAAAGTAATTGTTTTTGTGTCACTTCCAAAGAAAGTCACAATTATTAAAATGTGTAAATAATTTGTCAAATGCGCAATGGGCAATAATTAGGAAGATATCAAATAAACCTTTAATGGATATTTTTAATTTGGTGTTCAGCAGGACTATTTTAAATAATGCAACAAAATATGTCATTTCTCGCCTCAGGACTATAGAAGCCAAATCCCAATGTGAAAATGCACCTTTCAATTGCAGAGACTGGGTCATAATAGAGGTGACACTCACAAAAGATTTTCTAGGTCTTAGCAGAGCTGTAAATAGGGAGCCCCCCCCCCAACCCGGCAGACAGGACAGAATCCAAAAATCTGCCTATCAAAAGCATCATTCAAGCCACAAGGCTCGGTAAAAAGCAGGCAGGAAAAGAAGAGACAAAGGTCAGCTGTCGATTCTTTATAAATGCGTCGGTGCTGTCAGTCTGCAGAGAACTGCCATGTTTCCCTAGCAACTTTGTGTGCGCAGATGCACTTCGCACTTTTTTTCCCCTTGTTATTTTCAGACCGTCTTTTTGTACCGTGGACTATTTCGAATGTATTCTTTCAGTTACACAGGCCTTTTTATTAAGAGGATTAGAGCCTGACATTTTTTTGGAAAGGAAGTTCACTGAATTTGGGGCCATAAAAACCAGAGTTCAGTCTTTAGTCAGATTGCAGATAAAAAGCAGGAGGGAAAAAGGCTGGGTTGGAGAAAATGCATTAGCCCAAGTGAAAGCTGAAAGGATCCAGTTTCTAGAAATTGGAATCCGAGAGCCCATGACATTCCTGAACGGTATTGTGTCATCTCTTTGAAAGAAAAGTTAAGCAACGCTTCCGAGTGGACTCCACCCTGTCTTTTATGTTCCCCCTTCGATTCTGTGATTGTTCCAGAGCTCAGAGTCAAGATTTAATTTTGATTCATCTGTTCCTGCTTGTCTATTAGTGGCAGGGAAAGGACATTTACCAAGTTCTGCTGTTTCATTAATTCATCCACACATGGATTGGACACTTGCGCATCACCAGGCTCTGTGCTGTGCATTCTGCAGGGGTCTGCAAACTTTCTGTCAAGTGCTAGCTAGTAAATACCTTAGGATCTGCAGGCAGGTCATACAACCTTTGTCGCAACTAAGCTCTGCTCCTGTGGCTGCAGCGGCCACAGACAGTCCATGAAAGACTGGGCGTGACAGTGTGCCAATAAAGTTTTCCATATGGACACCAAAACTTGAATTTCACATAATTTCCATACGTCACTGAATATCATTCTTTTGATTTTTTTAACCATTTTAAAAAAATCTTAAAAGCTTGTTTTCTACGTTTGTGAGTCTGTTTCTGTATTGTAAATACACTCATTTGTATTATTTTTTAGATTCTACGTGTAAGTAACATAACCCTTGTTTTTCTCTTATTTCAGTCAGTGTAATAATCTCTAGGTCCGTCCATGTTGCTGCAAATGGCGATATTTCATCCCTTTTAGTTACCAAGGGAAAAGGGAGGAGGAAGGGACAAAGCAGCAATATTGGATTAACAGATTTATACTGCTATGTATAAAACAGGTAAACAAAAAGGATTCACTGAATAGTGTAGGGCACTCATATAATATCTGTAATAACCTATAATGGAAAAGAATCTGAATATACATATATGTGTAACTGAAACTAACACAATATTGTAAATCAATTCTAACTAAACAAAAAAAAAGAAAGGAAAAAGGAGGGGGGGGATAACAAAAAATCACAAAAGAAAAAAAGGAAAAAGCACTGCGGGATTTGTCCCGCGGGCCAGGTTTCCTGACGCCTAGTATAGAGGCAGGGGCTTTGCTGTCAGGACACTGACAATACGAAGGGACGCAGGAAAGGCGTAAAAGCATGAAGCAAGACGCCACCAGGCTCATTTAAGTGAGGTGAAGGGAATGAAAAAGGCTGCTAAAAGCTTCCCAGGCAGCGCTGCCAATGCAGGCGACCTAAGAGACGCTGGTTCAGTCCCTGGGTGGGGACGACCCCCTGGAGGAGGGCATGGCAACCCACTCCAGGATTCTGGCCTGGTGGGCGACAGTCCACAGGGTCGCACAGAGCCGGACACAGCTGAAAGCACAGAACGCAACGCAACGAGTGACCCAGAGGGGTTTAGACGGAGCTGTCAGCAGAGGCCTCTCTGAAACCCGAGGACAAGCCTCATTTAACCATGGTACAGTCTCCCCCTCGGCATCTCTGACTGCGTCACTAATTCTGTAAGTCAGCGGCACTTATGCTAATTAGTCATTCCTAGAGTTACCTAAAAGCATCAGAAAACAAAGCAATTGACTCACCGACCCTGTTATCAAAATTGTAGAAGATAAGCATATGCTAGTAAGAATAAGCACACCTATTAATATTACAACTTTCCAGGTGCTGCGCTGGGAACACCTAATCCCCAGTCACTAGGAGATAGGAGTTTTTAATGGGCAGCACTGTGGTTCAAAGCAAGGTATCTTGTTTTGTTTTTTTAATTGAAAATAGTGCCATAACCTTAGGTCATTTCTCCTCTCATTTCAATACTTGTAGAGTCTAAATAATGGTACTCTCTCAATTTAGAAACTTGAGTTAACTGGGCCTCTTTTATTTACATCCTACTGAACTAACGTTAATGTTATTTTTCACAGCTGCTAATATATTTTTTTCAAGAGAAAATTACTTCATGAAGGTTCTCTTGGGGAAAACAGACAATCATAAAGGGACTCATGACTTAATTTGTCTTTTTGGGGACAGGCCAAAGGTGAACAATATTCCTGCTCTTCTCACAATTTGCTAGCTTATTTCAAACCCAATGCCAAATGACTTGATAGTACTTACTTCCCTCAAATAGTTTTGTAGTAGGCTTTCCAACAGTTGTGAAACCAGAAGCTGGGCACAGGTTGGTTATTAGGTGGAATTTAACTCAAGATGTCAAGCCTGGAATAGCCTATAGCAGTGCTGGAGCTTTAAGGGCTATTTTGTCCATTGGTTGGTTGTGTCACAGGCAAAGTCCATTAACAATTCCTGGGAAATAAAAGTAGAATCTGGGTAATAATATCTAACTTTTTCTTTTTCCTCTATGTTTAGTCTGATTTAGTCTGATACACTGGCTCACAGGGTACCCCGTGCACCTGGCCCTTCAGACCAGAGTTTGCTCAAATTCAGCTCCGTTGAGTTGGTGATGCCATCTAACCATTTCATTCTCAGACGCCCTAATATACCGGGGCCTTATCAGACTATGCCAACCAGTTTGTATTCCCCCATCCTCCCCATAAAAGGAGCCAGTGGGAAACACCAGATGGTCCAGAACCTCAGGGCAGTCAGCGAAACCACCAAGGATATACATCCCGAAGTCCCCAATCTCTATACCCTGCCGGCCACTCTGCTGTCCACCAGGACCCAGGGATTCTGTATTTTTAGATTTAAAAGATGTCCTCTTATGTATTTCATTAACCCCAGCATCACAAGAATTTTTGCTTTTGAGTGACAAGACCCAAACACAAAACAGAAAGAGCAATCCCGCTGGACTGTCCAACCCGAGTGCTCAAACAGTCCCCCACTGTCTTTGAGAAACTTTAGCTAAAGACCTAAAAGGTCTACATCTCCAGGAGGGAAACTTCTTCCCATCCGCAGACAACATTCTGACCACCAGCCCTCCCAGGAGGCCTGTGACAGACACACTGTCCACCCTGGGCCACCTGGTCGGTAAGAGGGTACGGTGTCCAAGAAAAAGGGTCAAACAGCACCAGCTAGAACCCCGATGGCTCAGCAGTAAACAACCTCCCCGCGATGCAGGAGACACAGCACACGTGGGTCCAGTCCCTGCGTCAGGAAGATGCCCTCGAGGAGGAAATAGCAACCACTCCAGTATTCTTGCCTGGGAAATCCTATTCTTGCCTGGGGGGCTACAGTTCATGGGGTCACAAAGAGCTGGACACAGCTGAGCAAGCACACGCACGCCTCACAAACTGGGGTAACCCACTCTGGGCCTCATTCTCACAGGTCAGAGAAGGCCATCCGAGAAAAGGAAAGAAGCCGTTTGCAGCCTAGAGCCTCCTGAAACTAGAAGACAATTTAGAGGTTTACAAGGGATGGCCAGGTTTTGCCACTTCTGGATTCACTAACTCTGGTCTAATGCCTAGGCTTCTATGTGAAAAGCTGAAAGGAAAGGAGAACGATCCTTTTGAGTAGAATTCAGAATGCCGGAGGGCCCTATCAAGTATTGAAAAAGCAGTTACTTCAGATCCCTGCCCTGGCCCTTTCAAATTTAGATAAACCCTTTGACCTTTACATTTAAGAGAGGAAGAGAATCTCAAAAACTGGGACCCCCTACTCAGGTGGTTGCTTTTTTCCCAAAACAATTAGGGCGAGCTGTAGGGGATGGCCTCCATGCCGCTGCTGGTGGGGCTTGTGCTCAGTCGCTAAGTCCTATCGACTCTTTGTGACCCCAAGGACTATAGCCCACCAGGACTGTCCATGGGATTTCCCAGGCAAGCATACTGGAGTGAGTTGCCATTTCCTTCTCCAGGTGATCTTCCTGACCCAGGAACCAAACCCAGGTCTCCTGTGTCTCCTGCACTAGCAGGCAGATTCTTTACCACTGGGCCACCTGGGAAGTCTGCAGCAACTACTACAACCCTGCTAATGGAGGCTGAAAAGTTAGCAGCTTGGTCAGTCATTCAGTGTATGGACCCCAAGCCAGGTTCAGGCTTTAGTACATTCTAAGGGAATAGGATAGCTATGCCCAGATTCAAGTTCAGGCTATGCTTCTAGACAACACAATGGATACCATAAAAATTTGTCATATGGTAAATCCTGCCACCCTGATACCCACAGGGCCCCTAGAGCATGACTGTATAGAAACCATATACACAATCTGTTCCAGTCACCCCAACCTAGGAAGTGAGCCTCTTCCAACCACCAAAGAGGAAAGCTCACAGACAGGAGCAGTTTTATGAAAGAGGAAAAAACACTGGCTGGATACGCAGTGACCTCCCAGACCCAAGTTAGAGAAGCAAGAAGCCTGCCCCCAGGGACTTCTACCCAAGCAACGGATCTGACAGTCTTCACCTGAGCCTTAGAGTACACGCTGGTGAAGATCTTACACGTTTACACAGATTTTCATTATGTGTATGTCATCCTGCACACACAGGGGCTACTTGGAAGGAAAGACTTAGGCTTGCTGCAGAGACCAAACGGGCAAACCATGGCTTAGGCATGCTGAAGCTCTTAGAAGCAGTACAATCTCCAAAAAGGGTGGCAGTGACTCGTCGTAGGGTCACCAAAAGGAGAGCACAGAGGTGACAGAGAGACGACAAGGCAGACGGAATCGCCAAAAGGGTGGTCTCAGAGCAAGCAACTCGGCACCACCCCCACACCAAGAAGGCCAGAGCCATTCAAGTATTCCCCAATTAAAACAAAAGAATTAAAGAAAGCCCGAAAACAGGGCTTCAACAGACACCCAAAAGACCATGGGCAGCTAGTTCATGAACACAGATGATACTTCTTTCCCCAAACTGCAGATTGTCAAGTCATCATGGATGCTCATCAAGGAATTCACTGCGGGAGGAAAGCCGCAGTGGCGAGTTAAAGCCATAGTAACTCCTGGCATGAAAAGGATAAGCAATCCAATAGCTAAGACATGCCCCATCTGACAATGAACAGCCCCAACACGAGACCCACCAGACCCTTCCATATTAGGGTCATTCAGACCATTCAGACCAGAGGGACACATCCTGAAGAAGGCTGGCAGACTGGGTTCAGCATTCTGCCAATAGTACTGGGCAGCTTCAGGCATCTCTAGGTGCCAGCAGACACATTTTCTGGGTGGACAAAAGCATTCCCTGCTAGAACTGAAACGGCAGCTGTGCCTGAGGCCTTACTAAAAGCCCCAGGTTCGGGCTCCCAGGATCCATACAAAGCACTAGTGGTCCAGGGTTACCAGGTGATGAAGCAGATAAGTGCTCCAGGCATAAAATGAACCTTGTACTCAGCCTGGAGACCGCAATTTTCAGGAAAAGTAGGGCGATCCAATCAGACCTTGAAACCGGCCTTAGACAAGCTATGTCAGGAAACTCAAGAAAGCTGGATTATTAAGTTGCTTTCAGTTGCCCTGCTCCATGTAACATTAGCTGCAAGGGATAAGGTAAAGTGAAGTGCATTTGAACTCATGATGGTAAACCATTCCCAAAGCCCAGAGATACCTTAGCCCCCTGATAGGGAACAACTCCAGGCTGCCCCCCAGGTAGGAGGAACCGGGAACGCGCTCACGGAATACAGTGACCCGGCCCTGCACCCTCTCCAGCCAGGAGACCCGGTGCACCTAAAGCCCTGGAAAATCAGCCCCTCCCAAGGCCAGCCCCCTCCTAAGAGAATGGACCCCACTCAGTGACCCTAACCACCCACACCCTGAAGTCATAGGGGGGCACCTGTTGGGGACATCACACTTGAATGAAGGGTCCCAAGCCCCAACTTCCGCAGAGATGACCTGGGGCAATGATCCAGGCTCACGTGAGGTGAACCTCCCTCTGACCTAAAGCTTCTTCTGAAAAACAACAGAAGTGTGACCTGGGGATCCTCAGGCCCGGGGGTTGGGGTGGGGGGAGCTTTAACATCAGGGCACACTCATTGAGACGCCTGCACTTTCAGGAAAAATTTGACATGTGATCGTTATTCTCTTGCTAACATTTGGGCCGCTTTCTTAACTTTTCCGGGATCCTTTGTCTCCAAAAGGCTGGACACACTGGGGAGACATTCATCTCAGGGAAATGAACAGTCAGGGCTGAAACCTGGTGACAACCAAACAGACCTAAAGGCAGCTGAGGAGAAGCTCCACTCCTCCACAGGCCGCTGCCAGCCCCACACTCAGCAGGAGGCACTTACAGAGCGGGCCCTGCACCCCTCTGTGCCACTCAATACCCCTCAGTTCCCTTCAGCCCCTCAAGAATGAGGAACAAGACTAAAGAGGAGAGATCTGTCACCAGCAAAGCCCATTAACAATAAAAATAGAAGCTGGATAATAAAGTCTAACCTCTTTTTTTTTTCCTTTGTGCTTCACCTGGTGTCACCGGCTCACAGGCTGCGGTGTGCAGGCGCCTCACTCCGGCCGCTCAGACCAGAGTTCCTGGTTCAAAATGGCCGCCGCCACACGTCAGCAGAAGTGCTGCACACGGCACCAAACCAAGATGGCGGCAGGGCCGTGTGCCGAGGCGGCTGGGTGCGGAGACAGCTGGCGCTGGATGTGGAACCCCAGCTGCACAGCCCTGCCAGCCTCCACCCCCTGCCCACCCTGCAAATGAGACCCTATAAAGCCCCACCCACGGTCTATGAGTGAGTGGGCAGCTGGCACCTCTTCACTATTTGATGAAAGAACAAAGCTTTCCTTTGCTTCTTCATTAAGAAGACCCATAAAACTGGGTCTTATTCTATTGACTCAAGCAACACAGGGCAGAAGGACCCTTGTTGGGAATCAACGCCGAGGGTTGATAACAGCTGGTTTTAATTTAGCAACTGTCTTGTCTCTCTCTGTTCACTGAATCCAGGGTAGGAAAGGCCAGAGCAGGGAAGCTGGAAGAAAACTCAAAGAGCCTAGGAACTGCAGACACGTTCATTCTCTCCAGGCTGGCACAGCAGCCATAGCAGCAGCGGACATGCTGTATGCTCTCCTCTCGTGGTTGACCCAGAGGACGCAGCCATACCGCAGCCTCAGGGACTTTTCAGGTGGAATTTATGTAAGTTTACAGAACAAAAGTGGCCCGTGGCCAAGCAGGGCCATCATGAGACGCATGCGCACTGCTATAAGTGATCTCAGCTGTTACATAACCATGTATTTACAAAATATGGAGTGAGAACATGAGGCCATAGGGCCAGGGAACCTGAACACCAGCATCTTGGCCAATTTTCTCTTTCCCTATGGCAACTATTGTCATTCTTTTAAAGAGCTTCGATGCCCTTTACACAGTACTTCCTATTTCTAATTCTGTGCCTTTTCCAAAATCACTCCTACCTGTGTGTGTGCACACACACATTTCTGTGCATCCCTCCAATTTCTTTCAACAGTCTATATCCATGAGCTGTTTTCAGACCTTGATCTAAATTTTCCTCCTTTGTAAAGTATTCCGCTACTCTTAGTAGAAGCTGAAAGAATTCTAAGGAAGACCTGCTTCCTCAACCCAGCACTTCACTGAAGGTATAACTTCAGCTGAGTTACTCCATTTCCCTGCCTATAAAACAGATTCCTGACCTCTGTTCCCTCCATCTCACACAGCTGTTGTTAGAATCAAATGAAATGACTTATGAAAAAACAATGGGAAAACCATAAAATTATAAAATGCTCATGGGTCTTATCGTTATTCTCCCCTATTGAAGTGCCATCAACCCTTGGGGCTTCATTCCAAATGAGACCATGTTATTTTATGCTTGTTGACACGTTGCCTGTAACCAAGTTCAAAGTCCAACTGTGGCTTCCCAGGAACACAGAATTAAGTTCTCATTTCTTCTGTGTGCTTAGCATAACTTTGTGCACACAGGAGGCTCCAAAATGTGACTCTTGACTGGAAGGCTAATCATTTCCAAAGGCCTTTCTCACTGGCTAATGCTGTGGTTCCCTATTCGTCACCCTTGAAAGAGGATGGTGTCCCCAGATTAATGCTTTGAGGTAGGGTTCCCATGGTATATTCCTCTGAACCCAAGTTTCAGAAACGTGCAAAATAAGATTCTGTGGTTAAACCATCAGGGAGTGGGAGGCTTCCTGAACCCCTTTTTCAAAGGCAGAAAGATTGAGAGTATGATTAAGAACGCCAGAATTTCTGCTGAAAGGTAGACATCTTTGTTCACCCTGGGGTCTCACAAATCCATCTGAAGAGAGATGCCTTCTTTCCATTAGCAACTCTTTGCACCACTGCTAAACAAGTGCCCCTCCAAAGTCACTTTGGGAAATTTTCTACAAACTACAGGTCATAAAATCAATTTAATGGACTAGAGCAGGGACTGCAAACTACAGCCCATGGGCCAGATCCATCTCACTGTCTGTTTTTGTAGGAACTACAAGCTAAGAATTGTCTTTGTATTTTTAAAGAGTTGAAAAAAATCAAAAGAAGAGATTTTTGTGATTAAAAAAAATCGCATGGAATTCAAATTTCAGTGTCCTTAAGCAGAGTGTTTTTGGAACGCAGCCATGCCCATTCATTTATGCATTGTCTTTGCTGCCTTCACATCACAATGGCAGAGTTGAGTAGTTTTGAGTCAGCCTTCAAAGCCCAAAATATTCATTATCTGGCCTTTTACAGACCCCTGAGCTAGACCAACACTTTTTGAAAATGAACTAGAAAAGAAGAGAAAAATACGAGAGTACATCACGTGTGAGAAGAATAACTAGTGTTTCACAGAACATTTGCATCAACAAAATGCATGTATATTATATATGTGTGCACAGCCTGCAGCACAATAATTGTATTCGTTCCTGTGAATAACTGGCAAAAACAAGTGATTCCAAAGGCAAGTTAGAACAGACTTTATCTTGTGCTTACAACGCAAAGAGGTCTACAGTACCTAACATAGTCCAATAATAAGCAAAAAGGAAAAGAGAGAAGACTGATCAACAAATTCAGGTACCAACTATACCTGTCTCCTGAGAAACCTGTATGCAGGTCAGGAAGCAACAGTCAGAACTGGACATGGGACAACAGACTGATTCCGCATTGGGAAAGGAGTACGTCAAGGCTGTATATTGTCACCCTGTTTATTTAACTTCTGTACAGAGTACATCATGAGAAACGCCGGGCTGGAGGAAGCACAAGCTGGAATCAAGATTGCCAGGAGAAATATCAATAACCTCAGATACGCAGATGACACCAGCCTTATGGCAGAAAGTGAAGAGGAACTAAAGAGCCTCTTGATGAAAGTGAAAGAAAAGAGTGAAAAATTTGGCTTAACATTCAACATTCAGAAAACTAAGATCATGGCATCTGGTCCCATCACTTCATGGCGAATAGAAGTGGAAACCATGGAAAGAGTAAGAGACTTTATTTTCTTGGGCTCCAAAATCACTGCAGATGGTGACTGCGGCCATGAAATTAAAAGACGCTTACTCCTTGGAAGGAAAGTTATGACCAACCTAAATAGCATATTCAAAAGCAGAGACTTTACTTTGCCAACAAAAGTCCGTCTAGTCAAGGCTATGGTTTTTCCTGTGGTCATGTATGGATGTGACAGTTGGACTGTGAAGAAGGCTGAGCCCCAAAGAATTGATGCTTTTGAACTGTGGTGTTGGAGAAGGCTCTTGAGAGTCGCTTCGACTGCAAGGAGATCCAACCAGTCTATCCTAAAGGATATCAGTCCTGAATATTCATTGGAAGGACTGATGCTGAAGCTGAAGCTCCAATACTTTGGCCACCTGATTCGAAGAACTGACTCATTGGAAAAGATCCTGATGCTGGGAAAGATTGAAGGCGGGAGGAGAAGGGGATGACAGAGGATGAGATGGTTGGATGGCATCACTGACTCAATGAACATGAGTTTGAGTAAGCTCCAGGAGCTGGTGCTGGACAGGGAGGCCTGGCTGCTGCAGCCCACGGGGTCACAAACAGTCAGACACGACTGACGACTGAACTGACTGACTGACCAACTATGTTGGGCTTCCCAGGTGGTACTAGTGGTAAAGAATCTGCCTGCCAATGCAGGAGACGTAAGAGACACAGGTTTGATCCCTGGGTTGGGAGGATCCCCTGGAGGAGGGCATGGCAACCCACTCCAATATTCTTGTCTAGAGAACCTCATGGACGGAGGAACCTGGTGGACTATAGTCCATAGAGTCGCAAAGAGTCGGATATAACTGAAGTGACTTAGCACACACACACCAACTATGTCCACATAAAGCATCTCATTGAAGGTTCTTTTCCAATGAGGAAAAGACGAAATTCACCAAAAAGACAGTATCAGTGATCCAGAGAATATGCTCCCTTGTACTTAGAAGTTTTATCAAAGGTTACTTACACCAAATCAAGCAGTGTAAAATATTACTGTTGGTTTAACCTTAAGAGGGCTTTGTTCCAAAAATAACTTTACATTCAGCCATCCAACACATGGTCATCAAATCCATAAAGATTTGGAGTAAAGAGATATGAGTAGACTGAGTAAAACTATAATAACTAGAAAATAAATCAGCAATTTTATAATAATATAACATATAATAATAATAAAATAATTATAATAACTAGAAAAAATAATTATAATAACTAGAAAATAAATCAGCAATTTTATAATAATATAACATATAATAATAATAAAATAATTATAATAACTAGAAAAAATAATTATAATAACTAGAAAATAATAATTCAGAGAAGGCAATGGCACCCCACTCCAGTACTCTTGCTTGGGAAATCCCATGGACGGAGGAGCCTGGTAGGCTGCAGTCCATGGGGTCGCGAAGAGTCGTACACAACTGCGCGACTTCACTTCCACTTTTCACTTTCATGCATTGGAGAAGGAAATGGCAACCCACTCCAGTGTTCTTGCCTGGAGAATCCCAGGGACGGGGGAGCCTGGCGGGCTGCCGTCTATGGGGTCGCACAGAGTCGGACACGACTGAAGTGACTTAGCAGCAACACCAGCAGAAAATAATTATTATACCTAAAATAATAAAATTTATTTAACACCCATTACCAAGACTTGTGCTAAAGCTCATTCATTTCACTCAGTCCTCAAAACAATCCTATTCTGTGAGGATAATTAACACCTTCATTCTCCAAGTGAAGATACTAAGGCACAGCGAGGCTGAATGACTTGCCTAAGGTCACCCAGAGTTAAAAATCGGACACGGGATTTGAATCCAGGAAGCAGGATCCCCAAACATGCCCTTTTGACCATTTCATGATATGTCTTACCATTTATCTGTCTCTGCTGAAAAAAAGAAAAAAACTGAATCAGTTGAGTGACTAAGCTATGGAAATAGGTTTTATTATGAAAACTGTTTTATGGAGATGATGCTACAACGATCAAAATAATAACCACCACCCAATAACACATGTACAACCTGGTATTGCCAGGAATGCAGCTGTAGTGTTATTGAATTGTCCTCAAACTTGAATTATAGAGGCACAGCTCAAATTATCCCCTTTGCCTGGTACTCAGCCCAAAAGACATATTTTTTTAATAAACATTTTGTGCTACCAAGCCATCTCATGCTGCACACTGCTGCATGAAAGCTACAGCCTTCCTAACATGATTCATCAGAAAAATCAAGAGGGAAAATAGTGGTGATCTGATATACCGAGCACTCTTAAATTACACGGTGACTACTTCCTGTGTAGGGCAGGGGAGACAGAAACGCAGAGACGAAGTGCATCACAGCCTGTCATGTCTGTGAACTGGGGAGCGGGCCAGGTCACTGAATCATGGCCCAGCACCTCCACACATCCCTCGAGACACCAGGTAACCCAGCCAGCTTGCCCGAGATGAAAGTCTCAGTAATTCAGAGGAGGCTGTAATTCTTTATAAAACATACAGTAAGTAGTTTTGTTGACGCCTACATGACATTTCCAAGGTGGCTGGAAAACCAGACCATTTGTTACACAGGATCTAGATCAATAGAATGTTTGGAGGAAGATGAGCAGCATTTTAAAAATAATAATAATAATTGAATAGGAGTGGGATAATTCCCTCCCTTATAACACTTCCAGTTTTATGTTTAAAATTCAAGATTGAGAATTTTTTTTTTTTTTAATGCGGCCATAGCGCCCAGCACGAGTCCATTTCTCTTCTTGGTTAGCATTTACAGAAGAAAATATTTTTGATTCATTAGTCACAAAAAATGTAATAAAGAAATGGTGAATTATTTTATCCTTTCTCTTTTTTCTTCCTTTCTTTTCTTTCTTTTTTTTTTTTTTTTTTAGTGACTGTTGTCAGTGTCACTCTGACAGGAGTCTGAAAAATTAAAACATCACTAGGACTTACCGTGTGAGATTTAACTTTTGATAAACAACAAAGTGGGTTACTGCTGTGCTAGCTATTTTTAATCCACCTTGTGAGTGTGCTTTTTTTATTGCTTTATACAGCATATCTGATTCCCTCTAAAGCACCAAGTAAAAAATCTATCCAGCTGTCATTTGCTGCCCGGTAACATCTATCATCACACAGCCTGGCAGGTCTAGTCTATGAGGCAGAGGGGAGAGGAGACAGGAGGCAGAGTCAAGGACTGTCACATGGGAAGGGAAAAAAACTTGTCACAATTATTTATGACTCTTGCTGGGGCACATAATGGGACACGTAAGCCTGTTTCAGTTTCAAGCACCCTTGCACGGCTGCTCCCTTGTCCGAGTTGGACGCAGGCAGTTCTGCTTTACACTTACCATTTCCTGAACAATGCCAAGCACTTGGGAAGTGACAGTGACAAATACTGGAGTTGGTGGCTGTAGCTCTGTGGGCTGTTATGAGCGTGCGGGTGTCAGCAATCAGGAGCACTGCCACGCGCAGCCCCAGAGTCTCCCCTCCCCCGTGCCTTTCTTCCTGGTGAGAGACTTCCTTCTTCCTTGTGGCTTTTAACTGCTGGGGACACGCGTTTAGAGAACAGGAAATTGTGATACCCAGCCCTATTTTATTATTCTAAGCCGTGTGCATCCTTCCCAAGGAGGCTTCTGTATTCGTCTGTTCCTCGCTTTACTCATCCCTACACACAAAGAGCAAGAAACCAATTCCAAGATTTCAAGGGGAAGCGTCCTTTGGTTTCGCGCCTGCTGAATGTCCATGTTTCTGAGCAGTTGGTTCAATTAATGTTCCACCTCCGGGTGTGTTCATGAAAGCACGTGCTGGATTAGATAGTAGTTTGGTCCAGTTCTATAATCTAAGTCCTGCTCCAGGGCCCTTTGTTTTTAGTAGCCTCATAAGGGTTTAACCTTTAGCTCCTTGGAAAGACTTAAAGGAAACTCTATCAACAGTCTCTCCACCCAACAGACCATGGCAAACAGAAGAGCTGAACTTGCAACATTTAAGATAATTAAAGGCAAAATGGAGGTCTGATCGAGGAGGTGACTTTTGTACTTACTGCCCCCAGCCCGAGCCCTGAGGCATCTCGGCACACCTGCCTGGATCCTGCTGATGAAAAATGGCACAGACCTAAATTAAAGATAATAGGAGTAGAATGACCTATACCTACCCTGGAAGCCAAACCAGAAATCAATATGGGGAAGAAGGCAATCTACAAATAGAAGCACCCAGGAACATTGGAATTGCTCTGACTTTCCGTTTAGAGTTGGCCAAACCCAAACTCAGCCATCTTCGTTAGAAATATCACAGGAGGCCAAAATAAGAAAGAGAAAATGATTTTGTTTCACTGGACTAGTCTCATTGTGTGTGAGAAAATGCTTAGGTATTAGGGAGTATTATTACTCCCAAGTAATACCACATTGTTGATAGACGTCTGCATATCTGTCTCAAACCCCAAAGGGGGTCTGTACTAATTTAAGCAAGGAAGAAGCTAATAGGGGTCCCCCAAGATTCCCCATCTGACCAGGAGTCGTTTCTCTTCTGCTTTGTCCTCTCCTCTTTACGGCCTTCACTTTCTCCCCGTCTCCATCGTCTGGGGAATCACAAAGTTGAAGTCCAGGACACCACTGTGCCTGCCTATGTCTTGCTTGTCCACAAAGTGATTTTTTTTTTTTTAACATGTTTAACTTGAATAACTTTAGGCTAAATATGGAGTCCAGATCACTAAAGAATTCATCATTCCTTCTCATATTCAGTTCTTTGCACATTTATGGTACCCATTTGGCCTCTGAAGACAGTTCAGTTTATAACACTTGTTTCCCTTCCTTTTAGATCGCTTCCCCATGGTGCTTTCATATATAGAATTAGGAAATAAATGTTGGTTCCCCCAACACACACACACTTTTCTCAAACAAGCGAGGGACAGCCTCTCCCCTCCCCGGGCACTCCTTCACCCCCTTCACCCCATCCCCATCTGGTTAGTGAGTTAGCAGCAGATCTGACACCTAAGAGACCACACCCCCCAGGCATAGAATCACTGCCTTGGGATTCCTACAGGCTCCCTGCTAAAAGATTCACGTGCTCAACTCGCAGTGCAGTAAATATCATTCTGATACAAACTTCACTGGAAAACATGCAACTTCCAATCCCACCATTTTTTAGAAAGACATTTATTCCACAGATATTTACTGCGCACCCACAGGCCAGGGGTGGTGATACGGTCGTGAACAAGAACAACATAATTTCTGCTTTCAAGGCATTTTCTCCACGACGACTCTTTAGTTACAGGAATGGAATGTACATGGCAAGGCAAATATAGGGTGTATAGTGACACATTTAACATGGGGGCCTGGCCCCATCTGGGGATAAGAGAAGGTCTCTCCTGGGAAATGATGGCGAATCTAGATTTTTAAGGATAATCACTCCAGTATTCTTGCCTGGAAAATCCCATGGGCAGAGGAGCCTGGTAGGCTGCAGTCCATGGGGTCGCGAAGAGTCAGACACGACTAAGCGACTTCACTTTCGCTTTTCACTTTCATGCATTGGAGAAGGAAATGGCAACCCACTCCAGTGTTCTTGCCTGGAGAATCCCAGGGACGGGGGAGCCTGGTGGGCTGCCGTCTATGGGGTCGCACAGAGTCGGACACGACTGAAGCGACTTAGCAGCAGCGGCAGCAGGAGTTATTCAGACTGGTGGCTTGATTGAATTGCCTCGTGTCTGTTGGGAAGATTACATGAGCTCATGCAGGTAGGAAAGCACCGTATAAACTACGAAAGAGTTAGTTGGTGGCATTGCAGAAGGGGGGAAAGTGACAATATGCCTTCAGTGTCACTAGAGGTAAAAGATGAAAGGCTGTGGAGTCAGACAGTTCAAATCCTGCCTCTGCCACTCACTCCCGTCAGAGGTTAGGCGTTTCCTTAACCACTCTCAGTCTCAGTTCCTTTGCCATTAAAACTGAGACAATACTACCTGATTAACCAAAAAGGATTATGCACATGAGCCCGTTGAATGGTCCCTTGCATATATGTAAAAGTGCTTGGTGGATGTGAGTTTGCTTTTTCTTGTTCTGTGTCTGACAGCTGGGATAATGGATGGTGAGGGTTAAAATGTAATTAAGAATCATTGACAGAGAACCCTCCAGAATTTCAAGATAAAGTGGACAGTCATACCTTGTACTGGAGCAGCACCTTAGCATGTCCACATTCACGATCTAATTCAGTCCTACAATAACCTTTTTTTTTCTTTTCTCTTTTTGACCATGCCATACGGCTCACAGGACGTGGTTCCCCAACCAGAGACTGAACCAATGTCCTCGGCAGAGATAACGCGGAGTCCTAGCCATTGCACCACCAGGAAATTTCCCTGCAGTAACCTCTTTAAGCAAGAAGGGCAGGAGCCTCTGTCCTCATTTAATAAATAAGAAACCATGAATTGAAAAGTGGCTTATTCAAGAGCTTCCAAATGCTGGGACAGGTCTGAAATTCGGGTGTTTTGATTTCTAAGGCACTGCCCTTCAACCATGACACACTCAGCTTTCCAAGGAATGGGATTAATTTTTCTGTAGCCAGGAGTTAGCAAACTATGGCCCAAGGGCCAGATCCAGTCCCTGGCCTTTTGTTACAAATAAAGTTTTATTGGAACACAGGTGTGCCCATTTATTTATATATTATCTGCCCTTGCCTATAATGGCAGAGTTGAGTGGTCATAACAGAGACCACGCAGGCAGCAAAACTGAATGTATTTATTGTCTAGCCTTTACAGAAAAAGCTTGCTAATCCCGATCTACACCACTTGTAACATGACAGCTCCAGACTATGCATTGTCAAAATCAGGATGGGATGAGAGGCTTAACATGAAGTGCTAGTATCATAATTCATCAAAACAGGTTACCAAAGACCAGGTTTGCTGATAGTTTTAAATACCTCTGCTACTTAAAAGGGCTTGTGGTATTATTAAGTATTCTTTGAAATACTGCTATTTGCAGCAACCTGGGTGGGCTTAGAGACTATCATACTAAGTAAAGTAAGTCAGATGGAGAAAGACAAGTATCATATGATGTCACTTACATGTGGAGTCTAAAATGTGATCCAAATGAACTTATTTACAAAACAGACTCACATAGAAAACAAACTTACGGTTATCAAAGTGGGAAGGAGGAGAGGAGAAAAGCTAAAATTTGGAATAGGCAGACACAAACTACGCACACACACATATGTAAAATATATAAACAAAAAGGTCTGACTGTATAGCACAGGGAACTAATTTAATATCTTATAATAAACCACAATGAAAAAGAATATATATCTATAACGCAATACAGTAACTCAACTATTCTTCAAAAAATAAAATAGAAAATAAATTATTCTTACTTTATGGTCATAATTTTTTCAAAGGCTTTTTCTATGAAGATCCATGTTGAATAATGTACAATGAAAATACACAATGCCTGGAATTTGCTTTCAAATCCACCCCCTAAAAAAAAGCAGATGAGGATGGCGATTAGTGAAGCCAAGATGAAATATAAGTGGTGAAATGTTGATAGTTGTTGAAGCCAGGGGATCATTATACTTCTCTCCTTACTTGAGTATGTGTTTGATAATTTCCATAATAAAAAGTTATATTTAAACAGGGAATTTCAAAAGGCTAGATTAACTTTTTTCTTTGAAATCTCATCTGACTGTAACAATGCATGTTTTTATAGTTGCAGAATAATGTTTATTATCTGAAGATATGGCCCAAATAATCAACCACGTGATCCGCTTTCTCAGGAAGAGGAGCCCTAGCGCAGCAGCCTACAAAGAGCCCATCGTTTGCCCTTGATCTACAATGTTCTCTCTGCCTGCCTCCAACTCACTCTCTGTGCTCACATTTGTACATCTTTTAACATGATATTAAATATTTAAAGAGTCATTTAAGGAACTAAAGTTCACTGTGGTTTGATGTCTTATAACCACAGAAAAATGCTGTTCTAGTTGATCTCTGTCATCAGTGGAGACCAAAGTGCTTTGGTGTATACAGTTAAGATGTAATTCTATCCAGGTCGAGCAGTTCAGGTGGCAGCAAGCTGGACTTGGGAGGCTGTCCAGCAGAATGAAATGAAAGAAGGAACCTCAGGTTTCTGGGTATTAAGTATTAGAGGCTGTTCATTAATACTAATTTTGTTGATTAAAAATACTAGAAGTAGTACCATCTTATGCCTGAAAACCTCTCCCTCTCTGCCAGCGTGGAGAAGCCTACAATGATAAAGATAAGCCTAAGGAACCTGAGTATGAATCAAACCTTCAGATCAACATCATACTCGTCTCCTCATCACCTCCATCATCATCTTCATTTTTGTTTCCATTTGCATCCTCATCGTTTTCACCACCATCACCTCTTCTTCAGCATCATCTCCTTTATCATTTACACAGAATTAGCAATTTGCCAATCATACATAGTTCCCTTTATTCCTCACAGCAGCTCCATGACATAGACACACTGAAGTTGCATCATACGTGAACTCAACCATGAGAGGTTGGCAAAGACCAAAAAAAAAAAAAAAGAATAAGAAATAAAAACAGCAATCTAATGATTGCTAATCTAATATACCATGAAATTATATTTTGCATATGTGCTATTTTATAGAGAGCACTTTATTATATTCACTATTATACATTTACAAACACTTATACTGTGCCTGGAAAATCCCATGGGCAGGGGAGCCTGGTGGGCTGCAGTCCATGGGGTCACGAAGAGTTGGACACGAACGGGCGACTTCACTTTCACGCATTGGAGAAGGAAATGGCAACCCACTCCAGTGTTCTTGCCTGGAGAATCCCAGGGATGGGGGAGCCTGGTGGGCTGCCGTCTATGGACAGACGTCTATGCACAGAGTCGGACACGACTGAAGCGACTTAGCAGCAGCAGCATACTGTGTAATTGTACATGTAAAACCACTACTGCTCTGTTTTATGGATGACATAAGGGCTCTCCAATAACAATATTAACTACACCCAATTTACATCTTATGACTTAATTTAAAATCTGAACTCTGAGTAAACTATGGCTTCACTGTTGAATTACACCTATTGTATAGCTAAGGAAAGTGGGCTTTAAAGAGCAAACATTTTATATGAACATTCAGACATAGTAATGGGCAAATTGAGAAGTGGTCCTAAAATTTGTTTAAAACCAAAGCTATGGTGTCAATCACTGCACTATATGGCTGACACTATACTGTATGTCTTCAGAGAGCAGTTCACACTCTAGAGGGAAGGGGAGGGGGAGATAAAACAGGACTTGAACACCTTATGCTTAACACCTTTGTTTTCAATTGGCAAAAAATGGGATGGGGTGAGGCAGAATCAGCCAAACAAAAATAGGAATAGTGGCATTTTATGGGCGATGCGTCTCAATTTGTTTTTCCACACTGTGTTGGCAGAGAGATTAGTATTGAAGCAATCCTTTTAAAGAGGAGTGCTGAATCTCTAATCAGGAGCAAAGCAGAATTGATTAAAATAATAGTCCTGCAACTCTCCTAAACCATCTTCAACTTCTCCCAGAAGATATCCTCATTGTTTTTCTAATTTCTAGGTTGCCATCTACTTGTCTTCCTGTTGTGGCAGAACAGAAAATTGTCAGATGAACTAGGTGAAAAATGAAGACAATAAAACCCAGTCAACAGGATGGGATGCTGCTGCTGTTGTTCAGTCACTAAGTCATGTCTGACTCTTTGCGATCCCATGGGTTGCAGCACACCAGGCTGCCCCCATCCTTCACTACCTCTTAGGGGCTTGCATAACTCACTGAAGCTATGAGCCGTGCCATGCAGGGCCATCCAAGACAGACAGGTCATAGTGAAGAGTTCAGACAAAACACGGTCTACCGGAAGCGGGAATGGCAAACCACTCCAGGATTCTTGCTGTGAGAACCCCCTGAACAGTATGAAAAGGCAACAGGATGAAATAGTTTGCCTAGAATTTTTTTTTTTTTTTCAAATTTCCAAATGAGAATTTTTTTATTATTAATTTCTAGCATAATTGTATTGTGGCCAGAGAAAATATTACCAAATTTTTTGTATTTAAGATTCTTTTAAAAAAGAAGTATGCCCAAGCTTCACTTCATGTTGAACTTTCCTAAAGTCCGAGATATCCCTGTACATCATAAACCTGGAGGAAGTATTTGTTGAGTCGGTATTTCCAGAATTGGACAAATAGGAGAATCACCTGCAGAAAGATTTCTGGCGGCATCTATGAAAGGAAGAGCTTTGGAAGGGAACAAGCTGCAGGTTTGGCAAGAGATAAGCTGAGATCCTCAATAAAACTTGCATCTTGTCTTCCTAAACAGTCTTCTCTGGGCTTTGGTATTTTCAAAAACAATTCAAGTTCACGCCTTCTCAAAGCTCTGGTGAAAACTTCAAATCCATGATATCCTCTCTGAAAGATCCCCAATACAAGAATGTGTTTGAATTACTCCCGGTCTTCCTACCCCAGTATCAATATGATTTTATGCATAAAAATAAAAGAGTTCAAGTGAATGAAAATAAGTCATGTACGAAGAGAATTAAATTTTGTCATTAAGGAAAGGGAAAGACAGACAAGTCTCCAAGGTTCAAGGACACAAAACACTAATACTTTCATTTGTTCATTGAGCTCATACTTCCTTAGCATGTCTGCTCTAGAGAAGAACTATGCCTGTGATGCAGGACAGAGACTGAAATAGTTTCTTGAATGCCGTTAACTTCCTTAAATTCATCTACAACTGCTCAGAATAAAAGACAGACTGTGGGCATGAGGACAACTCGAGCAGTGCCGACTATTCTGCCAATATGTTCCCAGTGAGTACACGCCCAGAAGTATAAAAAAGAAATGAATTTGCTGCTTATTTGGGGAAAGAGGGTCTTTTTTATTTTTCTCCTGCTTTGAGCAATCCTACATTTCATTGATTAAAGATACATATCTGTGCCTGAAATAATGAAACAGCAATTGGTTTCAATGCCAGAGGAAAAACTGGCTATGCTGGACTTACTGAGGCTTGATAGAAGTCTGAAATATACGGGAGATTTGAGGAATTTTCAGTTGTCACCAGAAGTAATTTAAGTCTTACCGTAAGCAACTTCCACTCTACAGATTAACTTCAGCAACAAACACCCAAGAGGCGATTTTACTGTATAGTGACCAGTCCTCTGCCTCATAAAAGGCAGAGATAAACAGATGAAGCAACAATATAAAAATTAAATAGATAAATCTATTTTGTTGAAGTCTATGAAAGAAAGGAAAGAGCTCTTTACGTATATTACCTAACTGTCCTTTGAAAGGACCACAAGCAAAGAGCCCTGCGGAAACGAGCACACTCAGCTCCCAGCGTGGGCTTCTAAACGCCATTTTCCAGTAAAAGAAAGCAGGCTCCCTTGGAGAAATGGCTGACTCCAGAGCTGTAGTAGGTAAAGTAAAAGACAATCCCAATATAATGTTGGGGGCACGTCAGAATAATGCCGGGACTCCATGCGCCCAATTTGAGGCAATTTGAGCATCAAAAAATAATGATATTAAAAACTAAAAAAGTCTGTTGAATAAAAACAGAAAACTGTGAGTCTATAATGATAAAAAAAACCCAACATAAATTCATAAACTTAAATTTTGATGAAGAATGAAATTGCAGTAAGCAGAAAAATGATGCTAAAGATATCCACGTGCACTCCCAGGAACCCATGAATATACTGTGCTCTTAGCCAGGGACAATTTAAGCTACAGATGGAATAAAGGTTGCTAAGCAGCTGACTTTAAAATAGGGATATTGTAGATCAATGGAACAGGAGAGGGAGCCCAGAAACAAACTCACACACCAACGGTCAATTAATCTATGACTAAAGAGGCGAGACTATACAATGAAGAACGACTGTTTCTTCAATGAAAGACGTGGGAAAACTGAAGAGCTACACATGAAAAATGAAATTAGAACATTCTTTAACACCATACACACAAACAAACTCATAATGGATTAAAGACCTAAATGCAAGACTGGATACTCTAGAACTCTTTGAGGAAAACATAGGCAGAACACTCTGTAACGTAGATCACAGCAATGTCTTTTTCTGTCTCCCAGAGTAATGGAAATAAAGATGAAAATAAACAAATGGGATTTAATTAAACTTATCAGCTTTTGCACGCAAAGGGAACCATAAACAAAATGAAAAGATAACCTTCAGAATGGGAGAAAATATTTGCAAAAGATGTGACCGACAAGGGATTAGTCTCCAAAATTTACTAGCAGCTCATGTGGCTTAAGCATTACTCACACGCTAGTAAAGTAATGCTTAAAGTAATGCTTAAAATTCTCCAAGCCAGGCTTCAGCAATATGTGAACCGTGAACTTCCTGATGTTCAAGCTGGTTTTAGAAAAGGCAGAGGAACCAGAGATCAAATTGCCAACATCTGCTGGATCATGGAAAAAGCAAGAGACTTCCAGAAAAACATCTATTTCTGCTTTATTGACTATGCCAAAGCCTTTGACTGTGTGGATCACAATAAATTGTGGAAAATTCTGAAAGAGATGGGAATACCAGACCACCTGATCTGCCTCTTGAGAAACCTATATGCAGGTCAGGAAGCAACAGTTAGAACTGGACATGGAACAACAGACTGGTTCCAAATAGGAAAAGAAGTACATCAAGGCTGTATATTGTCAGCCTGCTTATTTAACTTGTATGCAGAGTCCATCATGAGAAACGCTGGACTGGAAGAAGCACAAGCTGGAATCAAGATTGCCGGGAGAAATATCAATAACCTCAGATATGCAGATGACACCACCCTTATGGCAGAAAGTGAAGAGGAACTCAAAAGCCTCTTGATGAAAGTGAAAGTGGAGAGTGAAAAAGTTGGCTTAAAGCTCAACATTCAGAAAACGACGATCATGGCATCCAGTCCCATCACTTCATGGGAAATAGATGGGGAAACAGTGGAAACAGTGTCAGACTTTATTTTTCTGGGCTCCAAAATCACTGCAGATGGTGACTGCAGCCATGAAATTAAAAGACGCTTATTCCTTGGAAGGAAAGTTATGACCAACCTAGATAGCATATTCAAAAGCAGAGATATTACTTTGCCAACAAAGGTTCGTCTAGTCAAGGCTATGGTTTTTCCTGTGGTCATGTATGGATGTGAGAGTTGGACTGTGAAGAAGGCTGAGCGCCGAAGAATTGATGCTTTTGAACTGTGGTATTGGAGAAGACTCTTGAGAGTCCCTTGGACTGCAAGGAGATCCAACCAGTCCATTCTGAAGGAGATCAGCCCTGGGTGTTCATTGGAAGGAATGATGCTAAAGCTGAAACTCCAGTACTTTGGCCACCTCATGCGAAGAGTTGACTCATTAGAAAAGACTCTGATGCTGGGAGGGATTGGGGGCAGGAGGAGAAGGGGACAACAGAGGATGAGATGGCTGGATGGCATCACTGACTCGATGGACATGAGTCTGAGTGAACTCCGGGAGTTGGTGATGGACAGGGAGGCCTGGCATGCTGCGATTCATGGGGTCTCAAAGAGTCAGACACGACTGAGCGACTGATCTGATCTGATCTGATCATGTGGCTAAATATCATCAAAACAAACAACCCAATCAAAAAATGGGCAGAAGACTTAAATAGACATTTCTCCAAAGTATGCATACAAATGACCAAGAGGCACACAAAAAGATGTTCTACATTGCTAATTATTAGAGAAATTTTAAATAAAAACTACAATGAGATATCACCTCACACCAGTCAGAATGGCTATCATCAAAAACCCCAGAAACAATAAATGCTGGAGAGGGTGTGGAAAGAAGGGAACCCTCCTACATCATTGGTGGGAATGTAAATTGGTGCAGCTACTATGGAGAACAGTGTGGAGTTTCTTTGAGAAGTAAAAATAGACCTAGTATATAATCCTGTAATCCCACTACTCCTGGGCACATACCCAGCAAACAGCAAGATCCAAATTGACCCATGCACCCCAACGTTCGCTGCAGCCCTGTTTACAGCCTCCAAGACATGGAAGCACCCAAATGTCCATCAACAGAAGAATGGATAAAGAAGGTGTGATGCATACATAAAATGGAATATTACTCAGCCATTGAAAAGAAGGAAATAATGCCATTTGCACCAATAGGGATGGACCTAGAGATTGTCATCGTGAGTGAAGCAAGACGGAGAAAGAGAAATATGATATTGCATATCTGCTGCTGCTGCTGCTGCTAAGTCGCTTCAGTCGTGTCCGACTCTGTGCGACCCCATAGACGGCAGCCCACCAGGCTCCCCCGTCCCTGGGATTCTCCAGGCAAGAACACTGGAGTGGGTTGCCATTTCCTTCTCCAATGCATGAAAGGGAAAAGTGAAAGTGAAGTCGCTCAGTCGTGTCTGACCCTTTGCGACCCCATGGACTGCAGCCCACCAAGCTCCTCCGTCCGTGGGATTTTCCAGGCAAGAGTACTTGAGTGGGGTGCCATTGCCTTCTCCGTATTGCTTATCTATGGAATCTAAAAAAAAATTATACATGTGAACTTAGTAACAAAACAGAAAGAGACTCACAGACTTAGAGAATGGACTTCTGGTCACCGAGAGGGATGGTGGGGCTTAGTTAGGGGTAGTTACCAAGTTTGGGATGGACATGTACACACTACTGTATTTGAAATGCATAACCAACAAGAACCCGCTGTCCAGCACAGGGAACTCTGCTCAGTATTCTAGAAGAACCTAACTGGGGAAAGGATTTGAAAAGCAATAGATACATGTACACGCATAACTGAACCACCTTGCTGTACACCGGAAACTAACACAACATTGTTAAACAACTGTACTCCAATATAGATAAAAAGCTTTTTACAAATACGGAGATATGAGCCAGGATTCCCTTAAAAGTGGAAGAGGGAGGCAGAATAGTTGGTGTCAGAGTGATATAGTGTGAGAAAAATGATTGGCCATTGCTGTCTTTGAAAACTGAAAAGGCCACAAGCCATGAAGCACAATCATACTCTGGAATACAAGCACACTCTAGAAAAGGCATGAAAACAGGGTCTCATCTAGAGCCTCTTGCCAACACCTTGATTTTATCCCAGGACACCCATTTCACACTCTGACCTGTAAGAACAGTCAGACCATAAATCTATGTTGTTTAAAGCCACTAAATTTGTGGTCGTCATACCAGGAATAGGAAATTAATAGAGAATATGTATGTAGTTTGAAAGTATCTCTCTATATACGATACTTGCTAATTACAAAAGGAAAAAGAGGAATATCATGGTGGAGAAACTTGGCAGATGCCACTGAACTGAATGATCAAAGTTAACAATACAGACAGTAGGACAGTTCAGCATCACCACCTTCTGAAATGATGCGTTTAGAACACACCATTGCTTCTGCAGAGCCTTCCCCAGTAATGCACAGCACTCAGACAAACTCAAACGGAGGGGCAGTCTACAAAACAACTGTCCACTACGCTTCAAGAATATTAAGATCATGAGAGACTAAAAACGACTGAAGAACTGACCCAGATGCGAGGAATCCAAAGAGACAGGATGCCTGAATGCAACGTGACAGTTGGGGTTGCATCCTGAACCAGAAAAAGAGCATTGCTAGGACCGCTCGGAATTTCTAATAAGATCTGTACATTCGTACCAAATCCATTTTAACTTTTTGTTTAGATCATTATGTTTCTGTAAGATGTTAATATTTGGAGAATCTGGGTGTAGATATACCTTGGGAAATCTGTGTGCTACTTTTGCAATATTTCAAGTCAAATTATTTCTAAATAAAAAGCTTTTAAAAGGGAAATGTGATAATGATCTTATGCTAAGAAGGTCTGTAAGGTCTGTTTTCAAATTCCCTTTTAAAGAGCCTGTTCATTTCTTTCTTGGGAGAAAGCCCTTCATTGGGCGTCTGTATGCCCGTGGGCCTTGCGGCCTTGGTGATTTCTCTCAACAAGCCATTCAGAACCAAGCAAAGTCTTCATGGGTATCGAAATAAAAAGCAAATGTTTGTAACATTAGTCTTCGTTCTAGAGAGGATTCCCCCCTAAAGAACAAATAAATGAAAGATACTCAACCAAGGGATTGAACCTGGGCCCCAGCAGTGACCCAACCAGGGGAATGCCAGGGGGTTCCCCATTGCTTACTTTAATATCTTTACACACACATTTCTTTTACCTAAAATGTTATCTCCTCTTCTCCTGACCTAACTAAATAAATTTCGTAAGGGCAAAGTCAGGATTCCAATGACTTATTAATAAATGATGGTATTTCCAAAGAATGTAATATTAGTTAGCATTAAAAAGAGTGAGGTAGAGTTTCTAAATATATATATATACACAAACAGACATATATATTAAAACATTTTTTATATATTAACTATATATTTATCTAACATACACCCCCCAACAATTTTTTTCAGATATATTCAAAAGAACTAACTAATTAATTTAACTTTTAAATTTTAACTTGAGAAATATAATGGCAATAATTTTAAACTGTGGCTAAAATGCCTCATGAGAAACGCTGGGCTGGAAGAAGCACAAGCTGAAATCAAGATTGCCGGGAGAAATATCAATAACCTCAGATATGCAGATGACACCACCCTTATGGCAGAAAGTGAAGAGGAACTCAAAAGCCTCTTGATGAAAGTAAAAGTGGAGAGTGAAAAAGTTGGCTTAAAGCTCAACATTCAGAAAACTAAGATCATGGCATCTGGTCTCATCACTTCATGGGAAATAGATGGGGAAACAGTGGAAACAGTGTCAGACTTTATTTTGGGGGGCTCCAAAATCACTACAGATGGTGATTGCAGCCATGAAATTAAAAGATGCTTACTCCTTGAAAGGAAAGTTATGACCAACCTAGATAGCTCACTAAAAAGCAGAGATATTAGTTTGCCAACAAAGGTCCGTCTAGTCAAGGCTATGGTTTTCCCTGTGGTCATGTATGGATATGAGAGTTGGACTGTGAAAAAAGCTGAGCACCGAAGAATTGATGCTTTTGAACTGTGGTGTTGGAGAAGACTCTTGAGAGTCCCTTGGACTGCAAGGAGATCCAACCAGTCCATCCTAAAGGAGATCAGTTCTGGGTGTTCATTGGAAGGAATGATGCTAAAGCTGAAACTCCAGTACTTTGGCCACCTCATGCGAAGAGCTGACTCATTGGAAAAGACTCTGATGCTGGGAGGGATTGGGGGCAGGAGGAGAAGGGGACGACAGAGGATGAGATGGCTGGATGGCATCGCTGACTCGATGGACGTGAGTCTGAGTGAACTCCGGGAGTTGGTGATGGACAGGGAGGCCTGGCGTGCTGCGATTCATGGGGTCACAAAGAGTCAGACACAACTGAGTGACTGAACTGAACTGAACTGAAGATGCCTCATAAACTCTGAACTCATTCTGCTCTTGGACTGGACCAGGAACAGCCATAGAATTTCACACAGTTATTTGCTAATGCTGCTGCTGCTGCTGCTGTTTTTGTTGGCAGTGGCCTCTCAGGCCTGGAAGCTTTTGTTATCAGTGAGGTATTAGACCCCTCAGCAGTCCTACTGAGGGCAACCCAGAGCACTGCGAGAGCAATGCCGAGGAGCGCCTCAACGCGTAGAAAATGGGAGTGGGGACTGATCTGAATCTGGGACCCCAGAGCCACCCTATATAAATGCCAGCTTCTGGCCCCTGACATGGTGAGCTCTTCCACACCAAGCCTTTGCAGCAGCTGTTCCCTCTGAGCGAGCATCGTGTTGTTCAGTCACTAAGTTGTGTCCGACTCTTCGTAACCCCACAGACGGCAGCGTGCCAGGCTTCCCTGTCCTTCGTGACCTCCTGGAGTTGATTCAAAATATCTAAATCTTCATATGTCTATTTAACATCTGTATTTTTGCATACTTGCCTCGTTCTCATCCTATAGCTGTCAAGCAGAGTATTGCTCTTTAAATGACACAGTCCGCAACGTATCACGCGGCTTCCAGAGGGCACTGAACCCACCTGACAAAGCAGGAGATGTAAGAGATGAGGGTTCGATCCCTGGGTCAGCGAGATCCCTCGGAGTAGGGTACGGCAACGCACTCCAGTATTCTTGCCTAGAGAATCCAATGGACAGAGGAGCCTGGTGGGCTACAGTCCACAGAGTCGCAAAGAGTCGGATGTGGCTAAAGTGTCTTAGCATGCCTGCACAGCATAGCACATTCTCCCCTTCAGTTCAGTCAAGAACAGTGGCCGGGAGGACTTCCCTGGCTGTCCAGCGGTGAAGACTCCGCACTTCCGCTGCAGGGTTCGCGGGTTCGATTCACGGCCGGGGTCTCATACCACGGGGTCTCGAGGAGTCACAACGGATAGAGCACACGGCACACAAACATGCAGTCACAGTCACACTGACCTCCTTTCACCCAGTTTAAAATGCTTTCTTCTGCTCCTGCATGTTCATCTCCTTGTTTCTTCATCTGCATTGTGTGCCTAAAAGAATAGCTCTTCCACCTGGGAACTTTAACAACTGCTCCAACATTTCTTTACCTGTAGGTGCCTGTCTTCACACAAAAGCTGCAGAAATCCGATAAACATGACCGATGACCAGCAGCTCTTTTAGATGAAGCCTGGGGTGAAGGGCTGCTGAGCGAGGCCCGCCTGGACGTCCACTTAGCAGCCTCTCTGACCCTGAATCCCCACCGGACCCAGACCTACCACTTGTAAAAATCACTGAAATACAGAAATTGAGAACTTTACTCTCAAAATACAGAAGAGCTTTAATTAAACTTGCTGTGTCAGCGGTTTCACATTAAGCTTCCATTTTATTCCAAATGATTATGATTTGATTATGAGCCCACTCAATCGGGTGGCTATGCTATGCTTTTTTTTTTTATAATTAGCAAGCAGAAGGTCTGAATACCAACCATATTCATCTTAACCATCGGTTTTGTGCATTTTTTCTAGGCAGCGACCTGATACTAGAGAAGTACTGACTATTTTTTAACTTTTATGCAAATTGCATGTACAATAATCCATGCTATGCCTTAGCATTAGTTGTTTTGCAATTTGAGGAAATGCTGATTTAAAACATAATCTAACAAATTATTCAGTCAAGCATAATAAAGACAAAAATTCTTCCTCCCATCAAATTCTCAGAGACATTTGGACAAAGACAGCAATAGCTGAGTGAAAAAGCTCTCACACTCTTTTTCCTTCCCCAAATGTATCTGTCATTAAGGCATAAATGCCCCAGTACAGACACTGTCCATTAAAAAGTATCAATCCAATGCAATCTTTAACAAACTTTTCTGGAGCTATAGTTATTACCTCAAAACCCACAGCATGAATTTTTTAAAATGAAGTGGATGCTATTAAAAAGGGGTGGATTGATACCACTGGAGACTGAAGGCTCCTACTGAACCACAGCCCGGGTGAAGCTCAGACATAGGCAATGACAATCCCCCCTGCCTTCCCACCTCTGCCGCTCAGACTTACAGAGGAGACACGCGTGGGAAGAGGGGCACAGGGGCTCATGCTTGGTTTCCTCGTGGTCATCTCACAGGCTGGCTTCATAAGGATGTGGGTTCTCACCCATGAGAAGGAAAGGCCACGGCTTGCTTCCTCTATTGTCATTCTTGTTCAGTCACTAAGGCGTGTCTGACTCTTTGTGATCCTGGACTGCAGCACGCCAGGCTCCTCTGTCCTCCACTCTCTCCCGGAGCTTGCTCAAATTCATGTCCATTGAGTTGGTGATGCCATCCAACCATCTCATCTTCTGTTGTCCCCTTCTCCTCCTGCCTTCAATCTTTTCCAGCATCAGGGTCTTTTCCAATGAGTCAGCTCTTCGCATCAGGTGACCAAAGTTATTGGAGCTTCAGCTTCAGCATCAGTCCTTCCAATGAATATTCAGGACTGATTTCCTTTAGGACTGACTGGTTGGATCTCCTTGCAGTCCAAGGGACTCTCAAGAGTCCTGTCCAACACCACAGTTCAAAAGCATCAGTTCTTCAGTGCTCAGCCTTCTTTATGGTCCAGCTCTCACACCCATACATGACTACTGGAAATACACAGCTTTGACTATCCACACCTTTGTCAGCAAAGATCCTTTCATTGACCAGATCACAACTAATCGCTCAGAGCCCTGTGTCAATCCAGTGGCTTCCCACCAAACACAAAGAAAGAACCCAGAACAGGTGAGAACACAATGTATTCAACTCAGTACCATCATTTCAGATGGCTAAATCATGTGATAAAACCTCAAACTTACCAGCAGTCCAAGTTAAAGCTTCTATATACAAGGGTTTCTCCATGTCAGTGCTATTGACGTTGGAGGGCTGGATAACACGTTACCGGGACAGGGGCGGAGGCGGTCCTGTGTGCCGTGGGATGTTCAACAGCACCCCCCGCGCCCTCTCACTAGACGTGACAGCACCTGCCCAGGTGTGACAACCACAAGTGTCCCCAGACATCATCACCTGTTCCCACGGGGCTGAGATCACTCCCAGTTAACCCTCTGCTCCGTTCATCCCAGCACCAATTCTACTCCTGTCTGGAGACAGGCACCGCTGTGCAAACGTCTTATTCCTTTTTACAGTCTTCTTTTAACCCCTGCCCTTGGAAGGATAGTTCCAAACACATCACTAGACAGACACGCTCGTATGTACGCAGCTCAGCCGGGCAGAATTCGGCCGAGCTCTGCGGGCGCTGTGCTGTGTTTTTCCCTTTGTTGGGAGGATCTTCCTGTGCTACAGTTGGTTGAATTATACGCAAACTCCCAGGCAGAGCAGCTTGAGGAGATCTGATGAAAACCACATTGTTTGGTTCACGGAATGTGATTTACACCCCCTAGGTACTGGATTTTAATTTGTTATACACGTCTGTTAAACTCTGCCTTCCTCCTCCCCTTTCTTAGGATGAAAAGCAGATTATTTAATGCACAATCTAAAAATCAGCCGGTTATTAAATTTTCCTTTTCGTTTAGTTTTGAAGCTTTTATGCCTCTGAAACTTATTTACATGCTGTATATATTAAATAAAGTATAATCCATAGTACTCACAGGATTCAAAAAATGATGAGGTACTCTTCCCATGGTCTCAAAACAGAGTCTACCTGACTCCCCAAAAGAAGGAGACATTTGTAACACAGGTCTGCAACTCAAGAATATACTCTACCAAGGCAGCAACTTACACCAATATTAGGCAAGTACATAAGATGCAGCAGATAGAAACAGCTCCATATATTCTAAAAAACATGCAAAGCAAAAAAAAAAAAACCATGAAAAGCTGCAATATTATATGTCCAGTTACATTTTTCTTGTAAAACTTAAGTCAACCTTTAACATTCTTAAAAATAAGATACATTAATTTGCATAATCATTAATAAAGTATGTGATTACTTTCATCAGTATGGCTACTGTATCTTCAGTACCTACAACTATAGGAGGCATGAGACAGGGATTTTTTTTTAATTCATACTTTGGACAGTTTGGAATAATAGGCATATGTGACCCCATTTTGCAGATGAGAAAACAGGTTCAGAGAGGCTGAGTCATTCTTCTCACTCACAGAGTTAACAGGCAGAGGAGCAGGAGTCTGGGTCTGATCTGGATGATCCTATGTTCAAGCTGGATCTACCTTATTGCCTTTTACTTTCTTCTCTATCTAAGGCTGACGTTGCTTGAAATCAAGCCAGCAGCTTAGGGGACAATCAAGGTAAACTGCATTTTTTGGGTAAAACGCTATCTAAACAGACTCATTAGCATTTTCTAAATCTTCAGAAAGGTCCTGTTCTCAGACTCATGGAAACTAATAGCTATACATACTATTCGGGTTCACAAAACAACAGAGTACAAAATATTCCCAGCAATTTTACCCTTCTACCGCTTTCTGCTTGCTCCCCTGTCCGTGGCTCCCTCTCAGCCTCCTTTCCAAGTCCACAAGCCCCACCACCCCACCCCCACCCCGCCCTGCCCCAGCCTCAAATTCCAGGCTCCAGCCTCACTGAGCTACTTGTGGTTCCCATAGCGTCCTAGGTCTCTTTGAGCATAGACCAGGCTCATATACGGCAACGGCGCCCCACTCCAGTACTCTTGGCTGGAAAATCCCATGGACAGAGGAGCCTGGTGGGCTGCAGTCCATGGGGTTGCGAAGAGTTGACCACGACTGAATGATTTCACTTTCACTTTTCACTTTCATGCATTGGAGAAGGAAATAGCAACCCACTCCAGTGTTCTTGCCTGGAGAATCCCAGGGACGGGGGAGCCTGGTGGGCTGCCATCTATGGGGTTGCGAAGAGTCAACCACGACTGAAGCGACACAGCAGCAGCAGCAGGCTCGTACACTCATGGTTCATCTTATTAATCAGGTACCTGCACTGTTGTAGGTACTAGAGAGACAACAGTAGGACAGAATTGCTGCCCTCATGAAGCTTACAGTCTAATTTGGAAGAGACAGACAATGAATGAATGAATGAAATATTCAGTGTGTCAGATAATGATAAAGGCTTCGGTCGAAAAGCAAAGCTGGGAAAGGGATTAGTGAAAGCTAGAAAGGAGAAAATATCAGTTAAAAGTGAAGGAGCAGGGAAGGTCACCCTGACAAGGTGGCATGTGAACAAAAACCAGAAAGAGGTGAGGGAGTAGTATGCTGCTGCTGCTGCTGCTGCTGCTGCTGCTGCTAAGTTGTGTCAGTCTGTCCAACTCTGTGTGACCCCATAGACGGCAGCCCACCAGGCTCCCCCGTCCCTGGGATTCTCCAGGCAAGAACACTGGAGTGGGTTGCCATTTCCTTCTCCAATGCATGAAAGTGAAAAGTGAAAGGGAAGTCACTCAGTTGTGTCCGACTTCTAGCGACCCCATGGACTGCAGCCCACCAGGCTCCTCCATCAGTGGGATTTGCCAGGCAAGAGTATTGGACTGGGGTGCCATTGCCTTTAGACACTGGTAGAAATGGGGTCCGTGTGGCCAGGATGGAGTGAGCAAGGCAAGAAGTAGCAGACAAGATGTTAAGGGCTGTGGACGGAGGGCTCCACGTAGGAGCTTGACAGTCTTTATGAGGGCCTGGACATTAGCTCTTTATGGCAAAAGAGGTCTCTCAAGTTTCTGTGCCTCTGGTGACTTGGAAGCTTTGCCCCAACATAATATCAGAGCCATTGTACATGCTTAGTGTTTCCTATTCAGGGGCTGAAAACTTAGCGGCCAAGAAGCTACTGGAAATATGAAAGAGGGGTGCCTGGTCTCAGTAAGGCTCCAGTAACTGCTCCATACGGAATACGGTCCCGAGACCCCCGACATCACAGATCCCTAGGCCCGCAGTGGCTGGCAGGCCACCAACACCCAGCATCTGTTGTCATCCAGGGTCTGTTTCATGAGCGTATCAGGAAGATAAGACGCTACGCGGTAGCATTTTTGAGAAAAAGTGTGAACGGCCAGCGTGTCCTAGAACTGAATGTCTGTGTCCCCTCAAAATTCCTGCGTTGAAATCGAATCCCTGATGTGATGGTACTTGGAGGCACGGGCCTTTGGAAGGCGATTAGGGCATGAGGGTGGAGCCCTCGTGAAGAGAATTCATGACCTAATGAGAAAAGTCCATGCTGGCTCCCATTGAAGAAGAAACAGTAAGAAGACAATCATCTATAAAAGCCAAAGTGCCTTCTCAGCGGAATCAAGCCTGCCAGCACCTTGATCTTGGACTTCCAGACTCCAGAACTGTGAGAAATAAATGTCTACTGTTCGTAGCCTGCCCAGTCCATGTTATTCTGTTATAACAGCCCAAACAGGGCTTCTCTGGTGGCTCAGTGGTGAAGAATCCCCTCACAAGTGCAGGAGACACGGGTTCGACCCCTGGTCCAGGAGGATCCCGCATGCCAAGGAGCAACTGAGCCACGCGCTGCAACCGCTGAGCCTGAGCTCTCGAGCCCCGGAGCCACTGAAGCCCTCGTGGCCGACGCAACAGGACAAGCCACTGCAGCGAGAAACCACGCACCACAGCTAGAGAGGCCCCGCTCTCCACAACAGCAGAAAGCCCACGCGGCAACAAAGGCTGACACAGCAACAAAACTAATTAATTTTAATAAAACAGACCCAATACACTGAAACACCTTTCATTTCACTGGCAAATCAAATTTTTGAGTTACTCCTCTGTAATGTACTAGCAAACTACCTGTCTTTTGAAAAACGATGCTTCCTGCATTCTGTTGCCCAGCGATTACTGCATCCTCCCAAAGTTAATGAGAGGGTTCTTGCCTCTGTAACTCTTTCCAGGCTTCTTCCACAAAAGCTGCTAGTTTCACAGAGCTGAAGTAAAGCTATATATTAAATTTCCTTAATTGTCACTAGAAAGGATTGCTGTCTTTAAATGCAGATGTAAACAACAAAAAAAGGAATTTTGTTTAAAAATGAGCTAGAGTGAAGCATTAGCATGGGGAGGATTTTCTGTTGGCTTTAACTGGGGAAATGCTGAATATGCACTGATTTTTTTACATTAATAATAATAGGAAACAGTAGATAGTGGCACCTCAGCACAATTCTAATTTAATGAGAAACAATAAAATAGTTTTCCAAAGGGGCCTATTTAGGTCCGAGAAAGGGGGATATTAAAGTTCCAAGATTTATTCTACTTTCGTTAAGGTATGCTGATACAGATTTTCTGAGGCTATATTCTACTCACTGATTAGATCTCTCTCTTTATAATTTTCTTACTTGTGAGGGAATTAGATTGGTATTTTCCAGGCCAAATAACTTTTAGACAAAGTATTTAAACTGAATCAATTCATTCCCAGTGCAAGTGAGGTTGATCAAAACCCTATATCACTCAGACAGCCCTGTGAGACGTATTTTTAATATATTTAGATATTATTAACTGCAAAACCATGGGGATCAACTATTAAGAAATGGTTTTGAGAAAAGAATTGAATACACATAAAAGAATTGAATATACATAAAACTTCTAGTAAAGTATATTGCCTTTGAATTAAGCTCCCTATTTTTTTTTATGTTTTTTAAATTAATTGCACAAGGTAACCAGTATGTATTAGTCATCGTAATGTTCAAGCAGAATGAGCTGGGAGGTCAGACGTAAGGAGGAGGGTGATGATGAGGATAATGGGGATAGCTGGCATAGACTGAGCCGTCGCTCCCTCGTAGATGGTGTGCTAAACACGCTGCCCTCCCGGCTTGACTCGATCCTAACGTTCATTCTGTGCTAAGATCTATGCTAAATATATTCTACATGCAAGACCTTTCCAAAACATTGCAAGTCACGTTGTGCTCCCACTTCACAGCTGAGGAAACTGACACTGTGACAAGTCGAGCCAGCAAGAGTCACCTGACTGGATGGTATGAAGAGAAGTGTCCTCACCAAGTCAGCAGACATGGAAGAGACCTACCACTGAGGAACATCGGAGCCCTTGTCGCAGGCACTTTTACCATACACCCTGCAACACCTCTGGTGAGGATACGGGCCCTGAATGGGGGCGTGGGGGAATACCCCCTAACGTTTACTAAGCGCTTCCTACCTGCCAGGCGTTGTTCTAAGCCCTATATTATGTTTATCCTCATAAGAAGCACGAGAGGAGACAGCAGCGTTGATATTCCACTTTGCAAATGGGTAGGCTGCACCACAAAGCTTATTTGTCCACGAACACAGGACTATAAACGGTGAGACTAGGTCTGACCTCGGAAGTTTAAACCCAGAGCTCATGTTCTTAGTCTCTCTGATACCCTGACTCTTTATGACCCAGTGCTTTGCCTGAACTTGGCATTGAAGTAACACCCTTCAAATGTACTGAACGGACCACACCCTTCCGATTGTCACAGGGGCCAGCGGCGCCCAGCACCAGAGAAAGCGACTCCAGACCAATGACTCCAGACCAATCCAACTGTGGAGGACACTCGTAGAATCCTGCCGCTTTTTGCTGTCCTAAAGAGAGCCAGGGTTCTTGAAAATATGCACGTATGAGAGACTTAGATTGCTCACCAAGCCTGGGGTACGGCCTTGGAATAAACACACCGGAATTGATTTAGAAGGAAAAGGTATGAGACATTGTGTATAGTCATGCTGCAAATCCATACCGTTTACACAGAAACACATAGTGAAGTCCCTGCCGTCCAGAAACACAAACTCTAACGTGAATTCTGGGAGAAAGGAAGAGCACAGACCACCACGGCTGAGGGCGCAGAGAGCAGCCAGCACTCCATGTCACAAAACGTCAGTGCTCTGTCCTCTGGCTGGCTGAACAACAAGCTCTTTTCCCGAGCTCAGAATGCCAGGATGGGAGGTCCGCTCTTCAGTCGATGGGAAGCTATTGAGGGTTCTAAGTCGCGCACTGCACGGCCAGAGCTGCCCTTCAAAGCATTCAATTCAGAGCCGTTCATAAGACAGCATTGAATAGAAGAGATTGCAAAGGTAGAGACCCCACTGGGAACTGCCATGAAAACCCCAGAGCGGAACATAAACTGTAGTAGCAAGAAGAGAAAGGGGCAATGCAAAGAGCAAAGTCCAGGAGTCACAGGACAGAAGTCTAAAAGGCCTGCCTTCTTTATGTGGGCTTGGGGCCAAAGCTTGGGGCCAAAGCTCTAGTGGCCGCAGAAACCAGTGTGCAACGCCGTCCACCACCATCTCACCCTGGGGCAATGACTCAAACTTCTTGAGCATCAGTTTCTTCATCTGTAAAGTAAAGATAACCATGCCCCACCTCTTAGGACTGTTAGGAAGTTTATGTAAGCATATAAAGCACTGGGCTTCCCAGGAGGCTCAGTGGTAAAGAATCAGCCTGCAAATGCATGAGATGCAGGTTCTGTCCTGGATCGGGAAGATCTGCTAGAGAAGGAAATGGCAACCCACTCCAGTACTCTTCCTGGGAAAGCCCATGGACAGAGGAGCCTGGCGAGCTACAGTCCATGGGGTCACAAAGGGTTGGACACAACTTGGCAACTAAACATGAAGCGTTCGGCACACTGAACAAACATATAGTGAGCTCTCAATAAATTCTGCCCACTGACATCAATGTTTTTGTGTCTGTCAGTAGAAATAAGAAGATTCCTCATATATACACTGCTATATATATAATAGATAATCAACAAAGAACTACTGTATGGCACAGGGAATTCTACAAAATACTTGTAATCACCTATATGGGAAAAGAATCGGAAAAAGAATGGATATATGTACATATGTAACTGAAGCACTTTGCTGTGCTCCTGAAACAAACACAACATTGTAAATTAACTATATTCCAAGATAAAATAAAAAATAAATTTAAGGGAAAAAAGAAAATAATTAGGTTCCTACATTCCTTCCTCTCTTAAGGGATACTCATTGGGAGTTCCCTGGTGGCCCAGTGGTTAGGATTCTGGGCTTTCCCTGCCACGGTCCAGGTTCAATCCCTGGTCAGGGAACTTAGATCCCACAAGCCTTGCAGTCACACACACACACACACACACACAAGTTTTATAATCAGAAATTAACTCAACATTGTAAATCAACTATATTTTACTTTTTTAAGAAATAAGCAGTTTAAAAAATAAAGAATTCTCCTTTACTAGTTAATAAAGGACGGAGAGAAAGAAATCAATGCTAGCAAAAAGGAAAAACCCACAAGAAATCTTTTTTTCATACTCATACACTTAAAATGTTCTGTGTGAAGGTGCCAGATGGTGTCCACTTTGGTGTCTGAACAAGTGTTCCTGATGGGAGGAAATGAATAGATGCACTTCAAATTAAGACATAAGCACAGTTTATAATCTGGCCAACTCTCGTCCCTAGGGAATGTGTCAACCTGATATCTGTCTCACTTGAACTAAGTTTCAAAATCTGGAGATGGTGCCAATCATAACCACATCATCAGCAACCCGAGTTCCACTGTGACCCTGGCTCTACGATGCCCTAGCTCCAAGGTCCATGCCCTGCTATTAGTACAGCACTGGCCTTCCCTGAGACTCGTCTCCAATTTAACCCACGCAGCCCCAACCATAATCAACACCTACACTTGTGTGTGCCAGGCATGGTGCGAGTGGGTTCACATACAGCTTTTTCTTTGAGAAAATGCAAACACGATCAAAACATAGACTGTAAAACTCAACAGAGTCAATTATTTCTCTTTCTCTGCCTTCTCCCGCTACAGGGCAACCATATTCTGAATTCCTTCCATAAAACTTAAACACAGGCTCTTGCTAAATAGATATGGTTGGTGGCAGTGGTTTAGTTGCTAAGTCACGTCCAACCCTTGTGACCCCATGGACTGTGGCTCGCCAGGCTCCTCTGTTCATGGGATTTCCCAGGCAAGAATACTGGAGTGGGTTGCCGTTTCTTCTCCAGGGGATCTTCCTGGCCCAGGGATTGAACCTGGGTTTCCTCCATTGCAGGCAGATTCTTTCCCACTGAACCACCTGCGAAGGCCCTAGATACGGTTGATCACCTGCTTAAATGTCACATGGTCTCCCGTGACACTTACAATGGAATCTAAATTTATTAAAACGATCTCTGAGGCCCTGCATGATTTAGACCACATCTATCTCTTCCACCTCTTAATGTTTTCTGTCCCTAAATTCCACTCCCTCAGCATCCTCATTTCCTCTGGAGAACATACTAAGTTTGTCTCCACTTCAGAACCTTGCCTTTGCAACCTATCCCCTCTGCCTAGAAAGCTCTTCCCCTGGATCTTCCTTTTCATGGCCATCTCTCCTTATCACCTCCATCTTGGATAATACGGAGGACAAATATCCTTTCTCAAAGAGGTTTTGCCTCTTGCCTCACTTTTTTTCTGAAAGCAATGTAACACAGTCCCAGAGGTATTCCTCCGCTGTCACACGCTGTAGGCATCTGCTCCCAACTCTCGTCATGTTGGTAGCTTGAAATCAGCCACAATGGGAAGGTTTATGCTAAAGAAACTGGCAAACGTTCATCGCTGCGATATTCACAACAGCCAGGACATGGAAGTAACCTAAATGTCCATCAACAGGGGAATGGGTAAGAAGACGTGGTGCATATGTACAACGGAATATTACTCACGTGTAGTGGAATATTACTCAGCCATACAAAGGAATGAAACTAGGTCATTTGTAGAGACGTGGATGGACCTAGAGACTACCATACAGACTGAAGTATGTATGTATGTATGTATCAGAAGTATTTACTTCTGATAGACTGAAGTAAATCAGAAAGAGAAAAACAAATTATATGAACCCATGTGTGTGCAATCTAGAAAATGGTGTAGATAATCTTATTTGCAAAGCAGAAATAGAAACACAGGTGTAGAGAACAAATACATGGATACCAAGGGGGAAAAGGCAGGTGGGATGAATTGGGAGATTACTGTGTAGACACTGCTGTGTGTAAAACAGGTAACCAATGAGAACATACTGTCCCACACAGGAAACGCTGCTCAGGGTTCTGTGGTAATCGAAGTGGGCAGGAAATCCAGGAAGAGGGCGTATCTGTACACATAGGGTTCATGCAGTTTGCTGGGTAGTAGAAGCCAACACAATATTGTAATGCAACTACACTCCAATAAAAATTGATTAAAAAAGAAAATTACCTGAAGGGGACAGATGGCTTACTTTTGACGGGCACATCGGCCTCGCCGGGGCTGGGTAACCTTTTGTCCTTAGCGAAGAGCAGTCATTTACTGTGTAATCATTTGCTGTGCTCGGAGCTCCACCTAGCTTGTCTCACTCCATCAGAAAACCTCTCATGGAAAGCCTTCTTCCCCTTTTATAGATGCAGAAGCTGAGACTCACGGAAGTTAAATGGATTCACCTGCTCAGCTGATGAATGGAGCCAAGGGTTTTCCTTCTGCGCACTGCTCCTCCTCTCTACACTGAGTGCATGCAAACCCTATAAATCAGGGTCCCCGCCCCCGAGAACAGTGGTCAGACACTTAGCAGCATGCAACTGCCTACTTCTATTCCCTACCTATTCCTCCCCCAGACTTGGGTTTTCTCATTTTCTTCCTAGAACCACCGCTCTGAAATCACCTTTTCTATGTGTTCCATTTTTATTAATTCTCTTCCAGATTAATCTAAAGAGAGTAGGAACATAATCCAAATTTCTACTTGCTATATCCCTAACACTTCAAAGCACATGTGTAAGAAGTTTAAAAATTCTTTTTGAAAGAATGAATTCATCCCATAATCTCTCTCTATATTATGTACCCCACTGTATTTAAGATTCTGAATTTCCTAATGGAGGCCTTTTATGGTTAAGATATTTTCAACCTAGAATTTCCTAGTAGCTACAGCTTCAAGAGCTATCAAAATTGCCAGTGTATGTGTGCCTTACCAGTCACCAATTAAGAAATGGAATGCTGATTTAAAACATCACTTGCTAGTTTCCCTACTCTATAGTATCTGTTTGGAAATTGTGAAGAGTTCGCCCTTGTCTCTTTCCATTCTAGAGTTCTACATAGAAAAACATCTCCCTTCTGAAGGGCACTTACTGTGCAATCCCTTTGTTAGGAGAACAGGACCATCTGGCCCCATCCATCTCGCTGCAATTCGATCCGGGGTTAATTGCACCCTGTCACAAGCCAAGATTGACACTGTATGTTTTCTCTCTTTACTAAAACTAGTTCATTAAGGAGACAGCTTTCTGAAGACTCAAATTCTTGAAGACCTTTTCACAGTAGAGTGAATAGGACCAAAGACTTGCTGGGATTTTCCTGGTGGCCCACACAGGATCAGTACATCACCAAAAGTAAGAAATGAGGGGGGAAATTGATCGCAAGAGGAAAGCAAATATCAATTGTTTGGAAGGTTGGCGAGCAGCATTTATTGGGCCAAGGGACAGAGGAACACTTAAACAATCACTCTAATTGATTACCCAAGCATGGCGGATGGCGTCAATGGGAAACGCTACTTAATGAAAGTATGACAAGCCTGAAACATATAGCTATGGAGTCCGAAACTTGCATGCCTGTAGGAGCTAAGCAGTTAACATAACTATTGAGGCAAATAGGGTATAAAGTATACGGTGGTTCAATGGCAAACTGAAGAATCCATCTACTTTTAAAGAAGGGAAAGTAAACCCAGCTCCAGTGAATTTCTGCCAAGAGGGGATGTGGAACCTGTAATGTCAGATTGTAATAGATTTTGTTGATTGCCTCCCAACACCCATTCTCCACTTCTTTGTCCCTGTAATCCCCTCCGCTTACGTGACTCAGAGAAAGTTGATCCTATTCCCAGGCTGTTCTCCAGGGCTGGAACCAAACTGGTCTAAGCCAGTCAGGAGAATTCCATTTTCCTTGTCGGTGACCCATATACGAATGAACATCTGACCCGGTTTTGGTCAATGACACGTGAGGAAAGGCCACTTTGATGCCCAAACTTCCAAAGAGACAGTCTTTCTTCCTTCGAACAGAATTGTGTCTCTGAAGTGCCAGAAGCTGCTGCCACCATCCTACCACACAGAGTCCAGGGCCCCTGGAGGAAATCTCAGAAAACCACAGCTGGCACCAACCTCTGGATTTGTTTTATACGAGATAACAAATTTCCTTATGGCTCAAACCAGGTCAGACTAAGTAAGGTTTTATTTTTTACCTGCTGATGAAAACACCCCTCCCCCTTGAAGGGATATATCAATCAGTCTACCAACTTTTCAAGAGAAGTAGGAAATGCCATTTTTGTAATTCCGTTTTTTCAAATTGTGGTCACTAATTTTTAATATTGTAGAGGAGAGCCCTGTCTGATTAAAACAACACAAAACAGAACAAACTTCAGTAAGAAATGGTGGGGGGGAGCATTGATTTACAACTCTTGGCCTGGCCTGGCCCCTGCCTGCCTTCACTCCCAGCTCTCAGTGGAATCTATCCCAAATTGCACATCTCAGGGAGAGTATGAGTTCCTAGAACTTTACACATCACTTTACCCTTGATCAGAGCTTCCTGTGTGACTCTTGGGGCTTCCCATTCTGCATAAGTTAGATATAATTTTGTTGTTCAGTCACCAAGTCATGTCCAGCTCTTTGAGATCCCATGGACTGCAGCACACCAGCTTTCCCTGTCCTTCACTATCTCCCAGACTTTGTTCAAACTCATGTCCATTGAGTCAGTGATGCTATCTAACCATCTCATCCTCTGTCACCTCCTTCTCCTCCCGCCCTCAATCTTTCCTAGTATGAGGATCTTTTCCAATGAGTTGGCTCTTCTCAGCAGGGCCAAAGTATTGGAGCTTCAGCATGAGTCCTTCCAATGAGTATTCAGGGTTGATTTCCTTTAGGATTGATTGCTTTGATCTCCTTGCAGTCCAAGGACTCTCAAGAGTATTCTCCAAGACCACAGTTCAAAGGTATCGATTCTTCAGTGCTCAGTCTTCTTTATGGTCCAACTCTTACATCCATACAATACTACTGGAAAAACCATAGCTTTGACTGTAAGGACCTCTGTTGTCAAAATGATGCCTCTGCTTTTTAATATGCTGTCTAGGTTTGTCATATCTTTCCATCCAAGGAGAAAGTGTCTTTTAATTTCAAGGCTGCTGTCACCTTTCGCAGTGACTAGATACAATATGCCTATTCAAATACTCCCTAGCATGGTGTTCAGCAAGAAATGTGGGGCTGTTGGAGAGATTTCAAAAATGAAAGGGTTTGTTAATTAAGTTTCTTTGCAAGGAAAAGGTCATGAAAATGAGAAAATACTTACATTATTAAAGTCCAGCAAAACCAATAAACTTGAATTACTATGTATATTAACATGGTTAGTTCTGCAAATATGATCCACTCTTGTCTTCTCAGCTTTGCTCGTAACTTATCCCCTCTTGAAACATACCCTCTCCTGTCCCCTTTGCTGACCCATAGTTTACCTAGATTTTTTTAGACTCAACTGCAAGTCTCTCTCTTCAAAAAGCTGCTTCAGATGGAGCTTTATCAAACTGTTGAGGTGTAGTCCACACATCAGCTGTGGTTTTAGAATCATCTGAAGCCATCTGTCTGTTGAACAGTAGATTTCTGACTCCTGGACACAGAATTACTGGGTCTGGGCTTGAGAATCTGAGTATTACATGCTCTTCAACTGAGTTTTCTACACATAATGGTCGGGAGACACTGTTCCAATATATTCACAATTATATCATTATAATTGAACGGTGAATCACTACCTGGGTTTATTTTCACATAGTTCTTTCTAAAGAGGTAATCGATTACAAGCTCCTCAAAAGTAAGGACCTTATTTTATATGTCCATATTTTTATTTATCCTGTGATAAATGGGATGCTATTTCCTCCAATATATCAGCAAAATGCAGATTTATTGTTGAGGGGATTTTTGAGGATTAAATGAGATCATGAAAAAATTAAAATATATTGAATCTTAACTATGTATTAAGACACAGTTCTAAGCCTGAGGCACTTTATTTCACTTCCTCTTTAAAACAACCCTGAGGGGCTGAGGAATCATCTGCTTCTTGCTAAGGAGGTAACTGAGTCCAGAGAGGTTAGAAAGTCTGGGAAGTTTACACAGCCAACAAGAGAGAGCCAGATTTCAAAGTCACATTGCTCTGATTCAAAAGTCTATGCATTTACTCCTAAGATGTCTGCACAAATATAAGTTACTGGTAATATACAAGCCCTGGTGCGCAGTCAAAGACCCAAAATATGCTAGTGTCTACAGTGCAAGGCATGTTAAAGCATCCGACCCAGACCTGGAGGAAAATTGCTGCACCTGTATCCAACCCAGACCTGGAGGAAAATTTCCCCACTTGTATAAGAGTAATCCTGTGTTGAGATCAGAACTTATCCCGAGAGTACAGAGCTGAGTTCCACCTCAGAAGACACAGGGCACTCACAGGAAAAATTCAGGGAAAGCAACATCTCAGGCGGGATGGCCCATCCGAATGGAAGCAACCACTGAAACCATAGCAACAGCCCGAGCAGAGGACCAGCAGGCACGGTTATTGGTCCATGCGGTGCTGTCAACCCAGACTGCCTGGGATGTGTTTTTAAACTAATGCAGATGCCTGGGCCCTAGTCACAGATTTGTATTTCATCATTCTGGGGTCTGCCCAGGGATTCTGACGGGCACCCAGGCTTAGACATCCAGCCTCCATCAGCACCGACTCCCTTGCAGCCTGACCCGTGGACCTTTCCTCTGCTCGTTCTTTTTGTCATCATGGATGGGCTCCCACTCCTGGTGCTTGGCACATAGCAGGCGCTGCAGAATTGTATGTCGAAAAATGATGAGTAAGTGAATTTTGAAACTTGCTACCCTAAAGTGCCTCATTTAGCCTATTTACTATCCCCTAAGGAGAAGGCGATGGCACCCCACTCCAGTTCTCTTGCCTGAAAAATCCCATGGGCGGGGGAGCCTGGTAGGCTGCAGTCCATGGGGTCACTAAGAGTCAGACACGACTGAGCGACTTCACTTTGACTTTTCACTTTCATACATTGGAGAAGGAAATGGCAACCCACTCCAGTGTTCTTGCCTGGAGAATCCCAGGGACAGAGGAGCCTAATGGGCTGCTGTCTATGGGGTCGCACAGAGTCGGACACAACTGAAGTGATTTAGCAGCAGCAGCAGCCTCAAGAGTCCGGAAAACTGGCACTCCATTATCTAACCCACTCCAGAACAATATTAACTCATAGAAATAGTGAAAGAATTTCGGGTTCACTAACTCTGACCCTCACAGCTCTGCTCTTCTGGAGAACAGTTCTCCTTGCGTGTCTCATGTTGCGGCATGTCCTGGGAGCAGAGGCTCTCATATCTTTCGTTCTGGACCATCTTCTCCAGAAGATGCTTGCTTCTTGGAAGGAAGTCTATGACGAATCTAGACAGCATATTAAAAAGCAAAGACATCACTTGGCCAACAAAGGTCCATATAGTCAAAGCTATGGTTTTTCCCGTGGTCATGTACAGATGTGAAAGCTGGACCCTAAACAAGGCTGAGCGCCAAAGAATTGATGCTTTCGAACTCTGGTATTGGAGAAGACTCTTGAGAGTCCCTTGGATAGCAAGAAGATCAAACCAGTCAATTCTAAAGGAAATCAACCCTGAATACTCATTGGAAGGACTCATGCTGAAACTCCAACACTTTGGCCACCTGCTATGAAAAACCAACTCATTGGAAAAGATCCTAATGCTGGGAAAGGTTGAAAGCAAGAAGAAAAGAGGGCCGCAGAGGATGAGATGGTTGGATGGCATCACTGACTCAGTGGACAGTGAACTTGGGCAAACTCCCGGAGACGGTGAGGGACAAGGAGGCCTGGTATGCTGCAGTCCTTGGGGTCGCAAAGAGCTGAACACGACTTAGAGACTGAACAACAACAACCATCTTCTTCAGTCAGTCAGACAGCAAATAGCCCCGGCAGACAGAGATGGCAGCTCCGTCCAGGCAGAGGGCACACTTACTCCCTGGCCAGGGCAATAAAGATAAGTTCTCCTGTAGGGCAAAGAGAGGGGAAGCTTGCTGGCAGCCTCCTTATAAAAGACTGGGGTTTCCTAAGCTCCGGTTTCCTGTAATATGAATGCCCTGCATGCACAGTATCTACCTGGACCACCGCATGGACCCGCCACGAGCCTTGAGGGCAACAGAGCGGCAAACACAGAGCTCATACTCCCTGCTGTGCTGTGAGAGAGAAAATCTTGTCTCTGATGACCTGGACCACAATCTTCTGGCAGACGTGGAACCGTGACTCACTTGTTAGCGTGGGATAAAACCTCAGACCCTGCACGGATCCTGACAAATTCCTATACATCTCTCCAGATTGGCCCCCGCGAGATTCCTTTGGGCCACCCCTTAAACTGTGCCCTGCCTTCTGCTCACAAGAGCTGGAAGGAAGTTCTAGGAAGAGAGTTGTATCACTGCGCAAACGGGTTAAAACCACCAGTTTATAGACTCACCTTCCTCACTAAACTCAAGTTTCTTAGAAATAGGAACTAAGTGATACTTATCAACAGAGCTGATGCCGGGGAAATAAAGCCCTTCACACATGACCCGGGCGCCCTCACCTCCCTAGCCCGTCCCGCAGGCCTTGTCTCCACCCTGCTCCTCCTCGCCTGCCCTTTGCAGCCACACTGGCCCCACAGCCACACTCAGCATTCTGGCCCATGCCGTTCCCTCTGCCTGGAATGTTCTTCCTTCTGACTGTCACATGGACTCCCTTCTGCATTCCGGTCTTGGCCTCCCACAGTTATTTAAGCTCCACGAGAAGCTTCATCTGTTTTGCTCACTGCCGTATCCTCAGTGCTCAGCCCTATTCTGAAGAACCAGGCCCACCCTACACTACATATTCATCCCTACTCACCGAATAGATGAACGAAACAAGGAATAAACGGGCTAGCACAGCTACTTGCATGGAGTAGGCGTTCTGTAAAAGTGGCTGCTGTGAAGGTGACCATGGCGGATACACACATTTCAGCAACACCCGGTCCACAAACTGTCACATTTCTTTATTTGTTGAGATCAAGTTCAGTCTGCTTCAAGCCTCCTCTGTTGGGCTGATGAGAAACTCGTCTCAGTCTTTGCGGGGGAGGCTTTCCAACCCTCGCTAGGATCATACAAAAACCCCAGGGGGCAGATGCAGCACAGAACATTCAGGGAAAAAAAAAAAAAGAGAGATTTCTGATTTTTAGATGGTAGCCTTCATGCTCATATGTGCTGTGCCCCCCAAAACACACACACACGCTCACTCCCTGCTGAAGAATAGTGTCCACACAGCACCAACAGCCCCTCTAAGGCTCAGGCACCTCCTGGGGACTGCGAGAGAGGGATCAGACCCTTTCTCCCGGTGAAAATGCAAAACCAAAACCCCTTCCCTAGCTCCGGGGTCGCCCCCCACCTCTCTGTCTTCCATATGCTCCCACCTCCCGAAAGTGTTCTTCCCCGGCTCCCTCCAGCACAATACCCTTCAAACAACTTTAGATTTTCCAAATTTTAAGCTGGGAAATTTTTGCCTTTGGCCCTACTACACACAAGCTGCTGTAAAATGCTAAATGAGGCATTTAAACAGACTTGTTGAAATTCAACCAGGCAAATTCAAAGTCTCAGCTCCCTTCTTCGTATGGCAAGGGAAATACATCAGAGAGAACAAAATACAGGGTGATACCCAATAAATCACCTGCCACATTAGAATTAGTCTTTGTGTGGTCCCAGCATTCAGCACAGGGCCTGGCTCATAGGTGTTGAATAAACATTTGCAGAACTCATGTCTGAATGAATATATTGAATTTAGCTAATGTAAATTTACCTAAACAAATGGCCTCCAGGGTGGACAACTCCCTAGAGATGGTTGGCTCCTCCAGAGTCTCACTCTAGCCTTCTCCACTATTCTCCGGGCTCCAAGAGGCTGGCATTATGCTTTCTGGTTGGGTTTGCTTTATGGGATGTTACCAGCAGGCAAGCTCAGGGAAGAAAAGGACGATCCGGGTGTTAATCCTCTCCACCCTGGTTAATTTCAGTGGTGTCACCAAGAGCTGATTGTGTTCCCGCTTCAGTGTTTGCTACGGTCTGAATGTTTGAAGTGGAGTGAAAGTGTCAGCTGCTCGGTTGTGTGACTTTTTGTGACCCCCTGGACTGTAGCCCAGCAGGCTCTTTTGTCCATGGGATTCTCCAGGCAAGAATACCAAAGTGAGTTGTCATTCCCTTCTTCAGGGGATCTTCCAGACCCAGGGATTCTTTACCTTCCGAGCCACCAGGGAAGCTGTAAAGTATAATATTGGGAGTGGGATCTGAACCAACACCTCCAGGAGAGACTGCAACCTGGACGCAGCTTAGACAGCTCGGCCATCCTGATTTGCTACAAAAAATCATATCTTGAGGGACTTCCCTGGTGATCCAGTGGTTAAGACTCCACACTTCCAATGCAAGGGGTGCAAATTCGATTCCTGGTCAGGGAACTGAGATTCCACATGCCATTTGGCACAGCCAAAAAAAAAAATCATATCTTAAAGCCTTAACCCCAGTTGATGGTATTTGGAGGTGGGACCTTCAGGAGGTGACTAGGTCATGAGGATGGAGCCCTCATGAATGGGATTAGTGCTTTTATAAGAGGCCAGGGAGCTAGCTCTCTCTTTTTCTGCCAGGTGAGGATACAAGGAGAAGTTGTCCACCTGCAACCCTGAAGAGGGCTCTCACCTAAGCACTGCCATGCTGGCACCCTGATCTCAGATTCCCGGCTTCCCTAACTGTAAGAAAGAAATTCATGTTATTTATAAGATACCCTGTCTACAGGGTTTTGTTACAGCAATCCAAGCTAAGAACAGACAAGCAGAACCACTAGGAGATGTACAAATGCTGGCATTCGTGTGTGGGTGTCTGGCTACATGCATGCTAAGTCACTCCAGTCGTGTCCAACTCTTTTCAATCCTATAGACTGTAGCCCCCCCAGGTTCCTCTGTCCATGGGATACTCCAGGCAGGAATACTGGAGTGGGTTGCCATGCCCTTCCCCAGGGGATCTCCCTGACCCAGGCATCAAACCCAAATCTCCTGCGGCTTCTGTACTGCAGGAGGATTGTTTACCCCGAGCCACCAGGGAAGCCCATGTTTGCCTACATACACAGCTGCATTTGTTTCAGGGATTTGACCATAAGCCCTTGAGGCAGCAAGTGACGTTAAGCAGTCTCCATACAACTGTTGTCTCTGTGTCACAGGCTGGAGCTTGGGGTCCGCAGAGCAGACCATCAGGAAGGAATGGGGATGTGAAGTGGGGGAGGATCAGGACAAGCTGAAACCCACAAGGATGAGCTGCGGTGCACGCAGCTGGACAGAAGCTTGAGTCAGTTTTTGTTTCTCTGGTTTTGGTGACTGCAGCCGCCAGGCTGAACCTCATCATAGAGCTGAACACGTGCCTGGCCCAGAGTTGGAGAAGCTGAAGGAAGAACCAAGGAAAGGGGATCAGGGCAGATCCCCTGGGGGATCGGCCACCCCCAGGCCAAGGAGGAAAGCCAGCTGATGAGTGGAGACAAAGGGTACGAGCCACAAAAGGGCTTCAAGTCACTCTCCAAATCCCACACACACGTCTCTCCATGGCCCTCCCTGACCACACATCTCCAAGGAGGGGATTCTGGGGGATATAGTTCAGCCTGGTCACATGGACACACGCAAAGCGAGAATCTCCCTGAAGGAAAACTCACAGCTCTGCCCTAAGGCCCCCTCCTCACAGTCAACTCTTCTCTTGCAGAATCTCTCTCTGTCTAGTAAACGCTCCTCCCCACCCGCCTTGTGGTCAGGGGATGGAGGCTCAGGGCATGGCTGGTCCCTGGTGGTTTTCATGCACACCACCCATATTGTAGTCAATACACTCTTTTGTACACTCTCCTCAAATCACCCAGTTGGAATGTACCATCTGGTCCCTGCTGGGATCCTGATAAACAGTACACCCACCCTCGGTGCAGAGGAACCAACAGAAGATGAACTGTGGGTTTATTTATTGCTCTTCTCTGCTGGAGACGGATCTGTTCACAAATATTAATTGAGCATCTAGAAATGAAGCACCTATGTCCCAAATAAGCATGCTAGGAATACAGGTGTGGGTATGAGACACGGATTCCCTGCTCCGACAGAGCTTGCCATCCAGCAGAGGAGACTGATGGTAGCTACACTTGCTTCCTACCATCTAATGCAGTAGACACACAAACTGGTGACTGTGTGCTCATGAAGGCTCTAGAACCTTCTGGAAGAATGTTAATGGTGATTTATGAAACAGTTACTGTAACAGTGCTCTATCTCTGAAGATATATTATTTTGTCTCATTTTTAAGCATTCACCCCTGACAACCTAATATAAATACATTGTATAAATAAATCCAATATACTTCAATAAAAATGTTCTTTAAAAACAAAGAATACACCCCTGACAGATGGTAAATATACATATCATGGTGATCATTTTGCAATGTATAGAATTATTGAATTACAATGCTGTACACCTGGAGCAAACATAGAGTTGTAGGTCAGTTACACTTCAGTAAATAATATATACATGTGTATATGAGTACATGAGATTCCCAGGTGGCTCAGTGATAAAGAATCCACCTGCCGATGCAGGAGACACGAGTTGGATCCCTGGGTCAAGAAGATCCTCTGGAGGAGGAAATGGCAACACACTCCAGTATTCTTGCCTGGAAAAATGCAATGGACAGAGGAGCCTGGTGGGCTACAGTTGGTGGGGGTCACAAAGAGTTGGACACAACTGAGCGTACACACACACACACACACATACACACACACACACACAAGCATACATATACATATTTTTTTTTATTATGTGAAATTTTTTTTATGCATATACATATTTTGAATGAAAGAAAAGGGGACTTATCATAAAGACAAGATCTATATGGCTAACTCTATACTAGGCTCTCCACAGACACTCTCTCATTCAACCTTCAGGCAGTATCACCAAACGAGTGAGCAAATAGTTGTCTCCTCTGGATAAATGGAGAAACAGACTGGGAGAGGTAAAGAGTCCAGCCAAGGTCATATGGCCAATGAGGGTAGAAAACTGGATTTTTTGGGGGTTGGGGGGGAGCGTGTCTGGGCTCCCTAAGTGCAATCAATCATGCCAAATGCTTTATTTTTTTAAATCTGCGCAACAAACCTAATAAGACACGTTTCATTGCTGTTCCTCCTTTTGTGCAACAGGGAACTTCCGTGTAGAGAGAACACACAGATACTAAGACAGCAGACAGGAACTGAACCTGGCTGTGCCCCATGTCAAGGCCCACCCACTCTCTGCTCTGCATCAGAATCCATAAAACACAATTGACATGGCATTTGTTAAGGCTGTGTTTCATTCCTGAATATCTTTCTCCATAAATAACAGCGAGATCTACATATCTATAGAGATATAGCCCACATATCCATTATATTCTATTCAACACATAATACAGATATTCCGTCTAAAGCTTCAAGCTGTTCTCCTTCTGGCACTGAATTATTTGCTTCTCCCAACCTCCATTAACCAAGTTTGGGGAGAAAAGCGAGCTGCCACGTAAGTCTTGATGAGAATAAAGTCTCTTTATTACTATTATCATTCCCCTAATGGCCTGTGCAGCATCCTTCATAAAACCCCGTTGATAAACATTTGACAACTTGTTACAATTTTAAAACTTTCATTGCCCGATGAGCGCTGGCACCACCGGAATCTAACAATGTGATACAGAGGCGGCACAGTAGCTTTCTGCGATGCTATAAAGAATTTTGCAGCCTCTCTCAGCACCTAATTTATGACATGTGCCCTGATGAATGATCACGATTCACTATTTGCCATTATAAGAAACAGGCCAACCAATTCATAATTTTCAGGAAAGCTGGTTTTAACAGCCCTATTAGTTTTACCATTCCGACTTGCGTAAGCTTCAATTTGTTATGTTTAAGTTATTTGCTCTGAGGAGTTTGAGTGTTCTTACTGGGGTCTTAAGGTCTAGTTTTCCAAACGGAGTTTGTAGAAAGATGATGGCAATGCCAGAAGTTCAATTATGATAAACTCTAAAGATCCAGGGAAAACGCTGGGCATGTCCATTCAAGGTGAAAATGCACAGAGTCTTTCCACACGTCTTCTGTTTATTAAGAAAACATAAAATAAACTGGAGATGATCTGTGTTGTGGTCTAAAGGCTTCATCACAATACTGAGACATTTGCTAAACCGGATCCTGCTTCTGAACTTTACAATATTACTCCCTTTATCTACTGACAGACAGTTAAAATGTATAGTAGACATGTACAGTCAAAAGGTACGCTTGATTCTGATATACACTTGCTCAATGGAGAAAGAAATGGCAAGCCACTCCAGCGTTCTTGCCTGGGCAATCCCATGGAAAGTAGCCTGGAGGGCTAGAGTCCATGGGGTTGCAAAGAGTCGGACACGACTGAGCGACTAACACACACACACACATGTCTCATGAAATACATAGGCTCAAAAATAAGTTTTCATATGTGCCTGAAATAGTTATTAATATATACATAGTATTACAGAATCATTCATGAGCTGAAATGAATTATTTTTAAGTACCTAGTACAGAAGTTGGCAAACTACAGCTTGTAGACCCAATTTAGCCCTCTGCTAAATTGGTTTTTTATAGCCCATAAGCTAAGGATGCTTTTTTTACATTTTTTAAATCAAAAGAACAATAACATACCCTGACATGTGAATTTACATGAAATTCAAATTTCAGTGTCTAAATAAAGTTTTATTGGAATACAGCCATGCTCATCTGTTTACACGTTGTTCATGGCTGCTTTCACACTTACCGTGTCAGAGGTCAGTAGAGTAGACAACTCTGGGGTCCACAAAACCCAAAGTATTTACTACTTGGCCCTGATCCATTCTATTCCAAGTACTGGAAGTGAAAACACAAAAACGAAAAAACAAAGCAAGCTCTTTCCTCATTCACGACAGCAGTAAATATGTCAGATGGTTATAACAGCTAGGGAGAAATGTGAATTAGCTGAAAGTAAATCAAATACAGACTGATAAGGTGGGTTGAATAGGTGACTCAAATACCAGGGTGGTATTGCCAGCAGGGACATGATTTTTGAAGTGGTGAATAACTGTTGGTGAATTTCCAAACAAAACAGACTACAAGTCTCCTTCAGTTTATGCAGTGGGTATTAAACCTGTACAAAGACTACTTTGTGCTATATATAAAACGGAATTTGGTTCTAGGTCCCAATCATTAGAATCAGGTTTTTCAACTCCCCGGCTGTCTGACACAGAGAGAAAAAGTCATGCCGGATGTGGAACACGTCTTCATTGTGCTGGACTGTGGCTCAGACAGTAAAGAATCCGCCTGCAATGCAGGAGACCGGTTTGGCCCCTGAGTTGGAAAGATCCCCTGGACGAGGGCATGGCACCCCCCTCCAGTATTCTTGCCTGGAGAATCCCATGGACAGAGGAGCCTGGAGGGCTAAAGCCCATTGGGCCACAAAGAGTTGGACACGACTGAGCAACTGGGCACACAGCACAGTCCCTGGCAGGGCAGGATCTTGAGTAACCCTGACCCTTACTCGCTAATTCAACATAGACATTAAAATCTCTGACAACGTCGCCAGACATGGAGGGAAGAAGACTGTGACCCATGAGCCAAGTTTTCAACAAATGAAAAGGAGGGAGGGAGGGAGCCGCAGGGGAGTGATCAGCGATGGGCTGGCAAGTGTGTCGTAACTGGCTCTGATTTGCAGCATTTGCCAATCTCCTCGGTGTCACCCTTTCACTAAGGCCAACGTCAAGCTACCGATACAACGTCATTAAATACAGATGGTGGGAAGATGCGTGTTCAACCCGCTCTTCAGAGCCAGTGCACATTCGAGTTCTAGCAAACCACTGGGATGGGTGGAGGTGGACACAGGCCAAGAGCATGAAGCGCAAGTGAACAGAAGTTTATCCATGGGGGTGCAGGAACAGACCCTGAAAGATGCATCGGTGAGTCAGATACCATAACCCAACTTCCCAACTTAGGATACCTTCTCTTGACTAAAGGGGGGACCTCAGGAACTCAACGGAGGTGGGAAATAAAATAAAGCATTTTATAAAACTGATAAAGGGACTCCCCTGGTGGTCCAGTGGCTAAGACTCCTCGCTCCCAATGCAGGGCCTGGGTTCCATCCCTGGTCAAAGAACTAGATCACACGCGCCACCACCAAGACTTGGCACCGACAAATAAGTATTTTTCAAAATAAAGCTGACAAAAATTTAGTAGAGTTTTTTTGTTGTTGTTTGTTTTTAACCCAGGAATCAAAATTCTGGAAGAAACAATTAGGGGCATTGTGAAAGAGAAGTTAGCGGAGGAAGGCTCTGTAAGAACACCTCCCGCACAGAACACACTCCGGGTGTGACCAAGAGTGGGAAGAGAGCCCCTCCTGTCCCAAAGATCTGACAGCCGTCGAGGAGGCAGCACTTCAGCAAATTCATCCTGCACGCCGTCATCCAATTATTATAATGTAGCTTCAGCAACTACAGTAGCTGCTCACAAAAACACATTACTACAGTAGAGTTCCGCGAAATGTTTTGCGCATACAGCAAACGCGGCAGATTTTGCCACTTCATTGACTTTGTAAAACTGAAAGATCTCCCCTTTTGTCTTGTATCGTTTCCCTAATTACATCATTAGCAGAAGGCCATTTTGACCAATACAGAGAAGATAAGAACTACTTTTTCTAAATTTTAAGTGTAAATGCAAGTTAAAATATAAAGATATTCAGGCCTGCGTGGCACAGAACCCATAGGAGATAAGACAGTCAAGTGATTATAGAGATGTCATCTAAAAAAAAAAAAAAAAATCAAAAGAATTGACTTCCTTCTTGTCTAATTGGTGTGATTATCCAACCAATCTGTTTCTCCATCTTCATAATATGGACACTCTGATGAAGACAGAAAGGCAGGGAGAATGCAAATGTTTCAGCATAAAGATGAAAGGGTGTGAAGAGAAAGGGATGGAAGTAGCAGAGATGGGGGCAGCCTTATGCCCACCACAAACTTTAAGAGAGGATGAAAGAAAGTTCCCTCCAAGGGAGTCTGGGGAGGATTGTAAAAAAAGAACCTCCATCCTCCTTTACCCAACAGTAGGCTTCCTAACTGCACACCTGGCCACAGAAAGCCCACATTCCCCAGTGTCGCTCAGAGTTGGGTGTGGCCACGTGGTCAAAGGATGTGTGAACAGGAAGTAACGATGTGCAGGTTGTTTATCTTGCACTTAAAAAGGAGGGGACGGGGATGCCATCCCCTTTCCTGCCGCCCCGCCCCCGGCTGCAATGCAGCCCTAATGACAGCAATCCCGGGTCAGTGGGACAATAAAGGTAGCATATTAAGAGAAAGCGACAGCAGGGAGGGTCCCAGGACCCCAACAGATTTCCAGAGCAAGGTCACCCCCTTAGACGGGACTTTTATCTCTGTGAGACTGAAATAAAATCCTGTTTTTTATTACTATTTTTTTTTTCAAGTTTTAAATGTTGATTTATTTATATGTTTGGCTGTACCAGGTCTTAGTTGCAGCACACGGGATCTAGTTCTCTGAGCAGGAATCAAACCTAGGCTCTCTGAATTCGGAGCTCAGAGTCTTAGCCACTGCACCAACGAGGAAGACCAAAATTCTGTTGCTTTTAAGTCACCACTGTGGGGGGCCCTATGCAAAGCAGTCCCTGATTGTAACTGACACAGTTTGAATTTTATCACCACAAGAGGAAATGGAGAGTGTAAAGATGAAACGAACGATGACCTTCGCAGTCTGCATACAGTAGCATTGTTAATTCTAGAATTTTAACACTCACTGGTGTGAAGTTTTTTTTTTCATAGAAATTTCACAGTTCTGCTAGAGTTCCATCCCACCTAAGATCTATTGCATCAATTTGTTCAAACAAAGCTTTGAGCCTTTTTTCATTTACAAATGTAACCAACCTTGCTTAATCTTGGCGCTACATCTTCACTCCTAAACCTGATGGTGGAGTTCCTTGAGCCCTTCGGAGATCTGAAAATAGAGACATCGAATCTCTGATTTTAAATGGAGCTGCTGCAGCTGGTGTGGAGCCCCAGAGCCCACAGGAAGAGAGGAGACAAGTTACGAATCTGATCATCCTATCGCCTCCCCAGTTGTTTCATTTAAAAGCAGGAGGCAAGATTCTCACTGCTCTGGAAAAAAAAGGAAAATGCACACAGGCCATGAGCAAATGTATTTGTCTAGTGAACACAGAGGCAAAGACGGTCCTCAAACCCAGAGGAATAAAAATGTTATATACATGTATTATCATTAGTAGGTAGAAAACTGCCCTTTCTCTCACTAACATTTTATCATCTGAGTGTGTTCCTGCATATAAGCAAAAGAAGACTCCATGTTTTATATTATTTAATATTACAACTTTTAATTACAATTATATAGAATATTACTATAATATGAAGGGTAATGAAAAGTGAAAGTGTTAGTCACTCAGTCGTGTCCAAATCTGTGCAATCCCGGACTGTAACCCGCCAGGCTCCTCTCTCCATGGAATTCTCCAGGCCAAAATACTGGAGAGGGTTGCCATTTCCTTCTCCAGGGGATCTTCCTGACCAAATCAAACCCAGGTCTCCTGCATTGCAGGCAGAGTCTTTACCATCTGAGCCACCAAGGAAGCTCAGGAAGAGAAATACCTAACCCTACTAAGTGCCCACTACGTGCCTTCAATCCACTTCCTGCACCATGCTATCCAACCACCTTGTCAGATGGGCCTAATAACCACTGCGCTGCAGATGCAAGACTGAGCCTCAGAGCAGACGGATAACCAGCCAGTCGTTGAGCCAGGGAGTGGCACATCCAGACATCAAAGCTAGGAAGTCCGATTCCACAGCCTACATCTTTAAACTTTCTTCTCCTTGCCTCTTGACTGCAAAGAATGGACAAAGAGCTGTGCCACCCAGATCTCTTTTCAGGGAAGGATTTGCTGCCCAGCTTCAGATGTATGGCCAGCTGGTAACAAGATATCTGTTACTGCCGGTCTGCACATGCAGAAAGCTCTCCCAAGGCCATGCCCCACACTGGAGAGCACACGAGGGTGACCAAGCAAAGCGTGGGTATAAAGCCCTGCCGCTTCCCTGGCAGTCCAGTAGTTAAGAATCCACCTGTCAATGCAGGTGGATTCGACGGCTAATCCAGGAAGATCCCACACGCTGCAGGACAGGTAAGCCCATGCACCACAACCGCTGAGCCAGCATTCTCGAGTCCATGAGCCACAACTACTGAGCCCATGCACCTAGAGCCCACGCTCCACAGCAAGAGAGGAGCCCCCGCTCGTGGCAAACAGAGTAAGGCCTTGCATAGCAACGGACACCCAGCAGAGCCAGTAAATACATAAATAAAAACATGGAACACTCTGAGGTGCAATACACATGCCACCTGTGCCTACTGGGGTTGGCCAAGACGTCACACACCTGCCTCGCGACTCCCCCTCTGTCTCTGCTCAGTTTTGTTTCCTCACTCCTCCCTTGTTGGGGGCCAGAGTGAGGCACTCGGCCCGTGGCAAAGGTCATGAGGAAGGAGGCTCGACATACGCAAAGGCGGGATCGAGCCTCAGGAGTCCCCCTGGAAATCCTCGAGCATCTACCCCCATAACCAGAGCCTGCCTACTTTACTACTTTGTGCTCTCACCTACACCTCTGACTTTACGGGGGGCTGTCCCCCACCACCTCTTTCGGAGAAGGAGTTAACTTAGAGCTCCAGTTAATAATAATTTCTGGGCGTGATAGGAGTGTTTCAACCTACAAACTCCTCTGAAGGTTCTCTGGTCTGCCTGACAGGCTTGTTGGGCCACATGTGATTGCTCACAGCCTCCCAACCGTGAGAGGCACGAGATGCTTTAAACCTTCTAAAAACAGGTTCCTTAGAAAAGTTAGAAAACCATTAGCACAAGTATAGTGGGCTGATTAGAAACTGTATTGGTGAAGGGTTTTTCATTTGTTGAGCCAATGTTTGTTGCTAAGTCTCCACATCCCCTGCCCTTACACACATTAATGAATATATAGAAGAAATAAGTATTAACCTTTGATATAAATCACGTTAGACCTTAGGATAAGTAAATTCTTTCCTTAACTAAAACCCACTATACCCTCACCCTATAGGAATGTAACTTTATTTGGGTGGCACCTGTTTTAAGAATAATCACCCCTGGAGAAATAAGTGTCCTGGTTGACTGACCGCTGTCACAAGGAGAGGGTCATAAATTGTCAGCAGGCCCCCTGGCCAGAAGATGATGTAACACCCCTAAGACCTCTGTATACATTTGTGTGAAGCACCTGACTTTGATAAAAGTCAGGACTGCTGTCCCCACGTGACTTTTGCATAACATCTCAGTGTATAAAAGTAGACCATGGAAAATAAAGAATTGGGATCAGTTTCTCGAAATACTGGTCTCCCCATGTTGCTCTCTCTCTCACTCTGCTGAGTTTCCATCTGGAGCCCAGAACCCACCAAGCTTACTAATTATGCCTGGGCTTCTAAGATCCGACCGAGGAGGCCTCAGTGTCTCCTCTCCTTCGGGAGAACGGAAGGACACCTGCGGCCTACGTAAGTGGTGCAAGCTTCTTGTCTTGAAGTTTTATTGGTCTCCCGCGTAAACCAAGCTACTCAGCCTCTTTTCTCCACTGAATTTTCCTACTGGGCTATCCTCATTCTATTACTCTTTACATCTTTAATTAATATCTAATTGAAGCTATTGTATCCTGATCCTCGCCGATGCCATCCCCGCTTCGAACTCCCTGGATCAGCCAGGGCTGGACCCCGGCAGTCCCTCAACAGATGCTGATTCCACACACACACCTTGAACCCTAAACTCTATCTCAGTACCCACATCTGCCACCTGTGTCACCAGCCTCACCGATAGAGACGGCCGCTGAATGAATGTGTGAATATGTGGATATATGGTGGTTACATTATTTAAGTCAGGTTTGATGGAACACTCCATTCAGCAAACAAACAATCTCCCACTGTGTTTCCAGCACCTTCCGAGGCAAGAACGAAATACACAAGGTCTTTGCCCTCAAGGTGCTGATGGCATTTACTGGCCTAGAGTCAGGGTTCTCAATCTTGACCATGAGACACACCTAGGAATTTTTTGTGCGGGTTTTGGTTTGTTTTAGCCATGCCAGGCCCCAGTGGAATTCAACTGAATGAGAACAAAGTGCAAGCAGAGAGCAATAGAGCTCGCTGACATACCAGGACCCCTCAAGTTTTCCAGGTATATGAATCGCCTGGGGCTCAGGTTCGAATGCAGACTGGTTCAGCAAGTCATGTGTGCCTCTGGGGCTGGCGCCAAACCACACTGGATTTAGGAGATCAAGGAGGCTTAAGATAAACATAAACAAGGAAGTACAGAGCCCCCCCACCCCAAATACAACTGACAATTATCTGATGGGTTTGCATTACAGATTCAGATCCTGCGCATTAAGATACTATCAGTTCAGTTCAGTTGCCCAGTCATTTCCGACTCTTTGTGACCCCATGGACTGCAGCACGCCAGACTTCCCTGTCCATCACCAACTCCTGGAGTTTACTCAAACTCAGGTCCATCAAGTCAGTGATGCCATCCAACCATCTCATCCTCTGTCGTCCCCTTCTCCTCCTGCCTTCAATCTTTCCCAGCATCGGGGTCTTTTCCAATGAGTCAGCTCTTCGCATCAGGTGGCCAAAGTACTGGAGTTTCAGCCTCAGCATCAGTCCTTCCAGTGAATATTCAGGGTTGATTTCCTTTAGGATTGACTGGTTTGACCTTGCAGTCCAAGGGACTCCTAGGAGTCTTCTCCGACACCACAGTTCAAAAGCATCGACTCCTCGGCGCTCAGCTTCCTTCATGATCCAACTCTCACATCCGTACATGACCACAGGAAAAACCATAGCCTTGACTAGACGGACTTTTGTCAGCAAAGTAATGTCTCTGCTTTTTAACATGCTGTCTAGGTTCGTCATAGCTTTTCTTCCAAGGACCAAGTATCTTTTAATTTCGTGGCTGCAGTCACCATCTGCAGTGATCTTTGGAGCCCAAGAAAAGAAAGTCTGTCACTGTTTCCATTGTTTCCCCATCTATTTGCCATGAAGGAATAGGACCAGATGCCATGATCTTAGTTTTTTGAATGTTGACTTTTAAGCCAGCTTTTTCACTCTCCTCTTTCACTTTGATCAAAAGGCTCTTTAGTTCTTTGCTTTCTGCCATAAGGGTGACTTCATCTGCATATCTGAGGTTACTGATATTTCTCCCAGCAATCTTGATTCCAGTTTGTGCTTCATCCAGCCCAGCGTTTCTCATGATGTACCCTGCATATAAGTTAAATAAGCAGGGTGACAATATACACCTTTGACGTACTCCTTTCCAAATTTGGAACCAGTCTGTTGTTCCATGTCCAGTTCTAACTGTTGCTTCTTGATCTGCATACAAATTTCTCAGGAGGCAGGTAAGGTAGTCTGGTATTCCCATCTCTTTAAGAATTTTCTACAGTTTGTGGTGACCCATACAGTCAATAAAGCAGAAGTAGATGTTTTTCTGAAACTCTTGCTTTCTTGATGATCCAGTGGATGTTGGCAATTTCATCTCTGGTTCCTCTGCCTTTTCTAAATCCAGCTTGAACATCTGGAAGTTCACGGTTCATGAACTGTTGAAGTTTCACTTGTAGAATTTTGAGCATTACTTTGCTGGTGTGTGAGATGAGTACAATTGTGCAGTAGTTTGAGCATTCTTTGGCATTGCCTTTCTTTGGGAATGGAATAGAAACTGACCTCTTCCAGTCCTGTGGCCACTGCTGAGTTTTCCAAATTTGCTGGCATACTGAGTGCAGCACTTTCACAGCATCATCTTTTAGGATTTGAAATAGCTCAACTGGAATTCCATCACCTCCACTAGCTTTGTTCGTAGTGATGCTTCCTAAGGCCCACTTGACATCACATTCCAGGATGTCTGGCTCTAGGTGAGTGATCACATCATCATGATTACCTGGGTCATGAAGATCTTGTTTATATAGTTCTTCTGTGTATTCTTGCCACCTCTTTTTAATATCTTTTGCTTCTGTTAGGTCCACACCATTTATGTCCTTCTGCATGAAATATTCCCTTGGTATCTCAGTGAAAACAGTGTCAGACTTTATTTTGGGGGGGCTCCAAAATCACTGCAGATGGTGGCTGCAGCCATGAAATTAAAAGACGCTTACTCCTTGGAAGGAAAGTTATGACCAACCTAGATAGCATATTCAAAAGCAGAGACATTACTTTGCTAACAAAGGTCCACCTAGTCAAGGCTATGGTTTTTCCAGTGGTCATGTATGGATGTGAGAGTTGGACTGTGAAGAAAGCTGAGCGCTGAAGAATTGATGCTTTTGAATGTGGTGTTGGAGAAGACCCTTGAAAGTCCCTTGGACTGCAAGGAGATCCAACCAGTCCATTCTAAAGGACATCAGCTCTGGGTGTTCTTTGGAAGGAATGATGCTAAAGCTGAAACTCAAGTACTTTGGCCACCTGATGCGAAGAGTTGATTCATTGGAAAAGACTCTGATGCTGGGAGGGATTGGGAGCAGGAGGAGAAGGGGACGCCAGAGGATGAGATGGCTGGATGGCATCACTGACTCGATGGACGTGAGTCTGAGTGAACTCCGGGAGTTGGTGATGGACAGGGAGGCCTGGCGTGCTGCGATTCATGGGGTCGCAAAGAGTCGGACACGACTGAGCCACTAAACTGAACTGATCTCAAACTTTCTTGAAGAGATCTCTAGTCTTTCCCATTCCACTGTTTTCCTCTGTCTGTTTGCACTGACCACTGAGGATACTGTCAGTTTTAGAGAGATTACTTCCAGGCTCTTCTCTCCCCCTTGTTCCTTTAAAACTGAGACACAGACTCAACTGACCTGTAAGCGTGAATGTTGTCAAAGAAAAGAAGATAGACCACACCACTTCTCGTTACACCACTGAAGTATTCGAATACAACTTTGCATAGTTTACTTTTTAGATGCTTTATCAGTTAGATGCTGAGAACACAGACTCTGTGTGTGTGTGTGTGTGTCTGTGTCTGGCAATTCTGAGCGTATCAAGACTTTTCTTCTTTTCTAAATGCAGTCATCTCCACAAACAACTTTGACAACACACTTTCATTTTGTCCGAGTTGCTCGGGATGAAACGCGCTCAGCCATTAAAAGGTGGGAAAGTGTCCTGCTGCTTGTGTAGATGAGAGAAGGCCACTGTTTTGTCAGATGTCAGCTACCCATCAGATGAGGCCGAGGAAGCGATTGGTAACATGATGGGGTCGGTAAGAAGCCCTCCAAGCCTTAATTATCAGAGTGCCCCCCAGTTTCGCTGGGCTTGTCACTGACTTCTGACAAGCTCAGAGGCAGACGAAAAGACAAACAGCACATCACCAACTGGATAATTAGCAGGGAGGACAAAGCAACCCAAATTGCAAGCCCAAGAAAATACACCACAGAGTTGCTTTTTGTACATCGGATTTCATCAACACAGGCAAGGGGAAACGGGGAATGGTTCATACTTCAGAAAATATCTAGATTGTTCTTTGGGATCCACTTCAGCCTTCAGGAAGGCAAGTAGTTCTTTTAATCTCTCAAAGGCTTACAGAGGACCTACTGTGTGTCTGGTTCTAAGGATACAATGTAGCTGATTGATTCTCTCTTCCTTGTATTCATTCAACAAACATGCATTGTTGTCGCCTGTCTCCTACTGTAAGCTAGATTCTAGGTAGGTGGGTATAAAAAACAAAGGCCCATTCTGACACAGACTGCAGCGTGGATGACCCTTGGAGACGCCACACGGAATAAGCCAGTCACAAAAGGACAAATACTGAAAGATTCCACTTACATGAGGTCCCTGCTGCTGCTGCTGCTGCTGCTAAGTCGCTTCAGTCGTGTCCGACTCTGTGCAACCCCATTGACGGCAGCCCACCAGGCTCCACTGTCCCTGGGATTTTCCAGACAAGAACACTGGAGTGGGTTGCCATTTCCTTCTCCCCTAGACTAGTCAAATTCATAGAGACAGAGAGCAGGACGGTGACTTCCGGGGGCTGGGAGGGGTGGAGAGTTACTATTTAATAGACACAGAGTCTCAGTCTCAGAGGGCTTCCCCGGGGCTCAGCAGTAAAGAATCTGCTTGCAACGCAGGAGATGTGGGTTTGATCCCTGGATCTGGAAGATCCCCTGGAGGAGGAAATGGCAACCCGCTTCACTATTCTTGCCTGGGAAATCCCATGGACAGAGGAGCCTGGCGGGCTACAGTCTTTGGAGGTGCAAAGAGTCGGACACGACTGAGCACACACGTGCTCAATTTCAGAAGATGATAGGCTTTCTGGAGATGGATGATGGGAATTACTTGATGCCACAGGACTCTACTCTTATAAATAGTTAAAATGGTAAATTTTATGTTACAGATATTTTACCACAATTTTTTTAAAAGAAAAAGAAAACCCACAAAGGCATGATTCCTGCTGTCATAGAAATGACAGACAGGAGAGAAACTGAGAAATTAATATATAACTACACGTAGCATTGCCATGAAAGAGGACAAATTCCTCTCCTATAGGTCAATATGACTAATCTGCCTAAACGCAAAAATGGCCATGACATTATTTGCTTTATAGAAGAATTTTTCACTTACAAGCGGGTCCCTTTTGATATTGAACTCTTGAGTATGTTGAAGGTTTATAAATAAATCACTCACCACATAACTAAGAGGCCTACAGGCAGGGAATTTTCAAGATAAATTGTTATGAGGCAGTGCCAATTGAAGATCAATCAGAAATTACAATAAACATCTTGGTAATTACAACAAATACTAATGGAAAAAATGATTTAACTCGTAAAAGTTTACTATACAGCCAGCCTTACACACACATATACCTATAAAATGATGTGATGAAAAAATTCCATACGAAGCTGCACGGTTTGCATATTTAATAGACATGGTTATTGCCTGTGAGCACAATATTCCATATTTACTTGTCCAATATTCCTGCCCCTGCTGATTATGTGAGCACTGGTGTTTTTCAAAGTATAAAAACAGCATGTTGCTTCAGTACTCACAGCTATTGTGCAAAGGGTTTAAACTTTTGCATCTTTGTTTTTTTAAAAAATCCTTAGCAAAAACTTCTCATTAAAATGTAGAGAAGATAAGCATCCAAAAATTTAACTTGGAACTCACAATTAAAAAAAAAAAATCCACTACATGAAGCTTTTGGATTGAACACTGTGCTTTTATCCTCTGACAACGTGGCAAACTTTCAGCACTTCCTGGAATATTTTCCAACTCCTTTAAACACCTGAAGGTTTCTTGCACACTGGATTAGTTGGCAGGGAGGGTGGGAGTAACGAGAAAATAGCGGAAAGGGGATAAAAGAGAAAGCAAATCTTTTAGATGAACCCACCAAATAGTCACATCCCTTACCGGCAACTTGATCTGGTCTCAAGCAAAGAAAATACTGCCAGGGTAATTAACAATTCTGGTTTTAAAAAGCTGAAGTTGATCATCTAAAGGGCAGGCTGCTCTGGAAATTAAAGATGATATCTAAGGCATTTACAGCGATATATGTTATAGCCACCAATATTACACGTAAATATGTAGGTTGGAGTCCCCTCCTAATGGTCTAGGACAGGCAGACAGGTGAAATAATTGAGCAGAGGGGGCTGAGCAGAGACGGGAGGAAACACAGAAGCCAGGCTTTTAATGAAATGGGCAGATGTTTCTCAGCCAACTGTGGCTGGGCAAGAGTGGCCCCATATGGACAGAGCCTCCAGATTTCAGAAGAAGCTAGAACTTCTCATTTTCAAGTAAAATCTCCCATGTGTTAAATACTGACACACACGTAATTAATTTTTTAACTATACACAATTTTATCACTGCTGGGCAGGCCAAACAAAATATGTCTGCAAGCTGAATTCACTGGGACCACAAGTCTTGACCCAGGTCCCAGTTGTTTCCAGCTCCCAAACATCGTGGAGGGAGAGCATTCTGGCCGCTGAGTCCCCTGGAAGCCTGTGGAGGCAGGTCCCACTCAGAAAGCAGGCGCCGTCCCTGGGTACCAGTGAGAGAGGGGCTGGCCACCACCAGGCCTTCGGGAATGCTCTGCTGGACAGAGGACTCCACCAAGCCAGCCTTAGATGTTCTGGGTGACGTGGAAGATCTTCTCTTCACTGGGAGGCATGGGCTTCAAGACTCGCCTTGGGGATGTCCCAGCACGCAAGGCGTTGGGATGTCCCCAACACCTCAGGTGCAGAGGCAGAACTCACTCTTACATGACTGTTGTTCAGTCACTAAGCTGTCTCCAACTCTTTACAACCCCATGGACTGCAGCACACCAGGCTCCTCTGTCCTCTACTATCTCCCGGAGTTTGCTCAAATTCATGTCCACTGAGCCGGTGATGCCATCCAACCATCTCATCCTCTGCCACCCCCTTCTCCTTTTGCCTTCAATCTTTCCCAGCATCAGGGTCTTTTCCAGTGAGTCACCTTTTTGCATCAGGTGGCCAAAATACTGGAGCTTCAGCAACAGTTCTTCCAATGGATATTGAGGGTTGGTTTCCTTTAGGATTGACTGGTTTGATCTCCTGGGTTTTGTATAAATATCTCCCCATTTCTTCCTAGCTCTCCACCCATAATTTTTGTCTAATAATTAACAAGAGCAAAAAGTGAATAACACTGAGGATGGAATTTCTGAAGAGGATGATCTCCAGGAAGTTCCAAGAAGATTTGGAGTAGAGTATTCTGGGCTAAGTCACTTCGATTGTGTCTGACTCTCTGTGACCCCATGGAGTATCCCCCGACAGGCTCCTCTATCCATGGGATTCTACAGGCAAGAACACTGGTGTGGGTTGCCATTTCCTCCTCCAGGGGATCTTCCAGGCCCAGGAATCGAGCTCGCTTCTCTTTCTGTCTCCTGCACTGGCAGGCAGGTTCTTGACCACTAGTCCCACCCCCACCCACTACCATAACCCAAACAGTGTGAAGGGCACGCCCAATCTGCTTTCCAGGAGTTGCAAGTGTTTTTCTGCATGAAGACTCAGGTCCAGGAAGACAGAAGAGAGATACAAACAAAAATCTTGAGATGTATCTTCGGCAAAAGAAATAAAGGTATTTTCTCTAGCTAGTTCTTGCCCCAGTTTCAAATGAACAGATTTTTTTTTTCCCCCATCAAAGAACTACCCAGTAAAGGAGGGTGGGAGACAAAGTAAAGGAGGGTGGGAGACAAACTTGGCATGTTTCAAATATGTTCTCAAATAGAAGCACTTTTCTCTGACGTGCCCAAATTTTCCAAGCTCCATTAACCAGATCGCCAAACTGCCTGATCTCAGGGAAAATCTGCCCCTGAGTTTGTTTGGTCTTTTTTTGACTAGCATAGGTTTTGTTTTAATATTTTTCATTTTACCATGTGGGAGTTCTCTCTAGTTTGTTTAAACAGCCTACCACGCCCATCGGTCTTAAACCCAATTCAGGCACATGTGTATTACCTTTCTGTTCTCTGGAGGTATTTGAATTTACTTGCCTTGGAAGTTTATCCTTTTCTTTTCTTCATTCGTCTACTTACTTTTCTAAAAAGAAACAAACCTTGAAATGAACTCTAAGTCAGACGCAGTGCATCTTAACCACCTGGACGAAGACCGACTGTAGCTGCACCAAACACTGAAGGTAAAACCGTGAGTAGAGCTGCGCCCGTGGCACTTCCCTGGTGGCCCAGTGGTCAGACCGCACTTCCAGTGGAGGGGGCACGGTTTCAATCCCTGGTCAGGGAACTAAGAGCCCACATGCCATGTGGAAAGGCCCCCCCAAAATATTTAAAGGACAAAGAGCTCAGGATCACACAACGAGAAATAAAAAGCACACAGGCTCACCTCCAACTCTAAGCTGCTCCAAAGTAGACGTGTTTGGGTGCCATCGACAAAAGCAGAAACAGTCTCTCGCTGGGTCTGGGGCTCTGACCTCCCACCCCTTTTGGAGGCTGCCGCGTGGTTACCCTGAACCTAGTTTATCCGTTTTTAATTGGTCGGGAGGCTGTAACTGGTGAAGGCCATGCTATTTGTGGGAGGTGTATGGTCCTTCCCTCATCCTTGTTGGGACTGGCCATGAGCTTTGGCTCATGGGATGTGAGCAGGTGTGTCCAGGCAAAAATGCAAGAATAATGAGGCTAATGGAGCAGAGCTGACCTGAGCTGCAAACAATCAGTGTTTCTGCTTTCACAGAAACGCATATCACTCTAAGCCACTGAAATGCAGGGCTTGACTGTTATGCAGCACAGCTAACGAACGCACTAGCAGAGCTTACCAACAATTTTTTTTAAGGAGAAGAAAGGTGGACACTCTCCTGTTCAAATAACCTCCATACGTCCACTGACCCACATCACAGAAATAAGTACCCATGACAACACTCGTAGAGAAGTGGAGCAAAATGGGAGGATAAAGACCAAGTTCCCTATCCCTTGCCCCAAAACCGCCCAGGCCCCCTAATTTTGCCCATTTTAGTAAATGTTAACTCCATCTTTTTCATTGTTCAGAACACTGGGGTCTTCCTTAACTGAACTCTTTCGCACCTCACAGTCCAATCAATGCCAAATTCTGTTGGCTCAACTGTTGAAATAGATCATAAGCCTGTGCCTTTTCACCAAATTCACTTTCCCACCCTGATCCCAGCCGCCATGACATCTGGCCTGAAACATTGCAATGACGCCCTGATTTCCCACTCCTGGCCCTATCCCTCAATTCTGGGCAGTTTTCAGATTAATCTTCCTTAAAACCAAATTTATATCATGTCCTTCTTTCTTTAAGTCTCCAGTGCCTCCCATCTCATTCAGGGCAAAAGCCCAAGTCCTCACCAGCGGGCCTCCTGCTCTCCCCTCGGGTCCCTCGAACCCAGCTTGCTGCTTTCCTCGCTGCTCCTCCAACACGGCACACCACGCTCACTTCAGAGCGTTTCCATCTGCTCCCCTTCTGCCAGGACCACTCTTCATGGGGAGCCTGGTGCTTTGTTCTCACCTCCTACACGTCTGGGCTCAGATATCGCCTCATCGATGCAGCCTTTTCTGAATATCCTGTGTCAAAGGGCAAGCCCAGACCCATGGCCTCCCCTCCTATCTTCTGTACCTTGGCTCATCATTCTCCACAGGACTCGCCACAATCTGACAAACTACACATGTAAAGACGTTAGTTCTAGGCTCACAGACATAGAACACAAATTTATCCTTACCGAAGGGGAGAGGCAGGGTATAAATGAACAGTTTGGGAGATTAGCACATACAAACTACCATATATAAAATAAACAACAAGGCCCTACTGTATAGAACAGGGAGCTATACTCAACATTTTATAATAACCTATAATGAAAAAGACATATATATATATCTATAACTAAATCACTTTGCTGTATATCAGAAATTAACAAGACATTATAAATCAATGATACTTCAATCTAAAAAAAAAAAAAGAAGGAAAAAAAAGACGTTAGTTCTTTTCTGATTCCCTCTCCTGGAGGTAAGTCCCACGAGGATAAGAAATTTATTTTGTTCACTACTTTATCCTCAGGTCCTACAAAGTGCCAGGCACAAAATAAGTACTCAATATATATTTCTTGAAAAAAAATATTGGAATCAGACAAATCTCCATACATTTGAATTCCAACTCTGACACGAGCAGTGACCTGGACAGGTTTCATTACCTCTGACCTTTTATTTAACCACCCAGTAAATGTGATACTACACTCCTCCCTTCAAAGGTTTTGCAAGGCATAGAGGTAATGCATTTTCGTTGCTCATGTAGACAAAACATAGCTGCTATTTTCACAGATCCTGTCTCCCACCTCTCTGATGCCTCTCTCCACCCTGCTCCAGCTACACTGGCTCAAGCAACCTTGCTAAAGCATACCAAGAGTCTGCACATGACCTCTGCACCTGCTGTTCACCTGGAGTCCCGAGCCCCAGTCCTCTGTGTCTTCTCATCACTCGAGCTACAGCTATGATGGGACCTGCTCGTGTAAGACCTCCCCAGCCACCTTGCCTCAAGTACCGCATCAGTCGCACTCAATCACATCATCACTTTATCTTCTCCGTTGACTTATCACCTTGTTATTCATGCATTTGCTTGCCCTTGGCAGGGCTGCCGCACTAGAAGATAAACTCCAGGAGGAGAAAATTCAGCGGACATTTCTACCAGCACTTCTGCAATACCTGGCACATAATACACACTTAATAAATATCTGTTGAACAGACAAACCAAAGGTTTAATGGAGGAAACATAAACTCAGAATAACGTATACGCCTCATAATATGTTTTTATGATCATCGTGGTAGAGTCAGTCCCGTATGGATTAAGAATCAGGCGATGATGTGCGAAGAGGGAAAAGCAGAACAATGAAAAACTTTTGAAGGATTCTGCGTCCAAAGAGAGCAGACCTGGAAGATATTTTGTTTTTAAAGGAGACAGAGTAAAGTGAGAGTGTGGTTTGAATTAGGTACTAAAACTGAAGAATCATCAGTCTTACCCAGATGACACCAAAGTCCTAGGAAAGCAAGGGACCTTTGGGCAGACTCACAATTCCAGTATTTACAGAGAATGGACGATGCAGAGAAGAAGCTAAGAATCCCTGCCTAATTCACGTGTGAGCAGACACAATTACACATGAGGAGTTGGAAAGAAATGAGGGCTGGATAATCCAGGACCTGCTCTTCACCGCCACTCCTGAATGGAGACCAGTTTTGCCCTCTGGGCACAGAGACTGAAATGTCTCCTCCTCTTTGGGATTCAAAACAGAAATGAAACAACATCCCTCTAAAAGTGGTCACGACTCAGGTTTGGGAGATTTGCCAGGGCAACCTGGAACCAGAGAGCAGGAAATAAAAATACTGCTTCAATCTCTGTAACTGCCTGACACATCCATATCCATCTAAGTGTAGTCTCTCGCATGAACTCACCCACCAGTGAGATGGTCAACATTTATTGACAGGATACAGCTAAACGCCATCTCGCAGAAGTCAAGGAAGCTGCTCTGATTTCTAAGTTAGTTCAAAGCTGTTATTTCTCCGTCTCTGGAAGAAGGTATCTTGAAACATCAGTGTCTTCTTTTTGCTGAGTTGTATGAGCTTAAAGGGCTTCCTTGGTGGCTCAGTTGGTAAAGAATCTGCCTGCAATGCAGAAGACCCGAGTTTGATCCCTGGGTCAGGAATATCCCCTGGAGAAGGAAATGGCAACCCTCTCCAGTATTCTTGCCTGCGAAATCCCATGCACAGAAGAGCCTGGTGGGCCACAGTCCATGGAGAAGCAAGAGTCGAACATGACTTACTATTTAAACTGCTCCCACCGCCACCATGAACTTACAAAGAAGATGCTAAGCAAACTGGCAAAACTTTCACTTTCATACTTGTCCAAATGAAAGGCAAATACCGAGGCCAATTTCCCATCCAGGACAATCAGTGAAAATTCATTTCTTTTCCTTTAGTGTTTCCTGTAATTCACTCTGGTTGTGGGATGTAGGCAGCAAGACATGCCTGTAAAAAAAAGCTTTTAAACTCTTAGTTGTTTGCAGAATATTAGTAACGCTATAAAAAGTTTATGTTAATTAATGCTGCATTTTAATAGGTTTCCTGGAAGTTTGTGACTGCGTACTATAAAGGCTTTCAAGATAATGTATTATACAGTGGTTATCATAAACTCCAAAGCAGTTCAAATATTCCTTTTATGTCTCAATAACTTTCCCCCCAAAGTTAGAGTGTTTAAAAGATTCAAATGCAGAAATAAAAAGAAAAAATTTTCCCCACCAGGGGATATTTTAAATTTTTATATCGCTCATCATGATCAATCTCATTTCTTGGCAACACTGTACTTAAGCTTGCTTATAGGCAAAAAGCTATCTGTGTGTTCCACCAGCTCTATGAGGACAAACCATGTCTCATCTTGCATGGGGGTAGGTTTTCTAAAGGTCAGGCAGCTCAGATAGCTCACCACTTTCATCCTCTTCTGGATCAAGACTTTATAAATATGAATATCCCTTATCATTGTTTATCTCTCTAATTTAGGGCAAAAAGAATTACTTGCAGTTCGAAGAATCCCCCTTTTTTATGTTCAGCAGACACACCAAATGGAGAGTCTGACTGTAAGAGTTCCGAGAGAGATCAAATTCACAGTAAACTTCAACTTTTGGGTGTGAGATGTTAAGCTTAAGCTCCCTCAACGCAAGACTTCCATGGGTTTTTCATGCACAAGAAATGCTTGGTCTCTACTCCACTCTGAAGGTTTTGAACATCCCATTCCAATATGAATCACCATCTCTTACAAAGGTAAACAGTAAAGATTTTCTGTGACTTTAACAAAGAAATATAATACATGTTGCCAAAAATAGAATTTTTAAAAATGTAAATGACTGGACTAGTGACCACAGTGGGAAAACTTTAAGAACGGAAAGCTGAAATTAATTATACAAATGAGGTTCCATTTCACTCATTTGATAAGGCCAATGAATCATAAACAAAGCTGCCATAAATTCAGGTGGACTCTGAAAAATATATGATACTAATACACACACAAATATGTCGCTTTTCTCCTGCCAAATTATACACACAGTATTACGAGTGCTTTGTGGCTCTCATGAAGGCCTTGGAAGCTACGTGTCTCTTCCTTTCCTTCACTCCCTAAGTCCCAGTTATAAAACATTCGTCATCTGGGCTCTGTGTCTGACAGCACCTGCATTATATCATATTTAATCTCAACTCCAGGAAAGGAATATGTTTCTTGAACTTCTGAGCATTATTACAATTTCTCCATCAAAACTTTAAGCCCCACGGTGACCCTAATTGAAGATTCTTACCAGAATCTCAACATGCTTGAAATATATACATATATGCATGTGTGTACCTTTATGTATAAAAGACACTTGCTCCTTGGAAGGAAAGTTATGACCAACCTAGATATTCAAAAGCAGAGACAGTACTTTGCCAACAAAGGTCCATCTAGTCAAAGCTATGGTTTTTCCAGTAGTCATGTATGGATGTGAGAGTTGGACTGTGAAGAAGGCTGAGCACCGAAGAATTGATGCTTTTGAAGTGTGGTGTTGGAGAAGACTCCTGAGAGTCCCTTGGACTGCAAGGAGATCCAACCAGTCCATTCTGAAGGAGATCAGCCCTGGGATTTCTTTGGAAGGAATGATGCTAAAGCTGAAACTCAAGTACTTTGGCCACCTCATGCAAAGAGTTGACTCATTGGAAAAGACTGATGCTGGGAGGGATTGGGGGCAGGAGGAGAAGGGGACGACAGAGGATGAGATGGCTGGATGGCATCACTGACTCGATGGATGTGAGTCTGAGTGAACTCCGGGAGTTGGTGATGGACAGGGAGGCCTTGTGTGCTGCGATTCATAGGGTCGCAAAGAGTCAGACACGACTGAGCAACTGAACTGATCTTTATGTATACACATGAGCTTCACGAGTTAGTAGAGCCAGAAAGTGAACAATTCAAGATTGCAAATGCTTAAGAGAATTAACAACTGCCAAAACTCAAGTAACTTATGTGGGAATCAGAATCATCAGTTGTAAAGTGACCAAATATCCAGGATATGATATCAGGATATTTTCAGTCCTGAAACCAGGACAGTCCAAGGCAAACCAGACAGTTAGTCACTCTAAAAGTTGCATGATCTCAATTTTTGAGAGTTAGATATTGAAACTCCAACTAAAAATCTTAATTTATCTATTTGAAAAAAGAATTGCAATATATAGTGGAACTATATGTGACTTCGTTCTATATTTTCCAAGTCTCTTGTAAATGCGTTATCATATTTTCATAACTTAAAAAATAAAAGAGAGAGTATGATTTATTAGAAAATAAATGAAAGTTGCACATTAAATTAGCTGTAGAGATATTTTAAAAGATCCAAAACCACAAAGTCCTCTTAGATATAATGAAGTTATAAGAAGAAAAAAATGTGTACTTTGCTATTAAGATTATTCATCTTTTACTGCAATCATCCTGGAATGCATATCTCCATTACATTAATAAATCCTGGTAGACTGCTCAGTTCTCTCTCCACCGCTATACTCCCTCTCTTCTTTTCCTCGTCCTTTCTCTCCACACTCTCTCTCCTCCCTCTCTCAATCTCTCTCTTTCTTTACATTTCTTTCTACCACATGACTCAGCAATCCCACTACTGGGCATATACCCAGAGAAAATCATAATTCAAAAAGGTACATGCACCCCAATGTTCATAGCAGCACATGTACCACAGCCAGGACATGGAAGCAACCTACATATCCAGCAACAGAGCAATGGATAAAGAAGATATGGTACGTGTGTACAATGGACTATTACTCGGCCGTGAAAAGGAATGAAACGGAAGCATTTGCAGAAATGCAGGTGGGCCTGGAGACTGTCATACAAAGCAAAGTAAGTCAGAGAGAGGAAAACATCACATAGTAACACATATGTGCAATCTAGGAACATGGTATAGATAATCTTATTTGCAAAGCAGAAATAGACACACAGACATAGAGAACAAATATATGGACTCCAAGGGGGAAAAGGGGGTGGGATGTATTGGGAGACTGGGATTGACATACATCCACCACTGTGCATAGAATAAACGACTAGTGAGACCCTCTCTATGGCACAGGGAACTCTGCGGGGATCAGGTGCTGCAGGGACCTGAATGGGAAGGAAGCCCCAGAGGGAGGGTGTGTGTACATGTATATGCACGGGCGATTCATCTCAAATGCGGTAGAAACTAACACCTCATTGTAAAGCAACCATACTCCAATAAGAACTGATTTTTAAAAAAAAGCCTTAATTTTACAAATACCACTTTGGAAATACCACATTTTACAAATACCACAAATACATACTTCAGAGACTTCATCTAAGTGTTTGTCAATAAACCTCTTCTTCCCTCATGCCCAGTCCTGCCTCTCGCCCCCAACAATGCAGATGCAATTCGTTGGCTGAGAGCACATTTCACACTGTGCCTCTCTCCTAAGCATCTCAGTTACGAGGTCCATACTGTGTGAGTCACTCATGCGTGATCTTCAAGGAAGAACCGAAAGATGGAAGGGAAATACAGCCCGAGGAAAAAGTCTATAAAGATTTCTCGCTTTCCTAATCCCTTTTCTCTAATGTTTCTTTGTAAATTTGTCAGATGGGAATGAAATTGCCTCATAACTCTCCAGACGTGAAGAGCATCTCTGAAGAAAATTACGTACTTGTCAAAGCAAGGGGGAATTTATGTTGGTGTTCCCGAGATGTGATTTTATTCCTTCTATTTCCTTTGTGCACATCAGAGCAACTAGAGACAAAAAAAAAAAAAACTCGTTTATGGATTTTTTTTCACTCTGGTGCATTTTTTGCTTCTATTTTTCCCTTTTGTTTTCTTATCCCCCTCCTTTCATCTGTGTTTATTGCCAGTGACAGTAAACTTCCATACAACAATCCTGCGATGATAGCAGCAATGATTTCTACCAGCGTAAGGCCATTCCAACAGGCACACAGATGATTTCCCCGTGGACCATTCCGGAAGGTGCGGGTTACATTTGGAGTCCTACCCAGTGCTGGCCAGGGACGAGCGGGGTATGAAAGTCCTGTTAATGTTCCTTCCAGGCGGTGGCATGCTTCCTGAAATTAAATTCTTCTCCCTGGACTATGTGTTATGGCCTGCACTTCCTGAGTTTGCTTTCTGAATTGAGAAGCTGCAGAAACCTTGCTCGCTCAGTAGGCCCAGTGTAAGCTAGTGGGAAATTTGAAGAAAGGCATGCCTGGGTTTGGGGCTTCCCTGGTGGCTCAGTGATAAAGAATCCACCTGCCAATGCAGGAGACGTGGGTTCAGTCCCTGAGTCGGGAAGATCCCCTGGAGAAGGAAATGGCAACTCACTGCAGTGTTCTTGCCTGGAGAATCCCAGGGACGGAGGAGCCTGGTGGGCTGCTGTCTATGGGGTCGCACAGAGCTGGACACGACTCAAGCAACTTAGAAGCAGTAGCAGCAGTATTCTTGCTGGGAAATCCCCATGGAAAAAGGAGCCTGTAGGGCTACAGTCCACGGGGTTGTGAAGAGTCAGATAGGACTCAGCAACCAAACAAGTGCCTGGCTCAGATCACAGCTCTGCAACCAGCCGGCTGGGCAGAGTCTTCCATCTTTATGAGCTTCGCTTTTCTTATTTGTTCAGAAGGAACGCCTGCCTTGAAAGACAATTTTAAGGATAAATAAAAGGAGAATGTTCCCAAACTGTGAGAGGCTGTGTGGCTATGCCAATAGGAGCCTGAATCTTGAGATAGTCTGTGTGTGTGTTCTGGTTCCTCTCCGGCCTCGCCAAGTGACCTTGGGCAAATTACTCAGCCTCTGTGTCGCGTCAGTTTCCTCATCCGTAAAGTGGGGATGATAATAAAACCAGCTCGCAGAAGTGTTACGAGGATCACATGAGTCTGTATAACACACAGGAATCTGCCAAGCATTTTGCAGCTCTTTACTATTCATTACAACATGTGCCAACTGACTGGCACGAAGTATTTGTCCAAGAAGTATTTTCCCTGGCCCTTCTTGCCATAGGCTCCCTCCTGGAAAGCCTGCTTCACTCACTGTGTTTCTTAACATCCTGCACAAGGCCCATCTCACTGCAGGTGTTCAAGAAATGGAGAATTCATTAATGTCAACCTGCCTTGTTATTGATGATAGTCTATATATTTTGTTCATTTTCCCATTGCTTTGTGATACTTTTTAAATATTGAAGAGAATAAGGAAAACATTCTTCTTTTAATAGCCTCCCCCCAAAAACGGCTCACTGACAATTTACGTAAAACGCACTCGGGAAAAGAAAGCACAGGAGACAATGTCGAGTCTCTTCAAACAAGCCAAGATTCTACAGAGCCACCTAAAGTGGTGTTTCAAATCTTTCTGGAGGTTTATCCTCACTTGACTAAAGAAAAATAAGATAAATATTGTATGGATGGTTTAGATCGATTGGTAGGATTTTTTCAAGGGCTTCCTGAAGGAAACATTCATCGAAAACCAGGGCAATTATTTACTTTTTGTAAGTGATGGCTAAGGAACTCCAGAACTGGGCTGACTGACAAACCAGGGCAATTACTTACTTTTTGTAAGTGATGGCTAAGGAACTCCAGAACTGGGCTGACTGGCTGAGGGCACTTCTCCTCTAGGGAGAAGCTCATCTGTGTGAGAGAAAATATGAGCACATCCCTTCACCTCTGAAGTCTGTCCATGGCACATCTGAAATTCATCTAGAGCATGGAGGTTAGAAACGACACGAGAGGAAGTTCTCACTGGACCCCAGACCTTCAAGGCGGTTGTTGTTCTCATTTAGTCACGAAGTCACCGACTCCTTGTGATCCCATTGACTGTAGCACACCGAGCTTCCTAATCCTCCACCATCTCCCGGAGTTTGTTTAAACTCACGTCCATCGAGTCAGTGATGCCATCCAACCATCTCATCCTCGGTCATCCCCTTCTCGTCCCTCCTTCAATCTTTCCCAGCATCAGGGTCTTTTCCAATGAGTCAGCTCTTCATATCAAGTGGCCAAAGTACTGGAGCTTCAGCTTCAGCATCAGTCCTTCCAATGAATAGTCAGGGTTGATTTCCTTTAGAAATTTGCAGATAAATTATCACCACGACATGCACTTTAATTAACCTGGCATGCGTAAACTAATTTCGGGATGCTGCGAACCTGGTTAAGTGTTTCCGGGAATAGCTCGATGCCTTCCAAGTGCTAAGACAACGGGAAAGCGGGTCTCCCCAAAACTGGGGCACAAATGTGATTTGGTAATTTTGTTTTCCTTCTGTTAGCTAACGTCCGACCACTGACGTGGTGATAAGGTTTCAGAGGAGACCTGCCTTCACCCCAAGACTATTTCCCCTGTCATTCTGATCAGAACACACATTGTTTATTACCCCCTCGTTTACCAGCCCCCAAATATCATTACAATGTCTGTGCCATGATATATGTACGATTGTTACCCTTTTAATGGATAAAAAAAGATTTAAGTACTTCATTCTGTTGCATTTTGACAGCTGTTAGCCATCATTTTTCCATTCACCTGCATTTAGAAATCCCATAAAGGGAGGCAATCTCAGAAGGAACATGCGCGGGGCACGGCAAGGTGATAATTCTGTATCACTCGGGCTTATAAATAACTGCCGAGCTTTTGCTGAGTCAGCAGTCTCCGCCGGTCGTGGCAGCATGCCCTTTTATCTGTATGAGTGTCTCACGGCAATTGGACCACCAGCCCCTGCAGTGAAAATCCATAGTATCGATCAGGCCATTTCTCCACTGTAATTCTTTTGTAGGAAATCCCTGATGACAAATTTTATCTGCACCACTTTCTGATCGCTGGTTTGATGTAAAGGATCTCCAAGGGCAGAGTTAAGCACTGGGCCGTTCCACGTTATCAAGCAGCCGTTTTATTTACTGAAACTACAATTGTGGTCACGCGCACACACAAAAAGAAAGAGAGACACGGAAAGGAGCGGGAGGAAAAAATGGAGCTGAACGATATTTCAAAGGGAACAGAAGGTAAAGCTGGGAGAAGGAGGGGCTGCACCAACGACTCAACTCAAACATCAGTTACAAAAGGCTGCTCCCTATTTGCAGCCACAATAAACAGCGGAAATGGTGCTTTGATAATGAAGCTAAGACGGTGTGAGGTCGTCTACTGAAATTGGGTAGGGCTATTTTCCCCCTGTGGTTCTCCCTCCTCACCTCTTCTTCCCCAGACTTGTTAAGCTTCTTCACTCTATGTCCTAAATACATTAGCAGAATCTCTTTATCTGATGGTGTTTCAGCAGAGATTTGGATCAGATTAGAAACTGAGACCCAGATGAAGTTCTGTAAAATATCCAAATCCCCCCAAAAAGAAGGGAAAGGTTACATAAGAACCTACATCCGTACAGAATTGCATATTTGCTATTTCTGGGCACGAGTGCAAAATGCAAAGAAAGGCAGTGTCCCTCCACAGGGTCCCTACACTGACACTTTCCCAGCTTCCAATTCAAGAGACTCCAGTGAACCCCCAGGAGGCGGGGCTCTGGAGGAAAAGCTCGCCTGGTCGCTCAGGTGGGCATCCATACCTACTGTGGCCAGCTTTCTTGGCCTCGACACTAGCAACATTTGGGGCCGGGAAATTCACCATGGAGGGGAACTGTCCTGCGTGTGGTAGGGTGCATAGCAGCATCACCAGCTTCTACCCACAAGGTGCCAGGAACACCCCATTCCCAGCTGTGACAACCGAAAATACCCCAACATTGCTGTGTGTTCCCTAGAGAGGGGGGTGCAAAGTCACCCTGGTTGAGAAGCAGTGGCCTATGCAGACAGGGAGCGGGGATGAGTAGAGAAGGAGTGTGTGTGCGTGTCTGCTCAGTCGTGTCTGACTCTTTGCAACCCAGTGGACCGGAGCCCACCAGGCTCCTCTGTCCATGGGATTCCCCAGGCAAGAATACTGGAGTGGGTGGCCATTTCTTTCTCCAGGGGATCTTCCCGACCCAGGGATCAAACCCACGTCTCCTGCACTGCAGGTGGATTCTTTATCCCTGAGCCACCCGGGAAGCCTCAAGTAGAGAGGAGAGATGTGACCACACAGCAGGAGCTACCTTGACCCTTCAGCATACTTGGGCACAAACCGAAGTGAAACACACTCACTGGCACTGCAAGCCACAGAATGACTAAGCCAGCTTTTCCGTTTCAGGAGTCGCAAACTGGGTCCTCTTCACACAGATTCTGCCCACAGAGGAGTTTAATTTGGCTAAAAACTTTTGTAAATGAATTTGAACCATTTAGTTGGGACCTAAACTCTGCTGCTCTAGGCATCCCTCCCAGCAACCCCTCCAACCCCAACACCGTGACCTTAAGCCTGACTCTCATTGGGAGCCGTGCCTGGCCCTGAGGCATCTGAGACCTAATTCATCCTCATGGTGATGCTTCTAGTACAGTGATTCTCACCTGGGGGTGAGTCTGCCTCCAGGATGCACCTAGCAATGAGTGGACACGTTTCTGGATGTCACAGCTGGGGTGGCAGGACACCCTACTGGTCCCTAGTAGACGGAGGTCAGGGATGCTGCTAAACACCCTCCAATGTAGAGGACAGACTCGTTCTACAAAGACGTATCCGACCCCACGTGCCGAGGCTGAGAATCCCTGTTCTAGCTAATCTCTCATCGTCTCCTATGAAGCCTCACATGTTTTCAGTGAAGGAAGCCAGAGGAGGATCTTCAGAGTGCGCACGTCAATCCTGTGAGACATGTCACCACTTCCTTTCATCAGACAGAAAGGCTTAAGCAATTCTCTCTTGAAAAGCACCTCCCTCCTTGGCCAGGTCTCTCAACCTGATACAAAGCAAACATCCCCATCCTTTGTGTCCTGGTGCTAAAAAATGGCTGCTGTTTCCTCGGGATGTTATCAGACCTGATTCTCTATCTGAAAGACTCCAGTGGTAGCAAGACAAAGCAAAGTGCTCGCAGCGGGGCTCTGGGTTCATATGACTTCCCTCATGCACAGAAGCTCTTGGTCAGAGAACTCACCCATACAGGGCTGAGACGTGTCACACGACTATTCCTTGCACTGACTATACACATGTAGGCGTGTAAGCTTCCGACCTTGAGGAAGTTCATTAAATAGGAACTTTCACATGAAAACCACTTCAGTGACTACACTCAAGTGCTGCTTGGAATTTTATCTCAAATCCTGGGGCCATCTATGCTGATACCCTAAGAAGCCAGGGAGAGATCACAGGTGAGGGAGCTGACAGGTGCAGGGGATGGGAGGAGTGGAGGATGGCTGCCAGATAAAATACAGGCTGCCCAGTAAAATGTGAATCCCTTGTAAGCAACAAATCATTTACAGTAGAAACATGTCCCATAGTTTAAAAAAAATTAAAATGTTTTTAGGATAAGTATGTCCAAAACATTTCATAGGACATGCTTATACTTTAAAAAAAAAAAAAAAAAAGTATCCTGCTAGATCTTCTCATTTTCATAGAAAATTTTTAAAATACAAAATTAAGTGAGTTTACAATGCTGATAACTAATTTAAAAAAGAAACCTAACAATGTCCCATGAAAGGAAGCAAGAAGTCTGCAGGTGGCCCTCAGCTTGGGGACACAGGCTCACGACTTGGCTGTAGAAGAATGTGCTTTTGAGTTTTTACTATAAGCCAAGCGCTCGCTGTCAGAAGGGCCCACGCGCAGCTTGCTAAGTTCTCCCAGCAACAGGGAGGCAGGAACAACTACCTGGTTTGCTGCCTGCTTTTATAAATAAAGTTTTATTTGAACGTAGTCATGAACATCCACTTACTGCCCACAGCTACTTTCGCTCTATTCCAACAGAGATCGCCGGGCCCTCAAAGCCAAAAACAGCTACTACCTGGCGTTTTACAGGAAATGTGTGCGGACCCCTACACCAAAGCAACGCACAAATGAACTAAGTATGGTTTAAATGCTTTTCTTTTTCGGTGGGAAGCAATAAACAACAAAAAATCCATTCCTCATTTCTTCTAAGATTGATCATCTAAGAAAGACCACAGAGCAGGTGGGATTTTGTTTATAAAACACAAGGCCAAAAAAAAAAAAAGACAAACACAAAGCCTTATGTTAAGCCAGTCATGATGGAGGTATTAATAAATGTGTCACTCACCTACAACAGAGAAGAATGGTCAGCACAAACTTTAGCCTGTGTTACTAATTCTATTCAGAAAACGTACTCATGTTTCAGGTGAGAATCCTGACTTCAACTGCATTATTACAATGGTCAATATATGAAAATATTGACTAAACTTCAGTCTCTAATTGAAATTTACCTTGGTTTATGTGATTAAATACATTGTCATTTCCTGTTTGGACTAATTACACAGACAGGAAGCCTGAGTTCAAAGACTAGCACTAACAATAAATAAACTGAACAGACTAGGTCAAGGGTCAGCAGATTTCTGTCAAGGGCCAGAACACAAATATTTCCCACTCTGCAGGCCATGTGGTCTCTGTCAGAACTACCTAAAGTAGCACAAAAGCAGCCGTAGAAAAAATGTGCATGAATGGATATGCCTGTGTTCCAATAAAACTTTATTTATAAAAACAGCTGTTGGGCTGCATTTGGCCTACAAGCCATAGTTTGCCCATCATAGGACTAAAGTTGCAAAGTCAATTTTCCAGAAGGTCCAGGAAAGTAACAAATAAATGAAGTGTGTTTGTGTTCTTCAATTGGAAATGGGGAGACTGTGGTCCCCTGGGAGCACGTGCCCTCTCTAAGAAGGTGGCTTCTACTCCATCTGGGGGATACAGACTCAGTGTTGCCAGATTCTTCTGATTTTTTTTTTTAATCTTTGTTTCCTGCTTTGTATGTAAATGGAGAAGGAAATGGCAACCCACTCCAGTATTCTTGCTTGGAGAATCCCATGGACGGAGGAGCTTGGTGGGCTACAGTCCACAGGTCGCAAAGAGTCGGACACGACTGAGTGACTTCACTTTGTATGTAAAACGCTAGCAACTCATTCAAATTAAAAGGAAAAAATAAACATTGAGAGGATCAAAACAAACATGCTTAGGGCTCAGGGTTTCTAAATCTCAGGAATACTGACAGTTTGGTCTGGATAATTCTGTACTATGGTGGGCGAGGGGGGCAGGGAGCGGGGAGCTGACCCTCCCACAAAATTGTGATGACAAAAATGTCTTTAGACATTTCCAAGGGTCCCCTAAGATAGCGGTCCCAAACTTTGCATCAGGGACCAATTTTGTGGAAGACAATTTTTCCACGGACCAGGGTGGAGGCAGGGATGGTCCCGGGATGCTTCAAATACATTACATTTATTGTGAATTTTATGTCTGCTACTATTACATAAGTTACACCTCAGATCATCAGGCATTAGACCCAGAGTTTGGGGACCCCTGTGCTAAGAGGAAGAAGTGTCCCTTGTTGAGAACCACTGTGACAGCTGATCCTGGCCATGGCTCATCTGTTGCCAGTTTGGATAATTATTAGTCTCTGCATGATCTTCATCTCTAATATTGGCCTCCACACCATCCTTTATGTTTAAAATATATTTTGCTTTGCTTTGTTTTCAGTTTCTTTATGAAGAGGCAGAAAGTGAGAACAGGATAGAAGGAACAATGACAACAACAGCAAAAACAGAAAAAAAAAAAAATGGGAGAAATGAAAACACCATGCAGGACTAGAGGGAAGAACCAGAAGGCGTGGACAGCGGAGAGTCACGGGCGAATGAGGACCTGGATGCGGACCGCCCCAGCCGCAACATATTAGACCCAAACGATCGCAAGGAAAAGCCATCCACAAGGACTCTCCTGTGTTTAATTTAAGATAACTCCTAGGCCCTCATGTTTACCTTGGACACACATTCTTCATATAGTGATTCACGAAACTGGGGAAAACCCGTATTTGGATGCACCTCTATGAGGTTTCAGACTAATGCTATAGAACATTCTCTATTCATCCTTCTTTATATCAATCACAAATTCATTTCTGCACTCAAAATGTTTTGCTCTGCTTGGGAGTACTCATGATTATTTCCGTAATATCACTGTTGCGTTTATATGGAAATACCCCATTTTCTGCACTATATTTCTAACACTGTATCTGGATGAACTATTTTAATTTTCCCAATGGCCAGCTAAAATCAAACAGCTTTCCCCCTCTTTCTAAACACTGAACTTGCCTTATAAACCAAAGCTCTTGAGTTCTCACTGCGAGAGTTGAATTCTTCCAAGGTGAAATTCACAATCATATCTGTTGGTATTAGAAGAAAAAAAATGCTATTAGGTAAATTTCTAATCAGGGGGTAAGCATTTTGATATTAGTGTTAGTGTTAGTTGCTTCATTTGTGTCCGACTCCTTGTGACCCCTTGAACTATAGCTCGCCAGGCTCCTCTGTTCATGGGATTCTTCAGGCAAGAATACTGGAGTGGGTTGCCATTCTCTTCTCCAGGGGATCTTCCTGATCCAGGGATCGATCGTATCTGGGTGTCCTGCACTGCAGGCAGATTCTTTACCATCCGAGCCATCAGGGAGGCCTCATTTTGATATGAGGTGGATTTAATTCCTAGCAATTTATCCCTAACTCATGTCTCTTCTCCATTCAAAGTAGAGCTTGACATATCTTGTTCCCAACTAGGTTGATCATAGAGGATCTGAAAGACAAGGCATCAGGCCATTCTCTACCGGCCGGGAATGATGCCATGAGGCCAGCAGAGCAGAGGAACTGGCCGTGAGTCGGGACAACCAGAATGCAGGAGCAGGGTGTAGGAATCAGACAATGAGAAGCCGAGAGTTAGGTGGTTCATTCACTGACAACAGGAGTAGACGATGTTAATTCAATGTGTTGTCTCCACCCCAACCACCCACTGACTCTGGAGTTCTATCTAAGTCCCTTTAGAAAGTATATGCATCTCTAGGGTGCTATAAGATGAATTGTGTCCACTCCAAATTCATATGCTGAGGTCCTGCTGCTGCTGCTGCTAAGTTGCTTCAGTCATGTCCGACTCTGTGCGACCCCATAGATGGCAGCCCACCAGGCTCCCCCGTCCCTGGGATTCTCCAGGCAGGAACACTGGAGTGAGTTGCCATTTCCTTCTCCTAGCCCCTCAGAATGTGACTATATTTGGTTTTCTTATTAACTTTCAGTGGATATAGTTGCTCTACAATGCTGTGTCAGTCTCTGCTGTATAGCAAAGTCAGTCGGCTGTATGCTTACATACATCCCTCTTTTTTGGATTTCCTTCCCACTTAGGTCACTACAGAGCATTGAGCAGAGTTCCCTGGGCTATACGGTAGGTTCTCATTCGTTACATTAATATATTCTACACACAGTATCCGGAGTGCATATATGTCAATCCCAATCCCCCAATTCACCCCACCCCCGCTCTCCTGCCTTGGTGGATATATGCTCTCTCTCTATGTCTGCATCTCTGTCTCTGCTTTGCGAATAAGATCATTTATACCATTTTTCTAGATTCTACATATATGCATTGCTCAGTCACTTCAGTCATGTCCAACTCTTTGCAACCCCATGGACTGTAGCCCACCAGGTTCCTCCGTCCATGGGATTTTCCAGGCAAGAGTACTGGAGTAGGTTGCCATTTCCTTCTCTGACGTATATGCATTAATATACGATATTTGCTTTTCTTTTTCTGACTTACTTCACTCTGTATGACATGCTCTAGGTCCGTCCGTGTCTCTGTAAATGGCACAATTTCATTCCTTTTTATGACTGAGTAATATCCCATTGTATATTACCACATCTTCTTTGTCCAGAATGTGACTATATTTGGAGATGGAGTCTTTAAAGGAATGACTTTAAAAATGAGGCCGTTGGGGTGGCCTCTGATCCACTCTGACTGGTGTCTCTATAAACTGAGATTCTGGATACATGTATCTTGACACACACACAGGAAAGGCCATGTGAAGACCCAGCAAGGAGGCACTCATCTGCAAGTCAAGGAGAGAAGCCTTGGAAGAAACCAAACGCGGCAATGTTTTCACCTTGGACTCTAGCCTCCAGAACCGTGAAAGTGAATCACTGTTGAAGCCGCCCTGTCGCTGGTATTTTGTTGCAGCGGCCTGAGCAAACCCAGTACATTGGGCAAAAGAGCCTGAAGCAGGGAAGACCCTAAGGAAGCTCAGTGACCAAATCTGCTGTATCAGTCAGGATGAACTAGGCTATGCTCGGATTAGCAAACCTTAATGGCTATACAAGGAGGCCAATGTCTTGTTCATGGAAAGCCAGCCTCAGGTCCAGACAACACTCCAGGGCAGCTGACCTCTTCATGGTAGCAGAGTATTCAAAGACACTTTGATTTTACATTGTCTATGTATGAACATATCTGTTCACAGTTGAAGGAAGGAAGTACATGATAATTCCATGAGCATGCTTGCTAAGTCGCTTCAGTTGTGTCTGACTCTTTGCAACCCCATGGACTACAGCCAGCCAGGCTCCTCTGTCCAGGAGTTCTCCAGGCAAGAATATTAGAGCAGGTTGCTGTACCCTTCGCCAGGAGATCTTCCCGACCCAGGGATCGAACCCACGTCTCTTATGTCTCCTGAACTGGCAGGTGGGTCCTTTACCGCCAGCACCAGCTGGGAAGTTGATAATTGTATATCAACTCCTGATGTTTCCACCCAAAAAATGTGACCCATTTCTACTCACATTTTATTGGCCGAAGACAGTTGTATGGTCATAGTTAACTCCAGGGAAGAGAGGCAGTGTCATCCTTCTATGCAATCAGAAGGAGAGAAGGATTGGACCTAGTGGTAGATAGACATAACATCTGGCCTTCCCAGGAGGCGCTACTCAGAAAGAACCGGCCTGCCAATGCAGGAGACCTGGGCTCAGTCCCTGGGTCAGGAAGATCCCCTGGAGAAGGGAATGGCTACCCACTCCAGTGTTCTTGCCTGGAGGATTCCATGGACAGAGGAGCCTGGCGCGCTATAGAGCGTCACAAAGAGTTGGTCAGTTCACACGACTGCAGTGACTTAGCACACGCATACATGGACATAACAGCTGTCGTAGACATATGGCCCCAGGTCACCTGGAATTACCCAAGAATTAATAACCAATTTCCTACCTCACAATGGGCATGGGGTCTCAGAAGAGGAAACAAATTTAGTTCAGAAAAATTAAAGTATTTTCACACCTAAATTTTCCGTCTGTGCTTTGGGGGTTGCTGACATAAAATTAAGGTAAGAACAGTTAGAATTGCAGATTTTATAGAATCTCCATCTTATATCACTGATTCCGTGAAAATCCTGTATAATAAAAAAGCCACAAACCCAGGGGCTTAAAGCCGCGCCCACTGGTGGTGGCTCACAACTCTGCGGGTTGGCTGCGTGCGCCTTCTGAGCTCGCTGACGCCGCCTGCTCAGCCAGCAGGGGGCTGGGGGGCTGGGGGGCTGGGGGCTAGGAAGGCCACTACATGAACAACTCAGCTCCCTGCCGCGAGAGCATTCACCCCAGGCTCGTCTCATGGGTGTGGCAGGGATGTGCGGAACTGAAAGGAGAGAGAGAAAAGGAGAGAAACAGACAGGTGAAGAGAGACAGAAGTGGGGGAGAAGTGAGCAGCGTGGAAATCGCACTCTCTGTTCCCACCGCATTCTATTGGCCAAAGCAAGATGCAACGGCAGCAAATATTCAAGCGCTGAAGACATAAACTCCCTCCAAGAAGGAGGAACTTGCAAAAAGTGTGGCTGCGACAGGGACAGGGAATTGGTCACTGTTCTACCACCATCACACTTGGGAGGAGAGCTGGTCCAAGCTCCAGGCGTTCTCAAAACTTGGCATACTCAGAATCACCTGGAGTTCTTGCTAAAAAAAAACAAACTGCTGGGGATCCCCCCGCCCCAGGGTTCTGACTCAATAGGTCTGAGTGAGGCCTAAGAACCAGCATTTCCAATGGGTTCCCTGTACAGTTAATGCTGATGCTGCTGGTTAGGAGATGGCACTTTGAGAATCAATACAATAGCCTCCAGGAAGCCCGGAGGCTCAATGGTAAAGAACCCACCTGCCAATGCAGGAGTTCGATCCCCTGGTCAGGAAGATCCCCTGCAGAAGGAAGAAATTAACTAGAAATAATTCTAGTATTTATGCCTCGGGAAATCCCACGGACAGCGGAGCCTGGTGGGCTAGAGCCCATGGGGTTGCGAAAGAGTCGGACACAAGTTAGTGACTAAACAAGAACAGTGACAATAGCCTCACTCACAAATCAGGAAAACCTGAAAGCATGAAAAAGAACCGCCTGGGTCACACATGAGGCCCGCATCTCCGGCCTGGGCTCTCTTTCCCTGACACCCCGCTCAACTTGGCAACTCATTGCCTTGCCTTCCGTGCCTCCACTCTGGAAATCATCATTATTTTTATTGTCATCATTAGTAATGATTAAGAAGATTGAGGTGTGACAAGGTGTTTAATATTCTGTCCAAGGCATGTTAAAAGCTCTGGGCCCTGTCAGAGAAGCATAGCCTCAATCCCAGCCAGACATGTAACACTCTGGCTGAGAAGCGCCACAGCACAACTCTGAGATGAAGCAGTCCCTGTCATCCAAGCCATTCATCTCCACAAGAGGTCAAATGTGTCCCTGTGAATCACACGAGGCTCAGGGTTCCTGGCTGAGAGCTTGGCCAGTTCACCCACATATTCCCCAATCTGGACAGATAGGTTTCATGGCTCGTGTCGGCCAATGCATGGGACAACCTCTATAAAAGTGACATGGCATTCAGTTTCTTTGTATCCATGCTGCAAAGCAAATCCTCCTGATTATTTCCTCTACCTGTATGCCTTGTTCTTGCACCTTGATGACTCTGTGGAAAGCGCTCACGGAATTGCTTTAATGGAATCAATGTTCCTGGCTTTTCTTGACTGATGCTACGAGGTATCATCAGTTCAGTGGTTCAGTCGCTCAGGCGTGTCCAACTCTGCAACCCCATGGACTGCAACACGCCAGGCTTCCCTGTCCATCACCAATTCCTGGAGCTGGCCCAGACTCATGTCCATCGAGTTGGTGATGCCATCCACCCATCTCATCCTCTGTCGTCCCCTTCTCCTCCTGCCTTCAATCTTTCCCACCATCGGGGTCTTTTTCAATCAGTCGGTTCTTCACATCAGGTGGCCAAAGTATTGGAGCTTCAGCTTCAGCGTCAGTCCTTCTAATGAACATTCTTGGCTGATTTCATTTAGGGTTGACTGGTTTGATCTCCTTGCAGTCCAAGGGACTCTCAAGAGTCTTCTCCAACACCACAGTTCAAAAGTATCAATTCTTCGGTGCTCAGCTTTCTTTATAGTCCAACTCTCACATCCATACACGACTACTGGAAAAACCATAGCTTTGACTAGACAGACCTTTGTCAGCAAAGTAATGTCTCTGCTTTTTAATGTGCTGTCTAGGTTTGTCATAGTTTTTCTTCCAAGGAGTAAGCATCTTTTAATTTCATGGCTGCAGTCACCATCTGCAGTGATTTTGGAGCCCAAGAAAAGAAAGTCTGTCACTGTTTCCATTGTTTCCCCATCTATTTGCCCTGAAGTGATGGGACCAGATGCCATGATCTTCGTTTTTTGAATGCTGAGTTTTAAGCCAGCTTTTTCACTCTCCTCTTTCACCTTCATCAAGAGGCTCTTTATTGATTAGATACTACCCACTAAACTTAAACCCTAAGTTAAATTTCTTGGTATGTAGGGGGAAATAAGACATACCTCTGGGTGGGTGGTGTTTGAGGGAGAGGTGGAACAGGGCTTAAAAAACACTTTTACTTCATAGGACTCAGAAAATGTAGAAAGGCAAGAAGTAGGAATTGGAAGTAAGTCTCTGTGACTTTCAAGCCTCTTTCAGCACCATGGCATAACTGAGAACTCCCTGCAGATGCTCCAGAAACCCTACAACGTGTCCAGCAGGCTCTGCCCCAGCCAGGTCTCGGAGGCTTTCTTCCTTCCACAGAACTGCCCCTTCCCAAGATTCAGTAGTGCCAGATCACTCAAAAAACAGAATGTTCTGGTTTAAAAGCTCTGTACAGTGTTACATTACCCAGATGCAAGATTTATGAAGTGCTTATGAGGTTAATCGGGAACAGACCCAGAGGAAAGAGGAAAGAAATTAAAAAAAACAAACACCTTTATTCTTACTCTAACAAAATCCAGAGAAAATCAGGTTTTTTGGTCAAAGTAGTACTTTAGATAATCTTGCATGAAAAAAGTGAATACTTTAAGCCCCGGATACTTTTCTGATGGTTTCCTTTTAGATGAGAACAGCGACCACATGTCCAGAAGGTCAAACAGCCCGTGCTTTTAGATTATCTAAAAGTATTTATGTGCTTCTTGGACCATTTAGAATGCAAGCCTTTCAGACATATTTCTCTCTAAACCTCACTCTGCCATTTCCCTGAAGAACGACAGATGATGACAGCCATGGAGTGATGTAACCAGCGTGGAGCATCTTGGGGCGATGGAAAAAAATGCAAATGTGCAAGCTGTGGGCTGGGAGAAGCCATCATTTCTGCAGGAAGACAGAGTACACACATGCCCAGGGGTGGTCACAGAAAGTCCTTCCCTGTCAGTGTTACAATCCCTCTGGCTCACCTCGGCTTGGGGGACGCGTAATCACAGAACAAATTGTGATCAGCTTCCCCCTTCTGATTTAAAAGTCATTTCTGAAGCACTTCATTAAGAAAGGGAAGAGAAAAACTTCTCTCTCATTAAACATGATAGGAAGAGTTTAAGACCTTCTTCTACTCGCCTTTTCATTATCAAAAACACTGCAGCCAGTGTCACTCAGATGTAAACGAAAAGGTCAGTATTCAGCAAGGAGGCGCCTGTAACAGGTTAGAGAACAACACTGATGCCTCCCAAGGCAGACGCTGGACCACCACTCCGGCTGGCCCACGGCTTCTGCATCTCTTCCCTGGGCAGTGGAATTGCAATGGGACAAATGTTTCTCTTTTTTCTCATCGTTCATATTCTTTCTCTGTTTAATATCAGAAAATGTTAACTCCATCTCACTCCTGACCCAAGTGATCCAGCCTCATCTAAGCCCCACAGGACAGACTGGCTAATTCCTACCATCTGCGTCTAAGTATCACCTCCAGGGAACTTTCTCAAGTGTTCCACTCAGCCTTCCCTCCACACAGTCTGCCAGAAGCCATTCTCCTGTCTCTAAAATTGTAAACCCCCGCCTTAATACCCCCGTATGGTATCTGCACACGTGCACGCAGATGAGTGGAAGTGGGGGCAGGTCAGGGAACGTGGCTGCAGACACTGCCTAAGAATACCCAACTGTCCATTCGGTAAATGAAGATTTATTGAGTGCTATTTGCCAGCACGTTCCTACAAGCTGAGGATACTGGAAAATAAGTGATGCCGGAAGCTTTCTCTTGGAAGCTTACAAACTATCAGGGGGCATAGGCATTAAATCAAGGACTCAATACGTTAGTTATCTGCAGGTGTGAGAGGGGCTCCGAAGGAGAACCAAAGCCTTGAGACCTGTCCCAGCAGAACCTGATCCATTCTCACAGTGAGGGTCACAGAAGGCTCCCTTGAGGGAGTGCCAGGTGAACAGGTATGAGATGGTCAAGGGAGAGAAAGGAATGCTCTTTCACACAGCGTGTGCCAAGGCCCTAGGACAACACGAAGATGGATTTTTTTTTAAATTTTGTTCAGGTTTGTTAGAAATAATTGACATTGTCGTAGTATAAGTTCAAAGTATATACAGCATGATGGTTTGAATTGCGTATATTGTAAAGTGCTATTTATCTTCTAAGGATTGGCGATATTTTAGAATTTCTTGGTAATGACAATTATGAAATCAACTGTGCTACCCACATCCTTTGTACTTTGGCCACCAGGAAGCTCAAAGTCAAATTTAAAGGTCAGTTTTAGTTGAGCTTGGTGATATGCTTACTAAATTCTTTTCTATAGGTTCTTGATTTTTTATTATATTTTCTATTTTTCTATTTATATTTCCCAGATTCTAAATTTCGTGATTTTTTGGTGTTGTTCAGTGACTCATTTGTGTCCAATTCTTTTGCGGCCCCATGGACTGCAGCGTACCAGGCATCCCTGTCCTAATTTGGTGATTACCAATATAGTTTTAGCTAACATTAATCTTCTTGAATAGACATAATAAAAAGAAGAAAAGAAGAAAAACATAAAGGAAAATAATTTTTCTCCTTGTGATAAGGACTTTTAGGATTTACTATCTTAACAACTTTCCTGTGTACCCAATAGCATTGTTAATGGTAGTAAGAAGATGGATTGTATTCGTAAGACTTCAAAAACCAGCAGTGCTGAAGCAAAGAGAAACTGACCGGTAGGAGCTGCGTGCTCGTGTGCTTGGTCACTCGGTCCCGTCTGACTCTCAGCGACCCTTTGGCTCTCCAGGGGCCCTCCAGGCTCCTCTGTCCCTGGATTTTTCAGGCAAAAATACTGCAGTGGGTTGCTACAAAAAGGTTCCAAATCAAAGTTACATGACTTGGAAAGTAATTGGGAGCCACAGAAAAATTCGATGACTGATTGTGATGTGATCATTGATAAGAAAATTAAATGTAGGATTTTAAAAGGCCTCTCTAAAATGGGAAGAATCACCTGGCCTTTGCTTAGCTCTCTGGCCTCCTTTCTTCCGCTTCACTCACTGTGCCCAGTCACCCCCGTCCCCAGTGCTCCTTGAACAAACCGGGGCCTTTGCACCTGCTTTCCCCTCCCCTACCCCCCTCCCCACGTAGCCACATGGCTTCATTATCCCCTCACTCCATTCATGTTTCTGCTCAGATGTCCCCTCTCCAGACAGGTCTCCTCCGAGGACTTGATCCAAGTCCTGCCACTCCCTATCCTTAAGCTGAAGAATCATCATCATCATTTTAACATGAAAATCCAGATTTGGGGCTTTCCTGCAAAAAAGCTGAACCCCAGGGAATGCTCAGCCACATCGCCACATGGCAACCACTGGCCTGAACTGAGGGCTTGTCCCCCTTAGAGGGACCTGCCACCAGCTGTCCTGCCATGGCCCCTGGGGGCTTTGTATACAGGATTTCTGCATACGGTCTGTGCTTGGGACAGAAAGAGTCTAGCTAATTTTTTAAAAAAATTTTGGCCACACTGCACAGCATGTGGGATCTTAGTTCCCTGACCAGAGATCAAACCCTTGCCCCCTGAGTGGAAGCATACTGCGTGCCAAGTCGCTTCAGTCGTGTCCAACTCTTTGCGATCCCATGGACTGTAGCCCACCAGGCTCCTCTGTCCATGGGATTCTCCAGGCAAGAATACCGGAGTGGGTTGCCATGACCTCTTCCAAGGGATCTTCCTGACCCAGGGATGAAACCTGCATCTCTTACTTCTCCAGCATTGGCTGGCCAGTTCTTTACCACTAGAGCTACCTGGGAAGCCCAGGGGCAAGCCGTGGAAGCCCAGAGTGTTAGCCACTGGGCCGCCAGCAAAGGCCCAGTTCAGTTCAGTTCAGTCGCTCAGTTGTGTCTGACTCTTTGTGACCCCATGAATCGCAGCACGCCAGGCCTCCCTGTCCATCACCAACTCCCGGAGTTCACTCAGACTCACGTCCATTGAGTCAGTGATGCCATCCAGCCATCTCATCCTCTGTCGTCCCCTTCTCCTCCTGCCCCCAATCCCTCCCAGCATCAGGGTCTTTTCCAATGACTCAACTATTCACATGAGGTGGCTAAAGTACTGCAGTTTCAGCTTTAGCATCAGTTCTGGCTATTTCAGTCTGACTTCGTCCAGGGGCAGGGGTGACTGCCTGCCACATCTCCCACAAAAAAAGACCAGCTTCTCTGTAGGACTCAGCTCCTTTCCAGCCTGTTCGCCTTCCCTGGGGCACAGTGGCAGCCACCGCATCTGTTCCCCAGATGCAAAGCCCCCACGCTTCCGTACGGGACGAGGTCCTACCATTCTTGGTTCACCCCTATGTCATCTAACACCCTGACGACCTTCTGGCCGCCCCATCGCACAGTGGCCTGAGGGTTCTGAGAACATTCACTATGCACAGAACTGCCAGTGAAAATGCAGCTCTCTGTCTTCCTCTCAACCCTTCTAATGTCAACAGAGGTTACCCAGAGTAACCCTTGGGGACCCGGCTATCTCGCTTTATCTTGATATCTTTATGATACCAGGCCTCCCAAACACACACATTGGACTTCTCAGTGTAATCCCCTGAAATGGCTCTTAACTGCTACCTGAAAACACGCAGATGCTTGAGATGAAGCAGCTTTAGTTAAAATGCTTATAAATTATAAGCGAGGTTAAGCCAGGACCTACAGATGAGTGGCAGATATGGACACAAGTGAGGTGTTTGGGATGTTTCTAGGTCTTCTGTCATTTATAAAGAGTTTTCCAAACTTAGTGGGTAAGAAGGGTCACCTGGAGTGCTTGTGAAAAATATATGCTCTCTTATGGTTGCTAGGGGGAGAAAGCAGGGGCAGAGATCGTTTAGAAGTTTGGGATCGACACGTACAAGCTCCTGTATCTAAAATGGAAAACTAACAAGGCCCTACTGTACAGCACGTGGAACTCTGCTCAGTGTCATGTGTCAACCTGGATGGGAGGGGAGTTTGGGGGAGAATGTTGTCCTGTAGCTCAGCTGGTAGAGAATCCGCCTACAATGCAGGAGACCCCAGTTCAATTCCTGAGTCAGGAAGTTCCCCTGGAGAAGGGACAGGCTACCCACTTCAGTATTCCTGGGCTTCCCTGGTGGCTCAGACAGTAAAGAATCTGCCTGCGATGTGGGAGACCTGGGTTTGATCCCTGGGTTGGGAAGATCCCCTGGAGAAGGGCATGGCAACCCACTCCTGGAGTTGCCTGGAGAATCTTGCCTGGAGTATTCTTGCCTGGAGAGCCTCATGGACAGAGGAGCCTGGCGGGCTACAGTCCATGGGGTCACAGTCAGTCAGACACGACTGAGTGACTAAGTATATAGTTGTCGTGTTGTGTTGAGCAACAACAGTTGCTCAGTTGTGTCTGATTCTTTGTGACCCCATGGATTGCTCCTCTGTCCATGGGATTTTCCCAGCAAGAATACTGGAACATGTTATTATTCTCTCCCCCAAGGGATCTTCCTAACCCAGGGATCGAACCTGCATCTCCCAAGTGTCCTGCATTGCAGGCAGATTCTTTACCGTTGTGCCAGCAAGGAAGCTGGATACAGGTATATACGTGGTTGAGCCCGTCTGCTGTCCACCTGAAGCTGTTGCACAGTTAATCAGCTGTACTCCAATACAAAATTAAAAGATAAAAATATATATGTTCTCAAGGCCCTCCTTCAGAGAGTCTCAAAATAGCAGATGGAGCCAGGGTGCTCCTGCTCTTTAAAAACTTGCCCCGAGTGGTTCTGATCAGCAGGTAAGGCTGGGAAATATGCAGTGGATCCCAGAGCTGGCTCAGCCTGACACTCAATGGGATGATTCTTTAAGCTCGCAGGTAATCGGGCCCCTGTGGACACCATACTTGAGGCTGTGCATCTAGACTTGAAAGGAAGGACAGGAACCATCCGAAGGTCTTGTCAAAATGCAGATTCAGAATTGGCAGGTCTGGGGTGGGGCCTGAGAGTCTTGCAGGTGAGGCTACTATTGAGAATCACAGAGGACCAGCTACGTGATTCATGAGGTCCAATGGAAAACTGAATGGGGCTGCCCCCACACCAAAAGGAAGCGATCTTTTCTTCTCCAGTCCCTCTTTCCATCAGCTGTAATGTTCTCTAATTTGTGTTTTAATGTTGTGCTCCTGTGAGCAAGGGGAGAGTTGCAGGGTGAGTCCATGAGGTCAAGGCCCCACCAGGGCTGGGGGCAGCAGCCATCATCGGGCAGTGCCTGGAAGTGGGCCACCAGGACCCACCCAGGGAGGCAGACAGGCAGCAGAGGGAGGAACTAGTGTGAGCCGAAGCACCAAGCCCCTCCACATAAGTGATGTCCCGTCAGACTTACAAAATGCAAACTTAAAGATAAAACGAGGAATTGAGAGAGCAGCACTGAAGTGTGCGCATCACCGTGTAAAGACAGACAGCGGACGGGAAGCTGCCCTGCAGTGCAGGGAGCACCTGACATCCAGAGGGGCGGGATGGGGCCGGAGCTGGAGGGAGGCTCAGGAGAGAGCAGAGCTGTGTGCACCTACGGCTGATTCATGCTGATGTCGGGCAGAAACCTACACAATACGGTAGAGCAATTATCCTCCAGATAAAAATGAACAACCGCTTAAAAAATAAAGATAAAACTAGGGATCTGAATACGGAGGCCAAGAGCATTAAACCTCAAGCACAGGGACCCCTTCTGAGTGTAGAATTTTCTGGCTCTGCATCGGTTACATGCCCAGGCAGTGACCCCCAAACCATTAGCATCCATAATGACAAAGTGGTCTCTGCTTTGGTTACTGACCCAACAAGGGTCACTTTGAAAAATTTTAAATATTATCTCTTGCAAACAAGTCTTTTCATATAGGTATATGAAAGAAATTGAAAGATGGGAATCACTCTGTTACAAGAAACAGCATTATTTGCACTAAGACAAAAGGAGGTAGAGTGGAATCCTGGCTAAATGTACTGACTCTAGAGTAGACAGGTTCCAGTCAAGTCCTGTTTTTATCACTTATTAGCAGTGTGACCTTGGTCAAAGTACTTAATGCCCTTGTCCCTCAACTTCCTCATTGGTAAGGGCGCGTGACATGGCTATCAACATGCTGCTAAGTTGCTTCAGTCGTGTCCGACTCTGTGCGACCCCACAGATGGCAGCCCACCAGGCTCCCCCATCCCTGGGATTCTCCAGGCAAGAACACTGGAGTGGGTTGCCACGTCCTTCTCCAATGCGTGAAAGTGAAAAGTGAACGTGAAGTCGCTCAGTTGTGTCCGACTCCTAGAGACCCCATAGACAGCAGCCCACCAGGCTCCTCCGTCCATGGGATTTTCCAGGCAAGAGTACTGGAGTGGGCTGCCATTGCCTTCTCCTATCAACATACCTACACACAAATCCTTACTAAGATTAATAAATTAGTTCTCATAGGACTAACTATGAGCTTTACTGAGAGATGGCAGAGCAAGATTGGCAAACTCTGGGCCCCCGGCCCTCCACCTGTTTCTGTCAATAAAGTTTTATTGGAACAGCACCTCGCCCATCTGTGCTCCTATCGTCTGTGGCTTTTTCATGCTACGGAGGCAGAGCTGAGTAGACGTAAGGCTAAAACATATACCTCTAGCCCTTTATAGGGAACGTTTGCCGGACATGGTCATCGGAGTCCAGGGTTTCACATAGGCGATTTAACCTTCAATTTGTTGAAATTACATCTAAGTCCTCTTTAAAGAGTGAACATACACTCTCAGATGTGTTGTAGATCACCCTGTAACACTTCTGAGGCCACATCTTTCTAATTTGAATGGCCAGAAGAACTCAGTTTTGTGCAGACCTTGGAATAAATCTTCTAACTCTGGGAACATATCTTAAAGTCCTTGTAAAGGCAAAGCCTTGTTTGAAAAGGCTATAACTCTGCCCTGTTCTGTTTCAAAAGTTCTGGGCTGCACGTGTCCACCCCATAAATCCATACTCGGAATGCACTGGCGTGGCACGTGTGGGACATCAGGGGTTAAATGCCAAGTGAAGGCCAGGTGTACCTGCCCAAGATGGGCGCAAGGGCACAGGCAACAGGCCATTCAGAAGGAAGAGCGTTACTCACGTGCTGGAGCTAAGCTGCTCATCAGGCCACCACCGACTTGTTAAGATAAATATTATTATAATCTTCATTTTATATGTGAGGAAGCCCAGGATCAGAGAGGTTGTGTAATTTGCCCAAGGTCACTCAACTGGTAAATGATTGGCACTGGCAGTCTGGCACCAGGAAAAACCCTCTAACCCAGGGATTTGCAAATATTTTCTGTAAAGGACCACCAGATACGAAATATTTTCAGCTTTCCATATGGTCTCTGCCACAACTCCTCAATTCAGCCATTAGAGCAGAAAGCAGTCACAGACAATATGGAAATAAATGGATGTGGCATGTTCCCATAAAACTTTCTTGACAGAAACAGGTGACGGGCTGGATTTGCCACTGACTGTGGGTTACCTGCTCCAACTCTAACCACTAAGTTAGAACCGCTGCTTCTAATACGCACATTAGAATACATCATCATTAATTGTATGGACTCCCATCTTGAATATAATAACAACAGTGTGTGTCTTGGATTGCATAAGAACAGCCTGCTCAAGCTGTCTTCCTGCCCCCCGCCCCAGAGCTATATTCACTTCTGAGCTGAAAGGCCTCTTTCTGGAATTTCATCTTGCCACCCTCCGAGAGGGGGAAGATACAACAGAATCCTCCTCTCGGATGGGATTTAGCCAATCACGTCTACAATACAGCTTGACCTCTGCTTTCGGCTCAGGCAGGCGCGGACGTCTGGGACAGCTCCTGGGGCGCAGCGCAGCAAGCTGCTGCCATGCCCAAGGCAGCCATCAGCTCACAGATTTCAGCCCAACTCCTGGGGATGAGGGGTGCCGAAGCATGCCCCCGAAATACCTGTCAGCAATTAGAAGCACAGAAAACAGGGATCGGGTTTGCTGACCAGAGAGACTCATGAAGCATCAGGATGGTTGGCAAAACTCACACAAGAGGGCCTGGCGTGGGGGCAGCAGAAGCGTGACTCGTCACCCATCAGACGGCAGAGCACAGCTCAGTCCATGTGGATGGTGTGATGCATCCCTTGATAAAGAGGGACCACATGTAACAGGAGGCGAAAGAAACTGAGAAAAACTCGTTTTCAGGTTGAAAAGCAGCCGTCAGTCTCAACAGGATCCCTTCTACTCAGTTTTACCCCCTGCGCTCTCTGGAAGCAAACACCAGCCGGAGGCGTTTCTTTTCCTTCCCCCGAAAAGTTCAAAGGGTGAGATGTGAACACAGCCAGTAAAAAGCCCTGAACGGCTGTGGCTTGTTGGGGTCGTAATTCTTTCCCGCAAAGTTACCTTTCCTGTTTCTATGAATTACTCTTACATTCTTGTAAGAGATATGGTTTGAGGTATTTATGGTGCATTCAATTCTGCTATCATTGATTTATTGAAAGAAACCAGCTCAGGGATATGATGGAAAGGCCCTAATTCCAAAACCTCTTCCATCTCGGCACGAAGAGTATTTTCTGCCCTGTTGGCCTCCTGCAGATGACCAGCCGAGATAAACAGAGGGCACTCCACTCCCTGTTGCAATGTGCGTGGTGATGTGAAGGAATCAATCAGACAAAAGCAGATTATTACAGTGTCTGAGAGAGATCAAACAGAGCTGGCATCCGCACCCACACACGCCTGATTTACAGGCCGGCTGATAAAGTGCCGCAGCTCACTGTCAGAAGAACATGACAACTCCTTGAGCTCTGTGGATAAATTATTGCTGAAGCCCATGATAACATTTCTCCACCTAGCAACCAAACATAACAGGGTGTGCTTTTAGTACTAGGAGCCAAATGATACAAAGACGAGACGCCCGGGAGCTCTTGAACCTCTGAAAGCATATTCTAAGACGGAATCGGAAAACAGCAGTGTCATGCAAACACACGTGAAATCTATGAGTAATTAATACCTCTGCAGACGATTCCCAGACCTTTCCCATCCAGGCACACAAAGGAACGTGTTCTGTTTTATGATGAATATTCCTACGACCAAAAGGTACCTTCACTGAGCATTTGCTCTGTGCTAGGAATGGGGCTGAGGGCATAATGTTGCTTCCGAGGGGTGCCTGCAAAGGCGGACTCCACATGTGTGCGTGCTAAGTCGCTTCGGTCGTGTCTGACTCTTGTGACCCCGTGGACCGGAGCCTGCCAGACTCCTCTCTGTCCGTGGGATTCTCCAGGCAAGAATCCTGGGGTGGACTGCCGTGCCCAGTGATTGAAGGAGTCAGCCTGGACAACAGAATTGAGACACGTCGGCTCCCACCCTGAGGAAAGTCACCCCATTTCTGGTTCTCTGTCTTGGTCCCAGTTACATCAGGGAGAACCCTCACGCCGTCCTAAGCTGTCTCACGCACCTCTCTGACAGATGGAAATCTCTTTTTCAAACAAAGAAAGGGAAGGCAGAGCCAGCTAGGTTCTGTGAGGCCAGCATTGCTCTGCTGTTACTATTTTTGCGTTTTAAATCACCATCTTTTGCAACAGAGAGAACAGGCCTGCGGTTGCCAAGGGGGTGGGGGTGACGGGGTGGGGCGGGCGTCCGGGGTACGCAGCCGTAAACTGTCACAGGACCACGTGTCAAAATTTCGACTCGACTTACTAATGAGGGAGTCAAAATGATGGCAAGAGCGGCTGAAAGGAGGAGGTGAGGAATGCAGCTTCATATTGTAAGTGGCTCAAAAGGGGCTGAAACGAATTTGCTAAGAGATTCAAAACTGGGCCGTGTCCTATAGCCACTAAGCCACAACTGTGTGGGTTTTCCTTTTCTCCAGACAGAAATCTGCAAGTCAACATACAACTTACGTTTTCTGGTTCCAACCAAATGGCAAACAGCAAGCCAAACTTACAGGCGCATCCTCCTCAATATTAAATTAACTCTTGGGTGAATCTGACCAGTCACAGTGAAAGGACATGGAGTCATCCTTAGCTTTATCTGCAGGTTTCAGATAACTTTTTTTAACAAGCTCATCAAGTTTATGCTATAATGGCTGATGCCTTAGAGTGCCTTATAAGAGTGCCTGATGCCTTGTAAGAGTACCGGTGCCTCCCTCAAACTCCAAATTCCTATGTTTACGTGGCCCCAGAATACCTGTTTTAATAAACTCCTACAAAGGAGAGAGTGGGACGAATTGAGAGAGTAGCATTAACACAGATACAGTACCATGTGTAAAACAGACAGCTGGTGGGAAGACGCTGTCTGGCGCAGGGAGCTCAGCTCGCTGCTCTGTGATGACCTAGAGGCGGCGGCATGGAAGGGAGGTTCAAGGGCGGGGGGACTTACGCATACTTACAGCTGGTTCACGCTGTTGAACAGCAGAAACTGACACTGTACGGTTAAGCAATTATCCTCCAGTTTAAAATTTAATTAATTAATTAAAAAAATAAAATCCCAAGTCTAGTACAGATAGGCTATAATCATATACTAAGAAATGGCCAGCTTAAGTCATTTAAACCATAGCTATGAGGAGGTATTTTGGTTAAATGTGCTCTCACTTGCAAGAAATAAAACCTTGGACCCAAGGTGGTTCCAAGAATGAAGAAGATTTAACGACAGGAAGAGAAGAGGCAAGGTTGGTTCTAGGGTGGCTTGAGTCTGCTCAGTGATGCCTGTGATAACAGAGGAGAATCTGTCCACTTCTCACTTCTCAGCACGTACATGGGGCTGTTGACAAGATGCGTCTAGTGATTCCGCGTGTCCCTTCCTGGTTTAATATATAGAGGTATAAGAGAGGATTCCTATCCTGTGAAGTGTGTCTTACCATAGGACTGGGGAACCCTCTTCCAGAAACTTCCCCCACCCACAGCCCAGCAGACTTCCCACAGTTCATTGTCCAGGATTGTATCAAGCGATCATTCCTGAGTCAACCGCTGGCAGGTGGGGTTTGAATGGAAAATCTCACACCTATCAGATTTACTGAGGAACTGGAATGGGGATGGCCTCCCCTAAGGCAACTGGTTGAGTGGGGAAGGTGTGGATATCTCAAAAAAACTAGAATTCTACGGGAGAAGTAGACATGCGGATAATGAAGAAATTAGATCAGCAACCAACAGGACCCAGCATGAGATGAGTTAAAAAGGAATTACAATCAGCATCTTAAAATTAGCTTGCATTAAAGATGTGTGGGAAACTGCCTTAATGCCATGGTAATCTCCAAGCACATTGCCAGGCGAGCTAACCCAGTTACCCCAGAACAGAAGGGTTCACAGACCAAATTAAGATGCTGGAATCACAGTTTAATAGATCAATTGAAAACACATATCCATAAGTGAGGGCGGCAGTGAAGAAGGAAGGATGAATAGATGGAACACGGAGGATTTTTATATATAAAATATATAAATTGATACACTGCTATATATAGATTTCCCTGATCGCTCAGTCAGTAAAGAATCCACCTGCCAGTGCAGGAGACACAAGAGACACAGGTTCAACCCCTGGGTCGGGAAGATCCCCTGGAGTAGGAAATGGCAACCCACTCCAGTATTCTTGCCTAGGAAATCCCATGGACAGAGGAGCCCGGTGGGCTACACTCCATGGGGTTGCAAGAATCAGGCATGACTTGGCAGCTAAAACCTACCAAACCATACTGATATGTAACTTAACAATGGACACACATCATCAGACATCTGTCCAGACCCATAGAATGCACGTAACCAAGAGTGAACCCTCATATAAACGATGGACTTTGGGTGAAAATTATGCGTCAAGGTAGGCTCATCAGTTGTAATGAATGCACCACCCTGGTGGGTGATACTGGAGACGGGGAGGCTCCGCATGCATGATGACAAGGAATACGTGGGAAATCACCACGACTTCTCCCAATTTTGCTATGAAACTAAAACTTCTTTGAAAAAGAAAGTCTTTTTTAAAAATTTAAGTTTTTAGAAAAAGAAACAAAGGGAAATAGATGGACATCACACTTAGGATAAAAATGCAAGCACGTCGTAAGACCACATCACTTTAGGCAGAGGTTAGAAATCATTTACTGATGCCTCCTTTGTCTTCTTTCTGCATCGTCCTCTGCAAACGCCACAGTGAGGTGACAAGGACCAGAACTGAGGTCTGAGCAAGGGGATCACAATTGGAAGATGCTTGGGGCCAATGACACATACTTGCTCTGTCCTGGCAAATACACCTGTCCACGGCCACCTCTAGTCAACCGGCCTGCTAAGTCACTATGGGATTTATCTGCATTTCTAGGTTGGAGTGAGATCATGGCATCCGGTCCCATCACTTCATGGGAAATAGATGGGGAAGCAGTGGAAACAGCATCAGGCTTTATTTTGGGGGCTCCAAAATCACTGCAGATGGTGATTGCAGCCATGAAATTAAAAGATGCTTACTCCTTGGAAGGAAAGCTATGACCAACCTAGATAACATATTCAAAAGCAGAGACATTACTTTGCCAACAAAGGTCCGTCTAGCCAAGGCTATGGTTTTTCCTGTGGTCATGAATGGATGTGAGAGTTGGACTGTGAGGAAGGCTGAGCGTGGAAGAATTGATGCTTTTGAACTGTGGTATTGGAGAAGACTCTTGAGAGTCCCTTGGCCTGCAAGGAGATCCAGCCAGTCCATCCTAAAGGAGATCAGTCCTAGGTATTCTTTGGAAGGACGGATGCTGAAGCTGAAACTCCAGTACTTTGGCCACCTCATGTGAAGAGTTGACTCATTGGAAAAGACTCTGATGCTGGGAGAGATTGGGGGCAGGAGGAGAAGGGGACGACAGAGGATTAGATGGCTGGATGGCATCACCGACTCGATGGACATGAGTTTGAGTGAACTCCAGGAGTTGGTGATAGACAGGGAGGCCTGGTGTGCTGTGATTCATGGGGTTGCAAAGAGTCAGACATGACTGAGCAACTGAACTGAACTGAACTAGGTTGGAGTACAGAACAGGAGCATCTGGGGGTCTCCAATTGGGGCTGATTTAAGGATGACATAGCTGTCAGCCCAGAGCTGTCATAATCACTCACTCTGACTTGGTCTTTGTATCCATTTCTGGATACAAGTAAAGCTCTTGCTTGTTCCATCAAGCATTCCATCTCTTCTGTCTCTATCATTCTTATGGATTACCAGCTTACTCTATTATTTAGCATATCTCATGAATTCCACCTTTGTTCCACAAGCTCTTCCTTACATTCTTAACACAGCCTGAGAGTACTACCTTACTTCCTTACCTTACTTACTTACTTACTTACCTTACTACCTTACTCACCTACTCACCATACCACTACCTTACCATCAATGCTTACAATTTCTTATGAGTTTCATCCATTCCTTTTGCTTTCTTGTCTAGTAGACTTAAATATACACAAATAATACAGCAAATCCATATTATAAAAGACCTAAAGTGTTGTGATGAGGGTGAAAGAGAGAGGAATGACTAATAGATTAAAGGAAATGTAAGAGAAATAGGAATCAGACACAATTTCGTTTTTAACACGTATGTATTTGGCTGCATTAGGTCTTACGCGGCACGTGGAATCTTTACTTGTGGCATGTGGAATCTAGTTTCCTGGCCAGGGACTGGACCTGGGCCCCCTGCATTCGGAGTGCAGAGTCTTAGCCACTGGACCACCAGGGATGGCCCAGAATTTCTTAAAAACTATGAGACAATTGGGAGAATTGAATTCTGTCTGGATACTTGAGATACCAAGAAATACCATACGTTTTAGGTACAAATATTGTATTTTTAGGTATGAGGAGCTAATGAGTTTTATGCTTTAGAAATGCATACCAAAGTATTTATGGATCAAATTACATGATATCTGAAGTTTGCTTCAAAATAAGCCAATGTTTTGCAATTCATATCAACAAACAGTTCTTGAGCTTATGCTAAGCAGAGTTTTGCAAACTGAGAGTCGTGAGTCATTAGTAAGTTAATTGGTTTGGTGGGCTTTGGCCAGAACTTATGAATAATGAATAGAAGAGAATACAAAATATCAGAGCGTGTGGCACTCCATTGTGGTAAACTTTGTTCCGTGAAACTTTTGCTTCAACTCTGTGTGTATATGTGTTATGGACATATAGATGGGTCATGGTGCAAAATGTGTTTCTTTCTATGGGTTACAGTTCATGAGGTTTGAAGAACACAGTTGAAAGCAGAGTCCTGATCACTGATAGGCACAGCAGACCCAGGAGGAGTAAGTGCAGTTTCCACTCTCCCAAAGAGACAGACGTGAGTAGGCAGTGTGGACAAGTAAGAGCTCTGCTAGCAGTGAGCTCCGAGGACTGTGGGAAGACGAAGTAGGCACTGACTAACGCTGGCACAGGCTCCACAGAACAGGTAACAGGTGAACTGGTGTTGAAGGATGGCAAAGGGGGAAAGGGCATCACTCTGAAGCAACAGAGTGGCACAGCGGTGCAGACGCACACGTGGTCTATGTGGGCAAAGGAACGTAACTTGGCGAGGCTGCGACCGGCTGAGAAGTAATGACGGCGTGGAATAGAGCAGGGGCGAGGGGATTGGGGTTCTGAGTGTTTCCTTCTTCCCAAAAACGCAGCGATCGTGACTCATTGCCTTTTTCCCAGGACCCCTCCCAAATTCCTTTCGTCTTATTATTATTTTTTAAATATTTGTCTACTTGCTCCCTTGTCTGGCCACACTGGGTCCTAGCTGTGGCACACAGTACCTCCGCTGGGTCCCGTGGGACTTCACTGGCGCACGGACTCGCTGCTTGTGGCCTGTGGGCTCTCTGGCTATGTCACACAGGCTCAGCAGTTGCGGTGCACGGGCTTCGCTGCCCCGTGGCATGTGGAATCTTAGTTCCCTGACCCGGGATTGGATCCGAGTCGCCTCCATTGCAAGGCCGATTCTGAACCACTGGACCACCAGGGAAGTCCCCCTTCCTCCTTTTTGTCCGATGTCCACTGTCACCCCACAGGTCAGCGTGCTCCCTGTGATGCCACACTCAGGGTGATGGGCTGTCGGCACTGCACGCAGATGCCCTCTGACCCTCTCTGTGCATCGTTCCCCAGCCCTGGGTGCTGCAGCCACTAGGCTGTCCCCTCTACCCTCTTGGAAGACTGCTGTCTGATTGCAGAGAGCTGGATGTGCTGGAAGGTAGCAGCCCTTTGGCGATGACTGGCTGGTGTAGGGCTGTGAAAGCCTGGCTCCCTTGACTCAGACTGCGATCGACGTGGAGGTCTGAGCTACGCTGCATGGCTCCCCTGTGGGGTCAGGCTTCAGTTTCACTCTGGGGGGTTTCGCTCCGGGGGGACTCTGTCTGAAATCTCTCCTTTACTGGTGTCACCTGTGAGCAAACCCTAATAAATCACGTGCCCACGAACTCTTGTCTTGGGGCTCTGCTCTAGCAGACCTGGAACTAATGCACACTCCGGATACAAAGAGTCATGAGCACGTACAACCGACTCACTTGGCTGTACACCTGAAACTAACACAAGCCTGTAACTCAACTTCAATAAAAGTATTTTTCAAAGTCATGAAGTTCTTTTAACTCTCCACGTTCTCACTGCAGCAGCCTAGGTTCTATATTGAAGGCAAAAGGAGAAGAGGATGGCAGAGGATGAGATGGTTATATGGCATCACCAACTCAATGGACATGAATTTGGGCAAACTCCAGAAGTTAGTGAAGGACAGGAAAGCCTAGCATGCTGCAGTCCACCGGGTCACAAACAGTCAGACATGACTTAGCAACTCAACAACAACAACAGGTTTTATATGGGCTCCCCTGGTGGCTTAGTGGTAAAGAATCTGCCTGCCAATGCAGGAGACTTGAGTTCAAGTCCCTGGGTTGGGAAGATCGTCTGGAGCAGGAAGTGGAATCCCACTCCAGTGTTCTTGCTTGGGAAATCCCATGGACAGAGGAGCCCGGCAGTATACAGTCCATGAGGTCGCAAAGTGTCAGACACGACTGGACAACTAAACCAGAAGATTGTACATATGTGTTTTTACTGTCTAGTTTCCTGCAATGGATTTCTACTTTAATTCATTTATTCAGAAAATAGTATTGTGCCTCTACTATAATCTAGGCACTGCTGACGTCTACTTAAATTCATCTTCTGTTAATTTGTCTTGAAACATCATTTTCATGAGATCACCTTATTGATCAAAATCTTCTGAGGGCTCCCAATCACCTCGAGAGTTTTTCCTTAGGCTCAAGTCATCTCCTTTATAAAGGAAAATATAGATACTCTCATGGACCTTGGATGTAATTTTTGAAATTCATTATAATTTAATTTCAATATGTATAAACATAAAACCAGTTATAAACTCCTTATAGTGACAGCTTTGATATAACTATAAATCCAGAATAAATTTTCAAATTATATTCAAACACAACTACAAAACCAATATAATTTAAATTCCCAACATTAATTTAATGTGACAGATCTCAGGTTTGTTTGTATATTTAATCTGTTTCTATATTACAGCTTCAATAATGCTAATGTAAGGAATAATGCTTAATGTAACCAATAGTCATTCTCACAAGAATACTATCTAAAATTGTATTAATCCCTGAAATTTTTTATTTCTAATTCAGGATCATCAAAACCAAAATCTGCCCAAGAATAACCCTTGCACGCCAGTGTGTTAAGGCATATATGGATAACTCTGCAGAACTATCTTGTTCCCTTAAAGATAAGGTTAGGGCTATTGTTCAGTTGCTCAGTTGTGTCCAACTCTTTTGCGACCCGGTCGACTGTATCCTGCCAGCCTCCTCTGTCCATGGGATTTCCCAGGCAAGAATACTGGAGTGGGTTACCATTTCCTTCTCCAGGGGATCTTCCTGACCCAGAGATTGAACCCTGCATTGCAGGCAGATTCTTTACAGCTGAGCCACCAGGGAAGCCCACAGATAAGGTTAGCACTGTGCTGTTCCAGGAATCTTCATCAAATGAATATTTATTCCACATGCTTTGGAATCAGGATCAGTCTTGGCTTCCTAGAAGCAAATCTGGGACAAAGATTCGGATACAGGGGTTTATTTCAAAACTGATCTTAGTTAACCACTGGTAAGCAATGTGGGTACATGATATAGAGAAGGAAAGGTCAGCACACCGTGCCATGACAGACAGGTGTGGAGCTCATTGCCACGGAAACCTCGGAACTGGCCCACCAAGAAGTGAGGCGCCTGGGGTATTTATCCTGCAGTTCCCTTTTGTCATTGGTGGATGGCTGCTCCCCAAATTATCTCCACACCACATGTGGCCTGCCAAGCGAAAGCCATTAGGCAAAGACTCAGAGGTGTTTGTAGCTGGACACCTGGGCACAGGCCAGAACAGTGACTGCCAACCAGGCATGGGCGAGGCACCAACAGCACCTGTCTCAGAAGCAGATTCTTTCTTTCCTGGGTGTTAACAGCTGGACTGTCCAGTATCGAAGGGTTTCAAGTTGATAAGTTCCAGAACAAAATCTGCTCGCACGGGTAGGACACTCACTCTGTAGAAGTCTGGCCTGTCCATCCTACCGGATGCTGTGTGCAGATTCACATGGCCAGAGTTTCCTCTATGCCAACAACCGGGAGATCCTCAGGCACTCAACTGAGGTGGCATTGTTTACCCGCCACTTGGGAAGATCACCACAAGAGATACACCGTGAGAGGGCTGATCTTCTATGTATGCTTAGGATAGTTTCCAGTTATCATTAACATTTAGAAAAGTTTCACGTAGGACTTCATAACCCCTGACAGTAAGCGTTGAGACCCCCAGGGTGGTGGGAGGGGACTGGGGGAGGGGGAAATGAGTGAGACCCCCCAGGGTGGTGGGAGAGGATTGGGGGAGGAGGAAATGAGGGAACGGCAGAAAGAAACTGACCCGCGTGAAAATGTACACGAGCCTGAAGTTCACGGCCCGCTGAAATCTACCCTCAGGCTTCCGCCAAAACTTTCCATCGTCAAATGAGTCTACTAGCAATGTGATGAGCATACCTTGGGCTTATCGCCTACAAGATTCACACCTCTCTACAATTCACGTGGACCTACCTAAGTCCCGCAGAGAGGCCAGGCCTTCCCAGGTTGCTCTGGTTCATGACAAATTCACAGATCCTAACTCTCACTTGCCGATTAACCACACGCTGCATTCTCGTGTCCTTGGTCTTGCAGTGCTTTCTAACCTTGCATGTGTTCACGTCATACACCCCCAACCAAGCTGGGACACCCACGATGAGACTAAGCCAGCACACCTCAATGGAAGGATGCAGATCCTGCAATCCACCCACCTGCTCACAGACACGGGCTCAGCTGTGTACTAGCTGTAACCTTGACCCTCCATTTCTCCCTCCGGAAAAGACAGACCCTAGGACCTTCCTCACAGTGCTGTTGTGTGGATAAATATCTGAAAACATTTTGCAGAACGTCTACACTTGAGCAGCTGCCCAATAAAAGGAGTTCCCTCTCTCACTTTGCAAACATGCATCTTCAGTGCATGGCTCTTTCCAACAGCCTTGAGAAATTTCCAGTATCATTTGAAGGTCTGGCTCTTGTGATGAGTTGAGAGACCTTTGGTTGCACTGTGATTTGCTAGTAATCTAAACACATTTTTATAAGACACTATTCTAGGGAGAGAACATCTGGATCTCTCTCATCTTTCTCTTAAAACATTTCCCTGTCTGTGCCTGTAGAAAGATAAAGAATTGATAAAGAGATTCTCACGGTCATGGTTACATTTTGTTGATAAGAAACTTCCTTATTTGGCTGAAACAGATGTTCAGCTAAGAGATGTCTTGCCAGTGCAAACCCTATCCCACAAGCATGTTACTGATTCACACGGAGCAGCCATATCGCCAGGATTATGCAGACTTAGATCTGTCCTCATCTTGGGCTAGTAAATTAAGAGACCTGGTTTCCGTAACCCTGGCCACCAAGAGCAAGTGTTAGAAACTCTATGAGGCTGACTCAGTCATCATTCACAATTTTTTGTTTTCTTTAATATAGGGTGTTGAATTTTGCGTCTTATGATGGTTTCATCTTGACCCTATTCACAAGGCCAAGACCTAGGGCGCTGCCACCCACCCACTGAGGGCGACCCTTTAAAGTCATCTGCGTTTCATGTTGCTGTTCAGTCACTAAGTCACGTCTGGCTCTATGCAACCCCACGGACTTTAGCCCACCAGGCTCCTCTGTCCATGGGATTCCCCAGGCAAGAATACTGGAGTGGGTTGCCATTTCCTTCTCCAGGGAATCTTCCCGACCCAGGAATCGAACCCTCATCTCCTGCATTGCAGATGGATTCTTTACCACTAAGCCACCAGGGAAGCCCAGGGGTCAATAATAAAACTACAGTTAATAACAGGCAATTTTTAAGAGTGAGATTCTCCTTGCACAAATGAGTTTTTAATTCTACAGTATGTGACACAGTCTCTTGCTTTTTCGAGATGAAAACCAGAAGCAGCAGGAGGTGTCTACAGTTCACTGAGTATTTATATCATTTAAATTGCAAACAAAAAAATTTCTTCTAAATGGGATGAGCCTTTGAAGTTGAGGTTATTAGGACTTACAGGTGAATTGCTTGTGTGATCTGCGATAGAAGTCTATTCATGAGGCACTAAATACAAGGCATTATGTTAACACTGCCACTTCATTTGGGGCCAGTAGCTGAAAAGCAGCCAAGTGCTAAATGCTAGAGATGAATTTTTGTTTTAGAATGACGGTGCGGATCCCTAGGGTTCCTTCTATTCCAGACACTCTCCCAAGATCTTCTTCCCATACTCTCCCAAATCTTACAAAGAGTTTTCATAGACATATTCTTTGAAAATATACGCTTCTATATGACCAGTTTTGTTAACAAAGTCTGACTTGAACCCTGTAGTTAGAAAAGTGTTTGGCTGTGAGTAACAAAAAACTCAAATAATGTATAGGTCTATTTTTTTTTTTTTTCAGGTAACCAGAAATTCAACGGTAAACAATTCTGAGCTGCTTCAGTTGCATGTGTATATCAGCAACAGTCAAGGCTTCTACATCTGCTCCTTCATTTTTAGAGTGCACGTTTTGCCCTCAAGGCTGCTGAATCTCCAGAGATCATGTCTGTATTCTAAGAAGAGAGTAGGGGCAAGGGCTTATAAAGAATCTGCCAATCAGGTTTAAAAAATTTTTTGCAAAGCCTCTCAGCAAAGCCTACTGCCTATATCTCACTAGATAAAACTGGGTGGATTGGCCATCCCTCTCTTCAAGGAGGTCTTGGATGTAAGTATTTTAGTTGGGCATATTTCTTCTCCAAAGAAAATCAGAATTTTATTAGTACAAAGGAAGAGAATATAGGTAATATCCAGACAACCAGCAATATCTATTATATTAGGGTCTAGGAATGAGAGTCATCCCTGAATAGAAAATCATTTGCATTAAAAATACTAAAACCTCTTTTTCGGGAGACATGTCTGCTTTTAACAGGATCATAAGCTGAGTTAGCCAAGACATATAAACAAGAACACTAACTTGGTCATAATCGACGAGCCTTGATCATCAGTGAAGCTGAACTTTGGGTTGTTTTGCCTTTCCTGGAGTCATAAATATATCTCTGAAAATATTTTGATTTGTGTTAAAATTGGTCTTTGCCATCACAAAGCAAGTTCTTTCTGAAAACTACTTTCTTTAAAGCAAGATCCTCTGTGTTACATCTTATCATCCTGCTGTCTTCCATTTTAAAATTAGAGCTCTCTTCTAAAAAGAATGCTGGCCACCTGAAATAACATCCAAGAAAAGAGCAAACTTCAAGAAACACCCTTGCTTTTCTGTCTTCCCCACTAGATTATTAAATTCATTAGGGAAAGAACCATTTCTTTGTTCTCTATTGTATTCCAAACGTTCACCACAGGATCTGAATGTATAAGATAGCCAAGAAGTACTTTATAAATAAATGTCATATATTTCTTTTTTAAATATTGTTTTCCTAAGGGCATTATTATTGGAGCTCAAAGTAAATTTATAATACAAATGTAAACCAGAAAAACATAATCCCAATTATCTTACTCTGAAGAGACACTAGATAAAATTCAGAATTAACTTCTGAATGAATAGTAACAATAAACTCAATAAACTTGAGATAAAAGTGACCCTCTCAAACATGAAGAATGTCTCAAATCAACAGACAGAATCACACTTTAGAAACCCTAAAAGTCATCCCATTAAAACCAGAAGTGGGATAGAAAAATAAAAGAAAATTCTCTTCTTGCCAATATTATTAAACTTTCTTTAAACTCAGCTAATAAAGTTAGACTAGAAGATAATTCTAAGTACAATTATTGGAAAAGATAAGACAAAGGTATCAGCTGATTATATGACCATCTTCTAGGAAACTCAAGAGGATCAATGAAAAAACAATTAGAAATAAAAGTTTAGTAAGTTGATGAGTTACAGAATAAATTCTGAAAATATGCCAGCAATAATTAGAAAACGATTGTGATATAACATTGATGTAAAATTCAGGCTTCAAAATACACACAAACACACACAAGCTACTATCTCTACTAAATATAAAAATGGAAACAGATTTATAGCTATTGACACACAGATGTAAGCAAATTGCAATATAGATATTGACACACAGCATTAGAGCAATGACACGAAATGAAGAAATCTCTGCTCTGTGCACCTATGAGTGTTCCATTGAGTGACCCATGTAAGAAAATGAAATCAGAACGATCAACACGGGGTACAGGAGCGTGTGTAACTGAAGCCTTCAGCACGGGACCCATATTTCCATGTTCTCTGCCCGCAATATCTCGATAAATACGTATCTCTCTTAGTCAGTCACTCAACGGTTCATTCTGCCATAGTTTCAACTTTCCTAAACCATGACCACTGGCTTTGTTGAGTTGTCCTTCAAAAATGAATTTTGTAAATGGTACACAGCCTTTATTTTATGCGAAGTCATCCTAAATCCACCCTCCAAATCTGTTTTAAATCAATCCAGACCAAGAGTCAGAACATTCATTTTATTTTCATCGCTATATCAAAGCTTAAGAGGAAATATACTAAAACACTTTTTTAATGGGATAAGAGGTTTTTGTATGCTTTTATTATATCTTCAGATTTTCTACACTGAATAGGCATTACTTTAGATTTTTTTTAGGTATTTTTTTAATCTTGATTCAACCCTTTTCTAAATCCTTCATTTCCTATCTCCCAGTACATCTTTCCAAGAAATATCTCAAATCTTCAAAATATACCTTGAGTCTGGGCCAGTGCTCTTCTCTGTGGCTATCAGCCTGGTCCAACATAATGCCTTTCCTTCCTGGGTAACTCTGCTGAACCCAGGTTTGTCTCCTGCTGCAGGCAGTTCTTTCAACCAACATAGATCAAGAGAGACCCCACGCAGGAAGTCTGTACAAGCTGACAGGAAGTGAACCCTAGTAAGTGAGCAGCCCAGGTAGAGGGGGCTAACAGTCCTGCCAAGAGACAGACTGAGACCCGGGGAATGGCTAAGCCCTTTTCAGTTCCAACTCCAAGCTACATACATCCTCCTCATCCATCCCCTCATTCTCAGCATAATTTCAATGTATCTCTGAGCCCAATAAAATCAGTCTAGAAGAATAAGGCAATGAGTAAAGATAACATGTTCTTGAAATATTAACAGAAGAGTCATAAGCAAGCTCAAATAATAATTCGAGCTGACGGTTATTACTGGATCTGGATAGGCAGCCCATGAACAGCTAGAGCCTATGTATAAATTTAGTGCACAGTTAGGCAACATTTAAACCATTGATCCAATCAATGGGGATTCCCAGGTGGCTCAGTGATAAAGAATCCGCCTGTTATACAGGAGACATAAGTTCGATCCCTGAGTCAGGAAGATCCCCTGGAGAAGGAAATAGCAACCCACTCCAGTATTCTTGCCTGGGAAATCCCACGGACAGAGGAGCTTGGTGGGCTACAGTCCACGGGGTCACAAAGAGTCAGACACAGGTGAGCAACCTAGCATTCATCCAATTAATATATTTTAGGAAATTGGGAAGAGGAGGCAATTCCAAGTTAAACCCATTCAGTAAAACACAGTTGAGATTTTTTTTTACTTTTAATTTAATTTATATTTATTTTAAAAGTTATAACTGTGTGATTCAACTAATTAAAGTAGTATATGTCAAAAATACCATCAGCAAAAATAAAAGGCAAACTTCCAGGTATTAAATGGCATTGCAATATCATGATAAAGGGCGACCCCATAGACAGCAGCCCACCAGGCTCCCCCGTCCCTGGGATTCTCCAGGCAAGAACACTGGAGTGGGGTGCCATTTCCTTCTCCAATGCATGAAAGTGAAAAGTGAAAGTGAAGTCACTCAGTCGTGTCTGACTCTTAGCGACCCCATGGACTGGAGCCTACCAGGCTCCTCTGTCCATGGGATTTTCCAGGCAAGAGTACTGGAGTGGGGTGCCATTGCCTTCTCCTGTGCTAAAGGTTATATCTTAATAAAGGCTACTCTTCCTTACCACCAACTAGAAAAAGAATGCCCCCTTCGAAAAATGAGTAAAGAACATGAGCAGACAATTTATAAAAGAAAAAACACGTGTGGCATATAAACATGAAAAAGCTCAACTTCATCTGTAGTCAATAATTACAAAATAAAAGAATGTAACAAAATTGACAAATCCGAACAAATTTATTCCTGTTGAGGGAGCCACAGTGAGACAAGTATCCGTGCTCCACCAGTGGAAGCATAAACTGGAACCATAATTAAGTATCACTTTTCTTAAAATATGTTAAAATATTTATACCCACTCCTAGAAACATGTGTGTGCCCAACACACACAGGATTATTCACGAGAATGTTTACTGCAACATTACTCCTAATGGTAAGAACCTGGCAACAATCAACAAAATTAATGAGAACATTTAAAATATTCTAAGTCTATTTAATGACACTGGAAAATTATCATGGATAATTTGCTAGATTTTCAAAACAGCTTAAAAAATAAAAAATTTAGTTTGATGCCAATTTCATTAAATTTTATACATTTCTATAATGAGAGAAAAAACTTGGAGTGAAATAAATTATTAACAATTGCTATGTGGCAATATCATGGGTATATACTGTATTTTTCCTATTTTTTTTTCTAATTTTCATGAAAGTGACCTGCCTCTTGCGAAACTTGTATGCAAGTCAGAAAGCAACAGTTAGAACTGGACATGGAACAACAGACTGGTTCCAAATAGGAAAAGGAGTTCGTCAAGGCTGTATATTGTCACCCTGCTTATTTAACTTATATGCAGAGTACATCCTGGGCTGGAGGAAGCACAAGCTAGAATCAAGATTGCCGGGAGGAATATCAATAACCTCAGATATGCAGATGACACCACCCTTATGGCAGAAAGTGAAGAAGAACTAAAGAGCCTCTTGATGAAAGTAAAAGAGGAGATTGAAAAAGTTAGCTTAAAGCTCAACATTCAGAAAACTAATATCATGGCATCTGGTCCCATCACTTCATGGCAAATAGATGGGGAGACAGTGGCTGACTTTATTTTTTGGGGGTCCAAAATCACTGCAGATGGTGATTGCATCCATGAAATTAAAAGACGCTTGTTCCTTGGAAGAAAAGCTATGACCAACCTAGACAGCATATTAAAAAGCAGAGACATTACTTTGTCAGCAAAGGTCCGTCTAGTCAAGGCTATGGTTTTTCCAGTAGTCATGAATGAATGTGAGAGCTGGACTATAAAGAAAGCTGAGCGCCAAAGAATTGATGCTTTTGAATTGTGGTGTTGGAGAAGACTCTTGAGAGTCCCTTGGACTGCAAGGAGATCCAACCAGTCCATCCTAAAGGAGATCAGTCCTGAGTGTTCATTGGAAGGTCTGATGTGGAAGCTGAAACTCCGATACTTCGGCCACCTGATGCAACGAACTGACTCATTTGAAAAGACCTTGAAGCTGGTAAAGATTGAGGGTGGGAGGAGAAGGGGACGACAGAGGATGAGATGGTTGGATGGCATCACTGACTCAATGAACATTAGTTTGGGTAAACTACAGGAGTTTGTGATGGACAGGGAGGCCTGGTGTGCTGCGGTTCATGGGGTAGCAAAGAGTTGAACACTACTGAGCCACAAAACTGACTGAATACCTGCTCATAATAACCCAGAGAAAAACTACTCTACAAATATATATGAGATATATGTGTGTATTCTCCTAAAAATCAATAAACAGGATTGTCAGAAATGATGTCATGAAGAATCAAAGGGTTTTTTTATTTTAAAGATTTATTTTTAAATAAATGTTGCCCTCTTTATTCTGATTATGTAAAGCCATTTGGGAGTTGTCTATCTGTATACTCCTGTGTGAAACACCTAAGAGCGGGTCCTTTAGAAATAATTGTTGAAGGAATGGATAGATGCTACAGCAAAAATGGGGAGAAGGGTCCTGTCATCCTTTGATGATAATTTTCTCGACACAATTTAGAACCCATCTAAATAGACTATTGATCCTGCCGTTTAACTACTTTTAGAAATGTCTTAATATTCACTACCCTAAAAACAAGAATGATTATTTTTGACAGATGCTCTCTACAATATAATTGGTTTAACACCTACCATCCCATATAGCAAGTTCATTGGTTTAGCTACTTGGGGGCATATTTTGCAATTAATTCTTTCCAGTGAGTTCACCATGATGTTCGTTGCTTAAATCTAGATGCTTCACAAGAGCGTCACTGAGATTTTCTACCCCTACACTGAGGGGCGGTAACACCTGCGGTGAAAACGTCTCCAGATAAACCACCCGGACCCTGCTCTATGAAGTGGGAGCCTCCGGAGTTCACTGATCATCCACTCATTTGTAGCGATGATGCCAGAAATTGTGAGTGGGGGAGAGGGGAGTTCTGGTTTTGGTTATGGATTCCAAGGTCCACATTATAAGAGAGTGAGAAAGCCTGACAAAATAATCACTAAAAACGCATAAACATGATGCAAAGCTTATCCCTGCTTACCCAGCAAAACATACGAATCCAATCACAACAATGTAGGGAAATTTCACAGCAGAATCTCATTAGAAGATATACTCACTTCCTATCTGTGACCTACTTCCTAACACAAACCTATTGAGAGAAATGCATTGTACAGATTTTACAGTAAGATATACCTACAATTTTCTTTATTTTCCTGTAACTGAGCTTAACCCAGAGCAATGAGAAAAACTAAACCCGGTCACCGGGGGTAACCAGCTGCCAGGATGGCTGCCAGTGGGCCTCGCCTTCTTGTGTGGCCTCCTCTCAGACAGAATACTGTTGACCCGGCTGGCCTGAAAGATACCGTGGAAATGAAGGTATGTGACTTTGGAGATGAGACTCTGAAATACACTGCAGTTTCTGCTGTGTTCTCTCGGAATACTTGCTCTGTGGGAAACCACACGCCATGCTGTAAGGAGACTCAAGTAGCCCCTGGGTGTGTGTTCAGGGGGCAAACGGTGGGGAAAAGGGAGCCTCCGTGTCTGAGAACCAGAGGCTCCCAGCCAGCAGCCACGTGAGTGAGCCAGCATGGAAGTAGCTCCCTCAGCCCCAGCCACATTTCAGATGACTGCAGCCATGGCTAACGTTTTGACTATAATTTCATGACAATCTCTGAGCCAGAACCATTCCGCTAAACCACAGCTCAATTCCTGACTTTCAGAAACTGAGAGAGAGAATAGATGTATTCTGCTTCGTCTTAAGCCATGAACTTTTTGAGTCATTTGCTATGCAACAATAGATAATCAATGCATTCCTTCTAAGAAAATTCACTCAGACTAGTGACTAATCTGTCATTTTAGGATTTAAACTCAGCGAATTCCAGATTGTCTACTTCTTTCTCTCTGGAAGTGGGTAGGAATCTAAATTTTAGAAGACTTTACCTAACTTCCTACTATTAGGGAAAGAGATTCCAGGCCATTAATTTCTGTATCAATAGGATGGTTTTGGCAATTGCTCAAATAATGCACATTTTTATCTCATACAGCAGTATGGGGGCATGGTACTTCCAGAGGCAAATAATTTGGGGGCTTCACAGTGTTGAGACTTGTGCTAGCTTCAGTCTCTCAGCTTTCCCTTTATCACATTATTTTTTTCTGTCAACAGTCTGTCCATATCTTTTAACCATTTTCCTCTTAGATCACTGGTCGTCATCTTATTCAATTTCCAGGAGCTTTTCATGTATTAGGAGGTTAGCTTTTGGCCTGTGTTCTAAGTTGAAATGTTCACCATTTTACCTTGCCTTTGGATATTTTTTCTTTTTTGTAATTGAAGTATATCTGGTTTACAATACTGTGTTAGTTTTGGGTACATAGCAAAGTGATTCAGTTGTCTGTGTATAGACATATATACACTTGTGCATATACATACAGTTGCACACATATATAGGTGTGCACATATAAATAATTATACATATATTCCTTTTCATATTTGTTCATTATGGTTTGTTATGGAACATTGAATATAGTTCCCTATGCTATATAATAGGAACTTGTTGCCATTCTATCTTAGAATTTTTGATTATGCATATTTAGTAATATCCTTAATTTATTGATCTTTTTTTTAATATGGGTTCTGGATTTAGAAGCTCTGCCTCTAGCCCAAGTTCACAAAGCAATTATCTCATGATACCTTCTAGAGCTTTGTGTGTGTGTGTTTTTTACATTTAAATGTTTAATCGTTTGTAATTTATAATTTGAGATGTGGATCCAATTAAATTTTTCCTTCAAGGCCCCCACACCATTTACTGAGTAGTTCATCTTCCCCTTTGTGATCACATTTTACTAACCTATAACCCCTCCTCATTCCCCTATAGCAATCTGAGGGGCTAAATAAGTGAACGGTAGTTAGCTACCACTTCCAAAGCGTTATTTGAGCTCAACAAAGCCACATCATAAGCTTTAGAGCAGGAACTGACCAACTACAGCCAGTGAGCCACATATGGCCTCCACTCGGTTTTGTAAAGTTTTATTGGAACACAGCCACACTCGTTTATGTATTTTCTATGGCTGCTTTCGTACTACAAATGCCAAATCGAGTTGTTACAACAGAGAAAATAAAATCTGCAAAGTTTCAAACATTTACTATCTGACCCTCTCAGAAAAAGTTTTCTAACTCCTGCTTTAGAATTTATAGAGCACTTTGACATACATTAGCTCTAATAAGGGCTTCCCTGATAGCTCCGTTGGTAAAGAATCTGCCTGCAAACAGGAGACCCCAGTTTGATCCCTGGTTTGGGAAGATCCCTTGGAGAAGGGATAGGCTACCCACTTCAGTATTCTTGGGCTTCCCTGGTGGCTCAGCTGGTAAAGAATCCACCTGCAATGCGGGAGACCTGGGTTTGATCCCTTGGTTGGGATGATCCTCTGGAGAAGGGAAAAGCTACCCACTCCACTATTCTGCCCTGGAGATTTCTAGGGACTATTCAGTCCGTGGGCTCGCAAAGAGTCGGACATGACTGAGTGACTTTACTTTCAACTCCAATAAAGTCTCAATAATCTAATGAGATGGTATTATCCCCATTTCATCTGTAAAGAATATGAGACTTGGGGAGGTTAGATAGCAGGCAGACCCCAGATCTAACCCAAGTCCCAGGACTCAAATCCCACAAGTGTTAAATTTAAAAAATCCATAAACGTTTCTTTTATCATCTACACGGTGCTCACAGTGCTCTGTGGTTTTCAAAGTCCTTCCACATCTTAATTCTCTTGATATTTCCAATATTCCTATGAAGAATAAATGAATCTCATTTTATATATGTAAGAACTGAGTTATAGAGAGGATAAGGAAAATTCTGATGTGCTCACAGCTTTTCAGTGGTGGAGTTCTTATTCAAGCCGTGATAGTGTTAGTCACTCAGTTGCGTCCAACTCTGCAATCCCGTGGACTGTAGCCCACCAGGCTCCTCTGTCCATGGGATTCTCCAGGCAAGAATACTGGAATGGGTAGCCATGCACTTCTCCAGGGGCTCTTCCTGACCCAGGAATTGAACCCAGGTCTCCTGCATTACAGGCTGATTCAGAGAAGCCCAAGTTCTCTAGTATAAATGAAAAAAAAAAAATCTGCTTTCTCTAAAATACCTCCTTGCTGATATTGTAATGCAAATCCAGCCCAGAATGCTCTGAGCAGTCCAACTATTCTTTAGTTAATGGTAACTAGGGAGAAATATGAATAACCTCAGATATGCAGATGACACCACCCTTATGGCAGAAAGTGAAGAGGAACTCAAAAGCCTCTTGATGAAAGTGAAAGTGGAGAGTGAAAAAGTTGGCTTAAAGCTCAACATTCAGAAAACGAAGATCATGGCATCCGGTCCCACCACTTCATGGGAAATAGATGGGGAAACAGTGGAAACAGTGTCAGACTTTATTTTTCTGGGCTCCAAAATCACTGCAGATGGTGACTGCAGCCATGAAATTAAAAGACACTTACTCCTTGGAAGGAAAGTTATGACCAACCTAGATAGCATATTCAAAAGCAGAGACATTACTTTGCCAACAAAGGTTCATCTAGTCAAGGCTATGGTTTTTCCTGTGGTCATATATGGATGTGAGAGTTGGACTGTGAGGAAGGCTGAGTGCCGAAGAATTGATGCTTTTGAACTGTGGTGTTGGAGAAGACTCTTGAGAGTCCCTTGGACTGCAAGGAGATCCAACCAGTCCATTCTGAAGGAGATCAGCCCTGGGATTTCTTTGGAAGGAATGATGCTAAAGCTGAAACTCCAGTACTTTGGCCACCTCATGCAAAGAGTTGACTCATTGGAAAAGACTCTGATGCTGGGAGGGATTGGAGGCAAGAGGAGAAGGGGACGACAGAGGATGAGATGGCTGGATGGCATCACCGACTCAATAGACATGAGTCTCAGTGAACTCCGGGAGTTGGTGATGGACAGGGAGGCCTGGCGTGCTTCGATTCATGGGGTCGCAAAGAGTTGGACACGACTGAGCTACTGATCTGATCTGATCTGATCTGAACATAGCCATCTTTTTTTAATGCTCATGATTTGTCAAAAAGAAAACAAAATTAAGCCCCCCAAAGGGAGAAAGTGGCAGGAAGGACAGGGAGAGTCTGAAACTCAGACTTTAAAACACAACTAGATTAAATATGTGCCTACTCTTCAAAGCAAATAAGGATCTTTTGAAGGGAAAAATCAGAAGAGTGGCACTGAATCTCCTCTGGCGTGCGATGCCCATCAGCACAGCTGCAGACTCCTTGTCTGCTCCTCCCAGCTAAAGGGAGGGAGAGCGCTGCACCACTGCTGCTGAATTCACTTTCTCAAGGCAGCGTTTGTCTTTCCGCAGGAACTAGCAAGGTTCACACTGAGACCAGAAAGAGGGATATTAAGCACATTTCTTAAAACCGATCTTTTTAATAAACTGTGTCCATAATATCTACGTAATTCACACTATTCCCCCACAGACTCTGTTTCTGCTCCACTGACCCACTGGCTCTGTAAAGTCACATCTTTCTGTTATTAATAAGGCAGTTCACCTCAGGTACTTCTTTAATTTCCTGTATTTTTTCCAACACAAAGTTAATTTACTTTATCCCTTATCCCAAGAATGATAACAGGGTTTCTATAAAAGTGAACATCCATGATCAAAGGGAAGCTTGTATTATAAACAAATTATTACAACTGGGCTCTCTTTGAAATATTTTAACTTAATTAAGCTCAAACACTTTTGGCAAAGGTTTAAAAACTCGAGAGTAATTGAAGAGCCATTCCAGTTTGGCAGGATCTTTCTTTTCATGTTAGGGTAGGGGAGGGCAGTCTACATGGCTATAGCATAAATGTTGCCCTGGTATTATTTTTTAGTTGCTACTTTTTTAAACAAAAGATATTAGGCAAAATTGAATTTGTTGGGGGATGGTGGAATTGTTGCACAGCTTGATTTCAGTGGTAGTTACAAAACTGTATGCATTTGTCAAAACGTAGAACCGAACATGAAGACAGCTGAATTTTACTGAATGTAAACTATTCCCTATAAAACTGATTTTTTAAAAAACTGGATTCTCTCTACTCAGCTGAGTTGAAAACATTCTCAAGATGCTTTTTGAGGGATTGCCTGTAGCAACAGCAACAACAAAAAGGACCTAGAAACTGTGCAAATATTGATCAGTTGAGAATTTGATTGATTTTTTAAAATGACTTAAATCTATGTATCTTGACCTGGAACACTCTATGTAAAGCACTGTTAAACTGGAGGGGGGGGCGGGGTGGACAAAAGGCAAGCTGCAACTAATGTGCCCATAAAAACAGTGACAGCAATCAGTAGCTGAAATGGTGGCTTAATCTCACGGAATAAATAAGTAGGAAAGAATTTGGGGAAGAGTAACGATTACTAATATTTATTATTGACCACTTCGACGAGGCATGATTCTAAGTATTTTACAAGTATTATCTCATTTATTTACCCTAAAAACTCTACAATCTAGGAAAAGGAGATCTGCTTCCCATTGGATCCAAGAGAGAATGAGAAAGAGCACCCAAGAGGGAAATGACACTCCACCTAATCGAATCTCAGAAGTGACACTCCATCACCTCTGCTCATGCCCCGTGTTAGAAGCAAGTCCAGAGGTCCAGCCTACACAAGGGCATGATCACCACGGTCCCAGAGACCAGGGACCCTCTTGGAGGCTGCCTCCCCTAGAAGCACAATCATGCATTACCTAACACCAGCAGAGGGGTCTTGGACAACACTTTTTAATTTTAAAAACTTGATGTTTCTGCATCAAAACACTTGAACACTCATGCTAAATGGTATAAATAATGACCATAAATAGCCTCATATCAATATAGGGCAGATTTTGCTTCCAAATGAATGATGAACATTTTTTTATTTTCAGAACTTTTGAGGCCCAGAATTATGGAAAAGAAATTGGAGATCTATCTATCCCCTGCTTTACAGATAATGAAACTAAGGCACAGAGAAGTTACGTGTGTGTATATAAGTTTGTGTATATTTGTATGAGCCCAGACACAAACAGACCCATACACATCAAGCTTTATACACGGATGTTCTCACAGCATTGATGATGAAGAAAGAAGTGGCTTTTAAATATGTCTCCATGACTTTCTTTACCTATTACAAAACAAGCAGTTAATTAATTAACTCTTATTAATGTTCAAATTAATAAAATAATTTTTAGAAGGATAAAATATCACTTCTCCCACAGGGCCAGGTGTTTACATTCATACTTCTAACCCTCAGCTGTGTTTGTGCCCTGTGATGTCACAAAATGCAAGAATTAGAGAAAGAAGTACAAAGAACAGAAAAAATAAAAGAAATTAAAGTGTAGTATACAAAGATTAATTTCCTCAGCTTACATATAGTTGGGAGCAGTCAGGGGACAGAAATGAGCCTCCAGGTTTAGAAAACAGCTAGGTACGATCTGGGTGCGTGAGGAGAAATTTCAATTTGCTACGGTCTTGGTGTAAGTTAATGAGAACACCGCATCATTTAAAGGTTGACCAACCTTGACTAGAACACAAATGCCAGGCAGGCTAAAACTTTTTCCTGCCTTTTAAGTTATTACCTCTCATTCATGGCTTGCACTCATTTCTAATCAGAATTTTGAACATGTATTAAATATAATCGTAAGGAGAGAGTTAGTCCTTTATTTCAGATTTTACTTTTTTATGACCTGTTTAGACAGATAAAAACTGACTTTAATAACTGCAGGCAATATTAGATATACTGAATGGCCCTACTTCTGATGCTGTATATGTCTTACAAATTAAGCATTTCATCATTACGACTAAAAATAAAGTGTTTAGCAAGGCAGGCTGAGAAATTTTTATCATCTACTTTCAGAGGTATGAATATGCCTGAACATCATTGGTTTCTATTATAATATTGAAACTTTAAATAGAACACCTCAATTCCAAATACATTGATGTCAGAATCTGCAACAGCTTTAAAACTACGACATGGCAAACATCTTTTCTTTAAGTGAATTTTAGGAGCCAGAAGAGAAAAGGGTCAGTGCGGTCTTGCGGTGCTTCAGCCTACCACCAGGTGGCGACGCTTCTCAACGGCAACTAGATATTTTTACAAAATAAAAATGGGCTTTTCTTGGCATTTGTGATATCGCTTTGCTGGCGTGAAAGAGTTCACTAGGCCTGCACCCTCAAGAAATACCTTTATTCCCAAGAAGAAAGTAATCCTGAGTGGGTTCCCTTTATCAATATATTGTTAGGCATGGCCAGGAATGAGATTGATAACAAAACCCAACCATTTACTAAGACAGTTCAGTTCACGGTAAGAAGGCAAACTCTAGAGCCAGATCGCCTGGGTTTCAACTCCAGCTCTGCTTCTTGCGGCTGTGTTAGCTAGGGCAAATTACTCGACTTCTCTGTGGCTCCGCTTTCTCATCTATAAAACCGGCACAATATATTACCTAACTCAGAAGGCTGGTGGGAGGCTTAAATGAGTTGGTCTGAGTAAAGCCCTGGAATATGACAAGCACCACTTAGAGGGAGCTGTCATCCATGTGAACACCCCAAGAATGCAGTGCTGGCTATTGCACTGGTCCTATTTCACTGAATCCTGTCAACAATACTGGGAGTAGGTTGGCTCCAACCAGCATCAGATCCATTTTACAGATGAGGAAACAAAGGTCAGATAAGTGAAATAAAATTCCAAAAGCCAAAATTAAGGGAAGAACTACAACATGAATGTACACTTACCTAGAACTACAATATGCACTTACACTCACCTAACTCTACATCCACTCTTCTATAATGTATTATAGAAGAAAATGGAGAAGGAAATGGCAACCCACTCCAGTATTCTTGCCTGGAAAATCCCATGGATGGAGGAACCTGGTAGGCTACAGTCCATGGGGTCGCAAAGAGTCGGACACGACTGAGCGACATTTACTTTACTATAATGTATTATACAGGTCAAATACTATAAGCTATTTTTTTTAAAAAATCACAAAATGGGTAACTCAAATGAAGAGGCAGGAGCAACGACACTCCATGAAAGTGTGTTTTCTCTTCAACATAATTCTGCTGCCTTTCCTTTTCACAGTTTGTAGCCCCCCTAAAAATTAAATCTTTACCTTAATATTTATTTCTAAGCCAGCAAGAGCTACTAATAACCTAAGTCTTTAAAAACTCTCGAGATATGGCTTTGAGGTGAACTTAAGACTTCACTTAAGTGAATTCCACAAAAAAAGGTTAGATTATTTAAAAGTCAAGAGAGAGGATTTCGCAATTCTGCACAAAGATAAAAATAGAATCCCAAGTCCTCCACCCAGAAAACTCCACCACCTCCCAGCTGCTGTTTCATTCCCTGTCCGTCCTTGAAATGACCTTGGTTTAATTACCTGCATCTCAATGAGTGAATCTACATAGAAAGTGAAGGTTAATTAATGAAGGATCGTTTCTTTCGCTAGGCCCACCAGGCAGTGGCTGACAGCGAGTCGTCCACACCGTACAACATACGTCTCATTAGAAATGGTCAGATTGATGTGTTCATTTTGGAACAGGGAAACGAAAGAAAATAGTTTACTAACGATGACCCCTCCCCGTGTGCGGTCACAAAACTTCCCACCTGACACCTGAACTCACAGAATCCAAAATGTTGGACCCAAATAGAAATGCAGAGCTCAGATTCCAATGAGACCTGGACGCTTGCATGCCTGCTGCACAGTAACATTCACATACCTCCTATATTACTACTTTTCTTAGCATTCTTGTCTTTATATATTATTTTAAGCTGGAGTCACTCTAGAACTGGGTTCATAAAGCTCAGAATTAGTGACATTTTGGACCTGATAAATTCTTGCTGGAAGCACCTGTCCTGTGAATTGTAGGCTACTTAACAGCAGCCCTGACCTCTACCCACTAGATGACGGTAACATCCTTCCCTAATTGTGACAACCAAAATTGTCTCCAGACATTGCCAAATGACCCCTTGGGTACAAATTTGTTCCTACTTGAGAACAACTGATCTAGAGAAAGTATAATTCTAGAGTTTTGGATTTCCAACATTTTTCTGAAATGCTGAAAACGTTTCAGACTTAAGGGAAAAAGGCTGCAAAAGTAGTATACGTACCCTTTCCCAGTGTCCCCAAATGCTTCCATTTTACACAACTATAGTCGAGCTACTAAAAGCAGAAAATTAACATTGATAGAATACTATTAAATAACGTATAGGTCTCTTTCAAATATCACCAACGTCCTCCCCCCCAACATCTGTCCGTCTTGGTCCGAGATCTAACACAGGGTTGCACAGTCCACATAACTGCCGTGGTCTCTTCAGTTCCCCCCCACTGGGAAGGTGTCTCACTTTCTTTCCTCACCTTCACGTGTTAGAAGAGCACCAGCCAGTACAGCGTGCCTCAGTCCAGGCCTCTCTCGGTTCTGCATTTCTGAGAAGACAGCATCGTGCCCTTCTCGGTGCACTGCATCATGAGGTGCGTTACACGCTATTGACTCTGCTGTCTAGGTGTGAGGCTGCTTTGTAGTGTCCCCACCGCCAAGTTACTTTCTCCTCCTTTGTACCTGGTAAGTGTCACGTGGGGAGGCTCTCTGACAATGCAAATTTCTTGCTTCTCTTATTTTTGCCCACGAATTTTAGTGTCCATTGATGACATTTGCCTGCAATAATTATTACTGTGGTGTTTTGCCAAACTGTGATTTTCTATTTCCATCATTCTACATTTATAATTATCATCCTGTTGCATTGAAGAGCTGTTCTTTTTACTCCGCTTTTGAGTTATTTTTAAAGGAAGTTTTGTCTCACTACCATGAATGAAAAAAGGATTAAAACAAGAGTTATAATGATAAATAATAACATTAAAAAATAAACTCAAGGGAAAAAAACGATAGCATTTTCTGGCTGGATACTACAGCCTTTGAAGGCTCCAATCTGATGTCTTCTTTCTCTTCATTAAGAAGAGAGACTAACAGGCATTAGAAAAGTACTAAAAACATCCTAGAATCAAACTGACTTCCTTCTTGACGTATAGTCAGGAGAATTGGAAGACAACTAGAAAAAGACTCACTATGTCATTCAGTATTATTCAATATCGGCTCTAAATAATACTTAAGATCTCATCATTCTCCAGTGATTCATATCCTGCATTTTGGAAAATACTCACCAGTTTCTCCCATTTTACAGATGAAGTGACTGCAGCCCATTGAAAGTAAATAACCTGCTCGACTTTCACTGATAGAAGATCTTTGTTACAAAGAACGGTAATAATTCAAACAAGCCTGTAACTGTGGTGCCAAATGTGAAACGGGTTGGCAGGAGGCTCAGTATCGGGCTGCCAGGGCGTTTCCTAAAGCCCCAGAGTGGGGATGCAGCCAAGCCAGGAAGGGATGGGAACCCGGAAAACAAGAGGCACCAGGACCCTCCGCTCATGTTTATTGCCCTCTGTGCTCCTACTACTTTTTCTCCCAGGCTTCCTCTCTTACAACTAACCCAGCCTGTCCGTCCCATAGCAAAATACAGCACCTCCAAAGCAGCCACTTTCTGAGTCCAAACCACACTCACAGCCTCACTGGGTCTCCCTGGATCCCTAAACTTTTAAAGGAGAATCTGATTGGCCCAGCTTAAGTCAGGAGCACACCCTCGATCCAATCAGCTGTGAAGAGGTGGCCACTTCACAAACACTCACACATGAAAGATGGCCACTGTTAGTTGAGCAGTTCTCCGAAGCAAGTGCCATAGTACAAGCTCTTCATCCAAAGAGCTAGAGAACTGGTTTCTCAATCACTGGTCCAGGTCCTTAAAATAATGTTTTCCCAGCATCAATTACGAATATACCAGCCACCTAAAGACCACATGTACTATTTTTCTTACAGTTTTCCTTTGACAAGATTCACTTTTTGCCCCTTAAAGCATCAAATCAGGAAAATTATGATAGTATGAACTTAACTAGGAAAATCAGATGTCTTCCTAATGTTCATTCAAACGCATGCATGTTACTAAGAATGCACACCCTTGTGCCTTATAAAGCCCCAGTGTTCTGCATCCTTGACTTCAGTACACACTAGACCCTTTATACTCTGAGTTCGTTCCCCATTTTCTCTGACCCCTGCAGTGAAATAGTCTATATTCAAATCATTCTGACGGTTCTCAATCCATCCCTGCTTTATTCTACCTAAAATTACATTTTCTGGCTTGAAGAGTTGCACGTTGTTAGGAAATTGGCTTTTGATGTTTCTCTGAGCTCTTCACATCAGCTATTTTAAAAAACAAACCTGCTAAGTGTTTTGACTTAGTTTCACTTGTATTGCCTTTAGTGGGGGATTCTTTTTTTTTTTTCTTAATTGGAGAGTAATTACTTTACAGTATTGTGATGGGTTTTGCCATACATCAGCATGAATCAGCCATAGGTAGACGTGTGCCCCCTCCCTCGTGAACACCCCTCCCCTCCCTCCCCACTCTACCCCTCTAGGTTGTCACAGAGCACCGACTTTGGTTCCCTGTATCGTACGTCAAAGTCCCGCTGGCGGCCTCTTTTATGTATGGTATGTGTATGTTTCAGTGCCACTCTCTCAGATCATCCCACCCTCGCCTTCCCTAGTGGAGGATGGGTTTGATTCATGCTTTCAACTTTGGTTTTAAAGATCAATGCAGATAGTTACGTAATACGTTCTTTGGAAGATCTTGAGTTCTGGGGATACAGATCTGCCCTCAAGGAGCTCCCAGAATCTTGAGGGGGAACAGAAACCTAAATAGACAATCACAGTGTGCGGGATAAGCGCTAGGCAGAAGTCTGCCCCACACCCTGCACCTCCCACAAGATGTGGAGTGAAGGTAGGGGAGTGCTTATCCATCCAGGAAGTCTGGGCAGACTTCCTGGAGGAGGGGACACTCAAGCTGAGCCTTGAAGAATGTTTAGAAAGCAGGAAAAGTCAAGAGAGGAGGGCCCCCTGCAGAAGAAAGATCTATTAAGTATATGTGAAACAATTCAGGAAAGAGCCACTGGACAGGTGAGCCTCGAGTCAAAGGAGAAAGGCGGAAAGAGTGGAGTCCTTGTCTCCAGCTTTAGTGCAAAGACTATACTGGAATCATTTCTAAAACATTTTTTTTAATCATATGATGTCTAGAGAGAAGCCAAGGGAAGAAAACCAAGGGTAGAGATTAGGGCAAGGATTTCCAAACTTGTGCCCAGAAACACTGGCCCTCACGGCGTTCACTGGGATTGCCAAATTAAGCTTAAGAGGCACTAGACTTGACAGTGGTTTTTAAATGCCATGAATCCAGGACTTCTCAGAGCCTGAGACGCGGATGTGCCTTGTGAATTTCTAAGAGGCGGAAAGAGCACAGAGCTCTTCCCAAACTCTCCAGGCCCCTCTGACTCAAAGTGTCTCAGGATCCAGCAGTACCAGCCTCACTTGGAGTTTGAGGGAAACGCAGGATCTGCATTCTAACAAGGTGCCCAGGTAGTTCGTGTGACTATTAAACTGGAGGAAGCTCTGGCCTCCATCATGTCAGAGGCAGGTTCTCACTCAGTAGGTCTGGGATGATACCAGGGACGCTACATCTATACCTTTGAGTAACAAGACTCTAAGCCACGAACACTAGTGTTCAAAGATCATATTGGGTGATGCTTGCTCTGCAGGAACCCCCTGGGAAAAGCTGAAGACATCAACCAAACTTACTATCAGTAAACTACCCCAGGACCATCTTTCACTTGAAAACAAGAACGTGTCAAAGAATCTGTGCTGGTCCCTGCCCTCAAGGCACTTTGGTTTAGTTGGGAAGCTAATACTTAATGATGAGATATAAGTAGTGAACAATAAAATTGCAAAGATACATATAACCATTTTTGTTCAACAAATCTTCATGGAGTATCCACCGTATGCTATTCTTACTTGATGGCTGGGTTTATATAGCATTGAAACAAGCAGTCCAAGTCTTGGCCCAAATGCACTTTATATTCTGGAAAGGGGAAAGACGGGTGGCATATAAATAAATAAGGAAATGCAAAGCAGAAGCAACCGTGATAGGGAGAAGGAGAAAAAGGAAGCCAAGTAAAGGAGGAAGGGCACGTGGGTGGGGATTCAGGAACAGGCTTATATGATGAGGCAGGAAAGTTGAGGGAGTCCTCAGTGATCAGATGACACTTTAGCAGAGACATGAAAGAACCAGAAGAAGATGACACAAATTCTCCAAGTTAGAGGGAAAGCAAGTGCAAAAGGCAGGAGCCTACCTGGAACATTCAGAGAAAGGCAGGAGCTGCCTGTGGCTGGAACAGAGTGAACGAGGAGCAGAGCAGTAGGAGATGCAATCAGGGGAGCAGTTGTGGGGATGGGAGGCAGGTCATGGAGGACCTTATGGAAGACTTGGGCTTTTCGTTGGCCTGAGATGGAAACCACTGGGGGTTTTGAGAAGAGGAGTGACTTATTTTAAAGGCTACGTTAGCAAGCTCTGCATAGAGTATCGGAGAAGGCAATGGCAATTCTCTCCAGTACTCTTGCCTGGAAAATCCCATGGACGGAAGAGCCTGGTGGGTGGCAGTCCATGGGGTCGTGAAGAGGACTGAGTGACTTCACTTTCACTTTTCACTTTCATGCATTGGAGAAGGCAATGGCAACCCATTCCAGTGTTCTTGCCTGGAGAATCCCAGGGACGGGGGAGCCTGGTGGGCTGCCGTCTATGGGGTCGCACAGAGTAGGGCACGACTGAGGCGACTTAGCAGCAGCAGCAGCATAGAGTATAGGGACCAAAGGAAAAAACAGAAAGCCCAGTTAGATCTGATGAGACAAGCAGTAACGGCAGCTTGGGTTCTGGTGGTACCGGGGGAGATGGTAAGTCTTGGCTTGTGGATGTATTTTGAAGGTCGCACTCAACACAGAGAGTGAGATAAGCCAAGGCTATACTTAAACTTGACTTCCCAGGTGCTCTAGTGGTAAAGAACCTGCCTGCCAATGCAGGAGACATAAGAGACGTGGGTTCGATCCCTGGGTTGGGAAGATCCCCTGGAGGAGGGCCTGGCAACCCACTCAGGTATTCTTGCCTGGAGAAACCCATGGACAGAGGAGCCTGGCGGGCCACAGACCATAGAGTCGCAGAGTCGGACACAACTGAAGCAGCTTAGCACGCATGCGTGCACACATTCGTAAAGATGTGCCTTGAACAATGGACTAGATGGAGCTTCCAGTTACTGAGATGAGGAGAGAGTTCTGGAAATGTTAGGAGGAAGCCTGGCAATCACGGGTTCCTTTTGGACACGTCAGGTTTCAGCTGTCTGTGAAATGTATCCTCTATGTGGAAATACCAAGGGGACAATTGGAAAAATAATGCTGAAGTTCAGGTCCACAGTGAATATATTGGGGAGTGTGGCCTCTCTTAGTCTGTGCCTGGCACATATAGTAGGAATTCAGTAAATGCTAAATGCATAAGTGCCATGGCTTAGATCAGCAGAAATATTTGCTTACTTTTGGACAAGAACTAGACTTTCACACCCTACTAATGGTGAGTCAAAAGATTTTCACAGGAGGAGAAAAGCATTTTCTTTTCTTAATCCAAATGATCGGCAAAATAAGATGGCGTGGTTTCATTTAGGTCATTTTTTAATCTCCAAGATAACATTAATAAACAAATTTGAAATCACACAAGTATGAACGTAAATTATTTACAGTGTACTTGAAGAGCTCAGAAGGGCTTTGTAAGATAAATAATTTATAAACTCATAGAAAGAGTTCCTTTTTTCACTAATTAAGGGTGAAAATTTTACCAATAAATCATGAGAGGTTTCGGGAAGTATGCAGAGTGGAGATCAATTCAGGGCAACAAGCGTTTACTGAATAACTGCTATGTGCCAGGTGCTCAGTCAGAGGTGAGCGGCTCAGAGAACTGTGCATCGAGCTTCTCCTTGTAAGCGGCTTCCTGCGCCGTGGGAGAAGCACCACCCTGAGTGCCAAGTCATGGGTGGTCGTGGACATCGGTGCTGCCCACCACTGAGCTCTGACGCTCAGCTTTGCAGGCCGCAGTGAGGTGGCAATTCCCCACCCCTAGGGGCAGGTAGGACCATGTGGCTTGCTTTAGCCAATTCAATGTAAACAAATGTTTCCTATGTTACCAAACAAATGTTACAAATGTTACCTATGTTTCCAAGTGGAAGCTTCACTAAATGGCTAAATTGCTTCAGTCCTGTCCAACTCTTTGCGACCCCATGGACTGTAGCCCCTCAGGCTCCTCCATCCATGGGATTTTCCAGGCAAGGATACTGGAGTGGGTTGCCATTTCCTTCTCCAAGTGGAAGTTTTAAGAGGTCCTAAGTGACTGACCATTCTTATGGACTGAATACTTCTGTCCCCGCAAAATCCCTATGTTGAAATCTAATCCCCAGGGTGCTGTTGTTGGGAGGTGGGGTCCTTTAGGAGGTGATTAGATCTGGAGAAGGAAATGGCACCCCACTCCAGTACTCTCACCTGGAAAATCCCATGGGCGGAGGAGCCTGGTGGGCTGCTGTCTATGGGGTCGCACAGAGTCGGACACGACTGAAGCGACTTGGTAGTGGTAGTAATAGTGGTAGATCTTGAGGGTGGCACAAGCCCTGCTGAATAGGATTACTGGCCAGAGAGCTTGCTTGCTGTTTCTGCACTGTGAGGATGGGATGAGAAGTAGGCAGTCTGCACCCTGAAAGAGAGCTCTCACCAGAAACTGACCATGCTGACACCCTGATCTCAGACTTCCAACTTCCAGAACATGAGACATACAGTTATAAGGCACTCAGTCTACAGGACTCTGTAACAACAGGTTAAACTCAGACAGACATGCTCTGACGCACTGCTGCAGTGACAAGCATCAGTGCGGAAGTCTTGCTTCCTTCTCCTGAGGCCCATGGGTGACCACTGTGAGCAGAGCCTCCCCACCCTCCCCAGATGACCTGCTGAATTTACAGCCTGAACAGGAAGCTTTTGTTGTGTTACATCATTGATATTTGAGAGCTGTTAGATATTACATACAGACTTTCCTGGTGGCTCAGATGGTAAAGAATCTGCCTGCAATGCAGAGACCCAGGTTTGATCCCTGGGTCAGGAAGGTCTCCTGGAGAAGGGAATGGCAACCCACTCCTGGACTCTTGACTGGAGAATTCCATGGACAGAGGAGCCTGGCAAGCCACAGTCTGTGGGGTTGCAAAAAGTCAGACATGACTGAGTAACTAACATACATAATCTAGCCTGTCCCAAATGGTACCAACCCTATATTGATGAAAAATATTTCCTTTGTTTATTTCCATTTCCCAAATACCCTCCTTATCCCCCATCCTTTGACTTTTTAGTAATCTGTCCCCTTTTTTAGAATATAAATTCTGCCCTGACTAGGTATCCCAAGTCATTTTTCTATGATCATTTATAGAAACAAAGGCATAGACCCAAGCCATCATTCAAATTCTTTTTTCCACTCCAGTTTATTTTAAAATTCCATTTTCCAGCTGGAATCACCTCTTTCTCTCTTCAGTTGCCCTTCTACTTGCATCAGCTGTAGGCGTTCTTGGCCACATCATATGTGTCCCCAGAAGCAAATCTGTAGGTTTTTTTTTTTAATTATTGCTGTTAATTTCACAAGCATTTCGAGGTATGTAAGAAGAGCAGAGGTCAAGAGACTCATGTGAAACCTGGATTGTAACTGATTATGTGGCTCCCTTCTATACCTGAATTTACTTTAATACATGGAAAACAGACCTCTGTGAATGTTATAAATGATTGTTCATTAAATACCTTTCAGGGGCAAAGAAAAGAAAAGTGAAAGTCGCTCAGTCATGTCCAACTCTTTGTGACCCCATGGACTGTCCATGGAATTCTCCAGGCCAGAATACTGGAGTGGGTAGCCTCTCCCTTCTCCGGGGGATCTTCCCCACCCAGGAATCAAACCGGGATCTCCTGCATTGCAGACATATTCTTTACCAACTGAGCTATCAGGGAATTTACTTTAATAAATGGAAAATAGACCTCTGTGAAGGTTAAAAATGACTGTCCATTAAGGACCTTTCAGGGGCAAGCAAGTTGCAAGACTTGAACTGGTTACTTCTTTTGTGTGTTCTGTTGACTGCCGTCTTTCTATGGCTAGAAAATCTGCCACACAGCATAAGATGCTAAATAAAAATTGAGTTGCAGAGGGGAGAGGCATGACCTGTGATGGCTTCCTGAAGAACACAAGAAAACAAAGGCCAGGAGATACTTTGCTCCAGTGGTTCTGGGAAAGCTCCACCCTTGTTCATTTCGGACCAGGAGAAGAATCTGCACAGGTCAGCAGTCGCTCTGATAGTCTGGAAAATCTACTCTGGATCAAGAGCACATGCTACCTTGCAGCAAAGGTACAGGGTGTTTTCCTTAAGAGCAACCTAGTGCCATTTCAGCTGTTATGCTAGACTGAGCTGGGAAAGGCCAAGGCAAAGAGAAGGGAGAGGAAATATGCTTATATAGCAGTGGACGGGCCAATACAGAACGGGGGAGGGGGCCGTGGAGGGCTTGAGACTGCCTCCCCCAGCATAAAATCCATTATCCTCAAAAGTCACCCCAAATAAACAATATTGAAATTTATTTGTTTTCACTCATTTACATTTTCTTGATCTTAGGAAAACATGACTACTTTTCAAAATTCATATCGATTGTAACGCAAGCAGAATCATAGTGTTCTTTCTGTACAAATCCAGCTTTGGGACAAATCCCAGCACTATTACCAGGTTGCTCTGTTACTGAATTTTACAACAGACCCTGGCTTAGAATATACTCTTCATTTCCAGCATCAGCACCAATGAAAACAGTGGTCCCATCCTCAGAGGCCCCCCACCAAACTCCAACAGCTGATATTACTACCTGCTGGCTCCCCCACTGGCTCACGCAGCTGCGGCTTGCAGAACTCAGTATCAATTTTCCCTTGTTTACCTGGAGACCATAGACAACTACCCTGTCTTAGTTAAGATGAGTTTTTGACTACAGGGATAGGAAACCCAACATAACAGTGGGGGGAGTTTCTAGTCTACTACTAGGAAGCTGAGGGTTGACATAATCATAGGGGCCCCTCTGTTTTGTTTCTCTCCTACAAAGAGTTTCCACTCTCATAATCACTTCATGACCCAAAACCATTGCTGGAGCACCAGCTATTGTACCCACATCCCCTCCATCAGGAAGAAATGGGGGAGAAGGGAGGCAAAGACGTACCCGTCATTTCCTTTTAAATGCATTTTTCAGAAATCCTTTCTCCTACAATTAATTGGACAAGAACTCAGGTTCACAGTTCCACTTGGAAGCATGGGGAACTGGGAAATCTTGCTGTACTGGGGGCTTACGTGGGCCACTGAGCAATTACAGTCAATTATTAGGGAATAAGAAGGGAGCAGTATTGGGGAATAATTGGCACTTCCACCCACTCCAATATGGTTTATGCCAGGTTTTAATTTGTCTTACTCTGCCTCTCCTCAAGTGCTAAGAAAAATAATGAGATATATAAAGTTTTCTGAAACCATGAAACCGAACTCATTTACCTTTATAATTTTCTATTAATCTACTACCAGAATTCATTTTACATTTAATTCCAGCCTCTAACACTTTAATGCCATCTCTTTAGTCTTTACACATTAGTGGTCTCAGTCATGTCAGACTTTTTCATCTCCTTTATGTTCATTTATTTTAACTTTTAGTGGTCTTCTAGCCAATCCTTTATCCTTTTTATTACAAGAGCATGAAATTTTATAATCCCCTAGAGCTTTGTTAGTCAGCTGCTACAAGGTTCTTAACCTTCACTAATTTATTCCCTCATTTTTGACTTTCCGATCTGAAGCATGCCTTAATATTTTGTTTTTGAATATGAAAGTAACTTTTATTAAGTAGGTTTATTGCATTAATAGATTTTTATTTCAGTTTTTACAGTTATATTTAAGTTCTCTGCTAGTTATGCCGCAGATCACTTTAATAACAATTTATAATGCTGTGTAATATAATTTATATTTTAATATAACAAAATGTACCTAATATAATAAAGCAAGAGTAATTTTATAAAACTTTACCTGGAAATCATTTCAAATAAGCATGTATTTTTTTTAACTCCCTAACAAACAGTTTTATTGATATTTATTATAATAGAAACTCCCTAAACAAGAATAGCTTCTCTTTTTCAGGAAAAAAAAAAATAATAAAGACGGAGCCTCTTAAAATACCACACATGTTTTGATTTTTTATTTGCCTCATCCTTTCTCCTCACTGCTTTGATTTCTCAAAGGCAGAGAGGGAATTGTTTTCCCTGCGTCGTACAATTACATGAATGATCAACACCCAGCCGTGAAAATTCCTAATTCAGATTACAACAGCAAGAACAATCATGTCGGCATTAACTGAGATATATATGTGACGATAAAATAATACTAATAATTATAAAACACTCTCTCCTCCTCCACTGAAAATCTGGCAGGGAAATATAGAAAGACTGATCAAAATGCAAATGTTAGACATATATTTGCACACCGAGGGCAGGAAAAACCCAAGCATGAACCTGAGCACTTTAAAGCTTCTGGGCTTTCAAGTAAGACCAACACAAGAGAAAAAGAATGGTCCTCAGGGGTTGAACTCTAATAATACTTCTCTTCAGGCAAGAACCTAACCATATCATGAGCGTGTGTTGCCTAACAACCTCTCCCTCCAAACTCATGGTTTAAAAGAATTTTTATTTAGTTCATGAGTCTACAAACTGGCTGTCGTCCTTGGGAAGGTCTGGTGACCAAAGGCCTGTGGGGTTTGCCGAGACTCTGGCCGTGGGCTGGCCGCCTCAGCTCTCCACCGCAGGGTCTCTCGGGCCCCAGCGGGCGCCTCCAAATGGCGGCCGAGCTCCAAGAGCAGGAGGAGAGCAAACCCGAGGCCCTGCTGCTCTTCAGCCTTCCGCTTGCTCTGCCCGTTGTCCAAAGCAAGTCCCACTCTCAACCCAGATGCAAGTGGGAAGTGGGAAAAGGGACTCCCTCTCTTTACGGGAGGAGCAGACAATTGTGGGCACTTTATAATCTGTTCATTTGGGTTTTTCTGCAAGCTCTTACGGAACTATCTGACCAACCCAATACCGTATCACACCCAGGATGCCAGTACTGTCTGCGGTCACTTCTTGAATTCCCCCGAACACTCCATTTTCTCAGTCACGAGTACTTCCATTGTGACAGCCCTATTTTAGAAGTAGTAAACAAAATAAATAAATAACAAAATAAACCAAACTCCTGACCTAATGAAGTCTACCTTCTAGTATCAACAGGAGTCTCCTGTTTTCTAAACAAATATTCTTTTTGACCCCAACGTCTCTGCCTCCTGTACCCAATGACAGACCTCTCTGGATTTTCCCCCTTCACTGTCCTTCCCTTTCCTTCTGGGAATTTCTCCTTCCACCTCCTAGGGGACTGTCACACACAGGCTTCCCCCTCCCGTTCCCACATAGCTGATCATAAGATCCAGGTGGGCCAATCAGAATACTTTATCCTGGACACAGGGATTGGCCCACGGTTGGGCCAATGGGCCAGGCAGGACTAATCAAAGACATTCTCAGGAACTGATAGGAAGCTGGTTAAGAAAATCTGGTAACTTTACCTATACACAAAATGTGAACTAGAAATGCCAATAATCTTAAATACCCCATGAGAATAAATCAGCCAAAGGAAAACAGACCAAATAATGAAGAGAGACAGACTCCTTGTTATGTCTTTTGCACACCTGAAACCACATCCATTTCTGCTTTCAGTTATACAAGTCAATTGATTATCAAGTTTGAGTTGGGTTTTTGTAATCCACAACCAAGTAAACTGGGATCCACTCAGTCCTCCAGCACTGAACACCGCAGCTGAGCCTCCTGAACCCAGCTACAGCCCTGAGAGCTCTGTGTGCTATTTACAGAAAGCCATGAGATACATCACATATAATCCTACCATGCAAACAAAGAGCAATCCACTATCAGAAAATAGCTACACTGAACAAAGCTAGTGGAGGTGATGGAATTCCAGTGGGGCTCTTTCAAATCCTGAAAGATGATGCTGTGAAAGTGCTGCACTCAATATGCCAGCAAATATGGAAAATTCAGCAGTGGCCACAGGACTGGAAAAGGTCAGTTTTCATTCGAATCCCAAAGAAAGGCAATGACAAAAAATGCTCAAGCTACTGCACAATTGCACTCATTTCACACACTAATAAAGTAATGCTCAAAATGCTCCAAGCCAGGCTTCAGCAATACGTGAACTATGAACTTCCTGATGTTCAAGCTGCTTTTAGAAAAGGCAGGGGAACCAGAGATCAAATTGCCAACATCCGCTGGATCATGGAAAAAGCAAGAGAATTCCAGAAAAACATCTATTTCTGCTTTCTCGACTATGCCAAAGCCTTTGACTGTGTGGATCACAATAAACTGCGGAAAATTCTTCAAGAGATGGGAATACCAGACCACCTGACCTGCCTCTTGAGAAACCTGTATGCAGGTCAGGAAGCAACAGTTAGAACTGGACATGGAACAACAGACTGGTTCCAAATAGGAAGAGAAGTATGTCAAGGCTGTATATTGTCACCCTGCTTATTTAACTTCTATGCAGAGTACATCATGAGAAACACTGGGCTGGAGGAAACACAAGCTGGAATCAAGATTGCTGGGAGAAATATGAATAACCTCAGATATGCAAATGACACCACCCTTATGGCAGAAAGTGAAGAGGAACTCAAAAGCCTCTTGAAGAAAGTGAAAGTGAAGAGTGAAAAAGTTGGCTTAAAGCTCAACATTCAGAAAATGAAGATCATGGCATCCAGTCCCATCACTTCATGGGAAACAGATGGGGAAACAGTGGAAACAGTATCAGACTTTATTTTTTTGGGCTCCAAAATCACTGCAGATGGTGACTACAGCCATGAAATTAAAAGATGCTTACTCCTTGGAAGGAAAGTTATGACCAACCTAGATAGTGTATTCAAAAGCAGAGACATTACTTTGCCAACAAAGGTCCGTCTAATCAAGGCTATGGTTTTTCCTGTGGTCATGTATGGATGTGAGAGTTGGACTGTGAAGAAGGCTGAGCGCCGAAGAATTGATGCTTTTGAACTGTGGTGTTGGAGAAGACTCTTGAGAGTCCCTTGGACTGCAAGGAGATCCAACCAGTCCATTCTGAAGGAGATCAGCCCTGGGATTTCTTTGGAAGGAATGATGCTGAAGCTGAAACTCTAGTACTTTGGCCACCTCATGCGAAGAGTTGACTCATTGGAAAAGATTCTGATGCTGGGAGGGATTGGGGGCAGGAGGAGAAGGGGACGACAGAGGATGAGATGGCTGGATGGCATCACTGACTCGATGGACGTGAACCTGAGTGAACTCCGGGAGTTGGTGATGGACAGGGAAGCCTGGCATGCTGCGATTCATGGGGTCGCAAAGAGTCAGACACGACTGAGCGACTGAACTGAACTGAACTGATACAACTACAATGTAACAATAGATACACCTTTTCCCTTTTTAAAACATGCTATTAAACTAAATAAGTCCCACCATTTCCAACTTTTTATTAATAAATATTTGATCTTCTTTATCCTTTGAGTCACTTATGCCAATTTATGCCAAGTTGGTACTAACAGGCTCAAGATTTACAGGAAGGAAAATAAAAATGAACAAAATTTTATCTGATAGGTCTTTTTTTTTACCCCCTTCCAAGTCAAAAATGATTAGCTTCCATCCAGGTCATGCAAAACTCCAATGATCCTTTGAACCACAGACAGAGAACCTTTTTCTAAAGAAATATTGGAGATTCTGTTACAATAATCAATCCTAATCTACAAACGGTAAATTCTGCTCCTCTCTAACCACCTTCCCAAAGAACACCAGGGGTTCTACTGGCAGTCTTTTGGAAATATACTTCCCCCAATCATAACCCAATTCAGTCTTTTTCAAGTGTGTCCTCTGAAATGTTACACACACACACACACACGTGAGTTCTGAGTTCAATTATGCCACGTATTTTATCACCTTCTTGAAAGAGAAACTGTCTGCATCAGTACATTAAAGGCTTCAGAGAAGAGCAGGTTTAAATTTGTCTGAACTAACAACATTCCTCAAACGTGTTTGATCACAGACCACTGGGTGTTTTTCCATCATACCACACCTGTTCACGTTCACGAAACATCATGGGTCCCATGTTACCCATGGAGCAAATATCAGCCTATCATCTAAATAGGAGTCAATGAACTTTTCCTATGAAGAGCTAAAGAATAAATAGTTTAGGCTTTACAAGCAATCCAAATATTCAGCTGGGTCACTGCAGCATGGAAACAGCCATCAGTTCAGTTCAGTTGCTCAGTCGTGTGCAACTCTTTGCAACCCCATGGACTGCAGCATGCCAGGCCTCCCTGTCCATCATCAACTCCCAGAGTTTACCCAAACTCATGTCCATTGAGTCGGTGATGCCATCCAACCATCTCATCCTCTGTTGTCCCCTTCTCCTCCTGCCTTCAATCTTTCCCAGCATCAGGATCTTTTCCAACGAGTCAGCTCTTCGCATCAGGTGGCCAAAGTATTGGAGTTTCAGCTTCAACAATGAACACTCAGGACTGATGTCCTTTAGGATGGACTGGTTGGATCTCCTTGCTGTCCAAGGGGCTTTCAAGAGTCTTCTCCAACACCACAGTTCAAAAGCATCAATTCTTCGGTGCTCAGCTTTCTTTATAGTCATAGACAATATGTAAACAAATGGGCATGGCTGGGTATCAATAAAGTTTTATTTATAAAAACAGATGGAGGACCAGATTTGGCCTGTGGGGCATAGTTTGTTGGCCTACGTCTAAGATAATCAGAGATTTCAAGCGTAGAGGAGAACAGATGAGACCATGAATTTAATCAATGTCCGAGTCCCCACCACTCCATGCGCACGTCACATAACCCTGAGCAGCTTCCTGAACCTTTTTAAGCCCTGTTTCCTTGCTGTAAAATGAGGGTTAAGTGTACTTTTTACACCTTGTGCAATGAATTTGCATTTCTACATGATTTCTCTGAGTGAAGGGGTACAAGTGTATGTAATTTCAAAAAGGGGTGGGCCAAGATGAGTCAAAGCAAGGTGGGCAGATGAAATGATTCCTACACCGAAGTCACACGGCAAACACAGCACTCCGATCCAAGGATGACAGATTTAAAAATATAAGCCTCCTGGGAATTTGTAAAATTTGGGGAGACAGCTCTGAACTTCTAGCATATGGAGTGAGGTTTAAGCCAATCTTACATAATTCTCAGGGGCCAGGGAGGCTCAATTAACATCTTGCTTCCATAAACCGATCAAAGGCTGTATTTGGGTTTATAATGTGTCTAAAGAGACAAAAGAAAACTGCTATCCAAGTCACAAACAGGCATTTTCACTTCAATTTTAAACCAGAGCCTCTGATGACCAAACAAGCCATTGGAAAGTTCTGTTTTCCTTTTATTAGAAGGACAAAATGGAGATCAAACCAGAGTTAGGCTATAACTGGTGCTCTGATTCTAAGAGATTGGACTTTTTACCCAAATGTTCACTTTCATAAAATCTTCTTTATATTCATACTAGCAAAATTATATTTTTATTTTGCCACACTGTGTTCATAATTTCAACTTTTCCTGCATAATGCAGACAGATCTTTTCCATTCATTTTATTGTTTTACATACAGAGGTGATGGAAAGGAAGAGAACATTCAAATCCCTCCAGAATTCCCCTTTTGCTCCATAGGGACCTAACATTTATCATGATTAATTTTTCTCTGAAAAAAAAAAAAGAAATGAACATTTCTTTGTCAGGTAGAAGCTTTTAGTCATCCTGACACCAGGCTTTCACGCAGCAGAAATATTACTAATACTATTTTCCCTCTGAAGTGCATTTGTTATCAATATGCACTTAAACTGGTGATCAAGTCTTGCTACGAGAGACACCTGCTCTGCATTTTCTATCTGTTTAATACCTTAGGGATACATCACTTAATAATTTAGTGCTAAACCATTTAGCATTTTAGCCCATCATCGCTTATATTACACACAGGATTTCAGTAATGTCTGATAAAATTATGTGTTAGCTGCCTTATGTGTGTGTAAAACTTAATAAGTCTTCTTTCCCCCCTCAAGTTTAATAACTGATTTTCTTACATTTATGGATGTGAAATTTTATTGCTCATGGATATAGTTTGAACCTAAATCTTCATATCTTATAAATTGATTTTTAGTTTCCTTTTTGACCTTATGAATTTCAATCAGACAGTGACCTCTTGTTGCTCATGAATCTGACTGATTTAATGCCTTATAACAATAATAGTAGAGAAAAAGCATTATCATAAGAGCCCACAGGGTTTGCAGAAACCCATAACTAGATCTTGGAGGCCTCAAGCAATAATAATTCTTGACCTAAGACCATTCTCTGAAGTCGGCATTCTTCACTGTACTGGGATGGCCCATCCTTGTGGTAGCATAACTAGGCTGAAGCAATGGTAAAGTCCCAGGAGGAGATTGGCTAAAATTGTTTCAAAGACACAGTCTTGAACATAAACCAGTAATAGAAAAGGTGCAAAAAGCGAATTTTATCTCAAGGATATGATTGGAAAGAAAAAAAGAAATAATATACTGGTGCTATCTCTGGGGGGAGAGGGGCATTGTAAATGTTTTAGCTTGACAAAAAAAATGAAAAATTAATGTTAATTGTACAGGCTGTATTGTTACTACTCTGTCTCATATTGTGACTGCTGAGTCTATAGTATAAATGGAAGAGCGGGAGGAGTGTTCCTTTGTTTCCCTGGCTATGCTAACTTCATTTAATTGGTTCACTGAATAACCGTGTGTTGCTGGTCATTATTCCTTATTAAGAAAGACTCTTAAACCCAAAACAAAAGCAGCTCCTTTTCTCTTATTCTTTTTCTTTCTTTAAATGAACATGGGGGTCCAACTTTTCCTACGTGGTGATCAACACTTCTCAAAAGATGAAGCCCGCTGAAATGTGGGCTTACCCCAGAGCTTCCATTCTCTGAATCCTTGTCTCAAAAATCTAAAAATCCTCCCAGTTGCTCAACAAAATGCTGGCAATGGGATGCTGACTAAAACAGAAATCACTTGTGAAGAATTCATTTTTTTCCCGCTGAGAGAACTTAAGAAGTAAATGCCCCGTTTAATTCACATGCTTGGTAGGTGAAGGTGAAGTCGCTCAGTCGTGTCTGACTCTTTGCGACCCTGTGGACTGTAAGCCCATTCTCCAGGCAAGAATACTGGAGTGGAGTGCCATTTCCTTTTCCAGGGGATCTTCCCGACCCAGGAATCGAACCCAGGTCTCCTGCATTAGAGGCAGACGCTTTAACCTCTGAGCCACCAGGGAAGCTTGGTAGACAGCTGCTTAAAAGGAAGAGGAAAGCAGACCTTCAAAAACCTTACTCTGAATGAACCCCCCTTCCTGTGCCGTGCCGAGGCCAACTATTAGGACTCAAAACTACCTAAGACACTAAGACTCTTCTCCCGTTTCAACCCAGCGCCATACCAGGAACCAGGAACGGAGCGGCTGCTTCTGCTCACCACACCGCCATACCAGGAACCAGGAACGGAGCAGCTGGTTCTGCTCACCAGTATTTTCAGTACTCTCCCTTCCAGGCATTGGACAGGATTAACATTGAACAGGATCAGTCCTTCCAGTGGATGTTTAGACCAATGAGATCTTGGCATGAAAGCCTGCTGTGACTTACACCTATCCTAGTTATCTCCACTGGGGGGAGAAGGCATCCTCTGGATGAGGGACGTAGGGTGTGGACTACCTGGAATCAAAGTAGAAATGACCACCTGATCCCAAATAGCAACCTTATCTGTGACACATCTCTAAGCTAAGGCATTGTCACAAAAGGATTCTACTGAAGCAAAAAGCAACAATAAATAAATAAACACCAATGAGCACTTGTTAACACATCACAATGCGTTAGTGAAGTTTTCTATTTAAAAAAAAATGGTTAGGTCCTAAGATAAAAAGGGCAGAGCAAGGTAAAGCTGTCTTTCAGTTCAGAAGTTGAGGAACCCTAGTTCTAAAAATACAAGAGGCCACCAAAAGGAAAAGGAATGGAAATAAGAGGTGGAGTCATTCATCGTATCATAAACCTAACTTTTGAACTGTCTGTCCAGTAATTTTTGTAGTCTCTTGTTGTGAATGCAAACTTAAGAGTTAACAATATGGCCCCTGAAAGAGTGGGTAGCAGTCAATGCTTCATTTATTCCTTAATCAAGTATTTATTGAACAATAAGAGGGCTGAGCAGCTTCCTACCACGCAGTCAGGGTCTCTCACACAGACTCTGGCCTCCACCCTGACGTCAAGAAAACACACCAGATGAAGGATTTCTCTCTAAAGTGCGAGCAACATGTCACCTCGTCCAAGGGTGTCTTGAACAATGTCAATCTCCCATATCTGTTTCATCTTAGACTGTGATGAAACACCCAGGGGGCTTACAGACCAACCAGTTCCTCAAATGGGATCAGATTTGGGGGAAAGCAACTCCACAAAAAAGGCTTAGAAAGCTTTCCTAAGTTAACAATACGAAGAAACAGACGAAAACAATAGAATGGGAAAGACAAGAGGTCTCTTCAAGAGAACTAGAGGGTTCCAAGGCAACATTTCCTGCACAATAAAGGACAGAAATGGAACGGACCTAACAGAAGCAGATGAGATTCAGAAGAGGTGGCAAGAATACACAGAAAAACTACACAGAAAAGATCTGTATGACACAGATAACCACAATGGTGTGATCACTCACCTAGAGCCAGACATCTTAGAGTGTGAAGTCAAGTGGGCCTTGGGAAGCATTAGTACGAACAAAGCTAGTGGAGATGATGGAATTACAGCTGAGCTATTTCAAATCCTAAAAGATGATGCTGTGAAAGTGCTGCACTCAATATGCCAGCAAATTTGGAAAACTCAGCAGTGGCCACAGGACTACAAAAGGTCAGTTTTCACTCCAATCCCAAAGAAGGGCAATGCCAAAGAACGTTCAAACTATCACACAAGTACACTCATCTCACACACTAGCAAAGTAATGCTCAAAATTCTCCAATCTAGGCTTCAACAGTACGTGAACCAAGAACTCCTAGATGGTCAAATTGTATTTATAAAAGGCAAAGGAACCAGAGATCAAATCGTCAACATTTGTTGGATCATAAAAAAAGCAAGAGTTCCAGAAATACATCCACTTCTGCTTTACTGACTACACCAAAGCCTTTAACTGTGTGGACCACAAAAAACTGGTGGAAAATTCTTCAAGAGATAGGCATACCAGACCACCTTACTTGCCTCCTGAGAAATGTGTATGCAAGTCAAAAAGCAACAGTCAGAACTGGACAAGGAACAATGGACTGGTTCCAAATTGGGAAAGGAGTACGTCCAGGCTGTATATTGTCACCTTGCTTATTTAACTTATACGCAGAGTACATCATGCGAAATGCTGGGCTGGATGAAGCACAAGCTGGAATCAAGATTGCCAGGAGAAATAGCAATAACCTCAGACATGCAGATGACATCACCCTAATGGCAGCAAAGAGGTACTGAAGAGCTTCTTGATGGAGGTAAAAGAGGAGAGTGAAAAGTTTGGCTTAAAACTCAACATTCAGAAAACTAAGATCACGGCATCCAGTCCCATCACTTCATGGAAAATAGATGACTGAACAATGGAAACAGTGACAGCCTTTATTTTCTTAGGCTCCAAAATCACTGCAGGTGGTGACTGCAGCCGTGAAATTAAAAGATTCTTGCTCCTTGGAAGAAAAGCTATGACCAACCTAGACAGCATATTAAAAAGCAGAGATATTCTTCTCTCTCTCTCTTTGACTAGATAGACAAAAGTCTATCTAGTCCAAGCTATGGTTTTTCCCATATTTATGTATGGATGTGAGAGTTAGACTATAAAGAAAGCTGAGCGCTGAAGAATTGATGCTTTTGAACTGTGGTGTTGGAGAAGACTCTTGAGAGTCCCTTGGACTGCAAGGAGATCAAACCGGTCAATCCTAAAGGACATCAACTCTGAATGTTCATTGGAAGGACTGATGTTGAAGCTGAAGATCCAATACTTTGGCCGCCTGATGTGAAGAGTCAACTCACTGGAAAAGACTCTGATTCTGGGAAGATTGAAGGCAGGAGGAGAAGGGGACAATAGAGGATGAGATGGTTGGATGGCATCACCGACTCGATGGACTTGAGTTTGAGCAAGTTCCAGGATATGGTGAAGGACAGGGAAGCCTGGCGTGCTGCAGGGGTCACAAAGAGTCAGACACAAGTGAGCGACTGAACCACAACAACAACAACTCCACAAAAGGAAAGTGTTGTTTCAGAATGGGCTATGACATGGGGACACCAGAACTTATCGTCAAAACTATTAACATTGTCAGTAGTGATAAAGGATAACTTCCTCCTCTATTTTTCTTTTATTTTTAGTTGTTATATTTTTAAAAACATGCATTGCCTTTGACATTATATAAAAGGAAAACTGCTACATTTAAAAACCACATTATCCTCATATCTTCAATCGTTTTATCACTAAGATTATAGCATAAGATAAAAAATCTCAAATTTGGAGCAAATCAAACCACTGGCTTGACATTCTGAAGTCTGACCATTTATTCCAAAGTTACTTGAATGTCTCCAGCAATCATACCCTTTTTAAAAAAAATGTTTCAATGGCTTTTCTAAAGCACATCAAATTATTTTGCAAAAGATGGACATAAATTGTAATGATATCTATCAATATTTATTTCTTCTGGTCTTCCAAGAGCCTTTCCTGGTTCTGTTTTCTAGGGTTCATTGAAAATAAGTTCTTTGGGGTGAATCTCATGGTGTCTCAGATCTTTTATTTTTCTCATTTTGTTTCCTGTTTAAGTCATGTTTCTCACCATGGCAGAGAGCTAGCTGACTATATAAATTTGCCCCTTTCTGTTTATCCTGTAGTTGCCTGTCAAAGCAAATAAGCCTGCTTTGCATTAGAGCTTGGAAATTAAATTGTGGAGGAGTAAGTCCCTCCAATGAAGGTAAACCAGAGTGGTGTGAATTCATACCCAAAGGAACCCACGGCCAGAACATCTGCATCTGAGGCAATTAGGCAACCCCTCATGGGGTGGGAAGGAAATTTTTTCAAGGCACATTTATATGCCAAATAAAGTCAACCAGGTTTCTTTAAAAACATCTGCTTTTTAAATATCTTACCCTATCAAGACTGTGACTGTGAAAGTTAATTCTCCCTGATGCTATTAACACAACTAAGAAGAAAATCTCATTTCCTTCTTAGCTTCCTCTACCACTGGGTCATAATCTTAAATGGAACTCAAATCACTAAGAGATTCTTCCTTAAAATATAGAAAGCGCAGAAATAGGCGCACATGATTATGGTTTCAGTTCTTAACCCTGAATATTTCCCAGAACACTTTACATTTATCACAGGTTAATAGTAATAAATATCATCGAGTTCCTGTTATGAACTTTAAATTGTTTGGCCTTCAATATGTATTATCTTTTTTGATCCATGCAACTCTAAGAGGTGCGCATTCTTATGCTTATTTTATGGATATCAAAACTGAGGTTCAATTAAGTGACTTGTCAATTACAATTGATAAATTTTTTCCAAATATACACTAAAATATGCACATAAGTTTAAAAACACATCTTATACATGCACTGTGTAAAATTTCTCTCTTACTGCCTCTTAAATATGCACCTCAGTTTAGAAAATTTAGGAAACAAAAAGCTTGTGAAAATCTCAAAGTGCTGAGAACCGCTTTCGCACTTTCCAAACTGTTCCTGTGTTTGGTCTGCACACACAAAACCAGGTCGCATGACTAAGACCAAGTGCAAGCAAGGGGCAGAGCTCGGATTTGAACTCAGGTCTCTCCACGGAAGGTATGGGAGGCAGCGTTAATGTCCGGGCTCTGAATTCTGCCGTGTAAATGACAAGCCCCGCTCCACAGCTCACTAGCTGTGTGACCTGAGACGAATCAGTGGAACCGATGTTTCCACTCCTCACAGTAGTAGATCCCACCTTGCATCTCTGCTCTTCCACTGAAGAGCAAAGGAAATGAAGTTCATAGAGGCAGTGTCTGATGCAAGCTCTTACGGCAACCAGCCTCCAAGATGACTAACCTCCTGACAGTCACAGCCTTGTGCGTGCCCCTCTCACGTTCAAAAGCGCTGAGCTATATAGATTATTACGGAAATGACTGTATGATTTCTGAGCCTGGGTCATAAAGGACTTTGTAGCTTATGCCTTGGTCTCGACTCACTCCGGAGAAGCCATCCATTATGCTGTGAAGACGCTCAAGCAGACCCCGGAGAGGGCCCATTAAAGAGAAGCGAGGCCTCCCACCAACAACAGCAGCTTGAGGGCCATGGCTTTCTTATAAGTGTGGTCCCCTGGGTGCAAACCTTCAGTCCACAGTCCCAGCTGACATTTGGACTGCAATCTCAGGAGAGACCTCAAGCCAGATCCACCAGTTAAGCCACTTCTGAATTCTTAACCCACAAAAACTGAGATAATGCAAGTCTATTGTTGTTTTAAGCCACTAAGCTTTGGAGTACTCTGTTACACAGCCACAGATAACTAATACAGTGCTCAAAAAACCTTAAGCTCTTAGCAGAAGCAGAAGTTCATGTTCCTTCTGTTTCACCAAGAGACCTCCCCTTTCATGAAGGAAAGACTACCTTTGCGGCAAATGTTAAGCCCTCTATCACAGGGCAGGAGATGCAGGTGGTGAGGAGTATTTTTAAGGACTGGAGGGGGAGGCTGTTGGGTTGTACTATCAGGTGATCACAGGGCTTCCCAGATGGCACTCGTGGTAAAGAAGCCGCCTGCCAATGCAGGGCATATAAGGGATGCGGGTTTGATCCCTGGGTCGGGAAGATCCCCTGGAGGTGGACATGGCAACCCACTCCAGTATTCATACCTGGAGAATCCCCGTGGACAGAGGAGCCTGGTGGGCTACAGTCCATAGGGTAGCAAAGAGTCAGACTTGAGCGACTTAGCACGCGCACAGACACTCACTGAGGTGACCACATGCCTTATTCATGTGTGCACTGCATCATATCCATTGAAAAGTTCAAAATTCCATTACCGATACCACCAGCTGGGGCATCTGCCCTAACACAATCACAAATCAGTAGGCTATTTTGCATTTTCAATATGCATTTGCAGACCCCAAATATGCCACCTTTCCCCATGATTCCCTCCATTCACTGACTTGTTTCTTTTCTGACTTCTCCCAGCAACAGAAAACGATGAAAGAGAAGCATGCAAAGCAATATTTCTAGTAAAGAATCTTGTTTTCCTATATGTTGTATCTTTCCCATCAGAGACATGCAGGGAGCGGGAGTGGGCTTAATATTTTTGTATTAACAAGACTCATAGTAGTAACATCCCTCTGCAGCCCCTGCCGTCACATCAAAATCAATCACCATCTTATCAACCCATCCAAACACTCTAGGTCCCGTCGCCCTGAACAAAACTCCTCATCTATTAATAGTTGCAGAAAAAGTTTCAGAACCGAAGGGAAGTCCTTAACTTTTCCCCCAGGTTCTGTGATGAATGGACTGCCTTCTCTCTCATTCTATCCTAAACATTGGGACACAGACGAGTAAGTGGTCAAATTCTGGCAGTTAGACACCCTCTGCAGATACACTGTTGATGGGGGTGTCATTGGCTACAGCCACATTAGAGATGATTTAGTGACACAATGATTTTGCATCGAGCACTAATTTAACACTGACTTCAGCTCAGAATGCACACGTGAGATGCAATCTCACTGTAAGATAAGGGGTCATGAGACCAACACCAGGGGCATGAGAATAATGGGAGCGGAACCCGGAAGTGCCGGTTAGACAACAGGTAGCCAGTTTCGTACAGGACATGTGTCAACTCACGCATTCAACAAGGCAGATATATGCTGAATGGCTACCATATGCCAAGGTCTCTGCCAGCTGCCTTTGCTGATGTCATGATCTCCTCAGTCTTCAGAGCAACCCCGTCTATTAGCACGTGTTTCATTTCTAGAATGGCATGACCCAGGGGTGGGCCAACTACAGCCCCAGGGCCAAGCAGCCTGCTGCCCGTTTTATAAGTAGTTTGCATCGGAATATGGCCACATCCATCGCCTGCACGACGTCTATGACTGTTCACACACCACAACAGCAGAGCTGGGGAGTTGGGACAGAGACTGCAGCCCGCGCAATGGCTTGGATTGCGCTCAAGTCCTAACCCATAATATAACTGCATTTGAAAATAGGGTCCTTAGGAGGTAATTAAGGTTAAATGATGTCACAAAGGTGGGGCCCTATCCAATAGGACTGTGGCCCTGTAAGAAGGAGACCCCCCCCCCAACCCCACATGGGAAACACAGTTGTCTTTGAGAACTGGGAATGTGGACACAGCCAGTAAGCCCTCGTTCTGTCAGTAAGGAAAAGGGAAACATGGACATTGTGCGGGCATCTGGCATTCTCTACCACATCCCTTGGTCTACAATTTTCACATCTAAAAGTTTCTTACACCACATGGAGACATGAATAGGAGAACATTCATCACAGCAGTATTAATGCAGAAAAGAGAAAACTTGCAAACACATAAATATATGTATCTGATGCTGGGTATCCACCCAGATCCCTTTAATGAACTGGCATCCCCACACACAAAGAGCAGTAAGAGCTGGTCACTCATGGCTCAAATCTGAGTCTCCTCTGGAGGGGCTGCCTGGGTACCACTCCACTGATAAATCATCTAGCAAATGCCTAGCACAGGCACTGCTTCTAGGAAACCCGAGCTAAGACAACATACATCAATAGAAGACTGACCATTCAGATTAAGATATAAGCATATAATAATGAGTGCCAGTTAGAATTAAGCAAAGCCATATACAATGATATCGACAAGATGTCTGAGATTTTTCATTGAATGCAACAAAAAGCAAGTTGCAGAACATTATGTGTAATCTGCTCTGATTTGTGTAAAATAAGAATATACCTCAGTAGGCTTAAGTATATTTAGAAATTTTCTAGAAGAATACAAAAGAAACTGTGTTTGTTTCCTCTAGTTGCCTTTTCTTCTTCTACTCTTCTATATTATTTAAATTAAGGAAATATGTTTTTCTTTTATGACTTGAATTTTTTTCCTTAAAATATCTCCATTATCCAACATGATCAGAGGTTGAGATTTTTGCTCAGCACAGTGTCTGCTACCAAATGATTTCAAACTTTAAAAGCATTAAATAGAAGGCTTAGGTTCAGTCCTGCTCTGCTATTTACTAGTTAACTTAGGTAGGTCATTCCACCTCTTAGATGCTAACCTGTAAAATATGAGTTAAAGTAAATATATTAACCCCACAGTGCTATCTGAGGAACAGATGAAATAATGCATGCATAAGTATTCTGTGAACTATAAATCTTTACACAACAGTTATGTTGCTATCAGTAATGATACCAACAGTACATCAAGACCTTAAATGTCCATGGATACAAATTAAATATTTTTATGTGGTATGCCCCAGCCATGGTTCTGTGATGCAGATAAGAAAGACTGATTCTGGTTGATTTATATGAAAAAGGTTATCGGGAGGCTCACAGAAACATTCAGGAAGCCTAGATAACAAGAGTTGGAGGAATGGCAGTACAAAAGGTGGTTTTTCATTCGGAATTACAGAAAAAGCACGTCATAGCTTTTGTTATCATCTGGTTAGGATGGGTTGTGGCCACACGTGCTGGAGACAATAGCTTGTTCTCCTACCCGCACTGACCCTGCTGATTCTGAGCCCTGGTGAGAGGTCGTTCCCATGAACTGCTCTCTGGCACTGCTGTACCAGAAATATGAATACAGATGCAGCATCATTAGGAAAAAATCCCTCTGCCACTATTTCATCACCATCTCTGGCTACCAAGGCAAAGTTCAGAAGGAGTTTTCCCACAGAGCAGTTCAGGACATCCTAGCTGCAAGAGAGTCTGAGAAAGTGAACATTTGGCATATTCAGTTTTGAATTAAAGAATCTGATTCTGAGACTTCCCTGGTGGTACAGCAGATACGAATCCACTTGCCAATGCAGGGGACACGGGTTCGATCCCTGGTCTGGGAAGATCCCACACACCGCAGGGCAACCAAGCCTGTGCACTACAGCTGCTGAGTCCGCATGCTGCGACTCCTGAAGCCTGTGTGCCTAGAGCCCTTCTCTCGCACTCCTCAACAAGTTAAGCCACCACAATGAGAAGCCCATGCCCTGCAATGAACAGCAGCCCCCACTCGCCACAACTAGAGAAAGTCTATGCCCCCCAATGAAGGCCCAGTGCAACCAAAAATAAATAAATAAATAAACATTTTAAAATAAAAAATTTTTAAAGAATCTGATTCTAACCAAGATTTATATGGTAGAAAAATTTCTTCCAACATTAGAAGGGAATTCAGATACCAAGAACAAACACACAAATAAAAAGATAAATGTTACGTATATTGTATCAGCATAGAAGTCCTTGTGAGTAGCCAAAACCCATGTCATCTGTACCTATATATTTAGAAATACATTCACATAAATTGGGTTCTCAGGGAAGCTGACTCTGAGACAGAGATTAGCTTGCAGGGATTTTATTAGGAAGTCTTCTTAGGATCAACATCCTTGAGGGAAGAAGAGAGCAGGGGGATTAGACAGAAAGAGAAAGTGGGTTTCTGTGCAGTCTCAATGCAGGACTTGCAACACTGTGGTAACAAAAGGGCTGCCACCATCCCAGCCATCACAAACGCATGCCAAGACAGGACACTGGAAATATAAAACGCAGAAAGGTCGGAAGTCTTTTCCTCAAATGGTTTTCCTTCCCAGATCCCAGTTTTGTTTTGTTTTTTCCCCCATAAGTTCTAGAAGACTACATCTCACATTTCATTGGCCAGAACTAGATGATATAAGCATTGTTAGCTAAAAGAAAGGCTGGGAAGTGAGCTCCTGGCAAAGAAGAGTCAGCCGTGTTTGGGCTGGATTCACGGGCAAATAACAAAACATATACAGTGCACACCTTCACACGACTTACAACCTGGTGTCGCTCACCAAGCACTTGCTCAGAGCCAGCCATTGAGCTAAGACTTTTTACATTGAGCATCTTGAGTCTCACCTTGGCCCTATCCGGTGAGTTCTATCATCATGCCTATATCACAGAAGGGGAAATTGAAGTTTGGAGCAGTTGTTATGTCCAACATCAACACCATTAGTAAGCAGCAGAGCTTCAACTTAAAGCCAAGCCTGACAGACCCCAGGGTCCGTGTTCATTGCCGCTTCACAGCATACGACCACGGGTACAGTTACCCCCGAAAAGTGGACCAGGGACAAACCCAAGGGACCTGAGGGATTGGGAAGATGTGTGGAAGGCCAGGACCTGGGCTGGACCACACACGGCAAAGAGGAGCAGATAGAAAGCATTACTTCTTCGCTGAACCTGCTTATGGATGCAAAGGAGAAAATCAAGTTGGAATTAAAATGTTTGCACCAAACTATACTTGCTACTCAGTGTATGGTCCCCAAATTGACAGCATAAGCATCTCCGGGGAGCTGGTGAGACATGCAAAATCTCAGGTCCTTCCCAGACCGAGCCAGAATCTGCATTCAGGAAGGTCTCCGGGCGATCCGCGTGCACTTAAAAATTGGAGGGACATCGTTCTAGCGGCTTCATTGAGAGCTCAGGCTGGGGAGTAAGCAGAACAAGCCCTGAAGGCTGGCTTTGAAACCAACTCTCTCTGTAAAATGGACTGAGTATAATAGTGAGAAGCCAGTCACCATGTTCATACAGACCGTCTCTTCTTGTCACCACGGGCATCAACAAAGCTACGGGTTAAGCACTGTCATCACTGACAGAGGAGGAAACATTTAGTAACTCGAACCCACTTCACATAACCCATAACTTGGCAGAAACTAAGATGTGAAAACTCCACAGTTTGATTCTAGAAGTTTCCTCCTTCTGCAGCACACAACATCCCCTAATGGCAGACGGCCTGAGGAAAGAATGAGATCATCTGCATAAAAGAGTTAATACGGTGCCTGGTACTTCACACACACGAATAATGAAGAGAAATAATCTGACTCCCTTTAATGAGATTTGAGCCATGAACTCTGAATCACCTAAAAGTAGCTATCTGTTGAAAACTTCTAATACCAGCTTCTACCAACACCCAGAACACGCTTCAACAAGTTTCCTCTCCCATCAGTCCATGTATTATCAAATGAAAACAAATCTCCCTACTAGCCTAAAGCAAAATGTAATTAGAAAGGTGAATCTGCAGCTCTGAGTCAAAAATGGACCTCCAAAGTCACACTTAAATGATTTTGGGTTTTCCACTGTTTCAAATTATCCATGCCACTGCTCCCCTCATTGGCACTGATAACAGAGTGTTAACTACATTACACGCAATTAAATTCAAAATATTTGTGCAGCAATTATATGGATTCATCAAACCTAATGGTGCAGTCACAATTCCGTGTGTACTCATCAGTACTGCTCAGGAATAAAAAAAAAAAAAATTGGCATATAGAAATATGTTCCCACAAGCTGACAATTATAAAATAAACATTGTGTCTGATGTCCTCATAGTAGCTGGCATCTATCAATAGTAAACAAATTAGAAGTTTCTCACAATATTGACCTTACTGCTATCAGTATTCTTACATGTCCTTCATTAGGAACCAGACATATCAATACTCATTGGAAAAGACCCTGATGCTGGGAAAGACTGAAGGCAAAAGGAGAAGAGGGTGGCAGAGGATGAGACAGTTAGATGGCATCACCAACTCAATGGACATGAATTTTAGCAAACTCCAGGAGATAGCGGAGGACGGGGAAGCTTGCTGCAGTCCATGGGGCCACAGAGAGTCTGACGTGACTTAGCGACTGAAAAACAACATCAAGAGGGTGTTTGCTCAGCAACCAAGTTACCCGCACCTGTGTTTACTCTTTTGTTTACAAAGGCAAACTTCTTCGTTTGAAGTCTTCCCATCCTCTTGTTTCTGGTGAGCATATAAACTCGCTGTTGATCCCTAACCCTGTACTCTTGGTGATGGGAGCCAAGGCAGACATTCCCTGCACACAATGGCAGCTTCCTCCTTCAAGCATTCAAGACTCTCTCTCTCCCTGGGAGCTTTCTCTGGTACATGGAGAGTTTACCCAGCTGGGAGTTTAAGGGCCCTACTGGGAAAACCCTCAACCGAAGAAGAAAGGCAGATGAAGGAATCACTCCCTGGCTTTTCCACCACGTGGTGGGTCGTTTCTGAAGCTGGCCCCACACAGCTCCTCAGAGCGTCCCCAGTGGGACCCCAGGTGCCCACGGTGGGAAGCCACTGGTTGGTACTTCTCTGACTGACTTTCCTCCCTTCTTTGTCTCATTTTCCCTACGCTCTCACTTGTGCTTCCTGAAATCACCTTCCAAACACACTCCCTGGACCCAAGCTCTTGGTGAAGTGTCTGCTCTGGGCGAGTCAACACAACCCATTTTGTAGAGACACTTGACCCTCTTACAAAACTCCCACAGCAGACGCTATAATCTCACTTTCCTGGACTCCTTGAGATAAGGATACATAACATAGGCTCCAACAATCAAGTGAGCCTTGGAAGTTTGTGACACAAAGAAGCAGGGCCTGTGGATAGTCTGTTCCAGCAAAGGGAGGAGCAGCAGTGACTGTCTTCCAGAGGCTGCATAACTGGTTTCCAGAAATTCCCATTTCTGGTGAGAGGGGACACCCGGTGGAGGTAGCAGCATCGGGCCCAGAGCGTCTTCACGATACCAGTCCCCCCACCCAGAATGATTCTGGCCCTTTTCCTGGCTTCTCTGGCCCTCTGCAGATTCTCCAGTTAATTCCTTTTCTGTTTCAATAAGCCAGAGTTCATTTTCTGTGGCTTGAAACTGAAAAGACCAACTGATTTGGTTATGTTCTCCTAATGTATAAAAAGAACAGGGATATTCATTATGACATCATCTATCAGAGGCAAATATTGGAGACAAGCTCAATATCCATCAGGAGGAAACTGATCGATTATGAAGGATCAAGTCAATGGCTAAAAAGTAGCAAGACAGCTCTGAATGTGTGTACGTGGAATTATCCCAAGATTAAGTTTAAAAGTCAGAACCATGTATGTAGTTTGCTATCCTTCCTGTTTTTAATATGTGTGCATATAAACAGATGCATTTATGTATGTACATGTATGTATGTACAGTTCTTCATACAGAAGATAGACAGAATGTCTGACATACAGGCACAAGCATCAGATGTCTCCAGAAGCAGATGGTTTATATCTTGGAGGAGAACAAGGATCCTGAAAAATCAGGCATGGACCAAGTCTTTGCCTGTACATGCATCCTGCATGCATGCTAAGCTGCTTCAGTCATGTCTGACTCTTTGTGACCCCATAGACTGTAGCCCGCCAGGCTCCTCTGTCCATGGGGATTCTCCAGGCAAGAATGCTGGAGTGGGTTGCCACGCCCTCCTCCGGGGATCTTCCCGACCCAGGGATCAAACCCGCATCTCTTGAGCCTCCTGCATTGGCAGGCGGGCTCTTTACCGCTAGTGCAACCTGGGAAGCCAACTCTTTTCTGTATATCTTTTAAATCTTTTGAGTTTATACTTAGGAAGATTTTTCATCTATGCAAAAATAAATAAAATTTAAATGAACTCAACAGTCTGAAGAAGAAGAAAAAGGCAAACCTGATCCACTTAGTCTGAGGCAGGACCAAATATTCTGCATTTTTTAGCAAATAGTTCCAGCACCTCTGACTCCAGGTGCTTCCAAAACCCTGGTCCACATCGTCAGGGATCAGGAGTGGTTTGTGCTATTCCACACCATCCAGATCTCGGCACTGAGCCCAAATTAATATTGTAGTTTTTAAGTCAATACTTTTTTAAAAGGGTTCATGCTGGGAAGACACGCATGCAGTGGCGTCCAAAGATTTCACCAGGTGTGTGAAGAGCGCACCAATATATTTGACAACCAGCAGGGTTTCCTAGACCCAGACCAACTACCCAAGAGCGAAGGTTCTGATCTTTGCCTCCTTTTCCATCCTTCCTGAAATATTAAGTGGATATGATCCTATGGTCATAATGTGCTTTTATTAATATGTCTACATCATCATACACACACTCACACTCACACACACCTGCACACTATTCTCCACTCTCATAAACCTGAAAGTTCTTACAGTGTTTTCCACCAGAATATATTTTGAGCCCGAGGACAAAGGTCAGTCTTGAAAGTTGAAAGGTCACTATTCTCATTGTGTATGAACACGGTTACTTTTCTCGGCTAAAAGGCTTCCTGCCTGATGCCAACTTTTGTCTGTTTCTTACTTTTTTGGGGCATCATGCCAAACATCTAAGAAGGTAACCCACTTGATGAATCTATTATAATCTTTTAAAGCCTCTGCCATTTCAAACTAATTTCTTTTTACATGGCATCTTCCATAAAAATTATCTCAAAATACTTTGAGAAGAAGTAAAATTACGATGAAAGAGTTTAAGCATTTTAAAAATTTTTTGGTTTTGAGGATCAAGAGTTAAGCACATTTCGATAATTTCTTGCAAGTTCACAGCTCTTCCTGTATTAAGAGTTGTATCATTCTTAGCAATTCCCTTTTCAGACAACAGTGGCTGGCAAAAACTGAAACTTAGGTCTCAATTATTCAGAGCGCCTGCTGCTGCTGCTGCTAAGTCACTTCAGTCGTGTCCGACTCTGTGCGACCCCATAGACGGCAGCCCACTAGGCTTCTCTGTCCCTGGGATTCTCCAGGCAAGAACACTGGAGTGGGTTGCCATTTCCTTCTCCTGTGCGTGAAAGTGAAAAGTGAAAGTGAAGTCACTCAGTTGTGTCTGACTCTTAGCGACCCCATGGACTGCAGCCTACCAGGCTTCTCCGTCCATGGGATTTTCTAGGCAAGAGTACTGGAGTAGGTTATCACTGCCTTCTCCAAACACACAAAAGCTGAACACAGTGGCACTCGATTCAGACCTGTGGCCGTTCAGTTAAGCCAGCGTCCCAGCCTGCTTCCCACTCTTCACCTCTGCCTCATTCTTCCCCTCTGGTTCTCTCAGTGGCATTTGACTCTAGTCCTTTTTTGCAGCTCTTCCCTGCTCTGGCCTCTGTGACTCTAAACGCTACAAGTTCTCCTCCTAACATTCTGGCCATTTCTTTTCCCTCATTTTTTCTGGAATTTCCCACCTGTCCCCTGGTTTTCCCCCAAAACTGCTTTAAGGAATTGGTAGGAGATCTAAATTTATACCAAAGCTAGTTCTGATTTCTGTTCTCTCCTTTTCTTGCTTGTATCTTCAAGCAAGATGATAGTTTTGTTCCCAATGGAGTCATCTATCTTCCTGACCAACACATATTGCTCTTCTTTAGTCCCGCTCAGAACCTACTCTTTCTTATGTTGATAATTACCCCCAAGATTTCCTCTGGGAAACAAGACCTCCACCATCTGTGGTCCATGTGTTTTAACGGGGGTCTCCACCAGGCCTGGGTTAGAGCTGGGCATAAAACCTTGATAGACACAGAGTTGTCCATCCCCCTGGTCATGATCAGTTCATGGATAAGTATGTGGCAGTAGGTTTTGTTTGTTTGTTTGAGTGTGATCCCAGGAAACACCAGTAGCGGAATGGGGGACATGAGACAGGAAAGGGGAGGCGGCCTAGACAGGGTCTGTTATCAAGGCAGCCACCACGCTGAGTCGTTGTTGTCGTTTATTCGCTGTCGTGTCTGACTCTTTGTGACCCCATGGGCTGTAGCCCACCAGGCTTCTCTGTCCATGGGATTCTCCAGGCAGTATTCTCAAAGAACACTGGAGTGGGTTGCCATGCCCTCCTCCAGGGGGTCTTCCCAACCCAGGGATTGAACCCAAGTCACCTGCATTGCAAGCAGATTCTTTACTGCTAAGCCGGCAGGGAAGCCTTTGCCATGCTTCCTAGCCTGTCCCAAATACAAAGCCTCTTTCATAGACGTGGGTGAATTCCTGCTAATGAGTCTTGATGAAAAGTAGTGACTACCTACAACTATAGACTAAAATCTATTTATTCACATTCTTGCAGCTAGGATGCAGTCATGTGACCTTCTCCAGCCAATCAAATGCACCCAAGCCAGATGCAAATAGTCACCTTTTGGCACTCAGTACCAGGAACCTATTCTGGCAACATTATCTGGGTCATAGGCTGTGCTTAACAAATGTTAGCTGCTATTAAGATTAAAAGGAATATTTCCAATTACTTTCTTATATTTAAAATATGGGATGCATCTCTTTAACAGCAACAACAACAAAAAAAACCACACCATATGCCCTTCAAAATGCTATTTGATAGACAAACAAAATTAAATATTATTATGGACAATAAATCAAAACAATGGAGTAAAACACTACAGTTAGAAAAACATGCCCAGCCCAATAATCTGGCAGTATGTTGATACGCCTACCTCCAGACACTTTTCCCCAATGAAAAAAATGGAAGGATTTGAAAGATAATTATTATACTGATTAAACTGTCTAACTGAGCCTCACCATGTTCTAGACTCTGCAGATTTCAGGGATAATGAGACAAAAGACAAACCTCCATCCTTCAAAAGAACACAGATTAGGTGGGGCGATGCACTGGTAGAATAATAATTACCAACATGTTACCACCAAAATATTTCCAGAGGGCAAAGAGAATACCCAAAGGGCAGCACCTTGTTGCTGGCTGCCTAAGCTGCATCTTGAACTTCAACTAGGATTTAGCCAGAAAGATAGAGGGCAGAAACACAGTCCAAGAAGAGAAACGCATGAGCAGAAGAGACAGATGTAAGGGTGTGTGAGCACCTCGAGCTTGATCAGAGGAGGACTGAGAGAGAAAGGATTCAGGGGCCTCCAGGAGCCCCAGTATCCACTCCATGGTGGACAAACCTGACCACGACTTCCTTTCTCTGGAAATTAAAGGCAGGAAAGAATTTCAGAGAAAGATCAAGGCTGGTGCTTACAGCCCTCTTTAGAATCAACATTACCCAATACAAGAACCACCCCTGGATCAACACATGCAAGCACATTTCTGTGATTCACCACCTGAGCGGAAACAGAACTGACTAGAAGATCGCACTCATCAGGAACCAGAGTTGCGAGTTTATCTGTGTGTATGTTTAAAGAAAGGTTCTGAGCTATCATTTATTCCTAAGGAAGTTAAGTCGCTCAGTCGTGTCCGACTCTGCGACCCCATGGACTGTAGCCTATCAGGCTCCTCCATCCATGGGATTTTCCAGACAAGAGTGCTGGAGTGGATTGCCATTTCCTTCTCCAGAGGATCTTCCCGACCCAGGAATCGAACCCAGGTCTCCCACATTGCAGGCAGACACTTTACCGTCTGAGCCACCAGGGAAGCCATTTCTAAGGGAAACCAAAACATATGTAGATTTCAAAGTTATTCTTTGAATAAGTCACTGTAACTATTCTACAATTTTTTCACAAACAGAAACAAACTATTAGTTCAGATAGCTTAAGTTTTCTAAGAAATACCAAAACTCCAGCTGGAATCACATCTTATTCTAGTACATATTTAAGTATTTGCCATTATTAAGAAGATTAGGTGACAGTTTCCATATCAGAGATGTGTCTTCCTGGTATCATATTTGGAACATTTCTGGTCTCCCTTTGAAATACATATGCAATTGTCTTTTAAAGTTTGACCTTTACTCGGCTTCACCAGGAATTTCATTTTGGTCTTTGAGGTGGTCATCAATATAAGAAATGCCAACTATTCATTTCTCTTGTCAATTCAAATTGAATCAACAAGCCTTATTGAATACTGGTCACTAGTACAGCACTTAGTACAGAGAAACTAAATTTTCCTCCTGTCTTTTTGTATTTACTACCACTTTTTACCTATGAAATCCACTTGGGAATCAGAGAAGGGAATGCTATTCAATTTCTTATGATTTAAAGTAGGTAAATCATAAATGGATGCTTTAATTCTGAAAAGTCCAGTATTGTTCAGCCAACAGATCAAACACGCAATTTCGTTATCAAATACATTCTATTTGAAATCTACTTAGCGATCAAAATTTTAGATGGGGTAGTAGGTTTAAAATCAGATTTGTCCAAAATATTCAAGCCCAAAACATAAAAAAAAAAAGAAAAGATGGAATACCCACCTCTATAGTAGCCCCTGTTCTGCAAATAAATCTAACATCAGTCTTCTCCTTCCAGATTTGTGAGAAAATGTATCTGGAAGAAAGACTAACTTAATCCCGGGTATAATTTTGGGTTTGTTTGCAAGTGGGAAACCCAGATGTTAAGTGACTAAGAGATTCCTTTGGAAGGCGTGAAGTGAATGATCCAGATGTGAGACACACAATCCACATTATTTCTACTCCAGGGGCACAATCAGAACCATCAGAAATGTGAGGCTATCTTCGCTTATTATCATGGGAAGACGTAGGATGATGAAATATGAGGATTATTTAGTCTAAAAGCCCCAGGAAATAACAAGTGACCTTAAGAAGAGGATCCTTTTGAATGGTCTCGTGTTGACTTTCCTTTCCTAGACTGGTGACTAGTGTAACAGCACAGGGAAGCTAGAAGGCAGATTCACACTCCTCGCTAGGGTTGAGTCATGCTTAGTTAGCCAAGTACAAGATGCAAACACAGTCGCAACAACTTGTACAAGAGCTGGGCTCTAGAGGCAGCGCAGAAAGTGCAAATTACAAGTGACCAAATTATCCTTAAAAGACTGTCATGTCTGCACCTACATACCACCTATACCTACACACCATATCCCAGCAAGCCCAGGGCAGACCCTTTTCCTAAAGAACTGAAACAGATGGTTGATTTTCTGGTCTATTCTAGAGTTCACTTACATGTAAAGGCCACATTATATGACCAGTATGCCTCTTTAAATGCTAGAACCACAGAAAACAGGGTGAGCTGCCCACTCTCTGGGTGAAATGCAGGAACTGGGATCAACCAAAGGAAAAGCAAATTCTCCTTTCCCATCTCACACTGTGTGGGACCTTATGAGTGAGCAAGTGAAGTTGCTCAGTCATGCCCGACTCTTTGCAACCCCATGGACTGTAGCCTAACCAGGTTCCTCCATCCATGGGATTTTCCAGGCAAGAATAATGGAGTGGGTTTCCATTTCCTTCTCCAGGAGATCTTCCTGACCCAGGGATTGAACTCAGGTCTCCTGCATTGTAGGCAGACGCTTTACCGTCTGAGCCACCAGAGAAGATGTGTGGGACCTTAAGCATTAAGTAAACTGAGGAAATATCAATAATCTCAGATATGCAGATGACACCACTCTTATGGCAGAAAGAGGAACTAAAGAACCTCTTGATGAAAATAAAAGAGAGCAGTGAAAAAGTTGGCTTAAAACTCAACATTCAAAAAACCAAAATTATGACATCTGGTTCTATTACTTCATGGCAAATAGACAGGGAAACAGTGGAAACAGTGACAGACTTCTCTTTGGCTCCAAAATCACTGCTAATGGTGACTGCAGCCATGAAATTAAAAGACACTTGCTCCTTGGAAGAAAAGCTATGACAAACCAGACAGCATATTAAAAAGTAGAGACATTACCTTGCCAACAAAGGTCCGTCTAGTCAAAGCTATGGTTTTTCCAGTAGTCATGTATGGATGTGAGAGTTGGACCATAAAGAAATCTAAGCACCAAAGAATTGATGCTTTTGAACTATGGTGTTGGAGAAGGCTCTTGAGAGTCCCTTGGACTGCAGGGAGAGCCAACCAGTCCAACCTAAAGGAAATCAGTTCTAAATTTTCACTGGAAGGACTGATGCTGAAGCTCAACCTCCAATACTTTGGCCACCTCATGCGAAGAGTTGACTCATTGGAAAAGACCCTGAGGCTGGAAAGATTGAGGGCAGGAGAAGGGGATGACAGAGGATGAGATGGCTGGATGGCATCACTGACTCGATGGACATGAGTTGGGCAGTCCATGGGGTCACAAAGAGTCAGACACGAATGAGTGACTGAACGGAGCTGAAACTGAAGAGTGTCTTTATTTAGATTGCTTTTCTCTTTTTCTCCTTTGCTTTGCATAAATTTGACATATATTAAAAGCACGTAGGACAGAGTCCACAAGTTCCTAGCTAAGACGGCGGTGAGATTCAACGACATACAGTTACTCGCGGCACGGGGTGTGCTCCACATGTGCACCTGGCAAGGCGGTGCCACTGTTCACTTCCGGAGCCTCTTCTGATTGACTGGGCTTCTCTCATGGTTGGCTGGTGCCTACAGTTCAGTAGTTTTAATGTCACCACTGTGTACAATTTCCTAAATCCAAGAGCACGAAAACTTAGACCATTGACAGAATTTGCAAGAGAAGTCTAGACATGTTGCAGCCTAACCAGTATATGAACTACTGAAATCTAAAGAAGTCAGGGTGTCTACAAAGAAAAAGAATTTTCTGCCCTCTCTGACAACCAAGGTCATGGTCAAATGGGCTGTTTTTTTCTTTTTTTTTTTCCCAGCTCTCCCCACCCTCGAATAAGCACTCCTGCTGCTTGTCACGTGGGGCCCCCGGCTGGCCCTGTGACATAGAGGATGAAGAGCCCTGAGGTGGGAGCCTCCGACGGTGGGAAGATGCTTATCACATGCTTCTAACAGCCCCCCATGTCGGGGAACTCACAGAGCAAGTGTCGGCGCTGAAGGCAGCAGATAACCCTCTCTTCCCATCGGAAGCATGAGCCTCCTTTGTCAGCTGCACAAAGGCAGCTCGGGAGGAAGAAGCAAGATAGAAAGGAGCTCAAAAAGTGAAAGAAAAAGCCTGGAGTGAAATGAGAGGACAGAAAAAGGTAGAATGTAGGAAGAATTTGCCAGGTTCCTCCCAGCTGGTCACATCACACTTGGCGAGGAAGCAGCGGGGCTGTCATCTCCAAGGCTGCAGCTGTGAGGAGCACCCTTCCCGCCCCCCCAGCGGCCCGTGTTCTCGGGGCAGACAGACCCCGCTTCTCGCCACAGCCACGCAGAGTTTATGCAGTGTCCAGAAGGTCACCTACTTGGGCTGGGGCGGGAAGGCGCCGGTGTGGTCTCGGGCCTCACTCTGAGCAGGGAGGAAGGACCTCAGTTATCATAGTCAATAGGTTTCCGGTGGAACCGCAGTCTTCCTCACTTGTTCTTGCTAATGAGAAATTATTAGCTGGCTTCCAGAGAAAGGCCCCACACACACCTGATGCCTCAGCATCTGTCCTGTTGTCTACATCCCAGGGCTTGTATTCACTTAGAAGTGAGGAATCAGCCCTGGAAGTAAAGAACACATTTAAACTCTAGCTTACTTTTCTCCCCAGTCACCAAAATCATACGGGCTTCCCCGGGGGCTCAAATGGTAAAGAATCAGCCTGCAGTGAAGGAGACCTAGGTTTGATCCCTGTGTTGGGACGATCCCCTGAAGTAGGAAATGGCACCCCACTCCAGTATTCTTGCCTGGAGGATTCCATGGACAGAGGAGCCTGGCAGGCTACAGTCCATGGGGTCATAACGACTTGGATGTGACTGAGTGCGCATATGTGCACCAAAATCAGCCTGGATGCTCTCCATGCTACCAGGATGGGCAGTGGGCAGCCTGCAGTGGGGACTTCCTGGCCCTCCCCCTCCCAGGTCTTGGTTCTACGAGGCCACCCTGGGTGCTCATGAAGATATCATACCAAGGAGCCACGTCCTACATGCATTCAGCTCCTGCCAAATCTACAGTATGCACTGGGCCGAGAGAGACAGAAGCGGAAAAGAAGAAAGCTTCGCACGCAGGTGAGTTTCCTCCGCGAGCCTGTGCCCAGAACAGGTGTGGGAACAAGGCGTGAATCTGAGCTTCCCCTGGTGTCGTTCATCACCACACCCCTCCCACAGGCAAGGATCTCACCTTGCTGAGTGTAGATTTTGTGTCTGTAAATGCAAGCCAGCTCTTTCATCTGGAGTTCCACCAGAGAAGCTGCAAGCTGTACTGACCCTGAAGGAAAACCGGGCTGGCTTGGACCTGTACTGAAAGATGCTGCATTTTTACGTAATTGTTGTTGTTACTCTTTGGTCGCTAAGTCATGTCCGACTCTTGCAACCCAGTGGACTATGTTATATGTAGCCTGCCAGGCTCCTCTGTCCATGGGATTTCCCCAGACAGAGTGGGTTACTATTTTCTTCTCCAGGGATCTTCCCGACCCAGGGATCAAAGCCGCATCTCCTGCATTGGCAGGTGGATTCTTTACCACTGAGCCATCCGGGAAGCCCCCGTTAATGTAAATTGTTTGGGGATTTTCAGGGGTAGTTTTGACTCTACGAGAATTTTCCCGAGGATGACATGAGACCCAAACTTGTGTGGGGGGTGAGTCTTCCTAGTGGTTGATGAGAGTGTGAAGTTTTGAGGTGTGACCCAAGGTGACCTCCGTGGGTAATGCTCCTGAAGTTGGGACCCAGGACCCATCCTGTGTTGTCCCTGATCTATGTCACAGCTGAAGGAACATGCTGCATGCAAGCCCAACTGACTTCAGTATTATGCCAATCCTTTATACTTGACTGCAAGAAATAACCCTTTAATATTCTGTCTCCCCACCACCTCACACAGCCCAGATTCTCACCTCAAACCACTCTGAAACCATCGTCTTGCTCAGTTCAACAAACACCTATTTCTATCTTGCTCCTTTTTTCCTTTTTATTCTCCTCCGCAAAGACCCAAGTGAGATGACTCTCTTTGAAGAAAAGGGGAAAAGAGAGAATCTAGGGAAGCCAGAGTCTTCTTTAGCAGGCAAAGAATGCGGAAAGGATGGGGAACGTTTTAGAATCGGTATCATTCTTAGGCTGTCACACATTTGCAGGCTCTTGAAAATAAATCATTTTAAGCCCTGAGGACTGAAGCTAAGATGGGGGAATGCCAGGCACCTACCCGCTGCCTCTTCAATCTATTAATACACAAACAGAAGCTGCTGAATATTCCATATCACTCAGTAGGGTCAGCTTGTCAAGTCCCAGTTCTTTAGTTTGCCATTTGAGATGAAATTGATTTGCCAATCATGCCATCTGGACCAATGGGGACTCCAGTTCCAATATCATATAATCCTGTAGAGTGGATTTGTTGCAAAGATCTCTCTTCATTTCCCATTAGTCCCTGGGAGATTCTTAGAATAAACCTAAAATCCAAATGGACCATGCAAAAAGCCACACCAGACAGGACAAAAGACTCCACTGGCATCTGCTGCGCCAGCCTCTGAGCAGTGGCATGCTGCCGTGGCCAGCTGCAATGTGGCCCGGACTCCAGGTCCTCACACTCACCTGCTGCTTTTCATTAAGGAAATCCTGCAAAAGTTACAACCTGTCACACTGCATTGCATCAAAGCATGACGTAACATCATAATTTTTTTAAAAAGCATTCCTTTTAATTTATAGTGTTGCATTATACCACAGAAAGCTTGATTTTCCCCTTGAGCACCCATAAATTTTTACAGTGATGGTTTATCCCAAAACTCTGGCAGACAATAACACAATGAAGGTTGGCCAAAATTAAGTATTGAACTGCTACTGGAGAACTGCTTCTGAGTCACCAGGCACAACTCTGTCTCCTATCCGGACTCAAACTCTATTGTCCCGTGCTGTTCACTATAGTACCCACTAACCAATACGGCGAGTAAGGACCTTACACGTGACTTACCCAAACGGTGAAGTGAAAGTGAAAGTCGCTCAGTCGTGTCCGACTCTTTGCGACCCTATGGACTATACAGTCCATGGAATTCTCCAGAGCCTTTCCCTTCTCCAGGGGATCTTCCCAACACATGGATCAAATTCAGGTCTCCCGCATTGCAGGTGGATTCTTTACCAGCTGAGCCATAAGGGACGCCCAATACCACAAGTGTGGAATGCACACTGGATTTTGAAGGCTTAGTACCAAAAAAGGTGTGGACTATCCCAGTAGTAACTTTTTTATATTGATATGTTATTGTTCAGTCACTAGGTCATGTTCAACTCTCTGCAACCCCATGGACAGCAGCACACCAGGCTTCCCTGTCCATCACCACCTCCCAGAGTTTGCTCAAACTCATGTCCATCGAGTTGGTGATGCCATCCAACCATCTCATCCTGTCATCACCTTCTCCTCCTGCCTTCAATCTTTTCCAGCATCAGGGTCTTTTCCAATGAGTCGGCTCGTCGAATCAGATGGCCAAACTATTGGAGCTTCAGCTTCAGCATCAGTCCTTCCAATGAGTATTCAGGGTTGATTTCCTTTAGGACTGACTGGTTTGATCTCCTTGATGTCCAAGGGACTCTCAAGAGTCTTCTCCAACACCACAGTTCAAAGTCATCAATTCTTTCATATGGATTACATGTTAATATAATATTTTGGATATGTTTGGCAAATAAAATGTATTATTAAAATTAATTTCACCTTTTCCTTTTTAGCCTTTTAATATGATTGCTAGGAAATTTTTAATTACATTTGTGACTTACATTATATTTTGTACTATTAGTGTTACATTTTCTGTAACATACATTTTCACTGTCTCCATACATGTAATTTCATTCCATACAGTTTCACTGTCTCCATGGGGAGGAAGACCAAACAGCTGAAAATTATAAGTAAAAGAGACCTTACGTCTCCTTCACAGGTTCAGATAAGAGATAGCAACCTGATCCCAAAGGGCCAAACTATATGCATTCAAAAAGCATTTACTGAACACCTACTATATACCAGGCATTTTTCTAAGCATGAAAGACAAAAGTGGGGGGGGGGGGAAAGCTAAGTCCCTTCCCTCATGGAAATCTCAACCTAGGAGAGAGAGAGACAATACATACAACAAGAAATGCTGTCAGAATAATGAATAATGAAGCACAGGAAGGGAATGGTGCATATCACGACAAAGGGTCTTGTTTTAAGAAAATCAGAGATTTTCCCCACCACCCACACCCCCACCCCACCTCATGTCTTATTCTCCCCATCTCTCTCCTGACCAGTCAACATTTCCACTCATTCCTGGATTTCTGTCAAGCCATGTCACCTTCCAGTTCTTGCAAAGACTGGCCCTGTACGTGGGTCTTCAGAAAATTGAGTTTCCAAAATGACTAATCCCAAGATGACAGGTCCCCAGCCTGCTTTCTCTAAATGCCCACTTCTCCGCACTGAGTTGTCCCTTAAAAGCCTGGCAGTACATGGCTCAATCTTACAAATACAGTGCCTGCAATTCCCACTCTTTGCCCCTACAAGCAAATCATCTGAGGAATGTGTGAGGACAGGAAATTTTCATCAACAGTGAGACTTTTGATTCTGGAGCAGGAAGGAAAGGAAAATGTATTATGGAATTTCCCCGGTGGTGCAGTGGATAAGAATCCGCCTGCCAGTGCAGGAGACAAGGGTTCAATCTCTGGTCCGGGAAGATCCCACACACCTCAAAGCAGCTAAGCCTGGGTGCCACAGTACAGAGCCCATGCCCTTCAGGGCCCGTGAGCCGCAAATCCTGAGCCCGCGTGCTGCAACTCCTGAGGCCCTCGCACCTAGACCCCATGCTCTGAACAAGAGAGGGCACCGCAGTGAGCAACCCGCACACTACAGCCAAGAGCAGCCCCCGCTCGCCGCAACCAGAGAAAGCCCACTCGCAGCAACAAAGACCCAGCCCAGCCAAAAACAAATAGTAATGTTTGAAAAAGTGAATGTATTATGATGTATTATGCAAAGCCAGAAACCTTAGAACAAGCTTTCTCCTCCTCGGCTCTATCGAGACTTGGGGCCTGAGAATTCTGCACTGGGGAAGGGGAGGGGTTTGCCCTGTGCTCGCAGGGTCCCAGCAGCACCCCGGCCTCTGCCTATTAACGGCAGCAGCTCCCCTGTTGTGACAACCGAGACACGTCTCCAGACATTGTCAAGTCTTTCCCTGGGGAACAAAGCCACCTTTGCCTGAGAGCTGCAGCCATAGAGATACCCAACCGAAGCCTGCCATTTGCACTATATGCCATTTTGAGAACCTTCCCAAGAAGATGTTTCTGCTCTGACACGTCAGCACTTCTCTGCTGAACCTACAGTTTAAAAAAAAATTAGCGTCCGGAGGGCTTGCATCTCGAGAACTGCAGCAAAGACCAGCCACCAGTTCACAGCAGCATGCAGAGCTGCACTCAGTCAGTCCACCTGAGTGTCTCCTCTTGCCCGGCGGGCTCAGATTTGCTTGGGTCTCAGAACTTCACACTTTTCCTAGGAAGCACAAGAGAAACAATATTGGATACCACAGACTTCCTGGCTTTTTATCTTCAGAGTCTAACACACTGAAGATCAAAACTAGATCTTCTTTAGCATCCTATACTCTGTTTTCACAATCCCTTCCTGGCTACTCAATTGTTTGTATCAGGGTTTCTCAACCTCTGTGCTATTGACATTGCTGTTCAGTGGCTCAATCGTGTCTGACTCTTTGTGACCCCACGGACTGCAGCACGCCAGGCTTCCCTATCCTTCACTGTCTCCCAGAGTTAGCTCAAACTCATGTCCATTGAGTCGATGATGCCATCCAACCATCTCATCCTCTGCTGCCCCCTCCAACCAAGTAATTTTTTGTGATGGAGGCCGTCCTGTGCGTGGTGGGATCTTCAGCTGCATCACTAAATACCAGCATCACCCGCCCCCGATGTGACCATCAGGAATGTCTCTAAGGGACTTCCCTGGAGGCCCAGTGATTAACAATCCACCTTGCAATGCAGGGTGTGTGGGTTTGATACCCGGTGGAGGAACTAAGATCCCACCTGCTGAGAAGCAACTAAGCCCGGGCGCTGCAACCATTGACCTTGAGCCCCACAACCAGACAGTCCTTGCACTGTAAGGAAAGATCTCAGGTGCCGCAATTAAGACCCAATGCAACCAAGTAAATGATCTTTTTAAGATGTCTCTAAATGTACCCTAGAAACAAAGTGCCCTCTGGTTGAGGACCACTGGGTTATTTCAATTTCTCTTTCCTAGCTATTCTGTCTAGATTAATCATTCCTGTTTTACCCAGCCATCAAACCACCATCCCAGGAGGCATTTAACTTTCAAATCTTTTGTCAACCATTCATATATATATATATATATATATATATATATATATATATATATAGTATTGGGGCTTCCCTGGTAGCTCAGCTGGTAAAGAATCCACCTGCAATGCAGGAGACCACAGTTTGATTACTGGGAGGTGAAGATCCCCTGGAGAAGAGATAGGCTACCCACTCCAGTATTCTTGGGTTTCCCTGGTGGCTCAGACAGTAAACAATCCACCTGCATTGTGGGTAACCAGGGTTTGATCCCTGGTTCGGGAAGATCCCCTGGAAGAGGGCATGGCAACCCACTGTAGTATTCTTGTCTGGAGAATCCCATGGACAGAGGAGCCTGGCGGGCTGCAATCCATGGGGTCACAAAGAGTCTGCCATGACTGAGCAACTAAGGCTAGCAGAGTATGTTATATTTATGGTTACACTCTATTAATAAACCCAGATTTCTTTTTGAAAAGGGGGAAATCATCACAAAATCTCATCTTGGAGGACATTAAGAGGCGGCGGCGGCAGCTCCTTCCCAGAACGTTCGGCAGCTCGCTCCAGCCCCGGAGCATGTGCTGAGTTCCCTGACCGTGGCAGCTGCAGCATGAGGATCCGTCATTTCAGAAAAATAGGGAAAGAGGCTTGAATCCTTACTGCCCTCTAGAGAAATTCCAGCAGAAGAGCTCAATCTGTCGCAGTCAGCAGAAAAACAATGCTGCCCGTCGCAACTGCTCCTGAAGTTGTAAAGCGCACAATTTATTTGCTGAAATCTTTGAAGGACGAGTCTACCAGACCCTTTCCTTTACAATCTCACACCTGAACCGGAGCTGATGCTGGCTCCTACGTTGATGCAATCATAATTTTCCCAATTCCAGGTCCACCCTCCAACACAAAGATTTTATGCCCGCAGATGAATCAAACTCTGATCGTCAACAAAGCCACAGCAGACCATATTTTAAATGCAAATACCTAGATTCGTACAAATGAGTTCTCTGGCCTTTGTTTACTTGTCTACCAACGCTCATAGGCACGGTTTGCTTTTTTATGCGTCTTAGGAACACCAGGACTGAAAAAGTTATTCACTAATTCCTCATATTTGCATTGGATCTTGGTGGATGAGAATTTTCTAGTACATTGTAGAACTAATCAGAACTTGTTTTTTCCTTTTTTAAGAAAATTTTTAACTTTGGGTATTGTTTTGATAAAGACCTAAAATTTACTGACCATCTGTATTCCAATGAGGGCCGTGACACTGAGATTAAAGTAAGCTTTTTCTATTAAATACCAAAGGCCTAAAATAGTTGTCCAGGTCTAACTCTTGTTTGTTTAGAACCCTTGGAAATTAAAAAAAAATAATAACTTTGAAAAGCATATGCTTGAAGACATACTCGATAGGAAATCTTGCAGGTTTAATCAGAACTTTCAAATCATTGTTTCCATTATGACAGGCAACAGCAAAAAATGCTGATTGTTTATGCCTAATGGGTTTGCCCTTTGCCAGACAAATCCTTTTAGCCACAGCAGAGAAACGTGTAATTTTTATGGGCTCTTGGAGAGAGTGCACACTGCCCTCTGATGGTAACATAAGCTCATAATTTTATGGGGTCCCTTGATCAGGTTCCAGAAGACTGAAGGATGTTACTACCAAAGACAGATCAATAATCCCATAGATTAATGGGCACCCATGGTTATCTTTACTTTTCCAATTTTTTCCACCCTCTTGACAAGGAAGTAAGATATTGGCTCTGTTCCTTTTTTATCAATATCTGTGAGAACCATTTTACGAAGAAGGAAACATATCAAAAAATAATACCTAAAACATTTAAATGCCATCAGACGCAAAGTAATATGCACATGCAGAGCACACCACAGACATAAAGCCTCAGTAAAATAACGCTTTACTGATGAATAAAAAGGTTTCCCTCTGAATTCAAACTGTCAATAAGTAAGCCATCTACAGTATCAGAAATTCAGACTCAAAATTAGTGCCCATCCCCATCCCACGCACCCCAAAAAAACATGGAAAAGCTTTTGAGGAGGTTTTACCTAGAGTCTATAAAGGTATTTTCACATGAATGAGACAGAAACTATAGTGTCGGACAAATTTTCCCCAAAGCGCTTTTGAAGTCAGGATACTACACTGTGACCTCTTTAAAAATTTACAGATTTGTCATATTGGACTATTTTTATCCACCAAATTACAGATGTCTCCTAATTTCGCTAACTCCCAACAGCTAAGAAAGGGGAACAGGGGAAAATAAAAGCCAGCATATTCCGTCACAGCGAAGCTCTTGGAACTGTATCCGAAGGGGCTGTTGATCTGTGGAAATGTAAATGTCACTTCTAAATATAGCATCAGGGAGCCAGAGAATCAGCATTTCTGTTGATGAAACACCTTTTCGGGAAGTAGCGTGTGTGCAAGGCGACGCTTCTCTCCAACACGTGGGAGTCACGAATCTTCCGCCCAGCGCTGCCTCCCAGGGGGAGGCTCTCAAAGCCGGTTTGCGCTCACAACCCAGTGCGATCTCACCGATTTCCTTAACCTGCTACCGCACCAGATTGTGAATGAAAGCAAATAATTTCCTGTGTGTGTCTCTCTCTCCTCTTGTCTTAAAAGTAAAAAGAATTTCATCCTGCCTGATAAGGCTTCCTGACTAGTTAGGGATGCTCACGGGCTCACAGAGGAAACCAAAAGGTGGGGCGGTGGGCTGAACGTGCCAGCGAGCTTAGGGGAGAACTCACAGCACCCCGCTGGCAGGGAACAACCACACCTGGCTCTTCCACCTTGACCCCTGCCCTTCTTCCCTCCCTCGACCACTCTGGAACGTTTCCAGGTTCTGGAATGTTCCATCTTTCCCATGTCAGGGGGCCTTTTTGTAGGCTGTTCCCTTTGCCCGAAACCTCCTTTCCTGCGTGCTTTGCATGTCTAGCTCTTTCTCCTCTTTTCCACCTCAGATGGTCACTTTCCAGTAGGAGCAGAAGAGCTGACTCATTGGAAAAGACCCTGATGCTGGGAGGGACTGGGGGCAGGAGGAGAAGGGGACGACAGAGGATGAGATGGCTGGATGGCATCACTGACTCGATGGACGTGAGTCTGGGTGAACTCTGGGAGTTGGTGAGGGACAGGGAGGCCTGGCGTGCTGCGATTCATGGGGTCACGGAGAGTCGGACACGACTGAGCGACTGATCTGATCTGATCTGATAGCCCCGCTTCCTTGGTTTGGGTACAGTGCAGCCCCGCTGGGTGAACAGCTTCTGCTCAGAGGCCTGGTATTTGGTTTCAGGCTCTGCTATAGCTGTTTCACACTCTTAATGTTTTTCACAAGAGGCCCTGCATTTTCACTTTTCACTGGGCCCCACAAATCGTATAACCAGTCCTGCTCACAGCTCTTGGTTTCCCTCATAAAATAGAATTTGTAGTTGTTGATTTGTCAGTTTACTAGGGCGAGGGAGACTGATCTGTTTTCTCCATTGGGGCAGAAATTGTATCTGTTTTGTTGTCTAGTCCAGCGCTGTCCAGTAGAATCTTCTGCAACGATGAAAATGTTCTAGACCTTTGCAGTCCAGTGTGTTATCTACTAAGTCACATGTAGCCATTGAACACTTGGTGGCTAATGCAGCAGAGGAACTAAATTTTTATTTTATTTCATTCTGATTAATGTAAATTAAAACTGAAATAACCTCACGTGGCTAGTGGATGCCACGCTGGGTAGGTCTAACCCCTAAGGCCAAGCGCAGCAGCTGGTAAATTCATCTAGGATACGATGAAGACTTTTTAAAAGGAGCTCCTTGGCAGAAGCACAGCACTTAGGTATGATCATCAGAATTCCCTGAGGAGCTTATTAAAAATACAGGTGGCTCTGCCGCACCTTCCAAGACTGATTCAGCAAGTTGACAAAAGGTCTGAGCATCTGGTACCCAAATCTGAGAAGCACTACGTAGGGTTTAATGGAAGAGGCTTGTCTTTACAACAATTATTTGCATCTTAACTCTTCCTGGTCAAACAACGTTAACACAAATACCATTTCTAGAATTTCATCACTCAGAAAATGTCCCAGCTACAACCAATGGCTGCTTCAAGTGATATCAACCCAGTAAAATTCCAGTGGAGAAAATACATTTTGACTTTTTGTTTTGTAGTAATGAACTTTGATCTATGACCTTGACTTTCAGTGCCAAGAGTGAGAGAGAGCTCTTTTCTCAAGACTCGAAAATTACGGGTTTTAAGTGTGTGTGTTTCACCCAGCATTAGGTAAATAGCAGGACTTTATTAAGGAGATACATAGATCTCAACTAGGAATTATTTGGGGGGAGGAACAGGGAAGTCTTTGTTCATCAACGTGGAGTGCTTCTATTTTTAATGACTTGATGTAATCTTATTCTTCCTTTTCACATACAGACATACAAAAATGCAAAAGGCTGTTAATGTCCAACCCTCTCTTTATGTACCTTTGTCTTTAACCATTATTGTAATTCAGGCCTCTAACATAAGCGCTTTTTACTCCACTGAGCTATCAAAGACACCTTCCTAATCAACATTACACACAGTAGCATAATAGATGGCACCACGGTGAATACAAGGCTAAGCTGTAATTCACTCTGGGGCTCTGCTGATGTCATAAACCGCACGACCAGCTTTATGGAGACTGGCTGAGCCCAGAAAGTGAATTCCGATCTCGGCTCACTGTGGGAGCCATCTGTTAAGGAAACAGATTTAAATGCCGACCTTTTCATCTCTGTCGTTTACAGAGAATTCAAACTTTTGCTGTAAAATTTAAAGTTTTCAGCCATGAACAGATTAAAATTCCTTTCTAGAGGCACATTTGGTTGTGTATTCCCGTCTTGCACTGACAAAGATTAGTGGTCTCACTGCTACAAAATATTTTAAAAGGGTGAGATGCACCAGATACAGGAACACTGTGGCTCTGTGTGCCTGTTCCCAATGGCCTGACCCACCTCCCACCCAGAGACTGAAAAGACCAAGGAATCACCTTCCCAGCCTCCTTTGTGGCAAGTGCTGGTCATGTGGCCAATCCTGACCAATGAGACACACAGAGGTGCCTTCTGGGAAACAGGTTTTCCTTGTTTCAAGAGGAGCATGTGAGGAAAGAGCCCTTCACCTGCTGCTCCTGGTGAAGGAGCTCCGACCCCCACCCCAGCACTTCTGGCTTTAGATCCTCAGCTGTAAGCGCACTATCTGAAGCGGCAGTGGCCATCTTGTCTCCCTGACGGAACACGCCGGAAGGTACAGAGCCACTGGGCAGAGGAGGGAAGAGAAGGATGGAAGTCTGGCTGTTGACGACCTTGCCAAGTGAGCCAGCCCCAGCACTGTCCACTTCTGGGCTCTTAGTTAAAAATACTTTTATGTCAGGTTCCTCCAGAAGCAGAAGCTGAGATCAGCATGTGGGTGCAAACCGTCTACATGGAGCAGACTTCCCGGGTGGCTCAGTGGTAAAGAATGCACCTGCAGTGCAGGAGATGCGGGTTTGATTCCTAGGCTTCGAAGATCCCCTGGAGAAGGAAATGACAACCCACTCCAGTCTTCTTGCCTGGGAAATCCCATGGACAGAGGAGCCTGGTGGGCCACAGTCTGTGGGCTCTCAAAGAGTCAGACATGACTTAATGACTAAATAACAGCAATTTACATGGAATGTGATCCCAGGAAGTACCAGTAGGAGAAGGCAGGTGAAACAGGGAAGGGAAGGAAGCCGATTCAGAGTGTTAATGAGTGGATAACCCCTCTGGCCATCGAGGGCCCCTGTCCAGAGACAGCCCCGAGGCAGACTCCTGCTTTGAGTGATAAGCCAGTGACCTACATGAGAGTACCGTGTGTGTGCTGAGATGCAGGGTGATGGTGAGGAGGATTCCAGTGGTACATCATCTTCTACAGTAAACTGAAAAGGTCTCAGGTTTTGAGTCACTCTTTGTCAGTAGTCTATTATGAGTAACAGGTTGTTCCTAATTGACATCACAGCAGAACTCTTCCTCTAAGTCTTTTGTACCCTACAAACTTCTCTAGAATTCCATGCCAGTGAAAAGACACAAATGCTAATTCGTTTGGCGGATCCTTACAGAGCACTGCCTGTATCTGGCAATAAGAGTTCGATGTGAACCATGGAGACATGGTCACTGCCCATGCAGGGCTCCCTCTCATGGGGGAGCTAACAGGGAACAAACCACCCCTCGTGCGTGTCCTGCTGGAACATGACCAACAGTGCTAAGCCCTCTCAAGGAATAGTGAAAGGATAATAAGAGCATGCCACAAAATTAGAGTGTGGAGTCAGGGAGGAGTTCATGAATCAGAGACGGAAATGAGTGGGAGGCAGCCACAAAGAGAAATATTATCCCTAATCCCAGCACAAATGGAGAAGTGCTACCAGATAGAACATCATAAAAGCTCCGGTAAGAAGGTCATTCAAATAATATATTTCATGGGAAAAGAAAACAAGAGTTTGACCCTCACCCAAAAACTTACACAAGTTGGTTTGACTAAAAAGCAAATTTTAGTCAAGAGCCATCAATTTCTCTTGAAACCAACCAGAAGTCATGCCCAGACTAAATAACTTCTGATCTTCCTACTTCTTCAGACTAGACGACAACTCCTTTGAGACTTTACCCTTAAAGAAATAATAAAAAGTCATTCACACAAATGCAATTTTCCTACGGAAAAAAAATTAAACCATTTGTTTACCACCACATTTGGGCATTTATATGCACATACGTGTAAAGAAGATTGGATTTCATGGCTCTCAAATGTCAGGTTCACGATCATGCCCATCGCCCTGGGGACAGGCCTCCCCGCTCCTGGGCTCATCATTTCATCACCTCCACAGACTCTAACACGATTCCATTAAACACCAGGGGACTACAGAGCACCATTTGAAAAACACTGATAAATGGTTTCTTTTTCTTTTTCCCAAATAGTAAGTCAAGAGTCAGAGGTCAGCAAACTACACCCTTTGGCCAAACCTACTTCTAAATAAAGTTTTAATGGAACACAGCCACACCCACTCATTTACATACAACCCAGGGCTCTGCTCAGAGAAGGCGATGGCACCCCACTCCAGTACTCTTGCCTGGAAAATCCCATGGGCAGAGGAGCCTGGTAGGCTTCAGTCCATGGGGTTGCGAAGAGTCGGACATGACTGAGCGACTTCGCTTTTCATTTTCATGCATTGGAGAAGGAAATGGCAACCCACTCCAGTGTTCTTGCCTGGAGAATCCCAGGGACAGGGAGCCTGGTGGGCTGCCGTTTATGGGGTTGCACAGAGTTGAACACGACTGAAGCGACTTAGCAGCAGCAGCAGGGCTCTGCTAGAATTTGTGGCAGAGATGGGAATAGGCTGCAAAGCTTAAAATATTTACTCTCTGGCTATTTACAGAAAAAAAATCAACCAACCCTTAATCTAAGTCATTGTATGCAGGAAATAAGCCTGATATTAATTCAAACGCTAGTCCTGGCCTGTACCCTAACAATGGCATTGCTGTGAAAGCAGGAAGGACTGGAAGAGTCGAGGGAAACCACAGTGGGAGGTGAGACTCTGAGAATGCCCGGAGTCCAGCCCACCTCCTTCCGTCTGAGAATGGACAGGGGACCTGGCCTGGCCCTCCAGGGCATCCCGCCACCGCTGGGCTCTCCGACAAACGCAGAAATCCTCTGAGAATCCCTCCTCTGGGGCTGGCAAATGCTGCTGCTCCAACTGAGGGCATACTTCCCTCCCTTCACCTGCCAAATCTGCATCCATCTTGTGGCATCTTTGATAGCACACCCCCTGAGTCTTCTCTGAGCTCCCCAACCTGGAGAGGTGGCCTGGTCTCTGCTCCCACATGGTCTCTTCTCCTGCACCTCCACCTGTCACTCTGTGTTATAACTGATGGATTACTCCTCTGATGTCTCCACTGAATGGAAGCTTCATGAGGTCAGATCTGCACCTGTCTCCTACAGGAAGGGATAGTCAAGGAGTTTGGGATGGACATGCACACACTGCTGTATTTAAAATGGATAACCAACAAAGACCTACTGTTCAGCACAGAGAACTCTGCTCAGTGTTATGTGGCAGCCTGGATGGGAGGGGAGTTTGGGGGAGAATGGATACACGTATTATGTATGCCTGAGTCGCTTTGCTATCCACCTGAAACGATCACATTGTTGACTGGCTATACTCCAATATAAAGTAAAAAGTTTTTTTTAAGAATAGACACATGTCTGTGCATAAGTGAATGACTTTGCTGTACACCTGAACCTAACACAACACTGCTAATTAACTACACTCCAGTATAAAATAAAAATCTTCTTTAAATTAAAAAAAAAGAACTGCACCTGTCTCATTTACTGATGTCTTATTCTCAGACTCTAAAATAGTCCCTGGCACATGGTAATACATGAATGTTTGGTGAGTGAATTCCTTAGTATAACGATTTGTAGATGAAATCTGTAGAGAGGGTGTGTGTGTGTGTGTGCACGCTCAGTTGTGTTCAACTCTTGGAACCTATGGGCTGCGGCCAGCCAGGCTCCTTTGTTCATGGGATTTTTCAGGCAAGAATACTGGAGTGGGGCACCATGCCCTTCTCCAGGGAATCTTCTCAACCCAGGGATCGAACCTGAGTCCCTTGCATCTTCCGCGCTGGTAGAGGGATTCTTTAACACTGAGTCACTTTGTAATGCTTATGGAATAGAAGAATTACACATAGTCTGTTTTAGGAAATAATCTCAGGACACCATGTGCACAGGCCCAGAGGCAGGAACAAGCATGGGGCACCGGAGGCATGGGAACCAGACCAGCACGGCCAGAGCACAGAAAGCCAGGCATAAAGAAAGTTAAGGCCAGATCACACAGACCTGTACAGCATGTTCAGGCACTTTTTTCTCTTATCTTCAGAGCAATGGAAGAACCACAGAAAGTTCTGCATAAGGCAGGAGATGACTTGGTTTGGACTACCAGCAATAGAATTTGTTAATTCACAGGTAGTAAACAACATCCTTAACTGAGTACCTTTCATTGTGCTAGATATTAAGAATAATATGCTTAAGGAATCACTGTCTCTGAACTTCATATATTTTAGATAAGGAAAACATAATTACAGTTTGACATGGGCTTCAACAGAGTTAAGCTTAGAGGACCATGGAGAAAGCACCTAAAAGACCTCCACATTTTATTCAGCTGCATGAAAAGAGTGGATTCGTACAGGAAACCTTTAGTATTGCTCTCTACCTGGGGGCATATGAGTAAAGGAGAATCACTCAACCCAATGGAAGTATTTCTGTAGCCAAAATTTATAACAGTTATGAAGACTCTGAAAATGTGAAATTATTCACAAGAAACTGTTAAGTAAAAAAATAAAAACAAAAAAAACCCACAAAATTCCAATTCCAGTATATACCAAGAACGGCAAAGTCTCTCTGTCATGGGCCAAATAGTGAATATTTTTAGATTTCAAGGACCATGTGGTCTCTGTCACAATTACTAACTGTGCTGCTGTAGCATCAAAATAACTGTAGACAATGTGTGAGTGAATGGGCATGGTTCTGTGCCAATAAAACTTTATTGACAACAACAGGCGATGGCCACATTGGGCTCTTGGGCTGTAGTTTGCTAATGCCTAGTCTATCCTACATTAAAAGTATAACTAAATAAATGTGCAGTGTTTATGAAAATAGACAAAAAGAAACACAGAAAATGGAAGCATCCTGTGTTTGGAGAATGCCAATTGTAAGTTTGACGGCCCTCTAATGATTTTCCGTACTCAACATGTATTTATTCTCCTGGGTACAACACTCTGATTTAAGGGAGATTTTCCCATCATCTTTAATCCATGTGGTCCCTGGACTTAGCCCACCCCCAAATCCAAAGTAAGGCAGATACCAATATATCATTTAAGGAATGAGGGTTTTAGCCTGAAAACTAAGAGGAACAAACCACTGAGGAATCTGAAAAGTCAACCATCCCAAGAAGGCAGGACTGGTCATGAGATGGAGGAGGGTTCTAGAGGTCTCCTCAAACAGCATCTTGTGAACATCCTATTGTGCTAAGCAGAAAAGCATGTGCAAAAGGATAAATAAAAACAGGTACCTGCCCCAGACCTGGCTCCACACATCACTTCATCGCCTTGCCCATGGTGATTCATTCAAGGGAACCAATGAGAATCACTGCCTAGGATTTTTTCCTTCTTTAATATCAAGAACAAGAGGACCCTCTAGGGCTGAGTTTGCTGAAACCATGGTGCCTACCCCTGGAACTGCCCGTGGTCATCTTGCCATTCCAAGGGTTGTCCTGCCCAAGAACCATGCCCTGGAAAACAGAACTGAGACATGGACAAATGCTGGTGGGCGTTCGTGGGGTCCCCAGACCCAGCCTATCTGACACCTTGCCTGAAACCAGCCCCACTCCTGGGTTTTTCCATGACTGGAGCCCACATCTGCTTTCTCCATCTCAGCTCGTTTCAGTTCAGTTTTTGTTCCCGCCAACCAAAAACCCAGAGTTAGGTTGTTGTGAATGCTTTTTCTTTTTCTTATTTAAAGAAATTCTTTAATAGCATGATACTACCACTTTATGAACAAATAAAATTGAAAGAAGATGGATGAAAAGGTAACATATTTAATATTTTATTTCTCAAATGAAAGGCATGCTCTTTTTTTTTTTTTTGCTTTTCCTTGTCAGTTGAGTGACTGAGTCACTTGCAGTTCTTAAATCTGACCCAGAGAATCTAAACACTCTCTCCAAAAATTGACTGGGAGCCTATTTTGAAGAAAATATATAAAGACAGGGCTATAGTGGAGATCACAAATGATGACAATAGGAAATATTTCAGGAAAGACCATCTGACTCTGCAAAAATGTAGTGACATATATAGGACAGTTGAACATTTCGAAGAGGGGGTGAAAGTGATCCGTGACCATCACGTGGCCACAACCTATTAGAAAAAAGACTGGGAGAAAACACAAATCTGACAGTGTCACAGCCCTGCTTAAAGCTCAGCAGTGACCCCCAGCTGCCCACTCGAGCCCAGGCTCCCACAGTGGACATAATTTTCACAGAACACAAATTTGAGTGTGAAAGAAACACAGTTTTCTTAAATTGTATAACTTAAATTTCATTTTTTTCTCAAATCCCCAATATACCTAATAGCAGAAAATGTAATCACTTTCAGATAAGTGCCGTCTTTGGGGGTTACACACAATCAATTTAGGATTCTGCATGCACAGGCACACACACACACACACACACTCCTTCTCCCCTGGGCAACCTTCAAGGGCTAAGAGATTTGAGCATATAGTCATATCTATCCACTAGTATCTGGCAATATTTTCTGGTCTTTGGTGGTGTTAGCTTTTACCTCCTGACCTTACTGAGATGCTCATGTTAACCTGTGTCTCTGGTCATCAGGTCTACCAAGGTCAAGACACAGCTTCCACGTCCCGGTCCAAAGGAACCTCTCTATCGCCAACCCCCATAACCACATTCCAGCAAGCAAGCAGCCAGTGGGGCAAAAATGTCCCCAAACAGTGGCAAAGAGGACTTATACTCACATCCCTTTGGCCAGAAATTGGTCATATGGTCACACTTAGTCCCACCAAATCCAGGGCTATGTGATGTTATTCTGGGTGACACATGCCTGGAACCTTTGGGGTTCAGTTCCTAAGAAAGAAAGGGAGATATCAGGAGAAAACAAGCACTCACTGCCTGAGATGTTTAATATGCACCTCAAAATTCTTCAAGGTCTAAGGACAATCACAGAGAAGCAATGGGTCAGAGAGAACAAAGAACAAGGGAGCAAAGGGAGACAACCAATTAAAAGAGCAAAGACAGCGCTAGCCATCAGAAAAGACAAAGGCTTAAAGGGCCACTGTGGCCGAAAACGGAAATAGGAAAAAAACCGAGAATCAAGAGCTGGGGGTGGGGGGTAGCTTCCAGGGAACAGAAGCGGAAGAAGTGAGGCCACCTCAAAACGTGAAACAAACTTTTCACAGTCATTTTCTTGATCTTTAGGGGAAATAAACTGAGCGTGAAGCAGAGAAGGTGAGAAAAACACAGCTTATAAATGGAAACGCACCAAACAAAGTGGAAAATTCACATCAAGCCCACGGATAAGTCTCAGAACAAAGGGAAACATTGTAGGGTCAAAAAAAAAAACAAACGGAAAATAAGGTTCTCACATTGGAAAATGTGACTTGCGAGGGAAGGGAGATTTGGGAAGAAACCAAGCAGGTACTCCCACCGAAACCTAACCTTTAGGTTGGTGAAACTTAGTTATTTGGTTTTGTCAAATAGAAATTTGCATGCAAGTTTTATCCTGGAATTTGATACCTGGCATTTTTTCATCCCCTGGTTTTGCACCGGTTCTAATTCTCAGAAAGAAAGAGAAGAACCTGCCTGCTTTAAACAACACGCAAATTAAGGTGTGACTTTTGGCTCCCTTTTCCGTTATATATAGCTATCATCTGCTCTGGAATAAGCTGGATTTCTTCCACTGAGTTCATATCCCCTTCTGTGTTTTTTAAAATGCAGTTTAAAGCTTCATGTTTCTTTCTGGAAAATCTACCATAATGTAACAACAGATTTTAAAGCTTATATGTATATTAATCAGGATGCCAACAACCACAATCTAATATAGTCCTTACCTTTTACTGACAATGGGAATTTTAATTAAGTGCATAATTAAGATCCGAAATGCAGAATATATTTTTGGTCCTGTTTACTGTAAGTTAGAAACTCTTAACGTGGAATAAAGTTAGCCTCCTGCAACAAAGACTTCAGTTCAGTTCAGCTCAGTTCAGTCGCTCAGTCATATCCAACTCTTTGCGACCCCATGAATCGCAGCACGCCAGGCCTCCCTGTCCATCCCCAACTCCCAGAGTCCACTCAGACCCACGTCCATCGAGTCAGTGATGCCATCCAGCCATCTCATCCTCTGTCGTCCCCTTTTCCTCCTGCCCCCAATCCCTCCCAGCATCAGAGTCTTTTCCAATGAGTCAACTCTTCGCATGAGGTGGCCAAAGTATTGGAGTTTCAGCTTTAGCATCATTCCTTCCAAACAAATCCCAGGGCCGATCTCCTTCAGAATGGACTGGTTGGATCTCCTTGCAGTCCAAGGGACTCTCAAGAGTCTTCTCCAACACCACAGTTCAAAAGAATCAATTCTTTGGTGCTCAGTTTTCTTCACAGTCCAACTCTCACATCCATACATGACCACTGGAAAAACCATAGCCTTGACTAGACGGACCTTTGTTAGCAAAGTAATGTCTCTGCTTTTCAATATGCTATCTAGGTTGGTCATAACTTTTCTTCCAAGGATGTTACAAATTAAGCAAATAGCGGCCACAATTGGGTTTTCAAAGACATTTTGGGGAGTCCTTCAAGATGGCTGACGGAAATCAGAAACAAGTTTTATCTTCATCAGTAGAGCAGGGGATGATCAAATATATTATTGTACATCTATACCATGATTCCAAATGCTTTCCTCAAAATAACGGAGTAATCTTATAGGCACTGATATGGAAAAATTACCAAGATATATTATGTAGAACAATATACATAATATGACTCCTTTTAGGTAAAATGTGTGTGTGTGTGTGTGTGTATGCCTGGGTGTTTGTGTGTACATATATATGTATGTGCTTCCCTGGTAGCTCAGCTGGTTAAGAATCTGACTGCCAATGCAGGAGACATGGGTTCGATCCCTGGGTCGGGAAGATTCCCTGGAGAAGGAAATGGCAACCCACTCCAGTGTTCTTACCTGGGAAATCCTGTGGACAGAGGAGCCTGGCGGGCTACAGTCCATGGGGCGGCAAAAGAGTCAGACATGACTGAGTGACTAAACAATAATATATGCATAAATATATGTGTGTGTTTATGTGTAGAGAGACGTGTTTGTACAATCGGATACATATGCAGACACACTCAAAAACATGAAGAAGAGTCTCAAATAACAGATGACAGAATGCAAACACTGACCAGCTCTAGAGCAGGGCTTGACGAACTTTTTATGTGCAGGGACAGATAACGAGTATTTCTATTTCTGTGGCCACACAGTCTTGGCAAAACTATTCAACTCTGACCTTGCAGCACAAAAGGAGCCATAGACAATATGAAGCAAAGGTTGTGACTGGGTCCCAATAAAATTTATTTACAGAAATGGACGGGGCGACAGGGCTGCTGGAGGCAGTCTGCGTGTCAGTTTGCCAAACCCTGCTCTGCAGAAATGAGTGTTATGTGTGCAGGGAGTCGTCAGAGGGATGAGGAGAGACTTCGAGTATTGATTCTCTGTATATTTGATTTATTTTACAAGCACTCTTACTTAGGAAAAAAAAAAATTAGAGGACTTAACTGCCATATAGTAAAACTGGGCAAATTTTAGTTTTAGATTTTTTTAAATGCAGACTTTTACATTTAAATTACAAAAAAATAAGTAAATAAGCTGTTTTGCATTCTCTTCCAGGTAAGTATTTCACATTTACCCTCAGGGAGTGGTGATTCTTATCCCCATCACATGGATGAAGTGGTGGAGCCTGGCTCTCTAGGGCTGAACCACGAGTCTGGCTCTTCCTAACTTTTAGATCTTATGCAAGTCACTTAACCTCCATAAGCTTCAGTTTCCTCACCTATAAAATGTTAACTGAAATAACACTTTATCTGAAACAGTGCTATGAGACTTCAGGGAGCTAACACTCACGAAACACTCAACCCGGATTCTTACACATCATGGGCTCTCAGCGCTGGTGTGTGTACTCAGTCCTGTCTGACTCTCTGTGACCCCGTGGACCGTAGCCCGCCAGGCTCCTCTGTACATGGGATTCTCCAGGCAAGAACACTGGAGTGGGTTGCCATTTCCTTCTCCAGGGGATCTTCCCGACCCAGGGATCGAACCCGCGTCACCTGCACCAGTAGGCGGATTCTTCACCACGGAGTCACCTGGGAAGCCTCGAGCTCTCAATCACTGTTAGCTATTAATATTACACCTCTAAATTAAATACGATTTATTATACTTCAAAAGAGTGAAAAGATATTTTTATGAATTGCTTATTTGGGGCTATAAGTGACTTAATTTAGTCTTGGCTGCAAGTTCTGAGTCATCATCATGTGTGTGAAAGACCGGAAACCGTCCCCAGGAGCCATCTTCCCTTTCTTCCTTTTAAAGACAGAAGTCCCTGCGTGTCAGCTGGACCCCTGGACATCCAGCTGAGAGTACATTCCCCAGCCTCCTTCTGAGCCTTTTGTGGCCATGTGACTCCACATTGGAGAACAGTGTATGAGTGGAAGTGAGAAACGAAGCAAATACAAACTGGGCACCCCGTCTGCAGACAGCAGTCACGAACCAGGCCTGACAGTGTCAAGAGCATCACTCTAGCAGATGGCAGGACCACAGGAGAGAAGGCACCTATGTGGGCATCACGGATCGCTCCTGACCACCCATCAGCCAGGTCAGCCTTGAGCAGGATGACCTTGCTCAGGGCTTAATAAAGTGGGAGAATGGCTGTAAAAGAAGGATAATAACAGAACTGTACCACTTGGAGCAACTCTAGCTGATGGCACAAACTGATGCAAAAAACACAAAATGACTCAAACACAGCTTCCACTTGTTACCTGCTAAGGCAGGAGTACTGAGTGCTTCTAGACTGGGGTGTCTCTAGCTCGGAAAGGAGGACTCTCGGCTCCATGCTGTCACTCGGGTCAGCATGATAGGAACTGCCATCTTTAAGAGGCACCTCCATCCAATGAAAGATCACAGATAGAGTTTTATGGGCCAGGCCTGGAAGTGGCCCAGAATACTTCTACTCAATTCTGTTGGTTAGAATTGTCATATGGCCACACCTCACTATGTGGAGGAGGGTATGGCAATCCACCCCAGGATTTTTGCCTGGAGAATCCCATAGGGTTGCATAGTGGGGGTGATGCAGAAGAAATATCTGCTAAGTGAGCGATAGGGAGTAAATAATCCAATGTCACAGGTTTGTCCCAAGGAATACATAACATAGTGCATGAAAAGATTTAGCAAAATGCTGATGCATAGTGAGTGCTCAAAAATTCCATGCACACATTATTTGGAGATGTGAAAGAGAAATAAGATATGTTCCTCAAGGAGGAACCACTAGAGCAGAGAGATGGATACTTCCAGGAAAATAACTAAAATATTGTGAGGTTATAGGAGTATGTCCAGGGCTCAGATGTAGGACATGGTGGTTAATTCTGGGGAGGAGAGAGTGGGCCAAGGCAGAAAATCACAAAGAGGGTAAAACCTAAAGAAAAGATTGTAGAATTAAAAGAACTTTCACAGGCATTCTAAAAAATGCAATATTTTTTCACCTTTCTGACCCTTTTTTTCATTAAAAGAAAGTTGATGGCAGACGCCGGAGCCTGTGTGGAGATGTCCTGTCTACCTGGACGGTCCTCCCCTCCCACGGAAGCCCTGCCCTTCAAAGTATCAGCTCAAATATCGCCTCCTAAGGGAAACGATTCCTACCTGTTTTTCTCTGCGCGGTGATGCACAGACCAGGTCAGCCTCCACTGTTGGATGCTCTCAGCATTTGCTCCCTGCAGACTTACACTTAGCCGAGTGTGTGTGTGTGTGTGTGTGTGTGTGTGTGTGTGTGTGTGTGTACACAACATCTACTTCCCCAGAGGATAATCAGCAGGACTGCATGGCTCACCACCTGGTCCTTAACTCCATGCAAGGCATGTAGAAAGCACTCAATCACCATTTGTTGAACTAGAAGAATAAACCTTGCATTGTGTTCTCCAATGGGGCCTCAGATGTAGTTAAGCAGAGCCTCTATCTGAGGTCAGAGCTGCAGTTAAGAGGTTAGGTGAGGGCATCCCTGACGGCTCAGTGGTGAAGAATCAGCCTGACGATGCAGGAGACACAGGTTCGATCCCTGATCCGGGAAGATCCCACACGCCACGGAGCAACTGAGCCCCAGGGCCACAACTACTGAGCCGTGTGCCACAGTTACTGAAGCCTGCACGCCCTGGAGCTGCGCCCAGCAACAAGAGACGCCTCTGCAGCGAGAAGCCCGCACACCGCGAGGAAGACGAGCCCCCGCTCACAACTAGAGAAAAGCCTGTGCAGCAACAAAGACCCAGCACAGCCAAAAATAATTAACTAATTCAATTTAAAAAGAAGCTTGGTGAGCTGGTGATAAAGCTGACGTGATCTAGTAAAATCTGAAGAATCTCAGGAGACAGTAAAGTGCAATGGTGAAACAGTAGACTCATACTATCTCTGTAAATCTGTTGGAAACCTAAAATTATTCTGAAAATCAAAGTTTATTTTTCTTAAACAGCAAGCTCTAGAACCGACCATAGGGCATCGGAAATGCAGTCTTGGCCCTGCCACGGATTCAGCATCACTGAGCGTTCACTCTGCCAGTCTCTTTTATCAATTAGCGACGGTGGGAATAAAGGCTCAGACTGTACAGGGGAGTATGGAATCTGCAGTAAAGTCCTTGCACGTAGGGAGTTTTCCATAACTATTAGATATTCCTATTTTTTTCCCTCCTGCCTCTGGAGAGTTAAACAGGAGAGCCATTCCTCCTTCTGCCAGAGGGAGTCACAGCGACAAGTGCAGGTGATGGGAACAGTAAAGGGCCAAAGAGATTTAGTTCAGAGTAATCATCTCATTGCATTCTCCAGATGTTACTGTGATTTCATTTCCTTGAGAAGATTCAGAGATGTTCGCACATCAGTGCAGGGAAGTAGAGCTACTCAGGATAAAACTAGGTCGGTACTGACCGAGAAGGTCGCAGAATGCTCAGACACACTGCCACGGCATACACCCACGAAGCTGTGAAATAACTGACGTTTCAAAATGAAGACCATAGGCATTGGGAAGAGAACATGATTCACAGATGTTACATGTATATACATTTGTTTACAGACTCCGAGGTACATATATATGCACACAAGCCAGGAATAAGTCACCTGGTAATTCAAGATTAGAGGCACATACAGACTCACAAGTCTATTATATCACTTTTGTTTAAATAAAAAGTGTGTGTCGGTGTTTCATAATAAAATTTTATATTGATCAAGTGCTTTACTATATTATAGGCATTGGTAGAATGTCGCCCAATCATATTTGATTCTTTGTGACCCCATGGACTGTAACCCACCAGGCTCCTCTGTCTGTGGGATTCTCCAAGCAAGACTACTGGAGTGGGTTGCCATGCCCTTCTCCAGGGGATCTTCCCAACCCAGGGATCGAACCCAGGTCTCCTGCATTACAGGTAGATCCTTTACCATCTGAGCCACCAGGGCAGGCCCAGCCATTGGATTAAGCATTTTATATACGTTGTCTGTTTAATAAACATACTGACCTATACACTGGGTTTTAATAGCGTGCCCACTTTTACATATGAAGACAATGGACGGGCAGCAGAACGATCCACCTCGGGCGGCACCACCAGAAGGGCAAGAACAGGAGTCCCCACGCCTGGCAGCAGGGCAGCACTAGCTCACGCGAGCTGCTCTTGGTGTTGGCCATGCCAGCAGCCAGTGTATGCAAAGGAAAGACCGGGACGCAACAGTCAAGAAATAAAGTAAACATTCAGTGTTTAGGTACTAGAACCGGAACGATTCCAAAGAACAAAATCGAGCTTCATTTGCCATTGAGTATAATTATCCATTTGCCTGATCCTTGAAATATATTCTAGCCCACCAGCTCCAAGCCTGGATGGCACATACCATCTTGACTGAAAAATAAATAAATAAAAGAATTCTTCCTAGCTCATTAGAACTATTAGAACTCTGCATTCCTGAACACAGCTTATAAAAATTCCACAAAAAGAAAACAGGTTCAATAAAAGATTAAATTCTCATCAAAACAATTACAAACACTAGTCATAGCAGAGATAGGAGAAAAATAGGCAAAAAAATCCTAACGCTGTGTAACTTAATCTTCTTATTGTCACATGGAAATAGAGAAACTATGACAAACGAATCCCAGACAGAAGTTGGGATACACAGTGATTCTACAGTTTTTATGTGGGGGTTTCCCAGGTGGCTCAGTGGCAAAGAATCCATGTGCCAACGCAGGAGATGAGGTTCGATCCCTGAGCCAAGAAGATCTCAAGAAGGAAATGGCAACCCACTCCAGTATTCTTTCCTGGGAAATGCCTGGACGGAGGAGCCTGGCGGGATAGAGTCCAGGGGGTTGCAAAAGAGTCAGACACGACTTAGAGACTAATAGCTTGTATGCCCATGGGGGACCCCATATGGGGACGCTCAGAAGTTCCTGAAGAAGAAGGCGGGTTGCAGGAGCTGTGGGGTCGTGTTGCTGCGCAGGTAACGGCCATGATGCAGGTGAGCGATCAGTACCCATTACTACCCCTGGTTGCTGAGGCCAGGAAACAGAGATTTCAGGGTAGTTGAGAAAGCCAAAGCTGATAATTGTCCTAAACTCACAGATATACATAAATTGCCATATTCTAAGCAATGTTTTTAAAGTTCTCAATTCCTTTTCATAACAGATGGTAAACTTCTAGCAATTACATCCCCAAAGGTAATACTGCTTGTAAATATAAGTAGTTATGAACTTTTTTTTCCGGAAAACTCTTGGATGATATATACATAGAGAATGATTTTAAGCAGCACTGTAAGAACTAAAGAAGAGGGCGTCATGAGAGCAAAGCGATCTCCCTCAGTCAGACAGCACAGGGCATGTATTCTGACACCAATTTAAAGATGTATTTCAACTTCCTAAGGTTTCTAGATGTATTTTTAGATTTGGTGTTTAAAAAGTTCTATTTTTCAGATAGTTATCTGAAGGCAGATAGTCTGGGGTTCAAATCCTGGTTCCGTCACTTATTGGCTCTGAAACCTCAGGCAAGTTAAGTAACCTTAGGCAAGTTACTTAACCACAGTAGGTCTCAAGACTGTCATCTCTGCAATAGGGATTAGTGCAGGGGTGTGATCGTAGGCAACTTACTCAGCCTCTCATTAGATTTTGTAACTTGAGGAAAGGCTATGATTCCAAGTTAGGACATTTGTTGGAAGGATTTGCCGCCTCTTACTGAATTTCCCTGGCGGTCCTCTCATTTCGGGCATGTATTCCACAAATCCACGTGTACAGAGAGGCAAACAGTTAGACAAAAGGACTAAGGGCCTTGGAACCAAGTGTTATGTGGCTCCTGAACCCGTCTCTAACTCTCGTGATCTTCTGTGAGAAGTCAGTGACAGGGAAAGGGTTAGTCACTCAGTCTCTTCTGACTCTGCTGCCTCATGGACTGTAGCCCGCCAGGCTCCTCTGTCCATGGGATTCTCCAGGCAAGAATACTGGAGTCGGTAGCCATTCCCTTCTCCAGGGGATCTTCCTGACCCAGGGATTGAACCTGGGTCTCCGCCACTGCAGGCAGATTCTTTACCATTGGAGCCACCAGGGAAGCCTCATGAGAAGCCAGTATTCTCTTAATAAACCCAGGCTTTGTCTAAGTTAACCAGAATTAGTTTCTGTTGCTTACGGCCAGTAACCCTAACTGATAAAGATGCTTCATTCTATAACTGGGCTGAACTCTCTCAGGGAAGTTTCTCTGCCTTAAAATCAACAGTATGGCCAAGATCTGAAATTTAACCAGGGGCAGAGTGCCAGAATGTTGGCAATGTTGAGTGTGTGTTCTGTGTGCGTAGAGTAAATAAAGTTCTACAAAAGCCTCCTGGCTCTTGAGACTTCACAGAAGTCTACAGGGCAAATAAGAGGTTAGGAGCCCAGCATCTAGAATGAGGGAGATGTGGGTTTAGGCCCAAGCCCCACTGCTTCCAAGCAAGAAGGTGCCAGGGAATTTATTCCTTGGGTCCTCAGCTCCCTCACTGGCAAAAGGCACATAATCACGGATCCCACTAGCCAGGGCTATGGCAAGGAGTAAATGAGAGATGGTGCCCTTTGCCCTCAATAAATGTGGACCAACAGAGATGAAGATGATGAGGGCAATGGATACGCCTGATTCCCAGGTGGTGAGAGCTGCAGGGAGCCTGGAGAGCAGCAGGAAGAGAAGCCATCCCAAGGGAACAGGCGTTCAAACACAGTGAGACTAGCTTTGTACAAAAGCCTTAGCCTCCAAAAGAAGGCATGATCCTGAATAGAACATTCTTTGGGGCTCTTGGGTTTGTCTTCTGGCCAAGACCCTGTTGGACTCTCATCCCCAAGTCTGATGGAGAACTGAGAAAATACAAGTAAACACTGAAGATGCTTTAGGCACAGGAACTCTGTAAGACACAGGGGTGCCAGGAAACTCTGGGATCCCTCTGTCAGAGGGTGCCACAGGGGGGCCCTTCCACATAACATAGCACACCTGGGCACTGTGAGGGCCCAGTTTCTCAGTATTGCCCTCCTTGAGAAAGACATGAAAATATTAAATAAAGACAGAATCAGGAATAGCACTGCATAGCCAAGCCATCCTGGGGCCTAAGGCATCAAAAAACAGCAGCTGTGTGGACCCTATCTTCACCGAGAATTTTTGATATTCTGTTAATTGCAGATTTCTTTACATTCATCTTGATTTTTTTAAATATTCCATTAAAATATTGATGATGATGGAGTTTTGGAGGGCCCCCTTAAACGCTGAACCCAGGGCCAAGGTCTCACTTACAGCACCCCGCAGAGTACCCTGAAATATTCATCAGGGAGGGGAACCACTTACCGGTTGCGAGCTGGGCAGATGGAACCCAGGGGTAGAAAAAAGTGGGTTATTTCTGTCACCGTGTTCCCCCCACCCACCACTTGTGCTCACCGATACAGGTCGCCAACATTATGCTGGAAAGCATTTCAGAACCACTGATATCTCGGTGAAGAGCTGAAAAAGGACCTGGTCAGTTAGGTAGGTGGTCAGGACTTGGTTCTCTTTCCTGCCCACCCCCCACCGCCCTGCCACCACACACTCACAACAGGAAGTTCGTCAGCAGCTCATCAGGATCCACCTACCTCTCTTCCTTCAGCGATGGTGCATCTCCACGTGAGGACAAGCCGTGCGCAGGAATCGCGCCCGCCCTCCCGTCCTGCTCGCGCACAGAGAGGCTGAGACCAGGGCTGGCAAGGGCTAACCGGCAGCCTCAGGAGTCAGTTTCTAATGACACAGTCGAAATCATAAAAGACAGAGATGAGAACGAGAAAGTTTAGAGGGAATAATAAAAAAAATCTGTACCATGAACATTTGTAGATAGATGAGAAGAGAGGGCAATTTGAAAGAGAGGGGAGGACCAGCTCTCCGTAAACAAGGAGGAATAAGAAAGAAAGATACAGAAATGTCTTCCTTGAAAGACCATGTTAAAAGATATCAATGCACCGACAGATACATAAATCGACAGACTCCCCGATGAAATGGATAATTTGGCATGTTATAGTCTCAGGCTGCCATTTACTTGAATTCAGGGAGAGATACACAGATACAAGTTAAATTTAGTAATAAACAGAGCTCGAATTATAAAGTCAAATACTGATGCGACTTGAGGGACTGGCTACAATATCTGTTTACATACCCACAGTTGCCCTAGAGTGTTTAGGAATATTTTTATCTCCTCATTTGTTACTTCACCCTTTATTAAATTCTATAAAATGAAAAAAAAACACACACACACACAAACATCCAGAAGGGAAGGAGAAAAAAATAAAAACAAATAACTGTTTCTTGTAGAGGTCAGCATTTTCTTAAGGGAAGCTAAGCAGTTGATTTGTGATCTTGCAGGAAAACCGATTTAGGATTCGGCTTAAGGTGATTAAAAATTTTAAACTGCATGAATTTAGCATTTTTGTCAGACGTGGTTTTTTATTGTGTCAAACTCTGTGTAGGTTTTGGAGAGGAAGTATATACTTCTGTAGTAGGAAAATGATGGATTTTTTTGCTGCTTTTGCTTCAGAGAATTTCCCTGTCTGAGGAAATGACCTAGTTTATGGCTTTTCTGCATTCAGGGCATGTTACCAATGTGCACACAATGACAAAAAAGAAAAAGAAGAAAACAGAGCAACAGTGGGAAATAGCCTTTGGATTATTAAAAGAAAAATCATAAGCCGAATTTTATGTATGGAAAATGCTCCAGAGTTCTTTGACCAAACTGTGGTTTCACTCACGTCTATTTGCCTATCTTCTGTGGGCAGCTCACATTCAAACCCTAGAGGAAGTTGTCAGATGAAACGGAGCTTGCAAACTGGTGGCCTAGGGGACCAAACTGGGTTAGAGATGCAGGGTTTTTTACAATCTTGTCACACTGCAGAGAATACTGTGTGTGTGTGTGTGTGTGTGTGTGTGTGTGTGTGTGTGTATGCGTTTAGTTGCTAAGTCTTGTCCAACTGTTTTGTGACCCCGTGGACTGTAGCCCACTGGGCTCCTCTGTCCATGGGATTTCCCAGGCAAGAATATTGGAGTGGGTTGCCATTTCCATCTCCAGGGGAATGTTCCTGACCCAGGTATCAAACCTGGGTCTCCTGCATTGACAGGCAGATGCTTTACCACTGAACCACCAGGGAAGCTGCAGAAAATATTATATTTTATTTATTTAGCTGCCAACATTTAAAAATTTGGAGACTTCCTATAAAATTTCAGTTTGGGCTTCTCTTTAAAAACCTGACAATCTGATAAGATAAGGTCTGTACCCCACAGCACAACAGTTGAGCTGAGTAGTGGCTGCCGCCTCAGACAGCATGAGTGGCTCCATTTCTTCCCAGGCCCCACCACTCCCTAAGGTCTCCTGCATAGAGGCTGAGTCTCAGCAACCATTTATCATCACACTGGCACTACTGTTGCCCTTATAGTGAACTTAAGAAATAATGAGCAATATCCCTTATACCCGCACCTCTTTTAAAACTGGGGAAATTAAGCCAGATCAGGTAATTCACATGCTTCAAGAAAAAAAAAAAATTCTCAATTTCAGCTTGATTCACTTCATTAATAGGTCCCTATAAAAATAACAGCTAACACCTCTACAAAAATAACAGCTACCAACTCAATGTGTCAGGCAATTTTCTAAGCCCTTCACATATTTTAAGTGCATTTAATCTGTACATCTACTCTATGAAGTAGGTATTAATATGATCCAGTTTCACAGATGAGGAAACTGAGGCTCAAAGAGGTTGTGACTTGCTTAAAGTCCATTGCTAGGATTTGGACAGACCCTGCAGGGATCTGATGCATGCCCCCTGACACACGTATACAATACCAGCATGCAATAAGAACAGCTAGCGTATACTACCTGCCTAGTATGTTCCAAGCACCAAAAGAGGCTCTTGAAATATAGATCAATGCAGAAACTTACGGTGGGTTGCAAAAAGGCTACAAATATAATAAGATGTTTCAAAGGTTAAAAAGAGAAAACTGTTAAACTGCTACACGGAGTGCCCAGAGGAGGCTCAGAAGTAGTTTTCACTGAGGAGGTGAGGGCTGTAATGCACCTTCAAGTGTAAGAAGGCATGGATACATAGGTTTGTGGCTCGAACATGATGTCTTTGGAGGGAACAGACAGGAAAGTACAGGACACAGCCCGGGAAGTCCAGGGGCAAGACCAAGGTGAAGCTGAATGCTGTTTCTTCATATTTCTTGAAGTACCAACAAAACATCCTGCATTCTGGAGGAGACATGGATGAACAAAGCTTGACCCTGCCCTCAAGGAGTTAACACATCAGGGACTTCCCAGGTGGCACAGTGGTAAAGAATCTGCCTGGAGGCCAGGGTTCGATCCCTGGGCTGGGAAGATCCCCTGGAGAAGGAAATGGCAACACACTCCAGTACTCTTGCCTGGGAAATTCCATGGTCGGAAGAGTCTCGCTGGCTACCGTCCATGGGGCCACAAAGAGTCGGACACGACTGAGCAAATGAGCACACACACACACACACACACGCAGTCAGAATGCTAAGGGCTTGGCACACAGTAAGTGCTCAAAAACTGTATTCTTTATTATAAAGATTGTTGTTGTTGCTATGTAAAGAATAATGCTGAGTGTTTCATAAACCAGGTGAGCCGCATCACTGCGCCCTTCCCGCAGATAATCAACAATTCCAGCAGACCTCCAGGTCCTCGGGGTCTTGTGAACTGTGAAGCTAACTTGTGTGTTCTGCCTCAATTAAGAGTAGAGAAATAGCATCTTCTCCATGCTGTGATTTTAAGTAATATCAAGGTTTCATAAAACGTATTAGCGTAGGTCTAGGTGAAACAAAAATAAGATAGCACACTGGGAAATTAATTTTAAACAAATTACATGTAAAATGCAAGGATTCATAATATTGTCTCTAAAGCAGTCTAATCTTAATATCATATATTTTGCTTTATGAAGCTCCCAGTTTTAGATTAATCATATTGTTTTTTTATTTACTACTTCATATAATAATTGGCTTATCTGTGATATTAATATGTATGAATTTTTTTAGTTTGCTCCTTCAAGAAAGCATTCAGCTTGATGCTTATAATATGTTGATTTTAATATGCAATGGATGTGTTTATATGCAGATTAAATTGGATTGCATTTATACTAAACAAGAAAACCAAAATGTAGAGGGTGCTGAGACCTGAGTAACTCTCATTAAAGTATGGGAATCCATGACAGAGCTTTCAGCTCACTCCCCTCTAACAGCACAGCAGTAGATGGAAACTTGCCATTTACCTCATGATGCGCTGCGCGTTTTTACAACGATAAAGAGGTACCTGACTCTGGGTTTCTCCCATCACAGTGGTTCTTGGTGAGGGAAACGGGGAGGGTTTTGACCCCGGAAGGACATTGAGCAACATCTGGGGATAGTTTGGTTGCCACCACTGGTTGGAGGCAGGGAGGGAGGACTTACTGGCATCTAATTAATAGAGACCAGAGATGCTATTATCGGCTTCCCTGGTGGCTCAGCTGGTAAAGACTCTGCCTGCAATGCAGGAGACCCAGGTTCGATCCCTGGGTTGGGAAGATCCCCTGGAGATGGGCATGGCAACCCACTCTAATACTCTTGCCTGGAGAATCTCATGGACAGAGGAGCCTGGCAGGATACACTCCACGGGGGCACACAAAGTCGACATGACTGACTGACAAGCCGCAGCGGAGATGCTATTTAACATCCTACAATGCACAGAACAGCCTGTCAAACACAAGTATCCCTGCCAGAATGTCAAAAGTTCTGAGGTTGAGAACTCAACCCTTATTACACAAAAGTAAAATTGTTGTTTGTTTATAAGTAAAGGATCCTATATATGTACATATATATATAATGTATATACTCATTTATTCAACAGATATATATTGAATCCCTACGATGTATCAGAGAGACTCTTCTAGGAAAAGTCTTTCACAGAGATTACATAGATTGAGATAAAAGATAGGTATAAAGATAGATAATGCACGTGAATCAATGTAGCGGGTAAGCGCTATGAAGGGAGAGCGGGGAGAGCCGCACTGACACGCGTACACTGTCTCGTGCAGAGCAGACGGCGAGCAGAGGGGAGCTGCCGGCAACGCAGAGATCCCCGCTCAGCTCGGTGATGCCCTAGAGGGTGGGAGGGGGGCGGGAGGAAGCGCAGGAGGGAGGGGCTACACGCGAACAGAGCTGACTCACGCTATTGTATGGCAGAAACGAACACAACATTGTGAAGCAATTATACTTCAATAAAAAATACCGTATTTCAGATATAATACTTGAAAATACACCAAAACACGAATATCTACAGTTTGGTGTATATTCCTCCATTTTTTGTTTCCATGAGCATACGAACTCTACCAAACGTACTGTTTATTTATTCATTCACTTTTTTACAAGTGAATATACAAATACATATCCTTCTTGACAACTTTCCTTTTTCCCACTTACTTCTAAAGCCCAAATGGTCTTGCTTTGTCTCGTTTTAACTTTTGCAACAACTCACTGAAGAGGAGCAGAGAAGGGAGGAGGAAGTATTTAAATAAGTTTTATTTCCATTCCTTACCTTTTCACATCCAGTGGAAGAGCAATCAACAGAGGAGATAGACCTGAAAATCAGACCAACAAATAACACAGGGTTGCCAGGGGCAGCCCAGGGCTTCAGGACTTCTCTTTCTCGAGGGTCTGGTTCATGTCCTTCACTCATGCCTTGTCATTTTCTCCATAGATATCTTACACAATTTTTGTTCGTTTTTTCCTAGGCGTCACTGTCTTTTAGGAACACATCACCTCCCTGTTTACAACCTCCCAAAGCGTCCCTAGGGACTGCTGCTGCTACTGCTAAGTTGCTTCAGTCGTGTCCGACTCTGTGCAACCCCAGAGACTGCTGGGTAAATGCCAAACCCCTTGTTTGACACACTCAGTGCTTCTTCATTAAGGATCTTCCCAACCACACGTGCTAAAGCTGCAGCCGTTTCCACCAACGTTCCGTGTACTTTCAGACACCTTCCCTTTGGGGCCCTATCCTTTCTGTCAAGAACATCCTTTTTCTTTACTTTATCTCAGAGACGAACTTATCCTTCAGTACCAGCAAAAACAACACCTCTTAGCAAAACCTTTGATGACCCTCTAATCAGGCTGTGTGGCAGGAGCAGCTCTTGAACGATTACCCTGTGTTTTCAGCCTGGCCCCCTCACCCTTTGTTCCCTCACTGGCATTCCAAGGAACATTTTCTCCCAAACCAAAAATGAAGACCCAGAGAAGCTACAAGACTAACTCCGAGATGGAATGATTTACATGCGTGTTTCCAGCGGCAGCTTCTGTCTCTCAAGAAACAGGGCTCAGACATGGATCGAAGGAAAAGAGGAAGGGGAGGGGGCAGACGAGGGGCCCAGCTTGGAGAAGGAGTCAAAAACTTGGCTTCCTGAAGCTGCAGGGGAGGATTCATTACCAACGGGATTGTGTCTCCAGGACCTCAGAGCAGAACATGAGACCAAGTGTGAGCACGTCCCCATGTAGACAGTGCGACCCAAGGATCTGAAGTACCTATAAACCCTCTGAGCAAAGAGGGGTCTGGATATCTTGAGAAAGGGAGAGCATTTGCCAGGGAAACCCTTGGCCCCTGAGCAAAAAGTAATGAAAGAAAAACAGAAAGGTTCTTGTGTGAGTTTCCTAGCAAGGGGAGGAGAATCTCCAAAGAACGCAGGACAGTGCTCAGAGGGCCAAGAGTCAGCGTACACATCTGCTGGGGCCAGAGACCAGGACGCAGTTCACAACGCTGTCAGTCACTTCCCTGCTCACCCAACCTCAACCCCATCCCCACTCTCTGAAGAAGAGGGTCAGAAGCCCCTTTGGACAGACTCATGACTACAGAGTGAAGGAAGGAACAAGGCAACCACTTTCCTATTTACTGGATGTAGACTTCCCTGGACGGCTTGTCTAAGGGAAGGAGATCTTAATTTAAGTCAAGTTCAGAAATTGGCTTATTATATGAGGCAAATAATACCATTTGCAGCAACATGGATGGTCCTAGACATTGTCATACTGAGTGAAGTAAGCCATACCCAGAAAGACAAATATCATATGATATCACTTAGATGTGGAATATAAAGAAACAGGGGTGCAAAAGAACTTAATTGCAAGATGGAAGCAGAGTAATGGACGTAGAAAACAAACTCATGGTCACCAACGGATGGGGGGGAATAAATTGGGAAATTGGGATTGACATATACACACTGTTATTAATATAGCTAAAATAGAAAACTAATAAGAACCTGCTGTATAGCACAGGTGCATGCATGCATGCTAAGTTGCTTCAGCTGTGACTGACTCTTTACGACCCTATGGCCTGTAGCCCACTAGGCTCTTCTGTCCACGGGACTTTCCAGGCAAGAAAACCACAGCAAGTTGCCACGCCCTCCTCAAGGACAGCACGGGTAACTCTACTCAGTACTCTGAATGGCCTATATGAAAAAAGAGTCTTTCCAAAAAAAAAGAGTGGGTATATGTACATGTATAACTGAGTCATTTTGCCGTACAGCAGAAACGAACACATTGTAAAGCAACTATATTTCAATAAAAAATTTTAAAAGATAAAATTAAACAGATTCTGTTGAAGTAAAAAGAAATTCTAATTTTGGAACTAAAACTGTGTTTAGTAACCTAGAGCAACTGCAGAAGTTTCTATTAACATAAATGACCAAGAAAAATCATCTAAGAGCAGAGGAAAACCCCTCCCAGCTCAATAAAGTTTTAAGTGATAGAGGGAGATAAAATAAAATTGCTTTATGTTTACACCCCATTATTCCTAACCTGTTTAATGTTCTATTATATACATAAAGCCACTGCTTAGCATAATGTCTTACACATGGTAAATTCTCAATAAACGTCCTTGAAAGAATGAAGACATCCTTGAAAACTACCATTTCAAGATAAAAGAAAGAGAAGAGAGAGAGTATAAGAGGACAAAATCCCCATAGGTAATTTCTAGCCCACTTAAATTTAAAATGGCATTAAGATTATCATTCCATTTATTTCTGGGAACTTGAAAATTTCTCCTCTGCACCCATGCATGCGTGCTAATTCGCTTCTGTCATGTCCGACTCTTTGCAACCCTAATAACTGTAGCCCGTCAAGCTCCTCTGTCCATGGGGATTCTCCGGGCAAGAATACTGGAGTGGGTTGCCATGTCTTCCTCCAGGAGATCTTCCCGACCCAGGGATCAAATGCACATCTCTTACATCTCCTGCATTGGCAGGTGGGTTCTTTACCAGTAGTGCCACCTGAGAAGCACCCATTCCTGTTACTAAACCAGTGAACAGGTGAGGTTGATAAGAACCCAGAGATCCAGGGAAGAAAGGCCTTAGGAAATGCATCTTCTCCTTGAAGAACAGTATGATGATACTACAGAGTTTCAGAGTCTCAAGTTTTCAATAAATTATTCCATCAAAACACAAGCACCCATAAAATAAGGGCTCTGTCTACAGAAATTCCCCCAAATGGCCAAACTATTTCTCAAAACATTTATTCAAATAGTAGCCATACCTCCCAGTGGGGATTCCCTCTCTTCATTTCCTTTTTTCCTTTCGTGTTTATTGAGATATAATTGACATATCCCAGCACTGTACAAGTTTAGGGTGTAAAGCATATTGACTGATTTACAAGTATGAAATGATGACCACAGTAAGTTTAATGACTTCCATCATCTCATACAGATACAAAATGAAAGAAATAAAAATATATATATTTTTCCATATGATGAGAATTCAAGATTTACTTTCAACTTTCACATAAAACACACAGCAGTGTTAATTATACTTATCAGTGTTGAACGGCCCTCAGTTCAGTTCAGTCGTTCAGTCGTGTCCAACTCTTTGCAACCCCATGAATCGCAGCATGCCAGGCCTCCCTGTCTATCACCAACTCCTGGAGTTTACTCAAACTCATGTCCATCGAGTCAGTGATGCCACCCAGCCATCTCATCCTCTGTCGTCCCCTTCTCCTCCTGCCCCCAATCCCTCCCAGCATCAGAGTCTTTTCCAATAAGTCAACTCTTCACATCCAAAGTATTGGAGTTTCACCCTCAGTATCAGTCCCCCCAATTAACACCCAGGACTGATCTCCTTTAGGATGGACTGGTTGGATCTCCTTGCAGTCCAAGGGGCTCTCAAGAGTCTTCTCCAACACCACAGTTCAAAAGCATCAATTCTTCGGCACTCAGCCTTCTTCACAGTCCAACTCTCACATCCATATATGACCACTGGAAAAAACCATAGCTTTGAGTAGACGGACCTTTGTTGGCAAACGTCCCTAGTACTTATTTATCTTACAATTGAAAGTCGGTACTTTTCAACTGTCTTCATTCAATTCCCCCTCCCCTCAACCCTTCCTGAAAGAGAAAAGATCTCTTTTTCTGAGTTTGTTTTGATAACTATATCAGTTCCAGTTACACAACAAAGCTATTTGATACATCTATATATTTCAAAGTGAATTCCAAAATAAGTCTAGTTACAATATATCAGCACACAAAGACATTAAAACATTACATAGTTCCTGATATGCATTCCCACACCATCTCCATTTCCTTTTCTTTTTCTTGTTGGCTTGTGGGATCTTAGTTCGCTCACTAGGGATGGAACCTGTGCTGCCTGAAGTGGAAGTGGGGAGTCAACCACTCCACTGCCCGACGCATCCCTGCTTTTCTTCTTAAGGGTAGTTAGGATTTTGTCTCTAAGAACCAGTAAACAAGGAACACATCAGACAGAGAAAACAATAGTGCAGAGAAATATGGGAGCAAAGACATACTGGAGACATGTTATCTGCTTTTGTTACGACCCTCCGGAGTCAGTTCTACCTCAAGTGTCCTCCTGCCCTGTGACACTCGGGACAATGGAAGGAGACAAGCTCAGTCAAGATGCAGAGGAAAGCCTCGTGGTCTGATCAAGGCATGGAGGGGTTGGAGTTCCCGCTATAGAGACAGGCAGTGGGCCTGCCGGAGAGGCAGTGGGCCGGGCTGCTCTGTGAGGTCTCACCAGCAGAGCGGAGCAGGCGGAGTTCTGGCGGGCAGGCTACGGGGCTCAAGGTTGCAGCTCACAGCGCAGGCGCGGAGCCTCAGCACACAGCCCCGCCGCCATCTTGGATGGGGCGTCGAGCGCCGCGCCTCTGCGCACGGCCCCGGGCTGCGGGGCCGGGGCCGCCATTTTGAGCCAGGAACTCTGGTCTCAGTGGCCGGGTTCAAGGTCTCTGCGTGCAGCAGCCTGTGAGCCAGTGACACCAGAGGAAGCGCAAAGGGATGACAAAAAAGGTAAGACTTCATTACCCAGATTCTATTTTTATTTCCTGGGAATTGTGAATGGGTTTTGTCCGTGATGGTTTGGTTCAGCAGGAACATGGGTTCTGTGGAGCAGAAAGAGGCATAAACGTCGGGGCGTGAGGTCAAAATAGTGGACCAGTTCTGCCAGCGGTCCCGACATACACCCTGTAAGATGTCACCCCCTGGAAAAGGAGAATTTTCTCCCTGCATTGCCTCACTGGCTTCCTCACTTTTAATCAGATCATCGGATCTGCAGTCGACAGGTCAGGACAGAACACAAATTGTCCTCAAAGTTTTCAGGCTCTCTTTTCTCAAAATCCTGCAGTTAACAAATGTGACTTTTAAAATAGGTTTGAAAACAAACCAATTTTTCTACTAAAAGGAAAAAAGAAAGAAAGAAAACAAACCCAAAGTATTAATATATTGGTTGAAATATGTAGGAAAGGGCGTTTCTCCAGAATGGGAAGAGACTCCTTCCAGGCTGGAGAAGATGAATTTAAGCAAGAGGGAAGGGTGGTCTGTGGTGTCACAGAGGTGGGAGGCCTATACTTCACTTCATATAGCCCACTAGAGAGGCAGCAAGTGGGATGGACATTTAAACTGTGCTCTATTTAGAATCAATAACCAGCAAGGACCTACATGTAGCACAGGGAACTCTGCTCAATGTTATGTGGCAGCCTGGATGGGAGGGGAATTTGGAGGAGAATGGATACATGCTTAAGTATGGCCGAGTCCTTTAGCTGTTCACCTGAAACTGTTACAATGTTGTTAATTGGCTGTACCCCAATACAAAATGGGCTTCCCTGGCGGCTCAGTGGTAAAGAACCCACCTGCTAGGCAGGTGACGCAGGTTCAATTCCTGGGTCGGGAATATTCCCTGGAGGAGGAAATGGCAACCCTGTCCAGTATTCTTGGAAAAATCCCATGGACAAAGAAGCCTGGTGGGCTGCAGAACATGGGGTTGCAAAGAGTCAGACACAACTGAGCAACTAACACAACCACTGTAGCTCACAGAATCTCTCAAAAGTTCTGAAGGGCCTCCAAGGTGGCTCAGTGGTTAATAAATAAATAAATCTGCCAGTTAATGCAGAAGCCGCAGGAGATGCAGCTTCAATCCCTGGGTTGGGAAGATCCCTTGGAAAAGGAAATGGCAACCCATTACAGTATTCTTGCCTGGGAAATCCCACGGATAGAGGAGCTTGGTGGGCTACAGTCCATGGGGTCGCAAAGAGTCAGACATGATCAAGCTAATGAGCACACACGTACGCAGTCAGAATAGCCTAAAACTGAACTGTGAGGCTGGTCCCAAGATGACCCATCCTACAGCCAGCACTGGGCACAGACACTGTCATTTAAACCATGCTGGACATCAGACACTGATGTCAGAATAGCTTGTACCTCTACTTAGATATGAGCACTGCTTTTACTACAGTCAGATGGATCCTGTGCAGTCTTTCCTTTCACAAGCTTCTCAACAGAATCTGGAACCTGCAAGGAGGCTGGGGAAGCACTTATCTAGTGCTTTTCCCTCATCAGAAGTGGGAGGTGAGCTCAGCTTTGTAAACTTGAGGGTTCCTCAGACTTGAGAACTCAGACACTCAGCAACCAGAAACAATAACAAATCTCCAGGACAGAAGGTAATCTGCAGAAAGAACTTAGTTTAACAATTCAGCAGAATGGGAGCTCCAAGTTAACGATTAGGTTGAAATCCAGAGAATACAGTTCCATTGTGCATTTCACTTTGCAAACTAAAATTGATACCCACTCCACAATGATGATGTGAGATTTTCAAACACTAAAGTCGACAAGCTACAGGTTTTCTGTTTGTTACAACCAAATTCCCTAGTGCAGCAACAAGTGCCCAGATTCTCTCTCAATTTCCAGCTGGAGATTTTTTTTTTTCTGTTTACAGCATTAATTAAGCATCCTAGGCATTAATTTCCTCTGCTGCAAAATGGGAATAATAACACTACCTAAACTCATAGCATGATGGTCAGAATTAGTGAGCTATATGATAGTCTCAAAGTGCTGCACTCAATATGCCAGCAAATTTGGAAAACTCAGGAGTGACCAGAGGACTGGAAAAAGTCAGTTTTCATTCCAATCCCAAAGAAAGACAATGCCAAAGAATGTTCAAACTACCACACAATTACACTCTTCACACACACTAGCAACCTAATGTTCAAAATTCTCCAAGCAAGTCTTCAACAGTACATGCACTGAGAACTTCCAGATGTTCAGGCTGGATTTAGAAAAGGCAGAGGAACCAGAGATCAAATTGCCAACATCCATTGGATCATAGAAAAAGCAAGAGAGTTCCAGAAAAACATCTACTTTATTGACTACACCAAAACTTTTGACTGTGTGGATCACGACACACTGTGGAAAATTCTTCAAGAGATGGGAATAGCAGACCACCTTTCCTGCCTCCTGAGAAATCTGTATGCAGATCAAGAAGAAACAGAACCAGACATGGAACAATGGACTGGTTCCACATTAGGAAAGGAGTACATCAGGGCTGTATATTGTCACCCTGCTTATTTACCTTATATGCAGAGTACATCATGAGAAATGCCGGGCTCAGTGAAGCACAAGCTGGAATCAAGATTGCCGGGAGAAATATCAATAACCTCAGATGTGCAGATAACACCACCCTTATGGCAGAAACCTAAGAGGAACTAAAGTGCTTCTTGATGAAAGTAAAAGAGGAGAATGAAAAAGCTGGCTTAAAACTCAACATTCAAAAAACTAAGATCATGACATCTGGTCCCATCACTTCATGGCAAATAGGGAAACAATGGAAACAGTGACAGACTTTATTTTCTTGGGCTCAAAATTCACTGCAGATGGTGACTGCAGCCATGAAATTAAAAGATGCTTGCTCCTTGGAAGAAATGCTATGACCAACCTAGACAGCTTATTAAAAAGCAGAGACATTACTTTGCCAACAAAGGTCCATCTAGTCAAAGCTATGGTTTTTCCAGTACTCACATATGGATGTGAGAGTTGGACCATAAAGAAAGCTAAGCACCAAAGAATTGATGCTTTTGAACTGTGTTGGAGAAGACTCTTGAGTGTCCCTTGGACTGCAAGGAGATCCAACCAGTCTATCCTAAAGGAAATCAGTCCTGAATATTCATTGGAAGGACTGATGCTGAAGCTGAAGCTTCAATACTTTGACCATCTGATGTGAAGAACTGACTCATTTGAGAAGACCCTGATTCTGGGCACGATTGAAGGCAGGAAGAGAAGGGGACAACAGAGGATGAGATGATTGGATGGCATCACCAACTTGATGGACATGAGTTTGAGCAAGTACTGGGAGTTGGTGATGGACAGGGAAGCCTGACGTGCTACAGTCCATGGGGTCACAAAGAGTCCGACACGATTGAGGGACTGAACTGATGACAGTCTCAGTTACGGGCCCCAGTTCTTCTTCATCTCTGTATGTACACCCTTTGCCAGATCACTTTACAGTGTTTCTCAGTAAAGAAGAAGAATCCTTTATATCTGGGTTGACCTTGGACTTCCTTTGGCTGATAGAATGTGTTGGCAATGATGGCAGTTTGAGTCTGGGTTTCATGAGTCTTATGTATCCTGGTTGGCCTTCAGCCACCATCATGAGGACCTGCCTGCCTGCCAGAGGATGCAAGACATGGAGCAGAGACACATCATCTATCACCCAGTGGCCCTAACTGACACTCAGATATGGGACCAATCCAGACAAAGGCCACTTAACTGGCCACCCTCAAGCAGGAATAACAAATGCTTATGTATACGTCACTGAACTTGTATAGCAATACCTTACTGCTACAGAATGGTTAAAAGAAAAAAAATAATATTTAGCAAACAAACAAAAGGCAATGAAGCATGGAGTAAGAACTCTATAAATATTAACAAGCATACCAAAAGGAAGGCATCCTGTTAGTGCCAGCAGCTGTGTAATTTGACAGACCAAGGGCTGCTATTCCGTGTAAAATCATCATCAAGATTTTTCAGTCAAGGGCACTGTCCAAGGCATAGATATTCTTAATGTCACAGGTAGAAAATGTTGACCCTTCCCTCTGAAACACAGATCTGAGTGAAGGCTAAAAAATAAAGAACTTGCAGACCCCAGCTGTCTAGATTTGATGTCTACTAGAAGTGTATTTGGCCTTGCTGACTCAACACATAAGTAACATGTGATAAAATAGACCATTGCAGCTCAAAATCCTATTTAAGCCTCAGATCAATGGTTTAACTCTTATGTCAAGACAGGTAGACACTGCTATGTGATGGAAATGTTGTTTGGGAAAAAATGATTTTTAGTGGTAAAAACCAAGACAACCACATCTCTTTTCACTGCTTTAATGTCAAACCAGCTCTTCAAAAGGTAAATTCCAGATCCATGTGAGTAGATTGTGGTGCAAGCAGGTTGTTTTTATTCTTTATGATTTTATGTTTCATCTAGCCCCAGTCCCTTCCCTTACAAACTTGTCTCCCCAAAAAATTCACATAGTAATCACAAAATAGTTTACTTTGCAAATCTACTGAGATTGTCAAAAATCTGTTCCTTGTGCTTGAAAAGTAGGTGGTGTATAATGAAGTCAAAAATTCAGTAAATAGAGCTCAGTGGGCCTGCTTTTTTCTCCTGACTCCAGTGATTATCATAATTTGATTTTATAGTTTTCTGTCCTAAGCTACCAGCTAGAGAGCAATCTTTACTGAGTCATGAACTTTCCCATCATTAAATGTCTGCACCTATTTTCAACATATCAAAGTGTCCAATAACTACATTTTATCTTCCTTGAATAAAGTTGAACAGAGACATGGGGGAGCATACGTGTAATAAACTCTCCTTTATGCTTTAGCGAAGTGCTTGTGGTTTGGAGTTTTCAGCTTTGTCTATGACTGCTTTTTCAGGAGCATAAAGATTGTATAACACATCTTCCATAGAGACCAGGACATATGTTTACAAGGACAGAAATCTGAGTAATTTCCCACTGGTCCAAAGGGAATATTAAACTCTTCTGTCATTCTGTAGTATATTATTTATGGTTCCTCTTTTGTTGGCTTTTTTTTTTTCATTTGTAAGTTCAACTCCGTGTCCTGATAGAGGGTGATAAAATGCTCAATATGTTAAAAAATCTTATCACTAAATCAGGAACAAAACTATAAATTTTGGCCTTTGAAATCAAACTGAGTGGTGAGGATCATTTTGCTCCTGAAATATTACAGTAGTGATCAATTTGCTGTAAAACTAAGCAGTTTAGCTCAGCAATCTGTAGTTGGAAAGCAAGTTGTTCAACAGGAAAGTTTATGCCCAGCCCAAGGGATAAATTAAATTTTATGGGGAAAATATGCATTATTACATGCTTATCTGTTTAACATATTATTCTTTTCCACATCAGTATAATAAATATTTTTAATCATATATTTTATCTCACATACATATAGTGATGTGGTAATTTTATTCCTCCTGTATTGGCCCAAACATGTTCAATTAATCACAGAATAGAGAAAAGCTTTCAAATCATTTTTTTAGAATTCTGATGTGCTTAGCAAATGTACATTCCCAGCTACATGGAGTTGCCTTACAACAGGAAAATAGTTCAAATTCTATTTCCTCAAAGGGCAAGCATCAGCTGATCTATTTTATCCTTTCTCCCAATTTCAAACCCCTTCTCTTTGCATAGCAGCTCTCAGCCGAAAATACTTTGGCCTTACTTGATTCCATTCATAAGGAGTGATTTCACTTTGAAGATTTTTTGCCTCAGAGTACATGATGGTTGTAAGAAATCAAAGTTAGAGAATATGAATTCAGGGCCTGTGCATATAGAAGTAGTAAATCATGAGAGCTAACATTAGTTGAGCCTCAGTACTTGTCAGGCTGACTTGCCTTTTTCCGTGTAATTCTCGAAAAATTCTATGGGGTAGGAATGTTGCTATTCCTGCTTTAGAGATCAGAAAACTAGGCTTTGAGAGACTAGCTAAGCAGTGGCTGGAGCAGACGGGAAGAACCACTTAGGAAGCCATTGCTCTAACCCCAAGAGAGAAAACTGCAGCCTGAAACAAGATGACAGCAATGGAGGTGAAGATGAATGGGTGAATTCAGGAAATGTTTGGGAGATGGAATCAATAGGACATGATGGTTTGGTGGCTGGTGCCATTCCCAGAGAAATGCATTTGTGAATGTTTGCCAGGGAGTTCTATCTATGCATGTTCAAGAATAATTTAATACAGAAAATACCCAGGCATGTTTCTACGTTTTCTCTTCATCCCATCTATCTTGCATGTAAATGAATATACAAGGAAATGTTACCTCAAACTTCAAAGGGTAAAAAAAAAGTTGACTCTGAAGCTTATTCTAAAAGCATTAACAGATCAGTGCATCATGGTGACTCTCAGGCGGAGGTGGTGAATCTCCATGGTGTTTCAATGTCTTGTGACAGGTGTTGTCTCAGACTGTCTACTCAAGGATGTTTGTATCGCATATAGCCTTGAAAACTAGAAGTAGTGTCTTCCTCCAGGGCAGAAAACAGATTTGTTCCTTATCTGGAGAATAAAAAGGTAATGCCCCCCCTTTAAGGCAAAGTTTGGGAAGATTTGCCAATGGCCCCTGTATAATATTGGAAGTTTCTTAAACATGGGGATCCTCAGCTGCACCATAAACCTGCAGCATGTGCAAATTCTAATGAGGCCACTCCACAATACCCACATGGGACTTGCAAGCAAGGGGGACAGACACAAAGAAGCTCATGCCTCCAGCTGTGCTGCGAGTAACAAAACCTTTTGTATCTGACCCTCATCTTATGGCTTCTGCCAGCATCCATGAAACTGTGGCAGGCTAACTTCACAGCCCGCAAGCAAAGTCAAGACGTAGACCTTCCATAGATCTTGACAACAACATGAGCCATTATTTAGTGATTTTTAAAATTAATTTATTTTTGAAACTTACTAAATGAACCAATATTCCTCCCTCCTCTCCAAAGTACCTAGAACAGCCTATCAATTTACGTTGCTCAAATTCCACCCTTTTGGATTTCTACTTCCTTTTCTTAGTTTTCAGTTGGTAAAACTACATGGCACATCAGTATTATCACAATCCCGAAATATAAATTATCAGAACTATCTATACTTGGAAGTATCTTAACAACATTCTAAATAGACTGTTTCATGTAAACAAACTGGCATAAGCACTCCATCCATCAATCAGTATTTACTGAGAGTCTTCTGTGTGCCAGACATGGCACGTGTAATAGTAAGAAAGACAGACACAGTCTCTGCCCTGGAAGAGCATTGAGTCTAAATAGAAATGCAGATAATTGATCAAGCAATTACAATGAACGGGATTAAGGATCATGTTGGAGAGATGGTAGCTGCCGTCCAGGGTAGCTAACCTGTAAGTTGATATTTGACACCACTCAAATGCATAGAAATCAGCCAGGAAAAGGTGAAGAGGGTTGTGGAGCAGTGACTCAGCTTTTGGAAACAGCTTATGAAGCGTCTGTAGGAGAGCAAGGACAAGGCGCATGTACAAAACAAAAGTGGGACGGGAAAAGAGATGAGGGGAAAAACAGGCGAGGGGGGTTTATAATCATGAATAAGTATTCAGGTCTTACCCTGCAAGCAATGAGAACACAATAAAGGCTCTTAAGCGAGGAAGTGACATGATCACACGTACTTTTCTTGGGCCAAGCTGAGTAGCTTCTGGGATCGTAGTTCCTCAACCAGGAACTGAACCCAGGCCACAGCAGTGAAAGCCCTGAGTCCTAACCCCTGGGCCACCAGGGACTCCCCACATTTACATTTTAGAAAGTAGAAGTCACTCTGGCTGCTGAATTGAAAACCCATTGTGGGGGAATGACTAGAACAGGGACCTGGGCACTACTGACATTTTGGTCTAGAGAGTTTTTTGTTGGGGATGAGGGGCTGTGCTGTGCATTGTAAGATTTTATCACCATCCCTGACCTGTATCCACTGGATATCAGAAGCATCCTCTTGATCATTAAAAAAAAAAAAAAATCCCCTGGGAAGCAAAATCAGCCCATTTGAAAACCACTGGAGAGGAGGGAGGCCAGGTTGGGAAGCCATAAGCCAGGAAAGAGATGCAGGCAGCCTGGACTACAGGAATGTGGAAAGGAGATGGATGTAAGAGAAAAGCAGAGCGTCCTTTAAGTTTCCCACCCATCTGTGGATGTCCCTGAGACGGGTCTGCTGCAGTGACCTCCTGCTCCACTTGTGTAAGGAAGTGAATTTTACTACTTTACTTGCTTTTGCAAAACCTACTCTTGTGTGTGCCTGTCTCATCCCTGCTAAGTTGTATACTTTCATACATATGTATGCATACGTTAAGTTTTCGCAAGCATAATTTAGACTTTTCAAAACAGTGACATAGTAACAAAGAAAAATTGAGACATGCATGCATTTTGAATATTGATTCCAGTTTCTCACATACTACCCCTGACACTTGCCATGCTGCTTTGTTTCTATGCATTTGTTTTCTCTGCTTTCCTGTGTCTTGCCCAACTTTAAAGGAATCTGCAGGCAATTAGGCCCACCATTAACTGTAGAATGTAAACACTATTCCAGACCAACCCACCAGAAAAATCTGCTGGTTAACCAAATAGGGCCTTCATAGTCTGAGGGACAACTTAGATAACAATATTTTCATAAAATTTTCTGTGGTAGAAATGGAAATTATGTTTACATGAAGTGAACTGTGTGCTAGGAGCTTTGCAAATATTTCCTCAAATGTTAAATCTTCACAAGTGCTGCAAGGGAGCAATTATTTATCTCATTTTATATTTATAAAATCTGAGACTCAGAGAAGTAAAGGAACTTACCTAAGGCCACCCAACTAATAAGCTACAAAGCTAGAATAGAAAGGCAGTAGAGCAGGGCTCAGCAAACTTCTTCTGTAAAGGTTTTTAAGTATTTTTAGCTTTTCAAGCTATTCAGACTCTGTCACAACTACTCAGCTCTGCCTCTTTAGTTGGAAAACATACACAGGCGATATGTAAATGAATGGGCATGGCTGTGTGCCAATAAAACTTTATTTATAGACTGACATTTCAATTTCATATCATTTTCCCATGTCAAAAATATAATTTTTCTTTTTATTATTATTTTTTAATTATTGTAAAAGGTAAAATTAATCATAGTTCATGGCCAGACAGAAAAAGGCAGTAAGCCAAATTTGGCCCACAGGCCAGAATTCACCAAACTGTTGGTGGAGTGTGGGTAAGAAGACAAATTCTAGAGGCCAGCTCCATTGGTGTGAATTCCTGGTCCCGCCCACCACCCTCCCCGCCCCCCCGCCCCCCCCTTCATCTTAAATATGTCAACTCATTGAATTATTTAACCAACGTCTCTGTACATCAGCATCTCAAGTTGGTTCCCCCAAAACAGATCCTGAGACAGGTTTTGAGGGCTTATTTGGAAAGTGATCCCAGAAGCACTGGTTGGGATGTAAGAAGCAAAGACATGGAGGAGAGGGAGCCCAATATGGAAACCATCAAGGAGCAGGTCACTCCTGGGGACAGCTGGGCCAATCCTGCCAGGCCCTCCAGGAAGTAAGCCTCGGCACCAGCAGCATCCCGCCTAGCAAAGAAGGGGAGGTGAAGGATGTTGGCCCTCTGCTCCGGTGGTGGAGGGCTGCCAGGGGTAATGACAGGGCAGCACCTCTGCACCCTTGTAGATAGAGCACTCCCCGGGGACAAGAGAAGGCCCTGGGGCACAGTCCCAGAATGCCTAGGAGATAGGGGAGCGGGGTGCAGAGTACCCTATCAGTCAGCTCCATCACCTGCAAATAGGCATAATAATAAGGCCTACCTCTTGGGCATATTGAAAGGTTAAATGAATAATAATGTTAAGTGCTTTAGGTCTGAGACTAAAGGAGGTGGGTGAGGCACTTGCCTCAGGCATAGAATTTAAGGGGACGCCAAAAAACTCAGTAATCAGCATCAATCATATTTTGGTGCAACGTGTAAAAAAAGAAACCAAAGTTAAAAAAAATCTGTGATGAATATCAAAATTTTGCAAAGAAGTAAGATCACTAACAGCTCTGTGTGAATCTACACTAGATCCTGAATCAAAACACACACACACATGCATTCCCACAGGTGTGCTTTTATATACTTTTTAGAAGTTTAACTTTTTTCAGAATTAGATTTTGAAAATGATGATAGTTTTGCACCCATTCAAAGAGAAAAGTGAAATTATCAATTCTGTTTGGGGTAAAAATAAAATATTTAGACTTAAAATAATGTTATGCATTTTAATACACCTACTTGTCAATTTTTCAGTATTTTTTTCAACTTTAACATTCTGAGGGAAAAAATAACAATTAAAAAGATACATATAAGCATGCATATGGGAAAAACACATTTGCCTCAGGTTTCAATATGACTCTGTCTTTATTTAAATTTTTGATATTTTGTTCATTTGGGATTTTATATTAACTTTGCTTTTTAAAAAAATGTGTAAAATATGAGTTAACTTGATACCTGAGTTTTTTTGATGTGCCCTCTCCCCCAAATTTTGTATGCACAGTGAGTGTCTCGCTTTCCTCACTCTAGAACTGGTCCTGGTTAGTACACACTGGCATATAAGTACTTAATAAATGTTACAGCTCATCCTCAAACCCAGCTCATGCAGCACAGCTGCAAGTGTTCTTTTTTTACAACCCCTACACTGCTTCCTTGGTCTATCAGGAATAACCACATATTCACATCTTAACAGGTAACCAGTCACCACAACACATTATATCTTTTTTTTTTTATCATGGCATGTGGAAGCAAAAATGGCAGCCTTTTATTGAATGTTTCTGAGGCCTATGTGTTGATGACTACTCACGTAACCCGTTATGGAGGGGAAGTTAGCCAAGCCCAGGCAATTATGGCTGGGTAATTTGAAGGGCCCACTTTTTCTTGACAGCAAATTAATTGATGTTATAATGGGTATGTCACCCTGTCATCCATCAGCATTTATTGAGTTCTGACAGTGTGCTGGGTTACACATGAAACAGAACACACGCACACCAGAATTTCAACTTATTCCTTGCCAAGTGTGACCCATCGATAATGTGGTTTGCAAGGTAGATTTTTTAAGTAAAAGGGAACTCATGTTTCCTGTGCTCCCTGTGTCGTCTCAGCCTGCCTCTCTCCTCTGTGCCTTTCTCTCACTCTTTCTCTCACTCTTCCCTCCAGGCACCCCCCCCACCCCCGCACCCTGTATTTATCTTAGCACAACGCTTCTGGTTTGTTTTGAACATGAGTTGTAATCAGCTTCTGAAATGGAATACAGAGAATTCTGATTTGTGGGAAGAAATAGATTTGTCTGATAGATGCATTTTAATGATTTCTGTTTATTAATGACCCAGGCTTTCCAGAACACATTGAGGAACTGAAGTCGCGCTTGGCTCTGCTGCGCTTGGCCTCACAGCGTATTACTGTAAAAGCAGTGAAAAGAATCCGCAGCAGCTGCCCAACCAGCTAACCTGAGCTCCCCAGGCCTGTCAACAGAGAGAGGCTGGGGTCTGGAGGAGTGAATACACAATAGCTTTGTTGAAAATAATCCGGGGGGGGTGGGGGGGAGGAAGGTCTATGGCTCAAAAACAAAAACACAAGTAATTAAAAAAGAAACTTCATTTCCAGTTGCTGAATAAGACATTAAAGAATTGCAGGGAGAAAACCCAGTAGAAAAACAGCTATTTAATTTTTGAGTCATGGTTAGAAATTAAAATGAAAGAACACTCTGGAGTGGATTTATTACTTTGTCCTTAATTCCACATTCCCATTTTTTAAAATTTATTTATTTGTGTGTGTATGCTTGCTTTGGGCAACACATTCCAGTGTTAGATTGAGGCCTAAGTAGTGAAATTTCATCCTTAACCCCACATTTCCTTTATTCCAGCAGCTCTAGTTACAACCTAATGTTATTTTAACAGTTTTTCTTTAATTTAACGATATTTAATTTGCATTCGCTCAAGTGACATACAATAGATCATGCTATTACCATGATTTATATCAGATGAACTGGCATAAATTCAACATTATAAATTGCGCCTGTAAATGAAACTATTATTTTACAGGAATTACTGAGCAGAAAGGGTAAGGACCCTCCAGTCAACCTTAGTCAAACCCACTCTTTAGAGTTTTATATTTTATGCCCGCAATAAATGCTTTTGTGAAAGCCCATAACCCACAGAAAAGTCATTCGAAGTACATTAATTACGATAATACTATCCAAAAAGCTGCAAGGGCCTATTTTTGTGACATCATTCTCTGATTTCTTGCTGCCTTAAATTATCCCTTTGATGGCTGTGGAGATTAACAGTCATACTTTTGTCATTAAATATAAGGCATTTTAAAGCTTAATCCACCTAAGTTCTAATTGATATTGCTTTCAGTTGGCAGATAGCGACCTGATTTATAATTTAAATATGCGGCATTATATGCATCTCTTCAGTATAATGAAAAAGCAGAGTTCCTCTCATCTTTCTCGGCAATGTTAAACATCAAGGAAAAGTCGCTTTCTTTTTTCCTTTTATATCCTAAGCCTAATTGAAAACTGTTCATTGAATTTCAACATGATAGAAAAGTCTTTTTATCTCTCAATTTGTCCATTAGCGATTATAATTGAAGTATCTGCTACACAGCTGAATAGATATTGTTCTTGTTTAAATTCTGAATTTCTCTAAATCTTTCAGAAGACATCAAAAAATATATATGTATATGTATGCACACACACTCGCATATGTATGTGGCTGAGGCGATATCAGCTAACGACTTTGCTTAAATGGAACATTAGACTAGCTCACTCTCCACGTGGATAAAGCCACACAAAGAAAGAAACCATCTAATTTTGCTGGAGAATGTGTTGCATAATAATCTTACCGGCATGACCATAAGGTTTGCTAATTGCCACATCTGTTTAACAGCTGTCAGAGGCTTCCCACATGTTGTCATCAATATTACAACACAGTACATTACCAGGAATTTTATTGTTTTCAACTGTTATTTATTTGCCATAGACATTACTACAGCTAATGATGTCTGTTTATGTTATACCACTAATTGTTTTCTGTTTTTTTAGAAACCTGTATTCAATCTACTGTCTTAGTTGGGATTACGCCTTTCTTTCCTGCCCCCTATCCCGTGACCCCTGGCTTCGTGTAACCCCCCTGACAACCTCTTCATGTTAATGATGCTAATTCTTCTTCATCCACAGTCATAAATATCCTAATGGGTTTGTAGCATTGAAAAGAAAAAAAGGTTTGCAAAATGTCCTCATTTCTTACTGGGGCTGCTGATTTCTTTCAGTAAATCACTAAGCTGAACCCACGTTAGTGAGGATCACTGTACAAATACATCAGTGTTTAGGCTGCCTTTGTGGAGGAGGAGTGAGCCGTGCCGGTTTTTTGTAATTACCTTTGTATCTCACCTGGTTCCTCTCTACAGTGTTTCTTTCTTGTAAAGCACATCTATTAAGCAGAAAGCAGAGACTGACGAACTGTGGACTGAGTGAAGTGCGCATGACCTGATTTAGAATGAACTGACAGGTGTCACTGATCTCTATTATATATAGAACGTGTGAACTCCATATGATGTATTATTTATCCCTAGTAGATGCCTTTTTGTTTCATTAATAAACCTGTATATCAGAGATATACAGTACTGATGCAGTTTGAGGCAGTACAAAACGACAGAGTATTTGCCTGCCATTGCTCAATTATTTTCCTCATTTTTCCCCTGCGTCTTTGCATGAATTATTAAGACCTTGGCTGTTTATTTAAGAATCTAATTTTAGTGCATGTGTCCGGCTGAATTCTGTTTTCTCCTCTAATGAAAGGAAAATCGTGTGAGAATTTCCAATCTTGGACTCTGGTTTTAGATTTGCAGTGCACAATGCAAGTTGTAAAGGTCACTCTGCTTTTGAACCATATAGCATAGACATTTGATGAGCCCAGAAATCCATTTTGGTTACACATCACATCGTGCCAGCAAATTAAAGCAGAGTTGCTTGGTTAAGTCAAGCACAATTTGCATGTACTTAGAACTAGATTAAAAGAGCAAGGATCTGATTTGAGTGAACCCTACAGAAAATCTCTTAAGCTAAAGGAAGGTAGACGATTGGAGATAACTTCTGGAAGCTGCTGTGAGTGACCATTGTTCATCGTGATGTCTAACATTGCCTGTTCTAAGCACCACATTTGGATGTCTTTGGTTTTCATGTTTAGTAATGCAGACTCATTTATAACCAAATCATGCCACACCCTGCACAGAGATCTTTGAGAAGTCTCATTGGGAGAGTAGATAGAGATGACCTTATACATAAAGTTTGCTTTGCTTTTCTAAATCAGAACTGAAGGATAACGTTTTGTTATGGATTAAAAGTGATTGAAGATGATACATAGATGTATAGTTGGGGGATTTTCTTAATTTTTTTTTTTTTTATTAAATGACTTCTTCAGAGATAGGTCTGAGACCAAATCTCTTTAGCTTGTTTGTTCAAGATCTAGTGGAAGGAAAATGATAAGAGTTCAGTGTCCACATTGCTTTGAGAGAGCAGTAAGTGCTGCGGTGTCTGATAAGAAATTTCATGTGGTATAAATCAGGCAGTTTCTGGAAGCACCCTGTCCTGCCTCATTCAAATTTAAAATAACTAAGGAAATGCAAAAAATCACTATATGCAGGAAAACCACCTTTTTCAGAACCAGACACACTCCTTCACACTAGTGGAAGTTTTAATAAATTCACCCGTTTTTAGGGCAGCTTGGCAATAGCTTTCAAAATGTGTGATTCTGTTCCAGCTGACCCCAGTGTTCTCCTTATAGAAACATACACTGTCGACATCCTTGCACAGGGGTACAAAGTTAAATGTACAAAGGCAATCTTGAAAGTTGTTTGTAAGATTAAAGATTTTTAAAGAGAAAACTAGAAATGCTTCAAGGTTGACCAATAGAGGAATATTTGCAAAAATTTGTGCTTGATCCATTGTTTGTAACAGCAGAATATTGGAAGAAAACTAAATGATTATTATTAAATAATCAATTTGTATGAGATACCACACATTAAAAATAATAAAGATCTATAGTACTGATGGAAAGACATACTGGATGATAAGTGGAAAAAAAAAAAAGTAGCTCACAGAACACCGTATGTGATACAGCCAGCAGGCGTCTGTGCACCTGTGGGTATGAGGTGTGTCGGCCGGTTAAAGGTGTTCGCGTCCACTACCATGCGTGGATTCCCACAGGGGAAGGGCTGTGGCCTGTCTCGCTCACCAGCGTACTGCCTACATCTCCATATCCATGCCTGGCACAAAAGAGAGACTCCAAAATTACTTGTTAAATGAATAAATGAGTGCTCATATGCTAGTACAAGCAAAAAGGTGTGTGTTAAGGGATGCAAAGGGAAGGATACAAACCAAGTGCATAAAGGATGGGGTACAGGATTAGAGGAGAAAGACTAGGGAAGTTTATGTTGATCCTCTACACTGTTGGAGTATTTTTTGAATGAGTATCTTTCAAAAGGATTTATCAGAAAATTAAAAGGATTTCAAGATAGAGTAAAACTGCAAAATGGAAAGGCATGTTGTGGCTCCCATTTGCCATTTTTGTGTGAGTATAGGGTCTGTCACAAAACTCTGTAGGGTCTCTTCCATCGTGCCCCATTTTCCCCTTCCCTCAGTTTCCATTAGAAAACAGTGGGTGACGATGTGACCGGCAGGAGTTAGAAGGAATAAGTTGCTCTTCTAAAGCTCCTGTGATTGTGCTCTTGGGGAGCTGACCTCAGCGCTGTGGATTCTGACCTTGTGAAATACTCAACAGGAAAAAACCTGAACAAAGCCATCAAGGACAGCTCAATCAAGGTGTCTGACTGTCTGCAGCAGCAGTCGAGAGAGCAGGGGAATGGATGGACATGTTAAACATTAATAGAAAGTATATTAAAGGACTTCCGGTTTAAAATGGCGGGTTGAATTCTCCCGTTTATCTTCTCGCCTTCTCAAAACCTTGCTACCATGACAGTAAAGGGACTCGGGAGTTATAAACTCCACAAGGACAAAGAAAGAGAGTGGAAGAACAGACAATGACAGGAGAGAAATGTCAGCCAGATTTTGAAAGATGGCAAGTGAATGAACCAAGTGATAACTGACTGGGTTCCAGAACCTTCTCATTAACCTAGGACTCTTTGCAACCCCATGGACTATAGCCTGCCAGGCTCCTCTGTCCATAGGATTTCCCAGGCAAGAATACTGCAGTGGGTTGCTATTTCCTTCTCCAGGGGATTGTCCCAACCCAGGGATCGAATCCGCGTCTCCTGTGTCAGCTGCCGAGCCATCAGGTAGTCCTACTTGAAAATACAAATGAACATTCAAGCATCACCGTGTATTTGAGCAAAGCCTCTACGATAAAATTCAGGCATGTAAATAAACAGGGGAGAAAGGAGGAGCTCTAAGGAAATAGACTGTGTGGCATGCAAGAAAAAATCATCAAATGTTCTGAAATATCTTTAGTGGGCTGTAGCTTTCATGAATAAAGTGCATACAACAATAAATAACTTTTGGAAATTGAAGGATAGAGTGCAACAGTTAAAAATTCAAATGGTGGTTTAGAAGATGATAGTGAAAATTCTCCCAGAAAGTAGAACAAAGGGGGGGAAAAAAAAGAGAGAGAGATGATGAAGAGAAAATACTAAGAACATTAAAAGTCCACACCAAGTTACATCATCATAAAATTTCAAATCCTAAAAATTTTGCAGAGAGATTTTAAAAGTATCATCACACATCACAGTAGCCATGATGAAACCCGGAAGACAACACATGTCTTCAAAACACTAATGTGAAAGTATTTCTTTCTGGTAATTTCATAACTAGCCAAATTATTAGGAATAAAAATATTTTCAAACTTGCAGTCTCTCAAAAATTGAAATTTCTCCAGAAAAAGGGGGACTTTTTTTTCCTCCAGCTAAAGGGGGTACATCTGTCTACGAGTGAAGCCACCCAGAGGGAAAAAGAGAGGGCACGGGGCGGGGAGGTGGAACCTTGCTGCCATCCCGTGAGCCCTGGACCCAGAAGTGAGGAGAGGGTGGGCACGGGGCCTGACTGCAGCATCTGCTTCACTCTGACCAGTGCAAGCCCTATTATTAACAGAACCCTTCTCTCTCTGCCACATTCATAAGTTTTTCTGAATTGTGCCAAGCAATGTGGATCTCTCTTCTTCCTGATCATGAGTCATCCTTGTTGATAATATTAAACCAGTGAGGCACTTTATTTCTAAGGTCTTGCTTCCTTTGCCTGTAGGTTTTGTGTTTCTCTCCTGCATGTACTCCTGTCCTTCCCAAAGGGTTAGTTAAAGGTCCTCTTGGACAGAAAGGGTGAGTTCCTGGATCCACCTCCCCCTCAACAGCCAGTCGGCCACCAAGTTGACTGTTTCCCCCGCTTGCTCCTCCCACCTTCTCTCACTGAAATCCCTGCTGATCTCCGTGCTTTCAGATTCACTCCTCTAGGATCAGTCCACACAGATGCCCAGCCATTCTAGAATGCCAGTCAGATCATGACCTTTCTTCCTGTTTGAAACACTTTGACTGCTCTCGGTGGTAGTGGAGCACAGCGCAGCGTCCTTAACACGTCATGCAAGACCCGGCCCCATGTCCCACCTGAGTTCACCTGAAATCACTTGGAGCTATTTCATACCTATGACTGCAAACCCCGAACCCTTAGCCTGGTGTGCCCACCCTTTTGTCTGACACGTTCCCGTGCATCCTTCTAAAACCAGCACAGATAATTCCTGCTCTCTGAAACTTTCTATAGTCCTTTGCTCCCCAAACAGGGACTGCCGGTTGCCCCCCTAATACCTGTCCTCTATTAGAGCACTTACCATATCTTCTACAACCTCTTGTGACATGTCAGCTTCCCACGTTAGGTGATGAGTTCATTTCTGTGCCCCCAGATTGAGGCAGGCTCTGTCCTTGGTGGATAATAAATACTTGGTGATAGATCAGTGAGTTCTCTTCTAGAACCTACTTCCTAGCACATTCATGGAAATACATCTCAATAGGTGTTTAGCAAAATAAATTGAAGCTTCTTTACTCTCAGTAGGGTACATCTGTTGGCTTCATCTGTCCCACATCTATTCCTCATCATCCTGGTGCAGAATGATGAATTTTTTAGGAAACTCTCTCTCCCGTGGTCTCTGCCACCTCTCCCTTGTCTTCCCAGCTCATGAAAGCTGACTATCAAATTGTTAGCAACCTGCGAAGTCAGTTGAGATTGTGCAGGTAAGTTTGAAATCAGCCACAGTGGGAATGTTTGCACATAGAAATGTAATATATTCAGAAAGATTAAAACTAACACATCTAAAGGGATTCCATAGATGTCATTACTTAAAGTGAGTTGCTCAGACTCTTTGTGATCCCATGGCCTATACAGTCCATGGAATTTTCCAGGCCAGAATACTGGAGTGGATTGCCATGCCCTCCTCCAGGGGATCTTCCCAACCCAGGGATCAAACCCAGGTCTCCCGCATTGCAGGCAGATTCTTTACCAGCTGGGACACCAGGGAAGTCCATTATCTTAGGATGAAGCTAAAACAGGTTTGTTTGTTTGTTTTTTTCAAATTTGTCCATTTCAAGGAAAACATTCAATAAATATACCCATCAGCATTCTTGACTCCAAGCAACAGAAACCAAGGTTGGTTAACTTAGCAGAAGTTTTATTTGTTGGCAGGAAATCAGGAAGTCCCCTCAAAGACAAGAAGGCTGGAAAAATGAGCAGGAACCAAGTGATGTCAGAGGAACCACTTCAAGGTCACTCCAGAGGAATTTTAACTCTTGTTGAGACACTATTCTCCAAGTGCCATGGCCACTGCTGCTGTGGGACATTTCTGCCATTGGGCTCACAACACCGTCCCAGTGCCTTTGCCACCAACCCTCACTGAGGGAGCTGCTTCTATAGCCCAGGGTTTAAGTGCGACAAGGTACGTTCCGAGCCAAGCCAAGACACCCTGTGCCACAGGCATCGCCACGTTAATGGGGAGAGGGGAGCAGTACTTGCTGCTGCTGCTGCTGCGAAGTCGCTTCAGTCGTGGCTGACTCTGTGTGACCCCATAGACAGCAGCCCACCAGGCTCCCCCGTCCCTGGGATCCTCCAGGCAAGAACACTGGAGTGGGTTGCCATTTCCTTCTCCATTGCAGGAAAGTGAAAAGTGAAAGTGAAGTCACTCAGTGGTGTTACTCTTAGTGACCCCATCGACTGCAGCCTACCAGGTTCCTCCATCCATGGGATTTTCCAGGCAAGAGTACTGGAGTGGGGTGCCATTGCCTTCTCCTATAGGGGGTCTCAAATGTGGCTGCTCCTTGGAGCCATCCGAGGAGCTTTACAATATGCTGCTGCCTGATCCCACCCCTGAGGTTCAGACTGCATTGGTCTGGAATATACCATGGACATTCGAGCTTTTAAAGCTATCTAGGAGGTTCGATTGTGCAGTCTAGGTTGAAAAACACTAGGCTAGGCCGCCCGACTTTCATAGTGGGCAATTTTCTTCACTGAAAGGAGAATCGGCCTTATCGGAGCCTCTTGCCTACATTCTGCAATTGATTTCCTTGCTCTCCTTATATGCTCTCGTGCTAATGCTGTTTTCAGCTCTTTCAATTATGCGATTTCCTTATCTTTATACTATTGAGAATACCTTACAAGATTTCTTAAACAGTAACTAAATTTATCTGCCTGTCATTTTGTTTTCATTATCCATGATAGCAATCGCTCGCATAGCTGATGAGAACATATCAAGTGATTGGTTTTAAACAAACAAACAGAAATCCACAGAGTCAACATTTATCCCAAGGTGTATAGGATATGTGTTGCTTCGGTGGCTTTGGCGTGCTCTGCATCCGATTCAGGCGTTCACTGAATTCAGGCCCACAAAGACTTCTCCCGTGAGCCCGTGGTTGGTTGTTCTTATCTACTGCTCCCCTCTTAAAACAAAGACTGGCGTGCTGTTTTCCGGAGTGTGTTGCTGTGGCCCAAGTTTTGCTCCATAATGAAAGCAATAATTCTGAAAACATGCCGAAGGAATAAAGACGCGTGGTAATTGTCAGAAGTTCTTCATTTTGAACAGAAATTGCTCATCGTGGTTGACAGTTGATGGCTTTTAGCTGTAGAATGCCTATAAAAATAACAAGAATTTTAGCAACCTAACTTCTGTCTTGCTTTCAGGTGAGCTTATCGACAAAGGTGTGGATCCATGGAACACGTGAGGAGATCAAACTCAAAGCCGTGTTGAACTGCAGCTATGACTCTCCGTGGTTACCCACTTGGCTATCTGGGTACAGTGTTCATGCATTTCTACTTGCCACCACCTGCCCCAGAGTTAAACTCAGATGATGCAACGGGCCAGTCCTCTGTGATTCCTCTAACCCCGAATTCCCCCCTCAGAATCCCTGACGCTTTGAGTGGATGTGTGTTTATCACGGCAGGCGCCACAGGCACTGAAGGACGTCTAGCTGCATCCCTGCTCGCTCTCAGTCCACAAAGAGAGAGCACATGTCTCTCCCGGAGCTGCGCAGACCAGGACTGCTCCAGCCATTGCCAAGTGTGCCCTGGGCAGGGGCAAAATCACTGTCAGTTGAACACCACTGTTCTAATCCTTGCTGAATACCCTTGACGCCATCCCAATGGAATCAGAATCTTTGGGCACGGACCCCAGGTGCCAGCATTGGAAAAGCTACCCAGTGCTTTTAAACCGTAGCCCAGGTTGAGAGTTTCCATCCTAAGCAACTGGTCTAATATTGCCATAGAGCTTCTTAAAGTCCTTCTCAAATATTTTTATAATCGGGCCCTCCACTTAGCAACACATGAGCAACTACTATGTAGAAACAATATTAGCTATAATGTCAAGTACCGTCTCATGGAATTTGCAATTTAATGAGGTCATGAGAGTGCGAGGGAAATAAATTGTTTTTCATGTGTGAGTACGTATGGAAAAATACCTAGAAAGAAGACCTAAGAGGAACGAGAGAAATGAGTGCTGATCTGTGGAAGGAGGGCAGGGGAGTTAGTAGACAGGTGGGACCTGGGAAGCTCATCGGGGGTGAAGAGCCACACGACCTCTGAGAGGACAGGAGAGGGTAGGGCATTGTGATGTTTTGCAGAGCCTGGTATATTTTTTAATGAAGAGGGTTATGAAGACTACAGTATATGTTCAGCACTGATCTTTTTTTAAATACCAGCTTGATTATAACACACCATAAAATTCACCATTTCAAAGTGTACAATCCAGTGATTTTTAGTATATACACAGAACTATGCAATTGACACCACCATCAAATTTCAAATGTCTTCATTACCTTAAAAACAAACCCCGTACTCCTTAGTAGTCACTCTCCATTTACTGCAACCACCCCAGCCCCTGGCAACCAATGATCTACTTTCCGTCTCTATAGATTTGGCAATTCTGGACCTTCCATATCAACAGATCCATGTAATATATGGCCACTTGTGTCTAGCTACCTAGACAGCATCTGAAAACAAAGCAAAGCAAAATGAAAGGGAAAACAAAATCTTCCTCCCAAGAGGCAATTTAGCCTAGAGCCCAAGAGATAGGCTTTGGCACCAGACGAAATTTCAAATTAAATCAAGTCCTAACCCTCTAGCTGTTTGATCTCAAGCAGACAGCGTTGGTCGACCACCCAACACCCCTCTCAATGTCCAACTCTCACCATAGAGACTGGAAAGTCTAAGTAGCATTGTCCCAAGTCCTCCAGTTTCGCCAAAAAGGAGACATTGGAAAGTCTCAGATAGCTCCTAGGAAGGATATTTCCTTCCAGGATTAGAGAGAGACGTACCAGAAGAAAACATAGTGTCATTTGTCCTCCTTCCTTCCTTCGAAGGATGTGTGAAGGCAGGAATCTCGGACACATGGCTGCCATATTGTGACCATGAGGGAAAGGCTAAGAAGATCCAGAAATGCCAGCCTAGATCTGATTCTGTTGCTCCAGATCCAGTAGCAGCAACTGTCTTCTCAGTGATTAATTGTGCCTGAAAAATAAGCCCTTGTATGTCTAAGCTTCTGTTACTTGGGTTTTGGTTACTGGGAGTATCAAATTCCTGCAGCAGAAAGTTACTTCACTTCTATGCAGAAGTTCACACACTGGGGCAGAGCTCCCTCACCTGTATCTCGAGAATCCGCTACCATTTGTTGAAAATTGGTTTCCTTTTGGGAGTGTGTCTTCTTTGGGGAAGCTCATGGGATTTGCATCCTGTTCTTTTGCTAAGATATGAGCCTGTTAGTCAACCTACACTCATCAGAAACCCCTCCCTGAAATTTTATTTTTGAGATGGAAAGTTAATCAGAATTCATTCTTCCTAGTGGAAAGCACACTGACTAATGAACCTGTTCCCACCACAGGGCTGATCCTATATTTATCCATGCATACCTTCATCCATTCATTCTAAAAAATTTATTGAGCACCTAATATGTGGCTTCCCTGGTGGCTCAGCTGGTAAAGAACCTACCTGCCAATGCAAGAGATGCAAGAGACATGGGTTTGATCCCTGAATCAGAAAGATCTCCTAAAGGAGGAAATGACAACCCACTCCAGTATTCTTGCCTGGAAAATCCCATGGACAGAGAAGCCTGGCATGCTGCAGTCCCTGGGGTCTCAAAGAGTTGGATAAGACAGAGTACACACACACGCAGTTTAATAGGTGCCAATGTAAGGACATGGAATTGAAAAAAAGAGACAAATTTAAGTTGTTTATATCCTAAGTAGCTGATGAAAAGTGAAAAGTGAAGTTGCTCAGTCGTGTCCAACTCTTTGCGACCCCATGGACTGTATCCAACCAGGCTACTCCATCCATGGAATTTTCCAGGCAAGAGTACTGGAGTGGGTTGCCATTTCCTTCTCTAGGGGATCTTCCTGACCCACGGATCAAACCCGGGTCTCCCACATTGCAGGCAGATGCTATACCGTCTGAGCCACCAGGGAAGCCCCAAGTAGCTTATATCCTAGGACTATAAGCATCTGTGTCTTATATAACATCAAGTGGTGATGAGGCTATGAAGAAAAAGTAGACTGAAGGGGATAGAGTGTGAGAGAGATGGGGAAAGGTGACTTCTGTTTTAGAGGGTGATCAGACAAGGCCTCACTAAGGAAGCTATGTTTGAACAGAGAAGCTCTGGCAAAAGGTAGAGCAAGTGCGAAGGCCCTGAGGCAGGAGCCTGCTGACTATATCTGAGAAACAGGAAGGAGGAAGTCAGTGTGGCTGGAGCAGAAGGATGGAATGGAAATGTGATTGATGAGCAGGCAGGGGAAGAGGCAGGACCCAGATCAAATCGGATCAAGCCACTCACCAAAACATGAGCAAACCATTTCAACTTAATCCCTCTGGCTGCTGGATGTCGTAGCCTAAGAGGGGAAGGCAGGGAGGGCCAGCAAGGAGGTGACGGCAGTGTTTCCGGTGAGAAATGATGATGCCTAGGATCCAGTACTCTTGCCTGGAAAATCGCATGGACGGAGGAGCCTGGTGGGCTGCAGTCCATGGGGTCGTGAAGAATCAGACATGACTGAGCGACTTCACTTTCACTTTTCACTTTCCTGCATTGGAGAAGGAAATGGCAACCCACTCCAGTGTTCTCGCCTGGAGAATCCCAGGGACGGCGGAGCCTGGTGGGCTGCGGTCTATGGGGTCGCACAGAGTCAGACACGAGTGAAGAGACTTAGCAGCAGCAGCAGCAGCAGCAGGATCAAGGTTGTACCCGTGGGGTGAATGGGAAGTAATCAGATACCATGCATATTTAGAAGGTAGAGCTAACCAGGTTTACCAAACACCTGGATGTGAAGCGTGAGAAAAATGGGAGAGTCAAGGACAATTCCACCCTGATGGGCTGAGGAGCCATTTGCTGAGGGGGAGGACCACAGGAAGGACCAGATTTTTGGTAGACAGGGTGATGACAGACATTACGATGGTGGTCATTATTGTGGGCCTCTTGGGGCTTCCCCGTGGAAAGTCTAGTCCCTCCGCTTTCCCACCATTCAGAGCTCCCAGCATCCTTCCAGTAATTTGGCTGAAACTAACCAGAGTTCATTTCTATTATTTGACACCAAAACCCCTTAACTGATACAAGGGGCTCCCTTGGCCCTTGAGTGTCAGCACAGGAAACTAAACCCCATTCTGACTGTGGGAACATGTGTTCTGAGCAACAACTAACAAATTCACAAATGAACTTTCGGACGCCACCCACTTCTCAGCAGGAGGCTGACTTTTCCTCTCCCGGTGTCTCTCCTCAGAGAGACAGCTTCTGCCAGTACAAGGTGGGGAAGTGTCAAATACTATTAAAACCTGATTGCTAATTCAAATGCGATTGTGCTTGATATGCTTGTCGTGTAAAAGTGCGCAATGTAGCTTCATAAAATTGATAGAACTCCCTTTGAAGATATTTTTGTCACAGAGGCACTCAATAAAACTGTTTCCATGAGGCTCCTCTGCCTCTTCAGTATTTTGCTAGTGACACGTGAGTGAACTAGTCCAGAACCTAGCGAAGCATGTTTCCCAAAGAATGTTGGAGGAGAAGGAGGAGTGCTCAGATCCTTCCTTTTTATTTCTTGTTGTTAGGAACTTCTCTCCCAACTGCCCGACGATACGGTTCATCTGGTCACTGGGAAACCAAATCAAAGCTGTTTTGCTTCAGAATCAGACGCGATGAATAAATAACCCACAGAGGTTGCTGTCACTAACTCAAAAATAGCTAATTATAAATACCAAGTCCAAAAATTAATCTGTTCAAGGAAATGTTTCTTTTCTTCCTGCCAACGTCCAACAAGCGTTTTCAGCCTGGGACCCAAGAGAACCACAGATTCCCATTCACTAGCAAGATGGTGGAACTTGACTCCCATCTTTGTTTTTCATTTGTTTGTTTTCCCATCTAATGTTTTAAGTTGATACACTGTAGTTTCCTTCTTACTCAATTCAAAAAAAAATTTTTTTTTCCCACGTGACATGTGTGATCTTAGTTCCCAGACCAGGGATGGAACATGCACCCCCTGCAGTGGAAGCATGGATCTTAACCACTAGACCACCAGGGAAATCCTGACTCCCATACTTGGATGCAGCCAGCATGGAACAGAAGTAGGTAAGTGATTTCTTAGTGGTAAAGCTGACCAACTTTGGAGGGACACTGACTTGAGTTCACAGCTGGGTGGTCTTGGGAAAATTCTGTCATCCTGGACGCTCGGTTCCACATCTGTAAAATGGGCTGGCATACTGCTGCAGTGAGAGGTGGTACTCTTTTAAGTGTAAGTGACAGAAAATCCTATTCAAATGGGCTGAAGAAAAAGGAGATTAACTCAGATATTTGAAGATATTGAAACTAGAGCTGGCTTCTACCCCAGTCACTTTGGGGAGCTCAAAAATCTCATCAGGACCTGGTAACCCTGTGTCTTGGCTTTGCCCTCCACTGTATCAGCTTCACATTCAGGCTGACCAGTTCCAAATAGGGGCAGGATGGTGGCCAGGAGCTCCTGGCTTTTGTATTTTTCGAATGAAAACTAGAACAGCCCTCTCCAGCCATTTGAACACTGGCCCAGTGTCGTGTGTCCATCCCTAAGCCTATCCCTGACCCAGTGATGCTCTGCTCATCCGGAAACCCGCGATGGAGCCCTAAAGGCGTCGGGCCCAGTGTCGTGTGTCCATCCCTAAGCCTGTCCCTGACCCAGTGATGCTCTGCTCATCCGGAAACCCGCGATGGAGCCCTAAAGGTGTCGGGCCCAGTGTCGTGTGTCCATCCCTAAGCCTGTCCCTGACCCAGTGATGCTCTGCTCATCCGGAAACCCGCGATGGAGCCCTAAAGGTGTCGGGCCCAGTGTCGTGTGTCCATCCCTAAGCCTGTCCCTGACCCAGTGATGCTCTGCTCATCCGGAAACCCGCGATGGAGCCCTAAAGGCGTCGGTGCTGCTCAGAACACATGGGCACGTGGGGAAGACGCTGTTCCCCAGGGAAAGCGAGTGCTGCTGCCAGGACTCGGAAGAACTCGTGCCGTGAACCCGAAACCTGGTAAATGTGCATCCTAGACTCTGTCAGGGTAGATGTTTCAGATGCAGTTTATTAAAATGAAAGCTTAAAAAAGACAAGACTGGAAAACAGGAAGTGATCAGTGCACAGCAGCACACAACGTCTAGCACCAGAATCTACTTTATCAGGCCCGTCCAGAGCGTTCAATAAGAAAACACTGGTCTAACGCCGGTGTCAGTCAAGAATTACTTTGGTTCGGGGGTGATGAAGATGTTTTGAAACTAGACAGAGGTAGGAGTTGCACAACACTGTGAATGTGCTAAATTTCCCTGAAGTGAATTCACTTCAAAGTGGTTATATGGATTTCACCTCAGTATTTTAAAAGAATACTTTGGGCTGCACGTAAGAGAAAGCCCTAAGCTACTGACCTTAAAAAGTAGAGATTTCTTCATCTTAGACAACAGGAAGTCCAGAGGTTTATAGACCAGAGCTGGTCAACCAAGCCCTCAGGCCTTCCTTCTTTCTGCTTCAGCACTCTCAGCATAAGGCAGTGATCCCCGTGGTCACAAGGCGACTGCTTCTGCTCCAGGCCTCACATCTGTATTCCAGGTGAGAAGAATAAAAACGGCAGAGGGACAAAAGGGGGAAGGTCGGAAAGAAAACAAGTTTAGCAGAAAGGCTGGCTCAGTCTTCCCTACTAGAACTGCTAGTGGCCACCCCTGGCGGCGGGGCAGGTGGGAGAACAGTGCGTCTGTTTATGTGGACACCCTGAGCGCCGAGGCAGAGTCGGAGTCTGCTGACAAGGAAGAAACAAGAACAGATGTTAGAGAGACAACGAACATTGCCTTCCAGTGCCCACAATAAAGTAGGGCTTCCACAGATGTCAGTGGACACAAAAGGAGCAGGGTGTGGTGCTGAAATTCTGAAGACAAAAGACACAGTCCTCTGTGCCATCACCTCTGAAAGCTACTGATTTCTAAGTGTGAGATTAATTAGGCTTATTTTTGGTATTAAATACAAGCTGATTGAATAGGAGAGAAATGAAAAGGTAAGCGAAAGAGACCAATAATCCTCTTAGACCAATCATTTGCCTTTTTTCTTGTCTTTTCTTTTTTTCGTTTTCATTTTAATGAACTGCATGCATCTGAAACAGCTAACCTAACAGAATCTGGGATGCAAGTTTACCAGATTCCAGGTTCACTGCCTTCACGTCCCCAGCAAAGAATCACTCTAAAAGCTTGATTTTTGAATCCCGGTACCTCCGTGTGTCTTGTGTTCACGCAGGACGTTAATGTACTGAGGATGACTTTTCTTTCGAGGTACAATGAAAACATGAGAAATGGTTTTAATAAAGAGGGTTTGAGAGAGGTCTCGGGGGGGAGCAGAGGAGGGACTTGGTTTACATCTGGATACTGAAAGGGCAGCAGAGGGCTTCTCTGGGGGTCCAGTGGTGGGCAGTCCGCCTGCCAGCGCAGGTGACACTGGCTCGGCCCCTGGTCCAGGGATACCCCACGTGCCTCAGGGCAGCTCAACCCGTGCGCCACAGCTTCTGAAGCCCACGCACCTGGAGCCCATGCTCTGCGACAAGAGAAGCCCCTGCAACGAGAAGCCCGCACATGGCAAGGAGGAGCAGCTCCCTCCCCGCCCCCCGCGCCCACCGCAACCAGAGAAAGCCCGCAGCAGCGAAGACCCAGTGCCACCGAAGAAAAAGACAGCAGAGAACACACGCAGAACCCATCACTGCTCTCATCGTGGAGTCCGTGTCGCTGGATTGTCAATGTTTAGCTAACTATAAAAGACACTTGCTGTTGTATGACTAAATGTCATTTACATACCGTAAGCATTACACTCTGTTTGAACAGAAACTTCATTTTCTAATATGTTTCAGTTTTTTTCCTCGTGAAAAATAATTATTGTGCATTTTTGAAAGTCCAATAATAGCAACTGAAGATGCCCTCCCAGCCCCAACCCACAGGGAATAATCCTGATCAAACATCCATCTCAGGCCCATTTTTATACCTATTTCCACCAACATACACGCATTTTTTAAAAACAGAAATGGAATCCTACGGTGCTACTGGGCCAGGAACGTTTATTCTCTTGTCTCGCGTTTCCCTGGAGAGAGACTGCGAGCACGTGACACGCGTGCTCCCGCCCCCAGAGAAGTGAGTTACTTGATTGACGGGCGATAGCCATTGGTCCACAAGGCTCAGGTGGGAGGGCTAACAGTAAAAAGCTAATTTAGAACCTGCTGCTTGGAAAATCCCATGGATGGAGGAGCCTGGTAGCTTGCAGTCCATGGGGTCACGAAGAGTCCGACACGACTGAGGGACTTCACGTTCACTTTTCACTTTCATGCATTGGAGAAGGAAATTGCAACCCACTCCATTGTTCTTCCCTGGAGAATCCCAGGGACGGCGGAGCCTGGTGGGCTGCCGTCTATGGGGTCGCACAGAGTTGGACACGACTGAAGTGACTTAGCAGCAGCAGCAGCCTTTCTTCTCTATCCCAGAACCATGTAACCTGAGGCAGCAACCTTTGACAAGTATAACTTTTCCCTGGGTAAACTGTGCCCAGATGGACATACTGCTCAAAACATCCTTAAAAAAAAAAAAAATTTTTTTTTTCATCAGAAGTAAAGTTGACATTTTTATATCTCCATCTATCTGAAAGTCCTCTGGACTCATCTAATTATTTTCCTAAGTAAACTCCTAGACATGAAACTGCTGGATCAAGACACATGGACATATAAAGTTAGTTAGCTAGTTATCGCTAACTTCCTTCTGGAAGGATCTCTGGAATATGATTGAACCACAAATGTCTTATTTTCACATCTTTATCAGCGCTGAACGTTTTAAAAAATCTTTCCCATTTCTCTGAAATAAAAATAATGTGTGATTTTACTTGCAGTTCTGCTATTACTGAGACTACATGATTTTTCATGTGCTTAATACATTCTTTTTGAATTGTCTGAGAAATTAAGTTTTATTATTATAAAGCCAATGTCCTAATAAACCCTTGTTCAATGTTAAAGTGTTAGTCATTCAGTCGTGTCTGACTCTTTGCAACCCCTTGGACTGTAGCCCACCAGGCTCCTCTGTCCATGGGATTCCCAGGCAAGAATACTGCAGTGGGTAGCCATTTCCTTCTCCAGGGGATCTTCCTGACCCAGGGATGGAACCCAGGTCATTGCAGGTGGGTTCCTCACCATCTGAGCCACCGTGTGAACTCACATCACAAGGGCCTCACGCAGCCTCCTCTCTCACCACTCCTCAAAAGCAGCCATCCCAAGGTCAGGACTCGGAGTTGCAACAGAAACCATCTCTGGCTGTCTTGAGTGGAAAAGGATAGTTTATAGTGAGAGAATGTCCATGAGGGACTGAGAAGCGGGCTGGAGGCAGCCCAGCCAGGAAGCTCGCCTGCGGCCATGCAGACCTGCTCGGGGACAGACGTGCCCTGCAGCCTCAGGCCCCTGAAGCCGGCCCCCTTGCTTGGCCCTGCGGTGGGCTCTGGACAGCGCCCGAACGCCTCTGCAGCTGCTGCCTCCAGAACCTGGACGGGGCTCCCCTCCACTCACGGGAGTGCACTCCGCGGGGCGCCTGCAGGAATCTCAGGGTCCGCAGTGGGTGTCTGAGTTTTGCTGTATGAGAGCTGCCAGGGAGGCTGGGACGGTGAGCCTTCTAATGACAGACAGTGGGCGCTCACGTGTGGCGAATCTCCCATGCCTGGGGAGGAAGCAAAAAGGGCTTGTGCTGCCGAAGAAATAGCAAGGGCCCAGCAGAGTCCTGGAGGACCAGATCTGTGTGTTGCAGTGCCTGGGACCTTCAGAAGCTCCATCCAAGTCAGGCAGCCCAGAGTCCCTGCCCGACCCCAGTATACCTGTTATCCCACTGTCCCTCCCTCTAGGGTGCGCCCTCTTTCTTCGGCCCGTCAAAGCCCTGCTGATCCAGGCTGCACTCCAATAAAAATTATGCTTAAAATATATCGCAAGATCTGAAGTTTCAAACAGTCTCTAAAAAAAAAACAAAAAACAACTTGTCCTCTGCTTCTTTGTTGCTACATTTAGAAGACACTTGGAGTGAGAGACATTCTTCTAAGAAAGAGAACTTTCTTCAGGATGGAAGACAGATCCCCTAAAACACACACCCTAAAACAGAGATTCCTGTCTTCCTAATACTTATATTATTTTTTAAGTTCGCTTAATGAACAAATAGAAACTTCTTCCTTGACCTGGAAAGCCTGGAATCCGCCTGGCTATCCCTTAGCACCATTCTGGCACGAGAATGTCGGAGCTCTGGGCAGAAAAATCACCTCACAGTGTTGATTGACATCTCAACAAGCGTAGAAAGATGTAGCGTGTTTTGATAGGTACATCGCACATTTTTTACTTTCTCTTCAGTACACCGGATGGTGCCTTCTAGAAATGGTGATCAGACACTTGTATATCCCAGACTGAGCTTGAGGAAGGAGGATATTGTTCCGTAGCGTTACAATTGCATCATCTCCTTGTAACAGGCAATCGGGCCCTTCCCAGATGCCCTCAGGATAGTAGGAGGGGCCTCTGCATCTGCTCTTGCCGGCTGAGCCAGGCTCACTAAGGACACCCACAGTTGAGAAGAGCAGACCCCGCATTACAAAGTACGCATTGGGGAAAAATACTCAAATATGTCAGAATTAGCGCAGTGGTTGTCTTCGGGAGATCAAGTTAGCGGGATTTCCTCAGGTGCTTTGTGTTTTCCCAATTGTCTACTAGGTGCATGCATTTCATTTTCCCACAGTAGCTCATCTGCTCCAACCCCTCGCCTCTCTCCTCTTCATCTTCAGGGGGGAAGGCCAGCCCATCTTTCAAGACCCGCGCCGCCTCCTTCAGGAGTCCCCACAGCTGGGTGATCTCTCAAGTCAGTCTCTCTCTCTCCCCGGCTCCCCTGTCTCTCACTCTCCTCGATGGGATTAGGTTTGGCTATGTTCTCAGTTAACCCTGCCTGCCACTGCTGCCCTCTGTGAGCACCAACTCTGTTTGTTTATTTTTTCCAGCCATGACTGGCACAGTAGCTTACATGGATCAAGTACTCAACAAGTATTCAGAGTTGAATTCTCACTTTTTTCTTTAACAAAGGTTTACCTTATCAGATTAATGGTCTCAAATGACACTTCTCTCTGAGAAATCGAACCAGGTGGGGCACAGCCATATCCTTGAAGAACCAGAGCCTGAGATTTTTCACAAAATCCACACATGGAAGCTCAGAGGCTTTGCCACATTCTCACAAGCTTCAGGTGATCCTGGAAGCCCCCATACTCCACCCCCACCCCCGTCGGAGATCCACTCAACATACCCACCAACACAGGCACCAGAGACACACACCAAGACATCTCGTGCAGGGTAGTGTGAACTACTCTAAAAACTGGATTCAGCCTTAATCTCTGAATATAAGTGAAAGAACGTCCACAGAGACTGTGGAATATTCTCCAGTGGTTATAAAGACAATGTTAGTTAAGCCTACACATAGTGAAGTAAAAAGATCACCAAAACACGTTGTTAACTAGAAAAAGCAGTACATCAATACATAGGCTAAAATTCCATAAAAGTAGTAAAAACTAAAAGCTTATTTTTAAATGACAGATACATACAGGAGATATCTGTAGTCTATGCATGGGTATGTGAACAGTGATTATTTCTGGGGAAGGAAGAGAATTTTCAGGAAGGGATAAAAAGGGATGGCAGCATATACCTCTATGTTAAAAATTATGTCCTGAAATGATTATTGTTTGCATTTTTATGAAAATGTATTCTCCTACATTATATGTGCGATTATAAAAATAAAAAAGAATTGTAATTTTAGGACAAGTTAGAATTCCCAAACACGTTTAGATGAAGTCTTCTGTAGAACACCATGGGAATCAATTTATAAAACTTTAAATAACTACGTTTTGCTTGTCTGCGTTATGTCAGTCTCATAGTAAGTTATAGCCTTAATTTGCAGCAGTTAAAACTGTAATGCAGTGAAACAACTTAAATTGAGAAACTTTTATTGATTATTTTACTTTTCTGAATATTGGGGCGGGGGGAGTGAGTCGTAATTTATTTTTAAACGTGTGGTTTCAGAATCACCAGAATCTCATACAGTTTGCTTTGAGAAGCCCAAATCTAAGGAGAAAGGGAAAGAATCTAGAAAAAAAGTAGGCCATGATTATCAGGGAGCTAAGACAATACAAGCTGAACAGACTGAAATCTTGAAAAACAAATTAAAAGAATATCCTGGAAAACTGGCTTAGATAACAAAAATCACTCTGGAAAAAAAACAGCAGAATCACCCACCTAGACCACACTGCTGCTCTGTCTTTTCACAAAGGATCCAAGCAGACAGTATTAATATTTACAATAAATTTTCTTTGTGCAGTAACATATATAGAGAAACAATAGTCAAAAGACCTGTGGGATTGCAATAATTTAAACTTATACCTTTGCTTCTATTGCAGCATAATACCATGGGGATTCTATACATATTGAAAGACTCAGGATCGTGTTATACTTCTTAAAGTAGAATTTCACACACATAAGCTGAAAATAAAACAATGTCTTGGAGAAAATTTCATAACATGCTCAACAAGAATTGTATCAGAATTCATAGCCCCATAGTCATTTTTTCAAATTATTTTTACAAGAAAAACGTTAAATATGCAACTAAAGAGCGCCCTCTAGTGGGAGATGGTGTTTGTACAAAAACTCAGAATTTGACCTATTTCCAGAAAATACTGCATCTCAGATTTGCTGTGGATAAAACAGACTATCCTTAGAATATATTGCTTCAAATCACAAAATTCTTTTTGAAATCACTGCATTTCACAATTCTTCTCTCCAACTATTAAATGAAATTGGCTATTCTTTAAAATATATTGTTTTTCTTTGAAAGCATATCAAGACTTAAAACCATCATTTTTTCCTATTAAAACACCTTCCTTTGTTTAGAAATCCTTGAGCCTTGCAAGCGTGATTCCAAGTGAGTATACAATGAGGACATGTTTGCCTCTCTTTGAAACATGTCTCCTTTGGCCTTCAGCGCAAATCTGCTGATGCTGTCCTATGGCCTGATGCAGACAATGATAACAACCAAATTAAAATCCCTCTTTAGGCAGAATTGAAAGGTGCTGAGGAAGCCTGCCACGGCACATTTCAGCAACGTGCCTGAACCGGCCATCTTTATACAACCATTTATCCTAGTTTTTCCCTACCAGGTACACACACGTGAATGCGGAAAAGAGCTTAAGCCCTCAAATGCCGAGAAGGTTGAACATATGACCCAAAAGATCAGAAACAGGAGTTTCACCAAAAAAAAAACCCTCAAGGAAACGCAGGAACACTGACCTTGAATCTGGACAGCATTTAGTTTATTTTACTCAGTATCGCACCCTTGCGATTTTTACCAGATTAATGTTCCATCTGTACAGCTCTTACCTGTTTAACTTATTTAAAGACCAAGATCACATACCATAAATAGAAACTAACCACAAAAAGAAAAGAGTAGTATATTACATTCTAGAAACTGGGTTTTCTATTGGGGTTTGCTTCCTTCTTAGTGAAAAAGAGGAGATTGCAGGATAAGTGTTTAGGACAAAGAAACACGCAAGTAGACTCTCATCCATGTTTCTGGAAGGACTGAACAAATCAGGATTCAGTGTTACTGAAGCTGTGTCCATGTAGCACCAAAATCATCTCTCATCCTGGCAGCAGTCCATGTCCACATTTTTAGGAGGCATTCTTCAAACTCTCGCTTCTCACATGATCACAGAAAATAAAACTCAAGAAGGGAAAGTGCCTTGCCCAAGGCTGTTGGAGCGGGCCTGGCTGGGGCCCGCCCACAATCCCTCAGGCGTTTCCACCGCAGTGCTCTCTAGGGCAGCTTCCCGCTGCTAGCATCCCGTCTCTCTGCCTGGGGGCTCCTACGGGGTGCGGGGTGGGGGGGTGGCAGCCCACTCTGCTCATGCACTCAGGGCTGAACCAGGAGTCCTGGAGAATTAACATCCCAGGGGCAGTTCTCAACCAGTGACCAACAGGAACCGGTATATAAATACCCCAGCTCCCTCTCCCTCCTGTCCAGCAGGCATGCAGTCCGCTCTAGCTCCTAGGGTTCCCACGAGGGATGAGGCTCATGTTACTCACAGAACTAACCTATTTTATCTTGTTGCTTAGTCGCTTAGCCATGACCATCTCTTTAGCAACCTCATAGACTGTAGCCCACCAGATTCCTCTGTCCATGGGATTTCCCAGGCAAGAATACTGGAGTGGGTTGTCATTTCCTTCTCCAGGATATCTTCCCGACCCAGGAATGAAACCCACGTCTCCTGCATTGGTAGGCAGGTTCTTTACCACTGAGCCACCAGGGAAGTCAGCTTGCTTGACAGCGCATCTTTCATTGGCTGTTCTCAATCCTAGTCTCACTGCCCCGTTCCTTTATGGATGTTTCTTGGGGTCACTCCCCAGATAATCTACTTGCACTTGGATCTGTATCTCAGGGTGTGCTACGGTTCAGTTCAGTTCAGTCGCTCAGTCGTGTCCGACTCTTTACGACCCCATGAATCGCAGCATGCCAGGCCTCCCTGTCCATCACCAACTCCCGGAGTTCACTCAGACTCACGTCCATCGAGTCAGTGATGCCATCCAGCCATCTCATCCTCTGTCGTCCCCTTCTCCTCCTGCCCCCAATCCCTCCCAGCATCAGGGTCTTTTCCAATGAGTCAACTCTTCACATGAGGTGGCCAAAGTACTGGAGTTTCAGCTTTAGCATCATTCCTTCCAAAGAAATCCCAGGGCTGATCTCCTTTAGAATGGACTGGTTGGATCTCCTTGTAGTCCAAGGGACTCTCAAGAGTCTTCTCCAACACCACAGTTCAAAAGCATCAATTCTTTGGCGCTCAGCTTTCTTCACAGTCCAACTCTCACATCCATACATGACCACTGGAAAAACTCAAGTTAAGACAGTTAAGTAGGAAATGAGCAATAGAATCCATTTCTTAAGCCCACTTTTCCACTTCTTTTAGGATGGTGTTATTTGTCTCCTCTTTGCCATTGCTTCCTTGTCCCAAAGTCTTTGGACTGAGCCAAATCTAAACTATGGTGCCTTTCAGTTACAAGTGTGCCGGCCAGAAGGTGCCAGGGCTGAGGAGTTCCCCAGAAGGTGGAACTTGCGGCACAAAGTCCTGGGCAAACCAGGACCCGTTGCTCACCCTAGTCAGCCACCACTTTTCCCTTGTGAAGGGGCTACAGTTCGGGATCCAGAAAGCCTGGCCTCCTATGTGTAACACGTAGGCACAATCCGTAAGACACAGCTCTAGTAATGCAGCGCCTGGAGTTCCCCAGGTTATTACAGACAGTAAGTCCGCTGCGTACAAGCCTTCCAGCTGCCAACTTTAAAAGATGCACACACGCTCACGTGTCCAGTCACATAAGTCAGTCCACGTGTCTGGCGCGCATTGTCACGTGTTGCGTCCTCTACGAGTTGTTGTGCTTCCGTGTGGTGCTGGTGGTGAAGAGCCCCTCTGCCAGGGCAGGAGCCATGAGAGACAGGGGTTCGATGCCCGGTCGGGAAGATCCCCTGCAGGCGGGCACAGCAGCCCACTCCAGTATTCTTACCTGGAGAATCCCATGACCTAGGAGTCCGTGGGGTCTCAAAGAGTCAGACGTGACTGAAGCGACGTAGCACACACAGCACACGCATAGCGTTTGCCATTCCCTTTATTTCCTTCCCTTTATTCCTTCCCTTTATTCTGCTCCCAGGATGTCCAGAAGTCAGTGTTAAAGCACAGGTGATGTAGCTGGTACTACTGTGCTTTTCAAGGCGTATGTGTTAGTCACCCAGTCACGTCTGACTCTTTGCAACCCCATGGATTGTCGGCCACCAGGCTCCTCTGTCCATGGGATTCTAGGCACGAATACTGGAGTGGGTTACCATTCTCTTCTCCAGGGGCTCTTCTCTACCCGGGGATCGAACCCAGGTCTCCCACCTTGCAGGCAGATTCTTAACCATCTGAGCCACGAGGGAAGCTGTTCTATAAGATTAAAAATAGTTTCTTTATTCTTTGCGTTTGTTTTCTGTGTGCTGTTGTGTGGGAAGTGTTACAAACCTATCACATACAGTACTGCATAGCAGATTGGGTTAGTTGGGTACCTGGGCTAACTGTGTCGGATTTGAGAACAAATTGAACTTAGGAGCCCACTCTTGGACCAGAACTCAATCATATGTAGGGGACTTGCTACATTCAAGTGACATAAAAGATGACTTTGCACTCTGCTAGGTATACATTTATCTTCTTGTGTATTAGGAAAAATTTAGCACAGCAAATGTGTATTTTAGAGACATTCATGTCAAAGAGGATACTCAGATAGTCATTTAGATGTACTTTTCTAAATGAGCTCATTAAATAAAAACAAATTATGGTACACATTTTACACACTCCTGGCAAAAAGTCTTGTAGAAGTTTGTTAGCTATACAGATAATACTAGAAATCATATATTTATACATTTTTAAGTAAATTAAATTCACTCTTTTAATTTGTTAAGTAGATATCTCTTCAACTGTCCTTCAGTAGTCATTCCTCTTAACCTATTAAAAATAAAGGTTTCTATTTGACAGAATCTCAGACAAATGAAGCCAGCAGTCTCTATCAGGTGGCAGAAAGATTCGGTTCCTGAGTAACCGCTGGGTGCCAGTCGTTGGACAATTAGAAAATACATACTGAGCACTCACTCTTGTGCCACTCGGTCCTTCATCTAATAGAGAGGGAGGCAGACACAACCCCGGCCTTGGGGAGCTGACAGTCAAGAGGGTGAGACAGACATTAACTGAATACTTACGCAAATAAGCACGCAGTTATCGTAACTGAGGTAAACAAAAATAACGTTCAGCAAGCTGTGCTCAGAGGCACAAGGGAAAATGTATCTTTATTTTCTGTAACAAACCCTGGAGTTAGTGGGGTGGGCGGATGAGAAGACGCGCAGAAATAAAAATCAAAGCTTGCTTTTTAAGGTATCTCTGTCTCTTCTGGTTTAAATGCAGCCTCTTTGGGTTCGAAATAGTGTCTTTCAGGTGAACCTCAAAGACGTGTCTCTGAAGTAGAGATCCACGCTGTGGGAACGAACGATAGCTCTGTCACGCCCTCACTGTGAGATCTGGGGCGAGTCATTCAGGCCCCTGAACCCCAGCTCCCAGCCTGTGAACTGGGGGTGGGGATGGCGATGCCCGCTCCTCACTCCAGCGGGGCGGTGAGAGGTATATTCTCTTTCCCTCAGAGTTCTTCAGTGGCAACAAAAACCGATAGGCCACTGTTGTTCGGACAGCAAAAGCAAAAAGGAAATGCACTTGGAAGGAGATCTGGGAGTCTCCAGAATTTATGGGGAGGCTACAGAACCGGGCGTGAACAAAGGTTCTGCTCAAGCAGAACCACAGACAGGGCTCACTGCCTTTGGACACTCTTTCGGTCTCTGAGTCGCTTCACTCACAATCCAAAGTCCAGGGTTAAGAGAGTCTGATTTACTGAGCTTAGTTCACTTGCCCACCCTTGCCTGCCCTGGAATAATAAGAAGTTTCTACCTCTTTGGCCTCTATAGTGGGAAGTGTGAAGGCTTTGATTAACCATGCTCATGAGGGAAAGATAATTTCTAAAACTGAAAACAGGATCCTGTCGAAAGAGGGGGAAAGTACTGGGAAAGTACATGAAAGGTCACCGAAATGTAAAGTGGTGGTTATTCCATTTTTCTTAGCTTTAGTGGAAGCCTTGTCTACGCATTTGTGGCAGAGGGCGATGGGGAGGGAGCATCTGCTCCCCCAAGGGCTTCTTCACACTCTTGTTCCCAGCGTTACAGCAAAAATACAGACACTTAATGGCAAACCTAGGCACCAAGCTTTGATTTATACTAAATCCAAATTCTTCTCCCAAAAGCATCAACCATAAATAGCAAAAAGATAAATAAGAGTATGTGACATGTGAGGAAATCCATGGGCTTTGTGATTTGTGTATGAAATTACTGATGATAAAAACATGATCAGATTATCATGCATTTTCAAGGCGAAAATAGTAGGTCACGGGGTAGGATAAATGTGAGGCATGACCATTCAGTTGGGAAAGAAATCTTTTTTAAGTTCAAAATAGAGTGAATCATGACCAGACAGTCCAAGAACATAAATTTTACCATCATCATTTACAAAATATTACTATTGAAACTAGGCCATTACGCAAAAAATACAGGTAGTTCCTCAAGAGAAAATACTTCAAACATTAATGTAAATAATAATGTTTTAAAGTTTAAAAAATATAACCATGAATGCAAGAGTTATAGACATAATATTTGACTCTTTTTGTTTAAATGCTGTTCCAAGAAAAAATGTCTTCTCTTGGGCACATACATAAAGGTTAAGAAACATTAGCAGATCATCTGTATATACTAGTTTTGTTTTTCTACCATAAAACAAGGAAAAAATGCAGCACAAATTAAAAAATTTTAATGCTTCATCCGAATGATATGTTAAAATATCCCAGAAAGAAATTTTTTTTTAAATTTTATTTCTTGGCCACACCATTAGGCATGTGAGATCTTAGTTCCCCCACCAGAGATGGAACCCACACCCCTGCCTTAGAAGCTTGGCGTCTTAACCACTGAACCACCAGGGAAGTCCCAGAAATTTTTTTAAATAAGCAATAAAGTTAATACAGAAGTTCTCCTACTTCGTGAATGTATTGAAGAAGGAAGAAGAGGGAAGGGAAAACGAAGAAAAAAAGAAAGTGAAAAAGAACGCAAATTTATAATGCTAAAAGAACAACTGTACAGCTCAGAAAATTCGTATTTGGTTACACCGTAAATGCAACACTAGAACCAAACTGCAGTAAGTCACCTCAGAATTTTGTGTTAATGTTTGATTGACAGCATTGAGTGATCCATTTAACAAACACCAGTTGAATTTCGAGATGATTCAACACTGCATGAAGCAAAACTGTAAGAGGGACTTACTATTTAAATTATATGTTATGTTACTATCAACATAATTGTATCCCACATGTGACTAAATTTTGCCTACACGGTTAGAAAATAACAGATAACAAAAGCTTTTAAGAAATACACATTTGTGTAAGTTCCATTTTCTATTATCTGTTGATACTGTATCTCACGTTCTAATACAGTGGTTGTTTTGAAAACACAAATTATACAGAAACTCACTATTCTCCCCCCCCAATTTTACCCATCATTCAAATTCCAAGGCAGAGAAATTTTTCGTCTAAATGAATTGTAGGACTTCCTTCTCCTTCTGTTAATTTTTTAAGGCATTAGGCACCTAACAAAAGAAAAATACATTCTATGCATTTTACAGTTGTTTGCAAATATCATGCTAGTGGAAGAAGCCATACGGTACTGTTTTTAAGTCTGTATCAATACACATCAGCCAGTGTAAAAACCGCAGTGCTTTATCTATAAAGCTTTGACTGAAGGAACTGGCATAAGATTTGTTGAGTAAAATCTCCACAAAGAATATTACTCTGGATAAGATTTGGTGTGTATGAGTTAATCAATTTTTTGTCGGGCTGGCCCTTAGGATTACTCTTCTGCGTGAATTTTGGTTCTGTTTTCTCTCTGTTCTCCCCTCATGGAGTTGAACCTGGAAATAGCATCACTCTTGAGCTCGTTAGTTTGATAAACTGGCCTAAGTGTAAGCGACAATGGGCACCTCCAACACAGAAGCTTTTATGGGTCTCCAGGGGATTCTGGAAAACACCAGGAAGTGTTTAGGTACTGAATCACAGCCAAGTATTCTGAATCTTTCATTTTTTTTTCCTATGAGGATGTCAGCATTAAAATATAGAACCTGCTTTTCCCACTTGGTTTCTATTACTTGTAAAGCATTCAAGAGCTCATAGGCTAGAATTACTTCCTTCCCAGACAAGAGAACAGGCAAAAATTTGAAAATGCGTTAACACTTCCTTTGCTGGTCTTCTTTAACATTTTTGAGACAATGATATAATAAAAATGACTAAATACTAAACCTGAGCATTGAGCTTCTAAATCCATCATATTTTTATCATATTTATCCATGCAGTGTTCTCATCTTTGGTGGTTTAGATAATGCATGTTGAAATAAATTTCACACAATAACTAGTGTGTTTTCGGATATGACGCATCCATCATCCAAATAACCAGGCAATTATGACATACAAACCTTTGGGATAAATGATTTGTTTTAAAGGTTGTTTAGGTTACAGGTAAAAATTAAGCTTTACTACAAAGGCAGGAAGAAATAAGATAAAATTAAGGTTTGTAAATAAGAATTTAAAACTGAAATTTGGGTAGAAATGACTTGTTGTTTTTTCTAATTAAGCACACGTATTATTTATGTTAGAATACCTCAGACACCCCTTGGGGGGGTGGGGGCGGGAAACAAGAGATAACTGTATTTCCTCAAATCTTAGCTTATCTATCTTTGCTTACTGACTGCTTTAGCATTTTTAAAAAATCATCCCAACAACTGAACATTGAGATATTTATCTACAATCAAACAAGCAAAAATACAGGTACGAAGATGCTGAATGCACCAGAATGTAATATTAACAAGCTGGAGACAAGTGTCCATCAATAGGGAATGACTAATAAATATTGATTAGAGTCATATAATTGGGATATAGAATGCTTTGCAGACATTTTGAAAAATTGAGGAGATCTGTGTACACCAGCGTGGAAGTTTATGCATGACTTAGTGTCGAAGGCAAAAAGTGTTCTACATTCAATAAGAATAGTAAGATGTCATTTTTAAATAAGCATTCATAGATATATTTGAACATTGCTTACATTTTTACAGCAAGAATATATTATTTGCTTGCTTTATTATTTTTCAAATGATTATTTGAAGGGCCCAGAGGATACCAAAAAACCTGTTAATAGTTCTTGTAGTGAGAATGATACAAGAGAGAAAACATTCACTTTTTTACCTGTGTCCATTTTACTCGTTTTAAACAAAAGACCCCATATTGCTTTAAACAATACTCATTTTGTCTGTGCACTGGTTCAGCAAACAATGGAAAAAATTTCATTTATGTGAGGTAAAGGGGATAATATTAAAATCAGTGCAAGAATCAGCAACTAGAGAAGGAAAAAGACATGGATGTCTAATGAAGGAAATGTAAACTAACAACAATCATGGCATCCAACGTGGCAAAAAGGGTATTTAAACTATTCCAGCTGATGGTAGGAACAGAAATCGGCATCGCCTTCACAGAAAGCATGTCTACATCATATAGCTTGAGCTTCACAAACATTTGTGTTCTTAAATCCAACATTCCAACTTGTAAAAATTTAGCCTAAGAAAAGAGTTGATGCCAACAGCAGCGCTTTAAAAAGCAAAGAGCAGGAAGCAGCCTAAACATCTGGCAGAGAGGAGTAGGTGGCTTATCATTATTTTTATTCATCGTACGTTGATGGATTAGAACTAGGCATTAGAACTGTGGATTAGAACCAGGCATTATTCCGTTAAGTTCCAAGGGCTTAATAAACATTCTGTCCTGTGCTCTTAGAACAACCCTATAAGATATACAGTTTCTTTCTACTTTTACAGGTAAGAAAACAGAGACACAAGTTGTTTCATCACTTGTCTAAGATCTGCGACCAGTTAAGAGGAGTGGAGGGATCAGCTGCCAAAACCTGTGTTCTTAACCAGCATATCAATCTGTGTTCATCCGATGGGATACAGGTAGCCATTAAAGATTATGGAATATCACTGATGAGGAAAAATACTCACGATTTCTTGCTCCATAAAAATATATAATTCAACATAGTATTTATAGTATGATGGTTCTTCGGAACCACACATTCACATGTAAACATAGAATTTTCTAAAATTAACATTTCTTTTTATATGATTAGAACACATACACATTAGACATAAAAGAGGGTATTTTTAATCATTCTGTGAATGCTTAATGACATCAATTGATAAGCAAAAGTAGAAGATGCTGGAATTCCCTGGCGGTCCAGTGGTTAGGGCTCTATGCTTTCACTGCCAAGGGTGTGGGTTCAATTCCTGGTCGGGGAACAAGTCTCATGGTGTAGCAAAAAAAAAAAAAAAAGCTTTTTTTAATGCTAAGAAAGTGCCCTTGGACTTCCCTGGTGATCCAGTGGCTAAGATTCTGTGCTCCCAATGCATGGGGCCTGGGTTTGATCTCTGGTCAAGAAACTAGATCCCCCATGCCACAGCTAAGACCCTGGATAGCCAAATAAATAAATAAATAATCTTTTTAAAAAAAGGGGGTGGGGAGGGGTGGCCCAGTGTTCACTGCAGCACTGTTTACAATAGCCGAGTCTTGGAAACAACCCGAATGCCCATCGACAGAGGAGTGGATAAAGAAGGTGTGGCGTGTGTTTATACAACTGGGAAGTCCACACACAGACACTCGAAGTACAAGACACTCAAAGTACAAGGCCGCAAAGAACAAGGCCGCAAAATACAAGGCTGCAGTATATAAAAGCATCAGGGATCCTCTGAGAGATGAGATTTAATCTTTTTCATTATACTTGCAAAGATATTTTCCAAATTTTTACAATATAAATGTGGAACTTTAAAAAAAAATGTTATAATATGCATAATAGCTTCCCTGGTGACTCAGACAGTAAAAAACTCACCTGCAATGTGGGAGACCTGGGTTCGATCCCTGGATTGGGAAGATCCCCTGGAGAAGGAAACGGCTACCCACTCCAGTATTCTTGACTGGAGAATTCCACGGACAGAGGAGCCTGGCGGGTGTCCATGGTGTCCCAAAGAGTCGGACACGACTGAGTGACTTTCACTTTTCACGTATGTAATACATGAGTGAAGCAAGACAAAGCTCTTCTGTTGCACATATATTTGTATTATGTTTATAAAGTTATATGTTTTATTGGAAAATTCAAAATACACAATAGTCTGACATTCTGTAAACTCATTATCCACATTTAAGAATTATCAAGAATCGGTAAGACTGTGCTGCGTTTACTTCAAGTTATCAGGAAAGATAGCAGGGCCAAGTTTAGAATGAGGCCAGACACTCATCTCAGGTAAAACACTTAAGGAGGCAACAAAAAGGTCAGTAATCAAGATAAATAAGATTTTAATGCAATATTTTTTGCCTTCAGGAAAATCGTGCCAAACGTTACAACCTTGTAATTTCTAGTAAGAAACTTTGGAATACTACCATATCACAGGAGAGAGGAGTTTGAGAGCTAAGCTTCAATCTGCCAGGGCCCTTGTTTACATCCACAGACCCCCATTTATATCCACAATGTTTTTCACCAAATCCGTCTTCAATTAGGAAGTCTTGTGGGAACACATCTTTCTGCAGAAAGCGGCCGCGGTGGGGACCCAGGGGGCCACAGGGCCCCGCGCTGTCTCTCTGGAGGCTCGGCTCAGAGCAATTAAGCCTGAGTTTGGTGTAAGATGGTGTAATAGAAGGACATGCAATCAACTTCTCCTGTGAGAACTCCAAAACTACAACTCACTGCTGAACAACCATTGACTGGAGAATGTTGGAGCCCACCAAAAAAGGATCCCCCACAACCAAGGGCAAAGGAGAAGCCCCAGCAAGATGGTAGGAGGGGCGACATTGTGTTTAGAATCAAACGCCTTCCCCTCCAGAGACGCTCAGAGGGCTCAAACATACCTTGTGTGCCCCAGGACCCAGAGACCCCACGAGACTGAGCCAGAACTGTGTCTGAGTGTCTCGGGTCAGCAGTGGTCTGCCACAGAGGCCGAGGCTCTGGATGCAGCAGACCTGGGTATGGCATAAGCCCTCTTGGAGGAGGTTGCCATTAACCCACCATAGAGCCTCCAGAACTTACACAGGAGGGGGAAATAGACTCTTGGAGGGCACAACAGAACCTTGTGCACCAGGACCCAGGAGAAAGGAGCAGTGACCCCACAGGGGACTGACCCAGACTTGCCCATGAGTGTCCAGGAATCTGCGGAGGAGGCGTGGGTCGGCGGGGGCCTGCTGCAGAGTCGGGGACACTGAGTGCAGCAGTGCACCATGGGACTTTTGAAGGAGGTCACCGCTGTCTTCATTAGCTCCACCATAGTTTGGCCTCAGGTCAAACAACAGGGAGGGAACACAGCCCCACCCATCAACAGAAAACTGGATGAAAGATTTACTGAGCATGGCTCTGCCCATCAGAACAAGACCCAGTTTCCCCCTCAGTCAGTCTCTCCCATCAGGAAGCTTCCATAAGCCTCTTACTCTTCTCCATCAGAGGGCAGAAAGAAAGAAAACCACAATCACATAAAACTAACCAATCTAATCACATGGACCACAGCTTTGTCTAACTCAATGAAACTAGGAGCCATGCCGTGTAGGGCCACCCAAGACAGACAGGTCATGGTGGAGAGTTCTGACAAAATGCGGTCCATTGAAGAAGGGAATGGCAAATGACTTCGGTATTCTTGCCTTGAGAACCCCATGAACAGTATGAAAAGGCAAAAAGATAGGACACTGAAAGATAAACTCCCCAGGTCAGTAGGTGCCCAATATGCTACAGGAGATCATGTCCAAACTACTGCATAACTGCACTCATCTCACATGCTAGCAAAGTAATGCTCAAAATTCTCCAAGCCAGGCTTCAACAGTACATGATCCGTGAACTTCCAGATGTTCAAGCTGGATTGAGAAAAGGCAGAAGAACCAGAGATCAAATTGCCAACATCCATTGGATCATCAAGAAAGCAAGAGCAGTTCCAGAAAAAAAAAAAAGTGAGAGTTCCAGAAAAACATCTGCTTTATTGACTACACCAAAGTCTCTGACTGTGTGGATCACAACAAACTGTGGAAAAATCACTGTGTGGATCACAACAAACTGAAGAAAAAATTCTTCAAGAGATGGGAATACCAGACCACCTGACCTGCCTCCTGAGAAAACTATATTCAGGTCAAGAAGCAACAGGTAGAGCTGGACACGGAACAACATGGTTCCAGATCGGGAAAGGAGTGCGTCAGGCTGTAATTGTCACCCTGCTTATTTAACTTGTATGCAGAGGACATCATGAGAAACGCTGGGCTGGAGGAAGCACAAGCTGGAATCAAGATTGCCGGGAGAAATATCAATAACCTCAGATATGCAGATGACACTACTCTTATGGCAGAAAGTGAAGAGGAACTAAAGAGCCTCTTGATGAAAGTGAAAGAGGAGAGTGAAAAGTTGGCTTAAAACTCAACATTCAGAAAACTAAAATCATGGCATCCAGTCCCATCCCTTCATGGGAAATAGATGGGAAAATAGTGGAAACAGTGACAGACTTTATTTTCTTGGGCTCCAAAATCACTGCAGATGGTGACTGCAGCCATGAAATTAAAAGACATTTACTCCTTGGAAGAAAAGCTATGACAAACCTAGACAGCTTATTAAAAAGCAGAGACATTACTTTGCCAACAAAGGCCCATCTAGTCAAAGCTATGGTTTTTTCAGTGGTCATGTATGGATGTGAGAGTTGGACCACAAAGAAAGCTGAGCGCCGAAGAATTGATGCTTTTGAACTGTGGTGTCAGAGAAGACTCTTGAGAGTCCCTTTGACTGCAAGGAGATCCAACCAGTCCATCCTAAAGGAGATCAGTCCTGGATGTTCATTGGAAGGACTGATGCTGAAGCTGAAACTCCAATACTTTGGCCACCTGATGCAAAGAACTGACTCATTGGAAAAGACCCTGATGCTGGGAAAGATTGAAGGCAGGAGGAGAAGGGGACGACAGAGGATGAGATGATTGGATGGCATCACCGACTCAATGGACATGAGTTTGAGAAAACTGTGGGAGTTGGTGATGGACAGGGGGGCCTGGAGTGCTGCAGTCCATGGGGTCGCAAAGAGTCAGACACGACTGAGCGGCTAAACTGAACCAAACTGATAGGAATGCACACATGAAAAATTATTTGTGTATAAGTTATAAACTAAGTATAATTACACAAACAAGAGAGAGGTTCAGTTTATATCATTTTAGATGATGTCAATGTGCACTATCAAAAGTGTTAAGACTAAATTGGGAAGAATTCATTGAGGATATACGTTCAAGGTAATACTTAAAGAATGAAGAGAAGCACATGTTTTCTATGTTTAGCCCCAACAGTGTTCCAGCAAACAAACCAAATTAGAAGAGGGTACAATCTTTATCATGACGGAGAAAAAAAAAAAAAAAACACTGCCCCTTCTCCCACTGAAAAAAATACCACAAAGTTTTCATGAACAGAAAATTCTCATAATATTGCCATTGACATGTCCTAGCCACTAGTTTGAAACCTAAGACATTGTCTGGAATTTCCCTAGAACTTATTGACCACCAAGTAACATATTTGGACAAAAAGGAAGCTCCCACATAATACATTTCAGAAGAAAAAGTAAACACCACTTCAGAGGTTGATCCTCAGCTCTGACAATATACTTAATATTTCCTTCACACTTCCCCCCAAATTAATAATTATACCTATTAGAAAGGAAGCAGGCAAATTACTATTTTAACATAATTAATTTGACACTTATTCATTGTTGTGAAATTATTATTGTCACACACTCATACTTTAATGTGCACATGTCAATAAGGCAGGCCAAGGATGAAGGTTTTAAATAGTTTCAAGAAGGAAGAGAATTAATTTTTATGATTGTTGCATAAACACTGAGTTAAGTGTCAAAGTAACACATTGGAAGAATTCAAATGGCTTCGTAAAATGGAAGAGAAGAAAAGCCATAATTAAATATATCAGAGAATGACTAACTATTCTTTCAAAAGAATTCCTTTGCTGAAGATTAGCAAACTTGGTTTCTCCCAGAATGTTCCAAAATGTGCACCTTCAGTGGGATGGGAGATAACTATGATTCTATTTTAATTGTTATTTTAATGTGTCCTGGAAATATCACGAAGGAGCCAAGCCTGTGATACCCAGTAGTATTGCTCATGGTGAACTTCTGCTTTAAAGGAAGTTCTTATAAATGAAAATAAAGCTAAGCCACAGTGTAAGTACTGCACAGATGAGAACACGTGATGTGCGTATGTCGTGTCCCTGCGCGTCTTTTTCCCAGTTTCTTGCACAGAGACTCCCGACAGGCACCTGCTTCTAACAGCCCCACACTTGGGCTCTTTCTACTTCAAGCTGCCCAAGCCAGTTTCGCCTGGGATTAGGCAGAGCTAGAAACGCCTTGGGCTTCTCTAGTGGATGAGATGGTAAGGAATCCCCCTGCAGTGCAGGAGACCAGAGTTCCATCCCTGGGTCAGGAAGATCCCCTGGAGAAGGGAATGGCTACCCACACCAGTATTTTTGCCCGGGCTATAGTCCATGGGGTCACAGAGAGCTGGACATGACTGAGAGACTAGCAGACCCAGAAAAATGCCTGAACCAATCCCCTTCACCAACGACCAGGTAAAAGGATGTGAACCTGCTTCATCCAATAGAAACACAATGCGACCCATCTCTGTCACTTGAAATTTTCTGTTGGCTACTGTTTACAAAAGTAAAAATAAACAGGTGGAAATAAATTTGATTATGCATTTCATTTATTCCGTTACAGCAAAAATATACCATTTCATCATGTAGTCAATGTTAAAAATTACTAGTGAGGTATTTCACATTCTTTTTTTGGTACTAAGTGTTCAAAATTCAGTGTGCATTTCACACTTACAGTACACTTCAATTTGGACTAACCACATTTCAACGGCTCAGTGGCCACATGTGGCTCGGGGCTGCCATCTTGAACAGAACAGATCTAGACAGCCGTTATGCACTCAATGCTTGTGTCTTCCTGTTTCTCTCTCTCTCTCTCTCTCTCTCTCTCTCTCTGTCAGCAAGAAGACATCTACTTATATACAAACCAGACAGACAGGTCTCACGAGGAACCGTATTGGCCAACACCTTGATCGTGGACATCCCAACTTCTAAGAGTGTGAAGGACAAACCGATGTTGTTGAAGTCTCCCCAGGCTATAGCATTTTTGTTACAGCAGCCCAACTGCCTTCAGTCAAACCAGTCCATCCTAAAGGAAATCAGTCCTGAATATTCACTGGAAGGACTGATGCTGAAGCTGAAACTCCAATACTTTGGCCACCTGATGCAAAGAACTGACTCATTGGGAAAGACCCTGATGCTGGGAAAGATTGAAGGCAGGAGGAGAAGGGGACGACAGAGGATGAGATGGTTGGATGGCATCACCTACTCGACAGACATGACTTTGAGTAAGCTCTGGGAGTTGGTGATGGACAGGGAAGCCTGGCGTGCCGCAATCCATGGGGTCGCAAAGAGTCAGACACGACTGAGCGACTGAACTGAACTGTCTCCAGAGCTCTCTGGGGGATTCAACCCACATAACTTTTGGGGTGGTACAGAATTCAACTCACAATAGAAACTGTGCCCTAAACTAAGTTATCTGTGTATCTCTTTAAGCATTACCAGGTTGGAAGGCTTTAAGAAAAAAAAAAAAATGTGTGCCAGAAATGAGCTGTTACGAGACTTCATTGAAACCTTCTTGGTCAGTTCTCACTTTTCTTTCCCCTTTTTGCTCTAGGCCTGGTCAGCCAAGTATACTCACCAAAGTCATCCTTTTTTCAAACTTGAGCCAAATGTGCTAGGACACAGGACCAAAGACTAATGACACCTTGAAGTGCTGAATAAGTTTTTTGGAAAAACTTATGTCACATATCTGCCAACGAAAAAAACGAAGCGAACAATGAAATCTCTGGTAAAAATCAAAAAGGAAGTCAGTTGTGATGTTTCAACCATCGAGTCATCTTTGCAACGTGGTAAAAGAGATTAAAGTCAGTGGCCATCCCTGTATAACTCTCTTCTGCCTCTGACACCTCCTGGACGTGGCCTCATTAACGCCAACTTTGTTTCCTATGACTGTAGGAGCTTTCGGGAACCTTTCATGTACTATGGTCAGACAGAAATGCTGACCCAAGGAGATCCTTGTTTCTCATACTTCTAGCTGAATTTCTGTTACAGTAAGAGGAGTTTGGGGGCTTGATTGCGTTTTGAAAACCACATAAGTGATCCTGATGAAGAAGCTTACTTTAATTCAGGCTGCAGGGCTCGCTTCAAGTTACTAGCTTAGTGAGCCGTTGAAGCCCTTCTCCACACCCACCTCTCCATCTCAGGCACTGGCACTCAGGCTGCCTTTGTGTCCCGAAGCAGAGGAAAGCTTCCCCTCGCTGCTGTACCAAATGACCACAAACCCAGTGGCCGGAAGCCTCAAAAACGTGTTATCGCACAGCCAGGGAGGTCACAAGTCCAAACTCAGTCTCACTGAACTAAATTCAAGGTATTAGCAGGTCTGGCTCCTTGTTCTAGAACCAGTTCAAAGGAGGATCTAAAGAAACCAGGAATGTTGAATGAATGTATGAATAGAGATGTGCTGGTTTCCTAATTCTGCTGTAACAAATCACCACCGTGTAGTGGCTTTGGAACACTAAGTGGGGACTTCCCTGGTGGCCCAGTGGTTAAGAATCTGCCTGCTAATATGGGGGACAAGGGTTCGATCCCTGGTCCCGGAAGATCCCCATGCCACGGAGCAACCAAGCCTGTGAGCTGCCATGATACTGAGCCCATGTGCTGCAGCTCCTGAAGCCTATGAGCCTAGAGCCTGTGCTCTGAAACAAGAGAACCCGCTGCAAGGAGAAACCCACGCACCACAACAGAGAGTAGCTCCAACTCGCCACCACTAGAGAAGGCCCACATGCAGCCAACGAAGACCCAGTGCAGCCGTAAATAAGTAAATGAAAATTTAAAAAACACGTAAGCGGCTTATTATCTTACAGTTCTGGAGATCAGAAGTCCTAGAACCAAGGTGTCGGCAGGGCAGTTTTCTTTCTGAAGGTTCAGTGGAAGGATCCATTTCCTGGTCTTTTCCAGTCTCTAGAGGCTGCCTGCACTCCTGGGCTCGTGGCTCCTTCCTCCAGCTTCAAATCCAGTAGTGTAGCATCTTCAGATCTCTCTCTTTCTCTACCTCTTCTTCTGTCACCACATCTCCTCCCACTTCCCTTATATAAGGACCCTTGTGGTTACACTGGACCCACCCAGACAGTCCAGGGTCATCTCCCCAACTCAAGATCCTTCATTTCATCACACCTGCAAAGTAAGGTAACAGGTCCACAGTTTCCAGGAATAACGACGTCCTGGAAGGGGAGGGCATTACTTTGACTACACAGGAGGAAAAATGGGAAATTAGAGACTGACTTGCCCCCAGTGCAGTGTCAGAGAAGGAAGGGTGTATGGAAGCTCTATCAACACTCATACACCCTCTCTGAACCTCAATCTCACTCCCACAGAGCCCGGTTCTAGGGCTTCAGATTATACACCTTTTAAGCCTTCCCTATAAAGAAAGCTGAGTGCTGAAGAATGGATGCTTTTGAACTGTGGTGTTGGAGAAGATTCTTGAGAGTCCCTGGGACCACAAGGAGATCCAACCAGTCCATCCTAAAGGAGATCAGTCCTGAATATTCATTGGAAGGACTGATGCTGAAGCTGAAATTCCAATACTTTGGCCACCTGATGCAAAGAACTGATTCATCTGAAAAGACCCTGATGCTGGGAAAGATTGAGAGCAGGAGGAGAAGGGGACGACAGAGGATGAGATGGTTGGATGGCATCCCTGACGTGATGGACATGAGTTTGGGCAAACTCTAGGAAATGCTGATGGACAGGGAGGCCTGGCTGCTGCGGTCTGTGGGGTCGCAAAGAGCTGGACACGACTGAGCAACTGAACTGAACTGAACAGAAGCCTTCCCTTAAATTATTCACTGATTCATTTTTTTAATTTAAAATACAGGTAACTTGATGTTTTTTTGTTAAATGTACAATGCTATAAATGGTGTCTCACATGTAAATCTGTATAACCGCCACCACAGTCAGGACCCAGAAGGAGTCGTGATTCTGCCTTTTGTGAGGATCCTCGTGTGTGTGCTCACTCACGTCCACCTCCTCACGGCTCCGTGGACTGTAGCCCACCAGGCTCCTCTGTCCATGGGATTTTCCAGGCAACAAAGCCACAGCAAAACCAAATTTTAAACATAAAGAGATAAATAATTTAAAAGAAAACAGAAAAGGAGAGGCGCAGGGCAGGAGTTCCAACGCCAGACGCTGGGGGGCACAGGGCAAGAGCAGAGGAGACGGTGGGGACAGGAAAAATCCAGAGGACAGGAGTCACTCAGTAATTAGACAGCCAAGATCCATGCAGTGGGTAGAAATAGACCCAAACAATAAATATCATCATTAAAATTCAGATTACAAAGGGACAGGGAAAGGTAGCTGAAAGCTGGTGGGAAAAAAATACAAAATTTTCATCTAAAAATACAACTATCACAATGGTCCAGACACACGATCATCAGCATGGGAAGCCCAAGGGCAGGGGCCGCCTTGAGCCTGCGCCTAACATCGGTGTGGTGTGTAAGCTTTACCTGGGCTTCCCTGGTGGCTCAGAGGGTAAAGAATCCGCCTGCAATGCCGGAGACCTGGGTTTGATCCCTGGGTGGGGAAGATCCCCTGGAGAAGGAAAAGGCTCCCCACTCCAGTATTCTTGCCTGGAGAATCCCAGGGTCAGAGGAGCCTGGTGGGCTGCAGTCCATAATATCACAGAGTTGGACATGACTGAAGCGACTCAGCATGCATACACGCACAATTAACAGTTGGCAGAGTTCAGCGGTAACGCAAAAATAATGCATAAGCTGTCTTTCAATAGAAACACATAAAATAAAGTTATGTATTGATGTGTTGATGACACTATCACGGCTAGGGGCTGAAGGGAACCTAACTCTGTGTTTCTCCTAGAAGCAGGGGTTCGGTATTTGCTAATTTGGTGGTCATGGTGACTGCAGGACACACCACCTCCAACAACAAGAATCAATTAGAATCATAGCTTAGAATGTTTCTTTTGTTTTTGCTTTATAATATAGACAATGACTTTTTTCCGTCCGGGTGCAGTTCTGTGGACTTATTGATCTGCTGTTGGCCGTGCCGGGTCCTCGCTGCTCTGCGTGTGCTTTCTGTGCTCGCGGGGGGTGCTCTGTGGCTGTGCTCAGGCTTCTCATTGCAGGGGCCTTCCTCGCTGTGGAACACAGGCCCTGGCGCTGCGGCGCATGGGCTCACTGCCCTGTGGCATGCAGGATCTTCCCAGACCAGGGGTCAAACCCAGGTGCCCTACCTTGACAGACAGATTCTCGTCCCCTGCACCACCAGGAAAGTCCAGGCCTATGAGTTTTAACACATCTATAGACTTCGGTGAGCAGCGCCACAATCAGGATACCGGATATTCCCATCCCCCTCTAAATCGCCATGGTGTTGCCTGTTTTTACTCACAGCTTCCCGTCCTAAACCCTGGCGCTCGCTGATCTGTTTTGTTTTTTAGAGGGTGTCATATAAATGGACTCCTGTAACATGTAACATTTTGAGACTGGCTTCCTTCACTCAACCAGTGTCCTAGGGATTCACCCACGTTTGTTTTTTTCCATTTAATATTTATTTACTTACGTGGTCGCATGGTTCTTGGTTGTGGCCCGCGGGATCTTTAGTTTGGGCGCAGTCTCTTAGTTTCGGCGTGTGGGATCTAGTTCCCTTACGTGGTCGCATGGTTCTTGGTTGTGGCCCGCGGGATCTTTAGTTTGGGCGCAGTCTCTTAGTTTCGGCGTGTGGGATCTAGTTCCCTGACCAGGGATGGAGCCCACGCCCTCTGCATTGGGAGTGTAGAGCCTTAGCCCCCGGACCAACAGGGAAGTCCCCAGAACGCAGCCCAGTTCTTACACGTATCCATCATTTGTTCCTTTTCCCTGCTGAGTCATGGTCTGTCCAGCCTAGAATTTTAAACTCAAGTCAATAAAGCAGGAGGATACACAGATCTTAAAATGTACTTTGCTTCTACTTTGTCAAAGGAATCTACTGTACCAAAAAAAGAAAAAAGTGGAAGGTCGGGAATAAACCAGGAAGTGAAGACGTAAGATCGGTAAGATCTTCTTCACGAAGAAGAAGCGTAACAAAGCCCCGGGATGACGTGAAGACGTCCTGAGACAGTAGCTCCTCAGCGGCTCCAGTCTGCACCGAAGAGCTTCTCTGGGGGGTAAAATCAATGGGAGTTGTCAAGTGTTTGAATTCATTGAGAAGAGGTTTACACAACCGGTGGTAATGCGTTCAGATGAATTAATACACAGATAAGTAAGTAGACAGAAAAGGAAAACTTTTAACTCTAAAGAAAACAAAAGCTTGTGCAGAACAGGAAAGGTAATCAGAATATCCTATGGTGCAGCTGTGACCACAGAATATTTGTCTAAACATAATTGTACCGCAGTTCCCTTGCGGTCTGGGAAACAGGAGTGGGGAGATCACTCTCATTGATAACAAGCCTTGCAGAATTATCTAGCTCTTTTATATATGTGCCTTAATAACACAGATGAAAAACTAAACTTAAAACGTTAGCTTGATGTAATAAATTTTTTCCTAAATCAGACCAGAGAGACAGAGAAAGCCATTCCTGATAACACTATCCTTGAAGTGGAAGTCATTCGTTCCCATCTTTGTTTAAAGCCAGTTCAAATTTGGATTTCTCTCTTTAACGACCAAAAGATAACGGACAAATACCCGAGCCATGGACCCGCCCCACCAGGAAGCACCGTGTCCTCGTTCTGGTCCTCCGCTGAGCAGCCCGGATGGTGCGGCATGTGCTGAACGTGGTCAGGAAGGTGCTGCCCAGCTAGACGTCCGTGTCAGCTGCAGAGCTCGCGGCTATGAGCAGTGACCGTCGCGTCCTGGGTGCTGGCGGAGCTCGTGTTCCTGATGCCCAGGAACACCGTGCCCTGGCCGACCATCATGGAGCTGCTGGGGGCCTGGCCATAACTACTGGGGGGTCCATTTCCAGGTACGCAGTGGTCCTGACCTGCCTTTCTGTAAACTGGGTACTTCACGCCATCCTCAGCTGTGACCCTTCAGCGGGTGCAGGCTCCCTGCTGGGGATTGCTTGAACCACACCTCTGTGTTCTGCCGGTGGAAGTTCATCATTATTGTGAAATATGATATTTTACCTCTAAGTCTGACTGGACTTGAAAGCCATTTTTACTACCACAAGAAATCCCAGCATTGACCAATGACAGGAAAGGATATGTATGCTGGCTGCTAGACCCATTAAAAAAAAAATGTTATTATTGGAAATTTCTGAAAGTTTGGTATAAAAATAGTATGCTTTCACACAGCTTCCTTGTGCTAACAGAGCTTCTCATGGACGGCGCTCCTTGTGCTTGTGCCAAGAACCTCGTGCTTGCCAACACCGTGCCAAGAACTGCACCGCCCTGAACTGAAGCCGCTCAGTCTGTCCGACTCTGTGCGACCCCGTGGACTGTAGCCCGCCAGGCTCCTCTGTCCATGGAACCTTCCAGGCAAGAATACCAGTGTGGATTGCCATTTCCTCCTTCAGGGGATCTTCCCGACCCAGGATCAAAGCTGCGTCTCCTGTATTGGCAGGAGGGTCTTTACCACTAGGGCCAAATGGAACACATGTGAGGTGACCGTAGGTGACACGCTCAGTCGCCCGGGCGCGTCCGCCTGTCCCGCACCATCGCCCGGAGTTTGCCCCAGTTCGTGTCCATTTCATCACTGGTGCCATCCAGGCATCTCATCCTCTTTAATGAGGATCACATAACATGATGGTCATTAAAAAGACAGGAATTGCATGGAGCCGCTTAAAGCATAAATCCGATACACAAACTTTATGGATGCAAACTCAAGTTTCTCATGTAAAAAACCTGATATTTTGTAACAAGACCTTTTGTAAAATTGTAATCGTTAATTACTTTCTAAAACTTTCCATTTTATTTTCTATATTCTTCATGGGGTCGCAAAGAGTCGGACATGACTGAGCGACTGAACTGAACTGAACTGAAGGAAATAACATAAAGAAATAGAATTGATTTTCTTTTCCCAGCCTGCATATCGTGCTTCAGAATTTCTGCCATTTGCCCCCAGTGTGATAATAACTTAGTTATTATCATTTAAATGATCATGTACCCTGTTGTGAAAAAAGTTGGAGAGAACTGGCTGAAATCATTCAGTTCAGTTCAGTTCAGTCACTCAGTCATGTCCTACTCTTTGCGACCCCATGAATCGCAGCACGCCAGGCCTCCCTGTCCATCACCAACTCCCAGAGTTCACTCAGACTCACGTCCATCGAGTCAGTGATGCCATCCAGCCATCTCATCCTCTGTCGTCCCCTTCTCCTCCTGCCCCCAATTCCTCCCAGCATCAGGGTCTTTTCCAATGACTCAACTATTTGCATGAGGTGGCCAAAGTACTGGAGTTTCAGCTTTAGCATCATTCCTCCCAAAGAAATCCCAGGGCTGATCTCCTTCAGAATGGACTGAAGAATGGATCTCCTTGCAGTCCAAGGGACTCTCAAGAGTCTTCTCCAACACCACAGTTCAAAAGCATCAATTCTTTGGCGCTCAGCTTTCTTCACAGTCCAACTCTCACATCCATGAAATCATTAGGACATCTGTTATTACAATTAATGAAAAGTCAGGAGGTAGGCAGCCTCAGAGCAGGCTCGATGGCTAAGTAACACCAGCAAAAACCCAGATGCTTTTTGTTTGTTCTCCTCCTGCCTCAGCACTGCCGCCCCCCTCCCCACCCGCCGGCTTCCGCCGCCAAGCCTGGCGTCCACAAGGTGGCCGTCAGAGCTCTGGAACCCAGGTCCACTCCTGACAACACCCAGAGAAAAGAGGATCACGCTGGGAATGAGGTAGAAGGAGCTTTCTTCTCACATGCAACTTTCGGTTCAGAATGAGAAGTCTTTCTCAGAAGGCTCCAGATTTCCTCTGCCTCTTACTGAGGTAGGTAGTGTCAGATCCCACAAGTCAAGGGTTCGGTCCGGCAAGACGGCCTCGCCCTCTGCTTCAGAAGCCAATGACAGGTCCGTGTTGACACGAGCTTCTGACAACAGCTGGAGATCTGCGTGTCCCAAGACACGCCGCCCCGCCTTGAGCTCCGTTAACCCGCTAGAGTCACTCAGAGACTCAAAGAAACACTTGACTTATTTCTTACCAGTTTGTTATAAAGGGACACAACCTAGGAACAGCCGGGTGGACAGGGGCACAGGGTGAGCGTGTAGGACGGGGCCCGGAGCCTCCCTGCTCCGCTTGATTCACGGCCAGATGTTCACCAGCCCGGCGCTGTCTGCAGCCTGTCCTTTTGGGTTTTCGTGGAGGCTCCCTTACCCTGGCAGTGTTGATTAAATCCCGGCCATTGGTGGTAAAACCCATCTCCAGCTCCTCTCTCCTCCCTGGAAGTAGGGGAGAAGGGTGAGGTGAGACTGCAAGTTCCAACCAGGGCTGAACACAGGCTGGGTTTCCCTGGCAACCAGCACCCCTGCTTAGGTGAGGCTCGGTTCCGAAAGTCACCTCATTAACATGACAAAAGACACTTCCATCGCTCTCATCTCTGAGGAAACTCCAAGGGGTTTTAGGAGCTTCAAGCCAAGAATGTGGAAAACCCAGCACACGTGTCTCGTTATAAATCACAGTATCACCACGTCCACCGGTGGACGTCTCACTAGCGAGGAAACAAGTATTTTCATGTATAGCTTAGACTGAGGCTGGGCACCCAGACCAAAGCTAGTCTTGACCACCGTAACCAGCCCAGGAGCTCCAGCAAACCCACTTCTGTCCATCTGCCGATAGGATTGCGGTGACCTAGGCATGAGGCATAACTGAGAAAAACTCTGTGTAAGACGCTGGCAGCCAAAGGCGTCCTAACTGAGACAGGCCAACGACCAACCGGCACAAAACGCTCCCTGGCTGGCTCAGCTGGTAAAGAATCTGCCTGGAATGCAGGAGACCCCAGTTTGACTCCTGGGTCAGGAAGATCCCCTGGGGAAGGGATAGGCTACCCATGCCAGTGTTCTTGGGCTTCCCTGGTGGCTCAGACGTTAAAGAATCTCCCTGTAATGCGGGAGATGTGGCTTCAAACCCTGCGTTGGGAAAACCCCCTGGAGGAGGGCATAGCAGCCCACTCCGGTATTCTTGCCTGAAGAATCCCCATGGACAGAGGAGCCTGGCGGGCTGTGGTCCATGGACTTGCAAAGAGTCGGACGCGACTGAGCGACTGAGCAGAGCACAAGTGCCAGGGTCCGGCCACACAGAGGGACCTGTAGGGAGAGGCTCGGAGACCAGCCAAGGCTTCGGAAGAGGCTCCGTGGAAGAGGACCTTGAGCTCGTTCCAGTGGTCATGTGTGGATGTGAGAGCTGGACTGTGAAGAAGGCTGAGCGCCGAAGAATTGATGCTTTTGAACTGTGGTGTTGGAGAAGACTCTTGAGAGTCCCTTGGACTGCAAGGAGATCCAACCAGTCCATTCTGAAGGAGATCAGCCCTGGGATTTCCTTGGAAGGACTGATGCTAAAGCTGAAACTCCGGTACTTTGGCCACCTCATGCGAAGAGTTGACTCATTGGAAAAGACTCTGATGCTGGGAGGGATTGGGGGCAGGAGGAGAAGGGGACGACAGAGGATGAGATGGCTGGATGGCATCACTGACTCGATGGACATGAGTCTGCGTGAACTCCGGAAGTTGGTGATGGACAGGAAGGCCTGGTGTGCTGCGATTCATAGGGTCGAAAAGAGTCAGACACGACTGAGCAACTGAACTGAACTGAACTGATCCTGATAAAGTGAGAAACAGAATTTCAGATGGGAAACAGGACAGAAGGTATACAGTACAGAAGTTTGGAGGAGCTTCAGGTAATTCAGGATGATAGAAGCTGTCTTGGTCTGGATCACATGAGCATTTTAGTTGACAACTGGGCTGGGTGGCTGACTTACTTTATGTGGAGTCAGGGCAATCATTCTCAAGGGAAGTCACAGAAAGAAGTAGTCCTGTTCTCAGAAGTAAGAAAGAGATACTAGGAAGACCAAAACAATAGCTCCTCCGTCCATAGAATTCTCCAGGCAAGAATACTGCAGTGATTTGCCATTTCCTCCTCCAGGGGATCTTCTCAACCCAGGGATCAAACCCAGGTCACCTGCATTGCAGGTAGATTCTCTACCATCTGAGCCACCGGGGAAGCCCCTAAATAATAATAGACTGAACTAAACCCTAGGTTCCCCAATCTCCTGGGTGATACACTGTCTGAGAAAAAGCAGAGAATCCTTTCTGTGGCAGACAAGCTACTTGTACATCAAAAATATACCTCCTCCAGTCTAGAGGGGTCTGTATTTCCTTCAAGGAGACCCCCTTCCATGGACGGGAACACCCATCTTAGACTGCAGAGAATGAGAAATTAGTTTCTATGACCTTGAACCCTTGTATCTTGGGGACTGTTGATTTCAATAGCACATGTGGCCCTAACTAAAATATTAATACTTCCTGGGACATCTTACTGAAAATCTGGATTATTGGTACAGTTGTCATATGACTACCTTCTGAATTGGCTGTGATCTTGGATGGGTAAAAAGCATTTAAAAGTAATAAACATTTCAAGATTTTGTTTGTTTGTTTGGTAACTCAAAAAGAATATGCCATTGTCACTGGGGAGAAGGTAATATAAGAACTTTACTGTTTTCACAACTTTTTATGAATCTTCAATGATTCCAAAATTAAAAGGTATTTTAAAAGATATTCAAAAAGGTTTAAAAAAAATGTTTACCAACAGTTCTGGATTCCTACAAGGGAAGGGCCTCAGTTTTGCATTCTGTAAAATGAGGGTTTTGTTGCTTAGTCCCGAAGTCATGTCTGACTCTTGCAATCCCGTAGACTGTCGCCCACCAGGCTCCTCTGTCCATGGGATGCATTATGTCTGGACCTCTCGGAACTCGTAATTACACAGATTGTAACTGCACTGTTCTGTTTTGTTGGGGACAAGTGTTGAGTTTGCCTTCCTTTGATTAAATTCAGAAGTATATCATAATTAGAGAAATGCAAATTAAATCCTTGACACAGAATTTTTTTTTACCCACCAGATTGACAGAGATCAGAAACCTAATAACTGTGTGAGTTAGAATGTAGGAAAGAGATGCCTTAACAAGTTGTTGATGGGCATTCTAAGTGCCATTGGAAAGCATCAAAATTTGAAAGGCAGAGTTGTCCCTGGCGGTCCAGTGGTTAAGACTTCGCCTTCCAATGTAGGGGCCATGCTTCAATCTGTGCTTCAATCTCTGATCCGGGAGCAGAGATTATACATGCCTCCAGGCCAAAAAAAACGAAACATAAAAGAGAGACAGCATTGTAACAAATTCAATAATGACTTTAAAAATGGTCCATATCCCCAAAAAAACTTAAAAAAAAAAAACCCACTAAATGCCCATACCCATTGACTTAGCAATTCTACTTTAGGAAATTATACTACAAATATACATTCTCCCCTGTACAGGCATAGATACAGATACTCATTGCAGCTTTGTCTGTGGTAACAAAACCCTTGAAACAAACTAAATGTTCATTAACAGGGACTGTTTAAGTAAATTTTAGTATATGTATATACACAGTGAAAAACTGAACTCTTCCTAAGGCAGGGAGGAAAATCTAGATTCACTTACAAGCAATATTTTCCAAACTACATTGTTATGCAAAAAAGCAGGGTGTTGAGTGTTGTTTACATTGTATTTTCATTTGGAAGAAAAAGAAACGGAGGGAGATATGTATATAGATCTGTACAGATAATACTGTTCTGAAGAACACCCCCAGCAACTGGCAATAATGACTGTTTCTTGGAAAGGAGACTGGGGCCTGTGAGAGGCTGCAGGGGCATGCCCTTTTTACAACACACCTTCTTATACTGTTGAGCATTCTCATGTTCAGACAGTAACCATACAAAAGAGTGAAAACACTCAGGCGTGTGTGTGCTCGCTCGTATGGAGTTATCCACGTGAAGCTGCTCTGAAAGCACAGGTGTCCCACCCTCAGATGCCAGACACGTCTCAGAGCCAGCTCTCATCAAAACGATCGGTTGTATAATCACCACTCTATGCCCAACAGGTTGAGTCTTGACTATATCCTATTACAGAAGGTTTCAGTGGTTATTTTAACTTTCAAGTGTTTCTTCTTTGACTTTTATGTTTATGTAAAGATTGCAGGCCGTCGTTAAATACTGTTGGCAAATCATTTCTGGAATATAAAAAATGTCCCCCTGGTCTGCTTCTAAGATTTTAGATCAGGTTTCACTGAGGTCAGGAGGGGCTAGCTCTTGTCACCCATGACGTTTCTCCAGGCTTGGTGCCTGGAACTCCACACCTCAAGATTCTGTTCCCACACAGCTGGGTGTTGCCCGGGTGTGTGTGTTCTCAGAAAGCTCCCTTGGAGATTTTAAGGCAATCTCCAATTAAGAATCACCTGCCGTGTCCAGAAAAACCAGAAGAAAATTATAAGCCCCACACACCTTAATCCCAACCTTAAACCAGAGCCCAACCAGGAAAATAAAGCAAGTCTGAGGATTTAAGTTAAGCTATCATCAGGAATTGATAGCTGAAAGGCCAAATGGGAATGTTCAGGTAACCAGAGATTATAGCATCAGCTGGAAGTCACCGGCCCATGCTCCCCAGGGAGGAGGCTGTATTTTCAGAGACCAGGAGTCAGAGTCCCCTGCCTGAGGCCACGGTGGGCCCATCTGGGATCTGAGGCCAGAGCAGAGATGCAGACCCTGCCACCCAGAGAGGAAGACCTGGGAAAAGACTCTGGCTGCTTCTCCCGCTTCCTTCCACCCATTAGCAAACTTGACAGGAAACTAGAAGCCCCAGAAGCCTGGAAGACACAGACAGGGGTCAGCTCCCCTGCAGAGCTGAGCAGGGGAGGCAGGGAAGGGATCAGATGACAAGAGGCTCGGAGCCAGCTCACCCACCTCGGGTGAATTTATGGGTGGAAACTTAGGCCAGAATTTTCTGTAGTACTTTTGAGAAATGGAGAAGTGGAGAGGTTGCTGACACAAGTACTTTTGAAAACCACAAAGCCCTGGGTTAGCCATTCTTGTTAGCCTTTGTCTAGAAAAATAAGGACGTGTATAAGGTATTTGCATATCAGTGACCATACAACTTAAATGAAATCTATAATTTTTCTAGATTCTGTCACTGTATCCTACTTTTGTCTGTATGTTTTACTGAAAAGGGAAAGATGCTTTCCTATAATTGTCAAAGATTTGCTTTAATAGTTATCTTCCAAAGTAACGATGATACTAGTCATTCCATCCATCCATCCATCATCCACCCATCCATCCATCTGTCTGTTCATCATCCATCCCTTTTTAGATACCAGACACTATTATAGATGCAGCAAGGAAGAAAATAAACAAAAGTTTCTGCCCTGAGAACTTCAATTTATTGAATTGTGCATGGTTGCTATAGGAAACTAAGTCTGTTAAAGTGGTTACTGTCAAAAAAATTTTGATCACTTGAAATTATAAACTATTTTGTTAGGATAAGGATATCTTTGCTTGCAGAACTTACAACAATCAAGCCAGTGACTGTGACTTCAGTATTCTTGTTACGATTAATAAATACTACCAGCATAAAAATGGTGTGTTCTTTTATTTACGTTTGGCTGCGCTGGCTCTTCGTCGCTGTGTTCAGGCTTTCCCTGGGTGCAGCAAGCAGGAGCTACGCGAGGCTCATAGTTGTGGCGCATGGGTTTTTGTTGTTCCAAGCATGTGGGATCTTAGTTCCCCAAGCAGAGATCAAACTCACGTCCCCTGCATTGGCGGGTGGATTCTTAACCACTGGACCACCAGGAAAGATCCTATGTATTTTCTTACTAATTGAAGACAGTATCTGAAGATCTCCTGCCAGAAATCACTTAACGAAGGATATAATTCTAATTGACTGACTGTAACATACGCAAATCTCCATTCTTCTTACAGTCTCGGTTACTTGTTCTCAAGGATTCTCAACAGCGCTGGTCCTTTATTGGCCTTCCATGTGGATGACATCTATTTAACTTTCAGGAGACTCAGTTTCCACTTCTATAAACTAGAATGACAGCGTCTACCCATGTGTTGTTCTAAGGATTAAATGACGTAGCACAAGTAGTATAAGTAATCCAGGCAAGAATCCTGCAGGGGGTTGCCCGGCCCTCCTCCAGGGGATCTTCCCAACTCAGGGACCGAAGCCGCTTCTCTTCTGCCTCCTGCTTTGGCAGGCAGGTTCTCTACGAATAGTGCCGCCTGGGAGCCCACGTACACATACAGACACATACAGAAAGGAAAAAAAGACTATGTATAGTCATCAACCGAAAAGTTGTTTCTGGGTAGTGAATTATATACGGGTTTTCTTTTCTTATATTATTGGGTTTTTTCTAAACTACTAACCAAGAACTTGTAATATGCCTATAATAAGAAGTACATGTATAGAAAGAAAAAAAGAAATTAAAAAAGGATATTTTTCTTTTCTTATATGGGTTTTCTTTTCTTATATTATTGGGTTTTCTTTTCTTATATTATTGGGTTTTTTCTAAACTACTAACCAAGAACTTGTAATATGCCTATAATAAGAAGTACATGTATAGAAAGAAAAAAAGAAATTAAAAAAGGATATTTTAAGACCTGAAAAAAACACCCCTGCAGTGACCTACATGTGCCGTAGAGAAAGTCTGGCCGGGCATAGTAGCAAGCCGTTAATCTGGAGCTGGTAGAAACATGTGAACTCATTCAGCAGCAAAAGCTGTACTGAGGTCCCACGTGCCAGGCCCTGTTCTAGGCTCCAGAGACGCAGGGTTAATGAAAGAAATCAGGCCATGCTCTCCAGGAGCTTACAGTCTGGAGAGTAGACAGCAACAAGAACAGATAATAATAACAGTAACTAGGATTTGGATTTCTGGCAGGAGATTTTCAGATACTTTCTTCAATTATTAAGAAAATACATAGGACCTTTCCTGGTGGTCCAGTGGTTGAGAATCTGCTTGCCAATGCGAGGGTCACAGGTTTGATCCCTGGTCTGGGAAGATCCCACGTGCTGCAGAGCAACGAAGTCCAGTGCCGTGACGACAGAGCCCGCGGGCCGAGAGGCTGCACTCCACGAGGGGAGAAGCCCCCGTGAGAAGCCGGGCGCCACAGCCAGGAGGAGCCCCACGCGCTGCAACCCAGAAAAGCCTGCGAGCAGCAGGGAAGACCCGGCACAGCCGAGACGGAACGGTTTTTACAAACTTAAATGTTAATTTCAGCTCAGTTCAGTTCAGTCAGTCAGTTGTCCGACTCTGCGACCTCTTGGACTGCAGCACACCAGGCCTCCCTGTCCATCACCAACTCCCGGAGTTAACTCAAACTCGTGTCCATTGAGTCGGTGATGCCATCCAACCACCTCATCCTCTGTCGTCCCCTTCTCCTCCCTGCCCTCAATCTTTCCCAGCATCAGGGTCTTTTCAAATGAGTCAGTTCTTCACATCAGGTGGCCAAAGTATTGGAGTTTCAGCTTCAGCATCAGTCCTTCTAATGAATATTCAGGACTGATTTCTTTAGGATGGACTGGTTGGATCTCCTTGCTGTTCAAGACTCTTAAATGTCTTCTTCAACACCACAGTTCAAAAGCATCAATTCTTCGGTGCTCAGCTTTCTTTATAGTCCAACTCTCACATCCATACATGACCACTAGAAAAACCATAGCCTTGACTAGATGGACCTTTGTTGGCAAAGTAATGTCTCTGCTTTAAATATGCTATCTAGGTTGGTCATAGCTTTTCTTCCAAGGAATAAGCGTCTTTTAATTTCATGGCTGCAGTCACCACCTGCAGTGATTTTGGAGCCCAAAAAAATAAAGTCTGACACTGTTTCCACTGTATCTCCAGCTATTTGCAATGAAATTATGGGACCAGATGCAATGATCTTAGTTTTCTGAATATTGAGCTTTAAGCCAACTTTTTCACTCTCCTCTTTCACTTTCATCAAGAGGCTCTTTAGTTCTTCTTCGCTTTCTGCCATAAGGGTGGTGTCATCTGCATAGCTGAGGTTATTGATATTTCTCCCAGCAATCTTGATTCCAGCTTGTGCTTCTTCCAGCCCAGTGTTTCTCATGATGTACTCTGCATAGAAGTTAAATAAGCAGGGTGATAATATACAGCCTTGACGTACTCCTTTTCCTATTTGGAACCAGTCTGTTGTTCCATGTCCAGTTCTAACTGTTGCTTCCTGACCTGCATACAGGTTTCTCAAGAAGCAGGTCAGCTGGTCTGATAGTCCCATCTCTTTCAGAATTTTCCTCAGCTTATTGTGATCCACACAGTCAAAGGCTTTGGCATAGTCAATAAAGCAGAAGTAGATGTTTTTCTGGAACTCTCTTGCTTTTTTGATGATACAGTGGATGTTGGCAATTTGATCTATGATTTCTCTGCCTTTTCTAAAACCAGCTTGAACATCTGGAAGTTCACAGTTTACATATTGTTGAAGCCTGGCTTGGAGAATTTTGAGCATTACTCTACTAGCGTGTGAGATGAGTGCACTTGTGTGGTAGTTTGAGCATTCTTTGGCATTGCCTTTCTTTGGGATTGGAATGAAAACTGACCTTTTCCAGTCCTGTGGCCACTGCTGAGTTTTCCAAATTTGCTAGCATATTGAGTGCAGCACTTTCACAGCATCATCTTTTAGGATTTGAAATAGCTCAGCTGGAATTCTATCACCTCCACTAGCTTTGTTCGTAGTGATGCTTCCTAAGGCTCACTTGACTTCACATTCCAGGATGTCTGGCTCTAGGGGAGTGATTACACCATCATGATTTTCTGGGTCGTGAAGATCTTTACTGTACAGTTCCTCTGTGTATTCTTGCCACATCTTCTTAATATCTTCTGCTTCTGTTAGGTCCATACCATTTCTGTCCTTTATCGAGCCCATCTTTGCATGAAATGTTCCCTTGGTATCTCTAATTTTCTTGAAGAGATCTCTAGTCTTTCCCATTCAGTTATTTTCCTCTATTTCTATGCACTGATCAATGAGGAAGATTTTCTTATCTCTCCTTGTTATTCTTTGGAACTCTGCATTCAAATGCAAATATCATTCCTTTTCTCCTTTGTTTTTCGCTTCTCTTCTTTTCACAGCTATTTGTAAGGCCTCCTCAGACAGCCATTTTGCTTTTTGCATTTCTTTTTCTGGGGATGGTCTTGTTCCCTGTCTCCTGTACAATGTCACATCCATAGTTCATCAGGCACTCTGTCTATCAGATCTAGGCCCTTAAATCTATTTCTCACTTCCACTGTATAATCGTTAGGGATTTGATTTAGGTCATACCTGAATGGTCTAGTGGTTTTCCCTACTTTCTTCAATTTAAGTCTGAATTTGGCAATAAGGAGTTCATGGTCTGAGCCACAGTCAGCTCCTGGTCTTGTTTTTGCTGACTGTATAGAGCTTCTCCATCTTTGACTGCAAATAATATAATCAATCTGATTTCAGTGTTGACCATCTGGTGATGTCCACGTGTAGAGTCTTCTCTTGTATTGTTGAAAGAGGGTGTTTGTTATGACCAGTGCGTTCTCTTGGCAAAACTCTATTAGCCTTTGTCCTGCTTCATTCCGTACTCCAAGGCCAAATTTGCCTGTTACTCCAGGTGTTTCTTGAATTCCTACTTTTGCATTCCAGTCCCCTATAATGAAAAGGACATCTTTTGGGGGTGTTAGTTCCAGAAGGTCTTGTAGCTCTTCATAGAACCTTTCAACTTTAGCTTCTTCAGCGTTACTGGTTGGGGCATAGACTTGGATTACCGTGATATTGAATGGTTTGCCTTGGAAACAAACAGAGATCCTTCTGTCATTTTTGAGATTGCATCCAAGTACTGCATTTTGGACTCTTTTGTTGACCATGATGGCTACTCCATTTCTTCTAAGGGATTCCTGCCCACAGTAGTAGATATAATGGTCATCTGAGTTAAATTCACCCATTCCAGTCCATTTCAGTTCGCTGATTCCCAAAATGTTGACGTTCACTCTTGCCATCTCGTTTGACCACTTCCAATTTGCCTTGATTCATGGACCTGACATTCCAGGTTCCTATGCAATATTGCTCTTTACAGCATCGGACCTTGCTTCTATCACCAGTCACATCCACAACTGGGTATTGTTTTTGCTTTGGCCCCATCCCTTCATTCTTTCTGGAGTTATTTCTCCACTGATTTCCAATAGCATATTAGGCACCTACCAACCTGGGGAGTTCCTCTTTCAGTATCCTATCATTTTGCCTTTTCATTCTATTCATGGGGTTCTCAAAGCAAGAATACTGAAGTGGCTTGGCATTCCCTTCTCCAGTGGACAATGTTTTGTCAGAACTCTCCACCATGACCCATCTGTTTTGGGTGGCCCCACACGGCATGGCTCATAGTTTCATTGATTTAGACAAGGCTGTGGTCCATGTGATCAGACTGGTTAGTTTTCTGTGATTGTGGTTTTCAGTCTTTCTGCCCTCTGATGGAGAAGAGTAAGAGGCTTTTGGAAGCTTCCTGATGGGAGAGACTGAGGGGGAAACTGATGGGCAGGGCCATGCTCAGTAAATCTTTAATCCAGTTTTCTGTTGAAGGGTGGAGCTGTGTTCCCTCCCTGCTATTTACCTGGAGCCAAACTATGGTGGAGCTAATGAAGATAATGGCGACCTCCCTCAAAAGGTCCCGTGATGCACTGCTAAACTCTTGCCCCTGACCCTGCAGCAGGCCAGCGCCGACCCACACCTCCGCTGGAGACTCCCGGACACCCACAGGCAAGTCTGGGTCAGTCCCCTGTGGGGTCACTGCTCCTTTCTCCTGGGTCCTGGTGCACAAGGTTCTGTTGTGCCCTTCAAGAGTCTATTTCCCCATCCTGTGTAAGTCCTGGCGGCTCTATGGTGGGGATAATGGTGACCTCCTCCAAGAGGGTTTATGCCATACCCAGGTCTGCTGCACCCAGAGCCCCTGCCCCTGTGGCAGGCCACTGCTGACCCGTTCCTCTGTAGGAGACACTCAGACACAGTTCTGGCTTAGTCTCTGTGGGGACCCTCTGGTGTGCACAAGGTATGTTTGAGCCTTCTGAGCGTCTCTTGCGGGAATGGGGTTTGATTTTAAATGCAAAATCACCCCTCCTCCTGTCTTGCTGGGGCTTCTCCTTTGCCCTTGGACATGGGGTAAATATTAAATTTTTTAAACATCTGTTGCCTAGTCATGATAAAGTTGTCCTGGCAGTATTCTAAGCACTTTATATATATTGACTCCCAGGTGGCTCAGATGGTAAAGTGTCTGCCTGCCATGTGGGAGACACAGGTTCAATCCCTGGGTTGGGAAGATCCCCTGGAGAAGGAAATGGCAACCCACTCCAGTACTCTTGCCTGGAAAAATCCATGGACAGAGGAGCCTGGTGGCCTACAGTCCGTGGGGTGGCAAAGAATCGGAGCAACTGAAGGACTCCACTTTCACTTTCCTCTGAAAAGACCTTAGGGACGTAGGTACCATTACTGTTTCCAGACTGTAGATAATGAGGCACAGAGCAGTTGAGTCGCCCAGGAAGGTCACCCAACTGGTTACAGCGAAACAGCTCCAGGGTTTACCTCACCTTGGAATAGTGTGCGTCCAGGACAGGCAGACTTAAGCACTGATTCGTAAGGCCCCTAATTATATCGTGTTAAGAATTACCTGAAGCACTTGTGAAATACATGCAAATTACCAGGTCTTGCCTTAGGAAATTTGGGTGCAGTTGATCTGGGTTGCAACTTTAGAATTCGTTCCTTAGCAAGCCCCCTTGGTGTTTCTCTTCTGACAAAAATAAAAAATACTGCTCTCAACAAAAGGAATCTGCAGCAACAGAATTCTGTACGGTGTTTACCTGTCTGGACTTGGGGAGCTGGGGTAACATTGGCTGGCAAGGGGCATGAGGCTGGAAATGTTCATCCAGGTGGGGATTCATTTATCAAGCATTAAAAAAATAAACACTGCCCTATGCTGCAGTGCCTTTCTGGGTCATACTGACTAGGAGTAGGTGTACTGAGGTGATGTACAGAGTGTACCAAGCAGGGGGTAAGTACTTCAGATAAGAGACAGAAAAGGTCTCCGCCACAAAGTGACCTTCCATTTGGCTAGTCCTGCAAAGACCAGGGGAAGGCAATCCAGGCAGAAGGAGGAGGAAAAGCAGAGCTGGGCATGTCTGAGCAGGAGCAGTGAGGGGGTCTGGGGGAGGGCGGTGAGACTCGCAGTGGGACTGGGGGGCGGGGTGGCCCGTTCCTGTCTAGAGCATTGTGGCTGAGGGCTCCGGCACCTGCCAGTCCCCCAGGCTGGAACTGCCCCCAACGCAGCGGCCTCATTCACACATTGCTTGCTCAGATAGGCCAAGGAAGCCACCATCACATCCTTGTTTCATGTCTTCTGAGATCATATTACTCTCAAGAAATTACACTGCTGATCTGATTGTTTAGCGTGGACTGCATCGCTAGCCACCAGCCAAGTTCTGTTAGAGCAGGAAGTAAATAGGATCACCCTTGTAACTCCAGGGGCTAGCATGCTGCCTGGCACATGGCAGACGCTTCTAAGTATATTGCTGCTGGAGGAATGAGCAAACCCTCAATGGAAACCGCAGGATAATTTCATCAGTTATACTCACCCTATTTACTGTGGGCCTACTATGTGCCGGGCACCAGGCCAAGTCACTGGGGATAGATGTATCAGCAAGGCAGGGAGGTTTTTATTATTCATTCCAGGTTGCTGAGGATTTACTGAATGTAAGGGGCAAGGGAAAACAGGTAATAAACGAATAAATCTGTGTACCTGTCTGTAGAGATTGACAAATTAGATAGATCTACAGATAGATGGATAGACTGGTAGATACAGATAGAGATACCTCAGATTACCAGGTTAGATTTGATAAATCCTAAAATAAAGCAGACCAGAAAGTAACAGGGGGAGCCACTGGATGGAGGCACGGCAGGATTAGAACGGGGGCTAGCCAAGAAGGGCCTCTCTGTGGATGGCATTTAAAATCAAGACCCAAGGGCGTTAGGCAGGGTGGCAGGTGGATACAGAGTGAACAGTAAGCACAGAAGCCTTGAGGCTGAAAAGAGCTGGGGGCTGACGCCTGAGGGGAGGAGGGAATGGCAGGTGAAGTCAGCCGAGCGCGGGGTCAGATCGGGGGCAGCAGCGCCCACCGGTATCAGGAACTTCACCTTGTCACTTAGAATGCTGGTCCTTGGGCCTCTCCCCAGACCCACCGAGTCAGAAACTCTGGGCTGGCCCCGCGGCCTCCGTCCTAACAAGCTCTCCGGGTGGTGGTGATGCACAGAAGAGTTGGCGGACCCCCAGGGTCAGGGTTCTTGCCCCAGCGACCGATCCCAGTTGCCACGCAAGCACGTGAGCACGGGCCTCTTTATTTCACTACTGGGCAGGGGGCCCGCCCAGCGCTCTGCGGATGCGCCCAGCCGGCGTTCCCCACCCGCCAAGCCTGTGACCGCCCCCCCGCCCCGCCCCCCCGCAAGCACCCACCCAACTGCTGCCCGACTCGCTCCTCTTCTGCAAACCACCGGGGCGACCCGGCTGCCCGGACTCGGCGGGGCCCAGACGCCCAGAGCGGCAGGTGCAAAGGCGCCAGAGCCGGGGTGGGGGGTGCCCAAAGCGCCGGCCCACCCTCCGGGGTGCGGGCAGGGCGCCGGCTGCTGCAGCCCGGGGGGTTGCGGGGGCGCGTCCCTCGCTGCCCGCGGCCGCCCCACCGCGTGTGCGCCGTCCGGACCCCGGGGAGACCCCGCGGCCCGAGTGCCGGGATTGGCCGGCTTCTTCCCCCGGGAGCCGCAGCCGCGAAGCCAGGTTGGTGCGGCCGGGCCGGGCCAGCGCCCTCTAGGCAGCGGAAGTGGCGCTCGCTGTACATCCGTCCTCCCCGCCTCGCGGAGTTGGGAGAAGGAAGGCTGGGGGGGGTGGAAAAATAAAAGGAAAAGTCCCTGCACCATGTAGACCCGCGCGCCCCGCGCCCTTGCACCCCGGCCGGCCGGGGACCCCCCTCGGCCCCCAGTCTGCGGCCATGAACGCGAGCAACGAGGGCGAGAGCTTCCCGGGCTCGGTGCAAAGTAAGTGCTTTTCCGGGCGCAGTGCGCGCTCCGGGGCCCGGGCCCAAGCACGCCTGCGACGCAGCGGGCAGGCCCGGGGCCCCGAAATCGGGGTGACGGCCCCGAGCCGGCGTCTCGGGGACCGCGGCGGGCGCGCCGGGCAGGAGGCGCCGGGGTGGGCCGGGGGCGGGCGCACCCGACCCGGCGCGAGGCGGGGGCGCTTGCCAGCCTCCAAAGAGCCCCCCGTGCAGCGGGCGGTGGGGGAGGGCTGGCGGCTCCGACCATCGCCCACCCTCTCGCGGCATTCCCCGCCCCCGGCGCAGCCTGGAGGTGGATTTGGGGTAACCGCGGCCACGCTGATGGGAAAACTTCTGTCTCGGTGGCCCCGAATCCTTGAAGTCTGGGTTCGGAGGACTGCACGAGGTCTGGCTGGCTGGGCTTGCCGGCTTCCTGAAAAGCCTTGTCCACGTTGAAGGTGGAGATCTGAATGGGGAATGGGGCCGTGGGCGTTTTCTTTGAGTTTTGAGTTTGGGGTCCATTTTCATTATGATGACAGCCTTTTTCAAGCCCGTGGTTTCGCCGGGCTCATTGTTTCCCTAAGTGTGGGGCTGAGCGCGAACCAGCCACCTGGGAGCTCCAGCGCTTATTTTTCAAAAAAGGAGGGGAAAAAAGCTCTGTGGGCCCCACCTACCAGGTGGTGGGGCCAGGGTAGAAGGGAGGAGGATGGGCTTGCCCTGGGCGATTCGGAGGCACAGGAAGTTTGAGAACCCCTGGCACTTGTTAGATGTTACTGTTACCGACTTGGAAGACACTGGCTCCTAAACATGTCTGTGTGTTCCTTGCATAACTTGTGAAAAGCGCAGATTTCCCTAAACCTCAGTCCCCGTTCACCCCACCTCCATTAGGACTCTCTGAAGTGGGGGTCAGATGTGTCCGTGTTTATCCGTGTTTAAATAACCCACCCTAGCCCTTATTCTGATGCCCAGACAGGTTTGGAGAACTTTGTAGGGATAAAGAGGCTTCTCAGGCGGCGCCAGTGGTAAAGAACCCGCCTCCCAATGCCGGAGACGGAAGAGTCACAGGTTCGATCCCTGGCTTGGGAAGACACCGTGGAGAAGGGCACGGCAACCCACTCCAGTGTTCTTGCCTGGAGAATCCCATGGACAGAAGAGCCTGGCAAAGATAAAGGAATTCTTTGTGTTGATGATACCAAAAAAAAAAAAAAATAGACCCAGTGTATTCTATTGGGTCTCAGTTCATTACAGATATTCAGAGGGGATATTTTCAAATTCAAATAGAACACCTCAGTAATAACCCCATCAGGTGACATGCTGGGGATCCCTGTGCTGGCCTTCTACAAGCACCATCTCATTTAATTCTCGTAACCATCTTATGAAGCAGAAACTTCACCCCATCTCCTCCCGAGTCCCACCATTAAGGAATCTCAATGATGCAGTCACTAGTCTCTTGGATTCTTTGTCTTCCTCTTAGCTTGGGCACCTCAGTAGCTACAGGAAGACAGTGTTAGAGAGATGAGAAATGTCACGTCCTTCCATCCATTGATTTCAGTGTTTGCAAGATGGCTTACAAACCTACCTTGCTCAGTGCAGAGTATCTTTTCTTAGAAGTCAACCAAATTGTATTTCTGCACAGAGATGTCTTGTCTTGGTTGTAATGGGACATTGGACATAATGCAAATATTTTATAATTTTTTTAAATTATGAAGCAAAGATGCCAACTGTATATGCACAAAGGTGGTTTTCATACTATTTAGACTCAGGGAAAATTGGGAATAATATACAAACCTTACAGTTAGTGAGAAATTATGAGGCTTAGAAAATATGGAATAATGTGTTGTCATTAAATAATTATATATATATATATAAAAAGAGACTTTAGTGATAGAGCATAATGCTTGTACAGCAGTATTGGGAAAAAGGTTAATTTACAATACACTATGATATAAACAATCTTTAATTCGATGAATGGAAGAAAATATTTTGTAATGTTCATGGTAGCCATAGGTGGAAAGACTGTAATTTCCCTCCTCCTTCTCTTCCAGATTTTCTGTTATAAACATGAATTTCCTTGTAATAAGGCAAAGAAAACTTAAAATAAAAATTCAGTTTGTCTTTTTAGTTAGAGACTTAGTCGTTGTATTTCTTTATTTAACAAACATTTATATAGCAGTTTCTAATATAGTGCCAGGACTGTGGTAAGCGCTTTGCAAGTGTTAAATACAATATTAATTCTTGATATTATTACTATAGTGAAATAATGCCTGTCAGGAATTAATTTTGCTTACAAGTAACAAAACTGAACTATACTGGCCTAATTAGAAGTCTGGAATTGATTGATTCTAGGGTTGATTTAGGGGATCAGTGAAGTAAACTTTTGTAGAGATCTTACTATTTACCTCATGTTACAACATGGCTGCAGAAGCACCTGGCATCACACCTGCATTCAAGGCTGAAGGGAGAGGTGAACAGTGCCAACCATGTCAGCTCCCTTTTTATCGTGCTTTTCCCTGAAGCTCTTCCAGCACTGTGCTGGAGGGATTCCCAAGTATGTCATGAACCAAAATTATTCAGGCTAGTGGTTCTCATGATGGGGGAGAGGGTTGGAATAGTGGGAGCACTGGCTCCCATAATGACTGAGAAGTACAATTACGTTTTCCTTGAGACAGGAGATGGTCCTCTGAAGCGCAAGGTAGCCTTCTTGAGGTGCAGGGAAGAACCTTCCTGCATGAGATACCACTAGTGCCCCCACAGGGAGTGATCAGGAGCATTACTTGGGTGGGTATGTTGCTGCTGGGGTGGCACTGGGGTTCTGTGTGCAAGAAGAGGGGAGTGGAATAGATACTGGGCCAGCAGCTAGCCACGCCTGTCACCATGCCCGTTTCTCTCACCGTGGGTCTGGTTTGTGTTTCCATTTCAAGCTGTCTGAAATTAACCTGTGACTCCCCCTCTGTCCCCTGGAGTTCCAGGTGGCACAACAGTTTTGGTGGAGCTGACTCCCGACATCCACATCTGTGGCATCTGCAAGCAGCAGTTTAACAATTTGGACGCCTTTGTAGCTCACAAGCAGAGTGGCTGCCAGCTAACCGGCACGTCTGGGGCGGCGCCCAGCACGGTCCAGTTTGTATCGGAGGAAACGGTGCCTGCCACCCAGACTCAGACCACCACTCGAACCATCACCTCGGAAACCCAGACGATCACAGGTATGGTTGGGGGGTGGGGCAGTCACTCAGAGTTGGCCTGGCTATGTCCCAGACGCCTCTTCAGATCCTGTTAAAAATATAGACACCCAGGGCCCACCCCCTAGGATTGCTGATTCATTATTTTTAACAAGCTCCATGGGGAAGCTAGCTGCCTGGCCAGGTTTGGGAACTGCTAGGTTAAAACATTAAGTGGTAGCAGTTATAAATTGTTGGCATGTGCTAAACAAAACTAACAGACAAAAACCAGGTTTTTAAAACAAAACCAGAAAAAAAGCTATATACTAAGAAAAAAATACTTGCAGGAAATGGTAAAAAAGGAAAAAGTGGTTATTTGGGGGTGGTGGAAATATGTGTGTGATTCCTGAATTTGCATTATTTGTATAAAGGACAAAAAAAATGTTTAAGAAATTTTTAAAATCTATAAACAAGTACTGATGACTCCCCTTCCCTGTGCCACCAACTGGAAAAACAGAAAAGTTCATCCTAGTTCTTGGTCACGTCCAAAAGAAACCACAGATGGATCCAAAAGTTAAACATGCACAATGAAACCGTCAAAGTTGTAGAGTAAAAACTACATATGTGCAAAAGAAAGAAAGTAAAAGTGGAGTCGCTCAGTCGTGTCCAACTCTTTGCGACCCCATGGACTATAGCTGACCAGGCTCCTCCGTCCATGGGATTTTCCAGGCAAGAGTACTGGAGTGGGGTGCCATTGCCTTCTCCAGGGGATCTTCCCGACCCAGTGATTGAACCCAGGTCTCCCACGTTGTAGGCAGACGCTTTACCGTCTGAGCCACCAGGGAAGCCCCCACATGCAGAGAGACCCAAACACTCACACCCCTAAGCTTATTCCTTTATAATCTGCCTTACGGGATGAGACAGATGACTCCAGTAAGCACCCATTTATGAGATGGTTGGTAGACACACTGTTGCATCCTATGGGAAAATAGAGGATGTATTTGTTGGCTTTTAAAGGCATTCAAATTTTTAAATCAAAAAATATATTAATACTGTGCCTTCCAAAGAAAGCAGGTTATAGGATTGCTCCCCCAAAAGAAAAAGAATTGTTATGTGGTTGCAGATAAAGTTACCATTCTTCCACAGTAAAAACAATGTATAAAAAAAGCTTAAAGACAACTGGGAAAAGAAAATGAAGTACATATGACTAAGGCCTAATATCCTTCATATATTAAAAAAAAAACAAACTCCTAAAAATCAATAAAAAGACTAAATGGAAAAGTCAGCAAAGAGCAGCAGTTGCTATTCAAGAGCCAGTAAATATACAAGGATGTGTCATTGAGTCATCATCCCTCAGTAATAAAGAAATGCAAATCAAATACTGCTTTCCTTTCCTTTCTGGAGATATCCATTCATATAAGCTGGGCAATTTTGTGATATCTTTCAAACTTTAATTCTTACATTTAAAATATTTCAAATTTTAAAATGTACACATTTACCCAGTATGTGCACTTGTGGGTATTTATCCTCTAAAACTTGACAAGTAAAAATGTACAAGGGTGTTTACTGATATACTGTAAAGAAAATGGAACCTTTGTAACGTATATGTCAGGAGATTAGATAAATAAATGCCATGATGGATAATGAATAATAATCTAACAATTAGATGAATAAATTCAGACAGTAGAATGTGACTTAGTCTGAAAAGGAAGCTAGATCTGTGTACCCACATAGAGTCTCAAGGTAAATATAAACCGGCGTATATATGCATATGTATTATATTCAAGGAAAGCTTCTAGAACAGGAATGAGGCAAGTAATGTTAATGAAAGATGTCAACTCTGCAGAAGGCATTAGGGGATGGTGGGGACGCTGGTGAAATAGAGAAAGTTGCTCTTTGGATTCAGTCAGTTAGATATTTGGGTTTTTCTGAGCAACTGAAAAATGTAAAATTTCCCAAATTTTAAAACTTTGTTAGGAAACGTTCCTGTCAGTTCAGTGGTTAAGAAGGTCCTCTCACTGCAGGGAGTACAGGTTTGATCCCCAGTCAGGGAACTAAGATCCCACATGTCAGGCGATGAGGGGGAAAAAAAAACTTGTTGGTCAAACAAAATACATCTGTGAGCTTGATCGAGCCCATCTGCAACTTCTGACTTGTTTTCAATGTTTTGCAAACAGTTAATTGGAGCTAAGATGTGGAGAACCTCTGAAGTGAGGGTACCAGCTTTTGCCTTATCATTTGCACGTTGATGCTGTGTCTGAGTTTTTTGGCAGCAGGTGAAGTTTGTGGTCGTTTCCTTACTGCATCCAAAATAATGTTCCTGCTGAAATGTGTTAAGCGTTGAATATAACTGATCACCTCGGAAACTCTCATCAGGTTACCCTGAGGTCTTCCCACTTTCTCCCGAGTTTCTCTTCATCTCATCTTAGAGGAAATCACCAGGAAAATGTTCGAACAGAAACTCACCTTAGGGATGGGCCTGGTACCACCTTCTCATTTTACAGCTGGACAGAGTGAAGCTGCAGGTGGAGATGAGAGATGGTCAGGGTCCCAGCACAGGTTCAGGACAGTCCTGGGACTCAGGTCCCTGGGCCCTTGCCCTCGTGGTCTTCTCCCTGAAGATTGAGTGTCAGGTTCTCTGTTCTCAGAAACAAGCTCCCAGTCACCCCACACCCGGTGTGAAGCCTGGGACCCGAGGCCCCAGGCCGGGGAGGCCCCAAGACCCTTCGTTTGTGGCCATTGCGTCTCGCTGGGCTCTGAGCCTTCCCTGCTGCCGTCCCCTCTGCCTTTTTCGCCTTTACCTGGCTGACACCAGCCCACCCTCAAAACCTAAGGTTCAGGACCATCTGCACACAGGACCTGACTGCATCTCAGGACACGCCGCCCCCTCTGACTCACAGTAGCTGTGATGACATCCTTTCTGTTTTCCGAGTGGGCCACTCTTCCTTGAGCCCCGGGGCATTTGTATGTGTTGCCCCCTCTGCCTGGAGCTGACTTAATGCTGGTGCTGGTGCGTGTGTCAGAGCTGGGCTTAACTGCATCGCCCCAAAGAGCCCCCCTCTGAGACCACACACATGGGCATTGTTCTCTCAGATCAGGTCCCCGTAATTAAATGATTGTTTGCAGAACAAATTTAAGGCCTGTCCCACTGCTGAAGCGTAAGCGCCACGAGGTCAGGGGCTGCATTTGACCCGCAGCATCATATTCCCGGCAGTGGTTGTGTGTGGAGTGAACGCACAGGGGCCCGCGCCTCACGTGCATTGGTGAAGCTGCCCGCGCACCACGTAACCGGCTCGGAGACCTTCGCCCGCCACCCGGCCTCTCCACGGCCCCGCCCTTGTTCACTGTAGCCGCGCCTCAGCTTTGCTGGCCACCCGGTACGCCTCGGCGCCCGCTGCGCAAGCGCTCCCCGCCGCGCAGAGCTGACGGGGGTGCCGCGCACCAGAGACGGGCTGCTGGGCCTTATCCCAGTCGGCAACCCTGGGCCGTGGGCAGGTCACTCACTCAGGTTCCTTGTCTGTAGAAAGGGATTATTAAAAAGGGTACCTAATACCAGTAGGTGCGCTTCCCAGGTGCCTCAGGGGTAAAGAACCCGCCTGCCACTGCAGAAGACGCAGGTTCGATCCCTGGGTTGGGAAGATCCCCTGAAGAAGGAAATGGCCACCCACTCCAGTATTCTTGCCTGGGAAATCCCATGGACAGAGGAGCCTGGCAGGCTACGCAAAGAGCTGGGCGTGACTTAGTGAGTAAACAACAAACAAATACTATTAGGTTTAGAATTAGGTGCCTAATATGATTGGGTTATTGTGAGACTCTGCAATAATCCAAATAAAGGACCTGGGACAGTCATTGGACTCAGTAGAGGACCGCCTTTATTAACATGAAGGGTGTTAATGTTTCCTTGGTGGCTCAGCTGGTAAAGAATCTGCCCGCAATGCTGGAGACCTGGGTTTGATCCCTGGGTTTGAAAGATCTCCTGGAGAAGGGAAACGCTACCCACTCCAGTATTCTGGCCTGGAGAATTCCACGGACTGTGGAACCATGGGGTTGCAAAGAGTCATACACGACTGAGCGATTTTCACTTTATTAACGTAAATGAGCAACTTTCACTTTCTTAACATCAAGATGCATGCCCAAGTGAGATGAGCAGGGTGCTGAGTCTCTGCCTGACCCAGCTGCTCTCCCTGCGTGTGCCTGCAGCTCTGCCCCGAAACAAGCAGCATCTTGCTTCCCCCCGCCCTTTCTTTTACACTGTTTATTTTGGTTTGCGGGGTCCAGCTTCCCCAAAGTTTGGGCTTCGGTGTTGCAGCAGCGGCAGTTTGGACCAGGGTCCCTTGGGATCTTGTTAAAGCCGCTAGTGCAGGGGCTGCACCTCCGAATCCGCCTGGCTGAGGCTCAGGCATCTGCATTGTTAACAAGCTCCCCGGGCGATTGCAGGCCTCGACCCAGTTGGAAAGATGCTCACCACCCGACCCCCACCCCGGCAGGTTCCTCTCAATACCCGCACCCAGACCTTGTCCAGGGTTATTGGTCCGTCTTCAGTCCTTGATTAAAACAGACCCTTCCTCCTGCTCAGTCGCTTCAGTCTTTGTGGCCCCATGCACTATAGCCCACCAGGCTCCTCTGTCCATGGGATTTTTCAGGCAAGAATACTGGAGTGGGGTGCCATGTTGGATAAAAAGTAAAATTAATTCTCTGCCCGCTAGCTTTGAAAGCTGCCTATCATTTGGCATTTGATTTGAGAACTTTTCTATAAAAGCAGTAACATTAGATCTTGACGCTGGTGGAAAAATCTAGCCTCCTACGTGCATTTTCTAAGTTCCCCGCTTGAAGCCATGGGGCTTGGGGTCAGCTTCCCGTGTTAAAGTCTTGGCTGCAGAGGGCCTTAGGAGCTGTGTGAGTGCTGCAAGTTGTAAGAGTTTGCGTTGTCTCCTTTTTAAAGTGGGACAGAAATACATAGAAAGGCCATGGAACTTGGTAGTGGAGAGAGTCTAGGTTCCTGAGTCAGACTGCCTGGGTTCAGATCCGAGCTACATCACTTCCCATCCAGGTAACCTCAGGCAGGTGACTTAGAGTCTCAGGGTCTCCATTTACCCAGCTGTAAAACGGGAGAGTAGAGATAGAACTCACCTCAGAGGGTCACTGCCAGGGGCTCCTACGTGCAGACATTCAAGCCATCAGGGTTAGTTCTCATTACTTACTTACTGAATCAGGGGCTGTAGAAATTAAGTGAAACAGTTCATGGAAAATTTTCTGCAGGCCCTGACTCATGGCAAGCCTCCAGACAGTATTAGTTGAACTATCACTGACTTTTCCCACCTCTTCTGGTTCATTCCTCCATTTTTAGGACCCAGGTTAAAAGTCACCTCCACCTAGAAGCTAGCCACGATTTCTCCCTCCCTTCCCCACCCCGAAGGTTAGGTTCTTCACCACTTCCTCAACTAGCCCTTACCACAGTTGCCATCAGTTTATTTGGTAATAAGCAGTCTTTAGCCAGAGAAGTGAATTCAGATGCTCCTGGGCTCAGGCAGGGGCAGTAAGTACGGCAGCAGGTGGGCTGTGAGGGGGAGTGGGCGGGCCGTGGAGGACCAGCAGAGGAGAGCCGGGGGGCGTCGGAGTCCCTGGGCGCTGGGTTAACTCCCCGGGGCGCGCCGTGCTCTTCCCCTGCTGAACAGAGTCACAGAACGTCCACATGGGACAGGGCAGCTCTGACTGTGCTGGGACAGGCTGGAAAGAGAACTCCTGTGTCGTCATGCCTGAGCCTCGGAACCCCGGGCATCCCCTCCTGCCCCGCTCCTCTCCTGCTTTATCGATTTTATCTGCTGCTCTAGCCTTCTCTGCATCTCAGCACTAGTCGCTAAGATACCAAGTCATAGGCTTGTCCCCACTTCCTGACAGCCTCCAGCGCAGGCTTCCTTGAAGCCTCCTCGCAGAATCATCTAACATGAGCCCCAAACATCTAAAACTCTACATGCTTCCAGGCACCCTCTTACTGAGACCCTCCACAGCCCCCGTGGGGCGAGGGTTCCCTTACTGTAAGGAGTAATCAACTTATTCAACTACAGGTGTGTCCCTGGGTGGTCTTTGGCCAGAGGTCATTGACCTGGGAAAGACCCAGCCCACCTAACTGATTTTGAAAGCCTAAAAAACAAAATTATCTGAAGGCTCAATTTGCCTGTGGGCCTCAAAGTAGTGGGTTGTTTTGTTTTCTTAATTTTAAATGACCCTTATTCTGTATTTGCAAAACAACTATTTAGTAGTAAGCAAGGTAGTGGTTTAACTTCTAATTTACTAGACTATAATCTCCCTGGTTTAGTCAGTAAGTTGTGTCCGACTCTTCTAACCCCATGGACTGTAGCCCACCAGGCTCCTCTGTCTGTGGGATTTCCCAGGCAAGAATACTGGAGTGGGTTGCCATTTCCTTCTCCAGGGGATCTTCCGGACCCAGGGATCGAACTCGGGTCTCCTGCACTGCAGGCAGGCTCTTTACCGACTGAGCACTGAGCTATGGGGGAAGCTCCATAACCTCCCTGGAGCAGGCACTAATCAGTCTTGCTTTTCGGCCGCCCAGCCCCAGGCCTGGTACATCCTAGGCGCTCAGTAAAAGTTACCGAGTAAATGCAGTAGGGGGCGCGGTTCGGATTGAACTCGTTCAAGCCCGTGACGTTCATGGCGTGGCGCCGGCTCCATCGTGAGGGTCCAGTGAGGACGGCTCTGGGACTGGGGGGTGCCAGATGCTGGAGCCGAGATAATGGAGGTGCTTCCCTTGGAGGATTCCAAGCTCGTCCGGGAGCGGAGGAGAACTTGTTGTAAGACACAGAAGCCCAGCCGTGTGTGACCAGTGCAGAGAGTTCATGGAGTAGGTTGGTCTCGGCGGGGAAAGCCACGGGGAAAATGATGAGTGAGATCACACGCATGATAGACCTTGAGAATCTCACCTGCCTTTGGGAGGAAGACAGCGGGAGGGGGGCATTTCCTCCTGCTGGTCTGGAGGTGGAGAAGCTGGTCCCTGCTGCTGAAGGGGAGATCTGATCACAGTGGCTGGAGATGATATAGCGCCTACGGACTAGCGGCCCCTGCTTTGATCTGGCCTTTATTCTGAAGGAGCTAGGGAGCCACTGAAGGTTGTTGAGTGTGTGAGCAATTCAGTAAAACAAACTAGGTAGTGAGTTGCCAGGGGAATCTGGCAATAATAATAGTCATAGCTGACTCTTGGGTGTGTATGTTAGTCGCTCAGTCGTGTCTGACTCTTTGTGACCCCAGGGACTGCAGCCCACCAGGCTCCTCTGTCCATGAGATTTCCCAGGCAAAAATGCCGGAGTGGGTGGCCATTTCCTCCTCCAGAGCATCTTCCCCACACCAGGGATGGAACCCACGTCTCCTGCACGGGCAGGCGGATTCTTTACTGCTCTGCCACCTGGGAAGCCCAGCTAATTCTTGCTGCTGCTACTGCTGCTAAGTCGCTTCAGTCGTGTCCAACTCTGTGCGACCCCATAGACGGCAGCCAACCAGGCTCCCCCTTCCCTGGGATTCTCCAGGCAAGAACACTGGAATGGGTTGCCATTTCCTTCTCCAATGCATGAAAGTGAAAAGTGAAAGTCAAGTCGCTCAGTCGTGTCCGACTCTTTGCGACACTATGGACTGCAGCCTACCAGGCTCCTCCACCCATGGGATTTTCCAGGCAAGAGCACTGGAGTGGGGTGCCATTGCCTTCTCCCAGCTAATTCTTACATGCTGCTTATTATTGTGCCAAGCAGTTTTCTCAGTATGTGAAGTAGGTTTTCACAACTTCAGTTAATGAGTTTAACGTTTAATTTTAAAAAATTAAATTTTTGCAACATATATTAGCTACTAATCATTATTATCCCTGTTTTACCCGTAACGAACTAAAGCATGAAGGCGTTAAATAGCTTCATGGCGGTGACAGAGCCAGAAAGGGGCTTGAAGCCAGACCTGGGGCTGGGAGCCGAGCTCCAGGGCTGCAGAAGCCCCTCAGCACCCTTGGTAAAGTCCTCATCACAGCCTTTCTCAAAAGAGCCCCCTGGAGCTTCAGTAAGACGGAGAACCCCAGCCCCCTCCCTTAACAATCCCATCTGGGTAGTTCTGAGCAGGGTCCTGGGAGTCTGGGCCAGCCAGTACGGGCTCGGGTTAGTTCAGATGCTTTTGGTTGCTCTTAATAACACTAAGCTACAAGAGAGCTGGACTGTGAGGCACTGCTTATCTCAGGATAAGAGCTGGCAGGGCAGACCCGGGGTTTCTGGGTCTACTTGCTCTCCCCGGCAGTAATGCTTCTCATGGCCACAAGGTGGCTGCTTTCCTCCTCAAGTCTTCACTCAGCCCTGCTCAGGGATGGGGAAAGGGACCTTCTCTTTAACAGCTTCCCCAGGAATCCCAGATGCCATTGGCTAGGATGGATAACAGGCCCAGATCCACTGTCTTGGTGTAGCCAGGCCAGCAAGGAGTCACGGAGAAGGGGCTTAGCAGTGGAATCCAGCCCCAAAGCCCTTCTGGCCATCCACACTCCTGCCGGGAGAAAGGCAGGAAAGAATGGAACTCTATCGGTGGCAGTGTCTGGCACATGGGTGCTTCTTTTTTCAAAACAGATGTCCACAGCAAGCTGCAGTGTCTTTGTCCCAGTTCCTAACCGCAGGGCAAGCGGGTCTGATCGGTCCAGCTTCTGTGCCCCTGTCTGCCCCCAGACCAGCCAGCTGCTGCAGAGAGAGGGGCGGGTCCGGAACCGGAAGCTGGCGTTGGGCTCAGCCCTTGGAGCCGGGACTGTGGGGCCCACCTGAGGATCAGGTGTGGCTCCCATGAGGGGAAAACCCTTTAGAAGAGCATGAGACTTTCCTTACAGAATTCTCCCAGGAGGTGAATGCTGAGTTTGCACTCGAATCAAGGCCCCTAAATGTGAGCTGTAAGCATGGGCAATGTGGGGAAGAACAAACAATAGATTTAAATATGTGACAGTGAAAGAATAGCCTTAATTTGTAAAGATCATTTACAAGTCAATGAGAAAAAAGTAAAAATTTAATAGAAAAAAAAAAAAAAGAGCTAATAGCCTGAACAGGCAGTTCATAAAGAAGGTATGTGAATGAATAAAATATAGTGAAAGGGGATTTTTTTACCAATTATGAAAGAAATGCAGATTAAACTAAAACGGTCTCATATTGTCCTGACAGATAGTGTGTGTGATAGCCAAGGTGAAGGGGAGAATATGTATTGATTTAGATTTTCCTAAAGGATCTTATAGTTATGAGTCACCAAGCCATAAAATGACCATTGCATTTTGACCTGGTTCTTCAGCTTACAGGAAGGTATCCAGAGAAACTAAAGAGATAAGTTAAAAATTTTGGATAGGTGTTATTTATAAAGGTAAACCCCTAGAAACCAACTCAGTGTCCAAAAAAGAAGAAAAGGTTAATTTAGCTGGGACAGCCCAAATGTGGCATTTTATGTAGCCAGAAGAAATTGTTTTTTGGATGAATTGATAACATGGCAGAATGCTTTCACATAGCAAAATTGTTTAATCGTTTAATAAAAAAGAAAAGCATACAAAATGATTTAAGCCATGATCTCAGTTCTGTATTTTTAAAATCTGTGTAAAAAGAACAGGTTGGCCATCTGATCCATCACTAAACAGGTGTTCCCTGAGCCCCTGTGCGTGCCGGGTTCCACGCGAGGGTCTAGGAAACAGTGATGGAGGGAAATGCACGTCCTCACTGGGCTCATCCAACCGAATGGTGGAGAGGAAGGGCGTCGGATACTTTGCCACATAACTAGTTACAGCAGAGATGAGTGCTTCAGAGGAAAAGTGCAGAATTCAGCGAGCATGTCATGCAGGGGTATGCTGCCACGGGGGGACAGCCTGGGTCAGGTTTTCTCCCCGCGTTTCTGTGCTCCCAGGATTTTCTAGTCGGTGTTTTCTTTTGTTTTGACAATATAATACACTTTTAATTTTAAAAAAGAGAAAAGGATTAAAACTGGAGTTTTTAAGTTGAAGACAAGAAAGGAGAAGCAAAGGGACTTGGGAGATGTGGATGACTTCAGATGTTCGAAGAGCAGTTTCGTGGGAAGAGCTGCAGTTGGCCCCTGTGAGCTCCGCGGGTCTAGGACATCCAGTGGGTCCCAAGCTCAGGGCGGTTTTGGTTCCTTATGAAATTCATGTGACAGTCTTACTTTTTAAGCAACATCATGGGTGAATAATTGAACACCCGAGGTGCTCCTGCTACAAACCGAGACTGCGCGTAACAAGCTGTGTGTCTCAGACGTGCAGCTGGGCACACTGGCAAGCCAGGGAGAGCCCCAGAGTCAAAACCGAAAGCAGGTGTGAGGCTGTGAGCTGCTGGGGGTGGAGGGGGAGGCGTGGGGGCTGATCCAGAAGCACTGGACTTGATTGTAAGAGCCGTGCCCACAGGGGAGACGAGGCCTTGAACTCTTGCAGAAAGTTATCCCTATAGCTGAACAGAACTGGGCACCTGACCACCCACACCCCCAGAAAGCGGCCGCTCATGCTACAGATCACCCCAGTGGAAAGAAGGGTTGAGAACATTCTTCCCTGGGGGAAGTCACATCTCTGCTAGAAGCGCATCCCCGGCTCAGCAGATCTGGGTGCTTGGGGTTGTCCCCGCTGCCTTCACGTCTGCTGGACACTCAGATTCCACTGTTTACGCCAAATCTGAAGACAGACAAGGGACCGCCCCCTACCAACGACCCCTCCAGTTGGATGCCTCCCCTAAAGACACCGAAAGCACGTGCAGCAAAGGCAAAAACAGACCAGCAGGACTGCATCAGTTTCTGTGCGCCTAAGGAAACAGCCAGCAGAATGTAAAGACAGCTTCCTGGGTGGGAGGAAATATTTGCAAACCAGATTTCTGAAAAGGAGCTGCCCCCCAGAATACTCTCAGGGTTCCCCTTTGCTGTGACTCACCACAAAAGAGATGCTAAGGCTTGTGGGGGCGGGCCGGGGGCGGTTAGCAGACAGGCCCGGCCATCTCCAGGGACGGTGGGTATCCCAAGCTCAGGATCATTCCAAACCCAGGACTCGCCTCCCGGAGGGTCACAGACTCCGCAGCCGGACTGTAGGGAGTGCCTGGCCACTGTCACAACCCCCCAGCCCCTGTGCCTCCCAGTCTTCTTTCCCACAAGCTGGGGTATCACGGTGGCATGACCAGCCATCCTAGTTTTATCTCAGGTCCTATGACCAGGGAAGCCCCTCGGTCCCAGGCAAGTGGAGGTGATTGCTCCCCTAAGCCTTGATCATTCCCGCTAAGAGTTTGGTGCCCAGTTCTGTTCAGCTATAGGGATTAGTGTTATTAAGACTCAACTGTGCCCATATCCTGCACTATTGATGCCCTCATGAAGCTTCGTGATATCCTTGTGAAGTGGGCACATGATTATCCCCACCGACGGGCTGGGAAACAGGCTCAAAGGAGCTCCTCGACTGGCCTGAAGTCCCATCTGCGGGAAGTGGCTGAGCCTGGACTCACATCAGTTCAGATACACATTACAACACCTGAAACGGGGCTGCGCCTTGGAATCAGCGAGACGGCTGCCGGCCCGGAGGCAGTCACCAAGGAATTGTCTTTGCACGTTTGTGAATAACCTGGATTATTATCAGTGATCACTGTTCTACTCACTTCGGCAGAGATGTGTGCATTTTTTGGGGAGCTCTGTGTGTTGGGTTTAATTGCTGTTTGAAATGTCTCCTGAGATACTGCAGGATGGTTCGGGTTGAAGATGAAAAGTAACTGTACCCAGAAATACCTAGAAATAGTAGTAGGGGGTCCATTTGATATTGATGAAGCAAATTTTGTTGCTGGAGGAACAACCATTGGGTTTCGCAAAGCTACAACTGAGAGAGATGGAGTCCCTCGATTAGACAAAGTTGAGTTAAGGTTACTGCTGAGCTGCATGGAAAAGCATGGTCTGCACCATTAGTTCTCAAACTTGTGTTTATCAGAATCACGTGGGCAGCTTGTTAGGCCAGATTGCTGGGCCCACCCTAGAGTTTCTGATTCAATAAGCTGGGGTGGGGCCTGAGAACTTGCCTCTGCAGCAAATTCCTAGGTAAGTCCATTGCTGCTGGCTGGGGACCACACTTTGAAAACCAACAGCTAAATCCCAGAGTAGATGAAACATCTCACCAAGAGGCAGGTGTGGTTGATCAGGTCATCAAAGAGACTTGGCAAGAAGATGGAACTTCAGTTTGTCAGACTCTTTTGCCAGCTTTAAACAAAAGCCACTTAACTCCCCACTACATATTTCAGCTGAGAAGACGGGAAACCATGAGTTTGCTCAAACAGCAAATGCCGATCCACCTGGGTGTTCTTTGCCACACACTGGGATGAGGCTGTCATTGCTCAAGGTGCCCAAGAGCTGCGTGCCAGGAACGTGGGTTTCCTGTCAAATGTTCAGTGAAGCCTCAGAGAACTCATTCGATACATGTAAAATCTCTAAGGAATATCAATATATGTAAAATACCTAAGGAATATGAAAGCAGTGTGTTATCATGTGTTGAATTGACAGCTTTTAAAAATTTATTGTATATAAAATAATGTGACATCTTACAGTCTATAACATCTTAGCTTCAAAGAGAGAGAATGTTTGTTTTAAGAGAAAATATAACTGGCACCTCAGACCTTTGGAGTGGGTATTCCTGCTGCAGGCAAAGCCAAAATAGGGAGTGATGTCAGGCCCGTGTTGATTTAAAGAAGTGTACTTTGTAAATACAATGGAGAAATGTCACAGGTGGTGCCTCCGTGACTGAAGTTTGGGAAGCAGAATATGACACTGGCTCTCAGAATCATCAGGAGGGCCTCTCAGCCTGACAGGTTCACCTGAACAAGCCGCAGAGGGCGTATTTACTCCTGTCTGAAGCCAGATCTCCATGTGACGATTACATATAATAAAGGAAAAAAGAAAATACATATTCCCAAACTGCAAACTGTTAACTTCATTAACAAAGCAGTAAAAACAATTTTAAGAAAAGACATTTGGGACTGCCTGTTTTACCTGTTACAATGACAGATGTTAAAGACAAAGATGATAATGATGTTTGGTCTTCTTTTTATTCTTTTTTCCTCAAAACTTCCGTGAGAATATAGGTTGATTTATGGGTTGGTTGGTCTTAGGAATGCTTGAAGAGTGTTTGTGTTTAGAGAGTATTTGTAGTTTGCCCAGAATTCCTTCAGTCAGCTCCCTTCTGGTTTTTGAAAGGATTTTGTGATAAAGTTTATGAAAGGACAGTACCTAAATGCATTTGGGTGAAGTTAACAGAAAACCTACCTGGTATAAACGATAGGGCATTTCTTGTTTATTTAATGAGTGTGGATTTGAATAGGTTTCAGGGCTCTGGCCCAGCATCTCCCTTTATGGTTACAAAGTGGCTGCCTCAGATCCAGACATCACATCCTCATCAGGCATGTCCAAAGACAGACAGCAGGGGAACCAGGGCAGCAAGAAGGAGTTTTCCTCACCTACCTCTCTTTCCGCCCCCACGTTTTTTTTAAATCAGGGAGAAAATCTTTTCCAGAAGCCCCCGCAGCGGATGTTCTCTAGTGTCTCATTGGCTAGAACAGGGTCGCGTGATCACTCCTAAGCAGCAAGGAACAGTGGGAAGACAATCCAGCCTAATCGTTCTCACAAAGGAATGTAGGCAAAGGGAGTAGCTACTGGGGATTCGTATTATGAAAATTAATAATCATCCTGTCTTTTAGTTTCAGCTCCAGAATTTGTTTTTGAACATGGCTATCAAACGTATCTGCCCACGGAAAGCAACCAAAACCAGACAGCCACGGTCATCTCTCTCCCTGCCAAGTCGCGTGCCAAAAAGCCCACAGCCCCACCGGCTCAGAAGAGGCTTAACTGCTGCTATCCAGGTAGAGGCGACACTGCGTCCTGCTTGTGTAGAGAACATGACGTTTAACAGGTCCAGGGCTCGAGCTCCTGGATTCCCGACAACTGGGCAAAGCCAGCTGCAAACTGCCCGGCTTAGAAATCAACACCCCAGAATTTCCATCATCACATACGACACACCTCTCACTGTCTCTGGTCACCATGCACTTGGGCCCTAAGACTTTAACAGCCAAGGACCTTTGAATGGGAACAGTGAGAATTTCAGATTACTGTGGCTTTCTCTTGGTGCGACAGCTTAGGAAGATATCCAGAACAATTGTCCCTTACCTACTTTAAAAAAGGAAAACAAAAAAATTTATTTGGAAATAATTTCAGATTTAGGGAAAAGTTGCAAAAGTAAAACAAAAAGTTTCTGAGCACCCTTTTGTTATGGTTTGGTCGCTAAGTCGTGTCTGACTCCTTTCCACCCCGTGGACTGCAGCGTGCTGGGCTTCCCTGTCCTTCCCTGTCTCCTGGAGTTTGTTCAAACTCATGCCCGTTGCAGTCGGTGAAGCTAACTAACCTTTCCTCCTCTGCCGGGCCCTTCTTTTCCCTTCAGCCTTTACCTTTCATCTGGATTTCCCAAATATTAACATATTACATTTGCTTTGTTTTTTCTGGTGGTTGGTGGATTAGTCACTTCAGTCCTGTCCAACTCTTTGCAACCCCATGGACTGTAGCCTGCCAGGCTCCTCTGTCCATGGGATTCTCCAGGCAAGAATACTGGAGTGGGTTGCCGTTTCCTCCTCCCGGGGATCTTCCCGATCCAGGAATTGAACTGAGGTCTCCTGCATTGCAGGCAGATTCTTTACCAACTGAGTTACAAGGGAAGCCCGTTTTTTTCTAAATGTACGTATATTTCCCCCAAAGTTGCAGACATGACCTTTACCTTTAAGCACCTTAATACACATTTCCTAAAAACAAGGAAATTCTTTTATATAACCACAGTACAGTCATCCAAATCAGGAAATTAACATTGATAAATGCTGTTATCAAACTGCTGACTTTATCAAGAGTTTGCCAACTGTCTCATTAAAGTCCTCTGTATCAAAAGAAAAATATTTTTCCCTTAGTCCAGGATCCAATTTGTGATCACACACGGCATTTAGTTTTCATGTGTCTTTCAGTTCAGTTCAGTTCAGTCGCTCAGTCGCGTCGGACTCTTCGCAACCCCATGAATCGCAGCACGCCAGGCCTCCTTGTCCATCACCAACTCCCGGAGTTCACTCAAACTCACATCCATCGAGTCGGTGATGCCATCCAGCCATCTCATCCTCTGTCGTCCCCTTCTCCTCCTGCCCCCAATCCCTCCCAGCATCAGAGTCTTTTCCAGTGAGTCAACTCTTCGCATGAGGTGGCCAAAATACTGGAGTTTCAGCTTTAGCATCATTCCTTCCAAAGAACACCCAGGGCTGATCTCCTTTAGAATGGACTGGTTGGATCTCCTTGCAGTCCAAGGGACTCTGAAGAGTCTTCTCCAACACCACAGTTCAAAAGCATCAATTCTTTGGCCCTCAGCCTTCTTCACAGTCCAACTCTCACATCCATACATGACCACAGGAAAAACCATAGCCTTGACTAGATGGACCTTGGTTGGCAAAGTAATGTCCCTGCTTTTCAATATGCTATCTAGGTTGGTCATAATTTTCCTTCCAAGGAGTAAGCGTCTTTTAATTTCATGGCTGCAGTCACCATCTGCAGTGATTTTGGAGCCCAGAAAAATAAAGTCTGACACTGTTTCCACTGTTTCCCCATCTATTTCCCATGAAGTGATGGGACCGGATGCCATGATCTTCATTTTCTAAATGTTGAGCTGTAAGCCAACTTTTTCACTCTCCACTTTCACTTTCATCAAGAGGCTTTTTAGTTCCTCTTCACTTTCTGCCATAAGGGTGGTGTCATCTGCATATCTGAGGTTATTGATATTCCTCCCGGCAATCTTGATTCCAGCTTGTGTTTCTTCCAGTCCAGCGTTTCTCATGATGTACTCTGCATAGAAGTTAAATAAACAGGGTGACAATATACAGCCTTGACGTACTCCTTTTCCTATTTGGAACCAGTCTGGTGTTCCATGTCCAGTTCTAACTGTTGCTTCCTGACCTGCATATAGGTTTCTCAAGAGGCAGGTCAGGTGATCTGATATTCCCATCTGTTTCAGAATTTTCTACAGTTTATTGTGATCCATACAGTCAAAGGCTTTGGCATAGTCAACAAAGCAGAAATAGATGTTTTTCTGGAACTCTCTTGCTTTTTCATGATTCAGCGGATGTTGGCAATTTGATCTCTGGTTCCTCTGCCTTTTCTAAAACCAGCTTGAACATCTGGAAGTTCACGGTTCACGTATTGCTGAAGCCTGGCTTGGAGAATTTTGAGCATTACTTTATTAGTGTGTGAGATGAGTGCAATTGTGCAGTAGTTTGAGCATTCTTTGGCATTGCCTTTCTTTGGGATTGGAATGAAAACTGACCTTTTCCAGTCCTGTGGCCACTGCTGAATTTTCCAAATTTGCTAGCATATTGAGTGCAGCACTTTCACAGCATCATCTTTCAGGATTTGAAATAGCTCAAGTGAAATTCCGTCACCTCCACTAGCTTTGTTCGTAGTGATGCTTTCTAAGGCCCACTAGACTTCACATGCCAGGATGTCTGGCTCTAGGTGAGTGATCATACCATCATGATTATCTTGGTCGTGAAGATCTTTTTTGTACAGTTCTGTGTGTTCTTGCCACATCTTCTTAATATCTTCTGCCTCTGTTAGGTCCATACCATTTCTGTCCTTTATCGAGCCCATCTTTGCATGAAATGTTCCCTTGGTATCTCTAATTTTCTTGAAGAGATCTCTAGTCTTTCCCATTCTGTTGTTTTCCTCTATTTCTTTGCACTGATCGCTGAAGAAGGCTTTCTTATCTCTTCTTGCTATTCTTTGGAATTCTGCATTCAGATGGGAATATCTTTCCTTTTCTCCTTTGCTTTTGGCTTCTCTTCTTTTCACAGCTATTTGTAAGGCCTCCCCAGACAGCCATTTTGCTTTTTGCATTTCTTTTCCATGGGGATGGTCTTGATCCCTGTCTCCTATACAGTGTCACGAACCTCATTCCATAGCTAATCAGGCACTCTATCTATCAGATCTAGGCCCTTAAATCTATTTCTCACTTCCACTGTATAATCATATGGGATTTGATTTAGGTCATACCTAAATGGTCTAGTGGTTTTCCCTACTTTCTTCAATTTAAGTCTGAATTTGGCAATAAGGAGTTCATGATCTGAGCCACAGTCAGCTCCTGGTCTTGTTTTTGCTGACTGTATAGAGCTTCTCCATCTTTGGCTGCAAAGAATATAATCAATCTGATTTCGGTGTTGACCATCTGGTGATGTCCATGTGTAGAGTCTTCTCTTGTATTGTTGGAAGAGGGTGTTTGTTATGACCAGTGCGTTCTCTTGGCAAAACTATTAGCCTTTGCCCTGCTTCATTCCGTATTCCAAGGCCAAATTTGCCTGTTACTCCAGGTGTTTCTTGACTTCCTACTTTTGCATTCCAGTCCCCTATAATGAAAAGGACATCTTTTGGGGGTGTTAGTTCCAGAAGGTCTTGTAGGTCTTCATAGAACCATTCAACTTCAGCTTCTTCAGTGTTACTGGTTGGGGCATAGACTTGGATTACTGTGATGTTGAATTGTTTGCCTTGAAAACGAACAGAGATCATTCTGTCGTTTTTGAGATTAAGAACAGAGATCATTCTGTCGTTTTTGAGATTAAGAACAGAGATCATTCTGTCGTTTTTGAGATTGCATCCAAGTGCTGCATTTCGGACTCTTTTGTCGACCATGATGGCTACTCCATTTCTTCTGAGGGATTCCTGCCCGCAGCAGTAGATATAAATGGTCATCTGAGTTAAATTCACCCATTCCAGTCCATTTCAGTTCACTGATTCCTAGAATGTCGACATTCACTCTTGCCATCTCTTGTTTGACCACTTCCAATTTGCCTTGATTCATGGACCTAACATTCCAGGTTCCTATGCAATATTGCTCTTTATAGCATCGGACCTTGCTTCTATCACCAGTCACATCCTCACCTGAGAATTGTTTTTGCTTTGGCTCCATCCCTTCATTCTTTCTGGAGTTATTTCTCCAGTGATCTCCAGTAGCATATTGGGCACCTACCGACCTGGGGAGTTCCCCTTTCAGTATCCTATCATTTTGCCTTTTCATACTGTTCATGGGGTTCTCAAGGGAAGAGTACTGAAGTGGTTTGCCATTCCTTTCTCCAGTGGACCACGTTCTGTCAGATCTGCCCACCATGACCCGCCCGTCTTGGGTGGCCCCACGGGCGTGGCTTAGTTTCATTGAGTTAGACAAGGCTGTGGTCCTAGTGTGATTAGATTGACTCGTTTCCTGTGAGTATGGTTTCAGTGTGTCTGCCCTCTGATGCCCTCTTGCAACACATACTGTCTTACTTGGCTTTCTCTTACCTTGGACGAGCGGTATCTCCTCACCGCCGCCCCTCCTGACCTTGAACGTGGAGTAGCTCCTCTAGGCCCTCCTGCGCCCGTGCAGCCGCCACTCCTTGGACATGGGTCTTTAGTTTCCTTTAATCTAAGCTTTTGTCTTTCATGAACTTGATAGTTTTGCAAAGTAACAGGCCAGTTATCGCATAAAATGTTCATCACTTTGGGTTGTCTGATTAGACTTAGATGCAGCAGTTTGAGTAGGACGCATGGAAGTGGTGTTATGCGCTTCCTGATACCTGGTGTCAGGATTCACACTGACGCTGCTGGTCCTGTTACCTGGTATTAATGTTCGTCCGCTGGTTAAGGAAGTTGCTTCGCTGTTTCTCCGTTCTAAAGTAAATGTTTCCCTCTGTCATTGATCTTTCCTTGCCTTTTGAAGGTTGCCAGTTCAAGACTGCCTATGGTATGAAGGACATGGAGCGTCATTTAAAAATCCATACTGGTAAGTGGTCACACACATCCCTCCTCTGCTGGGAGCTGGGGGTCCAGCCAAGTCAAACACGTGATATGACACAGACCTCCCTGGTCATCACGGGAATACAACACAGATGAAATAAAAACAAGACGCTGTTTCTACACATGGTTTTGGCAGAAAATGTTTAGAGCAAGAAAGCTCAGTGCTAGAATCGATGTGAGCAAACTGAGGAGTGGAAATGTGAACAGTATGGGCATTTCGAAAATTGGCCCGCCAGAATTAACTACAATTTAAATGTACCTGCTCTTCTCACCTGGAGGAGAATATCTTGTAAGCATATGTGTATATGGTGTGTGTGTAATGACTGGAAAACAGAGCAAGTAGGGGGAGAACAGTAACTTTTCACTTAGGTATCTTTACACTGCGTCACTGGATGGACACCTGAGTGTGTTGTTTTTGCAATTTCCAAGGGGAAATTTGACAAAAACTATTTTCAAGGGAGAAAAAAAGACGGATGCATGGAAAAAGAAACCCACAATGATTTCTGGTGATTTAATTTTCTTTAATGTATCATTTTTGTGTCTCCCAGACTTTACACATGGAGAAGGAATTGCTTTTAGGCTATTTTTAACAAAGTATTAGATGCTTATAACTCAAATGATATAGTCATGTATAAATTCAATGAGGATCCATGTATATAAGGGAGGGACACTGAAATTTGTATTGGGCATCACTAATTGCCCAAAATCTGCTTAGCCTCAGATAAAGTATCTATAAGGTAAAATGAAGAAGATAAAATATCCAGCAGTTATCTCAGATATTCCTTGGCCACAGGTCTAATCAGCCTCACAGCATCTTGTCATTTGAATTTCATCGAGTTATCAGACTCTGAAATTATTATGTTTCAGGTATTGGTAAGCATTCTCAATGTACCAAGCAATAAGCCTCTCCTGGTGGGTTTCCTATGTTGAAGTTCCATCAGTCACATATAGCATATTCATCACTGCAAGAGGAAAGTGCTATCATGACTTATGAAAATTAGGGAAATATTATAAAGTATAAGTGAGGACAGTGGCCTGAAGTTCACTGCTGCAGATCCTCAGGGAGCGTCCTCTCCTCCTGGTTAACCAGGCTTGGGCTTGTAAGGTGGTTTCTGTATAACTGCAGCGTCTCCATTAACACATTCAAGTCGGGGTGCTGACAATGCCCTTGCCTTAGAAGAGGGTGTGGCCAGGACCAACGGGATCAGGACTCTGCCAGCAGAGCTGGCCAAAAACCACCCGCCTGGCTCCACCACTGTCCAGCATCGGAGTACGCAGCATGGCACCCACAGCTGTAGCAGCTGACAATAACGAGAAGTGATGGTTGCTGGATTTTCTGACTATGAACATTTTTAATAATCAAATTATAATCTTTAATACACTTCTGTAGAGGTATTCTTAAATCCCAGATGTTTATTCTATGAAGATAGTGATGACCTTTGACTGACAATTGACTTTAGCACTTAGCTATTTAGGATTTGGTCAAAATATGTGTTTGGTATGTAAAAAGTGAAAATCCTGACTCACTGCCTGCTTCATATCGGATACATGCCCAAAAGTCATCAGTCTTTATAGTCCAGCGTGTCTCATTCTTGAATTTTGGCATGCCTATACTGGGCTTGCTGTGCTTAGTCGCTCAGTCATGTTTGACTCTTTGCATCCCCATGGACTGCAGCCCACCAGGCTCCTCTGTCCATGGGATTCTCCAGGCAAGAACACTGGAGTGGGCTGCCATGCCCTCCTCCAGGGGATCTTCTTGACCCAGGGATCGAACCCAGGTCTCCCACATTGCAGGCAGATTCTTTACCATCTGAGCCACCAGGGAAGCCCATACTGGGCTTTAGCAGACACAAAACGTACTTTTTCCATTTCTTATGAAGTTGATATCGTAGACGCTATCACTGCAGCTTGCTGTTTCTCCCTCAACGCCGGAGGTCTTTCCACATCCATATGTGTATGTATCCACTTCATTCTTTCAATGGCCAAGTAGGAAATTGGTTCATTAATTTACAGTACATCCATACAGTGAAATACTTCACCCTAACACTTACGTTCTAGAAATTTAATGATATGAACATGATTGAAATTATTTCAAGTATAAGAAAGTAGTCAATAATAGGGAGACAGTGTTGCATTTGGCTAAGAAGGCAAGGCCATCCTGGATTCTAATCCAAGTTGAGAGGGTTAAGTAAAATCTTTGAGAGACACAGTACCATTCAAAAATAAGTATTTAAATTGATATTGGCCAGGAAGGCTTTTGTACCCCAAAATGTACACACACACATAGAAAAGTCATCAGAAAAATATACATCAAAAAATTGGCAGGTGTTCAAGGGTGGCAGGGCTTCCCTGATAGCTCAGTTGATAAAGAATCCGCCTGCAATGCAGAAGACCCCAGTTCAATTCCTGGGTCAGAAAGATCCTCTGGAGAAGGCATAGGCTAACCACTCCAGTATTCCTGGGCTTCCCTTGTGGCTCAGCTGGTAAAGAATCCACCTGCAATGCGGGAGACCTGGATTCAATCCCTGGGTTAGGAAGATCCCCTGGAGAAGGGAAAGGCTACCCACTCCAGTACTCTGGCCTGGAGAATTCCATGGACTGTATAGTATAGTCCATGAGGTCACAGAATGGAACACAACTGAGCGACTTTCACTTTCACTTCACTTTCAAGGGTGGCAAGATGACAGGTGTGTTAGTGAATACAGATTAAGCTGCTGTAACAGAGACGCTCAGATGCCAGCTCACACACGGTAGGGGTCTGTGTCCGTCTCGCATAACTGTCCAGAGGTCAGCGGGTGGTCTAGGCAGATAGGCAGCGAGTTCTGGGAGATCGTCTGAGGGCTGAAGTTCCCTCTAGTGTCGGTGCGTTGGGCACATATCCACCCTCTGCAGCCGTCATGGCCTCACGTGTTTGTTCACTTCCCCGTCTTGGTAACCGCTGGCAAGACAGGTGGAAAGAGAAAAAGTAAAAGTCAAGCAATTTCCTTTTACGAAAGGAACACGTTTACCTTCTCTGCCGTTTGATTGATGATGACTTTATCACAGAATCACCTCTGGCTGCAAGTGAGGCTGAGAAATGTATTCTTAGGCTGGTCAGCCATGAGCTCAGAGACTTAGTTTTAGGCAGTGTCTGTTATGAAAAAGAAAAAAGAACAAGTGGGTATAAAAGACAATGTTTCTCATTTTTACTTAGCTGCACTTTAAAATTTGAGCAATTTTTAATTGATAAGGAATTCATATTCACTGTCAGAAAAATTAGAAAATCCTAATAAACAAAATAGAAGCAGTTCCCCGTCTCCCACAACGCCAGCTCTTGGCCAGCTATCCATCCAGCTTTCTTCATTATTATTGTTTCTTGGTTTGACTACACTGGGTCTTGGCTGCGGTCTGTGGGATCTAGTTCCTTCACCAACGATTGAGCCCTGGCCCCTTGCGTCGGGAGTGCAGTCACTGCGGCTGAACCACTAGGGGAGCCCCATCTAGTTTTACTTTTAAATTGGAGTATAATTGCTTTACGATCTTCTTTTAGTTTCTGCTGTACCACAAAGTGAATCAGCTATGTGTGTATATATATTTAAGCATATATATATAATATACATATCCCCTCCCCCTTGAACCTCCTTCCCTCCCCGCCACCCACCCTCTAGGTCATCACGCAGCACCAAGCTGAGCTCCCTGCGCTGTACAGCAGCTCCCCACCAGCTGTCTATTGGCAACTAAAACCCATCCGTCTAGTTTGGGGGGGAGTTTCAAAACATTCTTGGGCGACTCTGCCTTACTCTTTTCTTAAGGCCGCGGGAAGTAAGCCTTTTTCCTTTCTCATTTGCTCCCTGCTGCCGCACGTGCTTGTCTGAAGGCGACAAGCCCCACAAGTGTGAAGTCTGTGGCAAGTGCTTCAGCCGGAAGGACAAGCTGAAGACCCACACGCGCTGCCACACGGGCGTGAAGCCCTACAAGTGCAAGAGCTGCGACTACGCGGCCGCGGACAGCAGTAGCCTCAACAAGCACCTGCGCATCCACTCAGACGAGCGGCCCTTCAAGTGCCAGCTCTGCCCCTACGCCAGCCGCAACTCCAGCCAGCTCACCGTGCACCTGCGCTCCCACACGGGTAAGTCCCCTGTGCGGCCCTCGCCCTGCGCGCCCGCCGGCCTGGCGCTCAGGACCGGCGCCGTCTGGTGCCGAGTCACGACCTCGGGCAGGGAACTGGCGCCAGCTCACCCCCCCGCTGTGCCGTCTTGCTTGTCATCTGCTCGGCAGCATCTTTCTCTGTACAACAGGGGAGAACAGCCAAGTTCCAGCTTTATGCATTTCTTTAGTAACTCAGCCACTAGTATTTAATCAAGAAAGTGCTCTAAATAAAATAGAGATATAAAATGCCTGTTTAGTAAATGTCTTCACAACATGTGGTTAGACATTTCAATGATTTTTTAAAGAATGCTCATCACTTCATCATGGGACGGCTTGATGGAAAAACTCAGCAGAGTAGGTAACTTAACAAATTACGTACGTTTTCCTTTTAGCAAGTGTGTGTCTGTTAGCTTTTGATTCACTGACGCTGTGTAACCACCACCAAATCTCAGTGGCATTTTATGTTAGTAAAAGCACTCATTGCTCACATACTTCAGGTCAGCAGGCGGTTGGCTAGACATTCCATTGATCTTGGCCGGGCTTAATCACGTATGTGGGAAAGGCCAGGTGTCCACGGACCTTGGCTGGGCATCTGCCGGCTGTCCCCCTGCTTTGGCTAGGGCCGTCTGGCTCTGTCCACATATGTCATGGCCTCCTTCTGGGACCAGTGGGCTACTCCAAGCTTGTCCTTCTCAGGACGATGGCAGACAAAACAAGCATGCCCCTGTGTGTAAGCTCATTGCAAGCCTCTGCTTGCATCCCGTTGGCTAAAGTCAGTTACCTGATTGGACCTGGTATCAAGGGGTAGGCCGAGCTCACCCACAGTGGAGGGTCATCAAAGGTTACATGGCGAAGGCCGTTTTCACACCAACCAGAGTTCATTCCACCACCATCCACTTCTCTCTGACATGCAGGTACATTCTTGCTCTCTCCCCAGACCCCCACAAGTCACATCTAATCATAGAATCAGCTTTACAGACCAGGATCCTATAATCTCCATCAGGTACAGATATGGCCTCTCTTGACCTAGAGCCTTTTGCATTTGAAATAGAAAGACAAGTTGTCTGTCCCCACACTCCCAAACATCGCAGTGAAACACAGTCAGAATACTGAGAATAATCCTGCCATTCCAAGGGGAGGAACGGGAGGCACTTGGCAGTCACTGGTCCACAGACTTCTGAACTCTCTCGGGAAAGGTGCTTCCAGGTCCCCCCACTCTGAGGACAGGGAGTGTTTCTTGAGTAAGCGTTGGCCCAGCTGCCTGGCTTTGGGCTCTGTCCCCTGCAGCGTCCTGTGCTGGCCTTCCTTCTCCACTTCTGAAAAGGAGTGGAAACGTACTTTTGAGAAACTTTCTCCACCTGCTTCCATCCTAGAGAAACTTGGGATCTTTCTGGATTTTATTTTACTCTAGACTGGTGACGTCGTTGCTAGTAAAGCTGCCTTAAAAACACTGTGCATCTCCTATGTATTTGTGTGCCAGAAGCCACACCCATACTCCTCTTGGAGACTTGCCTTACTTCTAAACCTAATTATAGACCCTTTGGGCATGTAGCCTTCTGGAGGTTGAAACCAGTGAGACTTTTGGGAATCCTTGTCCAGCTGAGAGGACTCAGCCGGCAGCAGCTTTATTCGTCTGGAGATTTTAACCAGGAACCTTACGCTCTCACCCCTCTTTCCTCATTTGTCCTTCCCTCAGAGATCAGCTCCCTGGATATGATCTTTGTCCCCAGGCTTTTGTCTTACTTTGAAAATCTTTTGCTGGTTGGAGACGAGAAGCTTCATCCAGACCAGCACATCTTTGGCTTTCTAGATTGTCTCTAAATTCTGTCTTGAAATGGCCTGTCCTTGTTCGAGTTTGTCTCTTTCCTATGGGACCTCATCAGACACAGCTTGTAAGATACTTTCACTGTTCTGCTTAGAACTGATCTCTCTGCTCAAGTCCAAACTTCAGTGGGTACACCTTCTATCTTCTGAGTCACAACAGGCGGCAGTTTTACCAAACGTTCGCCGTTCGGTGCTGGCCATTGCCACTGTTCCCTGCTTCTGCCTGCCGCCCAGGCCCACAGTCAGCGCTACGTATTTCAGTTTCCTGTTAAGGCAGCGCTGTGCTTCTGGACGCTGATACATGTATCAGCTATCTAATGTCACAGTGACGCTGTGTAACAAAAGGCCCCAGAAAACCTCGGTGGGTGCAGCAGCGTGTCTTCCTTGCGCGTGTTCAGGGATCAGCTGAGTGTCACCGGGTCAACTCTGCTGGTCTTCGTTGGGCTCACTTACAGATCTGAGAATCTGCCGGCTGTGGGCTGGGCGTCCAGTGGCCTTGGCTGCAGCAGTGCAGCTCTGCTCCGGCTCTGTCACCCTGCTTCTGGGACCAGCGGGCAAGGACAGGATTGGCCCTCTCAGGCAGTGGGTGACAGAGGTGCACGTGGGCAAAGCCTAATTCACGGGCCCTGGTTCAAGGCCTACTCGCATCAAGTCTAGTTGGCACACCATCCGCCAAACCCAGTGACATGATTGAGGCTATCCTCTGGGGGTCATGGAAGGTCACCCTGCCCCTGCCGGGAGAGCCTGCATAACCACATACCTGGAAGAGGCCGTGGCTGCAGAGACGGCTAGGAGGTGGGGACCTCTGGGGACATTAAGATACTATAGCAAGTTAAGACGTTGGCATGACTGGTGGCCATTTGATTTTCTTCAGAAGTCTCTCCCACCTGAGTTAGGAGCACTGAAGGATGCATTTACAAAAGTGGGTCAGAGTCAACTTAGGGAAAGCTTGCCATTTATAGTAGCATATTTAAGTGCATCTAGAAAAAGTATATTTTCTAAAAATTTAACTGTATGCCACTTACGCAGTGTCTCCATGAAACATTCATTTCCCTTTTATAAATCTGTGGCACTTGTAAATTTTTATAAGTTGTAAGATTAATAGGAGTTTGTTTTTACCTTTTCATCTCTTGGATCAACTACCTTGTCTTAGCAGCAACCTGAACTCAAGAAAGCTCTGTCAGCTTAAATACGTCAGTTGCTTATCCATTGAGCACCATTCATTGAGTCCCACCAGGTACCAGATACTGTGGGGACCAGGTAGTGGGCAGGAACGATCGTAGTCATTAGCTTTGAGAATTTCTGGTCCTGTGGGACTGGTACTAACATTTCTGCCTCATTTAAGAAATTAATTTACGGTTAAAAGGAAAAGGACTTCCCTGGTAGCTCAGCTCGTGAAGAATCCGCTTGCAATGCAGGAGACTGGATTCTATCCCTGGGTCAGGAAGATCCCCCAGAGGAGGGCATGGCTACCCACTCCAGTATTCTTGCCTGGAGAATTCCATGAACAGAGGAGCCTGGCAGGCTTCGGTCCACAGGGTTGCAAAGAGTCGGACATGACTGAGCGACTTTCACTTTCACTTTAAAAGGAAAAAGAAGAAAATATAAAAATTTTTTTAAAAAGGAAAAAGATGATGAAGAGATTTAAAGCCTCTGCTTTCATGTCAGAAAGTGCTGTCAAGCTCTACAACTCAGCTATGAGATTTGGTTACCTGGTTTTTCCAGGTTTGACCTTTGCTGGTTGCTTTGCAAAAAAAAAAAAAATGGCAAACAGATGGTCACTAGTTGGGGCAATGATGTAATTGGAATGCCTAGTAGAACATTCTGGAGCAACAGCTCTTCCTCTGAATTCACAGACACCTCCACCCAGAGGCCCATGAGTAGAATTTAGGAGGTCCGTGAACTTGGATGAGGGAGAAAATCACATCTTCATTCTCACTGATCTTACTGGATGTGATGTGTCCTTCAGTGCTGAACATGGGCATCCAATCTGATTACAGTATGTGTGACCTTGTCGAAAGAAGTCACAGATCTTTTTATTGCAAGTATTTTTGATAGATCAAAATATAGTTTACTTTCTTCTCTATTAAGAAATTATTGTAGTCCCTAGACCCGCCACCGGGGCTTGTCACTTCATGCTCCAATAAAGCACACACATTGCCAAATCACAGATTTTTTTCTTTCAATTTTTGATAACTTCAGTACAATTAGTTTCCCTTGTCTTCCTATTGCTTTTTATTTTAGTCTACCTTGTGCATTTCAGACTTCCCTGGTGGCTCAGATGGTAAAGCGTCTGTCTACAATGCGGGAGACCCGGGTTCGAGCCCTGGGTTGGGAAGATCCCCTGGAGAAGGAAATGGCAATCCACTCCAGTACTATTGCCTGGAAAATCCCATGGACAGAGGAGCCTGGTAGGCTATAGTCTATGGGGTCGCAAAGAGTCGGACTCGACTGAGCGACTTCACTTCCCTTTGTGCATTTAAACGTCGTCCTGAGAAAGGGTCCACGGATTTCACTGCCAAACGGGGGCCCATGGCATGAAAAGGGTTACGAGCAACATTCTAAGGCAGAAGTCAGCAAACTTTTTCTTTTCTAATGGTTTGATACATTTATTTATGGCTGTGATGGGCCTTTGTTGCTGCATGTGGGCCTTCCCTCGGTGCAGTAAGTGGGGGCCACCCCACAGTCGGGGTGCGCTGGCCCCCACTGCCATGGCGTCTCCCAGTGTGGAGCGCGGGCTCTAGGGCGCAAGGGCCCAGCAGTCACAGCACACAGGGCTACTTGCTCCAAGGCATGTGACATCTCCCAGACCAGGGACCGAACCAGCATCTCCTGCCTTGGCAGGCGGACTGTCTACCACCGAGCTACCAGGGAAGCCCAGCAAACTTTTCCATAAAGAGCCAGATAGTTAATACTGTAGGCTTTGTGGGCAATACATTGTCTGTCACAGTTACTCATCCCTGCTGCTGCGGCACGAAAGCAATCATCAACAACACATTATCAGACGGACGCGACTGTGGTACAATAAAACTTTATTTACAGAAGTGAACTGTGGGCCGGATTTGGCCCATAGTCCGTATAGCTTACCATTCCTTGTTCGAGAGTTTTGTGTGAATGGCCTTAGTGGCACTGTAGTCATGCAAAGCGTTGTTTGGTTTGGAGCATCTTCATTTTCTCAAAGCTTGTTTAATCTGCTCCCCGCCATTGTCGAGCATCTCACGACGATGTTATAGGTCTTGTACCAAAAAGCTGGAACACAATCCCAGTCTTTTAAGTTTATGGTAAGAAAGCCTTGGTCGTATGTACAGATAAATCACCCAGCACCTGAAAATACCAGCTGGAACCCGAGCTCTGCCGCATGCCACCCAGTGACTGAAGCAGTGATGTAGCCCCTCTAGGCCTCAGTCTCCTCATTCGTAAATAGTGCTGAGAATATCATTGACGGTGGTCCCCACCTCATGGGAATGTCGGGATCTTCAGATGAGACCATTCTTGTGGAATGCTCAGCAGGGCACCTGCCTTCCCAGAAGCCACCGAAGACTCTTAGCTGCTGTTTCTCTTGCTCAAACAGCATTGCAATGGGTGGGCTCACCAATTTGCTTCAGTTATCAGACAATTGGGACTTGGCATTCACTGAGGAAATAAATTTGGAATATCCATGTCCTTTCAGATGTTTGCAATTGCGCTTTTCCTGTTCATCTTTCACCGAACATGAATCTTAAAAAAAAAAATCAAGCAGCTGGATTTTGTAACTCCAAGAGTAAAGAACGCAGCTGGCGATGTGGGATAAATAAGTTGCACGCAATAAACACATCTTTAATGATAAAAATCTACATGAAGTATAAGCGGGGCGTCTCAATCACTGTAAAAAGGATATTCTGATGAGTGAGCACGGAGCTGACTGATTTGAAAATGTACCCTTGAATCTGTTACAACACGTAACTCAATCAGAATCAACGGATTATGCAAAATTATACAACTGTGAACGGTTCCATAGCAGAGCGAGCACATTAACCGTAGCAAGAGCTAGCCTGATTGTTTTAAAGGATACACTGAGCGTATTCACAAATCTCATTTTACGGGGGACGATTAAGCAGCTTGATTTTCAGTCTCCATTGTCCTTCCGGGTATTATGATGGCGGTGGTGGGAAAGTTTGGGGAAAGGAAAGAAGTCCCGGACCCCTCTTTTTTTTTTTTTCCTCCCAGGGGCTGCTAGGAGCTGCAGTTAGAAGGTCTCCACCCGCCCGCCTCGGTTTACGCGGGTTTCTGGTGTGTGCTTCGGGGGGATCCGCTGTGGGTGTTGCCTGCCTGTTCTTATCGAAACTCACCTTGTGTTGACAGGGGACGCCCCCTTCCAGTGCTGGCTCTGTAGCGCCAAGTTCAAAATCAGCTCGGACTTGAAAAGGCACATGCGCGTGCACTCGGGGGAGAAGCCTTTCAAGTGCGAGTTCTGCAGTGTCCGCTGCACCATGAAGGGGAACCTCAAGTCGCACATCCGCATCAAGCACAGCGGGAACAGCTTCAAGTGTCCGCACTGCGACTTCCTGGGGGACAGCAAGGCCACGCTCCGCAAGCACAGCCGGCTGCACCAGGCCGAGCACCCCGAGAAGTGCCCCGACTGCAGCTACTCGTGCCCCAGCAAGGCCGCCCTGCGCGTGCACAGCCGCGTGCACTGCCCCGACCGGCCCTTCAAGTGCAGCCACTGCAGCTTCGACACCAAGCAGCCCAGCAACCTGGCCAAGCACGTGAAGAAGTTCCACGGCGACGCGCTCAAGAGCGAGGCGGCGGAGCGGAGAGATGTGGGCAGGTCGAGCGGCCGCCAGGCGGCCAAGCTGGACGCCAAGAAGACCTTCCACTGCGACCGCTGCGACGCCTCGTTCATGCGCGAGGACTCGCTCCGCAGCCACAAGCGGCAGCACAGTGAGTACGGCGACGGCAAGGGCGCCGACGTGACGGTGCTGCAGTTCCAGGTGGACGCCGGCAAGCCGCCCGCCGCGCCCCTGGCCGTGGGGCACCTCCAGGTGCCCCTCCCGCCCACCCCGGCGCCCCAGTTCAGCGAGGGCAGGGTCAAAATCATCGTCGGCCACCAAGTGCCCCAGGCCAGCACCATCGTCCAGGCGGCGGCGGCCGCCGTGAACATCGTGCAGCCCACCTTGGTGGCGCCGAACCCCGAGGAGCTGCGGGGCAACAGCCGGCTGCAGATCCTCCGCCAGGTCAACCTGATCGCGCCCCCTCCGCCCTCTGGCTGCTCCAGCGAGGCCGCGGCGCTCCCCCAGCCGGCTGTCCTGCTGACCACCCACGACCAGACGGAGGGCGCCACTCTGCACCAGACCCTCATCCCCACCACCCCGGGCGGCCCCCAGGAAGGCTCTGGCAACCAGACTTTCATCACCAGCTCGGGCATCACGTGCACTGACTTCGAAGGCCTGAACGCCCTGATTCAGGAGGGGGCCGCCGAAGTGACCGTGGTCAGCGACGGAGGCCAGAGCATCGCAGTGGCCACCACGGCGCCGCCCATATTCTCCACGTCCCAGCAAGAGCTCCCCAAGCAGACTTACTCCATCATCCAAGGAGGTGCCCACCCAGCCCTGCTCTGTCCCGCGGATTCCATCCCAGACTAGAGCTTATAAAACAAGAGAAAGCGGGGAAAAGGGGAGTGACACAAAAAAGAAGTCAGAGAATTCTGAGAGGTTTGCCTTTACTGTTTTCAAGGGCTGTTGTGAAAAACGCCTCGCCCCCATAATAAATTGCAATTTTATACTGCTCACTGTAATTTTTTTATGCTGTGATGATTTTGAGACCTCTGAATCACCATATTGTAACTGCTGTAGAGTCTTCAGTGATACCAACATGATCCCATTTAGGGGTTGGAATGAAATGAGTAGTGAATACATCTGTTCGCTTCCAACTTGATTTCCCAACTTTAATAAAGGATTTTTCCATCTCATTAAATTTGTGTAGTAGATGGTACTTCTCAGCCTGTTGGAAGCTTCCATTCTGAAATCCCCCATGTGTTTGGGGTAATCAATCATGTTTTAATACATGGATACAAATCTGTTGGCATGAAGGACCATTTTCTACATAATGCTACATGGATATTTGACTAAAACAGCTTGGTGCAAATGAGGGGGGGAAAGGAAAGGTTTCCTAATAAGTTGATACAGGATTCAGACATAACAAATGTTAATGATCTTTAGAGTCACCGTATGATTTGGGTTATTGGGGGGTGTGTTATATAATTAAAGAGAACTTGAAGAAGCAAAGATTCTTAGTCCTCTCTCATGAGTAGTATGTAAGCGTCTTACCTTCTTCACAGTCAAATATGTGTGGTGCCTAAAGTGACCCAAATATCGTTTTTATTTTAAAACTTCAGAGTGACGAACCTGACATTTCTGTTTAGATGCTAATATAATGCAAGTTCCTGTTAGCCTTTAGGACAATTTTCGAGGATACTGTTGCGTTAGATATTAATATACATGCAGTCCCAGGGATCAGACAAACGAGATTGGAAAAGCATCTATGTTTTTCCGAAGTGTGGGCTGTACAGAGAAGAAAATTCAAATTTTACTGTTTTGAATTGAAATTCTGTGTGATCAGTAGGTGGCGCCAGAGAGTAGTCTCAAGTCTCCGTACTTCAAAGACCGGAGGCTTCCCTGGGTCTCAGGGAAGGTAAAGGCTCAGATGGTAAAGAATCCACCTGCAATGCAGGAGACCCGAGTTCGATCCCTGGATCGGGAAGATCCCCTGGCGAAGGGAAGGGCTACCCACGCCAGTATTCTTGCCTGAAGAATTTCAGACAAAGGAGCCTCGAGGGCTACATAGTTGATGGGATCGCAGAGTGGGACACAACTGAGCAAATAACACGTTCACTTTCAAAAACCTGAATTAGGGTCTTCATCTCTGATTTCCAGCTTCTAGCATTATCTCCAACTCAGGATGGGCTCTTAATAAACCCTACATGAATGAAACATGCTGTCACAGAGCATCAGCACGGATTGGTCAGGAGGGGAGGTTACACTTGAGAGAGAAGCATATTTAAAGTGAGAGAACATTTTAGGTACATTTTTACCAGAGTCATCAACACTTTAATTTCCCCAACACAGGAACTTATTCAAATTCTCATGCATAGCAACTCACTTTTATATAAAGATATTATCCCCCCTTTTTTTGTAGTAAGAAAAAATGCACTAAGAAACTATGCAAAATGGAGATGCCAGAAACCTTAAGGGTTGCCTGTTAGAAAGCCAGCTTTCCATAAGACACACAGAGTTCAAGCTGGGTTTTGTCTTCTATTTTTGACCCCTTCTATTTGAACACAGTCTTGATAATTCATATGTCTTCTTTGCCAGAATTTATTTTCATATCAGCAATGGTAATAATGCATCATTAACTGTGGTTTGATAAGAAATCAAAACAACTTGCAGTTTACTCTTAGTATTTTGGTTATTTTTTCACTTTAGGGTTATTGCTTGCAGCTCTTTGAGAAAATATTCAGCCCCTAAATTCCAACTGGGAAACTCTCACGAACCTATGTTCTACATGGTTCTTTTTCCCAGTGTGCCCCTTGTTTCAACTTTTAAATGATATTTTTCCTGTTTATAAATGTTATATAGTCAAGGTAGAAAATATGGGAACCATGTTACAACTCTTCCTCCAACATACAAACGGGTTATGTCCTGATAAAGCCATTGTTAAGTTGAAAATATTACTTAAGTCGAAAATATCATTAAGTCAAAAATTCATTTAATGCAGCTAATCTACCAAACACAGCTTAGCTTCACCTACCTTAAACATGCTCAGAACACTTACATTAGCCGACAGCTGGGCTAGTACAAAGCCCAAGAAAACCTGTTTTGTAGCAGGATATGGAATATCTCATGTAATGTATTGACTGCAGAGACTGACAGTCATGGGTTGTAGGGATACAGAATGGCTGTAGGTGTACCACTGTTCATCTTTGGGATCCCATGGCTGAGTCACTGCCACTGCCCAGCATTGGGAGAGATGGTCAGACTGCAGAGTGCTAGCCAGGAAAAGAGAAATTCAAAGTACGGTTCCATTGAATGCATATTGCTTTTGTACCATCAAAAAGTTAAAAAATTGTAAGGTTGAGCCATCGTATAAATTGGGGACCATTTGCATATATATTAAGAAAAATTCAAAGACACAATTTTTACTCCCAGATGTAAAAATTGTGACCATTTTGCTGTACTTTCTTCTCATCTCTATTTTCTGTGCTCGTGTGTGTTTCCTGCTCCGGTTGCAGAGCCGGGGTTGAATTGAGCACGCTGGTTTCTCTTTATATACTGTACTTGTCTTCATACCATTATATCTCCACAGAGCTGCGGCTCTCCATTTATACATGTAAGGCACATACACATACATGCACATACACACACGTGCATATTTGGATTTTTTTAACAAACTACAACAGGAAAACTTGTTCTTCATGACAAACTATATATAGAGCTGAACAAAAATCAAGACCATGACCTCCAGCCTGTTCTTACCCCACCCAAGGTAAGTGAGTTCTCTAACCAGGAGAGGTTTGTCCTTATTTTTGTAGTATGGCACTGTCTACATTTCTCTCTGCTGTGAAAAATGAAAGTGTTAGGCGTTCAGTCGTGTCTGACTCTGTGTGACCCCATGGACTGTAGCCCACCAGGCTCCTCTGTCCATGGGATTCTCCAGGCAAGAATACTGAAGGGGGTTGCCATTCCCTACTCCAGGGGATCTTCCCCACCGGGGAATCGAACCCAGATCTCCAGATACTTTACTGTCTGAGCCCAGTAAAGGTCGTTCCTTATTTTTGTAGTGTTACACTGTGTACATTTCCTTCTACCTGGCTCTTACTGTCCCACTTACTAACAGTACCGTGTGTCAGGACAGCAACACCTAACTGTTTTTAAGCAAAAGGTAGAGTGTGAATTACCATGTTGTAAACACCCACCTCCACATTCGTGGATATTTGGGTCGTTTGGGGGTTTGTCTCCCATCACAAACTGCCATAGTAAATGTCTTGCATAATCCCTCGTGTTCGTTTGTGCTTTCTTTTCTTTCTGTAGGTTAGATTTCTCAGAGTGAGTGTCAGTGAGTTTCTGTAGTTTGCACTTGCGTAGATTCAGATGACTTTTTCAAAATGATAGTCTCACTGCGATATGAGCCCCGGCCATCACCAACCTCGGGTGTTACTGATCTTTTGAGGTTTAGTCGATCTGACGTGTGAAAATGGCAATCAGGACTCTGCATTCCCCGAGTTTGTGCTTTGGTCTGCCTCTCCCTGATGCCTCCGCGTAGGCTTCTGATTATTTGCATTTTTCTTACCTATGAACTTTAAACTCACACTCTCTCATTTTTCTCCTTGGGTTGTTGGGCACCTGGGACATGAACCCCATGTCTGTCACATGGATACCCTTTTTCACTGTACATTCCTGTGAAACTTTCCAATTTTTTTCTGTAATGTTCTATTTGGATTTTATATCTCAACCTGATATATTTTGGTACTATGGACTTTGCAAAAGGAAAAAAAAACAAACATTCATTTCACTCTAAATTTTCAAATCTGTACTATGTAATTCCACTTAGTCTCTTAAAATTATTTAGAATCTTCAGTATTTTTTTGGTCTAACAGCTTTCTGATTCCCTTTTTTGGTTTGTTTGTTTGTGGGGTTTTGTGAAAGGTTTTTGGGGTTTTTTGTCTGACTTTTGCTTTTGTTTTGTTGTCGTTATTGGGTTTGGGTTTTTTGGGTTCTGTTTGTTTGCTTGTTTGTTTTTGGTATTTTCAGTTTTCTCCTTAGGTAGTCTGCCAAGAGTTTATCTTGTTTATGTAAAAGTAAAGCTTTTGCTTTTATTTATTCTTTCTCTACTCCTCCTCCATTTTATTCACTTAAGCATTTATCTTTATTTCAGTATTGTCTTTATTAATTCTTTCCCCTGTTTTCCTTTCAGTTTATTTTATTAGTCTAATTTCCTGTATTAAGTTCAGCCTTTAATAGTAAAAGCATTTAAACCTATATATTTTCCAGTATGACTTAAAGATCATTTTTGCAAAGTTTTAAAATCATGACTGTCATACAAATATAAAGTGAACAGGCATTAGCAATTTTATTTGATTCGTTAAGTAATGAAGGAATCAGTAAGACGTTACAACAGGTTCCATGGAGAATTCAATGAATGAACACTGAAACAGGCAATCAGGAACACTGAAGTGAGTTCACAGATGCAAAATTGGTCAGTGTCTACAGGGCAACCACCAGCTGCATTCCACCCACCAAGTCTGTTTGCGTTCTTACATGTGTTTTGCATTATCGTATGTTTCTGTAACTCACCAAGTTGTGAAATATCTCAAAAACACTGACAGGCGTTGACCCCTATAGAATTAGGGAACCCCAGGCCTGGGATCGCTCAGGACCAGCCAGTAATCTTTGCCTATTTCCAAGTCTTTCAGAAATTTTCTTGACATCCATATCTCTACAGATTTTTATATGAAGTGTCTTTTCAAAAATTTCTGATTCTTTGTTATTCCAGTTTCAGGGTTGGTTGGTCGGTTTGGTGGGTCAGGGGGATAAAACCCAAGAGGTTTATTTCTTATTTTTTTAAGTAAGTACAATTTGTGAAACTACATTTTGGGTTTTGATATTAATGTTTTGATCTGAGAATATGACCTGTAAAATATGTGCTTTTGGTAATTTATTAGTTTTCTTTATGGCCATGCACATGACCAATTTTTGTAAATGTATGATGGAGATCTATGAATTAAGCATGTTGATTTTGTTATTCAGATTTTCTGAATCCCTCTTAGTTTTTGTCTATTTGGTAAACTTTGAAATAAGTATTTTTAAACCTTTCACTATCATTATGTTTTTTTATCAAGCTTTTCTTGTATTGCTGTGTTTTATTCTATTTTGTCACATGTTGTTTGATGCGTATAATTTTGTGGCTGTGATGTGTTCTTTGTCAATTTTACAATTTATCCGTTATGTCTGATCTTTCCATTTGAAAGCTTTTGGCCTTAAATTATACTTCATTTTGTGACAATATTCTAAGACTTATTTTATATTTTATTATATTTGCTCAGATCATCTTTGCCCACTCTGTGGTTTAATATCTTTCTTAAATAGCATCTCTTTGTCTTTGGTTGGAGAATTCAAACTGTTTGCATTTATCATAGTAACATATTCCTAGTATTATTCATTTCTGTCTTATTTAATATTTACCATTTATTAAACTTTGTGATTTTCTTCTTTTCCCTTTCTAGCTTTTCACTTTGTTCTCAATAGTTCGTAAATATGTCTCCATTCTGCTAATAGTTACTTTCTAAACTTTAGTGATTATTCTTAAATTGCTTCCTCTACTGTTATATCAAATATAAATATTCACCAGGCGCCAACCTTTCATTAAGAATCTGCGTCCTCCTAAGAGCAGACTGTCGGACCACATCTCTTTCTACACCCCCCTCCCCAGATCCTGGGTTTTGCTGAGATAGCTTCTGGATTGTTTACTTCCAGGCTTTTGTTAAATTTTACCCTACAAAATGTCCCTAGGTTACAATTCCCAAATTACCATCACCCACTGCTGCTGCTGCTAAGTCGCTTCAGTCGTGTCCGACTCTGCGTGACCCCATAGACGACAGCCCACCAGGCTCCCCTGGCCCTGGGATTCTCCAGGCAAGAACACTGGCATGGGGTGCCATTTCCTTCATCCACTGAGATATAATAAAAGTTACAACGTTCATTATTCACCATAGTGCCTTATACTCTTTTTCCTGTATTTCATGTCTTTACTCTGATTTTTATCCTTATTCCATTAATCTCCTGAGTATATTCCTCAAAAAGGTCACATAGGTTGGTATTTCTTTTGTCCTGGCAGAGGAATAATACCTTTGGACAGAGGGTTCTTTTAAGTCGTCTTTAAAATCTGTTCTCATGGAGATGAAAAGTTTGATACTGATCTGATCCAGTGACCTGCAAAACTGAGATAGAATGGCAGTGTTGCTGGGGGGAAAAGTCGGAAAGTCTCTCATCTCAGCCAATCAGATTGCAAGAACCAGTCTCTGAGACTTCCAGATCTGAAACGAATCATTTCATCCAAATACTCAGCAAAAAAATTATGGTTCTATAAATTGAAACACATTTTTTATTCCCTTTGACCATAGGGCTCCAAGCTTTAAACATTTCTTTACATCAAATTATCATTAGAAACAACTTTTTGTTGTTGTTATGTTGTTAACATGTTTTGATAATTAAAATTTTTAAAATTTACAGACAAGCCTAGTTTTTAATTAGCTTATATATCTGTGATGACCATTATTTAAAAGTTTTTATCAGCTGCCAGAATCAGTTTTCTTTTTTATTGATGTAAATAAACCCTGAGAAGTCTCAGTCACATAACTAAGGATGTGGACATAGAAAGTGTGTTGTTTCAGCAGTGCTTCTCAATTATTTAAATTCCTTCTGAGTTAAATGCCAGAAAATCATACAACAATCAATCATAATTAATTGGGTCAATTTTGTTAAAAGCAAAGAACTGAAAACCACCTGAGATTTCCTTCCCAGTGGAGCACTTACTCTCTCGACCTCGGCACCATCAGTCACCTTCTGGGTGTGTTCTTAGATGATCAGTTTTAGGGAAATGTACACTTAGAATTGGAGGGTCTGAGAACTGATTTCCTCAGTCATGCCCACACACCTCTTGAGAAATCTTTTATATTCCCAAACACAAGAACCCCAACTAAAGGCCCTTGCTATGGAGCAGGGTTTAGCAAACTTCTGTAAACCAGAGACAACAGTGAAGGAGAGGGTATGGTTGTGTTCCAATAAAACTTTATTTATGGACATTGACATCTGAATTTCATATAGTTTTCAAGTGTCACAAACTATTATTTTTCTTTTTTTTTTTCCAACCATTTTTTAAAAATGTGAAAACCATTCTTGACTCACAGACCACACGAAAACAGGTGTGTTGGGCCATAGTTTGCCAACCCTTGCCCTAGTACACCTGCACAGAGGAGGCACATAACAATTTTTATTAGGTAAATAGCAACAGTGATTTTCAGTGATAAGAAGCTAACATTAATTACTGAGGATGTGCCATGCACGCATGCACGCTAAGTCACTTCAGTTATGTCCGACTCTTTGCAACCCCATGGACTGTAGCCCACCAGGCTCCTCTGTCCAACATGGTGCTAAATGCTGAGCGCAGTTATCTCAGCCTCCTAACAGCCCACAAGGGAGGCACAATTATTACCCACATTGTGCAGAAACAGATGTTTCCCAACTTGCCTGGTGTAAGAATCACCTGGAAACCTTGTTAAAAAGGCCCACAGCCACAGCCCAGCTCTGGGAATACCAATACAGAGCACCTGTGAGGGGGCCTGAGAATCTGTGTTTTAGAAATAGCACCGCGGACTATTTTTCTGATCCAGACAACATGGGAAATACTAAAGAATCAAAGGCTCAGAAAAGGTAAGAAACCCACCCAAGGTCACACAGCAAATCCCCTTGTAATGTTTCAACCAACAGCCCACACTCAAATCACCTACCCCCATTCGAATCAGCGTGTTTTCTCTGGTCACGACCTCCATCCGGTCTGGTAAATCTGGGATTCTTCTCTACCCCCACCCACCCCTGGACCTCCCTGGAATATTAAATGGGACTGGGAAGCTGTTGCTGGTGTGCCTGCCGCCCCCGCCCCCAGATGTGAGTGACAGATGTGTTTTGTTGCATGTTGGTTCACAGCTATAATTTGGGAAATTCAAAGGTAGAATCTTTGCTCTGAGCTTCTCACACACAGAATAAGATCTGTGTTTGATCTAAGAGAGTAAAATATAAGCCTGTTAGCATTCTTCCAAAAGGAAAAGGCCAAAAAAGTAAATAAGCAAATGGTGCTCCTCGGGGAATGTTAGCTCCTGGGAGAGTTGTTAATTTCTAGAGAAGCAATACCACATTTATATCATGTATATAGAGACCGTGTGGTCCATTATCCGGTCTGGGACAGAGTGAGGCGGCACTGCTGCTGATTAGGACGGGAGAGCAGGTCTGAGTAGCTTCCAACACGCCCTTAGCACCCATTCCAAGGGAAGCCCAAGCCCAGAAGCTGTAAAATAACGCCTAATGCTTTGCCCTAGAGATGGAAGACAGCAACACAACATAGGGCAAAGGTCAGAGTTTCATATCCCATGGGTCTGTCTTCCAAGAAAAATAACAAGTCACACGCCACAGAGCTGATGGAGTTTGAGTTTTGAGTTTTAAAGATAAATGTACTATTACTATAAATGTATCATCTTTATCTGTTTATTCTCTGCCGTGTGACTGTATTCCTATTTCCAATGTTAGTAGGCATAGTAGATTAGGTTTCTATTTCCAACCCGGCCCCCCTTCCCTGGGACTGAGTCATCCTTACCCACCGTCGCCCGTCGGTATCGTGGTGGGTAGAGTGGCTGCCTGGCCCCGTTGGCTCTGGGCGAAGCTTTGTGATTTGCTCTGGCCAATGAAGCCGATGGGAAGAGGGGTTCTCACTGTGCCTGTACAGCTTGGCTCTTCCTGTCACTCTCTCGTGACCCGTCACGAGAAGAACATGCCCCGTGTAGATAAAGACCCAGGGAAAAACGAGCAGCCACATGGAGTTGACCTGAACCTAACCCAACAGGGCCACAGTGACTCCCAGATCCGTGAAAAAGAACATAAAGATTTGCTGTCAAAAGCCATGGAGATTTTGAGGTTGTGACACAGCAAAAGCTAACACAGGAGACTATTTGTGAACGTCCTCAATTTACGATTGTCTACTGAATTGCGTAGCCCGCGTTTAGCATTTACCTGAATAAGTAAGACAAAGTTTTCCCTACAATATCACTTTAAAGTCACTTTCAACACAAGTATGATGAAAAAAGTATTTGTCCTTATAAACTGTGAATGCAAATCCAGCTGGTCTCTTCTTCACATCTTACCTCCTTTTCCTTTTCCTTTTTTTTTTTTTTAATTTTTGTCAGTTCCCTTTTTTCAGAAAGGGAAAGAAAACTGCCCAGAGGACTCCCCACTTGGTCTGCCCAAGACCTGTTAGTCTCCCTGTGGGCGTCTTTGGTTCAAAGTAGCATTTTCCCTGCTGGCTCTGAGACTCAGCGCATTCCAGAAGATACATGAGAGGGACAAAGCGCTGGAGATGCTTCAGCTTTTAAGAGAGTTTACACCTTTTCTTAAAGAGGGTTCCGTTCACTTCTACCTGACTCTAAGTTACTATGTGTCTTCAGAAAGATCAGCAGAGTTCAGGTTGATTTGAAAGATTTTTATGTTGAAGGATCCATGAGAACTTAAAATTTTTTCAGTATTAAAAGTTCTTGCAAGTTAGTAAGTTGGCAATCATCTTTACAGACCTTTCCACCTAATCCAGTGTAGACAGCAGGAGTGCATGCTAAGTCACTTCCGTCGTGTCCGACTCTGCAATGTTATGGACTGTGGCCGCCAGGCTCCTCTGCCCATGGAATTCTCCAGGCAAGAATACTGGAGTGGGCTGCCATTTCCTCCTCCAGGAGATCTTCCCAACCCAGGGATCGAACCCAGGTCTCCCGCATTGCAGGCAGATTCTTTACCATCTGAGCCACTAAGGGTTAAAAAAAAAAAAAAAAGTGGGCTCTTTGAAGCAGTTTGTTAGAGCTGGTTCTATGAAGTGCACGTGGATATCACTGAAAGCCCTCACAAGCCTGGGTTGTACAGCAGGCCTGTGGAGAAGTGGAACCTGGATCCAGTGGTTAGGAAGAAAGGCTCTGGAGTCAGATCAATGTGGGTTAGAATCCCAGCTCCGTATCATCCCAGAGAATGAAAATGGCCCAGACAAGTGACGTAACCTCTCTGAACCTCAGTTTCGTCTTCTGTATAATTGAGGTAATAACCATGCCTGCCTTATAGTACTGTAAAGAAGAGTTAAATAAAATAATGCATGTTAAATAGAATAATGCATGTTAAGGTACAGAAAATTAGCAAAGGGGAGAAGAGAGGGGACAAATTAGGAGTGTGGGATTAACAGATACACATACTACATGTAAAACAGGCAGCAAGGATAAACGGTATAGCCATATCCATTATCTTATAATAACCTATAATGGAATATAACCTACAAAACTACTGAATCACTATACTGTATACCTGAGACTCACATAATATTGTAAAGCAACCATACTTCAATTTAAAAAGAAAAACAAAAAGTAATGTATGTTAGGTACCTAACACATGTGAAAATGCTCAGTCATGTCCAGCTCTTTGCGGCCCCGTGGACTATACAGTCCACGGCATTCTCCAGGACAGAATGCTGGAGTAGGTAGCCTTTCCCTTCTCCAGGGGATCTTCCCAAGCCAGGGATCGAACCCACGTCTCTCATGTCTCCTGCACTGGCAGGCGGGGTCTTTACCACTCACAGCACCTGGGAAGGCCAGTGAGAACCAGAGGAGGTCTCAGAGCTCACTCACAAGAGCGGCATTTCCGAAGAGGCTTCAGCAGTGCGTGCTGGCAGCAGCGGCAGTCTCTGGGAGCAGCAGGGCCCACCTTAGGGGTTTCCAGCTTCAGCACTGCAGAACCCCTGCAGCATGCCGAGCGGACGTGCCCCGTTCGGTACCTCATTCTGGCCCGTCTCCCTGTCTCCCTGTCGCCCGAGCTATGCTCTCAGCTCCCTCACACGCTGCCAGTCAATTCCTGATCTGGTGCAGTTGGCCAGCAGTTTCTGTTGCTTGTAATCAATGAACTCTAATTGATTCACTCCCAAAGAGAGAAGCTCTGATGGGATCTGTGGTCACTGGTCTTTACTGAGGACACCAGTTGGGCAGAATTTGGGGCCGTATCAATGTACACGTCGTTGCTTAGACTCAGCACTTGCACTTGGCTAAAAAGCCAGCTCGGATGTTTTCGGTCTAATAGTGCAAACCTTGCTTCCTTTAAACAAAAAGATGCCCCTACCACCACTAGGGGAATTCTCCTTCCTTCTGAGAGCTTAACGGGTTCCAGTGTGTGAGGGCCGGCCTTCCTGCGGGGAGGGCATGTGTCCCATGCCGGGCCAATCACAGTACCCTGTGACCTTGGTCAGAGCTATCAGTCCAATAGCAAAGGTTAATCAGTGAGTTTATCCTATAAGGCAACAGAAAGAGTTGCTGGTTTCCACAGAAATAATTGACAGTAAATATTTATCATCTCTGCTGCAGCCCCTCAGTTCTGTAGTTCTAGCACAAGAGCAGCCACGTGAAGTGAAGTGAAGCTGCTCAGTCGTGTCCGACTCGTTGCGACCCCATGAACTGTAGCCCGCCAGGCTCCTTTGTCCATGGGATTCTCCAGGCAAGAAGACTGGAGTAGGTTGCCATGCCCTCCTCCAGGGATCTTCCCGACCCAGGGATCGAACCCAGGTCTCCCACATTGCAGGCAGGTTCTTTACCCTTTGAATTACTCAGGAATCAGCCACAGATAAATATGTAAATGAGTGGAGCCATGTTCCAATAAAACCTGATTTACAGAAACATGCAAATGGGCGAGCTTTGGTCCATAGACCACAGCTTGCTAACCCCTGGCTAAAGGATGGGTTTAGCAAGACAAGACAAGCCAATCAGGCACTTTGTAGATACTCAATAAAATCAATAGATTATAATTTGTATTTTAAAGTATTTTATTTAAAATATTTAAAGTATCTATTGCATTTTAAAGTAGTTTTTAAAGTTATTATGGTGTAAGGGTAGTAGGTAGATGGCTGTTGATAATAATAATAATAACTAATATACTTGATTCTTTATTGTCAACCCCTTTACACGTATTTCCCTTTTAATACTCAGAAGAACTATTCGAGTTAGGTAGAATTATCATCCTCATTTTACAGATGAGGAAACTGTGGCTTGAGGAGGTTAAGTTCAGTTCAGTTGCTCAGTCGTGTCCGACTCTTTGCAACCCCATGAACCGCAGCATGCCAGGCCTCCCTGTCCATCACCAACTCCTGGAGTTCACTCAAATGCAAGTCCATTGAGTCAGTGATGCCATCCAACCATATCACCCTCTGTCGTCCCCTTCTCCTCCTGCCCTCAATCTTTCCCAGCATCAGGGTCTTTTCAAATGATTCAGCTCTTTGCATCAGGTGGCCAAAGTATTGGAGTTTCAGCTTCAGCATCAGCCCTTCCAATGAACACTCAGGACAGATCTCCTTTAGGATGGACTGGTTGGATCTCCTTGCAGTCCAAGGGGCTCTCAAGAGAGGAGGTTAAGGGACTTATTCAAAATCACACATCTCTGAAGAGCTGGACTCGGGTGAGATAATGCATGTGAGATGTGCTCACACATGCTCACACGTGAGCCTCTGTGATCACTGGCACCATCGCAGCCATCACTGCCACCACTACCGATGCTTCTCGGGGTGGGGGAGGTTAGGTCACCTTCCCAGACCAGGCCTCGGACCTGCTCTGGAAATGCCCCAGTTTAATAGGGAGAGAGGGGAAGAAGAAACAGGAGCTGGTTTCACTACACCCTGTTGCCATCAAAGCCTTCGTGTCTCCTCCCTACCCACCTCCTGCTCCAGCATTCCACCCACCTCTAGCCAGACAGGTTTCTCCCAACTGCCGTGGCTGATCTCTGCACGGTCTGTTCCCTCTTTGCCTCATTTCTCTGTCTGCCCAAGACCTGCTCTTCCTACACTTCTGGGGTTATGAGTCTGCCTCCTACGTGAAGCTTTGCCTGGCCTCTGTGTGAGTCTTTATCCTACTGTGTGGAACTGTTTACTTATTTTTCCTCTTGCCTACTCTGTGACTTCCTCAAAGGCTTACTGTGGCATTCCTAGAGGTCGATACAGCACCTCACACTCAGATGGAACCAAATGAATTTTTGTTAAACAAATGAATGGTTCTGGAACAAGTGCTAGTAGCATACGTCAGAGCCGGGGAGTCTGTGCGCCATAACATCAGTTCAGTTCAGTTCAGTCGCTCAGTCGTGTCTGACTCTGCGACCCCATGGACTGTAGCCCGCCACACCTCCCTGCCCATCACCAACTCCCGGAGCTTGCTCAAACTCACGTCCATCGAGTCGATGACGCCATCCAACCATCTCATCCTCTGTTGTCCCCTTCTCCTCCTGCCCCCAATCCCTCCCAGCATCAGGGTCTTTTCAAATGAGTCAGCTCTTCGCATCAGGTGGCCAAAGTATTGGAGTTTCAGCTTCAACATCCGTCCTTCCAGTGAACATCCAGGACTGATCTCATTTAGGATGGACTGGTTGGATCTCCTTGTGGTCCAAGGGACTCTCAAGAGTCTTCTCCAACACCACAGTTCAAAAGCATCAATTCTTTGGTGCTCAGCTTTCTTCACAGTCCAACTCTCACATCCATACAGGACTATTGGAAAAACTATAGCTTTGACTAGATGGACCCTTGTTGACAAAGTAATGTCTCTGCTTTTTAATATGCTGTCTAGGTTGGTCATAGCTTTTCTTCCAAGTAGTAAGCATCTTTTAATTTCATGGCTTCAGTCACCATCAGCAGTGATTTTGGAGCCCAGAAAAATAAAATCTGACACTGTTTCCACTGTTTCCCCATCTATTTCCCATGAAGTGATGGGACCAGATGCCATGATCTTCATTTTCTGAATGTTGAGCTTTAAGCCAGCTTTTTAACTGTCCTCTTTCACTTTCATCAAGAGGCTCTTTAGTTCCTCTTCACTTTCTGCCATAAGGGTGGTGTCATCTGCATATCTGAGGTTATTGATATTTCTCCCAGCAGTCTTGACTCCAGCTTGTGCTTCTTCCAGCCCAGCGTTTCTCATGATGTACTCTGCATAGAAGTTAAATAAGCAGGGTGACAATATACAGCCTTGACATACTCCTTTCCCAGTTTGGAACCAGTCTGTTGTTCCATGTCCAATTCTAACTGTTGGTTCTTGGCCTGCATACAGGTTTCTCAAGAGGCAGGTCAGGTGGTCTGGTATTCCCATCTCTTGAAGAATTTTCCAGTTTGTTGTGATCCACACGGTCAAAGGCTTTGGTATAGTCAATAAAGTAGAAGTAGATGTTTTTCTGGAACTCTCTTGCTTTCTTGATGATCCAGTGGATGTTGGCAATTTGATCTCTGGTTCCTCCGCCTTTTCTAAATCCAGCTTGAACATCTGGAAGTTCTCGGTTCATGTACTGCTGAAGCCGGGCTTGGAGACTTTTGAGCATCACTTTGCTGGCGAGTGAGAGGAGTGCGGTGTGACCTAATGTGTGGACACTAACAGAGCCTGAGGATGACAGTGGGCTGGGTGATTTCAGTGTCACCGGAAAGGAACAGGAAACGCGTTTTTCTCACGAGCAGGTAGGATAACTGAGGAGTCCAGGCCTGCCACACCCAGCCGCACAGCTAGACGTTCAGAACGCTTGTTCTGGGAAAACGTTCCTTTACCTTCAGGAACGTCCACCTGTGGGGCCAGCCAGTGAGTCGGAGGCCGTTTCCACCATAAAGGTCCTGATCCACATCGTTGCGTACACAGCATCCTCCTCCAGTACTTCATGCTCATCGTTTCAAACTCTAGTCCATGCAGGGGAGGGGCTGGAGTGACGGAGGAGAAAGGAAAGGGGAGGAGGTTATTTTTATCATGGTTATTTCCATTTTCAGCTAAGACTGTGTTCCAGTGACTGCGGGCTGCCCAGGTGGCGCTAGAGGCAAAGAATCCACCTGCTGATGCAGGAGATGCCAGAGATGTAGGTTCAATCCCTACATCGTGGAGGAGGCAATGGCAACCCGCTCCAGGATTCTTGCCTGGAGAGTCCCACGGACAGAGGAGCCTGGCAGCCTATGGTCCATAGTGTCGCAAGGAGTTGGGAGTCAGACACGACTGAAGCAACTTAGCACTGGTGACTATTTAACTAGCTTCTACTTTTTTTTTTAATTTTAATTTAAAAAGTTATATATTCTGACAAAGTGAAGTGAAGTTGCTCAGTTGTGTCTGGACTTTTTGCGACCCCATGGACTGTACAGTCCATGGAATTCTCCAGGCCAGAATACTGGAGTGGGTAGCCTTTCCCTTCTCCAGGGAATCTTCCCAACCCAGAGATCAAACCCAGGTCTCCTGCATTGCAGGCGGATTCTTTACCAGCTGAGCCACCAGGATAGCCCAGTGGCTCAGCTGTGTATCTATATAACCCATATATGCTGCTAGGGATATAAATTAGTATGGCCACATTGAAGGAGAGTTTAGCATTTCCTAGGAAATTCCTCCCACACTACATTTCTCAAACTTACCATGCATGAGACTCACCAGGGGATTTTGTTATTAGTAAGATGCAGATTCTGGGCATAGAGAAACTTACACATATGAATCAGGAAACCTGTGCAAGAATGTTCGTAGCAACATTGCTCGTGATTACAAATTGGAGACCACCCGTCGGCAATGAAGGTGTAGATGAAGTGTGAATATATTCACGGGGCGACAGTGAACGAGCCACGGCTGCCTGCAGTGACGTGTTGACTCTCACAGGCTTAAAGGAGCAAGGGAAGGAAAGTCAAGTCATACCGTTCCACGAGCGGCAATACTAAGCAACGTATTTAGCTGATGGAGCTGTTTTTAAACAATGCACAGAATTAGAGATTGTGGAAGCAGGTGGCTGAAGGAAGGAGAAGCCGAGATGGAACGCGTGAAGGGCGTCTTTGATGCTAAGAATCTTCCACTTCTTCCTGTGTTGATGGTTATTCAGGTGTCATTCCTTAAATTGCACGTTTATGTTTTGTACGTTCTTGTACGTGTGCCAAATTTAAAATTTTCAAACTTAAAAGAGTGTGAAAAGGCATACAGCCAAGATGTCCGTCACTCAGATGACTGCGTCACAAATACTGCTGTCGTGTCGCCAGAGGTAACTCATATTACCAGCAACCTGGTCTCCTCTGCATTCACAGGTTTATGCGAGAATGTGCATATATGTAAATGTGTTCAATTTGATCACAACACTATTGCGTGTGTGCGTGCGTCTTGAAGAATATTCTATCCGTGCACAGGGAAACTATTTTTATGGTCACAAAGAATTTATTCCATTGTATGATATAACCATAATTTAGTAATTTTAATTATTAACTTTTAACCATAAAGTAGTATGTGAACCCGCTCCTCCCTATTTAAAAAAAATTACTGAGTATATTGTTCTCTTAGGCACATCTGTGAATATTTTAGGCTCTCCAATCCTTCCCCCTTCCAAACTACTCCCTGCCCACAGCTTCCTTAACTCATGGCCAGTACGCATGCGCGCTCTGCAATGCGGGAGACCTGGGCTCCATCCCTGTGTTGGGAAGATCCCCTGGAGAAGGGAAAGGCTACCCACTCCAGTGTTCTGGCCTGGAGAATCCATGGACTGTGCAGTCCACTGGGTCACAAAGAGTTGGACACGACTGAGCGACTTTCACTTTCATGTCTTTGTAGGACTTGTTTTTCCTCCTCAGTGCAGTCTTATCTAGAGCTCTAGCCATGCCTGTGACCATGAATCTGCCTGAGTACTGTTATTTGCTGTCTGATGTGGCTAAGCCACAGTTGAATCTAACCGTTCCTCTACTGTCAGCATTTAGGTTGTCGCTCAAGGGCTCTTGCTGTGACTGGTATTGCAACAAACATCCTCAGACCTGCCCCCTTGGCACAGGTGCACCCGTTTCTCTGCAGAATCGATGGGAAGCGGACCTGGCAGGCCGTTGGCAGGGCGCGTCTAAAGACTCATTGCCAGATTGCCCTCCAAAGGGACTATAAACACTCACACTCCCACCAGCAATGCACCAGAGGACTGACCTCCTTGCACTCTTACTAAAAGTAGATGTTATCAGCATTCCCAATTTTTATTGAGCTGATAGGTTAAAAAAAAAAAAAAAAGGACTTTATGGTTAATATTCATTCCAATAATTGGGCTTCCCTGGTGGCTTAGTCGGTAAAGAATCTGCCTGCAGTGCAGGAGACCCAGGTTTGATCTAGTCCTAGTCCAGTATTCTTGCCTGGGAAATCCCATAGACAGAGAAGCCTGGCAAGTTACAGTCCACGGGGTCTCGAAGAGTCGGACACAACTTAGCAACTAAACCACCACCACCCTTATAATTAATGATGCCGAATGCCTGTTACACATTTCTTGCCCAGAATCTGCATTTAGCATGATCCCCAGGTCATTCTTCTGCACTGGAGTCAGAATCTGCTTTTTAACAAGGTCCCCAGTGATGCCCACACACAGTTTGAAAAGGGCACTGGGAGAGGAATAGCTGGACCACAGCGTACACTCACTCCCCTCCACTAACCTGGGGTGTGCGTGTGTTTATCTTTTCTATTCAGACAGGATATAAAATAGTACTTCAATGTATTTTTGACTTGTATTTCTTTCATCGTAAGTGAGCTTGGACCTTCTCAAATTCTTATGAGCTATAGTTTTCTTCTCTGGGAACAGTCAGAGAGAGAATTGTGTTTTTATTTATTTCTCTTAGAAAAGAAATTACTCGACTAATTAAATGAGTATTAGTACTTATTTACCAGAGAAGAAACTGGCACGAAGGCATGAGAATATGTAGCTCAGAAGGGCTGCTCATGTCAGCACACGCTTGTTTGCTCCCTGTTTATTCCCACAGAAAACGAGGATCTGTATCAAGTTCACTGGAACCACCAATTCTTTTTTTTTTTTTTAGTCATACCATGAAGCTTGTGGGATCTTAGTTCTCCAACCAGGGATCAAACCCGGGTCCTCAACAGTGAAAGCCCAGAGTCCTAATCACTGGACTTCCAGGGAATTGCAGGAACCACCAGTTCTAGATGAGCATTTGCTGCTATTATAGATAACTATATCTCTTACCCTACTGTTATAAATAACTGTTCACATTTACAGTCCCGTCTCTGTAGCAGACACTGTTCCCTGTACTTTACACGTATGAAGTTCAGTCACCCTCGCTACCACCCTGGGTGTATTAGCATCCCCATTTTATTGATGGGAAAACTGAGGCACAGGGCAGCTTTCTCAAGGCCACGTGGTCTCAGAGCTGGGATTCTCACCTCGGCTCCCCCAGTACATGTGCTTTGTAATGATAGGATACTAACTCTGGAATCTTTGCAATGCTTTGTAAGGAGATGCTGAGTGACTAGGGAAAATCTCCTGTATAATTCACATGCATTATCTCTTGGCAAAATGCTTGCTTAAATTATCAAAATTACATATATACTCCATTTTTCTTTTACAAAGTGACAAGCCTTAAAAATTGACTTTCTCTGTGAAGAAAGGGAACTACCTAACAACTATTTTTTAAAAATCAAGATAAAAGTTATATATATAAAGAATGAGAAGTAACTAAGGAACTTCCCTAGCAGTCCAGCAGATAAGACTCCACGCCCCCAGTGCAGGCACCACAGGTTTGAACCCTGATAGGGGAACTTCCAGATGTTCAAGCTGGATTTAGGAAAGGCAGAGGAACCAGAGATCAAATTGCCAACATCCATTACATCATCAAAAAAGCAAGGGAGTTAAAAAAAAAAAATCTACTTCTGCTTTATTGACTACACCAAAGCCTTTGTGTGGGTCACAACAAACTGTGAAAATTCTTCAAGAGATGGGAATACCAGACCACCTGATCTGCCTCTTGAGAAACCTGTATGCAGGTCAAGAAGCAACAGTTAGAACTGGACATGGAACACCAGACTGGTTCCAAATAGGAAAAAGAGTACGTCAAGGCTGTATATTATCACCCTGCTTATTTAACTTCTATGCAGAGTACATCATGAGAAACGCTGGACTGGAAGAAACACAAGCTGGAATCAAGATTGCCAGGAGAAATATCAATAACCTCAGATATGCAGATGACACCACCCTTATGGCAGAAAGTGAAGAGGAACTCAAAAGCCTCTTGATGAAAGTGAAAGTGGAGAGTGAACAAGTTGGCTTAAAGCTCAACATTCAGAAAACAAAGATCATGGCATCTGGTCCCATCACTTCATGGGAAATAGATGGGGCAACAGTGGAAACAGTGTCAGACTTTATTTTTCTGGGCTCCAAAATCACTGCAGATGGTGACTGCAGCCATGAAATTAAAAGACGCTTACTCCTTGGAAGGAAAGTTATGACCAACCTAGATAGCATATTCAAAAGCAGAGACATTACTTCGCCAACAAAGGTTCGTCTAGTCAAGGCTATGGTTTTTCCTGTGGTCATGTATGGATGTGAGAGTTGGACTGTGAAGATGGCTAGCGCCGAAGAATTGATGTTTTTGAACTGTGGTGTTGGAGAAGACTCTTGAGAGTCCCTTGGACTGCAAGGAGATCCAACCAGTCCATTCTGAAGGAGATCAGCCCTGGAATTTCTTTGGAAGGAATGATGCTGAAGCTGAAACTCCAGTACTTTGGCCACCTCATGCGAAGTGCGAAGAGTTGACTCATTGGAAAAGACTCTGATGCTGGGAGGGATTGGGGGCAGGAGGAGAAGGGGACGACAGAGGATGAGATGGCTGGATGGCATCACTGACTCAGTGGACGTGAGTCTCAGTGAACTCCGGGAGTTGGTGATGGACAGGGAGGCCTGGCGTGCTGCGATTCATGGGGTCGCAAAGAGTCAGACACCACTGAGCGACTGAACTGAACTGAATGCGAAGAACCAACTCATTGGAAAAGACCCTGATGCTGGGAAAGATTGAGGGCAGAAGGGGTGACAGAGGGTGAAGTGAGATGGTTGGAGTGAGATGGCATCATTGACTCAATGGACTGAGTTTGAGCAAACTCTGGGAGATGGTGAAAGACAGGGAAGCCTGGCGTGCTGCAGTCCATGGGGTCGCAAAGAGTTGGACACGACTGAGCGACTGAACAACAAGAGGCAACAAGTGCCACCTAATAATCCTTCTGAGACATTTCAGAAAGACACACAACAAACAAGCCGGCATGGATGTCCTGAAGCGGCTTTCCCTGCGTGTGTGCCCGGAGGGCTTCCCTGGTGGCTCGCTCAGCAAAGAGCCCGCCTTCAGTGAAACGCAGGAGATGCGGGTTCAACCCTCCACCCCGGGCCAGGAAGATCCCCTGGAGAAGGAAAGGGCAACCCGCTCCAGTATCCTTGCCTGGGAAATTCCATGGACACGGGGAGACTGGCAGGCTACAGTGCACGGGGCCGAAAGAGTCGGACACGACTTAGCGACTAGGCCGCCACCACCACATGTGCACTTAGGCACACATCCCAAAGAAAGCTTTAAAAGTTGCTTTTAATAAACGTCGTGAAAATTTAACCTTGAGTGACTTCACTGGGTTTTACACAGACATGTTTACAATCAATCTACAACTTGAAAATCAACAGGAAATTTGAGGAAAACAGCTGTCTTTGAGAAATATAAAAATTCGCTTCTCGCAGGCAGTCCCCTGGGGTTTGTCAAGGGTAAACTTCACAAAAGGTGAATGAATTACTGGATGAAGCGGAAACCGCACGGGGCCGAAGCAGCCACTGAAGAAAAACTCACCGGCGGCTATGTTACAAATACGGATTCCCAGGCCCCGCCCCCACGGGTTCAAAGCTGAACCTTTTTACCCAAAGGCCCCACGTGACTCTCAGGTTCGGGCAAGCTCCGGCCACAGCCCGCCTTAAGTAACTCCCCAACCGAAGAGCGCAAACACCTGGGTCTCTTAGGTGGCGTTCTGCTCCCAGTTGGATGTCATTTACCTGGTGCCAGGAGGGGTCCCCTCGGGTCTCATCAAGACCCAGCCAGTCTGAGCAAGAACACCAATTAGCTCAACCGCCCCCGCTCCCAGGACCTCGCCTCGGTCACCTGCCGGGCGGGGTCCGCCCCCCTCTTGGCCCCAGGCTTCCTCTGTGTGGTCTCGGACCACGGGCGCCGGAGTCCCGGGACCGGGCGAGGAGAGGGGGCGGATGGGAAAGACGCTGCGCAGAAATACAGATTCCTGGGCTGCCTGAAGCGAAAACTTACGGAATCTGCATTTTTACCCAGCTCTTCCAGGACCAGTGGGTTCACCCTGCAACTGTAGCCTAATTTAAAATTTAAATTCGAATACGCAGCCACGAGTGCAAGTCGTGCTTCCCAACCTTGGCTGCACATCAGAATAACCTGGGGAACTTAAAAAAAAATTTTTTTTTAATATATATACACACCAGTGTCCAGGGTTCGGTCCAGACCAATTAAGCCAGAATCTAAAAGCGCTGCCTGGGCAGCAGCCGCCTCACCTGGGAGCTCGTTAGAAATACAGAAGCTCAGGCCCCACCCCAGACCCACTGAGTCAGAATCTGCATTTTAACGAGATCCCCAGTGATTCGCGCGCACATTAAAGTTGGAGGAGAGCTGTGCTTCTAAAATTTTAATGGGCAAACGAATCACCTGGGGACCTCGTTAAAATGCAGACACGGTTTCTCAAACTTTAATGTGCATGCGAATCACCTGGGGAGCTTGTTAAAATGCAGATTCTGATTCCGCGGGTCCGGGGTGGAGCCCGAGAGTCTGCATTTCTAACGAGCTCCCAGCCGGTGTGGGCTGCCCGGGTCCGCCCCGCGCTTCCCCTGGAGTCCAGAGGTTTGGCTGCGGGCCAGTCCGCAGCCAGGGCTCCTGATAAACCGTCCTGCTGGGCTGATGAGCAGGATTGCCGGGACGTGCGCGCTCCGGCCGAGCCTGGTTAATTCTCGAACTCCGGGAATTGGCTGTGTGAGGCTGGCCGCTCGCAGGGAGTCGCCAGAGCCCCGATCCTAACGCCATGTCGCGGCGCAAGCAGGCCAGGCCCCAGCATCTCAGCTCCGAGCAGCCGCAGTCCGCGAGCCGGGAGTTAGCCGAGGCGGCCCCGGAGGCGGCGGGGGAGCCGGGTGAGTGGCGCCGGGGACCCCGGGTGCTGGGGGCGGTTTTCTCCGACTTTCCGCAGACCCACGTGGATGCGAGCTCCCGGCCCTTGGGCGGGGCGGGGCGGGGCGGTGAGGCTTCCAGCTGGAGTTCTGGGGCTCAGACCTTGTTACCGTTGCCTTTCTAAGTTACACACACCCCCTTGTGAATTAACCCTTCTCGGGTAGATTGCGTCGCTCCCGGAGTCGCTCTCCTGCAACCACTCCTGCCCCCCAGTCCCCCAAGCGCTATTCGATGACGGTTCGTCTCTCGCACACCTTGGAAGGATGCTCTGAGATCCCTCCGGAGGCAGCCTTCGGCGTGCCCGGCCTCCTTGGCGCCGGCCTGGGGCTGTGCGCGTCGGAGGTGGGCGTTCTGAGACCCCAGGCGTCTTCGTGGGTGTTGGGGGCGGAATGTCCGAGCTTCCGCCGGGCCCTGGAGAGAGGTGCTGGAGCGGAGGCACTGCGACCGGTTCCTGTCTTCCTGGAGCTCGAGGCCGCTGGGGACCGGAGCGGTGACTCCCGAGATAAAGCGGTGGCGCGTGCAGCGTGTTCGGGGTGAGCGCTGGGACAACATCGAGCTGGGAGGGGCCGGGGTGCTGCCTGGGGGCGGCCTCTCGGCGGAGGGCACCGTCGAGGAAAACTCCTGAGGCTTTGAGCTAGCGGTAGAGACGGCCGAGGGCGTCAGCGAGGCTGGAGCTGGGGCGGGGGTGTCCGGCTGAGGTCTGAGAAGGGCTGGGGGCCCCGGGCTCCAGTGAGGGTGTCGACTTTTACTCTGAAGTGGCGCCAGGGTTTGGGGCTGGAGCGGGGTCAGGACGGTGGTGGGGTGTAGGGTTAGAGGGGTTCCAGGAGAAGCCTGGAGACCCTGGGCAACCCTGAGTGCCCCGAGGCAGCCTCTGCTTCCGAAGACCCTGCGGGTTGGGGAGCTTTGAGAACTCGCTGGATTCCTCCGGCTCCTATCCCGCGCTCCTGGAATCCCAGGGGTGGAGTGGAGTCGGGGAATCTGCATTTCTAAGGCGCTTCCCGTTGTGATTATCTTGTTCTCCGGTAAGACCGTGTAGGTTCCTATTTCAGGTCTCTCCACCCCACCCACCCCCGCGATGAGTTGCTGCCTTTTGCTTAGCCAGGAGCTGTTGAGAGGAGCCCTTACTGGAACTTTCTCCCCTTCTCCCCCCCCCCCGCCTCCGCAAGGGAGAAGGGGGATCTGGTCTCTTCTGCGAAAAAGGGCAGACCTCCAGCAGCAGGTCTCTGGTGGGTTCTGATGACCGCACTGCTCCCAGGGAGGCAGTGGAGGAGAGAAGCAGCTTAACGAAGCCACTCCTAAACTGGTGGTTTGTATATAAAAGTAAAGCTTGGCTGGGTAAAACTTCTGCAACCAAAACACCCTGTCTCTGCGCTCAAGGTGTAGAGTGCGGATAGGCAGGTAGAACGAGGGTCTTCCTGGGGGGTGGGGCAGGGCTGCGGATCCTCTGTAAAGAAGAGTTGGGGTGGTACTGGGGATGATGAGTCTTGTCGGGGGAGCGATAATATAAGACCTTTCTTGAAGAAACACAGGCTGTCCAAAGTGAGTGCTATGGGCTACTTTTTACTCCTGCACACGGTGCTTGGAGGGCAAACTCCTGGAACCTTGCTGTGTTTGGAGGGGTTGGGGAGGGTGTTCTGTGTTGTGCGGCACTAGGGGGTGCCAGGGCACCTCAACACCAGCCACCGCTGCAGAGCAAAACAGCCCTGTAACTGATGTTCCCCTGCACTTGTCTCGGGTCTGTTCTGCTGAGCTAGAGGCCTGCCCTTTTTTTTAAGGTTGGGCGTGCGTGCGTGCGCTTAGTCGCTAAGTTGTGTCTGACTCTTCTCCAACCCCATGGACTGTAGCCCACCGGGCTCCTCTGTCCGTGGGATTTTCCAGGCAAGAATACTGGAGTGGGGTGCCATTTCCTCCTCCAGGATATTTTCCCATCCCAGGGATTGAACTCACATGCCTGCATCTCCTGCATTGGCAGGTGGATTCTCTACTACTGAGCCACCTCAGAAGCCCATTTTTTAAGGTTGGGCTGCTCTTAATTTGCAGATGGCTTTGTAACTCATGTAGCTTCTGGAGGAGACAGAATGACTCAGATCAGTTGGTAGACTTCAGTCACTACCAGAGAAAAGCTACTAGAGGCAGGAAAACAACCTTGCCAAAAGAACACCAGCAGTTTCTCAAAAGGTTAGAAGGGCCATTGTGCTACCCTGAGTTCTCACCGTCAGATGCGGCCCACCTCCTCCTCCAGCCTAGAAGGGTCTCCGCCCTAGCTGCACCTGTCTCAGGAGAGCAGGCTTCCCACCTTCCTTCCTTTCCTGGAAGAAGGAAGTCGCCTCTGAAGCTCTGCCGTTTTCTGCCTGGGTGCCCCTTTATAGCCTTGGGCACGGTTTTCTGAGAGCTTTAACCCAACAGTCTCCCTCTGCCTGCCTTCCCATCAGCACTGTGAACTGTTTCCCTCTCCCTGAGAATTTGCTGGCTCGTGTGTGTGCACATCCGTGAATATAACCAGGAGCATCTGTATAGTGCTGACTCAGAAGGTTCTTTTACGGAAGTATGTTAAGGAGTTTAATCTTCGTCTAAACCTGGGAAATGGGCACCAAAATCCTCATTTTATAAATGTGGAAACTGAGGAACTCAGCCAGGGTCACACAGCTAATAAGTTTCAGATTCCAATTCAATTCTTTATCAGCTGGCTTCCCAGGCAGGATCGTAAACCACTGTGCTTCACAGCCTACTACTTAGCTTTCCAGTCTTCTTGGTTTCGGTGGGATTAAAAACCCTGAGGAGTTGAATGGCTTTCTTTCCTTAACACGTGAATTGCTAAGCAATGCAAGGTTTTGCCTTCCTCTGAGAAGCACAGTGATGGACTTCAGACGTGCCAAGTTTTCTGATTCGCTGAAAACTTTGGCCCAGCAGCCTTGAGCAGCAGCTCTGAGCCAGGTTCTCTTCCCGCACAGCAGAAAGTCTTAGTGTGGTCCCCAGACCAGCAGCATCAGCTGGGAACTTGTTAGAAATGAAACACTGCCAGCTCCACTCTGGACCTCCAGAGGGGGAGGCCCTGCCGCCTGTACCTTAACAAGCCCTCCAGGTGACTGTGATGCGCGGGTAGTTTGAGAAGCTATGGCTTGGAGTTGTGCTTCTCCCCACTTGATGGGCATGGGCCTCACCTGGGGATCTTGTTAAAGCGCAGATTCTGTACGTCTGAGAGCCGAGGTTCTGCGCCTCTAACAGGCTCTTGGATCATGCTGGTTAGTGCTCTGAGGACCACCCCTTGAGATCAAAGGCTTAGAGAGTAGTATGAGGTTGGTGTGCTTTAAAACGCGTTCCTGGGCTCACCCCCGCCCCAGTTAACGTGGGTGAGGCCTTGGAGACTCCGTTTAACCCCCAGTTGAGGTGGTTCTGTGTTGCGGGGGGGGGTCCCGTGCATCACTGGGTGGTGAGCAACGTCCCTGGCCTCCACCCACTAGACGCCACATCACAAACGTGTGCACACGATCGTCACAATCCAGAGTGTCCCCAGGTGTTGCAAAATGACCCCCCGTTGAAAGGCATGGGCCTGGGTCCCTTGTTCAGTCCCTGTTAAGGGGCTTCAAGCACCGCAGCTCCTTGGATGTGACGCCTGCGGCCCTTTTGCTGAAGCCCTATGATAGCATTGATGCGATGGAGGCTGGACGCCGTGCTGGGAATTTACATAATACATCTCTTCTTACTCGGAGGCGGGTCAGTGATGCCTCTTTACAGCGAAGTAAACCAAAGCTCGGAAAGGTTGAGTAAGTTGCCAGTAATCACACAGCTAGCACGCGACTAAGCAAACCCTATGCCCTCATCAGCGTGTTCTGCAGCTTCTATGGTAAGAAGGCTTGCTTTGACCAGCCTGTCAAGGAAAGCGGAATCCACCTTCCGTGTTGTTTGTTGTTCAGTCACTGAGTCATGTCTGACTCTTTGGAACCCCACGGTCTGTAGCCTACCAGGCCCCTCTGTCCATGGGATTTCCCAGGCAAGAATACTGAGTGGGTTAGTCACTTAGTCGTATCTGACTCTGCCACCCCATGAACTGTAGCCTACCAGGCTCCTCCGTCCATGGGATTTTCCAGGCAAGAAGACTGGAGTGGGTTGCAATTTCCTTCTCCAGGGGATCTTCCCAACCCAGAGATCAAACCCACATCTCCCACTTGGCTGGCAGATTCTTTACCACTGAGCCGCCTGGGAAGCCTGGGATCAAAAGTCCCTGACTCTGGGCTGTAATTCATAAACTATTTAATACATTTTTTCTTTTCAGACTTAAAATATTGACAGCACCTCTTTTCACTGGGTCTTAAATCTATTTGGAGAGAAATCACTTTACAGTCTTTGAGGAGCACTTGGTCTTTGTTATAGACGTTTTTAAAGTTTCCTGTTAGATGGAACCTTATGAAATAATCTGGCCGTTTTGGCTGGCAGAAACCACAGTGACACCTGGGTCAGCCTTGCTAACAGAGGGTTATGCGATGAACTTCATGAACCAGAGGCTCGGTTTCAATCACTAGTTACAAGTGGCCGATTGCTTCTTCATACGGACATTGCCCTGCCTGGGATTATTTTGATGCACATCAGACATGTACAATCAATAGCCATCCCCAAACTACTAGAACACGGCTTCCCATGTGGCTCAGTGATAAAGAATCCACCTGTCCATGCAGGAGAGTCCGATCCAATCCCTAGGTTAGAAGATCCCCTGGAGGAGAGCGTGGCAACCCCACTCCAGTATCCTTGCCCAGAGAATCCTGTGGACAGAGAAGCCTGGTGGGCTACAGTCCATGGGGTTGTGAAGAGTCGGACATGACTGAGCGTGAATGCATGCAAACTACTAGAATACTCTTTAAAACTTCAGTTTCATCTTCACGCCTTAAAAACTTCCCTTAAACGTTCATTTAGTGTTGGTACATCCTGGGGTCTTAAATGGATTTTACAGTATGTTTAATCAGGATCCCAGAAAGTCCTGATACTGCAGACCATCTCAAGTCTTTTAGTCTCTAGTTTTGTTTTTCTTCACGTTTCAGGTTGAAACGGTGGCATTTTAACCTGGAGAGCAGTGACACTTGAAGTGTGGTCTGTGACTTGTTGCTGAGTTGAATTAAAATAAGTTCAGAAACCACATTTAAAAGTAACTCGGCAAACATCCAGCTTTATGTCACATGTGAAGCATTTGGGCTTTTACTGTCTTATTCCATTTTTCTCGTACTTTGTGTTTATTCTATTAAAAACACTAGCCTGGTGGGTTGGAAGTTATTTTACAAACCAGGTCTTCCCCCACGTCGTTTGAGAGGCTCTGTTGCAAAGCCTGGATCTTGGCAGTCGTGTCCCTGGCACATTTCCATGTTCCTTTGTCCCCTCTGCTTCCTGGAAGTTGGTGAAGAGGATGGTTGAGACCAGAATGTGCATGGCTTCTAATCTGTAATGTTTGGGGGTTTTTTGGGGGGTGGGGAGTAGGGGAAAGTAAAATAAGCCCAAAGCTGCTCTAAGACTTGTGCGCTCAGCTGTGTCCGACTCAGCGACCCCATGGACTGCAGCCCACCAGGCCCCTCTGTCCATGGGATTTCCCAGGCAAGAGTGTTGGAGTGGGTTGGCATTTCCTCTTCTAGGGCATCTTCCTGATCATGGTGCTTATATTTGAGAAGTAATACTTTCCATTGTCTCGATTTCACCTTCGGAACTAGATAACGATGTTCCCAAACCACCTTGTCCCTCCGCTGACGGCAGTGACGCCCAGAAAGCCCCTGTCGCGGCTCTTCCCTCCGAGTCAAAGGAACCAACAGCAACCCTTGGGGAGAGGACCTTCAACTGCTGCTATCCAGGTGAAGGGTAGACTCGATGTACTGAGCCCCTTCCCTGTACCCGGCGCGGCCACGCGAGCTCAGGCACTGACTCGCCGGGATTTCAGATTCTTCGTACCTTCCTCTTTGAGGTTCTGTTAAGGGAACCTGTTTTTTCTTTTCTAGGTTGCCACTTCAAAACTGTGCATGGCATGAAAGATCTGGACCGCCACCTAAGAATCCACACAGGTAGGTACCCGTTCGTTTGTTCCAAAGTTGCATGTTGGAAAAAAGCCCGAGAACACGAATGTATGATGGTGAGCCCGACGCAGAACGTTTCTGCCTCAGGACGCAATCTAGTGGGAGAGGCTGGGACCTGAAGAGTCTCAAAGGCAGTGATGGTAACTGACAGGCGGGGGGAGACTGTCGTAAGCTGGTGATGGCAGACTTTTTGGAAGAAGAGGCTCTTCAGGTAGGAAAGATGGCTGAGGAGTCGGGCGAGGAGAGGGAAGGACTCCAGGGGGAGGGAATTGCTGTGCAAAGGCGTGGACGGAGCATAATGGGTGTGGGGTGCGGTTGGAGAGGTGGGCAGAGGAAGGGTCAGCACAGAGGCCCTGTGGCCATAGGGGTCGTGGGTAAGAGCGGTGAGGCTACTTCTGGATGGAAGGTGCCTTCTGAGCAACCACCCACGCTGTTGAGAATGCAGAGAAACCAGATGTCCTGGAGCAAAGGAATGACCTAGAAGCAGGCTCTGCAAACTGCGTACTGCCTGTTGTCATGCCCGGCTCGCCTGTTACCTACGGCTGCTGTTACAAATAATAGAAGAGTAAGCCCATCATATATTAACAGCTGCATGAAAAATAACTGTTCCTGGCCCTACAGTGGGATTACTGAATAGTCACGGAAGACCACGCGGTGCACAAAGCCGGAGACACACCGTCTAGTTCGTTACAGACACCCTCTGGCTGTGTGAGTTGAGATACTGATCTCTCTGCTCTCACAGAAACCAGACTAAATGACTTAAACACAATCAGTGTTCTTTTTCTCAAGTACAATTTAAGAAGCCAGGTAGTCCCCAGATGGTGGGATATAGCTGTCATTCTAACAAACAGCTTCGTCTCCTGGTCCGAGGCAGCTGTTCCAGACCTCAGTCTCTCAGCTGGTGGAGAACTGAAGCGGGAGGAAGGCTCTGAGGTTCCCCCAGGCCAGGCCCCTGAAGCGGCCTCCCGGTGACTAGCTGGATGATGAGCAGGACTCAGTCATCACACCAGGCACGAAGCGGGGCTGGAAGATGGCTTCAAGAAGGGCAGCCACATGCCCAGCTGAAACCGAGGCTCCAGCGTCAAGAGGACAGCTTTCTGGACACCTAGTCTCTCTTGGAAATGGGTGGTGGGCTGTGGAAGCTAGAGAGCAAAGGGCCAGCTTGGCCTGGGAAGGGTGGATCGTGAATGGCCTCCTTGTGAAGCCTCGGGAGATAGGGGTGCCAGGATGATGGCAGTCACCTGCAGCCCGCAGGAGCCATTTGAACAAAGACGAGAGACTCCCTATCAAGTTGGCCGGGTTAGGCAACTTCAAAGTGGGCGACTCCGTCCTGAGGGTAACCAGGCAGTGCTGCTCCCTCGGGGCAGTCCCCAAACCCGCATGAACAGGATGGGGCCTGCGGGTTGTCAGGCCCCTGTGGCCACGGTACCAGGAGGACCTCGAGAGATGGGCGGGGGCTAGACTAATGTCTTATTGGAGTGATACAAAGCATGAGGGGATCCGGAAGTCCAAGGTGAGGCCGTGTCCTTGGCGGGGCTCCCTGCGCCGGGGTGGGGATGCTGGGCAGGCCCGTGCTGCCTCTGGAAAGCAGGAGTGGGCCCTGGGGCACTGGTAGCGTCTTTCCCCATGGTTGCAGAAGGCCAGCGTGTTTCTGTCCTGCTGGCGAGTGTGGTGGCCAGCCCCATGGTTTCAGGGACTCAGGGTCCTGTGTTGTTGCTTGGATATCCCGAAGATTGGCGTGGTCTCAGATGGCTTGCGTTAGTTGATGAGACGTGTCCGACTCTTTGCGACCCCAGGGACTGTAGCCCACCGGGCTCCTCTGTCCACGCAATTTCCCAGGTAAGAATGCTGGAGTGGGTTGCCTTCTCCAGGGGATCTTCCCAACCCAGGGATCGAACCTGGGTCTCCTGCATTGCAGGCGGATTCTTTACTGAGTCCTACCTTTAAAGGCAGCGTCCTGGAAGTTACACGTCATTTCAGTTGATGCCCGATTGGCCAGAACTTAGTGGCGTGGCGATTCTTAGCTGTGGAAATGAAGTCCGGGAGCTTGAAGTCTTGAATCTGTGTGGCAAGTGCCCAGCTACAAAGAGACGGTTCTGTTACCAAGAAAAAGAGCTCACATGTAGACCACATGGCCTCTCAGCGCAGCTGTGAGAGGGAGGTGGGGGTGGCAGTGTGTGCAGGGGGCGCTTGAGGCGGAAGCTGGACCTTTGCCAAATGGGTAGAACATTGATTTTCCAACCACCGTTTTGAGATCCTTTACGCTTCAAACCTGAAGATCCCCCGAAGAATTTTTTAATTGACAGTTACTGCATTAGAAGTTAAAACCAAAACTTTTACTTTTAAATGAATAAATTTACAGTAAGCCCACTATATATGAACACTTCTGTGAGAAGTGACTGTTTTCCAAAACAAAGCAAGTAACAGTGTATATACATCTGCAAACATGTCTTATTTCATGGTTTAGCTGAACTCTCACCCCTGTATCCCAGTCCAGTCTATTGCTGTGTGTTCCTTAGGTTGGAATGTAAGAGGAAAATCTGGCTGCTCACATAATGTAATTGGAAATGGAGTATTTCGATAGTCTTTTCAGGTAATGCTACACCAGAATACAGCAAAGGGTAGTTTGTTAAATATTAGTTGCTGTATAGAATTTGCAGTCATTTCCATAAATTTTTCAAACTTGTTAAATTCCATTTGTCTGTTTTCAGCTTTGAATGGCCCTTACTTATGCTTGACTGGCTCTCCAAACCATACTTGGTTTGACAGTCATACGCCAGTCATTTGGGAAAATATGGCTTTTGCCAACTTCTGTAATTCTTCCAAATGTTGATCCATTGCATTGTACTGTAGGAGAAAAATCATGTTTAATTATGAATCTCAGTAGAAATACCTAAAGCTAGGATGCTGCAGGCCTGGGACAGTGAGGGATATATGTTTTGCAATCCAGACTGTCTAGAATCCAAAAGTTATCATCCCAGTATTGTCAGTAACTTTCCTTGACATGACTGGCTCACTTAGTTCACATTTAAGGAAACATCTGCCAAACACCAACTCTGAAATACCCGTGGTTTTTTTAGTTCTTTCAGGTCAACACAGTCCAGCGTAGGGAAGCGCCGGTGCAGCCACCCCTCAGGCACTTGCTGTCGAGGCAGCCGAGTATTTTGGTTTACAGCACACTTTTTGTAGTGCAATTGACATCTTTAATAGGGAAATTTATCATTCAAATTCCAGATATACTAAATAAGTTAGTCTATAACTTACTAGGAAATATAGGAGGACAAATTTATGCTGAAAATAGACAGGTAAACGCAATTAGCAAAGTCCACCAAGAAGACAGGTTAAATATGACTAAAGCTAAAACTTCCACTAAGACGACATTATGACTAAAGTTAAAACTTCCACTGAGACATCATTATGACTAAAGTTAAAACTTCCACTGAGACATCATCAAGAAGTTAAGAAATTTGCAACATGGGGCAGAGTTCATCTTCTGAACACACAAGGATGCCTGCAAGTCAGTGATGGCACCCATAGAAAAGGATCTGAGCAAGCAGTCACTCAAACAGAAGTGCCAACATTCAGATGAAAAGCCCACAGGAATAAAGTACAAAAGAAGCACAAGAACTGTGTTTTCCTCAGAGTGGGCTAGCTGAAAAGTACTCAATTAAGACTGTGAATCAGGAAACACGGCACTTAATTCAAGCATTGCCACCCCGGGCCGCCCCACCGCCCAGGTCAGGATGTGGCTCTCTTCAGGGAGAAGCCGGGGATGAAGGGTGGGGGAGCGATGGGGGGTGTGGGAACTTCTTAGAGTGCTGTCAGCGGCAGAACGCGCTCCAGAGAAGTTTTGCATGTTCTCTCCCGGCCCCTGGCTGCCTTGTGTACTCTCGTAGGTCAAGTTTATGCTTTTGAATTGCCCTGGTAGATTGTCATATGCAAATCGTGTTTGTCTTTCTGCTCGATCTAGAGTGCCTTGGTGCTCTGGGTCAGAGTTGAAGAGTAGTGGTGAAGCAAACCATCCGAATCTTACTCCCAACTCTAATGAAATACCTTGATTCCCCACCCCTGCTTTGGCTCTCTGCAAGAGCAGCTTATGGGATCTTAGCACCCCAACCAGGGATCGACCCCAGGCCCTTGGCAGTGAAAACACCCAGTCTTAACCACTGGACTGCCAGGGAGTTACTTGGATTTTTTTTTTAACCACCATTTGTGGTTCAAGCCCTTAGAATCCTTGTGGAAATCATTTTGTCATGTCTGAGAAGTTTTTGTTTTTATTCCAAGCCTGCGGAAGTTGGTTTGGGTCTTTGGATGTGTATTGTTTGGCTTTGGGTTTCTCCATCAAGAATGATAGTTGAGGGGCTTCCCAGGCGGCTCAGTGGTAAAGAATCCACCTGCAACGCAGGAGACACAGGAGACGTGGATTTGATCCCTGCGTCAGGAAGATCCCCTGGAAAAGGAAATGGCAACTCACCCCAGTATTGTTGCCTGGGAAATCCCATGGGCAGAGGAACCTGGTGGGGTCCAGTCCTTGGAACAGCAAAAAAGTTGGACACAACTTAGCTATTAAAGCATAAAAAACAAGTGACGGTTGAATTTCAAATGTTTTGCACTTAAGATAATTGGCGTTTAACCTCATAAAGGACATTGTCTTCCAATGTTTGTTTTATCCCACTCTGTATTTCATCACTTGGTGTTGATCTCAGGGTTAATCCGTTCTAAAGTGAGTTGAGACATTTTTTTCTTTCCCTCTGCTATTAAACAATTGAACACGGAAACACTTTTGCTGGAAAATTGGGTAGAACGTGACCACAGTATTCCGTTTACGACTTTCTTTTCCCAGAGTCTGGAGAGTGCATGGACTAGGCTGTAATGATGATGTCCATCTCAGTGGCCGCGGAGGCCAGCTCCGCTGAGCCCCATGTCCCCAGAGTCAGTGGCAGCCCCAAGCCTTGTGGTCTCCCCTCCAGGACCCAGCTGGGGAGGCAGCCTGTCTGGAACACGCCAGCTAAAGGTGCTCTTAACCCTTTTTTCCTGCTGTGGACTCCTGGCAATTTTGTGAAGCTTACAGAGCCCTCCCAGAATAATATTTTTAAACATAATAAAATCACAGTAAACTATATTTAAGTACAGATGCTATCGAAGTGTTCGTTGTGAAGTATTTTAATAGACTACCCGTGCTTTCCTGAAGAGTGAAAGTGAAGTTGCTCAGTCGTGTCCGACTCTCTGCAACCCCATGGACTGTAGCCCACCAGGCTCCCGCGTCCATAGGGTTTTCCAGGCAAGAATACTGGAGTGGGGTGCCATTTTCTTCTCCAGGGGATCTTCCCAACCCAGGGAGAGAACCCAGGTCTCCCGCATGCTAGGCAGACGCTTTGCCATCTGAGCCACCAGGGGAGTCTTGAAGAGTGGTACAGACCGAAAGGTTACCGCCACCTGGGAGCTCAATAGAAACACAGAATCCCAGACCCGCTGACCCCGAAACTGCATTTTACTCCTTGTTTCTATGAATTCAGTTTGAGAAATGGGGAGATAGCCATTGAAGGGTATGAACCTGCAGTTCTTATAAGAGGAATGAGTTCTCGGAATGTACGGGAATGGTAAATTCCAGTTAGCGATAAAGAAGATAAAAACTTAATCCCTTCTCATAGAAGGTCTGGAACTCCTTAAATTTTACCCACAGGGCCCAAATTAAGAATCCTTGCTCTTCCCAGGAAATAAATCCAATATTTTATAATAACCATAGTGTAATAGAACTTTTAAAACGGTGAATCAGTATGTTGTACACCTGAAACATAGTTCAAAAAACCAAACTCAACCCCTGATCTGGTATGTTACAGGTCATCTTGAACAAGAGAAGCAAGTGTAGCCAACCAGACACTCGCTCTCTTGGTTTTTTGTTTGGGGCTTTTTTGGCCGTGCCACATGGCTTGCGGGATCTTAGTTCCCAGACCAGGGATTGAACCTCTAGCCCCTGGTGGAAGTGCTGGGTCCTGACCATTCGACCACCCGGGAACTCCCAAGATACTGGCTCTTAACGTCTGCTCCTCTCCATTGTGCAGAGCCAGTCCCATGTCCAGCCCGACAGTGATGGGATCATGCAGCCTAATTCTCCTGAGAAGGATAGCAGATATTTGTGCAAAAAACAGTTTGCCTTGGGGCAGGTCTCTAACATAGCAGTTTTTCTAAATTTGTTATTGCTCTGTTTTCTTTCTCAATTCAGACTGTAATTTTGTATCTTCCTGGACATAGCCATTTTATTGAGTCGTCATAATTGATTGTCAGCTTCCCTGGTGGCTCAGACGATGGAGCATTCACGTGTGAAGCAGGAAACACAAGTTCTTTCCCTGGGTGGGGAAGATCCCCCGGAGAAGGGAATCGCTAGCCGCTCCAGTGTTCTTGCCTGGAGATTCCATGGATAGAGGAGCCTGGTGGGCCACAGTCCATGAGGTCGCAAAGAGTCAGACGCGACGAAGCGACTAAGCACACACATGCACAGAAATTGGCTGGGGTAAAGTCTGACTTAACAGTCATGATTAAGTTGATCTATCTGTCCCTTCTTTCCAGTGTCTATTAAAATGGATCGTAACCAGGTACAGTGCCGTCCCCTTCCCCCCAGGATGTTTGGTAATATCTGAAGACGTTTTTGAGTCTCAGAACTGGAGAGGAAGGTGCTGCTGGCATCTTGTGGGGGAGGGGAAAGGGATACTGCTAAACATTTTACAATGCACAAGACAGGGCACAGCCAAGAATTACCTGGCCCCAAACGGTTGTAGTGGCAACATTGAAAATACTGGTCTACTGGTATCTTTTCTTCAAGCAAACCTCCCTTTTTAATAGCCATTCTTTTGTTTTTATTGATCAAGCGCTGTCTGTCTTCACTTCTTCTAGTTGGTTTTTTGGTGGTTTTTTTTGGTTTTTTTTTTAGTATTTATTTGACTGCCAGGTCTTAGCTGTGGCACGTGGACTCTTTGGTTTTCATTGCAGCATGAGGCGTCAAGTTCCCTGACCAGGGATCGAACCTGGGCCCCTGGCGTTGGGACCACCAGAGAAGTTCCGTTTCTCCTAGTTTCTCGAGTTGCATGCGGTTCACTTGCTTTCAGCCTTTGGAACTGAAGTTCAGAGATTCTTCTGAAAAGTGATTAGGCCCTGGGTTTTGATAACGTGGAGCTCTCACTGTCCATCTCTTAAGAGTTTGTAATCTGATTGTGACTCTTAAGCAAAAGTTGTTTTAAAATATGTCCTACAGTTTTCCTTGAAAAACCTTTTGTGAAACCATGTTAGTTTCATAAGTTTGATTCACATCTACTTGGTGAGTTTTGTCTCTTCCATATGAAATCTGTACTGGTTTTTACCATGATTTGCTTTGCCTAATACTGATATTTCTGCACTTTCCTGGAACACTGTGTATCATTCTCTACTTCTCTTTCATTTTTATTTGGGTATTTCCTCGGACAGTAAAGAATCCGCCTGCAATGCAGGGGACCTGGGTTCAGTCCCTGGATCTGGCAGATCCCCTGGATAAGGGCATGGCCACCCACTCCAGTTGTTCTTGCCTGGAGAATTCCATGGACAGAGGAGGCTGGCAGGCCACAGCCCATGGGCCTGTGGGCCCATGGACATGACTGAACGACTAACACTTTCCCCTTTCAAGAGTATTAAGCTGACTTTTTAAAAAATGTAATTGACGTTTTTAACAGGAAATTTAATCCATTTGTACTAAATGTTTAGTGTGACTATTACTTTATTTTCTGTTCTGTTGTGCCCCTTTTTTTATGCTTGCTTCTCTTTTCTGGTTTGAAAGCAGTCCTTCCCATTTCGTTACTTATATCCCACGTCTTATCCGGTTCCTTTTTGTTGTTGTTCCGATGCACACGGTTCCGTGTGACGCCTTGTGTCATCTGTCAGCTAGCTTATTTTCTCTGCCCATTGAATGAGAGTTCAAGTGTGTCTGTCAGTCGCTCAGTCGTGTCTGACTCTTTGCAACCCCATGGACTGCAGTCCGCCAGGCTCCTCTGTCCATGAGATTCTCCAGGCAAGAATACTGGAGTGGGTTGCCACGCCCTTCTCCAGGGGACCTTCCTAACCCAGGAATCGAACCCAGGTCTCCAGCACTGCAGGCAGATTCTACCAGCTGAGCCACCAGGGAAGTGAGTTCAAGTACGGGGTTTTATTTCAGTAATTTCTGTGGAACTCTGCAGGTACTCTTCCCATCCTGCAACCATCCTGTGTTGTCTGAGGAATTGTATGCTCATCTGGGCCTTTTTTTTTTTCCTGGAAGCTTTAGGATGTCATCATTCCTAGGCTTCAGACATTGTCCCACCCTGCCTCTAATTGAGCCATCTTAAGACCCATGTCTGAGGAATCCCCCAGCAGTCCAGTGGTCAGAACCCAGCACTGCCCCTGCCAGGGGCCCTAGTTCAATCCCTTATCAAGAAACAACGATCCCCCAAGCCTCACACAACCCAAAGCAGCCTTCTAAAGACCCATATCTGGTTTTGGTGTTGAAAGAATTTTTCTCTGAGTCCGGGTTCTTGGGTTGGGCATGCCTTCCGGTCCTGGCTTTCCCTGAGCAGTGGGTTTCTGGGTAGGTTTTTGTTTGGATGTGATCTGTTTGGAGTCATCGTGGGAGAAGGAAGAATGCAGTTTGGTGGTGACATTCTGGGCATGGGGTTCTCTGCTCTCCAGGAACCTCCACATGCTTGGAACCTCGGCGATGCTTCTCCAGCCTAAGCAGCCTCCCTCCCTAACAGCCCGGGAGGGTAGGTGCCTCTGCTGCTTGTGGTTTAGCACAAGTAAGGGAAGAGTCACCCTGACTGTCCTCTGGGTGGCTCATCAGCTAGGAAGTCGGAAAGCCGTTCCAGATATCCGCCACCTGCCCCCTCCGATCTTGACTGCTTCTAAGAAAGCCCTCATTTTCCCAAACAAGGTTTGGCCTCTGACGTCCTTTCAGCCTGATTTTATCTCTGCTCCTCGGGAGTCTGCAGAAGTTCTGAGCCACGAATGGAACAGCACACCTTCTTGTTCCACGGTGCTTGTCTAGACCTCCGTGTCTTCCTGTCTCCGGGCGTTTGGTCAGAAGGAAACGGCAGAGCCCGGGACTCGGCCTGCCTTCTGGGTTGGATCTCTCTGCCGGCGTCCTATTGGACAAAACCCCTGAAGCCGTGACTCTTGCTTGTGTGTTTGCAGGAGACAAGCCGCACAAGTGCGAGTTCTGTGACAAGTGCTTCAGCCGGAAGGACAACCTGACCATGCACATGCGCTGCCACACCAGCGTGAAGCCCCACAAGTGCCACCTGTGCGACTACGCGGCCGTGGACAGCAGCAGCCTCAAGAAGCACCTGCGCATCCACTCGGACGAGCGGCCCTACAAGTGCCAGCTCTGCCCCTACGCCAGCCGCAACTCCAGCCAGCTCACCGTGCACCTGCGCTCCCACACAGGTAAGTCCCAGGCCTCTGCGTCTCTGACCCCTCAGCTTTAGTTAAAGCACAGGCAACGGAAATGACTCCAGGCTGTGAGTAAAGGAAACTGGAGCTTCTCTGTTGATATGAAGGGTGTGGTTTCTCCCACTGGGAAGACAGCTTCTAGTGAAACACTGGAAGTCTGACAGCTGAGTTTTCTAACTTGCCTGCGCAAAATACAGCTGGGGGCGATTATCCAATTCAGCACGCAAGAAGCAAAGGGTGCATCTCAATAAAAGCCTGATGAATAAACTAGGTGTTTGTCATTCAACATCAACTCTGATTGTGTGGCTTAATTCAGAAACACGTAGCCACGTGTGAAACGGCTGGCTAGTGGGAAGCTGGTGTGTAGCACAGGGTGCTCAGCTGGTGCTCTGTGTTGGCCTGGAGGAGTGGGAAGAGCAGGGTGGGATGGAGGCTGAAGAGGGGGAGATATATGTGTTCATACAGCTGATGCACTCTGTTGTACATGACATTGTGAAGCAATTATACTCCAATAAAAGAGAAACATGTAGCAAAATTACCTGAAAGTAATCACAAACATCTAGAAATTAGGCTTTGCAGAAAAGCTTTTCCCTCCCTGTGTGAGACCGTGTTAAAATAAGGAGATAGAACCAACCTACCCATCACAGTGCAGAAAAAGGGAGATTGAGAAGCCCATAAGGAGAGTCAGAAAATTAGAATTTCCAATGAATTCATGGCAAATGGCAAGCAGACCGGCATATACTGACATCCAAAATTAAGTCAAGAAACCTGTGTCCCAGCAGACAAGTGGGAGGCAGCCAAAGAGCTGGGAGCTAATCTTTGCAGCCAGCGTCTGACTGCCTTGGGTGTTCTGAACATGGAACTGATGTAGGCTGCAGAGGTCAGAGGAGCAGCTGAAGCCTCTTGGCATGATGGCCCAAACTGTCGAGTAACAGGTAAAACCTACCTAATGTCTCGTCCTTAAACCGATCTCCTCTTCCTAACTGTGAAGTGTCATCCGCAGGAAATAAGAGGTATGAAATGCCAAGTCTAACAAATAAAAATCCTGGAGACAACAGAGTACTTGCATAACTTACCAGAATTTTTTAGTTGTCATTGGTATCTACCCACTGGCAGGAACGTTGCATCCAGGAGTTCTGTTAGAAACGGTCGTCAGACTAAAGCAGTGTGAATTGAAACTGGGGTTGCTGGCTGTAAGGTCCAGCTTTTCAGAGAGCAGAAAGAAAGCTGGAGAACTGACAATCAGAAGATAGAAGTCTGGTTTCTGACAAGGTCAGGAAGAAAAGAGAAGTGAGGAAATTAAGTGAAATAAAGCCGTTTCTCAAGCAAGGAGAGGTAGTGTGGCAAAGAGAAAGGCATCCTTAAACCTCTCAGGCTGATGGACTAAACATTGAAGCTAATACTCATTTTAGAGAGATGCTGCTGCTGCTAAGTTGCTGTAGTCGTGTCCGACTCTGTGCGACCCCATAGATGGAAGCCCACCAGGCTCCCCCGTCCTTGGGATTCTCCAGGCAAAAACACTGGAGTGGGTTGCCATTTCTTTCTCCAATGCATGAAAGTGAAAGTGAAAGGGAAGTTGCTCAGTCATGTCCGACTCTTAGCGACCCCATGGACTGCAGCCTACCAGGCTCCTCCATCCATGGGGTTTTCCAGGCAAGAGTACTGGAGTGGGGTGCCATTGCCTTCTCCGAGAGAGTGATGCTAGATGAGTCAAAATCACAACCAACAGAATGCAGGAGAAGTTTGGGGAAAGGATGGTTGTGTAGGATATGTAACAGTCTCATCTTTGCCTATAATCAACTGACAGGGATGTTTAAAGAGCCTCCAAAGAACTAAACTCCTTAGCTATCCCTCCAGGGAGTACAGAGGAGGCTATGGCATTTCATAATTTGTCTTCTGCTCCTGCTGCCATATTCATGGGTTAATTTCATAAATAAAATTCAGTCTGTCAGTGTGAAACTGCAAAACTTTAATACAAGCCACTTAACTGGTGTAATAATACAACTTAAAGACGAAGTGAAAAGTAAAAGTGTTAGTTGCTCAGTCATGTCCGACTCTTTGCAACCCCATGGGCTGTAGTCCTGCCAGGCTCGTCTGTCCATGGAATTTTCTAGGCAAGAATACTGAAGTGGGTTGCCATTCCCTTCTCCAGGGGGTCTTTCGAACCCAGGTCTCCCACGTTGCAGGCAGATTCTTTACTGTGTGAGCCACAGGGGAAGTCCAAACACCAAAGTGAGCATGTTTATAAATCTCGATTATAAACAGTTTTGTATCACATAACCATACATCTTCCTTCTGTGTCCACATCTGGAATGTCAATTGAGTTTAGATCTGAACCTGAAGTGTCATGAAGAGGGTGGATGTGGATGCCATGATGCTGTTTGGCCATGGTCAAATAATGTGACCTGAGTCTCAGTTACTCCATCTGTTAAAGTGGGAGTGGTACTCAGACATGGGATTGCTGTGAGTTAATACCGTGTTCGCAAGTGGTGGTGGTAGGAGGCGACAAGGAACTGGAGTTTTAAAGACCCAGCTACCTGCCACCAGGCATTCTGAACGCATGTTTGGGGGGAGTTCGGTGTTGCCTGCCTGCTCTAATGGAAACGCACCTTCCCGTTGCCAGGGGACACCCCCTTCCAGTGCTGGCTCTGTAGCGCCAAGTTCAAAATCAGCTCGGACTTGAAAAGGCACATGATCGTGCACTCGGGGGAGAAGCCTTTCAAGTGCGAGTTCTGTGACGTCCGCTGCACCATGAAGGCGAACCTGAAGTCGCACATCCGCATCAAGCACACTTTCAAGTGCCTGCACTGCGCCTTCCAGGGCCGGGACCGGGCCGACCTGCTGGAGCACAGCCGGCTGCACCAGGCCGAGCACCCCGAGAAGTGCCCCGAGTGCAGCTACTCGTGTTCCAGCGCGGCCGCCCTGCGCGTGCACAGCCGCGTGCACTGCCCCGACCGGCCCTTCAAGTGCGACTTCTGCAGCTTCGACACCAAGCGGCCCAGCAGCCTGGCCAAGCACATTGACAAGGCGCACCGGGACGAGGCCCGAACGGAGAACCGGGCCCCGCCGGGCCGGGAGGGGCCGCGGGAGGGCGGCGGGCCGCCTGTGGCCAAGATCGTGACGCACAGGGCCTTCCGCTGCGAGACGTGCGGGGCGGCCTTCGTCAGGGACGACTCGCTGCGGTGCCACCGGAAGCAGCACAGCGACCACGGTGAGAACCAGAGCTCGGGCCTGGTCACCTTCCCGCCCGAGAGCAGCGCCCCCGGGCAGCTGGGCGCGCTGGTCTCCGTCGGGCAGCTCGAGGCGCCCCTGGAATCCAGCCAGTGCCTCTAGCCCCCGCAGAGAGGGTGGTCAGCCGGCCGGATCTCCGGACGCCACGCCGCTGCCCAGCCCTCAAGCCAGGCTGGACTCCCCCGCTCCGGGGACGCCTGCTTCCACCCTGAGGCTCGCAGAGGCCATGGCTGCAGTCACCGTGGCGTGAGGGCAGGCGCCACGGCAGCCCTGTGGAGACGCCTCCCCCAACCTCACCCCGGGTATCTGTCTTCCCTCCAAGCATCGTCTAAGCAGGTTTACTCGGTTCCAAGATCGGGGGTCCACGGAGCACTGCTCTATCCAATAGGGATAGTTCCTTCACGATGGATTCCAGTTCTGAGACTGATCGCCCCTGATGGGATTACGAAACAAACGAATTACACCGCGTTGAAAATCGAACACTACACTGATCCGTAGAGCAGGTTAAGGGGATGTCGGGGTATGTGGAGGGTCTGGGGTGGCCGGAAAAGTTCTACTTCTTAACCTGGGTGGTGGTTCCTAAGAGTAATCCGCCTTATATGTTTTGTGTGTGGTTCCTTTTATCTGTTGTCTTATAATAAAAAGGCAAGCTCGTCTGTAGAATGGTGTCGGAGGGACGCTCCATTTTTGTGGTCTATCACTGTGGGCTTCTCCAGGGCCCTCCACCCGGTGGTAATTTCACTGTAAAGGCACCTAGGATTCCTGAGCGTCTTCGTGCCGCAGTGAAGCAAAATGCAGTTTGATCTGTAGGTGGCGCCAGAGATCAAGCTAACACTAGCTCAGCCAGTAACTGTGTTGTGAAATTCAAGATTTGTCTATCTGTTGATAAAAAGGGAGCAGGGGCCCAGTGGGTCCTGGGCTTCGTTGTGGGACGTGGCGATGCGTGGAAAAGCCTGGGACTAGTGTCTTTCATCATCGTAAGCACTTGATGTTTGCTGAACCAACAAATAAGGGAAATCCCAAGCCCTTGTAAATGGACGTTTAACTTGACGGAAACTTAAGAGGTCTTGGAATGCCAGCAGATATATAATTTATGCAAAGTGTCTTTCTTCTTTTCTTCAGATACAGTCTTTGTTTAATACAGATTCTTGTGTGCTCTCATCAGGCTCAATATCTGGGCCTTTGAAACACTGAGCAGATCCATTGTTTTTGATAAACTAGGAACAGGGATGCGAACACAAAACTTTAATAGATTGTAAAGGTGACTATTTCACTTACGAAAGAGAGACACAGAGCTTATTTTAGAAGGTTACTTTGAACACATCTGATTCCATTTGGCTCAAGGCAAGTGATAATGAGTAAGAAGAAAAGACAGAAACGATGGCAGAGAGAATTAATCCTTTTTTGTTTTAGAGCTATCTTCGGTCATTCAGAAGTGTTTCATTCCTGGTTGCTGGTGCATTGTACAGATTCTATTGTCACCTTTTGCTGTTTGTCATGAGTCTTATCTGTGTTTCTCTTCTGGTAACAGAAGGGCTGTTGACCTTTCAAGTGGGAACCCATAGATTGAAATCGTATAAACGTTCCTTGTACTTCTGGTGTCGAAGCTCTTCAGAGAAACAGGGACAATATCAGCCTCTTTAGAAGGCTTTTTTTTTCCACAGCTGTATGGGCATTCAAGGGTCTTGGATCCACACTGGTATCACCTAGCAAATTTGGACCCCCAGTAGAGTGGAGATTAGCAAAAAGCTTGGAACCAGATAGTATTTGAGGCTTTATGAAGCCATAAGGGCTTTTCCATGACTAAACTCTCTTCACAAAATTAGCCAGACTGTGTTCCAACAAAACTCTATGAAATGAGGATGAGACTTAAAATATACAGCTATCACCAAATGAAACTGGAAACAGCCACAGTAGTTAAGAGGCCCTGAATTGGTTTCTGCACCCAGCTCTGTTTTGCAAGGTGCACATGGACCTCAAAGGGGGCGTTGATTAATGAACGTTTGCAGTTTGACATCACGTGGACCAGGGGCTGGTGAATCTTTTCAGTAAAGGGCCAGACAGGACATATCCTGGACTTGGCTAGCCTCGGTCTCTATTCAACTGTGTTCACCTCCGTAGCACAATCACTCAATTCTGCCGTTGTCATCGAAGCAGCTGAAGATAACAGGTAAGTGAATGGATATAGCCGTGTGCCAATAAAACCTTATTTACAAAAAGCAGGCCATGATTTGGAGGGCCGTCTTTGCTGATTCCTGACCTGGGCTGTTGAGTGCAAGCAATAAGGTAATATGTCAAAACGCAGGACAAACACACAGAATGCCAAATTTCCTGGGGTCCCTTTATGCCAGTACAGTTTCATGCAAGACATAGGTTCAGTTTGGTCACTCGGTCGTGTCTGACTCTCTGCGACTCCATGGACTGCAGCACGCCAGGCTTTCCTGTCCGTCACCAACCCCCTGAATCTGGTCAAACTCACGTCCATCAAGTCGGTGATGCCATCCAACCATCTCATCTTCTGTTGTACCCTTCTCTTGCCTGCAATCTTTCCCAGCATCAGGATCTTTTCAAATGAGTCAGTTCTTCGCATCAGGTGGCCGAAGTATTGGAGCTTCAGCATCAGTCCTTCCAATGAATATTCAGGACTGATTTCCTTTAGGATGGACTGGTTGGATCTCCTTGCAGAGAGAGGTTAAATTCCAGGTTGTGTACATGTGTGCTAAGTTGCTTTTGTCATGTCCGACTCTTTCTAACCCTATGGACTGTAGCCCACCAGGCTTCTCTGTCCATGGGATTCTCCAGGCCAGAACACTGGAGTGGGTGGCCTTTTCCTTCTCCAGGGGATCTTCCCAACCCAGGGATCGAACCCAGGTGTCCCCCATGGCAGGCAGATTCTTTACCAGCTGAGCTACCAGGGAAGTTAGGGACTGCGAACTGCTAAGTCCTTTGGATGTCTATTCAGTGCAGCTATAAAATGTCCAGTGAAGAATTAAAAAATCAAGGAGAAACCCTCTTGCTTTCCTCTGCTTAAGACTTCCTGCTGCCTTCTAAACACTGTGGAGCATGAGTTCATTTGTCCTTGTGTTTAATTTTTTAAAAAGAATGAGCCTCAATTCCTGCTGCTGTGTTGGTGTGAGTCCTTACTCTGAGCCAGGCACTGTGATAAGAACTTGACCTGCCTTGACTCATCTCCTTCTGTCAGTTGCTATCCAGAGCTGGAGCTGGGTTGAGACGAGGAAGGCACTGGCCTAGGGCACTCAAAACTCAGCAATCACATGTTTTAAAGCAATCTATTTTTTAAATTGGCAAACTATGGCATACAGGTCAGCTGCTTTGTTGGGTTTTTTTTGTTTGTTTGTTTTATTAGAAGTTAGCCTGGGGATGAAGGCAGGACTTGGTCCTGTCTTTTTTTATGTTTTATTAGAAGCTAGCCTGGGGATTAAGGCAGGACGCGGTCCTGTCTTTAAGACTGTGATGTTTTTGTTCATTGTGGATTTTCTGTGTTTGGTTTTTAGAAAAATTCATTAAAATACTTTCCTTGATCAGTGAGATTTTGGGCACCCCTTTCCGTTTGCACTGAAGGGGTGTGCCCCAACCGCCTCACCCTCGTCCCTGCCTCTTGTCCAGATACAGAAACTGAAGCATGAGGGTGATGGAACTTCTAGAACAGTCCCAGGCAGAGTAGCTCCTGAGTCCACATTTTTAACCAAAGAACTGGGCTGGCTCTCCAATTTTAAACTGTATATTTTGTTAGAGTAATAAGCTGAGCTGAGTAGGGTGATGACAGACTCATCCAAAAGGAGCCGCCTTTTGTCAAAAGGCGTCGGGGTTGAGGCGGAAAGGGGTCAGAACAGCCCTGCTTCTGGCATTACTGTGTGGCTGACACCCAGCTAGAGTTTGTACCTCGGATTTTCAGTTTGCTTGTCTGTTCACGGAGTGCTCAGTCGCTTCAGTCATGTCCAACTGTTTGCAACCTCATTGACTGTAGCCCACCAGGCTCCTCTGTCCACAGGATTCCCCAGGCAAGAATACTGGAGTGGGTAGCCATTCCCTTCTCCAGGGGATCTTCCCAACCCAGGGATCGAACCCCAGTCTTCTGTGTTGCAGAGTCTTTACCCGCTAAGCCACCTAGGAAGCCTTTCGCTTATCTGTAAAATGGGCCATTTCAGGCATTTGGCTTAATGATAATGTCAACAGGTTTAAAACAGCAAAGCAAAAATTAGCTCACCTGTGTCTTTCTCATTTATTTTGTCGGAGCTGGAGCACAGGGATAACCAAGAATTAGTACTGTGACCTTATGACTTTGGGCATCATGGTTTCTGTCTTACTTCCCACCCCACCCCATATCTGCAACACGTGGTCCCAAATGGTGGCAACTGAAGCTCCAGCCAGGGTAGGAGGAGGCCTCCCCTTAGCACCGCAGGAAGGTTGCACATAAGCTTCTGTTTCCATCCCCTGCTACCTGGCTGGTCATACGCCATGGCTGTTGCAAAGTGTGCTGGGAAATCATGGTGCTAGAATAGCTCTGCCGAGTTAAAACCTGGAAGGAGATGCTGGGTCACGCGTGTCCTCTGCCCCTGAGCAGTCATGCAGCGTTCTTGTGAAAGCTGGAGATGACTTTGCTATAAGACACCTGACATCGGCCTTGAACACCCAAGATATTCTACATAGGAATGTGTCTGTTTTATCAGGACTTCACTGGGGCTTCCTCTGCTGCTCTTTGTGATACTGGCTCATGGAGTCCTTCCAAGGTTTTCTGTCACTCTGGTCTGGTGGGTCTCAACTGCTCCGGGCTGAAGTATGTGGGAAGCTCTTAGGTAACTGGAATCTGCCTCTGCAGGGGAGGTTGTGCAAGTGGTCCTGACGTGCAGCCAGTGGGAACAGCTGCCCCAGTGAAGAAGCAGGGCTGTCCTCACGGATGTTTGCCACCTATACGGTCCCAGAGGGTCCCACACTCGGGTACCCGCTCTGCTGATGCTGTTTTGTAATTCTTAGTTTTTGAACCAGGGGTCCTGAGTTTGCATTTTGCATCAAGCCCAAATTACATAGCCAGTCCTGTGAGGAAAGGAAGGATGCCTCGGAAGGGAGCCAGTTACTGGTGCAGAAAAGGTCTCAACCTTTGTGACCAAGACTCCTGTCTGGAGTCGGCCAGCCAGGGCTCCGGATAGGAGGGAAAAAGCACCATGAATCATAGAAAAAAAGAAAGAAGGTGAAGTCGCTCAGTCGTGTCTGACTCTCTGGGACCCCATGGACTGCAGCCTACCAGGCTCCTCCGTCCACGGGATTCTCCAGGCAAGAGTACTGGAGTGGGTTGCCATTTCCTTCTCCAGGGGATCTTCCCAACCCAGGGATTGAACCCAGGTCTCCCACACCGCAGGCAGACACTTTAACCTCTGATGGTCTAGAATTTCCCTGCACGATTCCATTCAGATGTTACAATGAATGCCATTTGCATTTGTGACGAACAAAGCTGACTTTCGGAAAAGTTAAAGCTGCTCAGTGCAGCTGGTACAGGAAGGTCAGGCCCACGCGTGCAGACCCCCGTGCTAGTGTGTTGTTTGCAGCTCAGGCGGCCGTCTTCCACCGGCAGAAGTGGGGGGATTGGGGAGGGAGCCATTTGAGTTCTAAGTGTCGAGGCCGGAAAAGGACATGATCTTTTGCAAGAATGGTGAGGTCTGTAGTTGGCTTGGAAAATATTTTGAATATGGGTATTATTGGATGATTGGAAAATGTCCCTGGGCTATGTGTCCACATGCTGCAGGTAAGTATTGCAGGAATGACTGATGTTACATTCCCCCAGCTCAGGCAGGTTACAGAACGGTTGAGCAAATTTTGCTTCGATACTGATCTTGAACTCCCAGCAGTGTGTCAGGCCCCCAGAGCCCACGCTCAGCCACTCTCAGAGGCCACTTGGATAGGATCTCGTTCATGTCTCACACCTTGAGCCGCTTCTGTTTGAATAGAGAAGAAAATGAAGGTAAAGAATCCAAGTCCAGCGCGCGGTCAGAATTAGGACCTGTGTTCATGTCCTCTGAGTGGAACTCCTCCTCTTACCTGACACCACCTGCTCGAGAGACCTAATGCCAGTTTTCTTCATTGCTTTTGGAGTCATGAGCCCCTTTGTCATTCCAGCCAAGCCTATGAATCCTCTCTTTGAACGACGTTTAAGAAAATAAAGCAAAATATATAAGCTTGCAGAGGAAAACGATTGAAATCATTATCAAAATATTTCTTGGTTTAAGTGCATTTAATTAGCATTATATTAAAGGTTGTAGCAGCAGACCTTTAGCATAACTATCATTTATAGTCAGCCTTGGGCTTTCTGTGTCCACAGTTCCTCCATGGATTCAACCAACCGCAAGGTGTAGTCCTGTAATAGTTTATTATTGAAAAAAAAACAACCCTGTGTGGACCACTTATGTGGTCCAGTGCATTTCAAACCTATGTTGTTCAAGGGGCAATCAACCACAATCTTATTTTGAAGTAGAGATGCTCATAAATGTTATTTCGAGATAGTTACAGCAACCGGGATGTTACATGAAACTTGGAAGATCGGAAGTGTGTGAGCGCACTTGTGTCCCACCTTTTGGCGACCCCACAGACTGTCGCCCGCCAGGCTCCTCTGTCCATGAGATTTCCCAAGCAGGAATACTGGAGTGGGTTGCCATTTCCCCCTCCAGGGGACCTTCCTGGCCCAGGATGGAACCCACATCTCCTACATTGCAGGCAGATTCTTTACCACTGAGACACCAGAGATATATGAACATTACTGGTCTCTCTTGTTGACCCAGTCACTGGTCCTGGCAACGCTTCTGTGTTCTGGTACCTACATCCCAAACTGACAGGTGCTCGATTTCAGTTAGAGGTGAGTGACATAAGATTCATTGTCTTTCCCATGCAAATCCCTGGACCTTATAAATTCTACCCATGGTCCCTTTGTTAAGACCTCTGATGCTAATGGAATTCTGGGGTCTGATTTTCTTGGTAAAATTGGAACTTGCCGTTATTTCCATCATTACTAGGTCTAGTAGCATCAGCGCTTAAACACTTAGGCCTGCCTCGCCCCACCCCAAAGAAAACCGTGCATTAGAAGGGATTCGCCAAACAGGGCTCTCTGTAGTAGAGCCTGTGTGCAGCTCTTTTCCGACAGGCTCTTCTTAAGATGGCTCAATCCTTACCTGTTGTTTCGAGGGACGTTGGCTTAGAGAAAACAGACGCTGTACATTCATCAGGCAATTCTGAAATTCTCAAGGCATGACAGACACCCCAGCACTCTCACGCTGCACCACCTGTTTCTGCAGGGTCACAGCAGACTGCCTTCAGCCTAACACGGAAGGCGTTTTACCCAAGGCTGAGAGCATAACACATGAGTAACAACAGCAGACGATTCTAGTATCCAGCCCAGGGTTGTCTGTACTTACTCATCTCAGGCATCCTAGGAGAGAAAGGGTTGTCTCAGCTGTATTGGTGGTCCCTTATCCATCTGCAACAGTCTACCTTCACTTTTTTTTTTTTTTTTTTGTAGTTTTGATAAATGGTCCCTTTGGATTTAAAAGAAATTCATGTCCTGAGTGTAATTCTTTCCAAACGCATGGCCGTCTCTGGGTTTGGAGAGGAGCTGGTTATCTCTGCCTCTCTGTCAGTTGTGCGTTTGTCCCTTGTTGCACGACGACGCTTCTAACAGCAAGACCTGAGGGAATCAGTGGTGCAAATGGCATTTGGAAATGTTTTGTCTTTAAAAGAAAAATCTTTATTCCAGATACTCATTTTTCTCCTGACTCCAGCCTAGTCTCCAGCCCAGAGGCCGGCAGACTTTTTCTGTAAAGCTGGTAGGAAATATTTCAGGTTTTGCAGGCCGTACAGTCTCTTGCAACTGCTCAGCTCTGGCCTGACAACACAACAGCAGCCAGGGATGGTGCTTAGAGAAATGTGTGTAGCTGTGCCCCTGGGATGCTTTACAGACACCGAAATTTGGATTGCATGTAACTGCACATCACACAATATTTTTAAATTTCTCAACCATTTAAAAATCTAAAGACTACTCTTAACTCGTGGGTTGTACAAAAGCAGCTCATGGGTTACTATGAGAAACACTGGGCAGAGTACACAGGGATCTCTCCCTGTAACCTTTACAACTATACATGGATCTTCAATGATCTCAGTACAAATTTTAATTCAAAAGACAAACTAACAGGCAGTTGGCTGGGTTTAGCACCCCCCAGGCTGTGGTTTACCACCCCTGCCAGTGAGAACAGCTTATGAAAATATGATGCATAATTTGAAGCTGCTCTATTTCTGAGATTGTTTTTGACGTGAATGGAATGCTTGAATAGGATTTTTTTCTGACATGGGTTGTCCCCAAATATTGGTTTTATATTACAGTTCAAATACAAAAGCCTTAGCTGTTAGAATTAAAGATTCTAGTGTGGTTTGAGTACGTTGATAAGAAGTAAATTTACATTTGTGAAATGTTCACTTAGTTAAAAAGCTCACCGTATCCTCTCTTGAAATACGAAAGTCATTTCTAAGAAGTCCTGCAGTCCTAAAATGTTTTCTTTTAAAATTATCTATACATTTTTTTTAATCAAGCAATTCCAGAGGATGTACAGTGAAAAGTCTCTTTCCCATCACAGCCCCTCATTTTCCCTTTCAATAGGCAGTCACCATTAGCTGTGTCTATAAATTCTTTGGTTTAAAAATTTGTCTTCAGGAGTTTCCTGGCAGTCTGATCGTTAGGACTTCACACTTTCACTGCTGGGGGCCCGGGTTCAATACCTGGTTGTGGAACTAAGATCCTTAAAGCTGCAGGAAGTGGCAAAAAATAAATGATTCATCATGGCTGTCTTGTGGCTGCCAAAAATCATGATTATAGTAGCTACCAGGGCCAGATGTGCTCTGAACCTTGCAAAGGTCTTGACTGCCTGCAGCAACTCTCCGTTGTAGGTGATGCTGGCCCCATGTTGCACATAGAACTCTTGGAGGCAGACTGATTGGACATCAGTGGGTCATGGTGTCTGTGTGATTTTTTGAAATGAAACCTCCTGATGCTGACTGGCTGTTGGTACAGGGCTTGAATGAGACACTTGAAAGATGAGCCACTTTCTGGTATTGAAAGTGTTCTATTAAGAACTGTCACTGGGGTTCTCTTAGTACAAAAGCAATATGTGGTCACTGGAGCAAATGGAGAAAAGCAAAATAAAAATTAGCCTGTACTGCCAGGAGTGGCTAGAAACTAAAAGAAACAAGGAGTACTCCCCAAGAGCCTCCAGGGAGTATGGCTCCACCAGCAGCCACCAGCACCTTGAGTTTGGACTTCCGGCTTCCAAACCTCTGAAATAATACTTGTCGTCGTCGTTGTTGTAAGCCAAAAAAAGTAACCCGTGCTTCAGCCATTGCAGCTCCTTGCGGTTGGGACACCTCCACCCAAAGGCAGGTTAGGAAGTTTTCCATTGTCGGTTTGTGATAAAAAGCTTTGCAGAGGGCTGTGGAATGCATCCTTATTTCCTGAAGATGAACTTTGAATAGAGCTCAGTAGTTAAGAGCCCAGAGGCTGCAGTCCGAGTGTCTGGTTTGAATTCTGGGTCTGTCATTTTATTAGCTGCATGACCTTGGTCATATTACTTAAGACCCTCTATGCCTCATTTTTCAAAATCTATAAAATAGACATAATTATAGTACCTACCTCACAGAGTCGTCATGAGAGCTAAATAAGTTAGTCTACGTAAAAGAGCTAGAACTGTGCCTGGCACGTGCCAAGCCCCCGATCAGACTCGCTAACTAGAATTTATACTTTTTAATGAGCCATTAAGAGCTGCCAACAATTCCCAAATATCCAGGAGTTTCCTTAATCCTCTAAATCAATCACGTGTGACTTTAGATTTCATTATATGTGTTGCATATTGGATTTACTTTGTTAATAATAACTCCCGATGCACCTACTTGGATTGGAACAAGCCTGCACAGACCTTGTCCTCATGCCCTTCTGTCTGGTCAGATACAAAACTCCTCTCCTTTGAAAATAAGTGGACAAGGGACTTCCCTGCTGAGCCAGTGGCTGAGACGCCTCACTTCCAATTCAGGGGACCCAGGTTTTGATCCGGGGTCAGGGAAGTGAATCCCACATACCAAAGCAAATATCAAAGATCTCGCGTGCAGCAACTGAGATCTGACACAGTCAAATAAATAAAAATATTGTTTTTAAGGAAAAGAAATGGACATAATAAGTGAACACAATAGAATAGAAATCACCTATTCATTTTAAACAAAATTCAACTCCATGGCCAATTAGCGAGGAAAGAGAATTCTTATGCCCTGCTAGGAAGAGATTGGGTTGAGGGGCACCAATTGGGTGATATCTACCAAAATATTAAAATGTGAGTTCCCTTTGACCCAGCAATTACAGAAATTTTTCCTGTGGAATCAAAGAAGCAAATGAGTATTTACAGAGTTGTTCAGAGCAGCGTTGTCCATGAGAGCAGTTAGAAGGATACAACAAATGTCTTGAGAATGGGACTGTCCAATGATGAGACAGTCAGGCAGTCATGACCACACGTTACTTTAAAAAAAAACAACAGCTTCCTGGTGGTCCAGTGGTTAGGAAGCTGCCCGCCAGTGCAGGGGACGTGGGTTCTATCCCTGGTCTGGGAAGATGCTACAAGCCACGGGCAACTAAGCCTGTGTGCCGAAACGACGGAGCCCAAGCTCCTCAGCGCGAGGAGCCACCACCTGGGGAAGCCGCAGCTAGAGAAAGCCTGGGCAGCGAAGACCCAGTGCGATCAAATGGCTTTAAAAAAGGTGCAGTTGACCCGTGTGTGTTGACAGGTAAGTGGCTGAAGGTCAATTATTAAAGTGAAAAAAGAAGTTGCAGTTTAATCCCCCTTGGTGTTTTGAATAGAGATTGTCTTCAAGGATGTGAAATAACTTGAATGGTGGCCGTCTTCTGCAAGTGAAGCAGACGTGGGCAAGAGGTTTTATGACTTTAACAAAATCTAGTCTGTTGGGCTTTTTATAGCAAGTGAGTATTAAATTAGTGGAAAAAAATAGCTTTTATCTGCCAGATTCTCATCCACTTTGCCAGTTTATTGACTTTGATGTCCATGTTCTACATATAAATATACACACGGATTTAAAAGTGTAAAATCCTTTGAAATTTAAAAATTCTGTGAGCATTTCACACCTTGTGGTTTACACACTCTGCCTCCACACCCGTCTCCTCCACCCTCCTACCCACCTTTGCACACTATTTAATCTTATTTTCTGGAAGATACTTGGATAACCAAATAAAAAGTACTCTATAATGCCGCTTATGAATTGCACAGAACTTCTTTCAAAATGTAAGTCTGGAAAAATTTATCGCCTTCATGGGTTTGTTATTTTCTGGCACTCTAACTTCAGGATAAAATAGGAATTTACCTAATTAGAGCAGTAATTTCAGCAACTGACCTTGTTTTTTGCCAAAAAGAATCCAATTACCAAGTAGATCTGTTCTTTTATTTCATCTGCAATTCACTTTCCAGTCTTGTGCTTTCCTTTAACAAAATATTCTCAAAGAACGTGACCACACCTCTGAAGAACAGGGAATATTGTGCTGGGGACAATGCAATGCGTGATTGATATTTCACACCAAAAAAAATAATGATCTTAATTTTTTTTTAATTTAAAACTGTTGTAATACATTCCATCATTTTTATCATACAAATTAAATTCATGCTTATATAAAATTTGGAAAACACAAAATGATACACAAAAGTAAAATTACCTGCGTGTGCACGCTCGGTCTTGTCTTTGTCTGCCACCTGCCAGGCTGCTCTGCCCATGGGATTTCCCAGGCAAGGATACTGGAGTGGGTTGCCATCTCCTCCTCCAGGGCATCTTCTCAACCCAGGGACCAATCCCGGGTCTCTTGTGTCTCCTGTGTTTGGCAAGTAGATTCTTTACAACCAGCGCCACCTGGGAGGCACTTCTATTACCTGTAATTTAGTTACAAATCCATAGGCATCAGTGGCTGACATTGTGCTCTATTTTCTTGGTCTTTTGCTCTGCTTAGTATGTTTTTGCATCATTAATATAGTAAGTATGCACACCTATATGTAATAATATATGTATATAATATACACTTTGTATATAATATAAATATAATAAGTGTAATATGTATTAATGTCTGCACAATTTGAAATTTTTATTTTCCCCTCTTTGTAACCTAACATAGCATTTTTCCATGTAGTCAAAATGACATATAAATGTTACTTACCATTACTCCCCTGGTGGACATTTGGGTTTCTTTTCATTAAAAATAATGCATAAAGCTCTTTCCATATATAGGATTTTCTTCCATTCAGTTCGGTCACTCAGTCATGTCTGACTCTTTGCAACCCCATGGACTCCAGCACGCCAGACCTCCCTGTCCATCGCCAACTCCTGGAGTTTACTCAAACTCATGTCCGTCGCGTCGGTGATGTCTTCCAACCATCTCACCCTCTGTCGTCCCCTTCTCCTCCTGCCCTCAATCTTCCCCAGCATCAGGGTCTTTTCCAGTGAGTCAGCTCTTCGCATCAGGTGGCCAAAGTATTGGAGCTTCAGCTTCAGCATCAGTCCTTCCAATGAATATTCAGGACTGGTTTCCTTTAGGATTGACTAGTTTTCTTCTGTTAGATTCCCAAAAATTGAATCTAGGTCAAAGGTCATGAATATATTTAAGGCTTTTACTGAATGTTGCCAAATTGCTTTCTACAAAGATTGTACCAGTTTATCCTCATCAGTAATATTGAAAGGCCAAGTTGGCTTTCCCCTTCTCCAAAACAGAGCATTATTTTGTTAAGTGCTGTGCTAATTTAGATAAGCTGATTATCATTATTGCATTAGTAACTTTTAATGGCATTAGTGGAGGACTTTTTCGGAGAAGGCAGTGGCACCCCACTCCAGTGCTCTTGCCTGGAAAATCTCATGGATGGAGGAGCCTGGTAGGCTGCAGTCCATGGGGTCGCTAAGAGTCAGATACGACTGAGCGACTTCACTTTCACTTCTCACTTTCATGCATTGGAGAAGGAAATGGCAACCCACTCCAGTGTTCTTGCCTGGAGAATCCCAGGGACGGGGGAGCCTGGTGGGCTGCTGTCTATGGGGTCGCACAGAGTCGGACACGACTGAAGCGACTCAGCAGCAGTAGCAGCAACAGTGGAGGATTTTTTAAAAAATCCATCCATGATCATATTTTTGTGTAGTTAAGTGATGTGTATTAAATTTTTAAATAGCAAAAAAAAAAAAAAATCACAAGTGTCCTGATGAAAGTAGAAGTGTTAGTCACGCAGTCATGTCAGACTCCAAGACCCCCATGAACTGTAGCCCACCAGGCTCCTCTGTCCATGGGATTCTCCAGGCAAGAATCCTGGAGTGGGTTGCCATTTCCTTCTCCAGGGGATCTTGCCAACCCAGGGGTTGAACCCATATCTTCCGCATTGCAGGCAAATTATTTACCATATAAGTCACCAGGGAAGCCCTGATTAAATTTTAAATGGCAAAAAAAAATATCATAAGTGTCCTGATGGCCAGATATCAATTTGCAAATATCAAATCCACCAACCCCTTGATCCAGCAACATCGTGAACACCCGGTAGAAATAAAATCATTTGAAATTTCACATTTTATAGGCTTCCATGGTGGCTTAATGGTGGGGAGTCTGCCAGACATACAAAAGGCTTGGGTTCGATCCCTGGGTCGGGAAGGTCCCCTGGAGAGGGAGGTGGCACCCCACTCCAGTGTTATTGCCTGGGAAATCCCATGCACAGAGGAGCCTGGCAAGATCCAGTCCATGGGGTCACAAAGGGATCGGACACAACTTAGTGACTAAAGAACAAGAAGGCTCTCTGTATTTTTAAAAACATTTCCATAAAAGAACCACAGTTCTTGAAAATTATTCTGATTTGAATACTTTTGTTGCAATAGGGACTTTGTGATACTAGAATTCATGTGATATATTTCCAAATAAATTGCCTTCCAAATTAAAAAAAAAAAGCAGAGATATTACCTTGCCAACAAAGGTCTATCTAGTCAAGGCTATGGTTTTTCCTGTGGTCATGTATGGATGTGAGAGTTGGACTGTGAAGAAAGCTGAGCACCAAAAAATTGATGCTTTTGAACTGTGGTGTTGGAGAAGACTCTTGAAAGTCCCTTGGACTGCAAGGAGATCCAACCAGTCCATTCTAAAGGAGATCAGTCCTGGGTGTTCTTTGGAAGGACTGATGCTAAAGCTGAAACTCCATGGCCACCTCATGCGAAGAGTTGACTCATTGGAAAAGACCCTGATGCTGGGAGGGATTGGGGGCAGGAGGAGAAGGGAACGACAGAGGATGAAATGGCCGGATGGCATCACCAACTCGGACGTGAGTTTGAGTGAATTCCGGGAGTTGGTGATGGACAGGGAGGCCTGGCGTGCTGCAATTCATTGGGTCACAAAGAGTCGGACACGACTGAGCCACTGAACAGAACTGAACTGAGGACATTGTATCCTGGTATAACCTGTTTTTTGCTTTCTAAACCATGGCATTATTCTTCACACATCAACAGATATGTCATTCTCATTCCTTGGGTTTTTATTTTGTAGTGGAGATTAAATTATTTTTAGAAATAACATTGTATACAACACTTTCTTTTAGAGGGTGTACACAAATTCTGTATAATTTCATGCATGGAAGTCAGATGTAGCAATTTTTAATTGATTAATTTTAATCTACCTAGAACACAGAAAATAAATGAATATTTTGGGGGGAAAAAAAAGATTTTACATTTAGCACATAATTACTATAGTAACCAGTAAAAGGAAGAATTATTAAAAATCTGAACTTTGCTCAAGAATGTTGGGAATTTATATGATGTGCCTTGATTTATTTGATCAATATTAAATGCTGCTTGTATATAAATCTTAGATCTCAGCAAATGCTGTAACTTCTAACTGGACAAAGACTTTCATGATGACCAAGAGCTGCCAGCATAATTGGTTTTCTGGTGATGACTGCTTGAAAATTGCCAGGCAGGGAACCATTTCCAATTGATTATCTTTCATTGCTAATAGCTTCACAGACTGTTTCTACTCCTATATTTAAATGTGACTCTTGAAAGCTGAACATAACAGTGATCAAGGAAAGGGGATGGGATGGGCACCACAAGAAAAAAAAAAAGCAGAGCTTTGCCAGATTTTCAGTAACTGAGGGCAACCTAAAAATTGGAAAAAATGCTGCAATTGACAAAGGGGGCAGATGGAAGGAAGCAATTCCTTAAATTTTGACGTGTTTAAAAGGAAGGAAAGAATGCTTATCTAGTATTTTAAGGGCTACTTCTTGTGCTTTCGTTTCTGTATCATTATTTGGGGAAAGATTCAGGATTGCTGTAAAAGTAGCCTAAGAATAGCGAGAGAGGATGTCCTTGGCGGTCCAGTGGTTCAGAACCCAGCTTGCAACGCAGAGGACGTGGGTTCAGTCCCTGGTCAGGGAACTAAGATCCCAGCTGCCGTGGAGCGACCACGTGGGGTTCAACTACTGGGCCGAACTGGAGAGTCCACGTGCTGAGACAGAAGAAACCAAGTCCCAACACCGCCAAGTAAATAAAGTACATATTTTAAAAAAAATAGCTGAGGGACATCCTCGGTGGTCCAGCGATTAAGAGTCCATGCTCCCATTTGCCATATGGTGATTTTCAAATTCTGCCGTTCTTTTCTCACCTGTCAACAGGGATCTCTGTAAGGAGGCGCGTCCTACTTCCCCGTGTATTTATTGACGCATACCGTGTGTTTTCCTCTTTGCTTATTTAGTTTGTTCAAATTGCTCCAGGTTTGGCCGCTGGGCCGTCTTTCAGTTTGGCCCCTGCGTCCTTTCAGCAGGTCCCCTGGTTTTTTAAGCTCGTCCTTACTTTCTGGTATCACGTGTTCCAGGCGCCTCTTGAGTATCTCCTGCCCCAGCTCTGAGATGGACTGTTTCCCAGAGAGGCTCTGGTTCTTTTCAGTGGAGAAGAGTATTTAATCCTGATCTGCGCACTTGTGTGTCCGTTGACTATATCTCGTGTCTTCCCACCCCATCCCCCCCACCACCCCCCGGTACAAGTCGTCACCACATTTCATCTGGATAACTGCCTCTTTATGGCCCCCCAACCCCAGTCTTGCCTTCCTCCAAGCCCCTCCAAACAGTAGCAAAATTAGAATTTTAAAACATTAGCTCGAAGACAAAAGAGTAATACTTAAGCCATTAAACAAAGTCAAGGACCTTTAGTTCTTCCTCAAGGACTGTAGCTCATGTTCTGAGCCGTGTCCTTTGAGCTGTTTTACAGATACTGAAACCCCTACCAGGTGGGGGATGTTAACTGTATGCTGCCCACAAGCACATAGACGCCCCCTCCCCAGACCAGTTGGAACCAGAAGGTTGATGATGCTGACTCCCAATTACTTCACCATCAACCAATCAGAAGAAAGTCCACGAGCTATCACACCCTCTATGAACCATTTCTATAAAACTCCTCACTACTCCCTCCAGGGTGGGACACAGTCTAATGGGCATTAGCCTGCTATGGCCTCCTTTGCCTGGCAGAACAATAAAGCTCTTCTACTTTGTCTGAATAACCAAGACATTAGCTGCTGCTGCTAAGTCACTTCAGTCGTATCCAACTCTGTGCGACCCCAGAGATGGCAGCCCACCAGGCTCCCCCGTCCCTGGGATTCTCCAGGCAAGAACACTGGAGTGGGTTGCCATTTCCTTCTCCAATGCATGAAAGTGAAAAGTGAAAGTGAAGTCGCTCAGTCGTGTCCGACTCATCGAGACCCCATGGACCTCAGCCTCCCAGGCTCCTCTGTCCATGGGATTTTCCAGGCAAGAGTACTGGAGTGGGGTGCCATGGCCTTCTCCAAAGACATTAGCTGGACCCCATCATTTCCTTGCGCAAAACCTTTTGCTGGATGTCAAGGGTAGGTTCCGATAACTGAAATCACTCGTAGACATATACAGATACAGGGGTGTATCTGTAAGATATGCTTGCAGCCTGCCGTAGCTTAGTGCAGGATTGGCAAACTTCTTTTAAAAGGACCAGAATGAAAATGTTCTAGGTTTTGCAGGCCATTCAGATCTGCTGTTGCAGCTCCAAAGCAGGCACAGACAATGTGCAAGTATATGAGTGTGGCTATGTTCCAATAAAGCTTTATTTACAAAAACAGGCAATGGGCCGGATAGGCCTGAGAGCCATAGATTGTCAACCTCTGGCCTACAGGGAGGGCTTCCCTGATGGCTCAGCAGGTAAAGAATCTGCCTGCAACGCAGGAGACACAGGAGGTGCAGGTTCGATACCTGGGTCAGGAAGGTCCCCTGGAGGAGGAAATGACAACCCACAGCAGCATTTGTGCCTGGAAAATCCCATGGACAGAGGAGCCTGGTGCACTACAGTCCAGAGTGTCACAAAGTCAGACAGTTGTCTAAAGCTTGCCAGAAACTGCTGAGAACCTTTAGAAAGCTCTCAGTGGGCAGCTGCACAGCTGATCCACACAAAATTCTCCAGAAAGTTGCCACCAGCTAGCCTGTCTTCCTCTGTCTGCCTAGCCTCTTAAGGGTGCCCCCCGACGCTGGCAGAACCTGAAACCACAGGGAAGGGGATTCTGGGAAATGTCAAAATAGCAACCAATTAGCCCGGTGGCTTTCCTGTCTCCGTGGCCTGAAAGTCCTCCCTTGCTCACTGCACACTCGCCACTATCTTCTCCTTTCTCAGTTCTTCAAACCTACTGGTCTCTTTTCCACCTCAGGGCCTTTGCACGTGCTACCCCATTTGCTTGGAATGCTCTTTCCACCCTCTTCCCTCTTTTTTATCTTTTAGATCCCACATCAAAGGGTACTTTCTTGGAAAGGCCTTCCCTGACCCCTCTATTTAAAATTGCCTCCCCTTCTACTAGAGTCTGTCTTATCTCAAAGCTAAGGAACTATTTTGTTCCTTGTCATATTTCCAGGATTTACATGCAGAAATGCTCAGTCACTAAATGGATCTGACCCCACAACTGGCTAACATGGTACTTACTTTATATGCTATGTTGATTGATTGTTGGTCTGCTTTCTATATCCATATAAAGTCAGGGGCAGAAGTTAGAACTCTACCATTTATTCCTTACAGCTAGTCCCTAAAATAGTACCTGGAACATAGTCGGTGTTTAGTATATATTTGTTAGATGGATCTGTGATGAGCCTCACACATTTTAGGGATTTCCCTGGTGATCCAGGGATTAAGACTTCACCCTTCCACTGCAGATGGTGCGGGTTAGGTCCTTTGTTGGGGAACTAAGATCCCGCCTGCTGCCTGTGGCCGAACAAACAAAACCTCATACATTAAAAAAAAAAAAACCTTACTGTGGGGACTTCCCTGGTGGTCCGGGGGCTAAGACAGTGCTGCCACTGCAGGGGCCCAGGTTCAGTCCCTGATGAGGGAACTACACCCCGCGTGCTGCAACCAAGACCTGGCTCGCCCAAAAATATTTTTTAAAAACACTTTTCTGTGCATAGTAAATACTAGATAATCATAGGGATCAGGTAGAATTACGTAGCAAAATTTTCTTTTTATTGAGTGTGTTCTGATGTCCATTCGGTGTCTAGACTTTTCGTATTTCCGTGGGGCAGGCAACCCAAACAAGGACAGAACTCTGCCTTTGGAACGGCCCCTCTGAGTGAGGGGACCCTGCGCCTCTCAGCTCTCTCCCCTCTGCCTGTGGGGACCCTGCGCCTGTCAGTTCTTTCCTTCACCTTAAGATGTCACTAAGTGACTTGGCCGTGGCTTCTGCTGACTGTTGCTACAAGAGCTGGGAGGTCAGGCCAGGACGGGAGGAAATGACCTGGTGTTATGAGCAAATCTCCCACTTCCTCCAGCGCCTGGCAGACAAGGTGCTGATGTCTCCCCCCAGCTCTTGCTTTACGGGGTCGGGGTGGGCGGCGGGGTGGCGTTCATTAGCACACCTGATATTCTGGAGCCTGGCCCTTCTGTTTTCTTCTTCAGCCAGAAGCTTAATAAATCAGGCCAAACCACATAAATTACTTCCCGTCCTGGGTCCAGCACAGATCCTAGGACACTGGAATGGATTCAGATGTCCAGTAGTCGTTCTGCTCTCAAGAAGTGGTGGGGCAGTTGAGAAATACAGGAATTAAAAACTAAAAGTAGCAGGAAATCCTACAGGGAATATGGTTTTCTGGGTTGGATCCCAAAGCCGAGAAAAAGGACATCAGTGGGGAAAATCACTGAAATACAGACAGAATGTCTGGGTAACAGTGTTGAACCCAATGTTAATGCCTTAGTCTGTGAACTAGCAGAAGCTGGGTGAAGCATATCTAGAAGGTTCTGTACTATCTTCAGAATATTTCCATGAAGCTAGAAGTAGCTGTAAAAGTGTACGAGGCTGTGCTGGCTTGAATAGCATATGTAATAGGCTCCCAAGGCAGTGAGTGAGTTCCTGAAATTGAACAGATCTGGGATGAATCCCTGTTTCTCCCACTTAACCAGTTGTGTGACCTTAAGTAAGTGACTCAGCCTCTCAGAGCATTAGTTTTCTGATCTTCAAACAATATCCATGTCATCGGGTTGTTGTGAGGGCTCCATGAGACGACACCTCCTGGTGTGGTACCTGCACATGATCAATTCTCAGTAAATGTTAGCCTTCCCTTCTCTGTCATTTCCGGAAAAGGGACAAGCAGCTGTGCTTAGGTATTTGGAAAATAAATCACAAAAGATGAGATTTGTATTTGTCACCAGGGGTGGCCAGTTTGTATTAGAGAACCAGGAAGGGGATAAAGTTCCCACCTGAATCTGAGCCAGAGAATCAATTCTGATGAGTTTTTAAATCTATGAAAGGTATTTCTTAAGCTGTTGAAAGGAGGCATTTTTCTATTAAAATTGGTCTTAAAAATATGTGGGTTTTTTTTTTCTAAGATAAAATCAGAGATGAACAAAACAGTATTTTGTGAAGATTATATTCTGAAGGAGATCAGCCCTGGGATTTCTTTGGAAGGAATGATGCTAAAGCTGAAACTCCAGTACTTTGGCCACCTCATGCGAAGAGTTGACTCATTGGAAAAGACTCTGATGCTGGGAGGGATTGGGGGCAGGAGGAGAAGGGGACAACAGAGGATGAGATGGCTGGATGGCATCACTGACTCGATGGACGTGAGTCTGAGTGAACTCCGGGAGTTGGTGATGGACAGGGAGGCCTGGCGTGCTGCGATTCATGGGGTCGCAGAGAGTCGGACACGACTGAGCGACTGATCTGATCTGATTCGCTGTAGCTCCTGTTATAAAGGCATCATATCAGAAACCACTTCAGTACCCCCACGTAGGGAAGAGTCTGTCTAAATAACATACTTCTGAACTCCCCGGGTGGTCTGGTGGTAAAGACTCCACATCCCGAGGCAGGGGCCCAGGTCCCCCCTGGTCAAGGAACTAGATCCCACGTGCTGCACGAAGATCGAGATCCAGGTGCGGCAAGTAAGACCCAGCACGGCCAAATAAATACATGTTTTACACGTATTTTTTTTAATAATAAATAAATAACTTATAAATTTATTCATTCCATGGAATTCTCTGAAGACATTTTTAAAATGAAAAGCAAGTGTCTGTCTATATATATACATACATATTTATAAGACCCAGTCGTACACAAAGACACACTGGCAAAACACAGGGCCCAGAATGTGCACGCAATGTGCTCCCTTTGTATATCAGAAAGAGTATGTGTGAGTATTCGTATATCCATCCAGCATCACTGGGAAGATACACAAGAACCTAATAATCGTGACGGCTGCTTGATCTGCACCAAGGAAAGGCACTGCCCGCCTTGTTAGAAATCACATCCATCTTTCTGTGACGTCTTGCCACGCGGCGTACGAGATCCTCATTCCCCGGGCAGGGATCAAACTCGTGCCCATGTTAAAAATGTTACTGCCGATAAAATTCTACATTGTTTGTTTAGGAGTGTTTAACCAGTTTGTAGCAAACGTATTTCTTCGTTATATTTTTAACCCTTTTATAGTGGAAAATTGCAAACATATACAGGGAGTGAAAATCATAACGAGCCTATCTGCATTTGTGGCCAAATTTCAACAATGATGTAACTTCTGTTGTTCTGATCTTGTAGTATATTCACCTTGTTTTCACCAATTGCACAAAAATTAATCATTGTAAAGTAACTCAATTCTGACCAGGTACACTGAACTTTTTAAAATGTATATGTAAATTTCCTTGCCAAGAAGTTTGATAGGGTGACCAATAAAAGACTTCTAAGCCAAAAGTGTTTATAACATTAAAAAATGTTTGTTACATTGATATCAAATTCCATGGGGATGCGGGATTGAAGTGCAAATTTAAGAAAGAAAAACTTAAATACTGACATAAAATTTTGACTTTAAAGTACAGGTTATTTTTTTTCAAACTTTAAACTTTTATTTTGTATTGGGGGTCTAGCGATGTTGTGGTAGCTTTGGGTGGACAGCGAAGGCACTCAGCCATACGTATGCATGTATTCCTTCTCCTCCAGAGCCGCGCCCATCCAAGCTGGCACGTAGCACTGAGTTCCGTGTGCGATGCAGTAGGTCCCTGTTGCTTCCATTTTGAATATAGCAGTGTGTACATGCTAAACTCCCCAAACTCCCTAAGCATCCCTGCCCACCACCCCCCAACAAGCTTAAGTTTGTTTCCTAAGTCTGTGAGTCTCTTTCTGTTTTGTGAGTTCATTTGTATCACTTCTTTTTAGATTCCACATGTAAGGATGTCATATGCTGTCTCCTCGGTCTGACCTAACTTCACTCAGTATGACTCTTTAGGCCCATCCATGTTGCTACAAGTGGCATTACCTCATTCTTTTTAATGGCTCGGTGATATTCCAGTGTGTGTGTGTCTGTGTGTCTGTGTCTGTGTGTGTGTGTATCTGTGTGTGTCTGTGTGTGTGTATCTGTGTGTGTCTGTGTGTGTATCTGTGTGTGTCTGTGTGTGTGTGTATCTGTGTGTGTGTATCTGTGTGTATCTGTGTGTGTCTGTGTGTGTGTATCTGTATGTGTGTCTGTGTGTGTATCTGTGTGTGTCTGTGTGTGCGTGTGTGTGTGTGTGTGTCTGTGTGTGTGTGTCTGTGTGTGTGTATCTGTGTGTATCTGTGTGTATGTGTCTGTGTGTATGTGTCTGTGTGTATCTGTCTGTGTCTGTGTCTGTGTGTGTCTGTGTGTGTATCTGTGTGTGTCTGTGTGTGTGTATCTGTGTGTGTCTGTGTGTGTGTATCTGTGTGTATGTGTCTGTGTGTGTGTGTCTCTGTGTGTGTGTCTCTGTGTCTGTGTGTGTCTGTGTGTATCGTGTACGCCACATCTTCTTCACCTGTTCCTCTGATGATGGACATCTAGCTTGTTCCCATGTCTTGGCTACTGTAAACAGTGCTGCAATGAACATTGGGGTGTAGGTATCCTTTCGGGTCATGTTTTTCTCCTGGATACATGCCCAGGACTAGGATTCCAGGGTCTTATGGTAGCTCTATTTTAGTTTTTTAAGGAACCTCCATACTGAAGAACAGATTATTCATGCATGACTTAAGTGGATAATGGAAGGTCAAGAATACATGATATTTAGATTATTTTCAATGCATTTAACAAAATTATGTATGAATAGCAAATCATTACAATGTCCCAGAACCCTCTTAAGCTATTTAAACATATGAAAATCTTGTAGATGTCAACTTTAAAGCACATAAGAGTTTTTTAAAAAATATTTTATGGAGTCTAAGAGGAAAACAGTTTAAAGATCACTGCCCTAGAATAACTGATGTTTATTTCCAAGTCTCAGGGAACTATTGTGTTGTTGAGAGAGAGAGAAAGTCATGTCAGCCTGAACCCTGAGAGAGAAAGGGAGCCTGGAACCTGAGATTGAAGCCTGACTGATGCATGTCTTTCCCACTATCCATAATGATTGAGTTGGATTATTTCAGAAATGCAAGGTTGATTTAACACTTGAAAATCAACCACTTTAATTCATCCATCCAAACTTTGAGTCACAGATATTTGTCCTCTTGTGCTCAGTTGCTACTGCTACTGCTAAGTCACTTCAGTCGTGTCCAACTCTGTGTGACCCCATAGACGGCAGCCCACCAGGCTCTGCCGTCCCTGGGATTCTCCAGGCAAAAATAGTGGAGTGGGTTGCCATTTCCTTCTCCAATGCATGAAAGTGAAAGTGAAGTCGCTCAGTCATATCCGACTCTTCGAGACCCCATGGACTGCAGCCTACCAGGCTCCTCCATCCATGGGATTTTCCAGGCAAGAGTACTGGAGTGGGGTGCCATTGCCTTCTCCCTCAGTTGCTACAATGGAGTCCAATTCTTTGCAACCCTATGGACTGTAGCCTGGCAGGTTCCTCTGTCCATGGGATTCTCCAAACAAGAATACTGGAGTGGGTTGCCATGCCCTCCTCCAGAGGATCTTCCCCACCCAGGGATGGAGCCCGTGGCTCTTACATCTCCTGCATTTGCAGGCGGTTCTTCACCACTGGCACCACCGCATGCTCCCCGATACATGTGCCCCCCTCCAAGCTGTGCTCTTCAACTTCAGCGGCCTGCCTTCCTGCTGATGGCTCCCAAGTTCCCATCCGTGGTCCCAGCGATTCTTCTAACAATGGTCAGCTTGGTTGAGTACTTACTGAGGGACGTGCACTGGAAATGGCAGCCCACTCCAGTGTTCTTGCCTGGAGATTCCAGGGACAGAGGAGCCCGGCCGGCTGCTGTCTACGGGGTCGCACAGAGTCGGACATGACTGAAGTGACTTAGCAGCAGCAACACTGAACCTTGACTTTGGTTAGCTCACTTATTTTCCCAGAGTAGCCCTTTGAGATCGGTCGTCATTGTCAGATCAGATCAGATCAGTCGCTCAGTCGTGTCCGACTCTTTGCGACCCCATGAATCGCAGCACGCCAGGCCTCCCTGTCCATCACCAACTCCCGGAGTTCACTGAGACTCACGTCCATTGAGTCAGTGATGCCGTCCAGCCATCTCATCCTCTGTCGTCCCCTTCTCCTCCTGCCCCCAATCCCTCCCAGCATCACAGTCTTTTCCAATGAGTCAACTCTTTGCATGAGGTTGCCAAAGTACTGGAGTTTCAGCTTTAGCATCATTCCTTCCAAAGAAATCCCAGGGCTGATCTCCTTCAGAATGGACTGGTTGGATCTCCTTGCAGTCCAAGGGAGCCTCAAGAGTCTTCTCCAACACCACAGTTCAAAAGCATCAATTCTTTGGCGCTCAGCCTTCTTCACAGTCCAACTCTCACATCCATACATGACCACAGGAAAAACCATAGCCTTGATTAGACGAACCTTTGTTGGCAAAGTAATGTCTCTGCTTTTGAATATGCTATCTTGGTTGGTCATAACTTTCCTTCCAAGGAGTAAGCGTCTTTTAATTTCATGGCTGCAGTCACCATCTGCAGTGATTTTGGAGCCCAGAAAAATAAAGTCTGACACTGTTTCCACTGTTTCCCCATCTATTTCCCATGAAGTGATGGGACTGGATGCCATGATTTTCATTTTCTGAATGTTGAGCTTTAAGCCAGCTTTTTCACTCTCCACTTTCACTTTCATCAAGAGGCTTTTTAGTTCCTCTTCACTTTCTGCCATAAGGGTGGTGTCATCTGCATATCTGAGGTTACTGATATTTCTCCCGGCAATCTTGAGTCCAGCTTGTGTTTCTTCCAGTCCAGCGTTTCTCATGATGTACTCTGCATAGAAGTTAAATAAACAGGATGACAATATACAGCCTTGATGAACTCCTTTTCCTATTTGGCACCAGTCTGTTGTTCCATGTCCAGTTCTAACTGTTGCTTCCTGACCTGCATACAAATTTCTCAAGAGGCAGATCAGGTGGTCTGGTATTTCCATCTCTTGAAGAATTTTCCGCAGTTTATTGTGATCCACACAGTCAAAGGCTTTGGCATAGTCAATAAGGCAGAAATAGATGCTTTTCTGGAACTCTCTTGCTTTTTCCATGATCCAGAGGATGATGGCAATTTGATCTCTGGTTCCTCTGCCTTTTCTAAAACCAGCTTGAACCTCAGGAAGTTCACGGTTCACATATTGCTGAAGCCTGGCTTGGAGAATTTTGAGCATTACTTTACTAGCGTGTGAGATGAGTGCAATTGTGCGGTAGTTTGAGTATTCTTTGGCATTGCCTTTCTTTGTCACCCTCCTACATATGTTGAAACGGAACCTCAGAGGGAGAAGCAACTTCTTCCAGCTTGTAAGAATTCAAACTGGGTTTTGAACTTGGGACAGTCTGACCTCTTCACCTGTCTGTAGGTGTCTCACCTGCGCTCCAGAAGGCCTGACACCGCGCTCGGTGCCTCCCCCCTCCCTCCCTCCCTCCCCCGCTCTCAGGCCAGATAGCTTCCGTTTGCCTCTTCAGAACCACGGGATGTAACCCCACGTCCTCAGTCTTCACATCTCCTGGAAATATCCCCCGCAGATCTCCGACTTCATCCTTCCACCCCTTCATCTCACAGTTTTTGCCACTCACTCTCCGATTACTGAAAATGAGTTGAATTACAATGCAGGTCTCTCAGAAGTTGTCTGAATTAGTGGCAGAGTCAGAAACAGGCTAACATGCTCGGTTATAGGAGCTTCTCCCCCGGGAAATAGGACCTGCTGAGTCCATATTCTAGTAAGGTCAAGTGACCAAGCACAGGTCGCCCTTGTGACACATCAGTGTAAACCCAACCTTCACTTTTCTTCTCTAACCTAATCACATACTTCTTCTTCCCCGCTTTTGGCTCCGTCATTACTTTAGTATTTATCCAAAATGAAGAATCAGTGATCATAAATCCTTCAAAAATAAGCACAAATAGGAAAATGCGGTAGACCAGAAGGCTGCTCATAGTGGCTTTGGTCATCAGTCCAGCCTAAAGATGTGATGTTGCCAAATGTGCTTTTTTTCAGGTTTTAAATCTGGATTATCTCTCATGTCCATTTTTTAATATACACCCCCAGAGGGCCCAGCAACACCAGGTCCACTTCGCTAATGTCGGTGACTGGCAAGGGCACAGCGCTGGCAGTTCTCTTTAGACAGGGCCTGGCCTCCCAGACCGCTGCTGCTCCACCCGTCTGCCCTCTCTGTCTGCCCCCCAGTGCCAGCGGCCCCTCACCTGCCACCTGGCCTTGTTTGTTTAATGTGCTTTGCAGTCTCCCCTTAGACCTGGGCAGGAAGGACCCCTGCCCTGACGCTTCACTTCTGTGGTTCTGAATATAAAATATGCACACAAAATATTTATTAAAAATCACAGGCAGGGACTTCCCTGGTGGCCCAGTGGTTAAGACTTCACTTTCCAGTGCAGGAAACGCGGGTTCAATTCCTGGTCAGGGAGCTAAGATTCCATATGCCTGTGGCCAAAAACCCAAAACAGAACAGAAACAGTATTGTAACAAATTCAATAAAGAGTTTAAAAATGGTCCATATAAAAAAAAAAAAATCATGGGCAAGTCGGCCCCTCAGCACCTGGTTCTCAGTGATGGCATCATGCAAGCCATGGCATTAAACATCCTTACCCTTACTGACGTCTTCACATCTCTGGTACTATTCTGCCAAGCAAAAGGCACTTGCTTCTGAACGCCCTGAAGGTTTGTGGTTGTCTTGCTGCCCATATCGGACAACACTCTACAGTGTATAGAGGATTTGAGCAGGGGAAGTGCTTTAAGAAAGATAAAAGACAACTGAATTGGCTGCCCAAGCCTTCTCCCGTGCCATAGACTAGTGACATGCTTGTATAGGCCATCGCCCCAGCATTGCGGGAGCTTCCCCTTTCTTGTTTCTCATTGTCCCAGTGCATGATTCGAGAGGTGTTACGAAGAGCACGATATTGGTCCCAGCTGCACACGGCAGCAGAGAACGTTTTATAATATTAATTCATATTACTCTCCATTTGCATATACGTTGGTCTTGATGTAACAGGCTTACATTCTCAACACTGACAGTTAGAGGAACACTGACTGCTGTAATTGAAAATAGTTTTATTTTTATAACATATTTAATGGGCTTTGACAAATACTTTATATATGTATTTCAGCTTTGTTTAAATAATTTTTACATAAAGCTTGATGTCAATTATCATTTGTATTTTACCTTTCCATCTGAAATAATTGTGAATGTTTTGGAGGAAAAATATTTTAAAATGTTTATGAAGTATTTACTTTTTAGCATTTAATTTTTTAATGAGGATTCAAATCTTTTATACTTTGATCATTGTATTTTATTTTTAAAACCTTTTTAGATGATTATTGTCAAAATCAGCGGTCAACAAATGACTGGAGTTTATCTCAAACAGCCTCAGGGCTGTATTTATCCCATGAACTAAGAATGGTTTTTATATTTTTAAAGGTTTGTAAAAACAAACCAAGACAAACATATGGAAGGGACCATATGTAGACCGCAAAGCCTAAAGCATTTATTATCTGGCTCTTTACAAAAATATTCTGTAGTCTTTGGGAAATAGAATGTAACTTTATGGAAAAACCTGACTAAAACTACACATTTTGTGATTTTATTGAAATGGAAGCGGCGAAAGGAAACAGGATAAATAATAATCTATGAATTCCATTTGTTACTCACGTGACTATCAAGGCCCATCTTCAGAACACACAGACATGTGCGTAGTAAGTAAATTCCCAGTGCTCAGGGCTTGCTTGGGGCCTGAGCTCGAGCCCTGGTTGGGGAACTAAGACCCTGCATGCCACTCAGTGTCGCCAAATTTAAAAACAAACAAAAAAAGCACAATAACTTGATTCATGCTTTGCTTTTGTCATTGTGAATGTATGTGTGTCGAATGGGAAGCTCAGATGCTTGAAGGTTTGCTTAATGACTTTTATGCCTCCTGACGTGTGGGATGCAGACTGCGCCCAGCGTTGGAAGATCTGCGACCTGTTTTCCTCTGCGCCTCGAGTGCACGCATCTGAGTTTCAGCCTTGCCTTAGCCTAAAAATTTTGACCCGCCTCAAGTGACAGAGCCCAGAACCCGTCACTGTCTGTTGGCGTTTTTGTCGAGCAGGTTTTTGTCACACTTTTGCCTCCGTGTGGAGTTTTGTTCAAATCCAGAACAGCTCTGAGTTGAACGCGCGCAACTAGAGAAGTTTCTGTACTTTTCACTAATACTCTGGATATATAATAACTTCAAAATACCCAGCGCATCAAAGGTGTCTTATGAGGCAACAGTTTTTTTAAACTTTTTATTTTGTATCAGCGTATTAATGGGCCTCCCTGGTGGCTCAGTGGTAAAGAATCTGTCTGCGATGCAGGAGACCCGGGTTGGATCCCTGGGTTGGGAAGATGCCTTGGAGGAGGGCATGGCAACCCGCTTCAGTTCTCTTCCCTGGAGAGTCCCATGGACAGAGGAGCCTGGCGGGGTACAGTCGACAGGGTCGCACAGAGTCAGACACGACCAAAGCGTCTAAGATCAGCAGCATGGCCGATTACCAACGCTGTGATAGCGTCAGGCGCCCAGTGAAGGGACTCGGCCACACGCATACACGAGTCCATTCTCCCCCAAACCCCGCTCCCGTCCAGGCTGCCACGAGACACTGAGCAGAGTCCCCTGCGCTGAACAGCAGGTCCTCGTTGGTGATCCATTTTAAATGTAGCAGTGTGTACATGTCCATCCCAGACTCCCTAACTATCCCTTCTCCTCATTCTTCCCCAAACTCCCCCTTCCCACACCAGCAAGTGTGTTCTCTAAAAGAGTCTGTGTTTTGTAAATCGGTTCATCTGTATCACTTCTTTTCAGGTTCCAGGTGTCATAGGATACTTCTCCTTCTAGGTCTGACTTACTTCATTCAGTATGACAGTCTCTAGGTCCATCCATGTGAGAGGGAACTTTTTTTTTTTTTTTTTTTTTTGAGGCAACATTCTATCCTTGGGGCAGGGGAGTCATTTTGGTCAAATCCTTTCTTTTTACTAATGGGTCGTGTGTTGCCAGTGCTTTGGGCCAGTGTTTCCATTCAGTCTCCCAGACCTTTTTATTGATAATATTTCAACACCAGGAAAGATAGACGTCTTCCAGTTACTTGATGGAAGAAGAATGGGAGAGCATTGATAATCCCACAGAAAGTTTCAATCCCCTGGCCACTGGAGGCAAAATGAGACGGGAGAAGAGAGAGGAAGTGAGAGATAGTAGGGGAGGAGCTGGGGGGGGCGGGGAGAGGACGCCCCTGGCTCTGACTCCCACAGGGTCCTTGTGAGCTGCATCTGCCTTGACCGCTGCCTCCTGAACCGCTTTCACCAGCTACACCAGTTCCTTTCTTTCAGGATGGGAAGAGGTATGTTGTTCCTTTTAAGGGTGAGCCTTGGCGAGTTGGAGCTCTGGGGTCTCTGTCCCGAAGCCCAGCCGACCAGCCCCGAAATGCAGGCTCTCAGTGGTCACACTCCGCTCGAGACAGCAAACAGATCACCCTCCCCGTGGTGCCCCTGGAAACATCTGTGATGCCTTCTGCTCTGGGGTGAGTCCCGAGACGCTCCAAACATGCAGAGAGCGACTGTCCCTACAGGCTGAGAAGGTGCGAGGCGCCTGCCGAACAGTATCTGGATCCTGCTCTTTAAAGCAATCGGGGACGTTGCTCTTCCCACATTCGAGTTTACGTCTGACGCTTATTTTGTCCTGCGCTGTAGCTTTCAAAGTTGCCAGACGTTTTCCTCGAGTTGCATAGGTTAGCTCTTGCCTGTGGCTTTCAGAGTTTCACACCTTTGAGGATCTTTACCATAATCAGTGAACTAATTTACACAACTCTAGGTTATTATACTTCTGAGTGTTCCTTTCACAGGGTTCAACCTGTAAAAGCCTGAAAGGGGGAAAATAAAAAGAAGTCTGTTCTAAGAAATTAAGAAAGATTTTCACTTTTGTTGTTTAATTGTGCAACTCACTTTTAAAAAATACTTTGAAGTGGTAACCCGAGCAAACTTGCTACCTTTTCAACTTTCCTTAAATTTCCCATAGTACTTTATAAAATGTTCTTTAATCACATTTCTCATTGACTTTCATTTTGTCGCTTTGAATTGGGGGAAAATGTCTCAAGATCTTTTCTGTTTTCTTGTTTTGAAAATAGTGATTCCAAAGGCAGGTCAGGGGCCTTTTTCCCCATATAGGATTTTATTTTAAAATTCAGAGCTACCATCCTGACATGCTGGACACTGAAGTCTTTTTGTGCCTAAAAATTTCCCTTAATTCCATCATTGACATATTTTGATGTTTGTAAACCCAACAGAAGGCAGAGTCCTGAGATACCAGACAGAAGTCAGTAATAGAAAAGAGTTTGGAGTTCCTGGGGACTCTGACTCTTCTTCAGAACCGCCTGAAGAGAGATTGACCATTGACAATTTAAATCTTCAATGCTTTATCTCTTTGTCTGAATCTTGGAATGCCATTGATACCCTCTTTGTATTTATAATTGTTTTAATTAGCCACCCAGCAGGGGTGCCTCTCCCAGCTGGATTATGGGCGGCGCAGCAGGACCTTACAACCCAGTTAAAACAAAGCCTAGACTTTATGGCGGGCTTAATTTCTTTTATCTGTATCAATAATTTTTTCTTTTTTCTCTTACTCTGCCTCATTTTCACTCATTTTTTCTCCTGCCTCCCCCTTATCTTTGTGCGCGGGCAGGAGCAAAAAGCTTGGGCTCCCAAATGGCTTTGCTTTCGAAGACTCCGAGAATTATGGAAAAGCCTCTGCTGTGAATATTTATCAGCAGCTCACATCTCTCAGAGGAAAGCAGCACAGACGTGCTTGTCCCCTGCTCTCCGCTGTGATTGTATCTTGAGTGATTACGCTGAAATTGATGTCAGTTTCTAAACTCTGGTGGGCGGAGGGGAGGGAAACGTTTGCAGAAAGCCTGCTCTGTTGTCCCTGGCGTTGTTTGTTCTGTTTGACCACATCCTTCTTTTGTGGATGGAAATCTGGAGGATCGATTATGATGCAGATCTGACACCATTTCCATTTGTGGGAGCTGCGTGGCCTGGGATGTTTGGACTTTGGGAAATTCTTGCATTGTTAGGACTGTTTTTCCTCCGCTTTGAACTGGATGCTGCTACTTTGGTGCGATCATGAACACACTGCCCGATCTGTCGTGTTTCATCAGAGGGAACAGAAACGCACGGCTTGTTTGTGACTTTTTAGAAATTACCAGGGCCTCTCCCTATTTGTGAATCTGTACAACTCCTAGTCTAGAAATTAAAACAGGGCTGATTCCTGTGGACACATGCGTCACTACTAAAAGTCATCCTCTAGCACTCTGTTGCAAATACTCCAGTTCAACTTTTTTCTAATCATGCCCCAAATCATTTTTTTTTTTTTTTTGCATTTAAAAAGAAATGATAGCTCCAGTTATCAGATATGGAAAAGGCTTTCAACTGGCTTCTGTATTTCTGTACAAAGATCTTAAATGTCATTGAGCCTGACTTTTATTTCTAGAACTTTCCAACAGTTAGCACTGTGTCTGTCCTCCCTCCCCCCAACCCCGAGCAACCCCACAACACTGGGGGTGGGGGTAGGGGTGTTGTTTGCATTCTGTGTACAGTTATTCAGTATTTGGGTGTCTTTAAAACCAAGGATGGTTATAATTAAAATTTCATCTTGCTATCTCGGAATTATTTTTGGCTTTGTAACCAGTCAGAGCCCCTGACATTCACTTGCTTTGTAAAACAGCAAATATCACAAAGACCATGCTTAAATACCCATAGCAATTTGTTGAGTGCAATTGTAAGGCTTTGAAATTCAAAGACAGGATTGAGAAGAGGCAGGAAACCCTGTGTGAGCTAGAGGCCTAGGGGTTGGGAGACTCTTGCAGGAGCCTAGTGTCCTTGAGGGGCACTAAATGACTAGAGGATCAAAGACCAAGGAGGTGCCCACGTGGTATATGTGAGTATATGTATGTTCATGAAAATAGTATAACTTGATGGCTGCACAACATCGCAAATGGGCTAAATGCCTGTTAATTATACACTTTAAAATAGTTAATTTCATGTGATGTGAATTGTGTGTGAATCAAAAATAAAAATGAGATAATCCTACCAAAAACAAAAGATAATATAGTAATAAAGATTTGGAGAGCACTGTAAAATTTATGGATTTTCTTTTTTTTTTTTAACGCACCGCGTCTGGCTTGATCCTCATAGGCCAGGACCCCTTTGTTGTCCATATTTTGAATGTTTATTTCATTTCATATTGAAGCCGGGGGGCCCAGCTCACCCACTGCCACCCTCTAGTAACAACACAGAACTGGAGGCTTAGAAATCAGTGTGCCTGCTCCATCAGATCCAGCAGCCGACAAGTGTCAGCCAGGTTTCCACATGTTGATTTACAAGCTTTATGGATGCTCCTTGTTTGCTCACATGATGTTAGAGTGCGAAATACGGTGCTTGGAAGCCAAACAGGTCTGTGCTGGGATGGCTAAGGACTTGCCCTGAGCCCCAGCCCCCCACCCCTTCTTGTATGGATCTCCCCTGGGGGTGGGGAGGCAGGGGGAGGGTGGGTCTCCCCAGCATCCCGGGGCTGCTGTGTGATTGCAAGAGCCAGCCCGAGTATCGTACATGCTTGGGCTCTGTGTAAGCTCCATAGTGGCGTACATGACTTACAGTGTGCACGTCAGGCAGCCAGACCTCGGTAATGGAGCATTTTCATTTCTGTGATTTTTATTATTATCGCCGTCATTTTTATCCCTGTAAATGTGGCAACACAGACCCGTGATCAAAGGCAGAGAACTCTTTTAAATGTAGAATATAGTTCAAAGTGTCAGCAATTGTAATCCATGTGAAGATTAGAGATAAAAAGGAATTTTTAAAATATTTTTTAAATTTGGGAGGTTTTAATTCCCCTCACAGATGTTATTGTGACTCTCTGTATGTCTCTATAAGTATATGCCTATCCATACAAGAAACCCCCATCATTATAAAATACTGTATGTATATACTATATATTATAAAATACTATAAGTTAGCAGAGGCTTCGAAAGGAAATAAGATGGAGAAACCCACGGCCCCTGGAGTGGGTGGGCTCGTCGCCTTGCCTTTCTATGGAATGCATTTTGTAACATCTGAGTTTTTGTTTGTTTGCCTTCTTCATCATACATCACCAGTCCTGGAAGCATGCCAACCACAAAGCAGACCCTCCACACATTTTTTTGTGAAATCAATGGGCTTCCCCGGTGGCACTAGGGGTAAAGAACCCACCTGCCAATGCAGGAGACATAGGAGACGCAGGTTTGATCCCTGGGTCGGGGACGGTCCCCTGGAGGATGACATGGCAACCCACTCCAGTATTCTTGCCCGGAGAATCCCATGGACAGAGGAGCCTGGTGGGCTACAGTCCGTGGACTTGCAAAGAGCTGGACGTGAGAGAAGCAACTTAGCACGATATAGTAAATGTGAAACCAGAAAAGCAATAAAAGGAATTGCACAAAATAAGTTTTATGAAATTACTGCTACTATTGGAGTATGGAAAATACCCTCTGATAACATACTGGTCAAATTTCCAACAAAAGATGCGTTTCCAACTTTATTCTTTACTGTCTTTTTTCTTAAGCCCAAACTGAAACAACAAAAGGTTTTTGTTTTTTTTTTAGACTCTATTAGAGGCACTGAGCTCCTGCCAGATTCAGCTGGATGGTTCTGTGTTGGCTAAATGAATTAGCACAGGGCCACTCCGTGGGTTTGCAGTGCCTTGCCAGCTTCAGATGGTTTCAACTGTGTCTCCTGAAGTCTCTTAATGACATCATTCACATCTGTGGCGACTTAAGCCTCCTGTTTCTTTGAAAACGGAATTTGAGAATATGAAGGGTTTACACTCTCTAAACTAATTAGCAGTGACCAGTAACTTGAGGAGGCCAGTGTGCCCTCTAGGACACTCGGTTTACCTGGGAGTCTCGCCACGTCCATCCAGCCATTTCTAGATAGGTTACCAAGCCCGGTGAGGGAGGGAAGGAGGCGTGCACTTTTTTAAAGCCGAGAACTAATTAAGTATGGTTCTCCGGAGGTTTCTTTCTATAGGATGTGACCTGGCAAACAAATGTAGCATCCAGTATTCGAGAAATGGATTTTCAAGGAAAAGATGGTGCTTTGCACAAAAATATTTAATTAATAAAGCAATTAGTGAGACTGATGCTTTAAAAGAGAAGACAATAAGTACATTTTCTTGCATAACTGTATCATATGAAATAGACACGTTTTGCAGTTGTTCAGTCACTAAGTCATGTCCGACTCTTTTGTGATCCCATGGACTGTAGCCCACTAAGCTTCTCTGTCCATGGAATTTTCTAGGCAAGAATACTAGAGTGGGTTGCCATTTCCTTCTCCAGGGGATCTTCCTGCATCTCCTGAATTGGCAGGTGGATTCTTTACCCCTGAGTCGCCTGGGAAGCTGTCTGTGTGTATAATGTAAATGGATACTATGTTGTGTTCCATTCTGATACGGAACAACAACCTTGAAGATACAGCAAATGAAGAAGTCAAGGTATGAAACGGTATACCTAGTATAACAAAAAGCGTACGGGTCGGTGGCTGATCTATACGTGTTTGCTTATAATTACATAGAATCTCTCTGGAAGAATACACAAGAAACCTGTATAAGCCATGACTAGAACCGTGCTCTTCCGAGTCATAGTGGAGCTTGAGGCAAAAGGAAAAAAGTCTGTAGTACTGACCTTGTTTTCATTTGAATTTTGATATTTTGTTCATCATGGATTTTTTCCATTAATGTTTTTGTTTCTATAATTTCATTTTTAAGATACTACGTTTAAACAGTATTTATCTTGATTACTGAATTTCTTTAAACCCCTCCCTTAGCATTTTGCACCCAAGATAAGTGAGGGACCCTCAGTCTTGGTTCTCACTCCTCTTTCACACTGTTTAATTTTATTTTCACCACATGCCAGTATGGCTTATTCAAAAACAGGGGGTGAAGTGCATTTAGCCACAACTGGTATTTAGGACCCTTTATAGTCATGGTTCTTGGTCTTTGGGGGCTTATAGATTCCACAGAGGATCCGATGAAAGTACTCACTGTCCATGTGTAAACTATATTCTGCATTTAATTTCAAGGGGACCCACAGACCTCGAGCCCCAGCCAAAAGTTTTAAAGAATTAGATTGCAATTAGAGTGGCTCCCAGGAGGCCTAACTTCCTCTCTTAACTAGTATTCTGGTTTTCCCTACAGCCTCCCTACTAAAGGAAGAAGCCAAATATCTTACTTCTATTTTCCACGCCTTTTAACTGTTCCTTAGGTGATGGGTCTACGTTGTCTGTTGTTGGGACAAATGACAACGTGTTCTTTGTTCCCCAACTGATCCCAGTGTTTTTCTTGTCACTGCGGTGTCTCCTGGGATCTGAATAATTCCCCCCAGGTGAAATGATACGTCGTGGATGAGACCCCCTTCTAAAAGGAGATTACTCTAAATCTCTGTCACCTTCGAGGGACACCCTCCAACACATGACTCAACAAACTCTAGACCTGATTTCTCCACTCTGGTGCTTTTGGTCTTTTGAGTTCATTGGTGTGAGGGCTGTTTAGCAGGGATGTTTAATCCCTGGCCCATTAAATGCCAGTGGTACCCCCCAGTTGTGATAACCCAAAGTATCTCCAGACAGCATGAAATATGCCCTGGATAAAGACCAGCTGCTTAAGAGCCACTGGCCTAGGGAATTCCCTGGCGGTACCTTGGTCAGGACTCCACGCTTTCACTGCCGAGGACGCGGGTTGCTGGTTTGATCCCCGGTCCAGGAACTAAGATCCCACAGGCTGTATGTTTGCCCCCCACAAAGAACCACTGGGCTAGACTTGCAAGCCATCTGAAGGTTGGTGGCTGCCTTCCAGTGTCTCTCCAGCTTTGGTGAGATGCGTGCATTCCCTATAGTAACGATGAATGCACTGGGTAAACAGAACGAATGGTTAACTTACAAATTTGCAGGAATGTTGATCCTGAAGTTTTGTCCTTTTTACAATCAGTAGTATCGTTATTTATGAATTCTCAGCCATGGAAAAATTCATAAAGACCTTCCCCTCCTTCATCTGGACTCTCCTTCCTCCTCCTGAAATACCCTCTTCTGCTTCTCCAGCCTTAAGTCCAGGAAGTTAAAGCACAACCACTTACCTGTTACAAATGACTAGCTAAACTAATCCCCAGTCTTTATGGCCCCCAAATTTACTTCCGAAGAGTGTTTTTACCCAGCCTGAGAAAGTATTACTTTCTGCTTGAGTGTAATTAAAATCTCAGTCATCTATTCAAGAATGCCTTTGCCGGTAAGATATTAATTGTGTCTTAGAGCTGGAAAGTATTCTTCCTAACAGGACTTAATGGAGCGTACAGATCCCAGAGACATTCATAATCACTGTCCCCTCCGGAAATATGACACTGGGGAGATGGATCATTCACTTTCACTGTTTTAGGACTTAATGGAGGGTAAAGTTTTTAATCTACTTGTTGGGAGCTTAATATTTTTAAGAAAGAAAAGACGCCTTACAGTCTCAAGGGCCAGACAAGTCTCTTTTTATTTATTTTTTTCATTGAGTTTAAAGACGTTTTGGGAGTTTTCTTATGGGAATATAGTTGTCATTATATTAATTCTAAGCAACGTTCATTTTTCCCACTTCTCATTACCAAATAGGCAGCGCATACACACACACACACACACACACACAATGTTTTTAAAGGCACAGAGGGGCACAACAAACCGTTGTGAATACCCGCAAAAGGGAAAGCCTCAGAGGTGCCAGGATGTGTCTGTCTTTTCACACCACTGCGTGTATGTGTGCATGCTAAGTCACTTCAGTCCTGTCTGACTCTGCGATCCTCTGGACTGTAGCCCGCCAGGCTCCTCTGTCCATGGGATTCTCCAGGCAAGAACACTGAAGCGGGTTGCCATACCCTCCTCCAGGGGACCTTACCAACCAGGGATCAAAGCGCATCTCTGGCGTCTCCTACATGGGCATGGGGGTTCTTTACCACTGAGCCACCTGGGAAGCCCCTTTGTGTGCCACTCTGATGGTGATGCTCAGCACAGAGCTCAGCACTGATCCCGGAATGTTGGGGCCAACACCAGACCCGTGGAAGGCATTCCATTCCTCGAATGGCTTCTGTTAGGAGGGCCTCACTCCCTAAATATGACGCAGGGTTTGAGCCAAATTCAAGCGAATCTTTTAATTTTACTGTAGATGATCCTATGTTGTCTCGGTGTTTATGATTTTTGCTTGTCTTTTTCTTTCATCGTTTGCGTGTGTGTGTGTGTAAATATTTAAAAGAGGCCATCCATTCATGAGCTTCAATATTCAAAAGGTACAAAGTGCTGTGCAGTAAAAACACCTGCCTCTCTTGTTACGCCGTCACTAATTCCCATCCCCAAGGCAGCCACCCTTGTTTCTTGTTTATCTTTCTGGAGATTTCTATACGTTGACAAGCAAAGGTTTTTACACTGACTTTTAAACAAGAGATGGCAAGAGTGAATGTCGACATTCTAGGAATCAGCGAGCTGAAATGGACTGGAATGGGTGAATTTAACTCAGATGACCATTATATCTACTACTGCGAGCAGGAATCCCTCAGAAGAAATAGAGTAGCGGTCATAGTCAACAAAAGAGTCCGAAATGCAGGACTTGGATGCAATCTCAAAACTGACAGAATGATCTCTGTTCGTTTCCAAGGCAAACCATTCAATATCACAGTAATCCAAGTCTGTGCCCCAACCAGTAATGCTGAAGAAGCTGAAGTTGAACAGTTCTATGAAGACCTACAAGACCTTTTAGAACTAATACCCAAAAAAGATGTCCTTTTCATTATAGGGGACTGGAACGCAAAAGTAGGAAGTCAAGAAACACCTGGAGTAACAGGTAAATTTGGCCTTGGAATACGGAATGAAGCAGGGCAAAGGCTAACAGAGTTTTGCCAAGAAAATGCACTGGTCATAACAAACACCCTCTTCCAACAACACAGGAGAAGACTCTATACATGGACATCACCAGATGGTCAACACCAAAATCAGATTGATTATATTCTTTGCAGCCAAAGATGGAGAAGCTTTATACAGTCAGCAAAAACAAGACCAGGAGCTGACTGTGGCTCAGACCATGAACTCCTTATTGCCAAATTCAGACTTAAATTGAAGAAAGTAGGGAAAACCACTAGACCATTCAGGTATGACCTAAATCCCTTATGATTATACAGTGGAAGTGAGAAATAGATTTAAGGGCCTAGATCTGATAGCTAGAGTGCCTGATGAACTATGGAATGAGGTTTGTGACATTGTACAGGAGACAGGGATCAAGACCATCCCCATGGAAAAGAAATGCAAAAAAGCAAAATGGCTGTCTGGGGAGGCCTTACAAATAGCTGTGAAAACAAGAGAAGCCAAAAGCAAAGGAGAAAAGGAAAGATACAAACATCTGAAAGCAGAGTTCCAAAGAATAAGCAAGAAGAGATAAGAAAGCCTTCCTCAGCGATCAATGCAAAGAAATAGAGGAAAACAACAGAATGGGAAAGACTAGAGATCTCTTCAAGAAAATCAGAGATACCAAAGGAGCATTTCATGCAAAGATGGGCTCGACAAAGGACAGAAATGGTATGGACCTAACAGAAGCAGAAGATATTAAGAATAGATGGCAAGAATACACAGAAGAACTGTACAAAAAGGATCTTCACGACCCAGATAATCACGATGGTGTGATCACTAACCTAGAGCCAGACATCCTGGAATGTGAAGTCAAGTCGGCCTTAGAAAGCATCACTACGAACAAAGCTAGTGGAGGTGATGGCATTCCAGTTGAGCTATTCCAAATCCTGAAAGATGATGCTGTGAAAGTGCTGCACTCAATATGCCAGCAAATTTGGAAAACTCAGCAGTGGCCACAGGACTGGAAAAGGTCAGTTTTCATTCCAATCCCAAAGAAAGGCAATGCCAAAGAATGCTCAAACTACCACACAAGTGCACTCATCTCACACACTATTAAAGTAATGCTTAAAATTCTCCAAGCCAGGTTTCAGCAATACGTGAACTGTGAACCTCCTGATGTTCAAGCTGGTTTTAGAAAAGGAAGAGGAACCAGAGATCAAATTGCCAACATCCGCTGGATCATGGAAAAAGCAAGAGAGTTCCAGAAAAACATCTATTTCCGCTTTATTGACTATGCCAAAGCCTTTGACTGTGTGGATCACAGTAAACTGTGGAAAATTCTGAAAGAGATGGGAATACCAGACCACCTGATCTGCCTCTTGAGAAATTTGTATGCAGATCAGGAAGCAACAGTTAGAACTGGACATGGAACAACAGACTGGCTCCAAATAGGAAAAGGAGTTCGTCAAGGCTGTATACTGTCACCCTGTTTATTTAACTTCTATGCAGAGTACATCATGAGAAACGCTGGACTGGAAGAAACACAAGCTGGACTCAAGATTGCCAGGAGAAATATCAATAACCTCAGATATGCAGATGACACCACCCTTATGGCAGAAAGTGAAGAGGAACTAAAAAGCCTCTTGATGAAAGTGAAAGTGGAGAGTGAAAAAGTTGGCTTAAAGCTCAACATTCAGAAAACGAAGATCATGGCATCCGGTCCCATCACTTCATGGGAAATAGATGGGGAAACAGTGGAAACTGTCAGACTTTATTTTTGGGGGCTCCAAAATCACTGCAGATGGTGACTGCAGCCATGAAATTAAAAGACGCTTACTCCTTGGAAGGAAAGTTATGACCAACCTAGATAGCATATTCAAAAGCAGAGACGTTACTTTGCCAACAAAGGTTCGTCTAATCAAGGCTATGGTTTTTCCTGTGGTCATGTATGGATGTGAGAGTTGGACTGTGAAGAAGGCTGAGCGCCGAAGAATTGATGCTTTTGAACTGTGGTGTTGGAGAAGACTCTTGAGAGTCCCTTGGACTGCAAGGAGATCCAACCAGTCCATTCTGAAGGAGATCAGCCCTGGAATTTCTTTGGAAGGAATGATGCTAAAGCTGAAACTCCAGTACTTTGGCCACCTCATGCGAAGAGTTGACTCATTGGAAAAGACTGTGATGCTGGGAGGGATTGGGGGCAGGAGGAGAAGGGGACGACAGAGGATGAGATGGCTGGATGGCATCACTGACTCGATGGAAATGAGTCTCAGTGAACTCTGGGAGTTGGTGATGGACAGGAAGGCCTGGTGTGCTGCGATTCATGGGGTCGCAAAGAGTTGGACACGACTGAGCGACTGATCTGATCTGATCTTTTATTTGTTGCCACAAATGAAGCCTATTAGACACGCTAATCTGTGTCTGCTTTTTCCACTTGTATATGCATCTTGGACATTGACCCATATCAACAGCATTAGAGAAAGCTAACGTTTTAAACCATGACCTACTTAATGCCATTTACATAGTTTTAATCTATTCTATGGGCTTCCCAGGTGGTTCAGTAGTAAAGAATCTACCTGCGAAGCAGGAGACGCAGGTTCGATTCCTGGGTTGGGAAGATCCCCTGGAGAAGGAAATGGCAACCCATTCCATTATCCTTGCCTGGGAAATCTCATGGACAGAGGAGCCTGGCAGGTTACAAACCATGGGGCTGCAAATAGTCGAGCGCGGCTCAGCGACTAAACCACTCCCACCGCTCTTTTCTATAACAATAATCCACAGCAAGTATTTGTGAATACAAAAGCATAATGTAGCAACTACCTGAGTATCCCCCACACTATCTGAATTAAGACTCCTCTGCATTGCACACCACTGGGATTCCCTGGTGGCTCAGATGGTAAAGATTCTGCCTGCAATGCAGGAGACCCAAGTTCAATCCCTGGGTCAGGAAGATCCCCTGGAGAAGGAAATGGCAACCCACTCCAGTATTCTTGCCTGGGAAATCCCATGGATGGAGGAGACTGGGGGGCTATCGTCCATGGGGTCACAAAGAGTCAGACATGACTGAGCGACTTCACTTTCACCGCATTGCACACCAGATGAAAAAACTGCTTAAGAATTTTTTTTTTTTTGCTCTAGAATTTTTTTAAAACTATTTTAAACTAACGTTTGTCGGAGGCTTTGGATTTACTAAAATAAGTCACTGTTATGAACTGCATGTTTGTGCCCTCCCCCCCCAATGTCATACATTGAAACCCTAACCCCCAGTGTGATAGGATTAGGAGGTAGGACAGGGAGTTCCCTGGCAGTCCGGTGGTTAGCACTTGGCGCTTTCACTGCCAAGGACGTGTATTCAATCCCTGGTAAGAAGAGACCCCGGAGAGCTTGCTTCCTCCCACTCTGGTCCGAAGCAAGCATGTGAGGATACAGTGAGAAGACAGCCGTCTGCAAACCAGGAAGCGGAAAGCGCGTCGGCCCCACCTGGACAACGTGCCCTTCACTCATCAGGCTCCGCCTTCAGACTCTCCCTCTGCAGACCCAGGACCCAAGGCTCGGGGGTCACAGCCCGGGGTCCCAGAGAGGGTGGGTGGGCACACGTATGCTAAGAGGAGTCTGTCCTGTGGGGTCAGTGCGGGCCCCTCCCCACTGTGAGATGCGCTCAGAACGTCCCACCTTAGCAAGGCTCTGCCCTCCCATTTCATCTGCTCTGCTCCCTCCCCTAAGCCCCTGCCCCCAACCCCATCCTTGGGCCACTACCCAGCCCTAGTCTACTGAAGGAGCCCTCTGAGGAAGCAAGGACTTCCAAGACATTTCTTTTAGCCAATCCAAGGACTTTCGGCAGGAAGCAGGGGGTGCACTGGACATCATGAGGTGATTGTGGTTGTCACGGTAACGAGAGACTGTTCCCTGCGACCAGGGATGACAGATGTCCTCGGTGTGTGAGACGCCCACACCACAGTTCCAACCCTCTCCGGCTTCCTGTGCCTTGTGGGGCATTGATGTCTGCAGGATGCTCGCCTGTAGGGGCATCACTCGCGCCCATGTTGCCCATTGTTTGCCCACCGTTGGCCTTAATGTTAACTAAGGTGGACTTCCATTCTCTCTTGTCTGATACGGTTAAATCTGGCCTGTACATTCTTGCTGTAATTATGTCCAAGCACGCCCTTTGCTTTTTTTTTTTTTCTATTCTGATTGCCTCCTGAAACCAAACTTGGCTATTATTGGTTGGAATAATTATCAGACTTCTTTCAAATGTCTCCTAGCCTAGTATCCCAAGCACTTGAATATGGAAATAAGAAATAGCATTTTTATCTAGAAAACAAAACAAGTTGCTTCTCCTGCGACGCCTTCACGGCCCACCCCATCCTTCTCAACCCTCTCCCTGTGCTGAGAACATCTGTTTTCCGGCACTCGTCACCACGGTGGTTTAATTGTTTTTATCTGCGCCTTTGTTTAACGTCGGCCTCCTATCCTGAAAGCTTCCTGAGAGCAAGGATCCTGTCTTTCTTAGTTTCCACGATACTGCCCTACTTGGTGTGTGTTCTAGAACACAGAAGATGTTCCGCATATATTTGTGAAAAAAGAAGGGACAAGGGAAGGGAGAGAGAAAAAAATTATATCCAGAGCTTTGTTTTTTGAAAAGATATTTAATAATGCATCAAGGCTCCTTTTGGGGTTTGGAGGGACACCTGTTCAGCTCACTGTAAACCACCAGCTCTCATATTTTGCTCCCTTGTTTGTTTGTTATTTATTCCCTCTAGGGGTTTTTTTGAAAAGACTAAGCAGAATCGACAAAAGGGAACTTCACTTTACTTTCTGTGTAAGCAAATGTTGGAGTCGCTGTCCTTTTATATTTTTAAAATTATTTTACTTTTGGCTACGCTGGGTCTTCATCGCTGCTCGAAAGTTCTCTCTGGCTGTGGCGTGTGGGCCTCTCATCGCAGCGGCTCCTTCTGCGGCACAGCACCGGCTCGAGGGCCCTCGGGCCTCAGCAGCTGTGGCTCGCGGGCTCAGCCGCCCTGCGGCTTGTGGGATCTTCCCAGACCAAGGATCAAACCCCTGTCCCTGGCATTGGCAGGTGGGTTCTTCACCACTGGACCGCCGGGGAAGTCCTGGACTCCTGCTTCTGAGAGGGGGCATCACACTGCCAGCTCTGGCCCAGCAAGCCCCCAGCCCTGCCCACAAGCAGCTCACCTGCTGGACGGGGACTGAGACGATGGCGGGGGAGGGCGGGGGCCGAGCACCCAGGAGCGCTGGTCGCGCGGTGAGGGCTGGCGTGTTATCCAAACATGTCCGTTTCCAGTGACAAATGGAACCTCTGGGGGGTGACAGCCTCCTCCAAGGCAAGCATGACATGCGGTGACTGGGGGCTGGACGCAGCGTGTTAAAGCCGTGGCCATAAATCGGACGACGTTCAAATGTGCCATCTTCGGGTCAGGTCAGCCTCCAAATCTGTCAAACCACTTACTCTTGGCCCCGGGTCAGCCTTTTTGGAAAGAATTGTTTTCCTGAGCCAAGCTCATTCTTCCTCTCTTTACTGTCTGTGATCCCTTGGGTCTGGATGAGTCTAGATGGTTTTTTAAAGCTTTTTTTCTTTCGATTACAAAAGTGGTAAGGGAACACTGGAAAAAAAAAACAAACCATAAAATATACACACGAGAAAAATTGTGTTCCATGTTTAAGACAAAGATTTCCGTGTTGTGTCATTTCTTTGCATTTTTTTTTAAACAACTGGGAGATTTTTCTATACGTACTCTTTTGGGGGAAATAATTCTCGACTCCCAGGACACTGCACAGAGCACAGAGAGGCCCTGATTCCTTTCACCCAGCTTCCCCCTGCGGCCGCGGCTCGTGTGACCGTAATACGACGCCTGTGCACACTGCTGTGTAACTTTTTAAGAAAATGCATGCTCTGGTGCGAACACCCTTCTGCGTGTTAACCTCCATTCTTCCAGGTGCCATGCTTGCGCCCCGCGGTCTCGTTTTCACTCTGCAGCCAGAGGGATTCCGTTAACGTCTGAGGAGGATGGCAGCCCTCCTTTGTGTCCTGGGGGCTCAGTGGTAAAGAATCCGCCTGCCATGCAGGGGCCGCGGGTTCCATCCCTGGGTCTGGACAATCCCCTGGAGGAGGGCATGACAGCCCACTCCAATATCCTTGCCTGGGAAATCCCATGAACAGAGGAGCCTGGCGGGCTACAGTCCATGGGGTCTCAAAAGTGTCCGAAAGAACTTAGTAACTAAACAATAAAAAAGCCCTCCTTTACTAAAACCCCCACCGGGCTCACCTCGCTCAGGGTTTCTGCCGTGCGCTGGGAGGCCCGAGGACGGCGCCAGTCCCCAGCCCGCCCCCTGAACGTCTGGTCCCTCCAGCGCTCTCCCCGTGGCTCACTCCAGTGGCCGTGCTGGCCTCTCGCTTTGCCTAGCGCGTCACCTGTGTTCCTGCCCCAGGGCCTTCGCCCTGACTCTTCCCTCCGCTTCTACGCTTTTCCTAGGCATGTAATTGGTTGTTATACCTTTATTCATTGTCTGAAACCTGCCCCCCATTTAGGATGTAAGTGTCATAAGGAGGTACCCCAAGCCCCTAGAACACACCTAGAACATAGTAAGAGTTAAATGAAACATGCACTGATGCACAAATCAATAGTGATAACAACGTTAGAGGGACTTTCCCAGGTGGTCCAGTGGTTAAGACGTCACGCTTCCAATGCAGAGGGTGAGGGTTCGATCCCTGCAGATTGAACCAAGACACAGCACCTACTATGTGCCACTTCTGCTCCACTAATTCGCAATTTACTAATGTGTCAGCCTGTATTAGGGAAAGTATATTTTTCACTCACTTAAATATCTTTATTCAACAGCGATTGCTTGAGGGCCATTTGTTCAGCCTATGAGATATAACACACTGCTGATAGAAAAACAATCAGAAGGAACTGTTATCCAACAAGAAATAGCCTGGTTGGGGAGAACAGTTAGATCTCACATGCCTCGGGGCACAACCAAGGGGGGAAAAAAAGCTAAAGTACAGTTTGGACTGTGTGTTTGAGTCCCAGCTCTGCCATTTAGCTGTATGATCTGGAGCAAGTTACTCTCCTGGGCCACAGTTTCCTCATTTGTAAGATAGGGGGATAGTATTTATCTATCTCACAGGAATTAGTTACCTTAAAGTTTACCTTAGTTAATATAGGTAAAGAGCTGGGAGAGTGTCTGGCATAAAGTAAATGGCATAAACCAGTATTGTTTAATAGCATTTCTGTTAATTATGTACCATGACCGATTCTAACAATAGCTAGATATGTAGTTGCTTTCCACTTTTCATAGGCTTACAGAAAAGATACAGTGAGATCCCTTACAGCTACAACTTTGCTGCTGCTGCTGCTGCTGCTAAATCGCTTCAGTCGTGTCCGACTCTGTGCGACCCCATAGACAGCAGCCCACCAGGCTCCCCCGTCCCTTGGATTCTCCAGGCAAGAACACTGGAGTGGGTTGCCATTTCTTTCTCCAATGCATGAAAGTGAAAAGTGAAAGGGAAGTCGCTCAGTCGTGTCTGACTCTTAGCGACCCCATGGACTGCAGCCCACCAGGCTCCTCCGCCCATGGGGTTTTCCAGGCAAGAGGACTGGAGTGGGTGCCATAGAACTTTGCACAAGCCCTTAATTATCTCTTTAAGGAAAAATGTTCATGGTGGCTTTTTTTTAACTTTATAAACATAACTGTTCTCCTCAACTAGGCTATTTCTAATTGGATAACAATTCCTTCTGATTGTTTTTGGATCAGCATTGTGTTATACCTCGTCGGCTGAACAAATAGCCCTCAAGCAATTGTTGTTGAATAAAAATATTTAAGTGAATAAAAAATATACTTTTCCTAAAACAAGCTGACACATTAGTGTTGCAGCGGTGGCTTGTGGTTGGTACTATATCTTCAAGTATCCATTCTTCTTCTATAAAAGCAGAAACCATGGCTGATGGCAGAACACACTGGTATTCAGAATAAAGACTACATTTCCCAGTCTCCCTTCCAGGTAGAGGTGGTCATGTGACTATACTCAGGCCAATAAGCTATGAGAAAGTATCCCAAGGAGCGTCTCAGTAATGGCTTTAGGGAAGGAAGGTGGTCTTTGCCCTTCCTCTTTGCCGGTATGCTAAGTCACTTCAATTGTGTCCAAGTCTTTGCAACCCTGTGGACTGTAGCCCGCCAGGCTCCTCCGTCCATGGGATTCTCCAGGCAAGAATACTGGAGTGGGGTGCCATTTCCTTCTCCAGGGGATCTTCCTGAACCAGGGATCGAAGCCGCATCTCCTCCGCCTCCTGCACTGGCAGGTGGGTTCTTTACCACTAGCACCGTGTGGGAAGCCCGACATGGTCCCTGGAGCTCACGCTTCCTTATTGGACAATGACGATCACAATTTGAGAAGAATAGGATGGCTAGATGGAATGAGCTGCAGTGCCCGGCAGTTGTGAAATTGACACACTAGGCCCTCTACTGCCTGTGTGAGCTGGAGAGAAGTAAACTCTGTTTAAACTACTGTTACTTCAGGTTTTCTATTCTGCACAGCCAGACCCAATCCTATCTAATTCAGGGCTCAATAAATACTTCTTTACTAAATAAATTGAAATTTTGTACCTACATTCCTAGGTTTGCATTTGGCAAAGCGTTTTCTCAAGCTTTGTTTAATTTGGCAAAAGTCCTAAATTGAGTTTCCAACTTGTCCCTTCCAAAATCTACTGATAGTCTCTGTATTATGTAGGAGTTGGTGACGGACAGGGAGGCCTGGCGTGCTGCGATTCACGGGGTCGCAAAGAGTCGGACACGACTGAGCGACTGAACTGAACTGACTGACTGACATAATACATGTATTATGTAGTCTACATGTATTATGCAGAATGCATCTGTATACAAGGGTCACTCAGGGTGGTTTAGACAAAGATTTAATTATCTCCAGAAACAAGTCCTGCTCTCAGTTTGGCGGGGATCCAGTCACGTCCTGCAGGACATGCCCAGTTTCCCCTTTTTTGGCGTTTTACTAGGTTCTTGCCTCATGGTTGCAGGATGGCTGCCAGCACAACCAGTTTCATCTTCTCACACAGGAAAAGGAAGTGGGGCGGGGGGCAGCAGTGCCTTCTTCTCCCGTGGCTTGCTCTTTTTGTCAGGGAGGGAAATCTTTTCCAGAGGCTCCCCAACTCGTGTCCATCTCTTTGGCCAGACTGGTCACATGATCTCCTCCCCAGCAATCCATGTGGAAAGGCAACAGAATTGCTCTGATTGATACAGCCCAGCAGGTCCTCAGAGTACAGTCCACGAGTCCTGTGGTCTCTGAGACCCTCTGAGTGGGAGGGGCCATGAAGGCGAAACAGTTTTCATAATAATACTAAAAAGTTATTTGCTGGTTTTCACTGTGTGGACATTTGCACAAATGGTGCAAAAGCCAATCTGAGAATCCCACTGTCTTCTATTAAAGCCAGACTTGAGAAGATTTGCATAAAGTGTAAAAGAATAAATGCCACTCTTCTCGATAATTTTTTTTTTTTGGAAAAATATTCCTATTTCATAAAATGTTTATTTGTTATGTAACGGAATTATATGGGCTTGCTTCCCTGGTGGCTCAGATGGTAAAGAATCTGCCTACAGTGCGGGAAACCCAGGTTCGATCCCTGGGTCAGAAAGATCCCCTGGAGAAGGGAATGGCTACCCACTCCAGTATTCTTGCCTGGAGAATTCTATGGACAGAGGAGCCTGATGGGCTGCAGTCCAGGGGGTCGCAAAGAGTCAGACACAACTGAGCAACTAACACTTTCACTTTCAATTGGATTATTGTTATTTTAAATGATTTATAGTGGCTGCTCAGTATCCTTCAGGACCCCTGCAAACACCAAAACCTATGGGTGCTCAAGTCCCTTACATAAAATGGGATGATTATCTGTCAGTGTCTGAAGACACAGGACTTACCCATACTGGCTATAATAAATAAACATTTTAAATTTTCACAGTTTTCATTTCTCAGTTGGTATCTTCAAATCAAAGCAGTTGAGAACTACTTATTTAGATGAATCCAAGGGATAGGCCTCACAGGTCTGCACAAAGTCAAGGTCTCATTCTAAGGAATGAAAAGAAATGGTTGTCCAGCGGGCAAGCAAGAATGTCTGGACACTTTCCAAGAACTCAGATTATACATACGGCCTGTGTAGCGCTGAGTATTTGCATCTCTTTGTCGTTTGAGTATAGTTTGTCATTTGAAACCCAGCATCTGGGTCTTTATCAGTGAGTTGGCCCTTCGCATCAGGTGGCCCAAGTATTAGAGCTTTAGCATCAGTCCTTCTAATGAATATTCAGGGTTGATTTCCTTCAGGATTGACTGGCTGAATCTCCTTGCTGTCCAAGGGACTCTCAAGAGTCTTCTCCAACACCACAGTTTGAAAGCATCAGTTCTTTGGTGCTCAGCCTTTTTTTTATGATCTAGCTCTCACATCCACACATGACTACTGGAAAAACCATGGCTTTGCTTAGATGGACCTTTTAGTATATGCTATGCTGTGCTAGTAGCTCAGTCATGTCTGACTCTTTGCAACCCCATGGACTGTAGCCCGCCAGGCTCCTCTGTCCATGGAATTCTCCAGGCAAGAACACTGGAGTGGGTTGCCATTTCCTCCTCCAAGGGATCTTCCCAACCCAGGGATTGAACCCAGGTCTCCCACATTGCAGGTGGATTCTTTTATCATCTGAGCCACCTGGGAAGCCCAAGAATACTGGAGTGGGTAACCTATCCCTTCTTCAGGGGAATTTCCTGACCCAGGAATTGAACCGGGGTCTCCTGCATTGCAGGTGGATTCCAGTCTAGGATTTTAGTATATCAGATCAGATCAGTCTCTCAGTCGTGTCCAACTCTTTGCAACCCCATGAATCGCAGCACGCCAGGCCTCCCTGTCCATCACCAACTCCCGGAGTTCACTGAGACTCATGTCCATTGAGTCAGTGATGCCATCCAGCCATCTCATCCTCTGTCGTCTCCTTCTCCTCCTGCCCCCAATCCCTCCCAGCATCAGAGTCTTTTCCAATGAGTCAACTCTTCGCATGAGGTGGCCAAGGTACTGGAGTTTCAGCTTTAGCATCATTCCTTCCAAAGAAATCCCAGGGCTGATCTCCTTCAGGATGGACTGGTTGGATCTCCTTGCAGTCCAAGGGAGCCTCAAGAGTCTTCTCCAACACCACAGTTCAAAGGCATCAATTCTTCGGCGCTCAGCCTTCTTCACAGTCCAACTCTCAAATCCATACATGACCACAGGAAAAACCATAGCCTTGACTAGACGAACCTTTGTTGGCAAAGTAATGTCTCTGCTTTTGAATATGCTATCTAGGTTGGTCATAACTTTCCTTCCAAGGAGTAAGCGTCTTTTAATCTCATGGCTGCAGTCACCATCTGCAGTGATTTTGGAGCCCAGAAAAATGAAGTCTGACACTGTTTCCCCATCTATTTCCCATGAAGTGGTCGGACCAGATGCCATGATCTTCGTTTTCTGAATGTTGAGCTTTAAGCCAACTTTTTCACTCTCCACTTTCACTTTCATCAAGAGGCTTTTGAGTTCCTCTTCACTTTCTGCCATAAGGGTGGTGTCATCTGTATATATGAGGTTGTTGATATTTCTCCCCAAAATCTTGATTCCAGCTTGTGTTTCTTCAAGTCCAGCGTTTCTCATGATGTACTCTGCATAGAAGTTAAATAAACAGGGTGATAATATACAGCCTTGACGAACTCCTTTTCCTATTTGGAACCAGTCTGTTGTTCCATGTCCAGTTCTAACTGTTGCTTCCCGACCTGCATACAAATTTCTCAAGAGGCAGATCAGGTGGTCTGGTATTCCCATCTCTTTCAGAATTTTCCACAGTTTATTGTGATCCACACAGCAAAGGCTTTGGCATAGTCAATAAAGCAGAAATAGATGTTTTTCTGGAACTCTCTTGCTTTTTCCATGATCCAGCGGATGTTGGCAATTTTAGTATATGGTTTACACTCAATTTACACTTTGAGGCACTGAGTTTCGTACGTAAGAGTTTAGACCCAGTGGTTCCAGCAATAATCAGTCGTATAACCTTCAACCGTGCCTTACCTTCTAGGAGCCTCTGTATCCTAATCTGTAACCTAGAGGAAGGCCACTCTTGTCATTTCTGCAAATGCAGGCTTCTGGAGGGTTAAAGAGGCAGAGCGCCTGAGCACCCAGTACTGTTCCTCACACGTAGTTAGCACTGCCGTTAATTCTCTCTCTCTCTTTGCTTTTCGATTCATGCTCTAAGTCACAAGCATTCTCATAAACTTTTGGTACCCTGAGAAACTGAGGCCTACCAAAGTGATGTTTTGTTTTAACTTATTTCTTTGGCTGTGTCGGGGTCTTGCGTGTGGCGCTCAGAGTCTCCGTGGCATCACGTAGGGTCTCTCGCTCTGCTGCATGGCCTCTGCCTTGGCGCTCAGGTTTAGTCTCTCCATGGCACGTGGGCTCTCAGTTCCCCAGCCAGAGCTCAGACCTCTGTCCCCTGCATCACAAGCTGCCGGACCACCAGAAAGTCCCTCAAGGTGATGTTTTAACGTGACCTGTGGTGAAATAGCCTGAATGACATGTGCGGCCCTCAGTGTCTGCAGAACATAAAATTGCAGCTGACCAGCCAGTGGTGAGGGCTTCCCGGATAGCTCCGCTGATAATCTGCCCACAACGCAGGAGACCCCAGTTTGACTCCTGGGTTGGGAAGAGCCCCTGGAGAAGGGATAAGCTACCCACTCCAGTATTCTTGGGCTTCCTGGCAGCTCAGACAGTAAAGAATCTGCCTGCAATGTGGGAGACCTGGGTTTGATCCCTGGGTTGGGAAGATTCCGTGGAGGAGGGCATGGCAACCCACTCCAGTGTTCTTGCCTGGAGAATCCCTATGGAAAGAGGAGTTGGCGGGCTACAGTCCATGGGGTCGCAGAGAGTCGGACGCGACTGAGCACGCACAGCGCAGGCAGTGGAGAAATGGCCCTGCCCTTCTCCAGCTCCTGATCTATTCTTTCTGTCTCTCACTCACGTGCACACATGCAGATACCTAAATGTATATATGTATGCATATGTATTTGCTTATCTCATGCCTGACTTTGCAGCCTATCATGAGGAACAGAACCATAAATAAACAGATCCGATAAGCAATTTCCCACCATCTTTGATGTGTGTATTGCATTGTACCCACCAGGAGTAAAATTGCTATTTTAAAAAAAGGCCTGAATGGCTGCTTAATGGGCGTGGGAGTCTCCTTTTCAGTTAATGAAAATGTTCGGCGACTAAATCATGTTTCTAGGTGCACAACGTCGTGAATGGATTAAATGCCACCGAATCTTACACGTTGAAAAGTTACAGTGGTAAATTTTACGTTATCTGTATTATTTGTTGTTGGTCAGTCACTAAGTCACGTCTGACTCTTTGCCACCCCGTGGACTGTAGCACCACACCAGGCTTCCCTGTCCTTCACCATCTCCTGGAGCTTGCTCAAACTCATGTCCATTGAGTCGATGATGCCATCCAACCATCTCATCCTGTATCTCCCCCTTCTCCTCCTGCCCTCAAGTCTTTCCCAGCATCAGGGGTCTTTTCCAGTGAGTCAGCTCTTCGCATCAGGTGGCCAAAGCATTGGAGCTTCAGCTTCAGCATCAGTCCTACTGATGAATATTTAGGACTGATACATAAAGCGGTCCAGGGGGCTTTCTGGTCCATTTTAGGGAGACTTGGAGAGGGGATAGGGCTCCCTAAGCTCTGACCTTCCTCCACAGTGAATCTTCCTGCTGACTCCCCCTGACCGAGACTCACAGACTCACCTCCCCTTGGACGATCAGTCCTTCTGCCTGTCCCACCTCTTCATTTCCTCCTGGCCTTAATGTCTGGCTGGAAAATGTCTTATGCAGAAAGATCCTCCAAGCTGTGTCTCTCACCGGGACGGATCTGTTGCTGTTGCTAACACCTAACCCATCACCTTCCGAAGCTGTACCAAGACATGTGTTCACAGACATCTTCATTCTTCTCATTTCAAGGGATGGGGGTGCCTTCTTGGCACTTTTTAGAAATCCACGATGTGCACTCCTCGTGTTCAAAGCCCCGCTATTTCCTTACTGTACTTGTGTTATCAAAGACCCCATAAAGTCAAGTGATTTCCTCTGCTTTTGTCCCGGGCTCTGGAGAAAATGACACTTAATCGCCTCAAATTCCCTTCTGTCTGTGATCCCCTCTGAGAAATAAAGCCATAAATATGTTTACGCCTGTTGACATTCACACCGGAAAGAGCGCAGAGTTCCAAGTATTGCGGTTCCTTGCCTGTTTTATTACCAAACAGCCCCCCCACCCAAAATAGCAGAGGGGCTTTCCTGGCAATTCAGGGTAAGGCAGTGTGTTTCCTTTGAGAGGGAGGGACATAGCTCCTCACACCGCTGCCAAAGCCAGAAGGCTTCTGAATGCACCAACGCCGCAAAGAACCATTGAATAAAACGCTTAGAGCTCGTCTACGGGGAGCAGGCAGTGGAGGGGTGGGAGGTGTGGTCCAAAAAGGCTTCCTGAGCAGAGCTGCGTCTCCCCTTCGCCCAGCCTCGAGTTTGAAAATATCAACAACATTCCTGTCCACTGTAATGAAATACTCACGCAAAAAGCTATGGAATGCGCAATAATTTGTCAGGCGTCCTTTTAGTGGCGTCCGCTAGCGCAAACTCTGGTGGGGCCCCTTGACCCCAAGAGAGTGTGCCCTTTAACCTTATTCGGGCCTCCTTTATGCGGGGCTGCACTCTGACCAGATGGCTAAACTATCAAAGGATTTTATGAGTGAAAACTGCTTTCCCGACCCACAAGTTGTATATTTCTTTCCATGTTAATGTGAACTATCAACCCAGAAGCTTTAAATTGGAAACACAAAAGGTGTCCTGCAGCTGGGCCTCCAGCCCCCCTGCGTTGTGTGTGAGCACAAGGGCTGCGGGTGTTTGCAGAGAAAACAGCTGACACCCAGATGAGGACAATTTCAGCTAAATATTTAAAATAGCCATCAAGAAAGGAATGATTGATTGATTTTTTTTTTTTTGCTTCCAGCCATGATCTTTTATCAAGCTGCAGGCAAGCATGCTTCCTACATAAATCCAAACTGCTCGCTTTCTCTCTCTCCCCATCCCGTGGTTCCACCTTTCAGGAAGACTAGGTGACGAAAAGTCATTAGATCCGATGGCACCTGGGGTCCAGAATGGAAAATGTCTCCTCCAGGCGTTAGATTTCAGTTACCTCGTCCTGAGACCTTGGGTGGGTGGTGTGTGTACACGGATAGTTTGTTTTGCAAATTCTTGGAAATGTTCCTCGGAAATGATGGAGGTGAGTTGACTCAACAAATATTTATGCACATAATCCACGAGGCAGACACAATTCTAGCGCCCAGCAGATTGCTTGAGCCAGAGTCGGAGGACTCCTATCGAGATGTTCATTTATGTCCCATGCTGAGAAAAGCACCACAGAAACACCTCAGAAGGGCAGGTGGCGATAAGTGCTGTGATGAGAATGGACAAGGCCGTGGGCTGGGGCCTCAAGTTTGCACGGTTAGGAGAAACGTCGTTGAGGAGTTGATGGTACAGTAAAGATCTGAGTGAGGAGCCAGCCTCAGGAAGATATTCTCCAGAGCTCTGCCTTCTAAATATAATGCAAGCCATATAAGCAGTGCCTAACTTTCTAGTGGCCAGCTTTAAAGAGGGAAAAAGAAATGGGTGGAAATAACTGAAAGTTATTTTTATTTGAATAAATATTCTAAAATATTAATTATACTCATTAATGCTTAAATATTTTAAAAGTTATATTTTATTTTAATTATATCTTTGATTTCACTTGTATTATCATTTTTATTTTCTTTGAGTTTTCAAAGCTCTGTTTTTAAATTTCTTTTCATTTTACTTGTTTTTACACGTGTTGAATAATACCTTTTGTTATAAACAACTTCATGCTGCTGCTGCTGCTAAGTCGCTTCAGTCGTGTCCGACTCTGTGCGACCCCGTAGACGGCAGCCCACTAGGCTCCCCCTGTCCCTGGGATTCTCCAGGCAAGAACACTGGAGTGGGTTGCCATTGCCTTCTCCAACGCATGAAAGTGAAAAGTGAAAGTGAAGCCGCTCAGCCGTGTCTGACTCCTATCAACCCCATGGACTGCAGCCTACCAGGCTCCTCCGTCCATGGGATTTTCCAGGCAAGAGTACTGGAGTGGGGTGCCATTGCCTTCTCCAAAACAACTTCATATGTAGGGTTAAATTTTCTAGTAGCCAAGCTAAAAAGGGTGACACAGAAACAACTGAGACTCGTTTTAATAACATACTTTATTTTTACTAAACTCAGTGTCTCCGAAACATGATCCTTTCAAAAATGTTTTGGAAAAACTAACAAATGAGATTTTTTACATTTTTTTTTTCTTTTTTCACACTAAGTCTTTGCAGTCTGGTACAGATTTTGTAGCAGCAGCATATCTATTTGGACACTAAATTTCCATGGGAAAGATTTGATCTGAATTTCGATTTCATCAAGTTTACGATTGAAAAGGTAGATTCACATACCCAAATTGTCCTAAAGATACTTGCGAGTGATCTAATAGCTGAGTGAAGTACCGGTTCTGAAGTTTTAATTTAAAAGGAAGGGAAGCTAGAAGTCCAGTTTCCGGTGGATGCAGCAGCCACATTGCATGAGTGTCCCCGAGACCCATGGTGATGATGGGCCAGCTCAGCTCTGGGGGGAGGCCCGGAGCCCCTGCAGGGCGGCTCAGAGGGGCCAGGTAGTGGGGGTCCGGGGCTGGAGGCCTGCGGCTTCCAGGAGCGGGGACGGTGACCGCAGCGGGGAGCGGAGGCAAGGGTGGGCTCCAGCCGGTCTGCCGGGTCTCAGGCTGGGCAGAGCGCTGGGCTCTGTGAGTACTGTAAGCTGACTTGTCTGCGCATCGAAGGCAGGGACTCAGAGTAGGACTCAGTTTCACTGTGACACTTTGGAGAGGAGGGAACACTGCATATGTTCACCCGAGACAAGCTAGGAACACACACCAACAAATGTCACAAGGTCATCGCAAGGCTCATAGCACTGCTGGAAAAGCAAAATATCGCAAACAGCCTGAATATCCACCAGTCTGAGAAAGGATAAATAGAACGTGATATGTTTCTGAGAGGAAATATGATCCCGCGGTTGAAAAGAATCATATGTATCAACATGACTCATCTCAAGAACAAGAAACTCTTTCTATAAATTCACTTATTTAAATATACAGATATATAGATAGAGGTATACATGTAGAATATTAAAATTATTGTAACATAGCATAGGTCAAAAGGAAACATAAATTTCATGATCGCAATCGCTTCTGGGGGAGGCCTTGAGAAAAAGTTCAGTGGGCTTGGCTTAATCAGTAATGTTTTATTTTTTGTTTTAAAAATAGCCAAGATTACAACAGAATGATCGTATTTGCTGATTGGGGGCAGTGGGACTGTAAGTGTTTGTTACACTGTGTTCTGTACTTTTCAGCTGATTTGAATAGTCTCCAAACTAAAAAGAAAAATCCATCATAAGAAAAGAAAAAGAAAGCCTTTGTCACCCTGAGTCTTCATATGCTACCTGTCTTGCATTTTCTGTTACCTTCCGACGCTGACCACGGCTTAGCATTAGACAGTACAGATCTATTACATACTGTGTTTACTTATAACGTTTTCTGGGAAAAAAAAAAAAGTTGCTGGCCTGGTTTTGCAATGTCTGAGGCTAACAATCAAGAGGATTTTTAACTCTTTCATCGCTGACATCAAGCTGCCTATTTTTGCCCCCCTGTGGCTTCAGGACTTTGAAGACTTGCGTGTCCCTGTGCCTCTCGCTGTTTGTGTCTGGAGCACTGAAGACCAAACGTGTTCCATGTTGAACAAAACAATTAAGTGGAAATTCAACAGTTGGCAGCACGATTCTCCCTTGCTGCAAAGAAAGTAAATAAATTCCTCTTTTCTGATTTCTCAAGTTATAACTTTTAAAAATTAATTTAATTTTGGTTGCCATGGGTCTTTATTCCTGCGTACGGACTTTTGCTAGTTGTCGCGAGCAGGGGCTGCTCTCTATTTGTGATGTGCGGGCTTCTCACTGCTCTGGCTTCTTGTTGCAGAGCGTGGCCTCTAGGGTGCATGATCTCAGTGGTTGTGGCTCACGGGTTTAGCACCCCTCTGCCATGTGGCATCTTCTCAGACCAGGACTCAAACCTGTGTCCCCTGCATTGGCCGGCAGATTCTTAGCCACTGGACCACCAGGGAAGTCCATTAAGCTGTGACTTCTGTTATGGACTGATGCCTGCGCCCTTCCCAACGTGATATGCGGGAACCCTAATCCCCAGTATGATGGCATTTGGTCGTAGGGCCTTTGGGAACTGATTAAGTCATGAGGGTGAAGCCCCCATGACAGAATTCATGCCCTAACAAGAAGAAAAACTAGGAAGATTGCCTCCTCTCTCTCTCTACTCTCTGCCATCTGCAAACCAGGAAAGATCTGCTGGCACCTTGATTTTGGACACCGCAGCCTCCAGAACTGTGAGAAGTCAAAGTCGGTCAAAGATCTGCTGGCACCTTGATTTTAGACACCGCAGCCTCCAGAACTGTGAGAAGTCAAAGTCGGTCAAAGATCTGCTGGCACCTTGATTTTGGACACCGCAGCCTCCAGAACTGTGAGAACTCAAAGTCGGTCAAAGATCTGCTGGCACCTTGATTTTGGACACCACAGCCTCCAGAACTGTGAGAAGTCAAAGTCGGTCACTATGCCACCCCGCCTGTAGTAGCTCATGACAGCAGCTCGAGCTAAGATAACTGCTGATCCACAAAGCTGTGTGGCCCTTAGCACTCACTTTCCCCAAGCCTTGGTTTCCTCACCTGTCTCGTGGGGATAATAATAATCATTATCTCCCTCACAAAACCTGTGAGGTACAAACGCAATATGCACAAAGCCTTGGCACAATTTGCATATTTATGTTGGTTATTCTTGTATCTTTTTTTTTTTTGTCACTCACATTTATATGACCAGATGACTCTATTGGATGGTGGCTAAGAACACAGGTTTGGTATACATTACCATATGTTAAATTAAGATAGCCAGTGGAAATTTGCTGTCTGGCGCAGGGAACTCAAATCTTGTGCTCTGTAACAACCTAGAGAGGTGGGATGGAGGAGGAGGTGGGAGGGAGGTTCAGGAGGGCAGGGACATATGTATACCTGTGGCTGATTCATGGTGATGTATGGCAGAAAGCGACACAATATTGTAAAGTAATTACTCTCCAATTAAAATAAAAAATAAATTTTTTTAAAAAAGAATACAGGTTCATCAAATAGGCAGGCTGGAAACCTACTTACCCACTTCTAGGGAACTTGGGTCACTTGGTAACCAGAGGGTACTTGAGCGAGCGGAAGGAGGTCACCCTCGTCGAGCCCCTGGCCGGGGCCCTGCCTGACGCTAGCGCTCGGGAACACAGACTGCCAGTGAAGGCCCTGGCGTGGGAGGTGCTGTGCTTCCTGTTCGTGCAGGACAGGACCAGCGTTTGCAGCAGAGGAAGAACGAGCATTTCGGAGAGGCCCGCCGGCTCACACGCAGCGCACAAGCTGGCTTCATCTTGCAAAGTCATTCAACAGTTTCTTATGGACAAATGTTCTTCCGAGCCGCGTCTCTCTGTATCACCCCACATTCCTTTAAAAAACAGATTTGCATATTTAAAAGTATGATTTGGCCTCTCTTTTGCCGCTTTTTGAAGCTGCTCTATTTGTCCTTCTTAACCCATCAGGCTTGCTCACCCAGCCAGGTTTATCAATGGCAAATGTTGCAGGCTTCACTGAGTTACGACTATAAACAGAAGGAATAGGGGAGCGAGGTGAAAGGTGGCTTCTTTATAACAGCTGTAATTTATCCAAGATTTCGTCCTGGCCTTTGATTTGGGGGCTGACTCGGGATCTAGTGTCTCCCTGATTGCATTAGGAGCAGCCTTAGGGGTCAGACGGAATTCCAAGGTCCTGGAATCAGTTAGGAGGAGGGAGCACGCGAATGCGTGAAGGGACTGACGAGGCTTTTATAACCATCCTTCTCCAAGACCGCACACCAGCTCTCTGCCCAGATGACCTTGGGAGGGGACAGGGCCAACTTCAGGGTCATCCCAGCTGCTCTCATGCTCAGAAGGGCCCCATGCTTGACTTAAGGCTCTGCTGTTACCATCTTGAAATTCTTGTTGTTCAGTCGCTAAGTCGTGTCCAATGTTTTTGTGACCCCATAGACCGTAGCCCACCAGACTCCTCTGTCCATGGGAGTTCCCAGGCAAGAACACTGGAGTGGGTTGCCATTTCCTTCTCCAGAGGATCTTCCCAACCCAAGGATTGAACCCATGTCTCTTGCATTATCAGGCCAATTCTTTACCACTAAGCCACTGGGAAGGCCTCTTTGAAATTCTTAAAAATTTTTGTTTTTGTTGTTTTTATGTATTGGCTGTGGCATGTGGGCTCCTAGTTCCCTGGCCAGGGATTGAACTCGTGCCCCCTGCATTGGAAGCCCAGAGTCTTAGCCACTGGACCACCAGAGAAATAACAAGAGGCCCCACTACTTGCATTTCACACTGGGTCCTGCCAATCCTGTAGCTGCTCCTGGGAAAGGAAGCCAGGGCTCTTGCTCACCCTGAGCACCATCAGAGCAGCTATCATTGATGACAAGTATGTTGTACACCTATGGAATAATATGGAATAATACTCATCACAAGTGACATGCATGAACCAAGGACTTACACAAAATATCTCATTTAATCCTTCCATAGACCCATTTTCGAGGTTGATAAGACTGAGGCATGAAGACAGTAATGATGGTTTACATTTATCAAGCACTAGTCATCTTGATAAGCACTCCATATGCACAACCTCATCTACTTTTTCTGTTTGTTTTTCTGGCTGCACAGAGCCGCTTGCAGGATCGCAGTTCCCACCCAGGGACTAAACCTGGGCCCCAGCAGGGAAGGCGCCGAGTCTTAACCACTGGGCTGCCGGGGTTCCCATAGAAATGCAAGTTCTTGGGCGAGTCTTAACCACTGGACTGCCGGGGTCCCATAGAAATGCAAGTTCTTGGGCCCCATCCCAAATCTACTTGGCCACAAAAGGGGCCTTTGAAACTTAAGTCTCACGTGCCTAGCACATCCGTCCGTGTAGACCTCTTTAAAATCATGCTTTCTCATTTAGTTTGGGGGATCATAACAAAATAAATTGTTGAATAGACAAAACCCCTGGCTCACTACACCTGATGACATCATGACGCTGCGGCAGCCAATGATCTGGAATGCGCTGTTTCCCAAAATCGCCACATGTTTTAAAAAGCCATTTGGGAAATTATGGCATATGCAGGTTTTGTGGCCTCGGTGTGTGAAAACCTGAGGGTGTGTTTGAGGATTTTCTTAATTTCTGTAAATATTTGGAATTGCCACTGATGAAAGGGACATGTATTGTCTATAGACAAATGTGATTTTTAAATATGCTTTTTATTGTCTCATCACTTTATTGATAGATTAACAGAAAAGTTGCAGGGACCACACAGAGGCTCCCATTTGCCCCTCGCCCTGCTCACCCTCACCAGGGATGCATTTGTCACCGGTGAGAAGCAGACAGTGAAGCATAAAATATGATATCAAAAACCGTCGTTGGTAATTTTAAGTAGAGGAGAATATAAATGCAGGGTTTGGGGTTTTTGTTTTTGTTTTTGCTTTTTTTTTTCCTGCAGCTTATAGAATCTTAGTTCCCCAACCAGGGATTGAACCCTGGACCACAGCAGTGAAAGCCCTGAGTCCTAATCATTGAACCACCAAGAAAGTGTCTAAATGCAAGATTTTAAAAATGCATTTGAAATTAAGAGATCAACTTAATTTAATCATAAAATATATCTATATATATACGCATACATATATATATATGGGCTTCCCTGGTAGCTCAGACAGTAAAGAATCTGCCTGCAATGAGGGAGACCTGGGTTCGATCCCTGGGTTGGGAAGATCCCCTGGAGGAGGGCATGGCAACCCCCTCCAGTATTCTTGCCTGGAGAATCCCCGTGGACAGTGGAGCCTGGAGGGCTACAGTCCATGGAGTCACAAACAGTTGGACACAGCTGAGCGACTAAGCCCAGCACAGCATATATATATATATATATAAGCTACTATACAGAAACCTCACGGTAACCGTTAAGGAACCTACGTTGGTACATGAGTATTAACTAAACTCCAGACTATTATTTAAACTTCATCAAAAGAGCGTTTTAAAAGGGATCTTCGTAGCTAGCATTCTGAGCACCTGCTGTGTGCGGGTCCTTTACCTCTTGTCCATCTGTGGAGCTCCCTGGTGGGCCAGCCGGTTCGCTTAGCCCTATTGTGCAGATGGTGACACTGACGCGCAGAGACCACAAGCTTATTCAGATGGAGCTTAGACCCAGGCAACCAGACTCCAGAGCCCTCCCCTCAGACACCACATTAGGACGTTGCTCATCCCTTCTCCTGGGGAAACCGTTCTCATTCTGTCCCTCTCACCATCCGGAGAACTCCACTCAAGCCCGGAGACCCCATTCATTTGTTCACTTAATACATACTTTTTGTTCCTCCACTTCCCCAACCCCTCCCCACCACCACCATCAATGATCTGCCCCCTTCAACGAACTCAAAGAACTCTGAAACACCAGCATCGCCAATCAACGATCACAGGGCCCAGGCACAGATCCGAACTGTGGGAACTCCGATGGCCCCGAAAGCCAGCCCACATCCAGGGCGCGTCTGCGTGGGTCTCTTGGCCCGTCTGTCGGTGGCCCGTCTCACTTTCGCCAGTGCTCTCCAAGCAGAAGTGCAGGCCCCAAGTCACGAACTCTTTCCCATCTTCAAGAATAGGCAGAGGCTGAAATTTTATATGCATCTTGCCAAGCTTTCAAACTCTTTGGGAGACAAAAATCCATCTGTGGGTCAGAGGGGGCCTAGAGACCACCAGTTGGCAATTCCTTCCTCATTAGAACGTAAGAAGGGAAGTTCCCCTGGGTCGCCTCTGGCGGTCCAGTGGTTAGGAGTCAGCACTCACAGTGCGGGGAACCAGCTCCGACCCCTGATCAGGGAAGTAGTTCCCACCTGCCACAGCTAAGACCGGGGCCAACAAGTAAAAAATATTTTTTAAAAAGAAGAAAGGAAGAGTTACGATGAAAATCAAGCCTGTTCATACTTATAAAGCAATTTGGAACCCTACCGGGCACCACGCAGAAGCTGTGTGCCTTGTTGTGGATGTTCAGATGTTAATAATAAATGAACCAGCAGGAGAAACCTGTTCAAGCCGTGCCATCGATTGCACCACCTTCCCCCTGCAAACCCGTCCGTGTTGACTGAGGGAATCTTTCAACTTTCCACTATTTTTAGCCATGTTGACACAGCCTCAGGGCCTGCATCGGAGCTCAGTGGGGCCTCACCCCACAGCCATGTGGCCGGACCCATCAAAGGCGTCCATTCACATTAAAAGACGCAAAGAGGAAAAAAGCCTTCCCACCCCCAGGGACGTTCCTCAGCGGGTATGGAGGCTCATGGTGTTTCAAAAAAAATGATGAGCTCTGCCACAGAGTCCTCTCACTGATAATGCTACCTGAGGTGCCACACGGCGCGTATAAATATCTCCCTTTTCTCTTGCTACAGTCTTCCACCTAAAGAAGTAGAGCCAGAGAGCTGACCTTCTGTCAGGCCAGACGATCTGCCCACCGTTGTCTGTTTCTGAAATCAAAAGTAAAGTGCAGCTCAGAAGCCTGGAAGCCTCCTCTCTCTGAATGCTGAAAGACATGTTAGCTCACTAGAACATGAAAGAAGTTATCCCCAGATTTCGTTTTCAGTGGAGAGCAAAGAGGTACCTGTGCGCCCCACCGATTCGGCGTCTGGGGTTGGTATGTGAGGAGCAGGTCATCTGAAAACTCACAAGGGGCCGGCTGCTGCTGCTGCTGCTAAGTCGCTTCAGTCGTGTCCGACTCTGTGCGACCCCATAGACGGAAGCCCACCAGGCTCCCCCGTCCCTGGGATTCTCCAGGCAAGAACACTGGAGTGGGTTGCCATTTCCTTCTCCAATGCATGAAAGTGAAAAGTGAAAGTGAAGTCGCCTAGTCATGTCTGACTCTTAGCGACCGCATGGACTGGAGCCTACCAGGCTCCTCTGTCCACGGGATTTTCCAGGCAAGAGTACTGGAATGGGGTGCCATTGCCTTCTCCGACAAGGGGCTGGGGGTACCACCAAAGCAGAAATTAACCTGAAACTGTAAAAAAAGAAAATAGGAAACTGTCAAGGGAGGCTCAGTGAGGGCTGGGTCCCCCAATCTCCAACCACAGGGGCAGGCTGAAGGGGCATTGTTCATTGGCTAAGAAACACCCCCTCCCCCCAGTGCTAGGGTTTGGGGGCTCCTAGCTCGGTTCCTGGAGTAGCATCACACTGCCATGGAATCCCGTGGGATGGTCCTAGATGAGGTGAGAAATCGAGCCGATGACCAAGGCCATCCCCCTTCTGCTTCGTCCCTTAGAACCATGTAATGCGACATTCCCCACTTTGTATTTTCTTTAAATTTCTGAAATTAGCCACACAAGTGGTTCAGTTGTTTCACTCACCTTCTTCAGAGTCCACTTATCTAATTCAATAAGATTTGGAATTTTTAAAATATACAAATAGCAATTGTACCATTTATTCAAACCAAACGGCCAAAGCACACTGCCTTTTCTTTTCTCCCTGAGCCACTAGCCCTTCAGAAACAAATTTCCAACAGATTGTATAAGTGTGGGTGTGGGTGTGTGTAGTGTGGGCATGAGGGGTTTTTGTTTAAAAATTTAAAGGCACAGAGGATAAGTCAGCAATCTAAATTTCAATTAACTTCTTGAACTACACATACGTCTGGTGGTGCTGCCGCTGAGTCGCTTCAGTCGTGTCCGACTCTGTGCGACCCCATAGACGGCAGCCCACCAGGCTCCCCCGTCCCTGGGATTTGGTGTGCGTTTTCAACTAACTGATAAAAAAAGATCAGTCACAGGCCTGTCAGTAGGATGGAGCAAGGTGGTACCTTAATATTTGTCATCATCGCCTAACTCACCCTGAGAAAACAAACAGCAAAGAAAGCAGCTTTTCATGCATTATCAGCCATCCCAAACATCTGGTTTCCCCCCCAAAATAAATCACTCCAAGTCAATGAAGTCTTAGTGATGATTTCATAGAATTCTCTCTAAATAACAACAGAAGCACCCATGAAGGAACCTGGTAGATGAAATGTGGCATGTAATCAACAAAGGGTTTAATTTGTGTGTTATTTGCAATTCATCCTGCTTTTGATTAAGAAAGCTTTTGCTGTACGAAAGAATGTAGCAAAGGATCTGTACTTAGTAGGCATTCAGTGGTGTTACAATCATGAAAAGCATTCTTGCAACTTAAAAAAATTAACCAGCTTGAGATCTATCAGAGACGATGTCCCAATTAGAAGTTTGGCCCTTTAACTGATAAAAATGAGTAGAAAATTTACGTATATAACTCTAGCTTTTAAAAAATATTTCTGTTTGCCCGCATCGGGTCTTAGTTTGGGCACGCGGGATCTTTTAGTGATAGCGCAAAGGCTTAGTTGCCTGCAGCAGTGGGGTCTTAGTTCCCTCACCAGGGGTCAGACCCACCAGGGATTGGGTTGATCCAATCCCTGCACTGGATTCTTATCCACCGGACCACCGGGGAAGTTCCTAAGTTGTTTTTTTTTTTTTTTTTTTTTATAATGGGGGTAGTATAGTCTCATTTTGGACTTTCCTGGTGGCTCAGTGGTAAAGAATCCATCTGCCAAGCAGGAGACACAGGAGACGCAGGCTCCATCTGTGGGTCGGAAGATCCCCTGGAGGAGGAAATGGCAACCCACTCCAGTATTCTTGCCGAGAAAATCCCATGGAGGGAGGAACCGGGCGGGTTACGCTCCACGGGGCCTCGTGAGTTGGACCCGATTTAGGACTAAGACCACCGCATATTTCATGTTATTGGTGGGAAAGGCACAAAAGGGTCGACAGCAAGAAGTCCCCTCTCAGTCGCCAGCTTCCCAGGGTCCCTCCTCAAAAGCCACCAAATGAGCCAGTGTTCCCGGTAGACCAGGGGTTCAGGCTCCACTCTGCCAATCCCAGAGGCGTGGGTTCCATCCCTGATCAGGGAACCAAGATTCCCACATGCTGTGCTCAAGGCCAAAAGATGGGAAAAAAAAAAAAAAAAAAACAAGAAAAAAAAGGAGCCAGTCTTCAGATGAGTCCCTGTTATGTGGGGGGGTTTTATCAAAGAGCCGGCCATCCTAGGCATAATACCATGTTGACATGCTCCCTCAAAGGCTCTTATTCCTATAAGTGAGGTTTCTGTCTTCTCAATTCTGCTGTTTTGAAATGCTAATTTTATTAGGACCTATTCAACCTAAGGTAGTAAGTATCCTTTGGCCAAGAAAAGCTGAAAGCTGAATTCTAAATAAGGTAGTGAACGCATTACCAGGGCTTCGGCCCTACCTTCAGAACTTAAATTTGCGTGATGTCTTCAAACGCACCGCCCTCTGCTATGATGCGGTGTGTAGGAGACCCGCGTGGGAGCCCTGCGGAAGGGGCTTTGGAGGAGACCCTGCAAGGTGATTCTTTTCAGGACACTGGGAGTCAAACAGCTCTTGTGCCCAGCTCCTCCCTCCCGAGGTCTTTCACCAGATGCCCACACACAGCAACGAGCTGCAGTGGGATTTCTGTCCCTTGGCTTACATCCTACCCTCGGCTTCCCAAGGGCTTAGAACAAGCTCCATAGGATGCAGAGTGGCCTCCATCACGGGCTCTGCCCCCACCTCCCTCCTTTGCTACCCACGAACATGCCAAGCAGGCTCCCGGAGCAGGGGCTGTGTATATGCTCCCCCCACCTCCCCGAATGCCCTTCCCCCCACATTTACTTAATCTCATCATTCAGGTTTCAACTCAGAATTCCCATCCTTGGAGAGCCCTCCAGGGCCCCCATCCCTGAGATCCACGTTAGTCGTTGCCCCTCAATCATTTCCTACCCAAGTACCGGTTTTAGTTCAGCACGGACACTGCTGTCAGTACCATCCTGTCACCTGCTGCTTGATTGATCTGTGCTCAGCTTTGCGACCCACATTCCCACCACACCGTGAACTCTGTGTGTGTCTGTCCCACGCATGCACGGCCAGTCGCTCAGTCATGTCTGACTCCCTACGGCACTCCCTACCTGGACTACAGCCCACCAGGCTCCTCTGTCCATGGGATTTCCCGGGCAAGAATAATGGAGCAGGTTGCCATTTCCTTCTCCAAAGGGTCTCCCCTACCCAGGGATCGAACCTGAGTCCCTTACATCTGTCTCCTGCTTTGGCAAGTGTGTTCTTTACCACTAATGCCACTTGGAAAGCCCTCAGATTTTTGATGCTTTGATTTAAATTAGGAAGGGATAAAAAAATATCTGTGTTGACTGTTTTAAGTCCCTGATCCTGTTTGCATGGCCAGGACAGATGACATCAGGAGTTTAACCAGTGGTAACCATTTCTTAAAACCAGCAGAATCTCTATATAGTCAGAAAAAAAAAACTAGGGAAACCTCAAGGAATGTACCAGAAAAAAGTCATATGTTAAATGAAACAGTTTTTTATTTTCTACTAGGACAGTTCTGTTGGTTGAGAACTATCTTATTCCAATACCATCTTCTCTTCATAATGTTTACTATGAGGAGAAATGGCAGGAAAATGATACAAAATGTTATACATGAGAGAAGGGAGAAGAGATGATGGGGAATCTCTGTTTTAGGAATTTTCATTCAACTTTTCATCCAGTAGGCACTTCTAGAAAGATTTGAGGTCAGAGGTGAGAATTATCATTTTCAACATTGTCCTACAACCCACTGCTATTCAGTATCATTTCGGCATTGTGTCTAGCAAAGGAAATAGAAGTTTCTCTACCAAGAAGATCTGTGCAGTTGTCTAGATTCTATATAACAACCATCCATAAATCAGTATATTAATACTTTTTGGTAGCTCCTAACAGTGCATTACCATCGTCTCCACTGGGCAGCCATTAAGTGCCCATAAGCTGTGGAGTCAGGAATGGAGTCACAAGAAAGAGCTAAAAACTAAGTCGAGGACATGTATGTGGATGTCCATGCATGGAAATAAAGACTGCGATTGTACACACCAAATCGACAACAACAGCTACCTTTTGTGGAGGTGGGGACTTGGAAGCAGTTACCAAGAACTTTTAGCTTTCTCTCTGAAACATGAATGTTTTTAGGTATGAATTGGATTTATGCATTGCTTATGTAATTTAAATTTGATTTTTAAATTGTAAGACAATCATGCTGTAAGTATCAATCAGTCAGTTCAGTCGCTCAGTCGTGTCCAACTTTTGTGACCCCATGGACTGCAGTCCACCAGGCTCTTCTGTCCAGGAGATTTCCCGCAAGGATACCAAAGTGGGTTGCCATTTCCTTCTCCAGGGTATTTTCCTGACCCAAGTATCATACCTGAGTCTCCTGCATTGCAGGTAGATTCTTTACCAGTGAGCCTCCTGGGAAGCCCAATAAAAGCAGCAGTAGCCACAAAGAAAAAAAAAATCAACCAAATACGTGGGTTCAATATTAATATTACTACGTTTATATTTATTGTAGAACAGCATATGTAATCTGTGTGTCCTTCCTTCTATAAATAGTTGTAATATTTTAGAAACGAAATTTTAGCACACGATAACATTTAGCTGACATGCATTTGAAACTCTATTCAGGCTTCACTCCTCCTGAACGACCCCGCCCCCAGCCCCCTGAAAAAGGAAGTCTCCAGTTTTGACGAGATCAACAGGATCTCTGAAGTCAAAGTGAAAGGCAAAGCCATTTCGCGCCTTGTAACTGCTACTGAATCCCTGACTCGCGGCTCTCCCAGTTGGTCCCTTGATTCCCCTGAAGAAATGTCTTATCAGATCAACAGTGATGTCCGTCAAAAAGAGAGAGAAAGCCCCCCGCCTCCCCTGCAAACGAGGGGCGTTAGTCCCCGGGCTGAGAAGGGCGGAGGCGTCATGGTGCGTCCGAAAGGATAAGGGGAGATAAAGTGTATCAAAGGAGCCTTGACACATGGGATGCTACGCAGGCCTGTCTCCCCGAGAGCATCTCTGGCCTGACTGACAGGGGATTAATCCCCAGGGGGGGCGGTGAACAATGGCAGAAGCGGGTCTGGGGCCCAACACCTGGATGTGAGGTGGGCTGCGCCCGCAGGCCCGCACGCGCCCCCCTCCCCCAGCCTCCAGGCCTCGGGCGCCCGCTCGCCACCCTTTCTCTTGGATAAACATGTTTGAAAAATAGGTCGGGATTTTTTTGTTTTGGTTCTGTGCACAGGGGGCCAGGGAAGCAGAAGATGCCAGGGATTCAACAGTCGCCTGCTGGGATCTCCTAAAAGAAAGGGTTTCCGGTGAATGCAGGGGCTGGGCCTCCTTTCGGACCCCAAACGAGGGAGACGTTTTTGAGATGACATGGACCACTCTAAAATGGACCAGGTGGTGCCAAGGAATTATTGTCCCTTTTGTTATTAGAAGTGACAATAGCCTGGCGTGGTTTTTCCCCTGAATAAACTGGGTTTTTTCTATCTGAATACTAACATATGTAGGGTGAAAGGTCATGAATTCTATGACATGCTTTTTTTTAAATTTTACTTTTAATTAATTTTTTTTGCCTGCGTGCCATGTGGGATCTTAGTTCCTGGACCAGGGGTGGAACCTGCACCCACTGCATTGCAAACGCAGTCTTAACCACTGGAGGCGCCAGGGAAGCCCCTAGGTCGCCCTTTAAGGTTCTATAGGTAGGAATGGGAGGGGGAAGGAGACAAGCTAGCTGAGCAAGTGCAACAAAATCTTAATAATTATTAAATCTGGCTTGTCACCTATAGTCTGTAGCCTAGAGCATTCACTGTGCTTGTCATTCTACTCATTGGGTAGAGTTTGAACAATTTTATCCAAATTAATAATGGTGATGATGATGATAATCTTTTTAAGATGTTCTAAGGATGGTCGTGATCGTGTGAATGTTTACCAAGTCATGTGGCACTTGGTCTGTTAAGCTGTCTGAATCATGGACACGTTCTCAACTGGGTTGGTGACGTCAAGAAAACCTGAAAGTGATGACTTGAACTGATGATGACAGGCAAACATGGAGTAAACGAAAATAACCTCTGAGTTGCACTGCCTCTCATCAGGAATACCTGCTCCCTCTTGCTGGGCGCCGGCTCTGCTGCTGCTGCTGCTGCTAAGTCGCTTCAGTCATGTCTGACTCTGTGCGACCCCATAGACGGCAGCCCACCAGGCTCCCCCGTCCCTGGGATCCTCCAGGCAAGAACACTGGAGTGGGTTGCCATTTCCTTCTCCAGTGCATGAAAGTGAAAAGTGAAAGTGAAGTCTCTCAGTCATGTCCGATTCTTCTCGACCCCACGGACTGCAGCCCACCAGGCTCCTCCGTCCATGGGGTTTTCCAGGCAAGAGTACTGGAGTGGGGTGCCATCGCCTTCTCCGGCTCTGCATGCATCTCATCTCATCCTCACATGGCTCAGAGAGGTTAAGTAACTTTCCCAAGGTCATCCAGCCAATGAGGGGTAGATGCAGAGGTCAAACTCGAGGCAATCAAGTTTTAGATTATGTGCCCTGGCTCGTACCTACTTTCTGACAAGAGAGAGCAGAAAAGAGGAGAAGGGAAAGAGGAGATTCACAAGGTTTGCTGCCCTGTCCTTCTTTGAAATCATAATTATTATTAAAAAAGTAATTATTTAGCTTCAAATGACCCATTTAGCTTTTTTTCCAAAACCTCCTCAGTGCAATCTTGCTCATAGATCCAGTCTTTATCCAGAATTTTGACATTTTATTCACTGTGGGTTTTTTTTAAAGGCACCGAATTTTGTATGTGTTGTTTAATCTTCCACAACCCTGCAAGGTAAATATTACTCCCACTTCACAAAGGAAGAAACAGTGATACAGAAGATGAGCATTTGCCTAAAGCCTCATAGCTAGAAAGAGGCAGATCAAAACATTACATTTTTTAAAAAGCATTGCATTAAAATATCACTCACCTTGAGATAGAGTTTTTTGGTGTCTTCTTAAATTTTCTGCCTCACCTTAGTACCAGACCCTTTTGCTTGGTAGCTAATGACATCTTTTAAAGGTCTTTATAAGGAAAGAAATTCAATACCTAGTTTGGGGCTTTGGCCCTCGCTACTATACGTTTCTCCTGAGCAGAGAGCACATCTCACTCATTTTGTGCCCTCAGTTGTCGGCCCGGGAAAAGGTGCAGTGTAATTGTCTTGTTAAAGCAAGTCTCTGGGCATTGGGGCGTTACCTCCTCTTCAGGAGCTCTGGCAAATAATGAGTCTAAAGATGGCAATGATGCTTGAAAAACAGACAAAAAGCCATCGCTCGTGCAGCTATGTCCACTCGTTAGGAAAGGAAAACTAGCAGGTGAGCGCTCAGAGCTCTAGAAAATACTATTCCTAAGTAAGTCTTAGAAACAGGAAAGGAACCTCGTGTAGACATTTTGCCTAGCAAGTGTCAGCTGTCGTAATTGAAGGTAGGAAAATGCTAGCTGAAAGTTTTGAAGGAAGAACCGGCAGAAACCATGAAAGCAAAGCACATCATTCATAATCATTTTTATAAGAGTGACAGTTTGCCCTTGTCGAAACTAGAGAAATTCCATGCTATTGCAAGAGAACACTACATTTTTGGGGAGCTGGCATGAAATTTCTTTCCACTTTGGATCAAAAAGACTCTAACAACAATAATTATAATTTACTGCACGATTAATAAGACACTGAGCTAAACAAGACAGGGAGCTAAACACTTTATGTGACTTAACGCAAGTAATCCTGTGAAGTGAGAATCACCCACATTTCATAAATACAAACATTTGCTTAAATATTTGCTTAAAAGACTCCTAGTTAGAATCGGGCAGAGCAGAGATTTGAACCAAAATATCGCAGTGCCCGGCCTAACCATTTAAGCCAGGAAAAGAAAAATCAGTTATTTAACTTTTTAAACATGTCCCAAATTCCTGATTATTTGCCTGGAGCTCACGCCCTTGTGTTGGCCAATTCTGAGCTTTAAACAGTACAATCTTTCAGCCTGGTCCAAACTTTAACTTTCAGTATTCAAAAGGACTAAACCTTTTTCTACTGATTGTGAGTTCGTTCCCCCTGGAAGAAAATTAAACCTTATTGTACTGACCCTAAACCTAACTGTCAATTTAAAAAAAAAAAAGAAGTCAGTTGCCTGGACAGGTGGCTGTAACTTGCGGTCAATGAAAGCCATCCTAGCAGTGGCACAGGGGCGAGGGGGTGGGGCAGCTAGGGATAGTTTCTGAGAAGACCTTCCTTAGATCAGTATCAAAACTGAGTAAGGGACACCTATTGGACACCCCTTAACAGAGCACAGACACCAAGGGAGGAAAAAAAACAGCTGAAAAGGACAATTCATTTCCTAGTAAATTGCAGAAACAAATGTCATAATCTCTCCCACCCAGTTGTACTAGGCTATTCACACACTGGGGCTTCCCGGGAGCTCAGCTGGTAAAGAATCTGCCTGCAACGCAGGAGACCTGGGTTCTATCCCTGGGTCGGGAAGATGCCCTGGAGGAGGGCAAGGCAACCCACTCCAGTATTCTTGCCTGGAGAATCCCACGGACAGAGGAGCCTGGCGGGCTACAGTCCATGGAGTCGCAGAGAGTCAGACACGACTGAAGCAACAGAGCACTCACACATGTGTGATCCACAAAATCCCAGACTTTAGTATAGACATTGGCTCATAATCGTGAAAAACAGAGGTTAAGGAGCCAAATCGTATTTAAACGAGTGGAGTAAAAATAGATGTGTGGCTTGCAGCCCCCAGTTGCTTATTAAAGAAGTCAAGCTGGATTGTTGGTTCTTTCACTACCCCCTGCTCCAGCCATTCGTAATTTTAAATCTGTTGAATGCGATTTGGTTAGAATATGGAGGTGGCTCAGTTTTTCACATTGGCTTGCAGAAGTTTTGTCTCCACTCTGCACCAGGAGTTGCGAACACAATGGCATGCGTGAATCTTGTGTATCAGTAGAGAGAGCCCCTTGAACTCCGCCTGCGGGGAACAAAGGGTTTCCAAGATGCATCTGAGTAGCAGATGTTGAGTTATCTGAAGGGTCAGAATGCCAATTAGATATTGAACATGGCAGGAGGAGGGTGGAGTTTCCAAAACAAATGAACGATGAATAGGAGCGGTCCGGAGTTTAGGCTCAGGTCCTGCTGTTCTTTTGTACAATGATTTGTGGCAAATTTGTTTTGTCACTGAGGCATAGTCCCCCCGGGTCTTAAAGTGATTTTTGTAATCACAAAAAGGAATTTTTTTTTTTCCTTTAAATGTCCTTTTCCTAATCGAAACTGGATATCAATTTATTACTTTAAGAAATACATTTGAACAGCTGTGTTTTATCTTCGTCGGAGATATACAAAAATGTGATCCTGCATGAAAAACTAGCAGGCAGGCATAGTCAGAAGGGAGGGAATAATTCAATTAAAAATTTTTTTGGATAGAAATCTGATAGAAATCAGGCTTTTTTTTTTTTTTTTACTTTTTTTTAAAGATTAAAAACATCATTTGGTCCAGCAATTTGCAGATTTTATTGTTTTTCCATTTTATGGGATAAGGATATCATTTTCAATCTAAGACGCCTACAATGAGAAAAATGTGGGAAACCTAAGATACAAAATGCTTCCATAGTTAATTATGTATTTCTATAGGTGTTACCGTCATAAATCATTCTTAGAGAAACAAGACCAAGTAGCAGAACCACAGTGGCTTCTGTTTAAGTAATTTCATTTGATTCCTGAAATACTTCTGGCTATTGTTTTTTTGAAACCACCCACATGTAGTAAAATTATATCGCTGAGCGGACCCGCCCTGCTCTCTCTCTCCTCTGACTTCTGGCAAGTACCAGACCGTGGAATACCAAAGGCAAACCAGCAAAAAAGGAAATTGGGATTGCATTGATTTAAATCAGCCAAGGCTGTGACCAAATTATTTAGTTCTCTTCTGACCTTTGGAGGTCAGATTTGACTATTTATGCTATCTGCTAATGCTTTACTATTTTTCATTGCTCTGCCTGTTAACAATTCTGACCTACAGCCTTTCAGCCTGCGGGGTGGTTATATTAAACAATCACTAATTACTTCTTGAAACATATGCTCCCGTTTTAAAATGTCATTGAAATAAAAGCCCAACCAGAAGCTCTATGTTCATTTCATGAACGAAAGCAAAATGTAAGCACTGAATATTTCTGGGAAGTCAAACATTGCCAAATCTGAGGAATTATGGGAAAATAACCTACCGTCCTCTCATTATTAACTTGGAAATTGTTTAAAGACTACTTTTTAAAAATAAATATCAAAGGCAGCAAGTATTCTCCTTCAGTCACATTGTCAAATATGCCAGCATTCCTGCAGAGAATGTACTTTTATCTTTGCTAAAGGTCTTAAGTGTAAAAATATTATGTCATTTTTCTTCTCTTCCTTCATCCACTATGTGCCAGACACCATGTTAGGTCTTGGGATATATGAGGAGAAAGAAGTCAGAATTCTCTGAAAATTGGCCTTTTTCTTATCTGACTTGAAAATGCTTCATTCCTTAGAGCACAAACAAACGCAAACATACATTTACATTTTCGAATTTTATCACGGAAAGAAGTGAATAGGAAGTTATGGGTTGGTAAACCTGGTTTATTTTCCAGAATTCCTCTCTGATTTTATTTAAGATGAAAGAAGAGGTTTTCACTGTCCAAAAAATAAAAGATAAGTAATTTATTCTAAATCAAAACAGGCAGAGACAAAGAACACATTAAAATAATAATTCAACTAAAATTGCTATCATTATTTTTGTTATTCAGCTATCCCACGAAGAAATTCCACGCAGGAATTTCGAGGGTTCTGGTTGAGGTGGCTGTGTATCCCCGTGCACTTGCCTTCAGAACTCAAGAGATACGTCATGAAGGAAAAACCTGGCAAGCTTTCCTCTTGATGACGCTGCTCCATGAAAACGAATGAAATATGGCAGGAAAGGGGTCGCCCGTCCACTTCCTGATTTCCTGTGCTTTACATTCTTACACATAAACCTCTAATTCATTTCAGAATACAAAGGTCACCACAAGAAGATCTGAGGCTAAATATACCCTTTTGTCCAGCAGAAGGATAACAGCGATTTTTTTTTTTCCTTTTTACCAAAATGTAGCCATAGCCAGGTGTTTCCCATGTCTGACAACCCACATCATGAGTATCTTTACAGATCTGAAAAAAATAGCATTAAACACTTTTAAAAACTTTTTATCTGGAATAATGTTAGATTGACAGAGAAGTTACAAAGTTGATAATAAAGAGTGCCTGTCACCCCACTTCCTCTGTTGGTAACATCTTACATACCCACATACATTTGTCAAAACTAAGAAATTAACAATACTGGTAACTAGACTGTGTGGATTTCACCGGTTTTCCCACTGATCCTTGTTGGTGACCCAATCAAAAAGTCACATTGCATTGAGGTGTTTATCAACTTGTAGATTCAAATATTTTTTGTGGTTTACCTCTCAAAAATAATTTATTTGGAAATTAATTAAATTTAAAATACATTTTAGGAGTAAAAAGAGTCTGGATTTGTTTTAATCAGATCAGGCAAAAGAACTCATGTTTCATAGAGATTTATTATTAAACAGGATAGTGTTTTCTCAGTTGAGAAATCCTCTTACCCTAGTAATAAAATATATTGTTACAAATTTTAAAAACAGAAGAGATACTCTGAAAAGTTAAAACCACAAGGTACCATTTCTCACCAGTCACATTTGCATCAACTAAAAAGATTAAAAGACTTCTCCTGTCGCCCAGTTGGTAAAGAACCTGCCTGCAATGTAGGAGACCCAGGTTCAATTCTTGGGTCGGGAAGATCCCCTGGAGAAAGAAATGGCAACCCACCCCAGTTCTTGCCTGGAGAATCCCACGGACAGAGGAGCCTGGCAGGCCACAGTCCATGGGGTCCCAAGAGTTGGACATGACTTAGCGACTAAACCACCACCACCATAAAGAGTAATAATACTTTCAGTTAGGTTTCTTAGCCTCTGGGCATCTCAGTCTCTCTCCGTGTAAAATGGGACGATCGTTGTTCCGCCATGGAGAAGCAGGATAGCCGAGTAGCCTAGAGTGTGGACCCTGGGACTGGACTTTCTGGATCCGTCTGGGCTGTCCCACTTTCTGACTGTCTGATCCTGGAGAAATTTCCTGAGTCTGAGGCCTCAGTTTCTCATCTGTAAAACGATTATAACAATAGTATCTACCCAAGAGAGTTGCTACAGGATCAAAATGAGATATTTTATAAAATACTTAAAACTGGGGGTAGCATACAAATCCTATATAAATACTATTATTTGGAAGGGTTTTTCTAAGGATTAACTCAGCACATGTAAAAGCCTTAGATCGTAGTGTCAAACTAATGTGAGTTCTAATTATCCAGTGTTGATGAAGAGGGCGTTCTGCCTTTGGAGTTCAAATTTATAGCAACTCTGATCAAAAGTTTACATTTGATCACACAATTCCATTTCTGGGAATCTAGCCTATAGAAATGCCTACCCAAGTGCATGCTGATATATGAATAAGATGCTCATGGCATGCTTCACTCACCTACACCCCCCCACACACAACAAAATGAGAAAATGGAGACACCGAAGTTTCCGTCACCTTGGGAACAGCGAGATGACCTCTTCTCCGGCCACAGAGGAGAACAAGACAGAGCTTTATTTGCATGTACAGATGTTGAAGGATAAACATGATAAATTCATTGTCCTTTCATCCATTTATTGATTATACTAAGTATTTATTAGGTGACTGTTGTGTGCTAGGCTCTGCTCTGGGCTGGGACACAGTACTCTGAAAGACACACGGTCTCTGCCACCATCTAACCAGTGTTCTGGGGAGGAACAACCAGTGAAGAAATTAACAAGTGAGTGTCCAGCCAGATGTCAGAGGTGAGAAGTAAAGCCAATGAAGTCAAGGAGGTGAAGAATGGAGGTGGAAGAGGGCACTAGTTTCGTGGGGAAGTCCAGGACCACCCTCCTACGGAGATGAGCTCTGATCTCAGTGTCTGTTGGATACAGGCCAACAGATACCTACCTGGAGGAAGAACGTTCCATCAAACAGCAGATGCAGAGGCTTGTGGTCTGGAGTTCTGAGTAAAAGACAGGCAAGAAAAGATATGCATAGAGGTATGCATACCAATGGCTTCTATTTTTGACCAAGGGTGGGGGACAGAGATATGTAGATAAGAAGATAGACTGAAAGATGTCATGAGTAGAAAAAATGAGAATATGCCAATCTGTTAACAGTGTTTATCCCAGGCCATGGGACTGAGGAGAAAATCTTTCATTTATAAACTTTTCTTTATAATCATCTTTTCCTTTATGAATGTCTTTTGTTTTTCCAATGAGCACAATTATTATCCAATTGTTATTTGTAATGTAGAAGACGTGCAAACTAAGTTTCAAGAATTCTAGAAGAATAATGGTCTTACCTTTTCTTGAAAGAGTATAGAATGGGGTTTCATAGCCATACCATTGACATTTGTGTGTGTGAGCTCACTCATTCAGTCGTACCCGACTCTTTGGGACCCCATGGACTTAGCCTGCCAGGTTCCTTCTGTCCATAGAATTTTCCAGGGAATAATACTGGAGTGGTAGCCATTCCCTTCTCCAGGGGATCTTCCCAACTCAGAGATTGAACTCATGTCTCTAGAGCCTCCTGCACTGGCAGGCGGGTTTATACCATTGCAGCACCTGGGAAGCCCCATCACTGACATTTGGGGCTGAATGATTCAAGGCAGGAACCTGCCTGGAGCCTGGTAGGAGGTTAACAGCATCCTTGGCTTTACCTTCTAGAATCCTGTAGCACTCCTCAAGCTGTGACAACTGAAAACGCCTGCAAATATTGCCAGGTGTCCTCTGGGGGTAGAAATACCCACGGACCGCCCGCCACCTTGGAGACCTACTGTTGTGGGGAAGTGTCGGGCTCTGGAGGCAGTCTGCTGGGGAAGTGTCGGGCTGTGGAGGCAGTCTGCTGGGCTTCCAATCCCAGCACTGCCACCTGCAAGCTGCAGCACCTGCTGTGTCTCCCCTCTGTGCCTCAGTGTCCTCGTCTGTGAAATGGACGTAATCAGGTTGTCTTCTGGGCTTTGCATGTGGAAGGAAGGAGCCAGTTCATATGACGAGCTTAGGACAGGGTGTGACACATGAAAACACGGGGTAAGTGTTATTACTGATGTTTCCGGTGCCCCCCACCGTCCAAGACTCCTTCAACAAGACAGAGCAGAGCCTTCTTCACGCCCCCGCCCAGCAGCCAGTTTCATCCTGAGTCTGGCACTGTCCCAGGAGAGAAAACTCAAACTGGAGCAAGGGCAGGAAGAGAGTGGCTCAGACTCATTGTTCAGTTTGGGGAATCACCGTTATTAAATGCTTCCTGCGTCTTTTGCTTTAAAGTGGAAAGTGAGATTTATTTTAACTGAAAGTGGGTTGTGTAGCTGCAAATGTGGTTTTTCTTCCCAGAAGTGCTTCCAAGCCTGCCTGTCTGTCTTTACCAAGAGGTCGTTGACCAAGAAATCACGTTGGCCACCCTTCCCCCTCCCCCTACTCGGGACACACACACACACACACACACACACACACACTCACTCACTCACTCACTCACTCACTCACTCACTCAGACACACACGTAATAGCTTATTTTCCCCAAAGCAAACTGCATTCCTCTATGAGCCCGACTCATCCCCTGCCTCCATCTGGTCCACATTTCGCTTTGGTAGAAATCAGAAACCACCTTTGCTCACGTTTTGGACTGCCTTTATTTCTTTAGATTTTTCTTTTCTGTATCCGCGAGTTTTTGTTTGTTTTTCAAACTTTCAACTGTTCTCATCCATACTTTCCTTGATTAAAAATAAATTTAAGTATATTTTTACATATGTTTATATGTATTATTTTTAAATTATTTACTTATTTGGCTGGGCCACGTCTTAGTTACGGCACACGGAATCTTCAATCTTTGTTGCTGCACACGGGGTTTTTTTTTCAGTTGCGGCATACAAATTCTTAGTTGTGGCATGTGGGTTCTAGTTCCCTGACCAGGGATCAAACCCAGGCCTTCTGCATTGGGAGCACGGAATCTTAGCTACTAAACTAAGTTATGTCATGTCCAACTCTTTGTGACTCCATGGAGGGAATTCTCCAGGCCAGAATACTGGAGTGGGTAGCCTATCCCTTCTCTAGTAGATCTTCCCAACCCAGGGATCGAACCAGGGTCTCCTGCATTTCAGGCGGGTTCTTTACCAATTGAGCTATCAGGGAAGCCCCCGTTTATATATATTTTAGATTTCACTTGTATTTATATATTACATATGCATACTTATGTGTATGTTATTTATAAACAGATGTATTTACAGTAAATACTATCTTATGTTAATAATGTTATTAAATAATGATTTATAATATATAACATATACATTCTATACTACATATATATTGCATATTCTATATTATATATATTATATGTATATTTTTAAAGTTAAGCATGTATATAAACCAGTGGTTCTCAACCAGGGGCAATTTTTGTCCTCTCCACCCCCAGAGACATTTGTCAACATCTGGGGACATTTCTGATGGTGATGACTAGGGTCCTTCTACTGGAATCTAGTGGGAAAAAGACCAATTATTCTGCTAAATATTCTCAACACAGCCTCCACCACAAAGAAGTATCTGACCCCAAATGTCAATACTCCCGAGACTGAGAAATCCTGATTTAAACAGATGAAAAGCACGCAACCATCAAACTAATACCTAACATTTGCTGAGTGCTGAGAGTTTTACATACGTCATCTCCTTTTTCAATCCTTTTAACAACCCTTCCATCCTTGCCAGCTTGTAGGTTAAGACACTGGGGCAAGACTACACGTCCTGCCCAAGTGGACAGTCAGTGAATGGCAGAGCCAAGATTTGAATCCAGGAGCCAGGGTCTTACCTAGCGTGTTATGTGACCTTGAAAAGCTGCCTTAAGGATACTGTTGGACAAAAAGGCAAATTAATAAGCATGGTCCATTTCTAGAAAAGAAAAAAAAATTACTATGTGTATTACAGAAAAATCAAACTGGAAGAGAACGCATTATACTTTGGCTGATAGTTCTCTCGGGCAGTACTGGCTCCAGGGAGGTGTTCTCTCCCTCTCCCTCTCTCTCCCTCTCTCTCTCTCTCTCTCTCTCTCTCTCTCTCTCTCTCTCTCTCACACACACACACACACACACACACTTGGTCTCCTGTGGTAGCCCCTAGTTGCAAACTGCACATTTCCTACATGTTGTTCAGTCACTCATATCCGATTCATTGCGATCTTAAAGACTGCAGCATGCCAGACTTCCCTGTCCTTCACTGTCTCCCAGAGTTTGCTCAAATTCATATCCATTGAGTCAATGATGCCATCCAACCATCTCATCCTCTATTGCCCCCTTCTCTTCCCGCCCTCACGCTTCCCCAGCATCATGAAAGTGAAAGTCGCTCAGTCGTGTCCAACTCTTTGCAATCCCATGGACTATACAGTCCATGGAATTCTTCAGGCCAGAATACTGGAATGGATAGCCTCTCCCTTCTCCAGGGGATCTTCCCAACGCAGGGATTGAACCCAGGTCTCCTGCATTGCAGGTGGATACCAGCTGAGCCACAAGGGAAGCCCTCCCCAGCATCATAGCAGTCACTAGATCCTATAATTTTATATTGCCTTGTGAGCTTCCTTGACTGATATCTTTCTCCCTCACTACAGCATCACTTTCTTGAGAGCACCTTCAGTGCCTGGTTTTTCCCTCTGTTAAATCCCATGATTTGCCAGATGGCTGGTTGAGGTGAGATTATGAGAACCTCTTCCTTCGTACATGATAGAACCTTGTAATGTTTTAAGTTATTTACTTCAAATGTCTTCTTTTAGAGAAGAAAAAATATTGCTTATGTTTTTAAACGAAAATATGGTCCATCTATGCAATGGAATATGGCACAATATTTGCTAATAGTAAAGTTGCAGATAAAGATTTAGTGAATGGGATGCATTTTGTTGCATTTGAAGAGGGAGAGGACTAGAAAAGTGATGTTGACTGAATGTGTGTAGTTGTGTGTGTGGCTGATGTATGTATGGTTGTGTGTGTGTGTAAAGGCACAGAAAACAAATTAGGAGATGTGATTTCTTTTGGCAGGGAGGAACTACGGGCGATTTTTGCTCTCTTTTCTCTCTTTTTCCTTCTTCTTAACCTTTTCCTAGATTTTCTGCAATAAGCATGCAATTCATTTGGTAATGCAGCCAGTTCTGTGTTCCTAAAAAATCACTGTGCTCTGCAGAACTGCCCAATAAAAACCATACAGCTGCTGGAAAAAAATGGGAGTGGGTACAGCCTTGAAAAACCTCATCGGGACAGGAACCTAATTATAAATGTATCATCATTAAATTGTTAAGAAGTATATAAATACTGTAATAAATAATGCTTTACTTTGAAAAAGACCTCAACTCTGCTTGCAGAAGTGGCGTTGGAAGGTTGTGAGGAACTGTGATGTGAAGGGAGAAGAGTTACCTGACTTTTTGGCTGCGCCTGGCCTGGGTCACTGCACTTGGGGTCCTCAGCCTTCATCGTGGCATGTGGGATTTTTAGCTGCAACATGCAAGACTTTTAGTTGAGGCATGTAGGATCTAGCTCCCTGACCAGGAATGTAACCCAAGCCCCCTGTGTTTTCAAAACAGGGGTTAGAGCAGAACTGACTGTGTGAGGAAGGAAAGAATTTCAAGTCACTGAAGTACAAGAACTTGTGGATTATCCCTTGACTTTTCTGACTGATTACTCAGGCTTTACAGGTGAATAGCAGACAGGTTACAAAGCTTTCAAAGCGGTAATAACAACTGCGGGCAGGCACCCACTACTCACTTTTTACTTGCATGATCTGATTTAACCCTCCCCGAACCCTCGAGGTGGGGGCCACATGGAAGAGCCTGAGACACAGAGAGGTCAAGCGGTTGCCCAAGGTCACACAGCGGTCAAGGGCCAGGGCTGTGATTCAAACCCAGGTCTTCCCTGACACACGATCCTGCCTTACCCAGTGTTCTGTGTGACATCTGAGATGAGCATGGTGCCAGTAGCAGCGTTTACATAGCAAACTAGAGGAGTCGCATCACAAAAGATAAAGAACGATGTAGCTTCCGGAGGCTTGGCTTGAACGCGGCGGACAGCGTGCCAGAAATACCACCCGACCAGGCCATCGTCATGACCCTGCAGTCGTGGCCCCAAACTGGGCACCGTCCTGCACACAGGCTCTCAGACGTTAGATCAGCAAATCATACTCACATCAAGGTTCACAGACCTGGAAAGGCAGGGAGCCCACTTTGCTCTTAAAGCAGGGCTTTATCCTACAGGACACACCAGGCCTCTGAATCATCTCAGCTGCGTGGTTGGGTGTAGTGTTAAGAGCAGGGGCTCTGCACAAGCCTGGGGTCCAGTCTCAGCTTTATGACTTGATAGCTGTGTGACCTTGGACAAGTCACTTGACTTCTCTGTTTCCTCACCTATAAAATAAGGGACAGTAATACTCTGGTTGTGAGGATGTAACAGGTTAACCTGGATAAAGGACTTAGATCAGTCCAGCCATAGTGAGTTCTGAGTAACTGCTTTTGCTGTTTAGTCACTCAGTCATGTCCGACTCTTGGCAACCCCATGGACTGCAGCCACCAGGCCTCCCTGTCCATCGCTATCTCCTGGAGCTTGCTCAAACTGATGTCCTTTGAATTGGTGAGGCCATCCAACCATCTCGTCCTGTTAGTGAATGGTTGTTACCACCCATGATGGCCCAATATTGCTCATAAATAAAATTTTCTGATCAGAAATTTCATCTGGTAGAATACCACTGTGTCTCAGCGTTTCTTACATAGGTGCAGAAAATAGGTTTCACCAGTGATCTCCAGTTTAATTCATGCACCCCAGTAGCGATGACATTTTTAGTCGACACCCTGAATGTGGGTGTGTCTATTTATTTATAAATTCTATGTATGTAGAACTCTACCAGTTCAAACACTGTAACAGCTCTCATTTCACTCTGAGGAAAAGTCAAAGCACTTGTAACAGCTGTAAGTGTGTGCTCAGTCACTTTGGTCGTTCCGACTCTTTGCAACCCTATAGACTATAGCCCTTCAGGCTCCTCTGTCCATGGGCTTCTCCAGACAAGAATACTGGAGTGAGTTGCCATGCCCTCCTCCAGGGGATCTCCCTGATCTGGGACTCGAGCCCGTAACTCCTGCGTCTCCTGCATTGCAGGCAGGTTCTTTACCCACTGAGCCACCTGGGAAGCCCAGGAGTTGTAAGAGCCCACCCCAAATGAATTAGCTTCCTATTATTTCTCTGATTTCATCTTAAAATTCATTCTGCTCCAGCCAGCTCTGGTCTCCTGCTCCTTTTGCGCATAGCACTCAATCATGCATGCTCCCAACTTTGAATGTTTGCATTGGCTGTTTCGGGCGCCTGGAAGCCTTTTCCCCCCAATTTCTGCAAGACTCACTCCCTCTCCTCCTTCAAGTCTTTGCACAGGGTCGCCTTCTCAAGGAGACCCATTCCTGACCACCTACATAATATCGTAGCCACTCCCACTGACTCCAGCACCCGTTATTATTTTCTGCTATAATTATTTTTTAAATATTTATTTTAATTTTCTTATTTATTTGACCGTGCCGGCTCTTGATTGTGGCTCTCGGGGTCTCTAGTTGCAGCACGTGGGGTCTAGTTCGGTCCCTGGAAGAGAGATGGGATCTTGAGGGTCCAAAGTTTATAACGAGACAATTTTTGTTTTAAACAATTTTAGGCTAAATCTTTCTGGATTTAGCCTAAAGATTCATATGCATAAAGAAAACCACTAATTTATTCATTCAGTTGCTTAACAAATACTGGTTGAGCACAGACTATGTGTTTGGCAGTTTCAAGGGTTAAGTCATCCTGGTGAATAAAACACAACTCCTTGCCCTCAGGGAGTTTACATGCTAGGAGGGAGGTTAGCTGTTCCATTATTTATTTATGAATAAATCCCCTATTTATAAATAAATAGAACCGGGATTGAACTCCAGCCCCCTGCACTGGGAGCGCAGAATGTTAGCCCCTGGACCACCAGGGATGTCCCTCTTTTCGGCTATAATAATCTGTATCTCTTAATATAGGATGTAGTGTAACCGCTTACATTTACTATTTTTGGTCTTTCCCTCCCTGCTAGGATGTAAGCTCCCTGAGGGCAGGGAATCATGCTTTACTCACCGGGATAACTTGGCCCATAAAACAGTGCCTGCTGCTGCTGCTAAGTCACTTCAGTCGTGTCCAACTCTGTGCGACCCCATAGACGGCAGCCCACCAGGCTCCCCCATCCCTGGGATTCTCCAGGCAAGAACACTGGAGTGGGTTGCCGTTTCCTTCTCCAATGCATGAAAGTGAAAAGTGAAAGTCAAGTCGCTCAGTCCTGTCCGACTCTTAGCGACCCCATGGACTGCAGCCCACCAGGCTCCTCCATCCATGGGATTTTCCAGGCAAGAGTACTGGAGTGGGGGCCATTGCCTTCTCCATAAAACAGTGCCTAGCACATAGTATGTGCTCGACCGATATTTGTTGAGTTAAGCAGGTGAATGAATAAATGAATGGTTTTCTTTATGCCTATTAACATTTAGGCTAAATCCAGAAAGATAATTTTGTTTTGCTAGAAACTTTTAAGTTGTTCCTCAAGATCTTATCTTTCTTCCACATAGTAGAATTTTCAGCTGGGATGAAAATTTTCACCAAGAAAAGAAAAGAGACTACATTTCCAAGCCTGCTTTCTAAAGTTTGTGTGCTTAGTTGCTCAGCTGTGTCCGATTCTTTACGACCCTGTGGGCTGTAGCCTGCCAGACCCCTCTGTCTGTGGAGTTTTCCAGGCCAAGAACACAGGAGTGGGTTGCCATCTCCTTCCGGACCCGGGATCGAGTCTATGTCAGCTGCGTTGGCAGGCCGTCTTCACCACTGTGCCACCTGGCAAGGCCCCCCTTTCTAGTCTAGCTGCGGTCCTGTGACTACATTCTGACCAGCAGGATGTGTAAAGAAACGGCAGGCGAGTGACTTTGCTGCCCTCTGTCCCTGTCCCTTCCTCAGTCTTGCTCTCTGGAACTTGGCTGCTACCATCTTGGGCCATGAGGTCAGTTGAATCTGCAAAGCAGAGGAGAGAGAGAAGCAGCTTGGGTCCAACGGGTTCATAGCAGCCCTAGACCACCTACCTAGCTTTCAGTGGAAAGAAAATAAACTTCTATCTTGTTAAAGACACTTATTTTCTTTAGGGCTTTCAGTATCCCTCTCAGCTGCAAGGATATAATACACTACTCTTCACTCGGAATAAGAATTAAGTTAGGCTCCTGTTTAACTTCAACGTGCAATTGGCAAGCTTTTCCCAAACACCCCCTCCAGCAGAGCAGTCCCCGCTGGTTGCTGTCTGTTACTGAGCCTCCCGTTTCTAACATTTCTGGAATCTGAGTCATGTATACTCCCTGTTATTACACATAATATGTTGTTATGATTTTAATCAAGGAAACATTTTTTCACTTGACATATTAGTCATGTTGCTTCTGGATGGTCAGAAACAGCCAAGAATGCTAGCTAGATTGCATCATTTCTGTCTGTTCTTTCCTCTGCAGGCTGGTTTAAAATCAGATCAGCCAGATCAAGGCAGATAGTGGGTCTCGCTTTCATTAGTTTCTGCATTTCATTTTTCAAATGGAATCGGTTTCCAAGACGGAGGAAGGAAATAAATACTGTTTGCTGGGCTTTGCTACTGAAGTGATGTAATTTACATAAGAGCAAAATTACAACCTAGCATCCTGAGTAGCAATTATAATGTTAAAAGAACAAGACAAAATTTTACTCTGAAACCCAGAGCAAAAATAAAGTGCGGGAAATGTTGGTAAACTTCACACAAAATTTGAATATGAATTTAATCTCATTTGCCTAGGAGAGGGAAAAAAAAAACAACAGGCATTCTTTGGCCCTAAAATTGAACTAGAGGAAAACTCCCACAATGAATTCAATACTAAAAGCCCTAAAGTGGAGACGACATATGGAAGGGACCCAAAAACTTATAAGAATGAGGTTGCAAATTAACTTTCTAAGCCTGATGATAGATATGATCCTCCCCTACACAAACGAGAAAGCTAATTAGAAATTCTCATTTCTTTATTAAAGACAATCCCTAGCTTTGTTCTCTGGGACACACTCAGTGGGGTTTTACAGCCCGGTCGTTTGTTCTAATGCCCACAAACCACGCTTTAATTGTAGGTTAAGTTATTAGTAAGGAAGGTGAACTTGCCCTTCACTCAGGACATAGTCACCGAAGCAAGTCTTGGATTGGAGAACCAGTTAAATGCCCATCATCATGGAATATGGCTTCCCAGGTGGCTCAGAGTTAAAGAATCGGCCCCTCGATGCAGGAGACGCAGGTTCGATCCCTGAGTCAGGAAGATCTCCTGGAGGAGTAAATGGTAACCCACTCCAGTATTCTTGCCGGGAATATTCCATGGACAGAGGAGCCTAGTGGGCTACAGTCCATGGGGTCACGGAGTCAGACACGACTGAACAACTGAGCGTGTACACATGCATGCACCAAAGTGGGATGTACTTCGGGAAACTCTGGCAAGGTCAGCTTCCCCAGAGTAAGGAGTGGGCTCAAGGGCACGGCCTGGTGGGACGTGTGCGTGCCATTCAACGATACCAAAGCACGCACCTTCCATCTGCCAGATGACATTAAGGAGAAAGCCTCTGTTTGGTGCTGATGGATCCTTGGCGGCTTTCCACACTCACTGATTTCCTGTTTAACAGAGAGACAGCAGGGCTTAGGCAATAACGTTGCAGTAGATGAGCATGCCTAACTAAAATTTCATTTTTTAAAATTCACTTGCTCTGTTACCTTCTATTACGATAACTGATACTGAGTTTTCCATTCATGACAGTGACGGATAAAATCCCCTTTTAAAATAGACACAAGCGAAAAAACGAAGCATGAGTTAGACTGTTTTGTGCGTATTAAGTAAACTAGTGAATACACAGATTTGGCAAGAACTGGATGGTGCTGCCAGGATGATGAGCGCTGGGAAGCTGGACAGGAGGCCTTTCTCCCTCTTTGTCTTCTGCATCCTTTTATTTATTTGTTTTTCTACTTGGCTGTGTGTGTCTCGGTTGTGGTGGCATGCGGGATCTCTCATTGTGGAACACAGGCTCCAGAACACGCAGGCTCAGCAGCCACAGCATGTGGGACCTTGGTTCCCTGACCAGGGATTGAACCCTCGTCCCCTGCCTTCCAAGGTGGATTTTTTACCCTCTGGACCACCAGGGAAGCCCCACCCTTTTCACATCCTTCAGGAGAGAACTCTGCATCATCCACACGTGACATCCTGCCATCTACCTTGAACGACAAAAAAAGGGAAGAGCGGTTTTTCCATTTTTAAATAACTGGAAAAAATATTTTAAGACCCATGAAAGTCATATGAAATGTAATCTTCAGAGTCCATAAATGAATGTTTATGGGCACACAGCCACATCTGTTGTTCATGCATTACAGTGGCTTCCTCAACATCAGGGCAGAATTGAGACGCAGACAGTGAAAAATAAGACATCCAACTATTGGCAAAGCTGGGTTTCGCACACCTGTTGGAGTTCACCCAAGGAGAAGGAAATGACCCGCTTGGGCGTATACGATTATGAGTGTCTTATTTGAAAAGTTTTTTTTGTTTTTGGCCATGCTGAGCCCATGTGGAATCATAGTTCCCCGACCAGGGATTGAACCACACCCCCTGCACTGGGGGCAGAGAGTCTTAACCACTGGACCACCAGGAAAGGCCTGAGAGTCTTTTTTTTTTTTTTTTTTTAACGGCTTTGTGCTTTGCAGAATGCTTTTCCCATTTATGAGTCCATTTATCCACAGCTCCATCCAATGATCGAGGTAAACCATGTTGGCTGTGCTGCCTGGCTTTCAGGGAAGGAGTGCCCAGCATGAGCCACGCTGGGCTGCTGAGTGAATGAAATGATACATTAAGTATTTTATTTTTGTGCTGTTTATTTATTTCACTTATGAATATAGTCCGTGGTCACAGAAGAAAATGAGAAAACATAGAGAAGTAAAATGGAAAAAAATCACCTGAAATCCTGCCACTCAGCAGTAGCAACTAATACCTTAATACACATGCATTTAAGTGTTTCTTTAAGCTGCAATCTGTGATGATGCAGAACAGAGTCATCAGAAAATGAGTCCTCTGTGAACACTGAGGAGCATGAATCTTTTTACCTTGAGCTTCTAGAGTGTATAAGCTCAACTCAAGATGCCTGTGGAGAAACACAAAGGGCAGATCCTTTTATGGTTTAGTTCAGCTAGATGCGAAGGTCTTTAATCATGTGCTGATAAACCTGCCTAGTTTTAACTTTAACATCACCTGGTTAGTGAAACATATGCTCACATGGAAAGAAAGCATTATGTTCACCTGCATTAATTAGTCATATGTCCCTCTCCTGACTGTTTCTTTAGGTTGTACTTCTATTTGCATAATTAAAAGCTTACTTATAAGCTGGGAAAACAGGTTTGATTTAGTTTAGAAATGTGACAACTGGTCACTTAGAAAACATTCCTCTTGCTTTCAATAGGGAGTAATACTTGCCAAACTAGTAACATGAGTTAAATTAAAAAAAAAAAAATACACAATAAGTAAGTTTAAGTTGATTGTAATTGTGTAAGGGGAAGAAAATGCATTCTTAAAATAACAGAAGGTGGTGGAATGTAAGCATAATTTTAAATTTCTGTTGAAAGCTATATTGTCTTCAACAAACTTTGTATGAATAAGATATACAGAATTACCATTTTACAATAATAAATGACAAGATGTGGGATCAATAATGATAACGTTTTCTATCCTTTTTACTTAGAAAGCTAACAACATGGTCTATTGCATTTCACCCTCTATGAAACAATTCTGGGTTTTTTTGTGTTCATTTATAGTCTTTTTTCTTAAGTGTAGGTTTTTCTCAATTAGAATCATGGAATCCTGCAATTATGGTTCTGACTTTTTCTCTTAATGTTTTTCCATAATGTAAAAATAGCTTATACTCATTATAGAAAAACCAAAAAATACAGAAACCTATAAACTTATAATGAAGAAAATTAAAGTTACTCCATAACGCAGAGATAATTTATACCAACATTTTAGGACATATTTCTTTGTAATTATATATATATATATATGTATGTATAAAAATGTTTTATATATATGTTTTGTATACACACACAAATACATTTTTCCATGTTTCTACAAAATATCTATCATATTGTATCAATTATTATAATGAGTTTCCGACATTGCTGCAAAGTCTTACTTCTCATTTGTACAGGCTAGGTGTGACTTTATTGAATAGTAAATGTGCCCAAGCTCGTTTCATTATTGCTCCATTATTGGACTCTGAGCTCTCCTTTAATTTGAGGGTAGACTATAAAAATATATATATAGCCTTCAAAAAATGTAAAGTCTGTAGAAGTGCTTATGCCAAGAAGAAAACTGTACATATTTGCAGGCAAGAACAGCTGACAACTGGGATTAAGTAGAGATAACAGACCTTGAGGATATAAGCTATTTGTTCCTGTTTGCTTTCTATTTAATAAAGTGTTGGGACTTACCTGGCAGTCCAGTGGCTGGGACTTGACCCTCAAATGCAGCGGGTGCAGAGGGCTGCCTCACATGCCTCAAGGCCAAAAACCCAAAACATGAGCAATGTTGTAACGAATCCAGTAAAGTCTTTACATACAGTCCACATCAAAAAAAAATAATAATACTTAATAAATACATGTTAATTCCCTATATCTTCCTCTGAGTCCCTCAGTGGACAAAAGATTTTTCTTTTCACTTCAAATAAAGACAAGATTCAGTATAATTTTGAACACTGACTTCAGATCTACTGGACATTTCAAATGATACATCATTGCTTTCATTGTTATTTATAATAATAGTTATTGAGTACCTAGCATAGATTTTCTATTTGTCACCTAATCCAGAGGTCAGCCAACTTTGTCTATGAAAGGACAGAGAGTCAATATTTTCGGTTTTGCAAGCCATGCGGTCTCTGTGGCAGCTACTCAACCTGCTGAGCGTAAAAGGCAGTGTGAAGCGGTGGGCATGGCTATGAGCCAGGAAGATGGTGTGGACACTGAAATTTGGATTTCATGTCATTTCCACATGTTACAAAATATTATTCTCCTTTTGATTTTTTTGTAGTCATTTAAAAATGTAAAAAGCATTCTTAGGTAACAGCTATACCAAATGGACGCTGGAACATCCCTGGCCCATGGGCCAGTTTGTGCAGTCTTGCTCTAACCTAATCGTCTCCACAACCTAGGAATAGAAATTACTCCGCTCAGAAAGTTTAAATAACTTCCCCAAGGTTATGCAGCCAGAAAGTGACAGGGCCAGGATTTTTTTTTTTTTTTTTGCTGCGCCAGGTCTTACTTGCAGCGTGTGGGATCTAATTCCCTCACCAGGGATTGAACCCAGGCCGCTGCATTGGAGGCTCAGAGCCTTAGCCACTGGACTGCCAGGGAAGTCCCACGGTCAGGATTTACATCCAGCTTGCTTATGGCAAAGCTCTCACGCCTCTTCAGGCCAGGTGGTTAGAATCAATCGTGCGGCCTCTGTAAACCTCAGTCTTCTCATCTATAAAATGGGAATCATGAAAAAGTATCTTTACATCGCAGTGCAATGAGAATTTTGTGTAATAAAGCTTATTCTTTGCAGTACTAACAGGAGGGGCAAAAAAGTAACCAACCCAAGTATTACTTTGTCTTTTGATGACTTCTATACAGAGAGGTAATGACTGACAACAGAGTCTGGAGCAGAACTGTTTGGGTTCAGATCCTTTTCCCTACCAAGATCTTAAGCAGTGTATGTAAAATCTCATGCCTTGGTTTCTTATCTGTAAAGTGGATGCTAACTAGAGCACCCACCTCACAGGTCATGAAGAGATTACATGAGTAAGTGCAGGTGAAGAGCTTGGGGGGTCTGGCACAATCAATTTGAGCTCAGTTAGGAGAAGGCAATGGCACCCCACTCCAGTACTCTTGCCTGGAAAATCCCATGGACGGAAGAGCCTGGTAGGCTGCAGTCTATGGGGTCGCTCAGAGTCGGACACAACTGAGTGACTTCACTTTCACTTTTCACTTTCATGCACTGGAGAAGGAAATGGCAACCCACTCCAGTGTTCTTGCCTGGAGAATCCCAGGGACAGGGGAGCCTGGTAGGCTGCCATCTCAGGGGTCACACAGAGTCGGACACGACTGAAGTGACTTAGCAGCAGCAGCAGCAGCAGCAGCAGCAGTTTGACCTAATATCATTCTATCTTCTCTTCCTGCACTTTATGCATAATTTGTAATTCATAAAAATTATGAATAAATTCATAAACATGGCATCTGACTTTGCAGCCCTCACACATCAGGCCCATCACTGTGACCTCCAAAAATGGTTGCTGCTGCTGCTGCTAAGTCACTTCAGTCGTGTCTGACTCTGCGCGACCCCATAGACAGCTACGGAATGAATGAATGAAGGTATAATGAATGATAAGTGAACAATGAATGAATGTGCAGATGAACAGACAAATGAAAAAAGTGAAAAAACGAAAGTCAAACTCTGGGTGGTGGTACACTCTTGGAACCTGGTGCCGTGAAAGCCGTCTTGATCTCTTCTTCTTTGCTCATTAATTGTAATTGTTTATTTATTACTTTCTGGCTGTGCTGGGTCTCCGTGGCTGTGTGGGCGCTTCCTCAAGTTGCAAGCAGCAGGGGCCGCTTTCCAGTTGGGGAGCACAGGCTTCTCACTGTGGTGGCCTCTCTTGTTTCAGACGATGGGCTCCAGAGGGTGGCTCAGTATTTGTGGCGCACGGGCTTGGTTACCCTGCAGCAAGTCAAATCTTCCCAGACCAGGGATCTTCTTTATAAAGCGTTCACTGCAGCCTCGATGTAGTTGATGGTCAGCACAGGCCTTGCCCTGCCCAGCTCACTAATACACACCCAGTGAATTAATGTCTTAGAGGATTTTGTAGAAACCCAAGCGGGACAGAAACATGTTTCCACTATTAGAACTAGAAGAAGCTCTACAGGTGACCTTTTCCCGTGCTTCCCCCAGAAGTGAATGTCTCTGATCAAAACGTGTGACAAGATATAAGATTCCCAACTTTTTATGATACAAGCCAAAAGGACCCACAGTCAAAGAGTGGCATCTACCCACACTATGATTCTTCTTAAGGATGGTGTAATACCAAAAGTAGGGGTAAAAAGGATAATTTCCAAAAAAGGGGTGTTCTTTTCATTGAATAAATTTAGGTCTATTATTAACAAACAGAAGGAAAAAAATCTCAACTCCCAGCTCTACCACTTCCTAGCTCTGTGACCTTGAATAAATCACTTCTTAGCCTCAGTGTACTCATCTGTAGAATAGGAAAAATACTCCTACTATCACCTGCCCTGAGAAGTGACTGTGAACTTCTCAGTCACATAAGGTGTTGCTTGTAGGCCGCACCTTAGCCTGGTGTACGCCAGGGTTTGCAGCCTGCGCGCTGCTCACACCTTGAGCCAGGCTGTCCTCTGGGGCGGGGTCCGTCCCGCGTGTTGGAGGGTGCTGAGCAGCTTCCCTGGGCTCCACTCACCAGACGCCAGGAGGAGTCTCACCACCGCTTCTCACCCAGTCGTGAAAACCAGTCTCTCATTGTTGTTGTTCAGTCGCCAAGTCATACCCAACCCTTTGTGACCCTTGGACTGCAGCACATGAGGTGTCCCTGCCCTCCACTATCTCCCAGAGCTTGCTCAAACTCACGTCCATCGAGTCAGTGATGCCATCCAACCCTCTCATCCCCTGTCGCCCCCTTCTCCTGGCCTCAGTCTTTCCCAGCCTCAGGGTCTGGACATTCCCAGATGTTCCCTGTCCTAGAACCACTGGCTTACATATTCCCCCCACAGTGACTGGCCCAGGTTCATCACCTCACATTCAGAGGCTGGTATATTCCCAACCTCGCCTGTAACCGATGAGGAACCCAAGACCCAGAGGGAGCCACCTGTAGTCACAGCATTAGTTTCTAGGGTTGCCATGACAACAACCTAGAACCTGAGAGGGAGCCACCTGTAGTCACAGCATTAGTTTCTAGGGTTGCCATGACAACAACCTAGAACCTGCTGTGTTCTGGCTTAACACAACAGAAACTTCTTTTCTCAGAGTTTTGGAGGACGCAAATCCTGAATTGAAGTGTCAGCAGGGCCATGCTCCCTCAAAGGCTTCTAGGGCCGAATTCTTCCTGCCTCCTCCAATTCCTGGGTGCTCCTTGCATTTCTTGGCTTGTGGCCACATCACTCCAGTCTCTGCCTCTGTCTTCACACGGACTTCCTTTCTGCATCTCTGTCTTCTCCTTTTCTTACAAGAACTTTTGTCACTGAATTTAAGATCTACACAAGTGATCCAGAATTATCTCATCCCGAGTTCTTCAACTTAATATTATTTGCAAAGACCCTTTTTCCAAATAAGGTCATGTTCAAGGTACCAAGGATTAGGACTTGGATTTGTATTTTGGACTATAATTATAAGGCTTGTTGGTGGTAGGGCTAGGACTAAGACTGAATTATCCTTTTTTAAAAATATATGTACACATATATAGGCGAAGACTTTATTTACAGGGCAGCAATGGAGAAACAGACATAGAGAATAGACTTACAGATGGGGGAGAGGGGAGGAGAGGAGAGGGGGAGATGTATGGAAAGAGAAACATGGAAGCTTACATCACCATATGTGAAATAGACAGCCACCAGGAATTTGCTGCATGTCTCAGGAAACTCAAACAGGGGCTCTGTATCAACCTAGAGGGGAAGGACGGGGAGGGGGACAGGAGGGAGGTTCAAAAGGCAGGGGATATATGTATACCTATGGCTGATTCATGTTAAGGTTTGACAGAAAACAACAAAATTCTGTAAAGCAATTATCCTTCAATAAAAAAATAAATTTAAAAAAAGAATCTGCCTGCAGTGCAGGAGACCTGGGTTCGATTCCTGGATGGGGAAGATTCCCTGGAGAAGGGAATGGCAACCCACTAGAGTATTCTTGCCTGGAGAATTCCATGGACAGAGGAGTCTAGCGGGCTGCAGTCCATGAAGTCACAAAGAGTCTGACACCACTGAGCAGCTAACACCGTCACCCATGCACACTAGATATCGTCCTATATTCATATGTTTAGTTTAGCTGGGCCAGGTCTTTGTCGCAGCTTGGACTCTTGGTTGCATCACATGGGATCTAGTTCCCTGACCAGGGGTTGAGGCCAGTCCCCTGCACTGGGAGCGTGGAGTCTCAGCCACTGCACCATCAGGGAGGTCCCTGAAGTATTCTGACTCTCAGGATGGTTCCTTAACCTCTCCAGGTTTCAATTTCCTTCTTTGTAAAATGGGCCTAACTGAGGGATCCACCTCCTTCGGAAGCTGGGTTCACAGTAACCCAGTTTGCGATCATGGTTTTAGTCATGAAAGCACAGCGTCTGGTTTAGAGAAAGTACTCTGGGAAGGTTCGCTATTGCTAGCGTGTTCATTATCATCTGTTTTATTATCATTTGGGCTTCCCTTCAATTAAATCAACAGAGTATCTGTAGGGAAAGATGGATTCAAGCTACGACCTAGACGGTGACATCAATAATTCTTTGTCCTATATTATTATTTCCCCACATGAAAATTGCTGCAGGATGTAGAACAGGCTTCCACCTTGGAAAGGAAAGAAAAGTAACATAACGTCAGGAAGGTACACTGCGTACTTTTCTCTCTCGTTCCCTGTAAACTGTCAAGAAAGATGACATTTCTTTTCTTCAGTTAGACTCTTAACTCCTGACATCATTGTTTGGTTACTTTTAAACTGACAGGATGGTCTTTTTTTAAAAAAAGATATTTTTCTGTTCCCCTCTTTGGGAAAAAAAAAAAAAAAAACTATCTTGCTGTGCCAGGTCTTAGCTGCAGAATGCAGGATCTAGTTCCCTGACCAGGGATTGAACCCAGGCCCCCTAAGTTGGCAGTGTGGAGTCTCAGCACTAGACCACCAGGGAAGTTCCTACAGGACTGTCTCGGAAGGATTTTAATCCAGAAGAACATGTGTTCTGTGTAACTCTCTTCTTCTGGGAAGTTCTAACTGGGAGAAATTTACATACAAATTGATTTCATGCCCTTTTCTTTGTCCAGCTTAAGGCTGTTTAAATTTATCTCTTTCCATCTTTAGTAACCCCAATTGAGTTACTAGTTACAATATACCCTGCTCGTCTCACTAATCTGACTACCTGTAATTGGAGGATTTAATTACCAGCAGTATGTTTATAATGGAACGATCCCGCCTTGCAGTTTAGTAACTCACTTTATCTGCGTGGCAGCAGCAAGGTGATTTGAAAGCCTGAAATATGAAGACGCAAGGCAGTGCAGTAGGGTCTAGGCACTTCCGGAGTGAACCGCACTTACCCAGCTTCACAAGTGAGCTCTGCCTGAAACAAGATTGCAAGCAAAGGTCTCAGTCACACACGCAACTGCCACCTCCCTCTTCTTCCTTGCAGTCCAGATCTTGAATTTTCTTCAGGTGATCTGGAGGTGGGTGCTCAAGGAGAGTGAGTTCCCAACAGCTTTCCACCCATCCATTGAGGCTTTTTGCCAGAGAATGTTCTAGAAGTGGGCATGTAAGCCAGTTCTGGCCACAGACAAGAGGGGGGAACCGGAAAACCTGCTAGAGGACTTTAAAGGAAGATTTTCCTCCTCCGAAAAGAGCGACGCTCCCCCCTTTTCCGGCTTTGACACGGTTGTAGGAGGAGGTGCCAGGGCTACAGCCGCCATCCTGTGACTGTGGGGAGACTCGGGGGCAAAGTGAGAATGACGAGCATGATGCGCTGGAGGGCTGGAGAGGTCTGCTTTCGTGATGGCGTTGGTCATCTCCTCAACCAGTCTTGGAACCTCTGGGTCAACCTCTGGGCTCTTGTTAAGTGTGAAGTAAGAGATGGACTTCTACTTTGAGCCAAATTTCATCCATCTATTGGTACTTGTAATGAAAAAATCCTGATAAAGGGAAATTCACAGGGTTTCCCCTCTCCTGCCTCCCTTAACAAAGTGAGAAATGGAACTGCCTTTAACTTTAAATAAAGCATATCGTAGAGAAATCCTAAAATTATGGGCTTCACCCGCCCCCTGCCCCCACCATGGTGGCAAAGAACACAGTCTTTGGAAAAAGGACCTGTGCCGGGTTCAAAATCCCGCTCAGCTGCATACCTGTGCCTTTACATGTGAAATGGAAATAACACCCAGAGGAAGAGCCCTTCACACTGCCGTCTGTGTGGGGGGTGGTCTCCTCCCTCGTGTAGAGCTGTCGTTAGTCGGCCTGGGCTTCCATCGTGGAGAACCACACCCCCTTTTGGAGGCTGGAAGTCCAAGACTGGTTTCTGGTGGGGGCTCTCTCCTCGCGTGGCCTTTTCACTGTGTGTGGATGTGAAGGAGAGAGAGATCTCTGGTGTCTCTTCCTCTTCTTAAGATTCAAGCATTTTAGCACCAGAGACAGTTTCTCTCTCCCCAAACAACAAGCAAACAACGTGCGCTCAGTCGTGTCCAGCTGTTTGAGACGCCATGGACAGCAACCCTAGAGGCTCCTCTGTCCGTGGAATTTTCGAGGCAAGAATACTGGAGTGGGTTGCCACTCCCTTCTCCAGGGGATCTTCCCAACCCAGAGGTCAAACCCTTGTCTCCTGTGTCTCCCGCATTGGCAGGCAGGTTCTTTACCTGCTGCACCATCAGGGAAGCCCCAGAGAGGACCTCCTTTAAACAGTTCGTTAAACACCAAGATCAAGATGTTTTTTGCTATGATGATACAAACTTATGTAAGAGGTGTAGGGGTGTGTGTGTTTCGTACCAACATAAGATAGAAACATATATGGTTTCAGAAAGGTTATTGGCAAGGATCGGGTCCTACATTTTGTTTTTCAATTTGTGATTTTTTTCCTTCCGTCATTTATTCAGCAAATGTTTATTGAGCACTTCCTGTGTGCCAGGCACCGTGTTTTATTTTGTTTGCTTCAATGTGCATTTCTTTTTTGTTGTTGTTTTTGTTTTTTAGTAAATGATTTCGTGATCAAGGAAATCTGGTAAACAATGAGATGGTCACAGAATCCTGGGTTTAGAATAACCTTCCAGATTTCTTTCCCCCTGTCTCCAGCGCATCTAACAAATTCAAGTCAGTTTAGAGTCTATTCTTGTTAAAAAGACCTCCAGCGAAAGCGACTTCATGGTAGTCTTTAGCAGCTCTCCCAGAGCTTGCTCAGTTCTGTGTTCTTGGAGGAAATGATCTCTGTAACAGTCATGATTGATGCACTAAAGTGCCCTGGTGGCTCACTGGTAAAGAATCTGCCTGCAATATGGGAGACCCAGGTTCAATCCCTGGGTCGGGAAGATGCCCTGGAGAAGGAAATTGCTACTCACTTTAGTATTCTTGCCTGGAGAATCCCATGGACAGAGGAACCTAGAGAACTACAGTCCATCAGGTTGCCAAAGAGTCGAACACGACTGAGCGACTAACACTTTTATTTTGGGCTTCCCAGATGGCGCTGGTGATAAAGAATCCGCCTGCCAGTGAAGGAGACATATGAGAAGCAGGTTTGATCCCTGGGTCAGAAAGATCCCCTGGAGGAAGGCACAGCAACCCATGGGATTTTTGCCTGGAGAATCCCGTGGACGGAGGAGCCTGGTGGTCTACAGTCCATGGGGTCACAAAGAGTCAGACACGCCTAAAGTGACTTAGCACACATGCAAAGTGCTCATAGCATGGACCTGTGTCAAGGACTGAAACATGGTGACGTATTAAACTTAGGAGATGTGTTAGGGTCAAAGAAACTGGTCCCAGCAGTTGTTGAAACTGCTTATGCAAGCCTGTAACTTCGCTACAGAAGACAGTCAGCTCTTCTGAGCCTCCACTGGCACAGGCATTCATTCTAAAAGCTAATGTGTAGAGGGGGAAAAAATCAAGTATGATCAAAAATTGCCCTTGACCATCCTTTCTGTTATAATAGTAGAGCTGGCAAAGACCAGACAAAACTCAGGGCCAGGGACCGCCCACTCCACCTGTTCCCTGTAACAGGGCACACAACTGCCTGGGTAATTTGTTCAGTTGTTTTAGTATTTATTTGGCTGCACCGGATCTTAGGTGCAGCACACAGAATCTTCAGTCTTCACTGCGGCATGCGGGGTCTTTAGTTGTGGTAGGTGAACTCTTAGAGGCCTGCTGTGCATTCCCTGCTTAGCACGTGGGACCTAGTTCCCTGACCGGGGATTGAACCCAGGCCCTCTACATTGAGAGCTCGGAGGCTTAGCCACTGGACCACCAGGGAAGTCCCTGACCAGGTAATTTAAATCCTTCTTTTTTCTCTCTCTCTCTCCCTTTTCTCCCTACACACATATAGTAGAATTCAGAGAAGTTAAATGGACCTAGAGGTGACTGCACTTTAACAGTAACTACCCTGTATGGCTTTTCTGATGATTAAAAATACAATTCACGTAAAGCAGCTAGTTCAGGGCCTCGTACATGGTAAACATCCAGAATATTTTAGCTCTCATTATTATTCCCACTATTACTTCTCTACTGAAAAAAAGTTCCTTCTTTTGAGAAATTCTTGAAGCCAGATTCCACATTTCACTCTGGCTCGGTCACCCAACCCCCACTTCCAGCAAAACTGCAGATGTATAATCCTGTCTTCATCCCGTGAGTACTTCCATGGCACAGTCACTGGCAAAGAAGTGACCTATCAATCACTTATTGAGTGAATTATGAAATCTGTGGTTCAGAAGTGGTAAGGGTGAAATAGAGGAGGAAGATTATCTGATAACAGTACTTGCCTAACACTGTTAAGATTTAAAAAATAAACCTGATGTCTAATAAATGTCTAAATGGCTTTAGCTTTGTAAAAGGTCGTATATTCTTTCCTTTATTTTATAAGTATTTCTTACATTCTTACTCAGGCTCTGGACAAGGCTCGGAAATCTGGTGATGACAGATAAGAGCCCCTGTAGACACACTGAGGAGAAAGCAATCAAAAAGAACTGTTCAAAAGATTATTTCTGATTCCAGTGCTTCATGCAGGAGATAAACAGAGAGATGGGACTGAAGAGGAGACCAGCCTCTATAGGGATTTGGGACCAGCCTGCGGGGAGGGGAGAGGGGGGACATTTGAGCTGAGGTCTGGGGTGAGAACAATGTCAAAATCTAGTAACAGTACTTAAAAAAACATTTAAAGGTGTGATATAGTCTGAAAACATCTTCATCTGCATATTCCCCTTTCAAGAGAAATCTTCGGCAGAGCATTTAAAAGTCTGATCATACCCAATCCTAGAAAGAATGCGGACAAGGGACTTCCCTGGTGGTCCAGTGGTTAAGGCCAGGCTTCCAACGCAGGGGGCTCGGATTCAATCCCTGGTCAGGGAACTAAGATCCTACGTGCCACATGGCATGGCCAAAAAAAAAAGAATGCAGTCAAAGGAGACCCCTTATGAACTTCTCTTTGGAGTGGAAGTTGATGCAACCCTTTGGAAAACATTTGGTGACATCTAGTTAAAACTGAAGGTGTGAGTTTCCTACCACCCAAAAATATAATGTCTAGATATGGTCTTTAGATAGACCCTTAAAAATATCTCCTCTTAGGGAAGGAAGCAAGGGAATTTTCTTTTAAATTCTAAAGCCCAACTATAAAACAAAAGGAATTGACTCCACAAATATGTACAGAATACCTGTATATGCCAGGTACTAGTCGAGGCTCTAAGAAAACGATGGTGAATGAAACCATGAAAGACTGTGGCCTCCTGGTTGTAACGACGGAAGACACACCAGAAACAAAAAGCCCAACACAAAAAGCCCCGTGGACGGCAGCCCCCCAGGCCCCTCTGTCCATGGGGCTCTCCAGGCAAGAACACTGGAGTGGGTTGCCATGCCCTCCTCCAGGGGATCATCCTGACCCAGGGACCGAACGTGCGTCTCCCGTGGCTTCTGTAGGACAGGCAGATTCCTTACCACTGAGCCACCAGGGAAGCCAGTTTGTAATGCTGGTTTTATACAAGAGGAAACTGAGCTTCAGAGAAATTGCTGTTTGTCAGCTCGTCAGATGGAGGACCTACTGGCCCTACACTTTAGTGCCTGGACTACACTTGAGTCCTTATCTACCCTCCCCACTGGACCCACGGGAAGACAGGTGTAAGTAGCTATTTACCATGCTGGGTGCCCACTGCCTGGCTCAGAAGGAGCTGCGTAGTTTTGGTGTGACCGTAGGCAGACTGGAGAACCATCCAGAAGTAAAACCTGCAGAAAAAGGCAGACTTCAGAATTAGCTACTGAGATGCGGGAGTGGACCCCATGGCGAGAGGAAGAAAGAAGGCTCCTTCCTCCATGCCAAGCTCCGCCTCGAGCACCTGCCTCCTCTCCTTTCCTCCTTGAAGAAAATCCCACAGCTAGTCCTGGGCAGCTCCAAAGTGTGGACCCCAGCTGTCCCCACCATATGCTCAACCCCCGAAATACCAAAATCAGACAAAACCCTGAGAGATGCCTTCCGTAAGGGGGCAGTAGGCAGAGAAGTGAAGGCGGGCGGAGGGAAATCAGAATCAGGGTCCCCTGGTTTGTCTGTATCCCCCACTGATGTACAGGTCCTGGCTTGGGGGCAGCAGCCCCCAGAACAGAGGAACACTGAAATCATCGGCCCCAGGAGGCGTGCCGCCTGCTTCTGGAAGAGAGTGGCCCTCATGGGGACACTTTGCTGACTGTGCCTTTTGATGTAGTTTTTTCTTTCCTAACAAGAAAGTGTAAGAACACAGAAAAGTAGAAAAAAATAACACAATGAGCATCCCTGTCTTCTTCATGCTTAATAAGCAACTACTAACATTCCGTATTAGCTTTAAGACGTTTCCATTTTTAAAAAATCTCAGATAGATGATTCCTTTTATTTCCATCTTTCTTGGCATTGACCTCGTTTCTCTTTCTAGTCAGCTCCTAAGTTAAACATTAGCTTATTTCTTCTTCATCTTTCTTTCCTAAAAAATACATTCAAAGTTTCTTCCATCATTTCAGGTACATCTCACATTAAAAAAAAAAAAAAAAGCAGTTCTGCTTATCTACATGCAAGCATAATTACATAATTTTCATAAATACATGATTTTAATATCAGATCAGATCAGTCGCTCAGTGGTGTCCGACTATCACAACCATCTAATTTTCTTCCTCTTTTTTTTCTTGATTTCTGCCAACATCTCCCTTCTCCATAATCTTCTCCCCTCTTCTCCTACTCAGCCCCTACACACTAGCAGTCTTCACAATGAAGTTGCTATCATGTCATATTTTTATCCAGGTTTAAGTAATCCTCAACAAGGATAACTTATTGTTTTCCCTAAATGAGGTAGTATTTTATGCATTGCTGCTGCTGCTAAGTCGCTTCAGTCGTGTCCGACTCTTAGCGACCCCATGGACTGCAGCCCACCAGGCCTCTCCGTCCATGGGATTTGCCAAGCAAGAGTACTGGAGCGGGGTGCCAGTGCCTTCTCCGATTTTCCGCTTTAGTGCATTTTATTCTTGTCACTCCATCAAATTCACCGGACACAATTCTCACAGATTTGTCCATTCTTTTTACTTATTGTCGTACAATAAGTAACCGCCACCTGGTAACCTTAGCTGAACTGGTTTCAGGCCTACTACCGCCCATGCTGAAATCCACAGATGGCTCAAGTCCCTGATACGAAATAACGTAGTATATGGTTGGGCTTCCCTGCGCATGGGCTCCACATCCAAGGATTCAAAGGGCCAACTATATGACATTCCATAGTGTGACTGTGCCAGCATTTATTCCTTTTGTTTCCAGCTTTTTGCTACTATGAAGGATGCTGCCAGACCCATCTTTCTGCATCTCAAAAGCCCAGATGTCCTAGGAGTACGTGATGGCTTCAGCGGCCCTGCGGCAGCTGAGCTGAGAGGCTCACAGGGGAGCTCCACTCTGAACTGCCTTCCCGCATCTGTACTAAAGGAGATCAGGTTCGGAAAGGACTGGGGTCCCTGCCTGCTGATGGAATTTTTTATAGTCAAGTCCTTCGCTCACTCTGTAATCCCGAGTCACTGAGCGGTGCGGGCACCCCCAGGCGCTGTGCCCATGAAGAGGGTCGGCCTGCCCTCCTGGTGGGAGAAGCTGACAGCAAACGTACCAGGAAATGACGTCACTGTGCGCGGAGGAGGCTGGGAGTTGCAGAATGGTGGAGGGAGGTGGTCTCAGCACAGGTGGCACCTACAGAGATGGGGCTTGGTCAGTAATCAGAATGAGTCTTAAATTAGTGTGCATTTTCCTTTGTCCGTAGCTCTTTCTGATGGCTGAGGCTCGAGAGAGGGGACTCTTGCCATCAGAGTCTGTGCCTGTAAGATAGAAGCCCAGCCTGAGAAATCCTCATTTTTGGAAAACCCAGCAGGTGCTTCATCGCACAGTCAGGTTTGGGAAGGATGACTGTCAGGAAGCAGGTTGGAGCCCCCAAGCACCCAGAGCAGTGACTCGGGAGGGAAGAAAGTGGGGGTTTGAACTGAAAAAGCTGACTCAGAGAACTTGCTCGCCCCTGACCACAAAGTTATGCCTTTCAAAATCTTAAACTGCAAAGAGAGAGATCCCCCAGGGACCACCCCCCTCCCCTTCCCCAGGAAACACCTTAGGACTAGTTCCAGGGCTTGATTCATTTGATGTGCAGTTAAGAGATGTGAAAAACAGCAGTGGGCTGCCGGAAACCCAGCAGAAAGAAAAATCTAGAATTGCAAATGTAAAACTCCCACCCTCTGACAGAGATTATGCTGATGGCACTGAAAACCAAAAAGAGAAGCAGAAATGACCTGATACTGGAGTATCTGAGAAGGGAAACACCAGGGGGCGAATCACTGCACCACCCCCCACCCCATTATTATTCTGGGAATAGTAATACCTACCTCAGAGGGTCTGGTTGAGGATTAAAAATAAGACCGTTGTCATGTCAAGCATTGAGCCATCCCGGTGCTTCGCTGGGGCTGGTTTCTGGCAGCTCCCTTCCCCCAAGCAAATTCTTCTTCTAGCAATCCCCACTGTGAGAAATCCCTGCGGTTACAGTGGACGTCATCCGGGGACTTTGCTAGTGGCTTACCCAGGTGGCACGTTGTAACTTTACTCTGACAGTTTGGAAAAACAAACAGAGCTGCTCTGACCTTTCTGATGTCGTTTGCTCCTGCATCTCCGCCTCCAGCCTGCCCGTCGGTTGTGATCCTTATTAAAAATCTTGAGTGAGTGAAGTCGCTCAGTTGTGTCCGACTCTTTGCGACCCCGTGGACTGTAGCCGCCGAGGCTCCTCCGTCCATGGGATTCTCCAGGCAAGAGTACTGGAGTGGGTTGCCATTTCCTTGAGGATGCTCCAAACCACGCTAAAGCAGGCCAGGGCTTCCATGCACAGGTTTTGCTCTACGGCCTCCTTTTGCCAACTTTGCCGATGACTGACGTGAATGACGTCAATGATCTTCCTTTTGTTCGTGTCACTGACTTTCTCCTGTCATTGGGCTTCATCTCACTCTTGCCCCAAATTTCAGTTTTGTCTATTTTAGGATAGCCCCAAAGGAGCCCTTAACAGCCGTTTCAAGGCAGTATTGTGAAAACAACCCAAATTGGTCCCTGGTTTGTTCTGTTTACACAACTGTGAGGGGATGGGGAGCAAAATGTTTGAAAGGAGTTTCGTTTAACTTTTCTCACTAAACAAGTATAATTATAATTATTTTAACACATGGCTATATGTCATTAAATATGTATTTTGCTTATAAATACATACGCATTTAAATATGTATTTATGTAAATGGAGAAGAGAATGGCACCCCAGTCCAGCATTCTGCCTGGTGAGCCACAGAGCACAGGGTTGCAAATAGTCGGATAGGACTTAAGCGACTTAGCATGGACACATGTGTTTATGTAATATGCAAATGTTACATATTACAAAATGGAGAAGGAAATGGCAGCCCACTCCAGTATCCTTGCCTGGAGAATCCCATGGACAGAGGAGCCTGGTGGGCTGCAGTCCATGGGGTCGCAAAGAGTTGGGCACGACTGAGCAACTAACACACACACATATTACAAATATGTACATAATCCGTATGTGTTAAATTGTACTGTATATTAAAATATGTGTATTATTATGTGTTAAAATGCAGATGTAAATATGTATTCAAATGAATAAACTATGTATACAGACATATATGAGCCAAGCACTTGCTTCAGATGGTAACTTTGGATAATGTGGGATTTTTGTATGCATGTCAGCACTGGCCTTCTTCCAGAGATTTATTTCTGTAGCCCCATTTGAAACACTTACTGGATGTTTCTGCTGGTTATAAGAGTGATACATGCACTTGATTTAAAACATTTGGAAAAGGGCAGTATAGAGAAGAAAATATCCCTCTTGTCCACTCTCTCCCGAATCGGGGTTCTGCACTGCGTGCACTTCCTTCTGGCTCTTTTCTTGCAGTAACCAGTTTAAACCTTTAGCCCAGCGCCTCTGTTTGCCATTCCTCCTGGTATCCTATCTGCTCCTGGTCGCAAGCTCTGCCTAAATTGCTGTCTTAGAAAAATCCAGAATGCTTAAGAGAAGGGACATAGGGGCAAAGAGAGGAATGGATAATTCAGAAAAGCAACTACAAAATTAAGAGCATGATTTTTGCTGTATAATCCGTCAGTTGTACCCTCCTCTAACCCCATAAGACCCTTCTCCCTACACTGCACCTTCTTAGGGCGCTTCACACTCTACCTGGGGTGAAAAGGAAGGGAATTTATCACCCTCAGTGGAAACGCTCAGGGTCAAATTATATACTCTTATGGTAAAGAGAAGGGAGTGGGCAGTGGTGGGGCTATGGCTTTAACAATTCCTAGGCAGGCTTTCGTGCTGGCCAACTAGCTTGCATCATGATAATACAATTTTGTATGTTAAACAACAGATGTCAGACAGAAGAAAGAGACGGGGTCTTTGCTTTTCTTCTCCTGTGGACCCTGCTCCCCCAAAGCAGCCATTTTTTCAGTTGCCATGACAGTGGTAATAGGAGTTTATCATTTTCCCATGCCTGCTGCATGCTAATGCCGAACCAACTCACAAATGTTATCTGGTTAGGGAAGAAAGAGTCCAAACCGCAGTGTGCCGTGATGCTGCAGAGGTAGACGGCACCACCGCCTTTTCCTTCTCCCCACAGTCCTCAGCGCCTGTTTTAGGGGGCAGTTTCTGTAAAGCAGAAGTTTTGATTTGCCTGACTATTACTCTATCATTTACAATCAGCCTCAGAACTCCTGATGCTGTGTGCACTCACTGACAAAACAGATTAGTCACTGCTTTTTTTGAAAAGAAGCCGTAAAGGACAAAGCTCATCTAGATAGTAACCATAAGTAATATCTATAAATCAAATATGTATATTCAACATATAACAATTCTACTCTTTCTTCCTGAATACTAATCTCACTTTCAAAACATCAGGCCCATTTACACACTTAAGTAGAAGAAAGCTCTTTTGAGACCCAGCAAAACTGAGAAAATCATAATATTTTTATAAGAAGAGCACCTTCCTTCAATAAACAGAGATAATGTTGAAATTAAGAAATAGTCACATTTGGAATGACTCCTTCTGAGAATGAAGGAAATTTATTCTGATAAAATAGAAAGAAAAAAAAATGAAAAGGTAGTCATTAAGCCCAGAGGATGGGCACACAGATGTCCCTTATATTATTCTCGGTACTTCTCTGTGTTTGAAATGTTCTGTAGTTCCTGAAAATTTGGTGAATCAGCCTTTCTGTTTGGCTTTTAATTGTGTTAATTAACAGTGTTGGAGTCACAGCTCAATGAGGGGAAAAGAGAGAAAAAAGAAACAAAGTCACGTGGCAGAGGCAAAATTAACCCCAAAGTGATTTACAGCAACTTACATTTCCCCCTTAATTTCTAACAGAATGTGGTGGTGGCTGTCAGCTAATGTTTGCTTTTTTTTTCCCTTCCTAATCCCTTAAAAAAAAAAAAAAATTCTTGCATCAATTGACTGCTAAAATGATTGCTTCAATTGTTGGTTAGAGTTTATTCTCCGGAATTGAAAAACCAGTTGCTTTTATATGCATTGTCCGCCTTATTTTTTAGGCATCTGGCACATTTTATTCCTTTTTTGTTATTTTGAGTTGTTCTTTTATCATTATCTGCAGGAAGCAGCATTAGCATGCCCAAGATAAGACGAGGGATCCAGATGTGCATATCAAAGGATGAACAGCTACTTATTAAGAAAAACTTTTCTTTTTAAGCCCAGCTTCTGTTCAAAGGCATAATAAAGCCTATGGCGTTAGTGACAAACTGGAAATTCAATGCCTTGTCACCGCCATGCATCCGAATAGAGGGAAGAAAAAAGGTCAAAGAAATTGGTAAGGTCCGCACTTTAGAGTTCTGAAAAGACAGAACTGGTAAAAGTTCATCTTCTCCAGACGTATGCATTTATACCCTGCTGTGTTTATTCACTGTTTTCTGGGGGAAATGAATGAGCCACAAATGGGCTGGCTGGCTGTTACGATTAAGGATGAATTTTAAATCACCAGGTTATTTTTTAGAAGAGTGAAGTATGTTGACGGTGAAAGCATCTGATTTTAATGTCATCGGCCGGCGTGTGCTTCTGCTGCAGTGAAAGCACGCTTCGGAGCACAGGAGGCATGCATTTAGGTGGAAGAGCCCAGCGTTGTAATAGTTTATAAAGTAAACCTTCCGCTGCGCCTGTGCTTCTAAAATTAGGGCACTCCCTCCTCCCTCCGGTGTGTCTCTCCGTGTCCCTTGTGGGAACATAGATGCCCATAGGCAGGCATAAAGGCACAGATCTATACACTTATTTAAGGAACCGGCAACTCACTCCAGTACCGGACAGAAGAGCCTGGTGGGTGGGCTACAGTTCATGGAGTTGCACAGTCAGACATAACTTAGTGACTAAACAATAGCAATACACATATTTAGTGGTGGTGTTTTTAAAACTAATTTTGCCAAAACTTGTGTATACTCCCTTGATCTTGGCAGTTTCATTTGCCAGTCATTCCACTGGCATCCATAAGCTGACCTCATTCTTTTTCATTTATGCATCAGTGGTCTGTGAGTTGGCTGTACCATAATGTCCACAACCAATTCATTTTTGGCAGCCACTTAAGTTTCTTCCAGAGTTTCCCAATTGTGAAAAAATGATGCAAAAAATACCCTCACATGTAAATTTTTGTGTGCTCATCCTCTGTTCTTTCTGCACATTCGTTTTCTCGATTGTCCAAAAAAATATTTTAATTGCTGAGAAAAGTCATGCATCTATATGCTTGAGTCTAAAGTAAATTAGAAATAAGTTAATCTCTTATTTTCTCTTTTGACTTAAGATTTCAGAGAACTGTACTATCTGTTACAGTATCTGTACGGAACTGTAGATCGGTTCTTAAGGTATCTGATTTCACTTTTGTTCTTGGATTCCTAAGCCAAGTTCTACAGTTGACTCAACAATTGATCTTCAGTAGTCATTTTGGTACATGGATCTTTTTTTAAAGTTAGCTGAGTCAAATTTGTCAGTGAGGCTATCACTAGAGTTTTAAAAATATATAACTAACCCTCTTGTTTGGTAAATAAGCAATAAAGAAACTTTGCCCAGGGTATAAGGTGGTGGTTTAGTCACTAAGTCGTGTCTGACTCTTGTGAGCACATGGTCTCTGTAGCTCGCCAGGCTCCTCTGTCCATGGGATTTCATAGGCAAGAATACCGGAGTGGGTTGCCATTTCCTTCTCCACGGGATCTTCCCGACCCAGAGATGGAACCTGCGTCTCTTGCATCTCCTGAATTGGCAGGTGGATTCCTTACCACTGAGTCACCTGGGAAGTCTCAATATCCATTAGTGTTTTCTTTAAAAAATTGTAATACATGCAAAAAATAAGAGGACACTGAGATGAATGAGAAGATATGCCAACAGGAAAAGCATCTGCTGCTGCTACTGCTGCTGCTGATGCTAAGTCACTTCAGTTGTGTCCGACTCTGTGCGACCCCATAGATGGCAGCCCACTAGGCTCCTCCGTCCATGGGATTTTCCAGGCAAGGGTACTGAAGTGGGGTGCCATTGCCTTCTCCAGCTGATTGAAAGGCAAATCGTGAATCTACACATACTATGTGATCTACTTGTAGATGGGATGGTTGGCGTGGTGGACGGCCGGCCGGACTCATTAATGAGTGATCTCCAAGGTATGGAACAGGTGAGGAAAGGGAAGAGAGGGGTTAGGTGTTTACATTTTTTTCATGTTAGTTATTTACAATGGGCATGTAAAGTTTTTCTCAATTAAAAAAAAATCACTATTGCCTGTTTTCCCAAAGACAGGAAGTTACTGGTTATAACCAATTAACTGACTGACCTTTTTTTTTTTAAGAATATTCATTAAAAGAATATAAAATTATTTTACATCCTTGTCGTGTAAGTTTTCATGGGTACAAATTCACATCGTTCAAAGTCCAAAATTGGAAAACGGTTAAAAAAAAAAAATTTTTTCTGCCTCCCAGAACTAACTTTCCCTCCCCAGGGGTAATCACTGGTACCATTTGCGGGGTGTAAATTCTATTTATTTTGGTCTTCACTGTTGCCTGAGGGCTTTCTCCAGTTGTGGTGAGCAGAGACTGCTCTGTGTTGTGCCCTGGGGCTTCGGGCTTCTCTTACAAAGCATGGGCTCTGTGGGCTGAAGGAGTTGTCACTCACAGGCTTAGCTGCTCTGCGGCATGTGGGGTCTGCTGGGACCAGGATCAGTGCGGTGTCCCCTGCGTTGCCAGCTGGATGCTTAAGCCCTGGACCACCTCACTAGTATCATTTCTATATACATCCTGTGTGTGCTCAGGCGCTTCAGTCGTGCCTGACTCTATGCGACCCTATGGTCTATGTAGCCCACCAGGCTCCTCTCTGTCCATGGGATTCTCCCAGGCAAGAATACTGGAGTGGATTGCCATGCCCTCCTCCAGGCATGTGCATCTTATTAGATACATCTTAAGCATACTCATGGCAATGCGTCTGTCTGTATATATATAATATGAACATATATCATAAGTTTATGTAAGTATATGAAGAAGTATAAAAGTATTGTTTGTTTTCCCACCAATGGTAGCATTCTATTCAATTGGTCTATATTCGTTGTGTTTTTTTTCCCACTTAACTATATAGAAAGAGAATTATTTTTATTTATTCGTTTGCTTATTTATTTTTAATTTTGCCTGTGCTGGGTCTTTCTTGTGGCACGTGGACTCTCCAGTCGAAAAAATACTACCTAGGCATTCTAATGCCATAAAACTTGAGTATGAGCAGTCATAGCTTCAACTAAACACAGCAGTTAGACCGGAAAGAGATAAATCAAAATTGCTTTTATAGACAGAGGACTCAGGCACATGTCTGGGCGTGGCTGTGGGTGGGGTCTTACAGCCCCAGCTGCTGTGGAAGCAGCGTCAAACCGGCGGGTGAGCCTGGAACCCCGAGCCCTCCCAGCGTGGCCTTCCAGCTTCCTGGGGAGCCTCCTGACCCAGCGGATACCCTGATACAGCAGCAACAAACGCTCCGCTGGGGAAAGGCTGGAGCTTGAGCGGGAGGCTGGCCAGTAGCTGCCGGATGCGGTCGTCCTCCTCCCGCAGCTCGTGGAGCGCCCTCTCGGTGGACAGAGGCTCCGCCCACCTTTCCCGGCCCTTGTCTCCTGCCAGAGGAGCTCGCTCCGGTAGGAAGAAGTGGCTCTCTCCAGTTCCCTCTCTCTGTCCTCTGCCATCTTCTCGTAGAGGCTGCGCTTCTGACTGGCATCGTCCAGTCTTCGGTACACGTGGGGACATCTCGTCTCCATCTCCAGGCGGCATGTTGCCTCCTCAGTCGACTTTCTCAGTAGCTGCTTGACCTGCTCCTGATGTAATTCAGGCAGCATTTCAAGTTTCAGCCTCAGCTTCTGGCTCTCCCTCTCCAGCTGTGCGTTTTCAGACCGCAAGGTTTGCTCGGTTTGGAGACGTTTTATTTGTCCCATTCGCTCTTCATTAGTTTGATTTTCCTCATACAGTTTTCTGGATATTTCTTCTTTTTCTTTCTTTTTCAAGGACACTTTTAAGGTAACAGCATGAATGAGACCCTTCAGATAAGCTTCCGACAGGCCCCCTGGGGGAAGCTCACTTTCTGCTTCTCTATTTTCTCCCACGTCCAAGTTGCTCCTCTCAACGGGACCCTCTCTGGAGAGGTCAGGCGAATGTCTGGTCTTCAGCGCGGCTTCCACGAGTGACTTCTTCCACGAGGGACTTGAGTTGGCTCCTTTTATCGTCCAGCAGCCGCTGCGTGTGCGCGTTTGAGCGTTCCAGCGCATCTTTTCAACCCCTTCAGGGCCTGTGTCCCGTGCCTCCATCCCTCCATTTCTCGGGAGAGCAGTTTGAGACTTTGCTGAAGATGACTATTTTCATTCAAACCCTCCCTCAGTTGTTCCTGGAGATGTCGCACCTTGTCCTGAGAGGCTTTCAAGATGTTTTTGCCTCGGTCACCTGAAATCGGTGGCATTCCGCCACGTCTCCAAGTGGCTGTATCTGTCCTTGGAGACGAGCCATCATCAGCCCATGAAACGAAAGTTGGGGGGAGGGCTCGCTTTTCTGTACTTTTTCAAGGAGGTCTTTCATGTCCTCAAGAGATGATCCGCCTGGGTTTCTATTGAGGGCCTCCAAGCACAGGATTTGTAAGGTGGAAGCCCTGGCCACCACCACGGGCGTCTTGAGGGCTTCATAGGCTTGTGCCCTGAGTCCAGTCTTCTCCCTGACTTTCCTGTAGACCTCAGCACGGGCAGAACACCTCTTGGCCAGCTCTGCCCCTCTTCTTAGAGTGCTTCGGCTCTTGACTATGAAAAGCGCCATGGCCGCACACAGCAGGATCTCCCAAGGAAACCCCCAGGGACTCGGGACTCCTCTCAAGGCCGCAGAGACCAGCAGGAGAGCATCCCATAGACCCAGTGGTGAAGACATTCTGGAGACGGTCAGCAGGCCCTCGCTGATCCCACGGGCATCTCAGCTCTGCCTCTGATTTCCAGTGTCCCATAGGCCGTAACTGACCACGAGGAACCCTGTGGCGTACTGTCTCTATGACAACCAGTTGCCTGGCAACGAGGGCGAACCACCCTTAGGGCTGAGGCAGGGGAGGTCCCGCAGGTTCTAGAAAGTCGCGCTCCCTGACTGCCCTGCTCACTGCACAGATCGTGGTATTACTTGTACAGGACATTCAGGGAGTGGACGTGGTCGGAGAGCAAAGCTAGAGGGTCACGCGGTGCCACGCCCTACCCCCTTCTCTGCACACGGGAGCGTGTCAGAGCGCAGTGAGCCCTAGATGAGGTCTCCTGATCTCAACTTCCCTCTGCCTCAGGGAAGCCCAGGCTTGACTACAAAAGTCCCAGGGATGTCTCTCCTCTAAGACTCATTCACTCACTCTGGCGTGTGGTCAATGTTTGCGCAAGGACAGAGGACGGAAGGGTGTCCCCAGGTGGACTGCCAGTCGGGCTTTCAATCATGAGAACACAGGAGGAATGAATCCCAACAGGCAAGTTCGTACAAGTTCATGGATTTTCTGGGGAGCCTGTCTACCTCCATTCAATCCAGGTGTTCCGCACGGGGTCGACTCAGGGCCCCCGGCTCCTTCACAGCGTGGCCCTGCCATCTTCAGCTCAGGGCCCCCGGGGCCGCCCGGGGGACAGTCTCCAGTCCACCGACGCGTCGGCAGCCTGTGCCTCTGCAGACGGAGCGGGTTCGGTTCACCACCTTTTACTTCTTCCAGCCCCGTCTCCCTCCGCCAGAGCCTCTCGGTAATCAGGCTCAGAGCCTCACCGTCCAGCACCCAGCAGTCTGCCACGAGCAGCTGGTGGAGGGTGCGAGCAGGAGAGTGACACGGTCTGACGGATGTTTGAGAAGGACTAGATGGGGAGACTTCCCTGGTGGCTCAGTGGTAAAGAATCCACCTGCCAATGCAGCAGACGTGGGTTTGATCCCTGGGTCTGGAAGATCCCCCAGAGAAGGAAATGGCAACCCTCTCCAGTATTCTTGCTGGGAGAATCACAGACAGAGGAGCCTGGTGGGCTACAGTCCATGGGGTCGCAAAGAGTTGAACACGACTTAGCAGTGAAACAACAACAAAAAGGCGGGGGGCAGAGTTGGAGAAGACATCGAACCCAGGCCCCCTGCACTGGGAGTGCAGAGTCTTAGCCACTGGACCGAAGTCCCTCTCCTGTTGATGGATAGGCAATTTGGCAATATTTGCCGAAGTTAATCAGGTATCTTTGATCTTTGATCCAACTATTCCATTTCTGGAAATTGAACCAGGAGATAGTCTCATTGTTGTGAAAAATTCAGTATGTAGCAGTTTATAATCTGCGTTAATATTTATTATATAATTTAAAATATGGTAGTTTTTTTTTTTTTTTAACATTTCAAAAAAGAGTCTGTGAAAGATGAGAAGCAGAAGAGTGCCCTGTTCAAGAAAGAAGCTTCAGGATTTCCCTGGGGGTCCAGTGGTTAAGACTCTGAGTTCCCAGTACAGGGAGCCCTGGTTTGACCCCTGGTCAGGGATTTAGATCCTGTGTGCCATAGACCTGGCACAGCCAAATATAAATAGTTTAAAAGAAAGAGAGGGGGAGAGAGGAAAGTAGTTTCCCAAATAATCCAGATTTTAAAAATACGTCCTCAAGAAGATACTTTCCCTCTCTGAGCCTCAGTCTGTTCATCTATAGAATGGGTGTAATAGTCATGCCCACCTTACAGGGTCATGGTGGGGTTAAACACATTCTGGAAATGGTAGCTGCCATGATGCTCCCTGTTATGATGCTGATCATTATGGTTACTTACTTAAATCTTGGTTTTGGATGAAGTATAAATGGTGGGGTCTTTGGCATGGCAGAGTCAGAAGCCTGAAATGAGGAAACCACTATTGCACAGCTTCCTTGGACGTCAGAAATCCTCACCATTTCCTCTGGATGGCGTGTCACACACTAACAGCTGCAACATCTACCTCCCAGTTTCCTAGGCAGTCCAGTGACCTCCAGATTTCATTTAAGTTTTCCATTATTCTCTTCCGAAAGGGGACAATGGAGTCTTGTTTGAACAGCTTTGGTGAGCCCAGAGGACGAATTGGTCTTTATGAGCAGCATCAAAGAGTTGTTTTCCATACGTTAGTTTGTCAGTTGCTTTCTTAATGCAGAGTTGGATAGGGGAATATACACGGTCGGGGGAGAAAAAAAATGATTTTGTGTCTACAGCTGGATGTCCATATTTGATAGGGATAAGCAGGATTTAATGTCACAGCTTTGCAAAGATAAGGCCTGTGTGAGTAAGAAAGCCTGAGTTGCCCAATCTCAATTTGCACTGACTTTTAACCATCACTCTGTCGGGTTTGATTATGTTTATTGGGTCAGAGGAAGACAGAAGTGAGAGACAGCACCAAGAACTGACTTTGTAGAGGTGTTGGCTATTACTTCTGTCCCTTCAAAATAAAACAAACGCAATGGAACAAAAACCCTTGTGGCTAAATCTGGAAAGCACAGTGAGAAGCAGCACAGCTGTAAACGGGGCATTCTCAAATGGGCTCAGGCATATCCTTTTAGGCTTTAGTAACTTTTATATCAAAAAGAACAAGGCATCAAAAGCTGTGGTTTTGTTCTTAGATTGTAAATTTTTATTTCAAACAAGACAGAAAAAATAAAAAAGCTGCCAGATAGATGTCTTGACTCTCTTCTGGAGAATAATTGTTCAAATTAATCCACTTTGGTTTTGTTGTTGTTTTTAAGCAACATCCACATAATGCCAAGGGCATGTTTTTATTCATTTATTTATTTTGGCTGTGCTGTATCCTCACTGCATCGCGGGCTTCTCTAGTTATGGCAGTCGGCTTAATTGCTCTGCTACATTTGGGATCTTGACAAGGATTCTATCCCTGGGTCGAGGAGATCTCCTGGAGAAGGAAATGGCAACCCACTCCAGAATTCTTGCCGTGAGAATTCCATGGACAGAGGAGCCTGGCGGGCTGCAGTCCATGGGGTCGCAAAGTCAGACATGCCCGAGCAACTGAGCACGCATGCGTGCACGCACGCACATGTTCCAAAGTCCAGTTCCAACTTCACGTTGTTTTCTAGATTGCCACCATTTATTTTGTAACTCATCTTTCCCTCTACCGATCTGAAAGGCAGTCTATCAAATACTACATTCCCACTTGGACTTCTTATTGAGGACTTTTGAGAAGCATATGTTGTGTGTATTTTAACTCACTAATTGCAAAGGGAAACTGTTTCCAAATCAGAATACACTAGAACTCAAGTCTTTTGGGGAACTCCCTGGCGGTCCGGTGCTTAGAGATCAGTGCTTTCACTGCCAGGCCCCGGTTCAATCGCGGTCAGGGATCCAAGACTCCAGAAGCCGTGAGGCATGGGGAAAAAAAGAAGTCTTCTACCTTCGCTTTAGATGCTTGGGCTTGCGTGTGCGTGTGTGCGCGTGCGCGCGTGCACGTGTACACACGGTGTTCTTGCGACTGTGAGCCCACTATGGTATCTCGTGTCTTGCCAAGTCAAGGTTTACGAATGGGTACATGACACCACTTTGAACAAAAAGATGACGGGAAATCTGCTGAGAGGCCTTCAGGGAGGGTTTTCCTCACCCTTAAAGAGGGCTGAAAGGCAGGGACTTTTCCTTTTGCCTCTGGGAACCACTGTCTGCCTGAGTTCAGAACTCTGCAGCCGTCTTGGGGCCGTGGTGGGAGGCAGCCCAGGAAGACAAGCTGCGGCTGGAGTGTGCCAAGAAGAAGAAACGGGAAAGCCTGGCTCATGCAACTAAGTCACCACCGCTAGAAACAGCCGGAGACAAACTCCTTGACAGACGGTTAATCAAGATTGCCCAAGCCCTGCTGAGCTGGGTTTTCCGTTCTTTGCAGCTAAAACTGTCCTAACCGTCCAGCTTCCCCAGTATATTGAAAAATCTAGAACTTTCTCTCCTCCCCTGTGGAGCTGAACTGACCCTATCCCCTCCTTGAAGTCACCAAGTGTGGAACAGGGTGAGAAGGGAACTTTATCAAACTCAGTAGTTCAAATAAAATTAGAAAAACACAGGGTACCTTCGGTATTCTGTGAGCCAAGCATGTGTCAGCACTGCCTGGCTTCTCGGAGAATATGCTATTTGTTTCCTGAGGACAGACACCACCTCCCTGCTCCTAGTATATAATTTCATGTTTCTTATTTCTTTAAAGATAATTTATTTAGAAAATCGGCTAGAAATTACTCTGGGTGTTTTGGAGCTATTTTGCCAACATAGGAAATTAAAAGATTAGAGAAAGTTGAAGCAAAAAAGGATTCTTTGAGATTCTCTAGAGCAGTGGTTTCAACCTTGCTGTACATTGAAATCATCTGGAAATTAAAAATATATATATTAAAGGCTACTGCCTCCCCCGAGATTTCAATTTTATTGTTCCAGGATGTTACCTAAGCACCAGGATTTTTTTTTAAAGCCTCTCAAGTGATTATCACTGTATTTTAATTTCATAATACTTTCCCTCAAACTTTTATTGAAAAACAAGTTTTTTATTCCATTAATAGTTAAATGAACTGTATTTAAAGATTGAAGGCAGGAGGAGAAGGGAACGAGAAGGATGAGATGGTTGGATGGGATCACCAACTCGATGGACATGAGTTTGAGTAAACTTCGGGAGTTGATAATGGACAGGGAGGCCTGGCGTGCTGCTGTCCACGGGGTTGCAAAGAGTCGGACACAACTGAGCAACTGAACTGAACTGACCAATCCTTCACCTAGATTTCCTCGCAGTTGACATTTGGCTATATTTGAATAATCTGCTTTTAAGATACATTATAGTAAGTTTTATCCATCTTCATTCATTTACTGAAAATAAAACTCTTGCTTTTCTTCTTCCCAAGACATTTATATTTTACATGTAATACATTTGCATCTTTCAAAAATTTTAAGTATAAAAAGATGCTCAGTGAAAGCCTTTCTTGCTTTTCTGCCCCCTCCCTGGTAGGAATCAGCTTTCTCACCTCTTGTGTGCCATTCTCGAAATATTTTATCAATATGTTCTCTTATCTTCACGTTGGAATAAAATTTGATCTCCTGTACTTCTCTGATGCAAGATGACCTATTACCGTCCTTAGCGTCCAGAAATACCTATTTGTTAAAAATTTTTGTTTTGTTTTGTTTTGTTTTAAATGGAAGAATTCCTTGCCGGGGGTTAAAAATTAATCAACAACAGACGGGCTAAAGAAAGGCCAGACTGCCCAGCCCTGCCCCAGGCCCATTCCTCAGAGGAAACCGCTTTTAACTCTTTCTGGTTGAAGTTTTTTTCATTCTCATTCCAAATTCCAAATATTAGATTTACACCACTGGTTGTGGAGTGTCACCTGGAGACTCTCATCTCCCGACTTCTTGCATAAAGTAACCTTTTTAAAAAAGAAATGCAAGATGCCTCCTTTCTGGCTGTTTATGAGCGGAGGATCCTTAGATGTTAGGAGCCCTCTTTCAAATGTTCGTAATATGCCAGAATGCTTTGGAAATGTTCTTGTTACGCTTAAATAATTTGCATAAGCATATTGTTTTGGTTGAGCTACCGTGATAATAAACCAAATCTTAGCAGATTCTCTATTTCTCTATTATATCATGGGCTTTTGTATTCTTGTAAATAGGTAGCCTTGCAGATCAAAGTCTTAAGAGTTGTTATTATAGTCTTAAACCCTATCTTTATTTATTCATTCAACAAATACCAGAAGGAACCAGGGAGCTCCTGATGCCAGGATAAGGAAGATTCAGCTGTTTCATGGAACAGGGTTTTATTTTGGAGGGATGACAGTGTTTTGGAACTTGAAAGGGATGGTGGTCACACACATTGTGAATGCACGAAATACCGCTGGATGGTTCACTTCAAAATGGTTAATTTATGTTATGTACATTTATTCTCAACTTTAAAAAATGTTGAGGGGGAAAGGACAGTCTCATGGTAAGCCAGATTGGAAAAACCTCCTACTGTGCAGCCCTCTGAGGCCTGTGCAGTGTTACTGTCATATCAAGTATCTGAGAAATGTTCCCCAAATGCCTCTTACCCAGACTGGCCAGGTCATCTCCCTCTGGAACTTCTCCCAATACCTCTTAACATTCTTTGGAAACCAGCTTTAAGGAAATTTATTTATTGACATGGAAAGATGTTCGTGACGATTTAGTGCACCAAGCCGTCACAAAGTGGTTTGTGCCGTATGATCTTTTTTTGGTGAACCTTTGTAAGTATATGTAGGCAGAGAAAATACATTGACGTCATTTTCGCCAACAGAAGTTATCTGTTTTATATTCTCACAAGTAAATTTCTTTTTCTTTTTATCTGTATTTTAAAATGTGTCTACAAGAGTATGTACCTTTTTACGTGAAGTATTTTTTTTTTTTTTAAGGAAAGAACCCTCCCTTTATATTTTACTTTTGCCCTCTCCTACCTGCAACAATGGGCTTCCCAGATGGCATTAGTGATAAAGAACCCACCAGCCAATGGTGGTTCTTTACGTCAAGTGATGTGAGTTCAGTCCCTGGGTTGGGAAGATCCCCTGGAGGAGGGCGTGGCAACCCACTCCAGTATTCTTGCCTGGGGAATCCCATGGACCAGGAGCCTGGAGGGCTAAATGTAGTCCATAGGGTCGCAAAGAGTCAGAACTGAAGTGACTCAGTACGTACCTGCAAAAGTGCCTGAGTTTTGCCCTTGTATCCTTATAGACTTAATATACTGGACTCTGTGTCCATTAACATAGTGGAGAGGGTGAAAGTTTGCAATGTGCATGCAGCTTCCAACTTGTTCTTTAGAGAAGCTTGGATCTGCCTGTGCCATGGTTTTCCATTCTGTGAAGCAGATTCAGCTCGTGGGTTGTTATCACTAAGGATGTATTCAGTACATTCAGCTCAGTTCAGTTGCTCAGTTGTCTCCAACTCTTTGCGACCCCATGGACTGAAGCACACCAGGCTTCCCTGTCCATCACCACCTCCCAGAGCTTACTCAAACTCATGTCCATTGAGTTGGTGATGCCATCCAACCATCTCATCCTCTGTTGTCCCCTTCTCCTCCCGCTTCAATCTTTCCCAGAATCAGGGTTTTTTCAAATGAGTCAGTTCTTCACATCAGGTGGCCAAAGTATTGGAGTTTTCAGCTTCAGCATCGGTCCTTCCAATGAATATTCAGGACTAATTTTCTTTAGGATGGACTGGTTGGATCTCCTTGCAGTCCAAGGGACTCTCAAGAGTCTTCTCCAACACCACAGTTCAAAAGCATCAATTCTTCAGCCCTCAGCTTTCTTTATGGTCCAACTCTCACATCCATACATGACCACTGGAAAAGCCATAGCCTTGACTAGATGGACCTTTGTTGGCAAAGTAATGTCTCTGCTTTTTAATATGCTGTCTAGGGTGGTCATAGCTTTTCTTCCAAGGAGCAAGCGTCTTTTAATTTCATGGCTGCACTCACCATCTACAGTGATTTTGGAGCCCCCAAAAATAAAGTCTGACACTGTTTCCACTGTTCCCCGTCTATTTCCATGAAGTGATGGGACCCGATGCCATGATCTTAGTTTTCTGAATGTTGAGTTTTAAGCCAATTTTTTCAGTCTCCTCTCACTTTCTTCAAGAGGCTCTTTAGTTCTTCTTCACTTTCTGCCATTGGGGTGGTGTCATCTGCATATCTGAGGTAATTGATATTTCTCCCAGCAATTTTGATTCCAGCTTGATTTCTCCGGCAATCTTGATTCCAACAATTAATCCAAATAAAACCAAGGACTCCATGCAGCTCAGTCATCACACAAAGACACACTTAAAGAAGCACAATAAGGCAACAAATATTAGTTTACAAAGAATTCTTATCTTTTTTTTTTCCTATCTAAAAACAATTACCTGGAGAAGAAAATGGCAACCCACTCCAGTATTCTTGCCTGGAAAATTCCATGGACAGAGAACCCTAGCAGGCTATAGTATGTGGGGTTGCAAAGAGTCGGACACAACAGAGTGCACACACACACATGCACACACATACGATAGGACCTTGAAAAATAAATAAATGAAAGCAATTGAAGAGGGGTCCATTTAAAGCCCGTAGCACTCACTGTTGCTGCTGTTCAGTCGCTCAGTCCTGTCTGACTCTTTGTGACCCAATGGACTGCAGCACACCAGGCTTCCCTGTCCTTCACTGTCTTCCAGAGTTTGCGCAAACTCATGTCCATTGAATCACTAATGCCATCCAGTCATCTCATCCTCTGTCACCCACTTCTCCTCCTGCCCTCAATCTTTCCCAGCATCAGGGTCTTTTCCAATGAGTCAACTTTTCTCATCAGGTGGCCAATGCATTGGAATTTCAGCTTCAGCATCGGTCCTTCCAATCAGTTTCCTTTAGGATTGAGTAGCACTCACATTCCTTGTATTAGTTTCCTATTGCTGCTCTGACAAATTATTACAAACTTCAGCGATTTGAAACGACAGAAGTCTGTTCTCCTACAGTTCTGGAGACCAGAAGTCAACATTCTTTTCCCTGGACTGAAGTCAAGGCTGTGTCGCAGGGCTGGCTCCTTCTGGAGGCTCCAGTAGAAACACATGTCCTTTGCCTTACCTAGTTTCTGTGGGCCGCCTGCATCCCTTGGCTCCTGGAGGCTTCTTCATATCACCCAACCTCTTGCGTCTGTTGTTACATCTTTTACCTCCTTATTTGACTTGCTGCTGCCCTCTTATAAGGACCCTTGCAGTTGTATCAGTCCACCTGGATAATCTAGGATCATCTTTGATTTTCTAAAGATTCTTAATTTAAGCAGATGTGCAAAGTCCCATTTGCCACATGAGGTAACATACCCACAGGTCTCAGGGACCTGGGTGTGGCATCTTTGGAGGTGGTGGTATTCAGTCTATCACAGCCTCAATCATTTCTTTAGTGCCTCCTGGTCGGTCCAGGGCTTCCCCAGTAGCCCAGCTGGGAAAGAATCGGCCTGCAATGCAGGAGATCCCGGTTTGAAGCCTGCAGACACCTTCCCCACATGCTACTCCTCTTTCTTCCCAAAGGACCCCCTGAGACTTCTGCTCTTGCCCACCTGTCTTGTCTGGAGCTCTGTTTACAGCAAAGAATCTGGCAGCTTCAAGTCCGTCCTTCCATCCTGATATACCCGCTCCCCATCCTGTACACACCCAGTGAGGGGCAGCACTTTCCTGAGCCATGGGAAATTCTGATTACAGCAGTGATTCAGTTGTCTGGTGCTAAGTCATTCATTACGTTCTCCGTCTGTGTTGCCGAGCCCTTTATTATGTATTGCTTATGGTCCTGGTTAAGAGTCCAAAAGAGCAGAAGTACATTTATTATGTCATTATGACATAGTCGTTGTGATGACGGTGATGTCCTAAGTCTCCATCCAGCAGTTGTAGAAAGTAGTGGTTGAGAGTGCAAATACCCAAGCTACACTTTCTGGGTTCAAATCCAGAGCTCCACTCTGATCTGAGCTCACTCTGACAGTGAGCTCCACCGTCCTCTCAATGCCTGTTTCCTCACTTGCTGAAAGACTATTCAAAAAAATATCTACCCCATTTGCTTGTATTGAGGAATAACTAAGAGAAAGGATGTAATGTGTCTGACACATAGTAGGTCCCCAGCATTTCCTAATTCCCTTCTCCTTAAAGGTCAAGGGTAACATATCAGATCAAGCTTTCCCCTTATAGTACTGACAGCTGGATCCAAACTATGAGATAATAGTCTTATTTCCATTTTCACAGGTGAAAAGATTTTCCCAGAAGAGTAAGCAGTGAGTGAAGTACTTGCCTAAGCCAAAAATTAATGCATGTGCATACGCATATGTTGAGCTTTAAGCCAACTTTTTCACTCTCCTCTTTCATTTTCATCAAGAGGCTCTTTAGTTCTTCTTCACTTTGTGCTGTAAGGGTGGTGTCATCTGCATATCTGAGGTTATTGATATTTCTCTCAGCAATTTTGATTCCAGCTAACCCTAACCCATCATTTCAGGGCAAATAGATGGGGAAACAGTGGAAACAGTGGCTGACTTTTTTTTTTTTTCCTGGGCTCCAAAATCACTGCAGATGGTGATTGTAGCCATGAAATTAAAAGACGCTTACTCCTTGGAAGGAAAGTTATGACCAACCTAGATAACATATTGAAAAGCAGAGATATTACTTTGCCAACAAAGGTCCATCTAGTCGAGACTATGGTTTTTCCAGTGGTCATGTATGGATGTGAGAGTTGGACTATAAAGAAAGCTGAGCGCCGAAGAATTGATGCTTTTGAATTGTGGTGTTGGAGAAGACTCTTGAGGGTCCCTTGGACTGCAAGGAGATCTAACCAGTCCATCCTAAAGGAGATCAGTCCTCGGTGTTCATTGGAAGGACTGATGTTGAAGCTGAAACTCCAAAACTTTGGCCACCTGATGCGAAGAGCTGACTTATTAGAAAAGACCCTGATGCTGGGAAAGATTGAGGGTAGGAGGAGAAGGGAATGACAGGTTGGATGGCATCACGAACTCAATGGACATGAGTTTGGGTAGGCTCCAGGAGTTGGTGATGGACAGGGAGGCCTGGCGTGCTGCAGTTCATGGGGTCACAAAGAGTCGGACACAACTGAGCGACGGAACTGAATTGAACATACACACATATATATGCATGTATGTGTGTGTGTGTGTGTGTGTATGTTTAAGTTTGGGGAAAAAATCAACCTCAGAAAAGTACATGACAGAGAGAAAGGAAAAAAAAGAAAAAATGACAAACACTGTTAAAAGTGACGTATAGTCACAATTTTTTTTTTTAATTAAGGACCGGGAGTTCCCAGGTGGTCTAGTGGTTAGGATTCCAGGCTTTCACTGCAGTGACTCAGTTAAATTCTTAGTCAGAAAACCGAGATCCTGCAAGCTGTGCTGCTTGGCCAAAGAAACAAAAAATTAAGTACCAGGAAGTACCCGCCAAATGAAAAGCTTCCATCTAAGGTAACCACTGTTGGTGCTTTGGCAGCCTCTAACTGCATTTCTCTGAGCGTATGTGAGCCGCTTCGCTGGATCTGTTCTGTGTATTCACTCTGCTCTGCCGTCCGTATCTGTAAATTTCTACAACATGCAGTGAGCAGTTTTATGAATCACTTTGTCTTCTCATATGTTTTTCATTTACAAACTAATAGCTGGCCTGTTTCAACTTTTTAATCTGAAGTAATTACAGATCACAGAAAGTGTGAGAATAGTCCAGAAGGGTCCCTGGTACCTGCCCCTTGGCTTCCCTCAGCTTTCCCCAGTGATGACACCCCTGTAAGGACAGCACATTATCAACACCAGGAAATGGCCAGCGGCACAGTCGATTCAGGAGACTGCAGACCTTCCTCAGACTCACCAGTGTTTACATGCGCTTGTTTTTGTTAATTTGTCTCTAGATGTAGATCTATGACATTTTACCTCTCAGTTCAGTTCAGTCTCTCAGTCGTGTCCAACTCTTTGCGACCCCATGGACTGCAGCACACCAGGCCTCCCTGCCCATCACCACCTCCCGGAGTTCACACAAACTCATGTCCATTGAGTCAGTGATGCCATCCAGCCATCTCATCCTCTGTCATCCCCTTCTCCTCCTGCCTTCAATCTTTCCCAGCATCAGGGTCTTTTCAAGTGAGTCAGCTCTTTGCCTCAGGTGGCCAAAGTATTGGAGTTTCAGCTTCAGCATCAGTCCTCCAATGAATATTCAGAACTGATTTTCTTTATGGACTGGTTGGATCTCCTTGCAGTTCAAAAGCATCAGTTCTTCTAGATTTTATCTCTACTTGCTCTTCCAAAGGACTTCCCTGGTGGTCTGGTGGCTGAGGGTCCGTGCTCCCAGTACAGGGGGCCCTGATTTCAATCCCTGGTCAGGGAACTAGATCTCACATGCTGCAACTAAGACCCAGCTCAGCTAAATAAATAAAAATTTTAAATGCAGTCAATACAGAAATATGGTGTGCAGAATATTGAAACCCGCTGTGATGTTTGGGATGTTTTCTCCAGGTTATTCTCGGTGTGTATGCTGTGTTGTTGTTTTTTTTTTAACAACTAAAAGGATGTTCTGAGATATATATATATATATATATTTTTTTTTTTTAATTTGCCTTTAAAAAACAATCATGGACATCCTTCCATAATCGGAACACATTTAGATCTGCTGCAGTGTGAATGTTTTTCGGGTGAAACATCTGCACGGTGGCTGTTGACCTCCCGTGGAAGTAGGCACTCGGTTTATGCCCAGCTTCCAAATTTGTTCGGAAAACACAAGTCCCACCTGTCAGCATTTCAGAACCTGAGCCGTGCCGTTTCCTGAGCTAGATCCCTGCCCTGCCCTGGCACAAAGCCCCCGGGGGCACATCCTCCAGACCTCCTGGCCGAGCGCACCACTCCCACACCTGCCCAGACATGAGTCACTATCACCTTTTACGAAACGTCGTTGTGAGGCCTCCACCGTAACCGCTTCCAGGGAAAGCATTCTGGAGCCCTCCCTGCCCCCACGCCCCGACACCAGGACAGCCCTTCCCAGGACGGGTGTGAACAGCTCCATCTCTGCTTTTGCGCATTCGGCATAAAGATTTCTTGCGGCTCATGAACACCTTGGCCATTTTACCATTGTCAGCAAGGATGTTTATGACCCAAATATGAAAACTTGGTGAGAATTAACACTTCAGCAAAAGGGCTGTGTTATTCTTGGCAAGAAATACCTTCTAAAGATGACCCAAAGCAGGCAGGGCTCCGGGTGTGAAAATACACGTGATGGTGACATACTCATGCTTAAAGCTCTAAACATCGTCTAGGATTCAAACTCCTGACTGCTTGCTGTTCAGTAACAGGGTGGCTGAGCAGTCTAACGGTTTGCCAGCTTCCTGTTTGGGTGTTTTTATGGCATTATGATTTTGCCAAGTCAATAAGGCAAAATAAAACAGGAAAAGAGATGTTGGATCAGGAGTTAATAAAAACCCGTTTTGTCTCTGGAAGCCTCCCCGAGTGGCTTCCTCTTCCAGGCCCCGCAAGCCTCTGTATTGACAGATGCCATTTGCTCATTTACGATGTGATAATAAAAACCTTCAGCCTTATTCAGCGTGACCCTTCTCCCCTGACAGGAGGGCACCAAATGGCTTGGAATCAGCAGGCATCTTTTTTCATTAAAGATGATAACTTCACATGAACTGCAGTCAAAGGATGCTTCGGAAAAGTCACCGAATTTGGTCAGGGAAAGGAAAGTCTAATGAGAACAGGCTAACACTCTGGAGGGACCCTGAAATACGTGTGTTTGTAAAATGACCCAGATTTTACACCAATAAAGACTATCTGACAAGCATAGGTGAATGCTGAACTACAAAATACAAAATCGTGGATAGTTCTTTTTAAACCGGAGGCTCCGCTCATTTTTGCAGTTGCGTTATTTGTATGAAATAAAGACATTTAAGCAATAGGTACCTAACTAATATCAAAGTGTAACCCACCTGCTAGTGTCTTATACAAAGGCATCTTCTTTGATTTTCTATCATTAACCCATACCTAGTATTTGGCACAGAAGATAATGAAAATGTAGATCGAAGGTTGCATAGGTTTTTTATCCCGCAAGTTTATATTTCGTGAACTTTCATTGATCTCAGTCATTTTCAAGCTAACAATGTTTTTTAGCTAGTAGAGCTGTATAGAGCTTTTTACAGAACACATACTATCATTAGTGCTTCTCACTGATTCAGACTGTAAATTGATTAAAACCACTAGTTTCAAACTCAGCCACACGAGACGGTTGGGACTGTTACATCCTGCAGTGGTGGTGGTGGTGCTACTCAGTCGTGTCCGACTCTTTGCAACCCCATGGATCGGAGCCCACCAGGCTCCTCTGTCCATGGGATTTCCCAGGCAAGAGTACTGGAGTGAGTTACCATTTCCTGCTCCAGGGGATCTTCCCAACCCAGGGATCGAACCCAGGTCTCTTGTGTCTCCTACATTGGCAGGCAGAGTCTCTACCACTGAGCCACCTGGGAAGCCCGTGTTCCATCCTGTACATGTCATAAACTATAAATGAGAATTGTTGGTTTTGACCACAGATGTCTTTTAAAGAAGATGGACAGGTTTCTCCATCTGCAGAGGCTAAGCAGATATTTTTATAGACCACCAACTCTTGTGGATCCTTCCTGAAATGTTCCACCTACAAATAAACCTCTATGTTAAATATGAGACATGGCCTCGGTTGATACATTTGTGATGTATCATATTCTCCATATTCTGTCATTTGTGGTCATTTTTTCCCTAACCATAAGTGTGAATCAGTAATTTGGATCAGCTTCAGCCTTTTTAAAAAGAATATATGTTAGTTTCTATTATTTGGAATATAACAAAGGCTAAAATTATTGAGCATGTACTGTGTGCCCAGCTTAGTTCTAAATCCTATTAGGGCATCAACTCATCTCATCCTCACCACACAGCAAGAAGTATTCTGAATATTCTTGTTCTCCAAATGGGGGAATTAAGAAAAGAAGCAGTCAAGTGGCTGAGAAATAATTAACGATGGTCCTATTAACGGAAAGGTTGTCTCCAGTTTTTTATATCCCAATGCAGTGGTGAGGGCCTTGTACATCAGTTTTTACACACACCTGCCATGATTTTTGTAGGCTTATGTCCTTGGCATGAAGTTGCTACATCTAAGGTCAAACGTCTTTTTCATATTGAAAAGCGTTATTGCCAAATTATTTAGGCTCAGTATTCCTTCTTCCTGTGTGGGGCAGGCTGTTTTTAGCTCACGTCGTCATTTCTTTAGATAGACGACAGAAGGATGGGGAGATGGAGGGATGGAGGGATGATGGTCAGATCTCATTTTCTAAGAGTTTTGAATTAACAACATTTTATACTGGTTCTTCCCCTGACCTGCCACCATCAGCAGTGAAGGGAGTGGCCTAAAGGACTGTGATAGTTTTCTTAAATTTATGGGGAAACTATCTGTAGAGTACAAACAGTTTTATCTCATTTGCATTTTGTTAGCAAGTTCCAGAAGCTAAAAAAAAAAACAAAAAAATCAGTTACTGTCATAAATTTATTCTGAGGGGCAACTGACAAGCCAGATGGTGAGTCCCAGCGGTGGCTCACCCTGCGAGCGAGAGACTCCCCAAGCTTGAAGCAGGAGAGTTTCCCTGGAAAAACACTTGGTCATCAACACTCCTGGTCCCACCCCACCACCCCTTCTGCAGTGAACACAGAGCAGAGGCAAATTGCTTTAACTTCAAAAAAAAAGCAGACTGATCTGAAATGAAACGAGACCTTCAAAGTTCACAGTTTAACGCTCATAAACTCTGATAGTGAGCAAGGCGTCTCAGCACGTCTGCACACCTTCATCCTCAGAGAGACAGAAACTCACTGGAGAAGTTCCCCTCGACTTGTCATCTGTGAGCTGGAAGATCAAAGGCTCGATGTCAGGACCGGAAGTGGGGGAATTAGTGTCCCTCTAGGAGCCTCTCGCCCCCACAGCAAGCCTGGTGGTTCTTCTTAGGATCATGAGCTCTTTGGCTCCTAATTCGGGGTTTCATTAAGGGCATCAGTTCAGTTCAGTCACTCAGTCGTGTCCGACTCTTTGCAACCCCATCAACCGCAGCACGCCAGGCCTCCCTGTCCATCACCAACTCCCGGAGTTCACTCAGACTCACGTCCATCGAGTCGGTGATGCCATCCAGCCATCTCATCCTCTGTCCTCCCCTTCTCCTCCTGCCCCCAATCCCTCCCAGCATCAGAGTCTTTTCCAGTGAGTCAACTCTTCGCATCAGGTGGCCAAAGTACTGGAGTTTCAGCTTTAGCGTCATTCCTTCCAAAGAACACCCAGGACTGATCTCCTTCAGAATGGACTGGTTGGATCTCCTTGCAGTCCAAGGGACTCTCAAGAGTCTTCTCCAACACCACAGTTCAAAAGCATCAATTCTTTGGTGCTCAGCTTTCTGCACAGTCCAACTCTCACATCCAAACATGACCACTGGAAAAACCATAGCCTTGACTAGACGGACCTTTGTTGGCAAAGTAATGTCTCTGCTTTTGAATATGCTATCTAGGTTGGTCATAACTTTCCTTCCAAGGAGTAAGCGTCTTTTAATTTCATGGCTGCAGTCACCGTCTGCAGTGATTTTGGAGCCCCCCAAAATCAGCCATTGTTTCCACTGTTTCCCCATCTATTTCCCATGAAGTGATGGGACCAGATGCCATGATCTTCATTTTCTGAATGTTGAGCTTTAAGCCAACTTTTTCACTCCACTTTCACTTTCATCAAGAGGCTTTTTAGTTCCTCTTCCCTTTCTGCCATTGGGGTGGTGTCATCTGCATATCTGAGGTTATTAATACTTCTCCCGTACAGCCTCTGATCTTGAACCTTTTCTTTTTACGCAAAGAAAAGCGTTAGGGAAGGAGGTAAAGATAAGGAGGGACACTGACCTTCCTACACCACCTGTGCAGATTTGTACTCCATCTTATTATTATTATTTTTTTTTTATTTCCATCTTATTTTTAACACCCTGCTTCTAAGGGTGTGGATCTGCCTTCTCAGCCTTCGTTTTGTGTATTATTCTTAATTTTTGTTTTTTGTTTTTTTGTTTTCTTATACGAGTAGTTATAGCCTACATGATCAATGCAAGAAAATCAGAACTGACCAGGAAGCAAAAAGAAAACAAAGATTTCTCGTATTCCCACTTCTGAGAAATGGCTCCTGCCTGCGTTGTAATAGGTTTTGTTTGTTAAATGCAATATATTTGTGTGACTTGTTATAAGGAGCCAGTTTGGTTGTGACTAAATATGTTGTTGAAAACGCTTTAGTAATTTTTTCCCCCCAGAGAGATTCCTACACCCATAGTTAGTTAATTTCTCCTTCCAATAACCGTGAACTAAGATAAATACACAGCCATGTGTTTTCACCTTTGTGTGGGTTCCAAAGAGGATTTAATAGAAATATCTCCTTAAAAATCTTCACAGCCTTTTGTTTTGCTACTAAAACCCTTGCCTGACACAGTGACTATGCAATATAAGTGTAACTAATTAAAAAGTAGATTTACTTAGTCAACCATTTGTTTGGATTAAATGACAAAGGGCTGACTGATAATTTTTCCCTCAATCAACTAGATGGTTAGTACTGGGATTTTTTTTGTCCCTACCACGTTGACAAGTTGTTTTGAAATTGGGTGGACACAGACTAACCACTCCATCTCATGGGGGAAAAACTCAGTTAATGATGGCTCTTTCCAAATATTCAAAGACTGTGTATAGGTCTGTGCTGGCGATTCTGCTTTCCAAAGAGAGAGATTTGGAACCGATATAGGTGCTTTTAATGCTGATTTCACTGTAACCATTACATTTTTTAACTTAAAAACTGATCCTTGTTGGATTTTTCCTCACCTTAAAAAAGAGATTCCGGCTTGGTGGGGAAAAAAAAGGTAGAATAGTACAGAAATATACAACTTAGAAAGTGGAAAACTTCTCTCACCTCCCTGCCCCTCCAACAGCGCCCCCCCAAACCACTGTTAACGACAGTTTATTTAAATATCTTACACTGTGACTTATTGCAACAATTTCAGCAGCAGCAGGGGAGAAAAAAAAAAAAAAAAAACTATAGCAAAACTAAACTAGAAAACAGTATTCCCCCCAATCCTTGGTTTCACTTTCTAAGGTTTCAGTGAGTGAAGTCGCTCAGTCATGCCCGACTCTTTGTGACCCCCATGGACAGTAGCCTGCACCAAGCTCCTCCGTCCGTGGGATTTTCTAGGCAAGAGTACTGGAGTGGGTTGCTGTTTCCTTCTCCAGGGAATCTTCCCAACCCAGGGATCGAACCTAGGTCTCCCACATTGTAGACAGACGCTTTACCATCTGAGCCACCAGGGAAGTCACCCATGGTAAACTGTGAGCCGAAAACATTAAATGGAAAGTTCCAGAAATAAACAATTCATAAGTTTTCAATCCTGTGCCACTCTGATATGGGGGTGAAACCTTGCACCCTCTGCTCTGTCCCACCCAGGAGGTGAGTCACAGCTTTGTTCGGCATATTTACATTGTATTGTATACGACACCCTCCTGCTAGCATAGGAAAAACACCATCTATATACAAGATTCAGAACTATCCGATGTGGGCTTCCCAGCTGGCGTTAGTGGTGAAGAACCTGCCTGCCAGTGCAGGAGACACAGGAGACGCCAGTTCCATCCCTGGGTTGGGAGGATCCCCTGGAGGAGGGCACGGCAACCCACTCCAGTATCCTTGCCTGGAGGATCCCATGGACACACGAGCCTGGTGGGCTACAGTCCACAGGGTCCCAAAGAGTCGGACAGACTGAAGTGACTTGGCTCACAGTATCCAGTGAGTCACATACTGGAACATGTCCCCTGCCGACGAGGAGGGACCATTCTACAGCAGGTTGCTGCTGCTGCTGCGAAGTCACTTCAGTCGTGTCCGACTCTGTGCGACCCCATAGACAGCAGCCCACCAGGCTCCCCCGTCCCTGGGATTCTCCAGGCAAGAACACTGGAGTGGGTTGCCATTTTCTTCTCCAATGCATGAAAGTGAAAAGTGAAAGGGAAGTCTCTCAGTCGTGTCTGACTCTTAGCGACCCCGTGGACTACAGTCCAGCAGGCCACTCCGTCCATGGGATTTTCCAGGAAAGAGTACTGGAGTGGTTATTACAAGCTGATGAGTGATTGGTTTTCTATTTCCTATTGTTTATCTGCATTTTCTACAACAAATATGTGACTCGTGCGGTTTAAGTTTTAAAGAAAGTAAGGGGTTTCTGAAAGCCACCTTAATTCACCTGATGCATGCATTTGCTGTGGTCTGTGTGTGGATTACCTGAGGCCTGCTGGCCAACACAGTTCAGCTGTGGACTGTCCACATGGGGCTCCTGGGGCTGCTGAAATTTCTGCTTCTTCATCCTCTCTGTCTTCATCTCGTCTTCCTTCGCCCCTTCCCACCCCCTCTCCTTCTCCTCTTCCTTTTAATGGCGTTTCTACTTGCCATAGGGCTTCCCTGGTGGCTCGTGCGTGCATGTGCGCTCACGTCTGACTCTTTGCGAACCCATGGACTTGTAGCCCTCCAGGCTCCTCTGTCCATGAGATTTACCAGGCAAGAATACTGAAGTGGGTTGCCATTACCTCCTCCAGGGGATCTTCCTGACCCAGGGATCGAATCCATGTCTCCTGCATCTCTTGTATTGGCCACCTGGGAAGGATCAGTGATAAATTATCCACCCGCCAATGCAAGAGATGCATGAGACACGGGTTCAGTCCCTAGAGGGATGGAAGAAAATCCCCTGGACGAGGAAATGGCAACCCACTCCAGTATTCTTGCCTGGGAAATCCCGTGGACAGAGGAGGCTGGCAGGCTATAGTCCACAAGTTGCAAAACAGTCAGACACGCACATCTTAGTGACTACACAAGATACGCGTTCTATAGATTTTCATTAAAGTGTGTGTTTAAAAACATTGCTTTTCGACAATGCTGTCTTGATTGACAGGGTTAACCCTCCAGCCTCCTGAAACCAGATAAACAGAGATAGGCCAGGTATTTAGATTTTTCATCCATACGACCTTCTCTCGTAATGCCTAATTCCATTCATCTGCGTCAGCATCTTAAGCTTCTTGAGAATTAAAATTGCCAACATTAAGTTTCTTTGTCAAGATCTGTAATGTCAGATTTTTTTTTATTTTTTGAGTTTTGACAAGCATGAAAATAGGGCCAATCTCAGAAGTTTTGGGGAATTTTTTGGTGTTTCAAGATACTAAGTTTGTAGTTTGAAATTTGAGTCTGTTCCACATAACCATGAACCCCAGTTCTGAGTAACCAGAATGTTTGATTCTATGCTAAGGTGTTTCATTGTATAGAAGCTTGTAAAATGTTCCATCTAGGGCCTTTGGTTCTTCAGAAATTGCTTCATCACAAAGGAAATTAATTTTATATTAATTTTAGCAATATTAAGGTATCACTTCAAATCTGAAGTTTAGGAGATCAATAAGGAAAGTTTAAAAAAAAGGCAAGGAGGGCAAAAAAAATCCACTATTGTTATGCTTTTACCTTCTTAATTTATCTCCTCTAAGGAAGATTCCACCTGGAAAGTTAACTATTCACATTATAGATAATACAGTGAAATGTGATCTCTTGAACTAACAGAAATGGTTTAACTGGTTAATCAGCCTCATTCCTTATCTCCAAACTAACCTTCCCTCTCGTATTTTGAAAAATAAACAGAGGACTTATGAGACACTGGGTGGGTCCCTGGGGCATTCTAATAGCTGTGTTCTGGCAGAATCATTGTAGGGATAAAAAGGAAGGCAGAGACAAAGCTACCGGGCGTCCTCACGAAGAGATGGAGAAAGCCATCAGGCCCCTCTTATTCACAAGGACCTGCACTCTGGGCTTTCCACATGGCCTTCGAGAGAGATCACACTCAGAGTCACACAGCAGCTGAAGCAGGGACCTGCTCCTCCGCCTGCACTGTTCTCTCAGAACATTCCCGTGCTCTTTAACCAGCCTCGTTTACAATACCCTTGAATATATTCAGCACAAACGTATTATTCATATTCCTCATAGACTCCTGAGCTTTCGCTGCTCACTTTTACTTCTGTGAATGTTTCCAATCACGCAGAAAATCAAGTTTTATCACGACATGGACACACACCATCTAAGCAGAGCCATTGTTGACATTTTGCCATAGTTGCTTCATGAATCATTTCTTTCTTCCTCAAGTTTTTCAAATGATAGATGTCATGACTTTTTGTCCCTAAATTCCCTCAGGTTGTAGCTATAAAACTACAGAGGGATTTAAAAGAAAATACAGTCCTAATTTGGGAATCCTAATTTTCCCCCAAATACCCTTCCCAGCTGGTATATTTCAGCCAGGATGCAATCAAGGACCACGCGTTCCACGTGGCTGTTGTGTGTGCTGTGTCCCCTGTGAAGTCCAGAACGTCCCTCCCTCCAAGCCCATCCTTTTGCTTTTCTTATAACATTAACTTTCTGAAGCGCCAGTTTGACCTCCTTCGGGAATATTTTGTACAACTTCAGTGTCTCATCACTGGAGCACAATGTATAGTCCAGATGAGTCAATGTTTTATAAATTATCTAACTCGCACAGCTATATCACATTGCTTTTCAGACTTCTTTCCTCTTGCCTTCTTTTTTTGCGCTATTAAAAGTTATAATTTAAAACAGCACGCATTTAGCATAGCATGCAGATTTGACAATATATCAAACTGTTGGGTTAAAATACCCTACTTTTTAAGTTTTCTGTATATGTGTGTCTGTGTGTGTGCACGCGCTCAATTGCTCAGTTGTGTCCAACTCTTTGCAACCCCATGGATATAGAGTATATATTATTATATATTACCTATAACTGTATATATCATTATGGTTGTAATTATATGTACACAATATCCTGTATATATACAGAATATATTATATATAATATATGTACACATAATATGTAATATATATTGTACATACAATTTATACAGAATGTATATAGAATAATTATATGCATATTTGGAGTATGTATATATATATATATATATACAGAGAATCTCAAAAAACTAGATGGGACTTGTGACTCTGATGGCCACTAATCAGATACTCAGTAACTGCAGGCAGATCCTAGTTTGGGGGTTCTTTTTTATTGAAGCGTAGTTGATTTACAATGTTTCAAGTGTACAGCAAGCAGATTCAGTTTTATATTTCTATATATGTATATAGGTATATATCACCACAGTTTTTCAGATTATTTTCATCATAGGTTATTACAAGATATGGAATACAGTTTCCTGTGCTTCACACTAAGTCTTTGTTGGTTATTAATATTTTATATATAGTGATGTGTAGCTTTAATCCCAAATTCCCAATTTAAAACCCTCCCCCGTCTTCCCTCTTTGACAAAACTATGCAGTTTCTCCTAATTTGGGGCTCTTCTTCCCTCCATCCATCATTAGATGTCCCTCACACCTAAATCAATTCTCTATTCCATGTCATATAATGCAGTCATCGTCGTATGTAGCGCTGGCTGCCCCGGGGCCTGTGACCTGTAATATGAATTTGTTTCCAACCCCGGCGGGCGGTTTCAGCCCAGCTTCCCCGTGTCTGCAGAGACACCTTCTGACGCTTTGACAATCACTTCCTGGAGATTAAGCTGAATTATGTGGCCAGCAGCTCATGCCTCTTTTTTCCCCTTGTCACCTTAATTTCATGCCAACTTTTCTGGGATGGCAGAGTTTTCCTCCTTCCGTACAAAAGCTCTCTGCTTGCCAGCGGTGTAGATTCTAATCTGTGTCGCTGGGAAGGATTGTTTGATCTGGAGGGGTCAGTTGCGCTGCCCGAGACAGAGGACATGAGCTGCATGCCCGGTGCTTGCGTGAAGCCACTCAGCGCTGGGCTGGTTTGCTCTGAAGGAAACAGCTGCATTTTGAAAATGTTCGAGTAACTGCTCACATTTAACACCTTAAGGGCTGTCACATAAGAGATCATATTCTTTTGACAAATGGGAAGTTCTGGTTACATCAGGCCTGCTTTCCTAAGAGGCTCTGGTTACCTGGCTGGGCCCAAGGACAGCCTGCTCTGACTCCTCACAGTGCAGAGAGGGGAGCTGAGGCCTTTGAGTGACATGGTGACAGTCACCCAAGCTGTATTGAACCAACTATGCATCAGATATAGGCATAGCAAAAGGAGACACAGTACCTTCCTTCAAGGGACGAGGAAGATGAAACAGACAGAGCTAAAGTGGATAGACATCAATCATAATCATTCAGTAGAAAATGACTGAGCCCCACCATGTGCCAGCCACCATTCCAGCAGGAGACGGAGCAGTGAATTAAGCCAAGTCCCTAATCTCATGGTGCTCGCACTGGGGGTGAGGGAAGGCAGACAGACAATAAACAAAATAATCTGAGCGAAACACATAATCAGTTAGATAGCTGTAAGTGCTGTGGATAAAAATAGTGCAGGGGAAGCCAGGACTGATTGGTAGGCGTTGCCATTTTATAGAAGTCACAGAAAACTGACCAATCTGATCACATGGACCACAGCTTTGTCTAACTCAATGAAACCATGAGCCATGCCGTATAGGGCCACCCAAGATGGATGAGTCATGGTGGAGAGTTCTAACAAAACGTGGTCCACTGGAGAAGGGAATGGCAAACCACTTCAGTATTCTTGCCTTGGGAACCCCATGAACAGTATGAAAAGGCAAAAAGATAGGTCACTGAAAGATGAACTCCCCAGGTTGGTAGGTGCCCAATATGCTGCTGGAGATCAGTGGAGAAATTACTCCAGAAAGAATGAAGGGATGGAGCCAAAGCAAAAACAACACCCAGTTGTGGATGTGACTGGTGATGGAAGTAAAGTCCAATGCTGTAAAGAGCAATATTGCATAGGAACCTGGGATGTTAGTTCCATGAATCAAGGCAAATTAGAAGTGGTCAAACAGGAGATAGCAAGAGTGAACGTCTACATTTTAGGAATCAGGGAACTAAAATGGACTGGAATGGGTGAATTTAACTCAGATGACCATTATATCTACTACTGTGGGCAAGAATCCCTCGGAAGAAATGGAGTAGCCATCATAGGCAACAAGAGTCCAAAATACAATACTTGGATGCAATCTCAAAAACGACAGAATGATCTCTGTTCGTTTCCAAGGCAAAGCATTCAATATCACGGTAATCCAAGTCTATGCCCCGACCAGTAATGCTGAAGAAGCTGATATTGAACAGTTCTGTGAAGACCTGCAAGACCTTCTAGAACTAACGCCCAAAAAAGTTGTCCTTTTCATTATAGGGGACTGGAATGCAAAAGTACAAAGTCAAGAAACACCTGGAGTAACAGGTAAATTTGGCCTTGGAATACGGAATGAAGCAGGGCAAAGACTAACAGAGTTTTGCCAAGAGAATGCACTGGTCATAACAAACACCCTCTTCCAACAACACAAGAGAAGACTCTACACATGGACATCACCAGATGGTCAATACCAAAATCATATTGATTATATTCTTTGCAGCCAAAGATGGAGAAGCTTTATACAGTCAGCAAAAACAAGACTGGGAGCTGACTGTGGCTTGAGATCATGAGCTCTTTATTGCCAAATTCAGACTTAAATTGAAGAAAAGTAGGGAAAACCACTAGACCATTAAGGTACGACCTAAATCAAATCCCTTATGATTATACAGTGGAAGTGACAAATAGATTCAAGGGATTAGATCTGATAGACAGAGTGCCTGATGAACTATGGACAGAGGTTCGTGACATTGTACAGGAAGCAGGGATCAAGACCATCCCCAAGAAAAAGAAATGCCAAAAGGCAAAATGGCTGTCTGAGGAGGCCTTACAAATAGCTATGAAAAGAAGAGAAGCAAAAGGCAAAGGAGAAAAGGAAAGATATACCCATTTGAATGCAGAGTTTCGAAGTTCTCTCTTCCAAAGGAGAGATAAGAAAGCCTTCTTCAGCGATCAGTGCAAAGAAATATAGGAAAACAATAGAATGGGAAAGACTAGAGAGCTCCTCAAGAAAATTAGAGATACTAAGGGAACATTTCATGCAAAGATGGGCACAATAAAGGACAGTGATAATATGGACCTAATAGAAGCAGAAGACATTAAGAAAAGGTGGCAAGAATATACAGAAGAACTATACAAAAAAGATCTTCATGACCCAGATAATCACGATGGTGTGATCACTTACCTAGAGCCAGACATCCTGGAATGTGAAGTCGAGTGGGCCTTAGGAAGCATCACTACAAACAAAGCTAGTGGAGGTGACGGAATTCTAGCTGAGCTATTACAAGTCCTAAAAGATGATGCTGTGAAAATGTTGCACTCAATATGCCAGCAAATATGCGAAACTAGGCAGTGGCCGCAGGACTGGAAAAGGTCAGTTTTCTTTCCAATCCCAAAGAAAGGCAATGCCAAAGAATGCTCAAACTACCACACAATTGCACTCATCTCACATACTAGTAAAGTAATGCTCAAAATTCTCCAAGCCAGGCTTCAGCAGTACGTGAACTGAGAACTTCCAGATGTTCAAGCTGGATTTAGAAAAGGCAGAGGAACCAGAGATCAAATTGCCAACATCCGCTGGATCATCAAAAAAACAAGAGAGTTTCAGAAAAACATCAATTTCTGCTTTATTGACTATGCCAAAGCCTTTGACTGTGTGGATCCCTAAACTGGAAAATTCTTCAAGAGATGAAGAATGACCACCTAACCTGCCTCCTGAGAAATCTGTATGCAGGCCAAGAAGCAACAGTTAGAACTGTACATGGAACAACAGACTGGTTCCAGATTGGGAAAGGAGTATGTCAAGGCTGTATATTGTCACCCTGCTTATTTAACTTCTATGCAGAGTACATCATGAGAAATGCTGGGCTGGATGAAGCACAAGCTGGAATCAAGATTGCTGGGAGAAATATCAATAACTTCAGATATGCATATATGACACCACCCTTATGGCGGAAAGTGAAGAACTAAAGAGCCTCTTGATGAAAGTGAAAAGAGGAGAGTGAAAAAGCTTGTTTAAAACTCAGCATTCAAAAAACGAAGATCAGGGCATCTGGTCCCATCACTTCATCGCAAATAGATGGCTAAACAATGGAAACAGTGACAGACTTTCTTTTCTTGGGCTCCAAAATCACTGCAGATGGTGATTGCAGCCATGAAATTAAAAGACGCTTGCTCCTTGGAAGAAAAGTTATGACCAGCCTAGACAGCATATTAAAAACAGTGACATTACTTTGCCAACAAAGGTCCGTCTAGTCAAGGCTATGGTTTTTCCAGTGGTCATGTATGGATGTGAGAGTTGGACTATGAAGAAAGCTGAGGGCCGAAGAATTGATGCTTTCAAACTGTGGTGTTGGAGAAGACTCTTGAGAGTCCCTTGGACTGCAAGAAGATCCAACTAGTCAATCTTAAAGGAAATCAGTCCTGAATATTCATTGGAAGGACTGATGCTGAAGCTGAAACTCCAATACTTTGGCCACCTGATGAGAAGAACTGACCCGTTTGAGAAGACCCTGATGCTGGGAAAGATTGAAGGGAGGAGAAGGGGACGACAGAGGATGAGATGGTTGGATGGCATCACCAACTCAATGGACATGAGTTTGGGTAAACTCCAGGAGTTGGTGATGGACAAGGAGGCCTGGTAGGTTGCCGTCCATGGGGTTGCAAAGACTTGGACATGACTGAGCGACTAAACTGAACTGCCATTTTATATCCAAAGGTCAGTGAAGGTGACTTGAAGGTAAAGCGGAACAAGGGAGGGAGAGAGACATGGAAATGACTGGGGGGCGTGTTCCAGGCTGAGGGAACAGCCAGTGCAAAGGTCCAGAGGTGGGATCACTCCTGGTTCCTTCTGGACCATAAAGAGGAGCTAGCGACAGGGAGAGTGGGAAGAGCCATGGTCAGTGGGGCTATGGGATCCAGGCTTTGGACTCAAGCAGATGAGCCTTGTCGTCTGATCTCCATGTTCACGGATCCTTCTGCTTGTTTGGTGTAGAACAAGGCAGGGCAGGAGGCTCCAAGGAGAGCAGCCTGGAAGCCATCCCCATCCCCAGACTTGGAGCAGAGGAGAACAGTCAGATTCAAAGCACACTTCAGAGGTGGAGATGGAGGCTTGGCTGGCTTGAGGAAAGCAGAGAAGAAAAGGATCAAGGGGTCCTCTGTTTCTTTTAACCAAGAGGCAGGATCAAGTGACTGTGAGCCAAGCTGGAGAATTCTCTGAGCAAAGCAGGCTTGGGGCTTCCCCCGTGGTCCAGCAGTGAAGTGTCTGTGCTTCTTACTGCAGGAGGCGCGGGTTTGATCTCTGGTCAGGCAATGAAGACTCTGCCAGCTGCACAGTGCTGTGCTGTGCTTAGTCGCTCAGTTGCGTCTGACTCTTTACCACCCCATGGACTGTAGCCCGCCAGGCTCCTCAGTCCATAGGGATTTTCCAGACAAGAATACTGGAACGGGTTGCCATGCCCTCCTCCAGGGCAGCTTCCCAACCCAGGGATAGAACCCAGGGTCTCGCGCACTACAGGCAGATTCTTTACCAGCTGAGCCACTAGGGAAGCCCAAGCTGCACAGTACACCACCCCACATTCCCATCTGGGCATCGCCATGTGAATCTGCTTTGGTTGTTGAGGTTCCTAGAAAGGACATCGCTTTATGAATTAAAAATAGAAACCACCACAATTTTGTCTCTGCCTCCTTCTACCAGCCTGGAGCAGGTGCAGCCATCTTGTAACCATGAGGATAAACGCCATGTGCTGAAGATAGCAGAGAAGAAATGTGGAAACCCTTCCCTAAAGGCATTCTTGGCAATAGAACTGACCCCAGCTTTCCTCTCCCAAACGAGTGGTGGCATGCAGCACATAAATCTTCATCTGGAGAAACCATGGAGTTTGCCGTTACCCGTAGACACACCCATTCCTGAACCATCTATCATGGCATACACAAGATAAAAAGAACCTTAGAAAAGACCCAGCACGTAGTCGAAGTGTGTTCCTCAGGAGACTAGTGCAATGAAATGTTAGTGGTCACGTGTGAAGCATGGACAGGGTGTCTGTCAAAGAGCACGGGAAGTTCTCAGTCAGCAACGCAAACAGGGCTTACTTCTGTAGGACTTGTCAGGGCCTTCAGGATGCCAACAGACCTAGGAATCTCCTAAGAAGATAGACCCTAAGCTATTTGACTCTAAACTGTCCTTTTACAGGGCAGCGTTTCTTTGAATTGTTGTTTTTGTTCAGTCACTAAGTCCTGTTTCTTTGTGACCCCGTGAACTGCAGCATGCCAGACTTCCTTGCCCTTCACTCTCCTGGAGTTTACTCAGACTCATGTCCATTGAGTCGGTGATGCCATCCAACCATCTCACCCTCTGTCGTCCCCTTCTCCTCCTGCCCTCAATCTTTCCCAGCATCAGGGTCTTTTCCAATGAGTCAGTTCTTCACATCAGGTGGCCAAAGTATTGGAGCTTCAGCTTCAACATGGGTCCTTCCAATGAACACTCAGGAATGATCTCCTTTAGGATGGACTGGTTGGATCTCCTTGCAGTCCAAGGGACTCTCAAGAGTCTTCTCCAACACCACAGTTTGAAAGCATTGATTCTTTGGTGCTCAGCCTTCTTTATGGTCCAGCTCATATCTGTACACGACTACTGGAAAAACCACAGCTTTGACTATAACATACCTTTATTGGCAAAGTGATGTCTCCACTTTTTTTATTTCTCTGAATAAAGCTTCTCAGAACACACTGAAAGGCGGTCCACGAGTTTAGCGCATGAGGACCTGACAGTATCGGGCCGTCTGACACCCAGTTAGGGGTCCATGAGATGGCTGTTGTCTTCGGGCTGCTCTTCTTGGAGGTCTCATGAGCTAATTACAGCCCCCTCTGGAGGTTTCTAAAAAACTCCAGAAGAAGAAAAAGTCTTCTTTCTCTGTCTGAATGTTGCCAAGATCTAGTGTTCTACGGCTAGGATTGCAGCCTCGTGGGGACGTGGACCTGAAAGGCCGGAGCCGACAAGGAGGAAGCTACAGGAAAGACAGATGGGATTGTTCTGGGGGTGTGAGGCCCTCAGGAGCATCACCCACGAAGCCAACTCCTCAGGAACCCCGTTCTGTCCTCGTCTCGATTTCCTCCGGGAACCTCGGTGTCTTCTCCTCACATATTGTGACACAAAGCAGCCTGCCTCCCCGCCACACCCCAAACCTCCATTTCTGGCTGACACTGATGGGCAGATGGGGGTGTGGAGGATGGCAGAATGGAAGGTGGAACCTTACCTTCTGCCTCACAAAGGCCTAGGTCTCCTTGCAGGAGTTCAAGGGCAGGCACTTTTCTGCCTTTGAAAACACAGTGTTTCCTGGGCCTGAGCAAAACAGCAGCATTGGTGTCTTGACACTGAGGGGGTTCAGTTCAATTGCTCAGTTGTGGCTGACTCTCTGCGACCCCATGGACTGCAGCACGCCAGGCCTCCCTGTCCATCTCCAACTCCCGGAACTTGCTCAAAACTCATGTCCATTGAGTCAGTGATGCCATCCAACTATCTCATCCTCTGCTGTCCCCTTTTCCTCCTGCCTTCAATCTTTCCCAGCATCAGGGTCTTTTCCAATGAGTCAGTTCTTCACATCAGGTGGCCCAAGGGGGTTCAAAACAGCCCAAAACCGATGGCTGTGAACTCAGGCACTCGAAAAGCAGCAAGTGCCAAAAAGTCTGTTCAATCTCTCCTGATCTTCCTGAAAGCTGGACATGAACTCCCCCAGGAAAGATGCTCCCCCACGCCTGGAGGAGGAGAACATTCGAGTCACAGGAGTCCTGGGGGTGGGGGCTGCTTTGAGCCCAAGAAGAACCAGAAGGTTCTGCATGTGTTTTTTTATTTTATTTTTTGCCACGAGGCTTGCAGGATCTTAGTGCCCCAACCAGGGATTGAACCTGGTCCCTGGCAGCAAAAGCACCGAGTCCTAACCCCTGGGCCACCAGGGGATCCCCAAGGCTTTGCACAAACTTTGTCGAGAAGCTCTCATCTGCCTGTAGCGTCCCTATAGAGTTCACTTTTCCACAATCTATTAGACTGAGCATATAAGCACTTAGGCCTAACTGCTTGCTTGCTTCTTTGGTTCGATATATCCCTTTTTAAATGTATTTTTATTTGGAGTAAAATTGCTTCGCAACGCTGTGATAGTTTCTGCTGTGTGTGTGTGACTCACTCAGCCGTTTCGGCTGTACAGTGAGCATCAGCTGTAAGCATACGGGATGCCCCTCCATCTGGAGTCTCCTTCCCAGCCCCCCTCCCCAGCTGCCTTCTGGATCTTCATGTTCCTGAAGGGCTCCCATGTCCACGTCATAAAATTATTAAAGTACTAAATAAAATTGGCAGTTGACCCTTGAACAACGCAGGAATTAGGGGTGCCGACCCCTGGGTGATTCAAACCCAGAGGTAACATTACAGTCAGCCCTCTCTTCCTGTGGTTCCACACCTGTGGATTCAGCCAAGCGTGGGCCGTGCAGTATGTATTTAGTGAAAAAGATGCGCACCTGAGTGGACCCACACAGTGGGCCCCGTGTAGTGCAGAGCTCAGCTGTGCACACTTTTCCCTGTTCGTCTGTCCTGTGTCAGCTTAATTCTCAGGCTTAGTCAGAGACCCTAAAAGTAGAGGAAAAGTTTTGCCTCTCCTACAATATTATTATTCTTTTTTTAGGAAGCTGGAATGATACCTTGTTTATTTTTTATTTTCAAATCTGAGTGCAAAGCAAACAGGCACACAGTAAACAGCTTTTAAGTGATCTTTTCTGTCTGCAATGATCTATAAACATTAAATAGTACAACAGCAAAAAAGTGGTTTTGTATAGTCAAATCAAATATTCCCCCAAACCACAAAATAAAGCCCGTGATCTATATGGAAGTGACAAACTCTCCACGTCTCTGTTCTCTCAGTTTTGTGGTTTAGCTGCTGAGTCGTGTCTGACTCTTTGTGACACCCCCCTACCTCCCATGGACTGTGGCCCTCAGGCTCCTCTGTCCTGGGATTTCCCAGGCAAGAACACTGGAGTAGGTCGCCATTTCCTTCTCCCACCTCTCCTACAATAGTATCTGTCTTAATTCACAGCCGTATTTTCTCTAAAGTGAAATATCATTAACTTTGCCTTCTGCGCCTTCTCCTTAGCTGTCGTCCCACCCAAGAGAGCACCGTAGTCAGGGATCAGGCTTCTGCGGAGAGGCTGGTCTGAGTCTTCCCAGGCAGGATCAATGGGGAAGGTCATGATGACAAAAAGTTATCTTAGGAAATGGAGACTGGATCCGTCCTGGAGGGAAAGAGGCAGAGCTGAGAGACTAGCCCGGGGCAGGGGTTTCCAGGCCCCAGGAGCTGGGTGAGGCACCCCGCCCTCCCTTTCTCTCTTTCCACCACACTCCTCCTGTTTTCCTGGGTCTCCCTCCCATCAGCCCCTACTCCACTCTGTTCCAAGACCAAACCAGCTCTAGGGGAAACAGCTGAGTCTCACTAATCACAGCACGAGAAAAATCTAAATCAACCACAACTTCCAATTATTAAGACTCTTCCTCAGCGAGCTATAAACGCAAGCAGACCGAGTCTTGTCCTATCACACTTCACTTTATTGTGTTTGGGAGATACAGCATTTTTTTTTTTTTTTTTTTTACAAATTGAAGGTTTGTGGCAACCCTGCATTGAGCAAATCTATCAGCACCGTTTTTCCAACAGCATTATTTTTTTTTAATACTTATTTATTTGGCTGCACTGGGTCTTAGTTACGGCGTGTGAGATCTAGTTCCCTGACCAGGGATCAAACCCGGGCCCCCTATACGGGATGGGTCCCAACCCCTGGGCCACCAGGGAAGTGCCAGCAAGTTTTTTAAACAAGTACACATTTGATTCGAAATATCTATGCCCCTGGGAATGTTTCAAGGCACCAATTCTTCTGATTTCATGTTTTTTAATTTCATATTTTTAAGACTAAAATATCACACCAGCAAAACTATCAGTATTGCAGTTCTTAAAAACCCTATACAAGGATATTAAAATCTTCCAAAGTGGCTTTGCAATGAGTAACTGCTAATTGCAAATAAAATTTAAAAGGAAGGGAGAGTGGCTGAGTAAATACAGTCCTAGACACGGAGTATGTGGGGTGAAGGGTTGGAATTCCACAGAAGGCTTTTCGGCGTGGCTGTACAAGTGAAGAGAACCCTCCACTTGTTAGGTTGTGTTTGATCATGTGCTCCTGTTAATAAACTTGCAGGACTCCAATTGGGCAAACACCCAGCCGTGCTGCAAAAAGCCTTTGTCCCCAGAACATATTTAAATTTCAAATGCATGCCTAAAATAATAAGCCCAAGCCTAGTGTGGGTTAAATTCTCTGTATAACTTGAGGGGTTGTTTCATTTCGCTCCAGCTCTTTGGAGCTCTGCAATTGGGTTTTGTCTACTACCCGCCCTCCCCCTCCCATCCCCCCACTCCACCCCCAAGCCCGTCTTCCTTTCTCTCTGCAATCTCTAGTGGCAATTAGCCTAAAAGATATACCTCTCTGCTCTGGTTTGGTTTAAAAAGGCATTAATCTTGGTTGTGGGGAATACTCTATGCTAATGTGTGTTTTATTTCAGCAAGTCTTATTGATCTGCACTTTCCATTCTTCCTTATTAATGTCCAGCAGCCCAACTTTTAAAGGGTCCAATTTCAAAGAGACGACATCCTCTCCTTGGGAAGTACTCCCCTTCATGTTTCTGGAAACACAAGTAGACTCTGCCCGCCGCCTCCCATCCATATGCATGGATGGGTTAACGTGAGCATCCTGGGTTGGAGGGCTCTAGATGCAGGCCTGGACGCTAAGGGTACCTGAAGGAACATTTCTCACTGCACAGCTGAGTGTGTGTGTGTGTGTGTGTGTGTGTGTGTGTGTGTGTGTGTGGTGGGGGGCACTGGGGAGGGGGTGGGAATCAAAATCACCTCTTTTGAATTTGAGAATCTCTATCTTCTGTTTGGGGCTTCCCTGGTAGCTCAGCTGGTTTAAAAAAAAAAATCTGCCTGCAATGCAGAAGACCCTGGTTCAATTCCTGGGTCAGAAAGATCCCCTGGAGAAGGGATTGGCTATCCACTTCAGTATTCTTGGGCTTCTCTGGTGGCTCAGACAGTAAAGAATCCTCCTGGAACGCGGGAGACCTGGGTTCGATCCCTGGGTCAGGAATATCCCCTGGAGAAGGGCATGGCAACCCACTCCAGTACTCTTGCCTGGAGAATCCCATTGACAGAGGCGCCTGGCGGGCTACAGTCCATGGGGTCACAAATGACTGATCAACTAAGCACATGCACATATCTTCTGTTTGGGACCACCTAAGCTTACCAATTACTCCTGCTTTGTACGGCAATTAATGTCATCACTTTAATGGCTGCTGTTAATGACAGCAATAGAAACTTAAAAGCAGAGAGATGAGATTGTTCCAACTGCTGGACCTATCCTTTTCAAATAAAATTTCTCATTTTGGGATCATTTTGATTTTACAGAAAAATTGTGAAGATGATATTAAGAGTTCCTACATGCTCTTATTACCTCAGTTCAGTTCAGTTCAGTCGCTCAGTCGTGTCCGACTCTTTGTGACCCCATGAATCGCTGCATGCCAGGCCTCCCTGTCCATCATCAACTCCCAGAGTTCACTGAGACTCACGTCCATCGAGTCAGTGATGCCATCCAGCCATCTCATCCTCTGTCGTCCCCTTCTCCTCCTGCCCCCAATCCCTCCCAGCATCAGGGTCTTTTCCAATGAGTCAACTCTTGGTGTGAGGTGGCCAAAGTATTGCGGTTTCAGCTTTACATCAGTCCTTCCAAAGAACACCCAGGCTGATCTCCTTTAGAATGGACTGGTTTGATCTCCTTGCAGTCCAAGGGACTCTCAAGAGTCTTCTCCAGCACCACAGTTCAAAAGCATCAATTCTTTGGTCCTCAGCTTTCTTCACAGTCCAATTCTCACATCCATACATGACCACTGGAAAAACCATAGCCTTGACTAGACAGACCTTTGTTGGTAAAGTAATGTCTCTGCTTTTTAATATGCTGTCTAGGTTGGTCATAACTTTTCTTCCAAGGAGTAAGCGTCTTTTAATTTCATGGCTGCAGTCACCATCTGCAGTGATTTTGGAGCCCAAAAAAATCAAGTCTGACACTGTTTCTACTGTTTCCCCATCTATTTCCCATGAAATGATGGGACCAGAAGCCATGATCTTAGTTTTCTGAATGTTGAGCTTTAAGCCAACTTTTTCAGTCTCCTCTTTCACTTTCATCAAGAGGCTCTTCAGTTCCTCTTCACTTTCTGCCATAAGGGTGGTATCATCTGCATACCTGAGGTTATTGATAGTTCTCCTGGCAATCTTGATTCCAGCTTGTGCTTCTTCCAGCCCAGCGTTTCTCATGATGTACTCTGCATAGAAGTTAAATAAGCAGGGTGACAATATACAGCCTTGACATACTCCTTTTCCTATTTGAACCAGTCTGTTGTTCCATGTCCAGTTCTAACTGTTGCTTCCTGACCTGCATATAGGTTTCTCAAGAGGCAGGTCAGGTGGTCTGGTATTCCCATCTCTTTCAGAATTTTCCACAGTTTATTCTGATCTCTTTACCTAGGTTCCCCTAATTTTCACACCTAACATATCATGGTTTGTGTTAGTCGCTCAGTCATGTCCCACTCTTTGCAACCCTTTGGACTGCAGCCCACCAGGCCCCTCTGTCTGTGGGATTTCCCAGGCCAAGAATACTGGAGTGAGTTGCCTTGCCCTCCTCCAGATGATCTTCCCAACCCAGGACTTGAACCCATATCTCCTGTGTCTCCTGCATTGCAGGCAGATTCTTTACTCTCTGAGCCATCAGGGGAGGCCCACATATCACAGTACCCTTGTCAAAACTGAGAAATTAACATTGATAAAATACTATTAACTAAACTCCAGATTTTATTATGATTTCATCAGTTTTTCCACTGACTGTTACCCTGTTTCTGTGCATCTTTAGTGGCTTTAAAAAAAAATCTTGTTTTCATCTCATCGACCTCCCCACAGCATTGCTTTTTGTTTTCTGGGTTTTTCCCTTTTTCCTGTTTTTGCCATTAATAATAAGTCACAGGGGAATTCTCTGATGATCCACTGCTTGTGCTGTTCAGTCGCTTAGTTATATATGAGTTTATGACTCCGTGGACTGCAGCACGCCAGGCTTCCCTGTCCTTCCCCATCTCCTGGAGTTTGCTCAAACTCATGTTCTTCAACCCAGTGGTTAGGAATCCGCAGTCTCACTGCTGAGGGCCTGGGTTCCATCCGTGGTTGAGGAACTAAATTCCCACATGCTGTGCAGCACAGCCAAAAAAAAAGTCACGGGAGAATACAGTCTTCTGAAAGGAATCCTAGAATCTGTTTATTTCCTAAGTGACGGTATACATCCCAAAGGTGGTACACATGAGGTATTTCAGGTGTTATGCCAACAGACACTTTTCATTTCAAAAATTATGTGTATATTTCAGTGGCTTTTACAGAAAATGTAACAAGCCAGTAAGACCATTTTACAAACATCATTTGCCAGGATGAGGTTGAATGTAAAAAAGTGAGTCAAAATCAAGAAGACTTAAAGGAAAATGCTAAGTAAATAATTGTGTGATTCACAGATAAGACAAGGAGGGTGCTTAAAGGCCTCAATTTTGGAAGCAGTAGGAAAGCTATGACAAACCGAGACAGTGTATTAAAAAGCAGAGACATCACTTTGGCAACAAAAAATCCACATAGTCACAGCCATGGTTTTTCCAGTAGTCATATATGGATGTGAGAGCTGGACCATCAAGAAGGCTGAGTGCCAAAGAATTGATGCTTTCGAATCGTGGTGCTGGAGAAGACTCTCAAGAGTCCCTTGGACTGCAAGGAGATCAAACCAGTCCATCCTAAAGGATATCAACCCTCAATATTCATTGGAAGGACTGATGCTGAAGCTGAAGCTCCAATACTTTGTCCACCTGATGCGAAGAGCCAACTCACTGGAAAAGACCCTGATGCTGGGAAAGATCGAAGGCAGGAGGAAAAGGGGACGACAGAGGATGAGATGGTTGGATGGCATCATCGACTCAATAGACCTGAACGTGAGTGAGCGTCAGGCGATAGGACAGGGAAGACTGGATCACTCCACGGGGTTAAGAAGAGTCAGACACGACTTAGTTAGGACAGGGAAGACTGGAGCGCTCCACGGGGTTGAGAAGAGTCAGACACGACTTAGTGACTGAACAACAATTGGCAGCACCTGGTCTTGTTTGAACCCTTTCTTACGCACACGAGGAAACTGAGGCCTGTATCACCACTGCCAGGCCCACTTCTTTCCAGGTGGCCCCATCCCCACGGAGGGGACAGAGCCGGGCACAGTTCCCGGTGACCTGTGTGTCCTGGCGGGTGACGGCCATGGTTACAGGCTTGAGATCATTCCAGTCCAGCAGACTCGAGAGTGGAAGCTGCCAGGGGCTTCGGGAAAGTCGTCCTTCATCTTAAAAAGGGATGCGCTCAGAACTTCGCTGGTGGTCCAGCAGTTAACACTCTGTGCTTCCACTGCAGGGAGCGCAGCTTCCATCCCTGGTCGAGGAGTCAAGACCCCACATGCCGTGTGGGGCAACTAAGCCCACGCATCGCAGCTGGAGAGAAGCCAGCTCCCAGCAACGGAGATCCTGAGTGCCGCCACGAAGTGCAGTGCAGCACAAAATAAATAAACTTTAAAAATCAAGAAAAGAACTAAAAGTAGGAGGATCTGGTACACGAAGGGGGCTCAGTAAAGAGCTGTAGAGTGTCTGGACTCGTGTGCGGCTGTGCCTCCACGTGTGTACACCCAACCTTTGTACGATGTGTGGACATACATAATTGGAGAAGGTGATTTGAAGGAAAATTTATCATTTGACCATAGGCTATCACCTGCCAAAAAGTCACATTCAGACTGAAGCAGAGGAAGGCACAGCACCCAGAGGTGCTGAAATGGAGACAGATGCAGCCCCTTGGATGTTGCGATGCCACTCTTAGGGTTGGGTAAGTCTGCTTTACTACATTAACACTAATTAGCAGAGGCAACATTATGGACATTTCACGCAAGGAAGAGGGATATGTATGTCTGTGTGATTCTATGAGAATGGTGGCCCTGCAGTTGTACCGTAGATTGCTCTCATCTTCTCAGCAAGATTGTCCTACCTCCTTCAGGAAAGTTTGTCTGCACTCCACAGGATCCTGCAGATCAAGGTGCCTTATTATGTAATTCCACCCTGCCCCTGCCCATGGATCAGCCAATCAGAGATCTCTATTCCACTCTGGCTACCAACACTGCCTCTTTGATTGGTTCAGAGATGAATAAGGGATCACACTGAGCCAATCAGAGCCCTCCCTGGGACTCCTGTGCCAGAGTTATCATGGAGAATACTTTTAAACTTAAGGAAAATTTCCCAAATCAAGTGTCTTTGTTGTTGTTGTTGTTTAGTCGCTAACCTATACCCAACTCTTTTGCAACCCCATGGACTATAAGCCCACCAGGCTCCTCTGTCCATGGGATTTCCCAGGCAAGAATACTGGAGTAGGTTGCCATTTCCTCTTCCAGGGGATCTTCCTGACCCAGAGATCAAACCCCTTAAAGGTAATAAATAACATAAGTTAATTTATCCATTAAAAGAAGTCTAATGGAAAATACACCAAACTCGTAACAGTGCCTTTCTCTGAGGCATGTTGTAGACTTTCACTTTTATATCATATATTCATACCATATTTGAATTTTCAAATGATGATAAGAATTTACTTTGAATTTAAAAAGTAAACAAATCCCATAAAATAAAACCAGATTCTGAAATTTGTCTCCTGTATTGGCAGGCAGATTCTTCACCACTGAGTGCCTTTAGACCCTTGTTAGTCTCCCTCCAACTCTAAGCCAGGTAGGATCAATCTACTTAATCGCATCACCCTGAAGGCAAAACAGATTTCTGTCCCTCCCTCAGGGCTCTGTGGCCCATCCTCAGTGTTGATCCACAGATACCAGATATTAGACTTTGGGAGGGAAAGGGGTTGGCAGATATAAGGGAAAAGGAAGTATGGGCCTCCTTCCTTTATTTAGAGTGTTCTTTACAAAACAAACAAACAAAACCTGGTTGCTTATTGGTATCAACAAAGACGAGGTTTCAGTTGGATGCTGAGTTCCCGGCAGCGGCGGGTCTGGGTCATTCTCTGCTTTTGTCTCTGTCTGTTGCGCAGCAAGTCGACGCCACTCGTTGTGGGGAGCACTGGGGTAAGTGGCGCACTGCCGAGGCTTTCAACCCGCCAGAGCGGCAGAGCGGTGCAGTTCTGCTCTGCTTCCTCATTAGGCATAAAAACTGCTTTCTAAATCCACCTACCAAGAGCCCCAGGCCAGCCCCGCCTGAGTGGCTTCACAGTTGCCAGCCCCATCCTCTTCCTCAGGGTACATGAGATTCTGATAATTCCTCGGATTTGTCCTCCAACCATGTTACCTGTTCATTCAACTCAATGGGATTTGAAATTTCAGAATTTGGTTTTACTTTATGGGATGTACTTATTTTTTAAATTCAAAATAAATTCTTTTCATCACTTGAAAATTCAAATATGGTATGAATATATGGTATTAAAGTCAAAGTCTACAACATGTCTCAGAGAAAGGCACTATTACGAGTTTGGTGTATTTTCCATTAGACTTCTTGTAATGGATAAATTAACACATGTTATTGATTACCTTTTAAGGGAATTATTCCCTTCTTACTATTTTTCCACCAGCTTTTTTCTCTAAACAATACATTATAGAACAATGCATTCTAGACGTGTGCTGCTCAGTACAGTACCGTGAGGCTCATGTGGGTGCCGTTGTTGTTCAGTCACTAAATCACGTCCGACTCTTGGTGACCCCGTGGACTGCAGCACACCAGGCTTTCCTGTCCTTCACTATCTGCCGGAGTTTGCTCAAACTCATGTCCATTGAGTCAGTGATGCTATCTAACCGTCTCATCCTCTGCCACCCTCTTCTCCTTTTGCCCTCAATCTTTCCCAGCATCAGGGTCTTCTCCAATGAGTCAGCTCTTCGCATCCGATTGCCAAAGTATTGGAGCTTCAGCTTCAGCATCAGTCCTTCCAATGAATATTCAGGGTTGATTTCCTTTAGGATTGACTGGTTTGATCTCTTTGCAGTCCAAGGGACTGTCAAGAGTCTTCTCCAGCACCCCAGTTCAAAAACATCAATTCTTTAGTGCTCAGTCTTTCTTGATGGTCCAACTCTCACATCCATACCTTATGTGGGTATTCAAGCTTAAATAAATACATAATTAAATAAAATTAAACCTTCAGTTCTTCAGTTACAATTGCCACATTTCAAGTGCTATGTGTGTTGAATGGCTACTATACAGGGCAGACAGAGAACATTTTTATCATCACAGAAAGTTAGCGCTGCTCTAGATAATTTTCTGTGTTCTTCTATAGACTTTCTACTTCATTCTTTTTTTTAACCTCATCATTTTTCTTTGCATGAATATACATCAATGTATTTCATTTCTACTAATGGACACTGAGTTTGTTTCCAGTTTTTCACAGTTGCAGCAATGCTGCAAAATATATCTCCATATATAAAACAAGCCTCACTTGTACCCTGACTCTGCAGAATGAAATCTCAGAAGTAAAAATGCTCAGTCAAAAGTTACAACACTTAAAAAAAGTTATACAACTTGATTCAAAGTTTCAGTTTTTAAAATAAAACCTTTGTTCTCCAGGAGCTGAGACTGAGAATAGATATTACTGTTGATTGATCAGACAGTTAATCAATAGGAATATCTATTCTCAGCCTGTATAGGGCTTCCCTGGTGGCTCAGCTGATAAAGAATCCGCCTGCAATGCGGGAGACCTGCGTTCGATCCCTGGGTTGGGAAGATCTCCTGGAGAAGGGAAAGGCTCCCCACTCCAGTATTCTGGCCTGGAGAATTCCATGGAAAAAGAGTCAGACACGACTGAGCGGCTTGCACTGCCCTGCACCGCATGTCCGTATAGGGTAGCAGAAAGGAGAAGTATCCGTAGCTTTGGGTGAGTTTACTGTCCACAAATTATAGCAGTACAGTTGTGAAGTTGCATCTTAAGTGGAAATTTGGTTTGGAAGCCAGTATGAAAGTAAAAAACACATATAGTCATAAAACTATCCTTAAAAATAATCTGTTAATTTGTAAATAAAATGCAGTCTGCATTTGCATGCCGTACCATATACGTCTGATGTAGCCTGTCATCCATTCTCTATGGCAGGAAGCACTGAATGTTTAAAGGGTGGAAAGCCAGATAACGGAATGGTCACAGAACTTCCCTGGTGGTCCAGGGGTTAAGGATCCACCTTGAAATGCAGGGGACGTGGGTTCAGTCCCTGGTCGGGGAACTAAGAGTCCACATGTCAGAGCAACTCAGCCCGGCTCGGAGACTGCTGGGGCCCGCACACACCCCAGAGGGTCCTCACGCTATGACAGAAGATCCCACGTGCTGACTAAGGGCTGACACAGCCCAATCAGTAAATAAATGTGTTTTTAGAAAAAAAGAAGTGGCCCCACTCTAGTTATCAATTTTTCCATCCATTCCATTCCTACCTGAAATGGGTAGGTTGAAAGTCCCAAACTCTTTTCCAGGCAGAATGGTCCATGACACCCAAAAACATTCTGGCTGGACAATATCCATTTAGTGACTGCCTGTAAGAAACAAACTCTGCACCATAGAAGCCAGACATCTAAGGAAAACAAATAGCCGTCATTCATGAAATGGTGTTTATGAATCCAGTATTATAACACAATGCTTCTCAAGCCACTCACTATTTGAGGATGTTCAAATAGACTGGGTATATACAGATTTCCACTTCTGGTCACGATGGGTAACAGACACTAGATCTACCCTCATTTATTATATAATTAAAAAACAAAACTGCACTGAATATTCAGTCTACCTTTTCAGACACAGGACGATAGGAAAAGATCATGACAAGTTGTCCCAGAAGAAGGAAACACGTCCGTGAGCCTGGTGGTTGCTGGATTTTGCCTAGAGGCACAGTCAGCAGTGCAGAACATTTCTCCAAAGAAGGCATGGGTAGCCATCAGGCACATGGAAAGATGCTCCACATTGCTGGTTAAGAGAAATGCAAATCAAAGATACTCAGAATGGCCTTCATCAAAGAGTCTACGAATAATAAATGTTGGAAGGAGCATGAAAGAAAGGGAACCCTCCTACACTGTCGGTGGGAATGTAAACTGGTGCAGCTGCCATGGAGAACAGAATGGAGGTTCCTTAAAAAAACTAAAAATAGGACTTCCCTGGTGGTCCAGTGGTTAGGAATCCACCTGCCGATGCAGGGGACGTGGGTTCAATACCTGGTCAGGGAACTAAGCCAAATAGTTACAGCCCCACCTCCCACCCACGCCAAAAAAAAGTGATGATAAATGGTACATTTCAAAATGAAAACAGGGTCAATCCACCAAATGACATAATGCTAAATCTATATATTCTTAGTAACACAAAACTGAAAGTAAAATACAAGCACATAGTGTGGAACTCAAGACAAACAAAAATATCAATTGTTTGACATACGGACTGGGAGTTTGTGAGATAAATGTCTATAAATTTAAGTGCTGGATCAAAGCAGATATTGATGAAAAGTGTGATGGAGACTGCCCGATTACTGTCCATGGGAGAGGGTGGAGTAAAGGCACAGTTGCTGTTAACAATAACCTGATAACAGCCAAGATTGTTTTGAGTACCTACTGCACGCCAGGCAGTTCTCACTCACTAACTTTTTACTCTCAGGGAGGCACTCTGCGTCTCTCCCATTTTCTGGAAGACTTCCAGGGTAGAGGATTATGAAAAGGACTGTGAATGTAGGGAGGGCAGATAAACAAGCCATGCTCATCACAAATGCTGGAAATCTTCATTAATGCGCATGTTTAATTTTTCCTGTGTTCCTGGGTAGCTAAAAACGGAGAAGACAGTAGCCATTTCATCTTCATGACTTTTTTCCGCTCTTATTTTGCTCTAGGCTGGAAGCTAGAAGGCTGGAAGCTGCCTTCCAACTCAGTTTTCTTAACGGACATTGAAAACATGAATTTCAAAGTTTTCACACATAATCTTCTTTGGATTGTTTCTCAACCATTTAGCCAGAGTAAAGTGCTTCACCGAAATTGAACACCATGCCCCTCTCCTTCCCAGATTTTCACCTCAGTACCCCTACCCTGCCCCCACCCAGCTTAACATGCTTCCTTCTATTGTGAAAAGAAAATTCCATGAATGCAGAAGCAAGAGACTCATGAATTTTCCTTTTTTCCCTCCTCAAGGTGCTTACCTAAGATGAGCTTTGTGATTGGAATGCAAAGGGGCATCAAACGGACTCCCAATCGCATTAGGGAAGATAAGCAGTTATCAGATGGTTTGACTGATTGGGTGGTTAAGTATTTTCCTGAGGAAGCCACTTTCAATATTGCCTTCCAAGGGGCTTAACAAACTAGCTCTAGCCTCCTAAAGTCATGGTTGCTAACTTTTGCTTTTGGTACACTATTTATTTTTTTTTCTGATCAGTTGCAGCCAATACAGGTTTTGATTTTGCAAATTTTACAAAAGGGCTGGAGAATCTCCCAATGTTTTTGCCCACGAAGGCAACCTCCAGATCACTGAATGTTACCCACTGTAATCACGGGATCACCTCTGTCTTTTCTAAAATGGAAGATGTGGGACAAAGTAAGTTTCTTTTAGGATTTTCTTTCAAGATGCCACCTTTCATTTCTAAAAGTAAAATTCCAAGCTGAATTGAGAGCCAGCGGCAATGCCTCCTAATGTGAAAATTCTCGTGGATTTAAAAAAAAAAGAGATCCTCAACTGCTCCCAAAACATACTAATCATTTTTAATCAACCTGTTTTTTGTTTTTTCCCTTTCTGACTAAAGACATTCTCAGCATTTGGAAAAACCCATTCACAAACAAGTTGTAACAGTCATTATAATCATAAAAATGACAAGGATTTTAAAAGCCAGATGCTAACCTGGTGACAAAGAGCTTAACAGGGCTCGTGGGCCGAGAAGCCCAGGGAGATTTTGAGTCTGCAGTGAGTGACTTGAAGGGAAATCCTGACTCCAATTATAAAGCAAAGACAAAATCCTCTCAGTCCTTTCAAACCATCCACTTCTCTGACCAAATTGTATTGTTTCTCCTCCCCACAGCCTCCCCCCCTCCAGCATTTCCATAAACAATATAACCATCAGACCAAACCCCTCGGTCAGCAAATAAAGGCAGAGAGCTAAGTAAATTTGCTTCCCAGCAATTATTTTTGTGAGGTCATGGAGTTAAGCATTAAAAGCGTACTACTGCGAACGGAGGTATTCAGTAACTGTATGATTTGTGCTGCGGAACTGACAGAAGACCCAGACTCTCTCCTGCTCTCATACACGGGGGTCTTTGTTCCCTAAATTCATCTAAGAGGAATCTTTCACATGAACGCCCCTGCATTCCTGTTAATCCCCTCCCGCACTCTGCTTCCCAAAGAAAACCCATTTGGTCATTTGGTCTGAGTCTCCACCTGCAAATTATCAGGATAATTATGATCTGGGCGGGAAAAAAAAAGAAAGAAAATAGAAGCAAGCAAGAAAAAAAGGAAAAAAAAAAAAAAATCCACCAAGATGTTTAGTATCCAGAGAAGGGATGAGCAAACTTTTTCTGTAAAGGGACAGAGGGTGAATGTTTGCAGCTTTGTGATTTTTAGTTTCTGCACGAGACTGCCCACCGATGTATGTGAAATGAAAACAGCCACAGACGCTACTTAATTACACGATAGTGTCAGCCGGGCTCCGATAAACGTGTGGACACCGAAATTGGAATCTCTATAATTTTTACATGTCACAAAAGTAGTATTAGTTTGGTTGTTTCTCTACCATCTCAAAATGTAAAAAGCAGTCTCACCTCATGGGCGGATTTGGTCCGGGGACTGTAGTTTACAGACCCTCGATCTAGAACAACCTGGCCTTGGAAACTGCTTCTGGTCTGAATGATGTGGATCAGTTTTGATGGGTTTTGCTACTTTCACTGGAGATGGAAGTGGCAGCCCACTCCAGTACTCTTGCCTGGAAAATCCCATGGGTGGAAGAGCCTGGTAGGCTGCCGTGGGGTCGTAGAGTCGGACAGCTACTGTCACAGGCAAATGTATACATTTGACAATACAGCTGGAGGATGATTTCTGGATTTTAATATCCTATTCAAAGATGTAGGGAGGAATTCCAGGAATTGAAGCCAGGAAACTAGACTTCATGCTGCATACACCCTAAAGTACTCACCAGGCTTTTAATTACAAATTAAACCATCCAAATCCTAGGACACTTAGCATTGTGGTCAAACAGAAAACTGTCACCTACGTGCCTTCCCGTAAGCCGTGTGCCTCAACCTCAGCACTCTCGGCGTTTGGGCCAGCTGGCCCTTGCTGAGGGGCCACTTCCGGCACCGTAGGCTGCTGGCAATGTTCCTGGCTTCTACGCCCACTAAATGCTGGTCGCATCTCCCCAGTCGTGACCACCCGAAACGTCCCCAGATATGGCCAGACACCCCCGGGGGACAGTCAGCCTCCGCGGAGAATCACTGATCTCCATCAGCTCTGCCAGCAGACCTTTCTGATGGTGGAATCATTCTCTATCTGGACCGTCTCCTAACTGTGAGACAGTTGTCCGTGCTGAGAACTTAAAATTTGCTAGTGAGCCAGAGGAGCTGAGTTTTTCAATTTATTTAAGTTTCATCACTTTGAAGTTAAATTTAAGTCGCTATGTGTGGCTAGTAGCCATTGCATTAGATGTGCCATTCTAACTCGACCATCTCTGCCCCAGCCCCAGCCCCAGCCCCAGCCCAGAACAGGGGCTCAGGCCCTGACGTTCATCCCCTTACCCTGTTAGTACGCATTTATTCAGCATCCGCTGCGGGTCTGGCACTGTGCTGAGGATACAAGATGAACAAGAGGAATGCAGTCCCTGTCCGGATCGAGAGTTCAGTCTAGTGATGAGGAGAGAGAAATATAACTTAACAGAGAGTAATTGAAACTTACGACCAGGGCTCTCTGCAATAGAAAAAGCAGGTTGGGGGAGGCTGTCTTTTAGATCACGTGTTCTAGAGATAGCTCTCCAAGTGATGTTTAAATTAAAATTGCCGGGATTTCCCCAACAGTCCAGTGGTTAAGACAACAGCGTCCAATGCAGGAGGCACGAGTTCGATCCCTGGTCAGGGAACTATAGACCCCACATGCCGTGCAGCCAAATAATAAATAAATGCAGTTTAAAAAAATTAAGATTCCATTGTGATTTGCTTGACACGGTGTGCAATGGAATGGAACAAAGCCTATATGACTGTCAGCTGCTTTCCTTAAGAGCCAGCATTTCTTGAACTTCTATGACTTTTCCTCCTTGCTGGGAACTCTTCTAAGCCTCACAACGTTACACCTATTATCCCATTTTATGGATGAGGAAAACTGAGGCATGCTAACTTGCTTCAGTGCATATCTAAGACGTGACAGAGTTAGGATTAGAACCCAAGCAACCAGAGGGTGTCTGGGCCTGCTGTTCTACGAACCGTAGCAACTCATGTGGCTCTTCCAGGGCACCCTGGGACCAAACCATACCAGTGTCAGTTTTTAAAGAGCCAGGCCTGACAAACTAGAGGAAGGGAAATAATAACAAGCGTGCTTTCCTCAAGATGTGAGGGAGAGGGACCTCCGCATTCCTCATCTCTTGACTGAAATCTCCCAGCCACTGAGAACTCTAGGTAATAAATCGTAACTCGTCTTGGCTGTGTGAAATCTCTTGTTTCCGGGTGCTAGGGAAAACACTGCCAGGGCTTCATAATTTCTGGTGAAATATGAGGCAGAGTCAGCCAGGAGTCTCTCAGCTGCACATACGTGAGACATTTCAGCTCACACGTCTCCAGCCCTGAAAGCTCGACCATCGGAACGAGGCGGCTGCCTCTTCTGACTGCATCCCCGCCACGGTCGTCCTCCAGAGACGGTCAGTCCTCACCGCTGCAGAGGTGCGTGCTTCAGCCTCCCAGCAGAAGCGCATCTGCTACCGCACGTCAGCACGTGGTTCTCGCTCAGCCTCTTGCAGACACGCGCAGAGCGGGCGGGACACCGCTCTGCGGCTGGGCTCAGCTCTCACTCCGTAAGCAGCCTTTTCTCCGTCCACCTAGTGCGATATTTCTCCCCCTTGTGCTCTGTGTTGATGTCATTGTTTAAAACGGTCCCTGAGCGCAGGGCTGACGTTCTGGCGACAGTTGCTAGATTCAGGAGCTGTGTGTGCCGTAGAGGGAAACGCACGTGCGACCAGCTCCCCCCAAATCAGTCCCCATGCGCGGTAGTCCCCTTCTGCCGCTCCTTAATCTGATTCTGCCTCTGTGGGTCATGGAGGTGGAGTCACACGGAGCCCCGGTCCTCTATGTCTGGCCCCTTTCACCTAACCTAGCAAAGCATCTCCGAGGCCCACCCATGTTGAAGCGTGAATCAGTACTTCATGCCTTTTTGTTTTTATCAGCTTTCTTTGTTGCTGGCGTTATTTTAATTTATCCTCGCAACAATTTTTCAGTGTATGTTCTGGTCTAACCATAGACCCATCCTTGTACAGCTGATCTCGAAATCTTTTTCATTTTGTTAGCTGAAACTCTAAACCAGTTGAAGAGTAACTCCGGGCTTTCCCCTCCTCCCAGCTCCTGGTGACCCTATCCCCGACCACGATCCTTCTGCGCTTTATTTCTACAGATGTGGTTTTAGATATTTTATATAAATGGGATTATGTAGTAATTGTCTTTTATGATTATTTCACTTGGCATAATGTTCTCTAGGCTCATCCATATTGTAGCATATGACAAGATTTTCCTTTTTTAAGGCTGAATAATATTTCACTGTATTATGTATGTAGGCCACATTTTCAGAGAAGGCAATGGCACCCCACTCCAGTACTCTTGCCTGGAAAATCCCACAGACGGAGGAGCCTAGTAGGCTGCAGTCCATGGGGTCGCAGAGAGCTGGATACGACTGAGCGACTTCTCTTTCACTTTTCACTTTCATGCATTGGGGAAGGAAATGGCAACCCACTCCAGCGTTCTTGCCTGGAGAATCCCAGGGATGGGGGAGCCTGGTAGGCTGCCGTCTATGGGGTCGCACAGAGTCGGACACGACTGAGGCGACTTAGCAGCAGCAGCAGGCCACATTTTATTCATCCATTCCTCTGTTGGTGGACACGCTGACTTCACATCTTGGCTACTGTGAACAACATGACGATGAGCATGGGGGTACCAGTGTCTGTTCTGGGTCCTGTTTTCAGTTCTTCAGGACATGCCCGGAAGTGGGCGAGCTGGGTCATGTGCTAGTTCTATTTTTAATGTTTTGAGGAACCTCTATACTGTTTGCCTTAGTGGCACCATTTTACAGCCACACCTACAGTGTGTGAGGGTTTCAGTTGCTCCACATTCTTGCCTGCACTTGCTACTTTTTTTAATGTGGTATCCATCCTAATGAGTGTGAAGTGCATCTCCTTGTGGGTTTTTTAGTATTTGTCGCAGTTGCACTGCGTCTCAGTTGCGGCACGCAGGGTCTTTAGTGGCGGCGTGTCCGCTCTAGTGCCCGGATCAGGGCTGGAACCTGGGCCCCTGCACTGGGAGTGCAGAGTCTTAGCCCCTGGACTGCCGGGGAAGCCCCTCCTTATGGTTTTGACGTGCATTTTCCTGACAACTGTTCAGCAGCCTTTCATGCACTTGTTGACCATTTGTATATCTCCTTTGGAGAAATGTCTATTCAAGTCCTTTGCCCATTTTTTAATGGTCGGTGTTGTTATTGAGTTGTAGGGTGACTCAGACGGTAAAGCGTCTGTCTACAATGCAGGAGACCTGGGTTCAATCCCTGGGTCGGGAAGTTCCCTGGAGAAGGAAAAGGCAACTCACTCCAGTACTCTTGCCTAGAAAATCCCATGGACGGAGAAGCCTGGTGTCCAATGGGGTCACAAAGAGTCGGATACGACTGAGCGACTTCACTTTCACTTGATATATTCTGGATATTAACCCTTTTCTGATATTTGGCTTACAAATATTTTGCTGGGTGCCTTTGCACTCTCTTGATGGTCTCCTTTGCTGTGCACAAGTTTTTAAGTTTAATGTAGTCCCCTTTATCTATGTTTTGCTCTTGTTATCTGTGGTTTTGGTGTCATATCCAATAAATTGCTGCCCATTCCAATGTCATGAAGCTTTTCCCGCGATGATTTCTTCTGGGGGTTTTATAGTTTCAGGCCTTATGTTTAGATTTTATTCTCTTTTGAGTTAACGGCTGTATATGGAGTAAGATAAGGGTTTGTCCTCATTCTTCTGTGTGTGGATACACAGTTCCCCAGCACCGTTTGTTGCAGACAGTCCTTTCCTCATATTGTTATCTTGGCACCATTTTTGAAGATCATTTGGCCATGTACATGGGTTTATTTCTGAACACTCTATTCCATTTCATTTATATTTCCTTTTTATGACTGAATAATATTCCATCACATGGATATACCATACTTTATTTATCAATAAGTAGATATTTGGATTATTCCACTTTTTTGGCTATTATGAATAATGCTGCTGTAAATATTTGTGTACCAGTTTTTGTATAAGCATATGTTTTCAATTCTCTTGACTACATACTTAAAAGTACAATTTCTAGATCAATGGAAATTCTATATCTAATATTTTGAGGAGCTGCTGCTGCTGCTAAGTCGCTTCAGTCGTGTCCCACTCTGTGAGACCCCATGGACAGCAGCCCACCAGGCTCCCCCATCCCTGGGATTCTCCAGGCAAGAACATGGGAGTGGGTTGCCATTTCCTTCTCCAATGCATGAAAGTGAAAAGTGAAAATGAAGTCACTCAGTCGTGTCCGACTCCTAGCGACCCCATGGACTGCAGCCTACCAGGCTCCTCTGTCCATGGGATTCTCCAGGCAAGAGTACTGGAGTGGGGTGCCATCGCCTTCTCTGTTTGAGGAGCTACTGAACAGCTTTCCAAAGTGACAGCACCATTTACATTCCCACCAGCAATGTATGAGCATTCCACTTCCTCTGTATCCTTGTCAACACTTTCACTGTCCGTTTTCTAAGTTGTAGCTACCCTGCTGCTGCTGCTGCTAAGTCGCTTCAGTCGTGTCTGACTGTGCCACCCTATAGACGGCAGCCCACCAGGCTCCCCTGTCCCTGGGATTCTCCAGGCAAGAACACTGGAATGGGTTGCCATTTCCTTCTCCAATGCATGAAAGTGAAAATGAAAGTGAAGTTGTTCAGTCACCCTAGAGGGTATGAAATAGTATCTTATTGTAATTTTGGCTTGCACTTCCCTGATGACTAATGATGCTGAGTATCTTTTTATAAGCTTATTGGCCATTTATATATCTTCTTTGAAGAAATGTATATTCCATCTTTTTGCCCATTTTTCATTGGGTTATTTGTCTTAAAAATAATAAAATTGTTAAGTTGCAAGAGTTCTATATATATTCCACATATTTGTCCCTTATCAGATATACGATTTGCAAATATTTTATGGCAAAGAGTTAATCAGGCAATAAAACGATCAGACTAGTGGTTTACAAAGATATCTTGTACCAGCTAATCCGTCCTTAGCTGTTAACCAAGAGAGGGAGTTGATAATGGTACCCCGTGGATTTCTTTGTATGTCAACTCATCGACCAGGAATGGTGTGATTTTATTAGTGGTGGCTAGAATAGTGATTTTATCTGTGTGTCAGTCACCATGTATTAGACACTGTCTTGAGCATTTTACATGTTTTAGTCCTTCTGTGATGATTCTCATCCAGCCCATTTTGTAGGTGCAGAACCCAGGGAGAATCTGTGTCCCTTCCCCAGGGTCACACAGCTAGTGAGTGATGGCGCTTAGATTCGAGCCCAGGCTTCTGGATTCCACGTCAGAGTATTTAATCACAGTACCGTGGTGAGACTCGGAGACACCTGGGGATCTTTCTTCTCCTCTGAGATCCCGTTCCTACTTTGTAACCGAGGGTGGGCTCTCAGGCTCATCATTCTAAAACTGGGTTCTTTAACCAGGTAATTCATAGTGCCTTTTTCTTCTCTAAAGCCTGTGATGCCTTGGCCACACCTCCCTGAACCAGGCCTCCGTCGTGTCTGACTCCTTGCAACTCCGTGAACTGTAGCCCACCAGGCTTCTCTGTCCATGGGGTTCTCCAGGCAAGAATACTGGAGTGGGGTGCCATTCCCTTCTCCAGGGGACCTTCCTGACCCAGGGTTGAACCCCAGTTTCCTGCATTGCAGGCAAATTCTTTACTGTGTGAGCCACCTGGGAAGTCCTCTGAGCCACCAGCGAAGTCCCATTACCTAAGTGTAAACTGCAATGAAAATAGATATTCGTAATATAACAACTATCAACATAGTTATTATTGGTTTCACTTTACTAATAAATGTATTTGGGAGGGAGAGTTTCCTGGTCGTCCAGTGGTTAGGATTCCATGCTTTCAGGCCGAGGGCATGGGTTCAATCCCTGGTCTGAGCGTTAACGATCCTGAAAACTGAATGACGCAGCCAAAAGAAAAACAATTCCAGTCCAGTGGCAGCGCGATGGAACGGTCCTGAGACCACACTGCACGATGGCGCGGTCCTGAGACCACACTGCTGCTGAGTGTCACCAAGATTTTCACTGTAGCCTTCCAGCACCAAACGTTGTAGGGTTTTTCCTCCCATAATACTTCCCTAGGGATATTATTTTCCTAGAGAACCAAGGGAGCAAATATATAGATTTCGCATATGAATTAACTGGGTTTCCCTCATGGCTCAGAAAGTGCCAATGCAAATGTCAATCCCTGGATCGGGAAGATCCCCTAGAGAAGGGAATGGCCACCCACACACCAGTATTCTTGCCTGGAGATCTCCATAGACCGAGGAGTCTGGTGGACTACAGTCCATGGGGTGTTCAGTCAGGTTCTGAAAATACCATAAAATCCTGCATGACAAAATAAGTCACACACTTTATATTTCACTCAAGTGAAATGTAGATATATGTTTCCAAGTTAAATATTAATTGCATTCCATCAAAAGGAACTATGAAAATAATAGAGATTGTGTAAAATGCTGATATTACAATTTAATAGCTATGAAAAAATTCAATTATGAGATTTTTTAATTGAGCTATCACTGACATATAACACTGTATAAGTTTAAGGTGTACAGCGTGCTGATTTGATACATTTATATGTTGTAATGTGATTACCATCACAGCCTGAACTAATATCTCTGTCACGTCACATACTTATCTTCTTTGTATGTGATGACAAACATTTCAGATCTAGTATCTCAGCACTTTTTAAATTTTTGTTCTTTGGCCGCTCTGTGCAGCATGTGGGATCTTAATTCCTCGACTAGGGGTTGAACCTGCAGCCCTCACACTGGAAGTGTGGAGTCTTAACCACTGGACTGCCAGGGGAGTCCCTCTTTGTACTTTTGAAGTATTTAATACAGTTTTATTGACCAATTTTCAGTTTTAACTGCGTAAAGTTAAGAAGGGTCAATATACATGGTGGAATACAGGTTTTTCTTTAAAATATATGTATATGTGTGTGTGTGTATATATATATTTCCAAATGAGAAGGATATAAAGGGTTAAATCATTTCCTTTTTTGCTCAAATTATAGACTCCAAGATTAAGCCTGAGGTATCTGGGCATCTCTGTGCATCCCAGACGTTGGTGTTTTTCATCACTGACAGGTAGCATATCTTTTGGGGTGGGGGGGTGGCAGGGAATAAAACCCCCAAGCCTTAAAGGAAGCCTATTTCAGGAAGAATGCTGACTGATGAGTACAGCTCCATCGTATTTATCTGCCAAGGCACTCCTCTCCCTGCTGAGAAGCAAAAGTTGTCCTTGCTTCTTTTCTTTCCAAGCATCGCTGTTCATTCCTCACCAGTGAGGAGAGAAACACGAACAGTCAAGTCCTCGGATCCTTCTGTCCAAACTCAATGGAAAATTGCCTTCATGGCGGGTGGACCCGGCCGACTTCCTCCGCAGTGAGCAGCCTGGCGAGGAGAAGCCTTGGCGACGTTTAATAAGGTTTAATTCAGCTTGTGGCTGAAGCAGCTTGGGCGTGTGAATTGTCGGAAGCGCCCCAGAACTAAAGATGCGCCCTCGGAAGCTTCCGTCAGGAAGGGGTGGTATCCAGGGTCATAAATCGCCCTGTGGCTTTTCAGGAGTTTATGCTCCCAGGCCTCTTGCACAATAGGCTACAGGATGACTCTTAACACCTCATTAAGGTTGCTTTTTTACCAAATGCTAATAATAAAAAGGAGCCCTAAAAAGCCTGGCTCATTTTTATTCAGAATCCTCTCCTCTGAAATATAACAAGATGTCATAAAGTGCAAATACAATGGCGTGCTCACATCTCGGGTAGACTCATTAAAACCCTTGTGTTGACAGGAATCCGGGGAAGTCAAGGCTGGGCTCTGGGTGGGAAACTGTCTTACCCTCTGGGCCACAGCGCCTGCAGTCTGCCGAGAACGGCTAGGCCAGTGGGGCCGTAATGCCTTTAAGGCTTCATCTCCTGCTGTGAGGTACCATCTCCAACTTTTTCTTTCTGATCACAGCAGGGCTTTGCCAATGGGGCCTTTTCTTCCGCTGTCCCCAGAGTTCTTCTACTTATTATATGGTCCGTGGCACCTATTAGGGCCAAAACTAATTAAAAAAAAAAAAAAAAAAAAGCTCAGTGCTGCGAAGAGTGATGTATGCATAACTCCCAGGACAGTGAGACTAGTCACGAAGTCCTGGAAGCTGTTCGTTTGCAGACACTCTGGAGTGACACCAGGCAGCGGGGCTGGAGTCGTACTCCGCCGCCGTCCAGCTGTATGACCCTCTCCCCGCACCCTGGTTCCTGCTCCATAACCCAAGACTGGAGGCTGCAGTGCCTGCCTCTGAGACAGGTTCTGAGGAGTGAAGGAACCAGATGGTGCTGGCAGCTTGCTGGGCGTGAAGCCTGGCAGATAGAAAGCCCTCGATGAACGGTACTTCATATTCATCCATTCATCATGCAACAGGTATTTCCTGGGCGCCCTTTTTCGTGCCTAGCACTGTTCCAGCATCAGACAAACACAAAGTCTGTCCCTCCTAAGCTGACCTTTGATTGTCCTCTGAGGTCCAGGAAGGGGAGGACAAAGCGGAGCTAATGGTTACCTCACCCCTGGCGAGGCCTGAGACTCTAGGTGAACCCCTCAAGCTCTGGGCGATAAGGCCCCTCAGGAACCAGGGACCTTTTCCTGGTTTACATTTTATTTTATTTTTCTGGCTGTTCTGGGCCTTTGCTGCTGTGCAGGCTCTCTCTAGTCGGGGTAAGCGGGGGCTCCTCTCTGGTCCTGGGGCTCCTCATCGCAGGGGCTCCTCTCTGGTCCTGGGGCGCGGGCTCCTCCTCGCGAGGCTCCTCTCTGGTCCTGGGGCGCGGGCTCCTCCTCGCGGGGCTCCTCTCTGGTCCTGGGGCATGGGCTCCTCATCGCAGGGGCTCCTCTCTGGTCCTGGGGCGCGGGCTCCTCCTCGCGGGGCTCCTCTTGCTGCAGAGCGAGGGCTCTAGGGCGTGTGGGCTTCAGTGGTTGTGGCCCGTGGGCTTGGTTGCTCTGTGGCATGTGGACTCTTCCCCGACCAGGGATCGCACCCATGCCCCGTGCCTTGACAGGTGAATTCTTAACCACTGGACCAGCAGGGGAGCCCCGCAGTGGGTAATTCTTAACTGGGGGAGAAGGGGGCCGTCTTGTGCATCGTGGAGCATTTAGAACATCCCTGGTCTCTGCCTACCAGATGCCAGTAGTGCATCCCCCACCCCCCTCCCCGCCAGCTTGTGACAACCGCAAGTGTCTCCAGACATCGCCCGTGTCCCTGGGGACAACATCGCTTCAGTTTCCTCAAGCCTGAGCTGGAAGAACAGCCTTATCTATTTCACAGATAGCGGAGATGTGGGAGAGGAATGAAACCGAGCCCAGCCTGGCACCTCGTAAGCCTCAGGCTTTCCCCTCAGTCACAGGTGCTCTGGGCTCCTATCCACGCAGAATGTGGCGGGAATCCTCTGCTCCTGCTGTCTCAGGGGCGCCCCGGTGGTAAAACAAGCAGGGTGGGGTTCACCCAGCCACGGCCAGGGCCCATCTGCAAGTGATTTACTGACCACCCCTGGAACCTGGCCTTTGCCGATGAAAAGGTCCAGACAGTTACAGAGAATTAGACTTGACTTTTGAACACGCAGACGCAGTTCAGCCTGACCCTCTGGGGCCTGCTCCCCCTTCCTGGTTCATGAGGACTGTGTGCAGGCTTCCAGACCCTTGTTGGTGGAAAGTTTCTAGAAAGCCCAGAGATCCCCACTTGTGCGTCCATGCGCGCTGAGTCGCTTCAGTCGTGTCTGCCTCTCTGTGAACCCACGGACTGTGGCCCGCCAGACTCCTCCATCCATGGGACTCTCCAGGCAAGAACACTGGAGTAGGCTGCCATTTCCTCCTCCAGGGGATCTTTCCCACCCAGGGATCGAACCCCTGTCTCCTGCGGCTGCTTCTGCATTGCAGGCAGATTCTTTTCTACTGAGCCACCAGGAAGCTCTCTCCATTTGTTCAGGAAGGAGGCTGATTCAGAAAAAAAAAAAAAAAAAGGAAAGATAAATAGATCCGTTCAGAGCATGAGCTGTGGAGGCATGGATACTATTTCAGTGTGACCTTGGGCAAGTCACTTCCACTTTCTGAGCCTCAGTTTCTTCACCAGTCAGTTGAGAATCACAATACTACTACTACTACCCCCAATTGCTTATGAGGATTAAAGGAGAAAATGCCAGTAAAGAGCCCTCGTTGCCTGATCCACAGTAGAACCCAAAAAATGGTAGCTCAATATGGAACAAAAAACTTCTGTTGCTGAACTGAGTCCCAGGCTTGTCCTCAAGGGACAGAGAAAGCAGGATGACCAAGCCACCCGGGTCTGCCTGTGACTTCCCCAAATCTACTCCCAGGAGTTCTGTAGTACCTGGCGAGCTAGGGAGAGTTGACCACCCTGAGAAACGACTTCAAAAGTGATTTTCTGGTCCAGGGTCCTGGACCCAGGGCTCAGCAAGGTGAAACGGGGACTAGTGGCCCGTTTGGGAAAGGCGGTGAGCCCCTCACCACGTGGGCTCCTCCGAGAGGGAATATGCTTTGTGAGTTTCAAGGAGAGGTTTACGAGCACTCTTCTTGAAGGTTTAATGGTCCCGAGTGATTTATCTTATCTGGAGAGTCATTGCTATAGGAGAAACCTGCTCCTCCGAGCTTCTGCTTTCCTTTACCATCAAACCTTTCATCTTCTCGGAGAGTCGTCTCCCTCCTCCATAAATAACCTTATTACGGCCACACAAAGGCAGGGCCCAGCCGCCTGCAAGACAGGACTCCTCAAATCGTGGTTTCGTAAACCAGTTTGGCCAGAACATGGGACTACCTCATAGGATCCACTGGGGTGTTTTAAATGAGCGGAAGGATGCAGGGGGACTAGGGTGGCAGGTCCATGGGATTAAACAGCCCAGAATCACACGTGACCTGCTCTCAGAAGCGGGGGCTTAAGGAGAAGTTATCCGCCAAACTACCCTCCCTTGGCTGTCTCTGAGTAATTAAGACACAGGATGCCTTTCCACAGTGGAAATCCTGTCAAGTGTGGTAAACAAAAATGTTTACATATCGTTCTGCTTTTAAGCAGTACTGTCCAGTAGAACCTCCCACACTGATGGAAGCACCACGCAACATAGCCACTAATCAAAGTAATTCTCGGGCCTTGGAAACGGTGCTCATGTGACTGAGAAGCTAAAGTCTTAACATTATTTTACCTTAATTAATTTACTCTTAAAGAGCCATATGTAGCTGGTGGTTTACCGTATTGGGCAAGGCAGTTTTTAGGGGATAAACTTACAATAACAAATATCATCTCAAAGGCTGTGCTTATCCTTTCCTTTACAGATCCCAAAAGTATGGAGGGGATTTCAGCAACTCTATCAGAGCAGCGGTCCTCTGCTTTTGCACGGTTATATCTGCTGGTCATGTCAATGTTACACACCAGCTCGGGGGAAGCAGGTCACTGGAGCTTTGCTTTCCATTCCTGTGATGGTCAACAGAAAATCTGGACACTTAGAATAAATTAAACCCCAGAAAAATGTTTGCTAAAATGCTATTAAAATGTTAAATTACAGAATGAATGCATCTTGTCTTAAAGATTGAAGAAAATACCCAAACAATTTTAAAAGACTATAAAATGAAAAGTGAACCAAACATATACCACCTCTCCTTTCCCTATCTTGCCACCACCCCTCTTCTCACAATCACTCTGGGTGAATTATTTCAGGCTTTTTTCTCTATATATTTTTAAAAGTATGTGTGTTTTTGAAAAATAATTTCTATATTTTTTTCAAAACTTGGATCAATAATGCATGCTGATCTACATGTTGCTTAGTTTTTACTTTAATTTTAATAAGAAGCAGATGAAACATTTCTGTTACAAAAATAAATATTAAAACATGCCAAAACTATACAAAAAAAATAACCCCGGAAGTTGGTGTCACAGCCCTCCTTTTTCACTCTCTTCTTAAAGAGAATCAGTACCGTGGTGTGTAGCCTTACAGATTTTCCTGTACATTGACACCCATATAAAAATATATTGCTTTATTTTTGTGTGTTCAAAAATACCTAAACTGGATCAAACTGTACATATTTTCCCTAACTATCCCTTCTCGCTTGAAAACACTGCCACTGCTACTACCTGGAGTATCCCTCATTCTCTTCACCTGCTTCGTACATTTTCTGAATGTGAGTGAAGCCGTTTATTTGGCTCATCTGTCCCTAGTGGAGAGCTCGCTGGTTTCCAGCTCATCACTAGCAGCACGGGGCTGCAGTGCGCATCTGACGCCGGCCCTGCTGTGCCCTTGTGGGAACGGTCCTTCTGGACATACACCCGGGAGAGGGGGTGCTGGGGGAAATGGGATCCGCATCTAAATTGTCTTCTTACTGAGCTGAGCACTGTGCCCCTAAAATTCTTTTCCTTCCCAGAACCTCAGAAGTTGACCTCATTTGGTATTTCCATGGGTCATGGGAGATGTAATTAATTAAGATGAGGGCATACTAAAAGTGGGGCTTCCCAGGTGGCTCGGTGGTAAAGAACCACCTGCCAATGCAGGAGACATGGGTCAGGAAGGTCCTCTGCAGAAGGAAATGACAACCCACTCCCGTATTGTTGCCTGGAAAATCCCATGGACAGAGGAGCCTGGCGGGCTACAGTCCACGGGGGCACAAAGAGTTGGACAGGACTGAGGAACTGAGCACGCACACACACATACTAAAGTAGGTTGGGCCCTTAACCTAGATTTGGTGCCCTTATAAGAAGAAAGGCGACAGGAGCAGAGACTCGAGGAAGATGCTGTGTGAAGACAGAGGCAGAGATCAGCCTGATGCAGCGACAAGCCTCGCAACAGTCAAGGTTGCCAGGAGTCAGCAGAAGCTCCTGGAGCCTTCAGAGCCTGGCCCCGGTGACACAATGATTGCAGACGTCTTGCCTCCAGAACTGTGAGAAAATCATCTCTGTTTTACACCACCAAATTTGTGATTATTTGTCAAGGCAGCCCTAAGAAACTGATACACGCTTAAAACAGTGACACTCCCAGTAACCAACATGTAAGTGTGCTTGATAGTGCTGAAGTCCACACCCTCAACAGCACTGAGTGTTACCCTCTTTTCATTTATTTACTTGGCTACCCTGGGTCTTAGTTGCAGCATGTGGGATCTAGTTCCCTGACCAGGGATGGAAGGCTGAGCGCTGAAGAATTGATGCTTTCAAACTGTGGTGCTGGAGAAGACTTTTGAGAGTCCCTTGGACAACAAGGAGATCAAACCAATCAATACTAAAGGAAATCAATTCTGAATATTCATTGGAAGGACTGATGCTGAAGCTGAAGCTCCAATACTTTGGCCACCTCATGTGAAGAGCCAACTCATTGGAAAAGACCCTGATGCTGGGAAAGATTGAAGGCAAAAGGAGAAAGGAAAGCAGAGGACGAGATGATTTGATAACATCACTGACTCAGTGGACGTGAATTTAACCAAACTCTGGGAGACGGTGGAGGATCGAGGAGCCCAACATGCTGCATTGGGGTCGCAAAGAGATGGGCACAACATAGCAGCTGAACAACGAAGACAAAAAGCTGGAGGAAAGCAATTTGAGGAGAGTCCGTCAAATCTTTCTAACAAACGTCTTAATAATTGTATATTTGGAACTATTTCAAATGTTCAGAGAAAAGCAAATAAATAACACAACAGATAGACCTGTTACTCCATCCCTATTTAGTCAACACTAAGACCTACAAGCCCGTGATTCTTGATCTGCACTCACAGAATATAAAAAGCCCTGAAAACCGACACGTGCTGTGAGGCTGTCTATTACCCTAACACTTCACCTCATTTGGAATACTGACATTTCATTGCCAATACAGCAGTATTTGATTACAAGGGCTGCCCCAGGTCCCCCTGGGAATATTGTGGATCTCTATCAAATTAGTTTTAAGTATCTTTTCATACAATTTCTATTTTGTTCACTCAGTCATGTCCAACTCTTTGCAACCCCATGGACTGCAGCACACCAGGCCTCCCTGTCCTTCACCACCTCCCAGAGTTTGCCCAAGTTCACGTCCATTGAATTGGTGATGCCATCCATCCTCTGTCGTCCCTTCCTCCTCCCGCCTTCAATCTTTCCCAGCATCAGGGTCTTTTCTAATGAGTCAATTTCTATACAATGTTAAAATCATAACAGGTAGAGTTATCCTCCCACTCACCTTTCACGAGCTCATTTCCCTCTGTCCTTCCCTCAAGGGAAAACCACACCCTGAAGCTGGAGTTTCTCTTTTTTCTGGCTGTTTTGATAATTTTACCTAAATAGTTGTGGAGGGCTTCCCAGGTAGCACTAGGGGTAAACAATCTGCCTGCCGATGCAGGAGACAAGAGTTCAATCCCTGGGTCAGGAAAATCCCCTGGAGGAGGCTATGGCAACCCACTCCAGTATTCTTGTCTGGGAAATCCCATGGACAGAGGAGCCTGGTGGGCTACAGTCCACGGGTTCGCAAAAGGGTTAGACATGACTTAGCGGCTAAACAATAACAATACTTACAGAAAGAAATGATATCATTTTGTGTTCTTCACTACAAAAATAAAGCACACTTCATCCAGTTTCAATTTTATCTTTCATACCGTGTTCTCTGACTAAAATGTTAGAAATCAATAACAGAAAGATGACTACAGAAACCCCACACATTTGGAGCATTTAAAACACATTCTGGACTTCCCTGGTGGTATTCAATTAGAGGAATATACCAGAGTTTGTTTATCCATTCTCCTGGAGATGGACTTTTGGGCAGTTTCCATTTAGATCTATTGAGAATAAAGCTATTTGAACATTCTTATATAGTGTTTGTGTAGACATAGGTTTTCATTACTTAGAAAAGAAATTGCTGGTTAGAGAACTTCCAAACAGTTCTCCACGGTATTTATCCCACCAGCAATCTGTGAGGTTTTCAGATGCTACACATATAATCCGGTATCGGGTGTGATCACTCTGTTTTTAACTTATTTATTTTTAAGTGAAGGATAACCGCATTACAGTGCCATGTTGGTCTCTTCCATACAACATGAATCAGCCGTAGGTGTACCTGGGTCCCGCCCTCCTGGGCCGCCCTCCCCCATCCCACCTCCAGGTTGTCACAGAGCCCCCGTCTGGCTCCCCGAGTCACACAGCAGATTCCCACCGGCTGCTTTACACATGGTGCTGTGTGTGCTCCCACGCTACTCTCTCCGTCCGTCCCCCCCTCTGCTTCCCCCGCCCCGACCCCGCCCGGGTCCGGAAGTCTGTTCTCTGTCTGCATCTCCACGGCTGCCCTGCCGATAGGTGCGTCAGTCGCATCTTTCTAGATTCCATACACGTGCATTAATATACGACATGTGTTTCTCTCTTTCTGACATACTTCACTCTGTATAATAGACTCTAGGTTCATCCACCTCATTAACACTGACTCAATCACGTTCCTTGTGGTCAGTCTTTTTATTTTATCCATTCTCCTGGGTCTGTACTGATAGCTCATTGTGGTTTAATTTGCATTTCTCCAGTGAGCATTTTTTCATGCCGAGTTTCCTTTTTAATAGATTTCAGTCTGACTGCTGGTAGAGACCAGACTGGAAAGGTTCAGAAGAGGAAGTGGATCCACTTAGAAGTGGCTCTTAGAAGGGGTCTCTTAGAAGGCTAGCTGCGAAGTGGTGAGGACGGGTTAGAATGGGGAGACACACACATCTGGCTTCCCTAGTGACTCAGAAGGTGAGGAATCCGCCTGCAGTGCAGGAGATGTGGGTTCAGTCTCTGGGTCGGGGAGATCCCCTGGAGAAGGGAATGGCAACCCTCTCCAGTATTCTTGCCTGGGAAATCCTATGGACAGAGGAGCGTGGCGGGCTATAGTCCACGGGGTCGTAAGAGTCGAACATGACTGAGCGACAAACACACTCAGTAAAATATAGATTTTACCTCGCAACTTGTGGGATCTCTCTTCCCAGACCAGGGACTGAACCCAGGCCATGACAGTGAAAGCCCAGAATCCTAGCCACTAGCCACCAGGGAAGTCCCAGGATGGGGATATGTTTTGAGATACAGCCAGGAGGAGTCCTTAGTAGACTGGATAGGAGTTGCAAGACAAAGAATCAAGAAGGATGTTCAGCTTTTGCCCTGAAACAAGGGGTGACTGGTGATGTCAGTCACTGCGGTGGCGACTATTGGGGAGGAGCAGGTCTGGAGGGAACAGGTCGCTTGACTCTTGCAAGACCAAATGTCCATCAGGTGTTCAATGGTGATGTTTCAGGAGAAAGATAAGCCAATCTGGAACTCGAGGAAATGGTTACAAATGGAGTCATCTGCCTGTTTAAACCCGTGTGTGTGTGTGCGCGCGTGTGCACGCCAGTGCTTAATTGCTCAGGGTTGACTCTTTGCAACCCCATGGACTGTAACTCGCCAGGCTTCTGGGTCCATAGGATTTTTCAGTGCCGAATACTGGAGTGGGTTGCCATTTCCTTCTCCAGGGGATCTTCCCAACTCTGGGATTGAACCTGAGTCTCCTGTGTCTCTTGCTTTGCAGGCAGATCCTTTACCCGCTGAGCCACCAGGGGTGCCCCCTTTAAGGCCATCAGATCAGATCAGTCGCTCAGTCGTGTCCGACTCTTTGCCACCCCATGAATCGCAGCACGCCAGGCCTCCCTGTCCATCACCAACCCCTGGAGTTCACTCAGACTCACGTCCATCGAGTCCGTGATGCCATCCAGCCATCTCATCCTCTGTCGTTCCCTTCTCCTTCTGCCCCCAATCCCTCCCAGCATCAGAGTCTTTTCCAATGAGTCAACTCTTCGCATGAGGTGGCCAAAGTACTGGAGTTTCAGCTTCAGCATCATTCCTTCCAAAGATATCCCAGGGCTGATCTCCTTTAGAATGGACTGGTTGGGTCTCCTTGCAGTCCAAGGGACTCTCAAGAGTCTTCTCCAACACCACAGTTCAAAAGCATCAGTTCTTCAGCACTCAGCCTTCTTCACAGTCCAACTCTCACATCCATACATGACCACAGGAAAAACCATAGCCTTGACTAGACGAACCTTTGTTGGCAAAGTAATGTCTCTGCTTTTGAATATGCTATCTAGGTTGGTCATAACTTTCCTTCCAAGGAGTAAGCGTCTTTTAATTTCATGGCTGCAGTCACCATCTGCAGTGATTTTGGAGCCCAGAAAAATAAAGTCTGACACTGTTTCCACTGTTTCCCCATCTATTTCCCATGAAGTGATGGGACCGGATGCCATGATCTTCATTTTCGGAATGTTGAGCTTTAAGCCAACTTTTTCACTCTCCACTTTCACCTTCATCAAGAGGCTTTTTAGTTCCTCTTCACTTTCTGCCATAAGGGTGGTGTCATCTGCATATCTGAGGTTATAGGGATGGCTAAAGTCACTAGGCAGTGGGTGTCAACTTTGGCTGCGCTTCTGAAATCAACTGGGGAGCTTCAAAAATACTGATGCCTGGGCTCCACCCCAGGGATTCTGATGTAATATGTCTGGGGGTGAGGCTCAGGCATAACGATTTTTAGAAGTATCCTGAGTTATTCCTCTTGGACTGCAAGGAGATCCAACCAGTCCATCCTAAAGGAAATCAGTCTTGAATATTCATTGGAAGGACTGATGTTGAAGCTGAAACTCCAATACTTTGGCCACCTAATGCAGAGAGCTGACTCATTTGAAAAGATCCTGATTTCTTTGCTGGGAAAGATTGAAGGCAGGAGGAGAAGGGGACAACAGAGGATGAGATGGTTGGATGGGATCACCAACTCGATGGACGTGGGTTTGGGCAAACCCCGGGAGTTGGTGATGGACAGGGAGGCCTGGTGTGCTGCGGTTGATGGGGTCGAAAAGAGTTGGACACGACTGAGCGACTGAACTGAACTGAGCTGAACTGAGTGATTCCAAAGTGCAGAGGTTGACCACCTCTGATGGGAACAACACAGCGTTGTAGAGCAGATCTCTGGGCTTTCACCTCGTGTAATTGAAACTTCATGTCCATTGACCAGCAGCTCCCCATCCAGCCCCTCTCCTCTGCCCCTGGCAGCCACCATTCTGCTCCCTGTTTCTATGAGTTTGACTGCTCTGGATGTAAGTGAGATCACACAGTATCTGGCCTTCTGTGACTGGCTTTACGTCACTTGGCATTATGTCCTCATGGTTCATTCATGGGATACTTCATGCCAGGCTTTCCTTCCTTTTCAAGGCTGAATAATGTTCCCTTGTACGTGGTTATCACCTTTTCTGTAGTCATTCCTCCCTTGATGGACGTTTCGGTTGCTTCCACATCCTGTTTCTTTGGTTGGTTAGTTTCTTCGCCACACCACGGCATATGGGATCTTAGTTCTCAGACCAGGAATCTAACCCATGCCCCACTGCAGTGGAAGCGTGGAATCTTAACCACCAGGCCATCAGGGAAGTCCCTACACCTTGATTATTGTGAATAATCCTGCAGTGAACATGGGAATGCAGATCTCTTCAAGATCCTGGTTTTAATTCGTTTGGATACATACCTGGGAGTCAGATTGCTAGGTCATGTATTACTTTTGGTTTACAGTTTGGTTTAACTTTTGAGGAACTTTCAAGCGGCCCAGTTTTCATTCCTGGAGTTTTCAGGTACATGAACCCAAGCATCAGCGCAGAGGGTAGTATAAAAGGCAGGTGCTGGATTCTGAAGTCTGACTGCCTGGATTCAAATCCACCGTGCGACTTTGGGCAAGCTTTTTAACCTCTGTGAACCTCGGTTTTCTCATCTGCACAATCAAAATTTATCTGTTAAGGAAATACTGATTGAGTGCTATAATGCTTCTAACACAGGGGATGGTGACTGATACAGAAGAACTTTGGCCCTCTTGATGCTTACAATCTGTTTAGAAAGATAAGTAGATTAAAAATTTACTTCCTAGTAAAATACATGGCAACTTTTATTGGGATCAATGCTAATGAAAAAAGATTAAAGCAGGAAAGAGTTACAGAAAGCATAGCTTTGTGCCCACTCAGTCGTGTCCAACTCTTTGTGATCCTATGATCTGTAGCCCACCAGGCTCCTCTGTCCTTGGAATTTTTCAGACAAGAATACTCCAGTAGGTTGCCATTTCCTTCTCCAGGGGATCTTCTGGGGCCAGGGATTGAACCTGCGTCTCCTGCATCTCCTGAATTGGCAGGCAGATTCTTTACCACTGAGCCATGGAGAGGCCCTTGAAATGCTTCCTTGCCATCATCAAATTGTCACCAGGAGGGAAATTTAAGAGTTAGTTTCTCTGGAGACTCACTGCAGCCCCCAGCCCTGCTCTTCAGCCCTCAGAAAAGAAACCTGGAATCCTTTTTAGGAGAGCTCTCCTTTACAGATCTTGTTAATCTAAGGCGTTCTGTTTTCTCTATAAATAAGGCAACAGTCCCCAGCGTGGCCTGGGTGGTATCTCCTCACTGTGTATGGTATCTGGTGCAGAATGGAGGTGAGGGAGTTTGCGGAAGGAAGCAGGGGAAAGATATGGAAGAAACCCAGAAGAGCCTTTTACTTTTGAAGAATGCGATAGCCTGTCACCCTTGAACCCAAATTACGCCGTTTGTTTGTGGGGTGGGGGCCTTTCGCAGAAGCTGAAGCACCACACTCTTACCGACTGTGCTGATCAAGCCCTGTTCGTCCCCTGCACTCTGAGCCATCAGGAGTCTCGGGAGACGAGTGGGTATCACATATCTTCCTAAACAACCCCCAGAGCTGGGCCGGAAGTTAAACAGTTCCCCAGGCTTTCTTTCTCTGTTCCCTGCAGGATCAAATACTCCCTACAGCCAGAGGCCTAACTGTGTCTTTTCATCTAAACTGGGATCTCCACGCAGTCAGGGGTTCTGTCTTCTTTGTTTTTGTAATCGCCACGATCTGGCATAGCGCACCAGGCAAGGGAGGCGTGAAGGAGTGGATGACGGATGGATGGATGGATGGATGGGGAGATAAATATATGGAAGGAAAGTAGGAAGACAGGGAAAGGAGGAAGTTTGGAATGAGTGGAGATGTGGAAAGAAGAAAGGAATGAGGAAGGAAGGGAGGAGGGAGGGAGAAGGATGAATAGATAAATAGATGGTGACTGAGGGAATGAACAGGGGGATGGATGATAGATAATAGTAGTGAGCATTTTGTAAGCCCTTATTATGTGCCGATTTCATCTTCTCCACCATTTTCAATATATGAAAAGTGAGCTTCAGGAGAGCTGTCAGAAACCCAAAATGATATAATTCTGCCTGACTCCTGAGTGAGCACACTGACCCATTATACCTGATGTTGAATATATGGATGGATAAATGAATGATTTGTCTGCATGCAGACTTTTCTTAAGGGTTTCCTGGGTAGCTCAGCTGGCAAAGAATCCGCCTACAATGCAGGAGACTCCGATCAATTGCTGGATTTGGAAGCTCCCCTGGAGAAGGAATAGGCTACCCACTCCAGTATTCTTGGGCTTCCCTGGTGGCTCAGACAGTAAAGAATCTGCCTGAAATGTGGGAGACCTTGGTTTGATCCCTGGATTGGGAAGATCCCCTGGAGGAGAGCATGGCAACCCTATGTAGTATTCTTGCCTGGAGAATCTTCATGGACAGAGGAGCCTGGCAGGCTACAGTCCATGGGGTCTCAAAGAGTCGGACACGACTGAGCAACTGAGCTCAGCACAATACACCGCACAGACTTTTCTTAAAGGACGTACGGAAACTAAACGAGGACAAAACTGATGTCTTCAGCGTTACCTTTTCTAGCAACAAACGGGAACGTTTCCCCCACTGCTTTGCAAACCAAACAGTGGAGATTGGAAAGACAGCAACAAAATCGTCTAGGTGTGTAAGAAGGTTCCAACTTACAAATCTGGGGGCCTTTGACTGTAAAAAGGTTAGAAAAACTGTGGATGGAGCAGTGGTCTGAGAGTCTAGGAAGAAACTGATTCTGTACCTGGCTGTCCCAGTTTTGACCACAGAACTTGCATGGGCTCTCTCGACCTCGAAATCCTGCGGGTCCCGTGAGTAGCTTGGACTGAATGACTGACTGTGGAGCCCTTTCCCCAGACTCTTCTGGTTGAGATTTACACCCACCCTTGGCCAGGACAGGACGTGGTCCCCACTGTGACAAGACGCAGTGTCGGGAGGGGGGTGATGAAGCCTGTGGGCTCTGAATCAGGCAGCCTGGGTGCCATTCCGACTCGAGTGGCCTTTTAGACTCCTGATTTCACCTTTGTGTCTCAGTTTCCTCTTCTGTAAGGGCAGACGTGACATACTTTATACCTTGTAGAGTGGTCGGAGAGCGTTATCACCGTGTCTGGCCACTGGGAACCTCAACTTCATGTCAGCTCTTATTGTTTTTTTTTAAACTTTTTGTTTCTACTATTCATTACAAAATTAAAGCTGTACAGATAATTCAGCTTTATTTTAGAATAAAATTATTTCAAATACAGTGATAAAAATTAATCAAAATTTACCTTTAGTGCCCCATTGGCCATTACTCTCCCTAGACATAACGGCTTTGTCTATTGTCCTTCTAGAATTTCTTTTTATGTGAATTCAGTCATTCCATGTAAAGGCTTTTTGCTTGATAGTGAGTCTTGCAAGGATTTCTACAGAAGGGCCATGGATCTGCCTCACTATTTTTCATGCTACATTGTAATTCATGGGTTGTTTGAATTACAATTGTTTTTAGGCTTCGCTGATGGCTCAGATGGTAAAGAAACTGCCTGCTATGTAGGAGACCCGGCTTCAATCACTGGGTCAGGAAGATCCCCTGGAGAAGGGAATGGCTACCCACTCCAGTACTCTTGCCTGGAGAATCCCATGGATAGAGGAGTCTGGTGGGCTATAGTCCATGGTATCCCAAAGAGTCAGACATGACTGAGCGACTAACATTTGGATTACAATTTATCTAGCTGTTCTTCTATAAGTGGACTTTCTCCTTTTCTTGAATTAATTTTTAGGCTCACTAATAATATACGAACATATTCTCTTTGCAAAAAAGCTAAAATATTACAAATAAGACTGAAGTCCCCTTTGACAACCTGCCTGCCCAAACTTCTCTTCCGCCTCTCCCCCATTAGAAACCTCAGCCATCCATTTGAAATGTAGATTTCTAAGACTTTTTCAACGCACGTCCATAATGACGCATCTGTAGAGGATACATAGCATTGCTTTGTGTTTTCTGGTTTTGTCTTGCAACTTGCTCTGAGTCACTTACTAGTATACGTAAAGCTTCCCAAGTCTCCATAAGCCTGCCTCTTTGTCTTTCAGTGCTACAGAATATGGCTTTCTTCTAGCTATAGTTTGGATATATCCCTCGCCGTAATAGTTCCCTGTTGGTTGACATTTGAGTAGTTTCCAGTTTTTCCTCTCTCACCATTAATGCACCAGCCTACATCCCTACCCACCAGCACCAGGGACCTCCATTCATCCGTAATTTGATAGCCGTGTATGTAATACAGAGTAACCGACCAATGCAAGCCCTGTGTTCTTGGGACTTTAAACTTAGTCATTTTTTAGAAGCGAGTGTACTTCTTTTCCATCGGTTTAGACAGTGTGACCCAGTGGGAAAGAGAAAGGGCTGCAGAGCCAAATAGTATTCATTTCACCCCAGCTTCTTGCCACCTTGAGTAAAGCTTACTTCTTCAGAGTTTTGATGCCCTCAGTTGCACCTCTCATAGGACTAATTGTGAAAGCTGACTTGAATAGTGTGGGGGTCACCTGCCCCTTGGGAAACCCTCAACACATACAGAGTGTCATTGTTAAAATCTAGTCTATCTCCTATCTCTCAAAGGATCTGAGGTGTCTAGCTTAGACTTTTCGTGCTGCTGACTTTAAGGTTAACTCTAGCAACCTCTTTCTAAAGTGACAATAAAATAATTAGCAAAAAACCAAAACAGAGCTGAATATTTAGATTTCCTGCCAACTACAAATCAGCATTAGGTAGCGGTACCTGGCCCTCAAGAGAGAGGACACTTCTAGAGGCTAGTTCTGACGATTTGGGGCTTTTCCCACTCACCCCAACCCGATAATTAATAGGAGTCAGGAAGAAGCCCCTCTATTTCTAAGTGCCGATTCCCGCCTTGCTGGCACTCCAAACATCTGAAGGAAAAACAGTTTGTTAATTGCTGTCTAGACAGTTTATTGCGGCAATAAGATCAAAACCCAGAATCCTAAGGTTTGTGGTATGAATCATGCAGACTAAACAATTGTTTTATTGCATTTACAGAGAGGTTGATTTATCACATCACTGGGTAATAAAATTCCTTCATGGTTTATCCGAAATAATTTTGCTCCTTTTACACCACTCTGTGATAATTCCACCTCTCTGGGGCTGTTAAAACGTGTTCTCTGTCACATCTAAAGAGCTTCTTATCCGGTACCCTGTTGTCATCAAGGGCGAGGGTTCGATCCACCCTGGGAGCCTTTGTGAGGGCGGGCGGCCTGAAGAGAGTGGCTGTCATAGCTGTATCTGCTCACGCCAAAGTGAGTAGACAGTCCCTGAACCTGAAAACCTCTTGTTTGTTGGCAGAGGCCAACTTGGTGTTTGGGTTGTTTTTTTTTTTTTTGCCACACTGTGCAGCCTGTGGGATTTTAGTTCTCCGACCAAGGGATTGAAGCTGTGCCCCCTTCATTGGAAGCACAGAATCTTAACCACTGGACCACCATGGAAATCCATGGCAAAGACCAATTTGATGGTTTCACCCCATTGACTATCTGGGTGAAATGGACAGGTGCCTCTGAGGCTCTGGGCTGATGCTCCCTCTGCTCACCGCTGAATGTGTACCCTGATCGCCTGTGGACTATGAAAGAAAAGACCAGCAGTCCACCCTGCATTCGTCACCGCCCCCAGACCCCACAGCCGCCTGTGGAGTGGGGCCGCCTCCACGAAACAGAGGAGCTGTTAAGGGGCTTCTTTGGCGCTACGTCCAGGGCTTTGTGACACGGGAAGCCAAGAGACTTGGGAGATTAGCAGCAAATACATTGCAATATCTTTTCTAAAGGAGGCACACCCCTTTTGCTCTTCTCTTTTATGTCCCTGCCCTGGCGACAGTAAAAATCCAGGGTGAGGAGCAGCTGGTCTCCAAACCCCTGGAATCAAGTGATAATTTTAAAAACTGGGGGACTTCCCTGGTGAGCCAGTGGCTAACACTCCATGCTTCCACCACAGGGGGCGTGGGTTTGATCCCTGGTTGGGGAACTAAGATCCCACATGCCGCACGACGTGGCCAAATACAAATACAATTAAAAATTGATGTGGAATTTGTAAAACATAAAATTATTTTAAAGTGAACAATCCAGGGAAATTTACTGCTAAGTCGCTTCAGTCGTGTCCGACTCTGTGTGACCCCATAGACGGCAGCCCACCAGGCCCCCCTGTCCCTGGGATTCTCCAGGCAAGAACACTGGAGTGGGTTGCCATTTCCTTCTCCAATGCATGAAAGTGAAAGTGAAGTCGCTCAGTCGTGTCTGACTCTTAGCGACCCCATGGATTGCAGCCCACTAGGCTCCTCCGTCCATGGGATTTTCCAGGCAAGAGTACTGGAGTGGGGTGCCATATTGTGCAACCAGCACCTTGGTCAAATACAAAACGTTTTCATCACTTGAGAAGAAAATCCCCTGTCCATGAGGCGGTACTCTGCGTCTCCCTCTCCCGCCAACCCTGTCAGCCGCCAATCCTTCTGGATTTACCTATTCTGGATATTTCATGCAAGGGAATCCTGTAACGTGGCCTTTTATATCTGACTTCTTTCACTTGCCATAATGCTTTTGAGATTCATCCACGTTGTAGCATGTATCAGCACTTTGTCCCTTTTTACGGCTGACTAATATTCCGTCGTGTCTATAGCCCTCGTTTTCTTGTCCATTTGTTATTCGATGAGCATCGGGGTTACTCACCGCTTCTGTCTGGAGTGCTTCAGTGCACATGTATTGAGCACTTGTTTGCAATTCTTTTGACTATTGCACCTAGAAACGCAACTGCTGGATCACACAGTGATTCTGTGTTTAGCCTTTCAGGAAGCCACCAAACTGATTTTCAGAGGGACTGATTTTCAGAGTGTGGGTTTCAAGTTTTTCCACAACCTTGTCAACACTTATTATTTTCCATTTTCGTGTTTCTCTAAAAGATATTTTTGCTGTGGACCATTTTTAAAGTTTTATTGAATTTGTTCTAATATTACTTCTGTTTTATGTTTGTTTTTTTGGCTGCAAGGCACGTGAGATCTTAGCTCCCCCACCAGGGATCAAAAGGCAAAGTCTTAACCACTGTACCGCCAGGGAAGTCCCTGTGTTTTCTTTTTTGCTGACTGCTGTCCTTCTGAGTATGAAGTGGTGACCCACTGTGGCTTTGATCTCCATATCCCTACTGATGTTGGCAACATCATCCCTAATGATGTTGGCATTTATTCATGTGCTAGATGGCCATTTGCCCAACTTCTTTGGAAAAAGCCTTTGCCCATATTTTGATTGGGCTATTTGTTTTTTCCGCTGTTGAATTGCAAGAGTTTTTTTTATATATTTGACATCAGAGATATGATTTGCAATTATTTTTTCCCATTCAGTGAACCGTCTTTTTCTTGATGATGTCCTTTGATGCACAGATGCTTTTAGCTTTGTTGTTGCTGTTCGGTCGATAAGTTGTGTCCGACTCTGCAACCCCATGCGCAGACTACAGCACGCCAGGCTCCTCTGTCCTCCACTGTCTCCCAGAATTTGCTCAAATCCATGTCCATTGAGTTGGTGATGCCATCCAACCATCTCATCCTCTGTTATCCCCTTCTCCTGCCCTCAATCTTTCCCAGCATCAGGTCTTTTCCAATGAATTGGCTCTTTGCATCAGGTGGCCAAGATTGGAACTTCAGCTTCAGCATCAGTCCTTCCATTGAATATTCAGGATTGATTTCCTTTAGGATGGACTGGTTTCATCTCCTTGCAGTCCAAGGGGCTCTCAAGAGTCTTTTCCAGCACCACAGTTTGAAAGCATCAACTCTTTGGTGCTCAGCCTTCTTTATGTTCCAGCTCTCACATCCATACATGACCACTGGAAAAAACCATAGCTTTGACTATACAGACCTTTGTTGGCAAAGTGATGTCTCTGCTTTTTAATATGCTGTTTAGGTTAGTCAAGAGAACACACTGGTCATAGCAAACACCCTCTTCCAACAACACAAGAGAAGACTCTACACATAGGATATCACCAGATGGTCAACACTGAAATCAGATTGATTATATTCTTTGCAGCCAAAGATGGAGAAGCTCTGTACAGTCAGCAAAAATAAGACCTGAAGCTGACTGTGGCTCAGATCATGAACTCCTTATTGCCAAATTTAGACTTAAATTGAAGAAAGTAGGGAAAACCACTAGACCAGTAAGGTATGACCTAAATCAAATCCCTTATGATTATACAGTGGAAGTGAGAAATAGATTTAAGGGACTAGATCTGATAGACAGAGTGCCTGATGAACTATGGACGGAGGTTTGTGACATTGTACAGGAGGCAGGGATCAAGACCATTCCCATGGAAAAGAAATGCAAAAAAGCAAAATGGCTGTCTGGGGAGGCCTTACAAATAGCTGTGAAAAGAAGAGAAGCCAAAAGCAAAGGAGAAAAGGAAAGATATACCCATCTGAATGCAGAGTTCCAAAGAATAGCAAGGAGAGATAAGAAAGCCTTCCTCAGCAATCAATGCAAAGAAATAGAGGAAAACAACAGAATGGGAGAGACTAGAGACCTCTTGAAGGAAATTAAAGATACTAAGGGAATATTTCATGCAAAGATGGGCTCGATAAAGGACAGAAATGGTATGGACCTAACAGAAGCAGAAGATATTAAGAAGAGGTGGCAAGAATACACAGAAGAACTGTACAAAAAAGATCTTCACAACCCAGATAATCACGATGGTGTGATCACTCACCTAGAGCCAGACATCCTGGAACGTGAAGTCAAGTGGGCCTTAGGAAGGATCACTACAAATAAAGCTAGTGGAGGTGATGGAATTCCAGTTGAGCTCTTTCAAATCCTGAAAGATGATGCTGTGAAAGTGCTGCACTCAATATGCCAGCAAATTTGGAAAACTCAGCAGTGGCCACAGGACTGGAAAAGGTCAGTTTTCATTCCAATCCCAAAGAAAGGCAATGCCAAAGAATGCTCAAACTACCGCACAATTGCACTCATCTCACACGCTAGTAAAATGATGCTCAAAATTCTCCAAGCCAGACTTCAGCAATACATGAACCGTGAACTTCCGTATGTTCAAGCTGATTTTAGAAAAAGCAGAGGAACCAGAGATCAAATTGCCGACATCCTCTGGATCATTGAAAAGGCAAGAGAGTTCCAGAAAACATCTACTTCTGTTTTATTGACTATGCCAAATCCTTTGACTGTGTAGATCACAATAAACTGTGGAAAATCCTGAAAGAGATGGGAATACCAGACCACCTGACCTGTCTCTTGAGAAACCTGTATGCAGGTCAGGAAGCAACAGTTAGAAGTGGACATGGAACAATAGACTGGTTCAAATAGGAAAAGGAGTATGTCAAGGCTGTATACTGTCACCCTGCTTATTTAACTTATATGCAGAGTACATCATGAGAAATGCTGAGCCGGATGAAACACAAGCTGGAATCAGGATTGCTGGGAGAAATATCAATAACCTCAGATATGCAGATGACACCACCCTTATGGCAGAAAGTGAAGAGGAACTGAAGAGCCTCTTGATGAAAGTGAAAGAGGAGACTGAAAAAGTTGGCTTAAAGCTCAACATTCAGAAAACTAAGATCATGGCTTCTGATCCCATCACTTCATGGGAAATAGATGGGGAAACAGTGGAAACACTGTCAGACTTTATTTTTGGGGTCTCCAAAATCACTGCAGATGATGATTGCAGCCATGGAATTAAAAGACGCTTACTCCTTGGAAGGAAAGTTATGACCAACCTAGACAGCATATTGAAAAGCAGAGACATTACTTTGCCAACAAAGGTCCGTCTAGTCAAGGCTATGGTTTTTCCAGTGGTCATGTATGGATGTGAGAGTTGGACTGTGAAGAAAGCTGAGCGCTGAAGAATTGATGCTTTTGAATTGTGGTGTTGGAGAAGACTCTTGAGAGTCCCTTGGACTGCAAGGAGATCCAACCAGTCCATCCTAAAGGAGATCAGTCCTGGGTGTTCATTGGAAGGACTGGTTCTAAGGCTAAAACTCCAGTACTTTGGCCACCTCATGCGAAGAGTTGACTCATTGGAAAAGACTCTGATGCTGGGAGGGATTGGGGGCAGGAGGAGAAGGGGACAACAGAGGCTGAGATGGCTGGATGGCATCACTGACTCGATGGACATGAGTTTGTGTGAACTCCGGGAGTTGGCGTTGGACAGGGTGGCCCGGCGTGCTGCAATTCATGGGGTCGCAAAGAGTCAGACACGACTGAGTGACTGAACTGAACTGAACTGAGGTTAGTCATAGCTTTTCTTCCAAGGAGCAAGTGTCTTTTAATTTCATGGCTGCAGTCACCATCTGCAGTGGTTTTGGAGCCCAAGACCTTCATTTCAATGGGGTCCAATTTATCTATACTTTCTTTGCTTGCTCATGCTTTTTGTGTCATATGTAAGACTCTATCACCAAATCCAAGGTCATGTTACAATTGTTGGGGTTTTAGCTTCTATGTTTATGTCACTGCTCCATTTTGAGCTAATTTTTACATATGGTGTGAAGGAAAGGGCCATTTGTTTGGGTATTGATAGCCAGTTGTCTTAGCACAAACACTAAATCTTTTGGATACTCTTCAGGTGTGATTTCCAGAAGCATCTCTGAAGTCTGAAAAGGTTGAAGAATACCTCCTCCTGTGCTCTAGGGTTCAAAATCCCTATCAAGCTATCAACAGTATTTTTCAGAGAACTAGAACAAATAATTTCACAATTTGTATGGAAATACAAAAAACCTCAAATAGCCAAAGCAATCTTGAGAAAGAAGAATGGAACTGGAGGAATCAACCTGCCTGACCTCAGACTATACTGCAAAGCTACAGTCATCAAGACAGTATGGTACTGGCACAAAGACAGAAATATAGATCAATGGAACAAAATAGAAAGCCCGGAGATAAATCCACATACCTATGGACACCTTATCTTTGACAAAGGAGGCAAGAATATATAATGGAGAAAAGACAATCTCTTTAACAAGTGGTGCTGGGAAAACTGGTCAACCACTTGTTAAATAATGAAACTAGAACACTTCCTAACACCATACACGAAAATAAACTCAAAATGGATTAAAGATCTAAATGTAAGACCAGAAACTATAAAACTCCTAGAGGAAAACATAGGCAAAACACTCTCTGATGTAAATCACAGCAGGATCCTCTATGACCCACCTCCTAGAGTAATGGAAATAAAAGCAAAAATAAACAAATGGGACCTAATTAGACTTAAAAGCTTTTGCACAATGAAGGAAACTATAAGCAAGGTGAAAAGACAACCTTCAGAATGGGAGAAAATAATACCAAATGAAGCAACTGACAAAGAATTAATCTCAAAAATATACAGGCAGCTCCTGCAGCTCAATTCCAGAAAAATAAATGACCCAATCAAAAAATGGACCAAAGAACTAAACAGACATTTCTCCAAAGAAGACATACAGATGACTAACAAATGCGTGAAAAGATGCTCAACATCACTCATTATCAGAGAAATGCAAATCAAAACCACAATGAGGTACCATTTCACGCCAGTCAGAATGGCTGCTATCCAAAAGTCTACAAGCAATAAATGCTGGAGACGGTGTGGAGAAAAGGGAGCCCTCTTACACTGTTGGTGGGAATGCAAACTAGTACAGCCACCATGGAGAACAGTGTGGAGGTTCTTTAAAAAAACTGGAAATAGAACTGCCATATGACTCAGCAATCCCACTGCTGGGCATACACACCAAGGAAACCAGAGTTGAAAGAGACACATGTACCCCAGTGTTCATCGCAGCGCTGTTTACAATAGCCAGGTCATGGAAGCAACCTAGATGTCCATCAGCAGACAAATGGATAAGGAAGCTGTGGTACATATACACAATGGAGTATTACTCAGCCATTAAAAATAATACATGTGAATCAGTTCTGATGAGGTGGATGAAACTGGAGCCTATTATACAGAGTGAAGTAAGTCAGAAAGAAAAACACCAATACAGTATACTAACGCATATATATGGAATTTAGAAAGATGGTAACGATGACCCTATGTGTGAGACAGCAAAAGAGACACAGATGTAAAGAACAGACTTTTGGACTCTGTGGGAGAAGGCGGGTGGGATGATTTGAGAGAATAGCACTGAAACATGCATATTACCATACATGAAACAGATCGCCAGTCCAGGTTCAATGAATGAGACAGGGTGCTCAGGGCTGGTGCACTGGGATGACCCAGAGGGATGGGGTGGGGAGGGAGGTGGGAGGGGGGTTCAGGATGGGGAACACGTGTACACCCGTGGCTGATTCATGTGAATGCATGGTGAAAGCCACTACAGTATTTTAAATTAATTAGCCTCCTATGAAAATAAATAAATTAATAATAATAAAAAAAGAAATCCCAAACTCTGTTGCCTGCTAATAAAATGGAGGGACTTCCTAGTCGGTTCAGTGGTTAAGACTTCAACTCTGTGCTTTCAATGCAGGGGGCGCAAGTTCAGTCCGTGGTCGGGAAACTACAGCCCACATGCCACAGCAGGTGCAGCCAAAAGATATCCAAATAGATAGATAAATATTTATTAAAAGAAGACAAAATTAAAGTGCAACCACCACCGGGCTTCCCAGGTGGCGCTCGTGGTAAAGAATCTGCCTGCCAATGTAGGAAACGCAAGAGATGAGGGTTCGATTCCTGGGTCTGGAAAATCCCCTGGAGGAGGAAATGGCAACCCGTTGCACTAATCTTGCCTGGGAAATTCCACAGACAAAGGAGCCTGGCAGGATACAGCCCATGGATCACAGAATCAGACACGACTGAGCGTGCCTGTGTGCACGCATGCACACACACACACACACACACACACACACACAACTACCGTATGTCCCAGCAATGCTCCACTCGCATTTATCCCGAGAGATGAAAATTTATGTTCGTACAAAAATCTGTACATGTTTGTTGCCACTTTATTCACTATAGGCCAGACTGGAAACGACACAGATGTTCTTCAGCAGGTAAACGGTTAAAATCTGGAGTACCAAAAAAATAAAAATAAATAAAAAAAATAAAATAAAATCTGGAGTACCGCATTCCAAGGAGTAAGGTTCAGCACTGAAAAGGAACAAGCGCTTGATACAGTCAACTACCTGGATGAACCTTCAGAGATTCTATGCGTGGAAAAAGCCGATCTCGAAAGGTTACGTACTCCCTGTTACTTAGCATCCTTGAAGTGACAAAACTATAGCAATATAGAGTGGCTATAGACCCAGTGGCTAAGACTCCATACACCCAACGCAGGGGGCCCGGGTTTGATCCCTGGTCAGGAAACTACATCCCGCGTGCCTCCACTAAAGATGCCCCATGCTACCACTAAGACCCGGCACAGCCAAGTAAATAATAAATATTTTTTAAAAAACTATAGCAATATGGAACAGACCAGTGGTTGCCCGGGGCTAAGGAAGGGGTCAGGACAGAAGGAAAGCAGGTGTTGCTGTAAAAGGACAGCATGAGGAAGCCTCGTTTGAACAGACCGAGACGTTCTGTGTCTTAAGTGTATCAGCATCAACATCCTGGCTGTGACATTAGAGTGTGGTAAGATGTTACTGGATCTTCCCTGTAGCTCAGACGGTAAAGAATCTGCCTGCAATGCAGGAGACCTGGGTTCGATCCCTGGGTCGGGAAGATCCCCTGGAGAAGGGAATGGCCACCCTCTCCAGTATTCTTGCCTGGAGAATCCCATGGACAGAGGAGCCTGGCGGGCCACAGTCCATGGGGTCGCAGAGAGTCGGACACGACTGGGCGACTAACGCTACAAGATGTTACTGTTCTGGAGACTGGGTACCCAGTTCCCAGAGTCCTTGAAAGAGCACCTTGCTTCGCTGCATTATGTCCTGCAACTGCATGTGAATCAATGCATATCTCAAAGCTAAAAGCCTGTTTAAAAAACTCACATAGGGCCTTCCCTGGTGGTCCTGTGTCTGACTGCAAGCAGGGGCCGGGGTTTAATCCCTGGTCAGAGAGCCAGATCCCACAGGCTACAAGTAGGACCCAGCACAACCAAATAAATAAAAAATAAATATTTTAAAAAACGTACATAAACTATATAAATGTATATGTATTTAAACCGATAGATAGCAGATAATATATATAAATATAGTTTAAAATGCATTTAGCATTGAATCTTATTTGTGTTTATAGGTCAAAAATGGCCTCATGTTGGCACTTTCACATGGCTCAGCCTGATATTTTTTCTTCACTCAAGTGAATTGGTAGCATCCAAAACCCATTTTGGCAGCTCATTTTTTCATCTCACTCCACCGTGCATAGAATATTCCATATCAGTCCAAACACAGCTGCCTCCAGCTGCAGAAACACAATGCCATATTATAGATGACCGTAACTTATTTTGACAGTTTCCTCTAATGGACATTTTGGTTGTGTCCATTATTTAGCTTTTACCTACAATATTGCCATGTATTTCCTTGAACATACATCATTTGTCATGTGTTCAGTAGAGGGTCTATAGGATAAATTTCCAGCGAATAATTACTAGGTCAAAGAATATATATAGCTTTTATTTCCTTAAGTGTTTCCTAATACCCACCAAAGAGGCTGAACCAATGATAACTCCCAGCTTCCCCCATCAAGGCCGTGTTATAAGAGCCTGTGGTCCTACATTTTGTAAAGACAGTATTAACATATCTGCTAATCTTATGAATGGGGAAAAACATATCTTGGAGTAATTTATATTTGCATTTTTCTTGTATGCCTAGGTCAAGAATCTTTTCTTATATAGCCTGCTAACATAGTATTCATTTGCAATCTCCTAAAGGGATTTTGTTTTATATTTCTTTTTATCGCATAGAGTATTTACATACAGTGGAAGATTAAGAAATCCTTGCAGATTAATCACCACACCTGGCCCCAAACCCCCACCCTCTCTGAGCCTCACCCTCACCTCCTGAGGCTACAAGGACGGAAGGAGAAATCAGAAATATGCCTTAAGATGAACAGCAAATGGAACTGGACAGGAGGAGGGGTCAGATCCAACAGAGAACCAAGGGTTGCTTTGCCTTAATTTTCAGGGTTTTTTTTCATGGGCAGCTGGGACAGTAGGTTGAGGGGCCCAAGGAGCTTTGCACCGGCTAAAGAAAATACAAAATTCATAAATGACTAAAGTGTCTCAAAGATCTAACCGTCACCTGCCACCGACCTGAACTTAGTTTTTAGGTCTTTCAATCCCAAGAGCAAAATATTCCTCTCTTAACAAAATCCATAATCGCACATTTAATTTTGGAACACTTCAAAAATTACATGTATGGTATACATCCCAATAAATACCATTATATTACATTCCCTGTTGTTGGTATATGTATGTATATATCTGGTCATTCCAAGTAAACAACGAGACATTCACTGAAACACTAACATTCACTGGAGAAGTATTTACGTGAATTTACAAATGCCCCGGACCTTTCTGGATCCATTAACAGATCTGAAAGAAAATTGCCATAGCTTTTTATTTTGAAAAATGTGTGGAACTCAGGCTGATAAGAAACCTTTCATGCATTCATGATTGCTAACTAGGAAGATAGTTGGGAGCATTCCAAATGTTTATTCCTCTCTCTCTCTCTGTCTCTCTGTCTCTCTCTCAGCAGCCCCCCACCCCCACCCCACCTTGGGTGCGCCTAGATAACCATGGTGGAACTTGGAAGGCTCTTTTATTAAGCTGTCCCATTGTATGCTAAGTTATGGTGGGCTTCAGGCTGATCCCTTCACAAAAGTCCTTTGTTTGGGGGTTTCCCTCTATAAACTGGGACTCAGTGAATTATGCTCTTCTAGGAGGCTTTCCTTAGCTGATTATATTTACCTAACCAAGCATTATTTTCTGTCTTGTTCTCTTCTTTTCCTCAAGCATCATTCAGCTCTCAGGAAAGCATGAGAAAGATAAGGAAAATGCTAGAGAAACAAGGAGGTATGTTTGGCTTCTCTGCTCTGAAAATGATTGAGGTGTTTTTGTAACAAGCACGTGCCACTTTTTGGAAAACTGTATTTTTCAACAGAATTTTTCCCCTGGGCGCCGGATCTGCGGGCTACAAAGGACGTGCAACGTCCTGATTTTGACATGTTTTCCTTGTTGTTGTTTCTGTTCACTTTGGGTTTTATTTCGTTTTGTTTCCATAGTTTGGGGGTGAGGGTGGAGGGTAGAAGGAGGAAACCAGCTCTTTCCTATTCCTCACTTTAATCCTAGAATAAGAGCTTTATTGTTTTGTTTTGTTTTTAAACGAGATGGTTTAGGAGGAAAACGACAGAGGTTTTTATTTGGGGTACTCTCTTTAAAGAAAACTAGTGGGACCTTTAAGAAAAAAGGCTGAGTCACATAAAATGAGAGCAGCAAAGGGTGAAACGGCAATAAAGGGGCATCCGGGGATGTGTGTGTGCCGTTAGGATGGGGACTGTCCCTCTCCTTCCGTGAAAAGCAGCCTTTTCATGGGAAACCAAGCCCGTGGGTTATTAGATTCACAATGAGTTCCCCAGATGGAGTTCCCAGGAATACGGATTCTCAGAGGAATAAAGAGAACCCTAGAGGCTTCTGTTTGTTTTGTTTTGTTCTTGTTTCAGTGAAGTTTTGACGAGGTACGGCATGCAAGTGGTTCAAAAAGCACAGAGAAGTGACCTCTGTTTCAACTGCGGTCCCCTGTTTGCCTGCTCGGAGTGCAGCCCTTCTGGGTGATCTCGTGCAGTATAATATTCGGAGGTGTTTGTGTGCATCGGCAAGTCTCAGTGTAAATACATATTCCTTCTCCCTCCTTTCTCACACAGCATTAACATGCCTTACAGATCGCTTGGCACTTTCTCCCATGGATGACCCATTGATCCTGGCCACTGTTCCACCTCAATACACAGCTAACTCATCAATCTTTTCTATGGCTGCATACTGTTCCACTGTGAAGGCACCTTAACCTATTTAACCGTTTCCAATGGATGGGCGGTTAGGTCGCCTTTGATCTTTTGCTGTTGCAAACAGTGCTCCCTTGGCTGGTCTTGGTGGGACACCATTTCACACATGTGTGAGTAATTCTGCAGGGAATTTCCTCCAAGTGGAAATGGTGGGTCAAAGAGTTTGTTATTAGCCCATGGGCCAAGAGGGAAGACTTGAGATGTTCGTGTTATCTACAAGGCTAGGTTTTCATGGCTTGTTTTACCCTACCTTAGTATTTACATTTAGGTCCCCCAAATAAGACATTAACAGGTTCTCCCTGTAGCTTAAACCAATAAACAAATAGTCCAGAAGGCTGCATGGTAAAATGTGAAAGTTCCCCTTGAATTCTCAACCCCCTGACCTTCACCACCGCATTCTTCTCAAAACTGACCACTGTGAGTTCATGCAAGTGATCCCAGATCCATCTATGTACTTACATTTCTACTCATGTACATGTTTCCGCGTATATCCAGGGAGATGCCGACAGAGACGGCTGGATAAAGACAAATACAGAGACAGGTGTTTATGCGTGGATACATAAATAGAGAAGCTTACAGTAGTGCTTGTTAAACTTTTCTGTGCTCGAAACTCACCTGTGGATTTCGTTAATGGAGGATCTGACTCCGTGCATCTGGGGTGAGAGCCAAGTGTCTCCATTTCTAACACGCTCCCAAACATTACCGACACTGCTGAGTTTGGGTATCTTTTTGGTTTTGATTTGTTTTAACAAAAATGAGATTATACCTTCTTACTGTTGTGCAACTCACATTTTCCCCTGACCAGTTCATTTGGAAAGATAATATGGATGAGGTCCTGCGAAGGTACTGAACTGTGTATACACGTTGATACCGTCAACTTTCATGAAAGAAAAATCACTGCATTTGATTTCTCAACTTGGGAAGCCTCAGAGACCTTCCCAAATTGATTTCATTGAATTCCAAGCGTCAGTGGTGGTAATAGAAGCAGTTTTTATTGGCTGACGAAGATAAGCCTCAAATGGCGTGAGAATAGGTTCATTCTTGTCTCCTGGTCCTAATCGTGTGTCTTTTGAGAGGAGAGGAGTTGCTAGTTTCTGAGCATCAGTGAGTGAAGCCAGTTTCCATGTGGGCATTTTTATTCATTTATTTCTAATTTATTTTTTTTAATTGGAGGATAATTGCTTTACAGTGCTGTCTTGGTTTCTCTACACCGGGATGAATCAGCCATAGGTGTACATGTGTCCCCTCCCTCGTGAGCCTCCCTCCCACCTCCCACCCCAGCACAGAGCACTGAATTGGGCCCCTGTGTTATACAGCAAGTTCCCGTTGGCTGTCTGCTTTACCTGTGGCAGTGTCTGTGTTCCAGCCGCTGGCTGAATTCTCCCACCTTCTCCTCCCCCCGTGCCCACAGGTCTGTTCTCCACGTCTGTGTCTGTTCCTGCCCTGCAAATAGGTTCATCAGCACCATTTCTCTAGATTCCATAGACATGCATTAGCATATGATATGTTTTTCTCTTTCTGACTTCACTCTGTGTAACAGGATCTGGGTTTATCCACCTCAGAAGAACTGACTCAAATACGTTCCTTTGATGGCTGAGTAAATTCCGTTGAATACATGTGCCACAACTGTATCCATTCGCCCTTCAGCGGACGTGCAGGTTGCTTCCGTGTCCTGGCTGTCGCAAATAGTGCTGTGGTGAACGTTAGGGCACGTGTGTCTCTTAGAGCTGTGGTTTTCTCAGAGGCTGTGCTCCATGGGGCATTTTAATTAGCATAGAGAGAACCAAAGAGGACCACACAGTCTTTCTTCAACTGAGAGACTCCTCTGTCACTTCTTACCTGTGCACGGGAGGGCGGCCGGTGTGAATTTGGGAAGGTCACCGGAAGGTCGCTGCCAGACCAACAGTGAGCCGGAGCCAGGGACCTCTCGCTCCCCTGCTCGCCTCTGCTGGGTTCCATCGCCAAGTCTCCACGCTACAGGGGGGCCCATCTGTCTGCACCTCCACTGACCCCAGCCCTGTCTCAGCAACAGACTGGCAGGACCTTCCTCACTGCTCTTCTCATCCACTCTTACTCCCTCCTGTGGGTTCTCCAGCCACAGCCAGGCTGGGTTGGACTAAACTCACGCTGATCCCCGTGATCGCCCTGTGTAAGGCCCCAGAGGTGTGCCCTGTCGAGCCTCGTAGTCTGACCTCAGAGCCTTCCCGATAGGGCTCTGCCATCCCCTCCAGTCTCATCACAGGGCCCTGCTCCCTGCTCAGCATCCTGCAGCCCTGCGGCCTTCCGTCCCAGCCTCACCCAGCCTCCCAGAGACCATGCCGTTCCCTCTGCCTGGAACGCTCTTCTGCCCCCTTCACCCCGTAACCTCATCCTACGGGTTTCAGCTCAAACGTCCCTTCCTCCGAGAAGCCTCCTTGGACTAACCCACTCCCCCAGCAGCACCCCGCACCTCTTCATACCAGTTTTCCCAGCGTATAATGGTATCTCTCTGCATGTTTGAGGGGGATTGCTGGACTGAAGTCTGCCTCCCTCCAGTATACCCTGGGCTCGATGAGGATGGGAACCGCGTTCGCTTTTCTTTCTTGGTGTGACTCAGTGCTAAGCACAGGGCTTGGCAGGTCACGCGTGGTCACGGGATACTTTTGTTCTTCGAAGGAAAGGAGGGAGGGGGACTCAGGGCCTGTGATGTGAGCTGTTGTGATTGCTGTGGACACTGTAGCGAGAGTGATTTGGTGAAGATGCTGAGTGAGGAGGCAACGAACAGGCAGGCCGGTTTGGAAGGGTGGAGGGGCTAGAAAGCGAAACTACAGCGGTCCTCAGGGGCTGGACCAAAAGGGAGGATGGCGGGGAGCGGTGGCATCTCGGGGCCTACCGGAGGTGACAGAGTTTTGGCAGGATTAGCACTTGACGGAGAAAGAACAGCCCCGCCTGCATTTCAGGGCAGTGTCTTGGCCCCCCACCCACACCTCAGAAGTAAGAGTCAACCAGACTCCGCCAACCCAGCCCTTTTTTAAAGAAGCAGTTTTTTAAAGTACTTTTGCTTCTTCTTGGCTGAGCCGGGTTGCTGCCCGGGCTTTCTCTGGTTGCAGAGAGCAGGGGTTCCTCTCGAGTTCCGTGCGAGGGTTTCTCATTGCCGTGGCTTCTCCTGTGGCGAGCGCGGGCTCTAGGCGCATGGGCCTCAGTCGTCACAGCAGGCAGGCTTCAGCAGTTGTGGCCCACTGGGCTAGCTGCCCTGTGGCTTGTGGGATCTTCCCGGACCAGAGAGGGAACTCTGGACCACCAGGGAAGCCCCAGATTCAACCCATCTCTGTTACAGTGTGGAGCTGTGAGCAGCACCCACCAGGGGCTGTTCGGATCCACACCAGGGTCGGCCCTTGTCTCGGCCGGTCTTCTTTACCTCGGCCACCTCTCCCAGGGTACACACCAGCTGTGACCTCAGTCTGGAAACCTGGTAACAATCGTGGTCCCACTTAGTGAGGCATGGGGTAGGTTCGCTCGGTCTGTGCATCTGGAGCGCCAGACGTTCGTAAGCACCCAGGAAGCGGGATGTCCCATTGTCAGAGCCACCCCTGGAGAAGCAGAGAGAAAACCCAATGAAGGCAGGACTTCACAAGAAGGTCAGCAACTCCAGGGTGAGGGGCGGGCAAAACTCCCAACACAAACAGCTGACCACCGTACTGAAAGTGAAAAAAGGCTCAGTCGCTCAGTCGTGTCCAACTCTTTGTGACCCCATGGACTGTAGCCCGCCAGGCTTCTCTGTCTATGGGATTCTCCAGGCAAGACTGCTGGAGTGGGTAGCCGTTCCCTTCTCCAAGTAAACTTCCCGACCCATGGATGGAACCCGAGTCTCCTGCACTGCAGGCAGATTCTTTACCGTGTGAATCACCAGGGGAACCCATAATATCCAGCCTTAAACTATGAAGACCCGGTCATGTGTCCAGCTTTCTTTCCCTCCACTGATGTGTTTTGTTCTCCGCTGGAGCCTCAGCGCCCGGTGCAGTGCCTGGCACGGGTCAGGATGAGAATGGAACAAGGGCCGCCCTCACCTTGGATGCCCCAGCCCCCTCCTTGCCTCATCCTGGTCCCCACCCCGGCCTGGCATATGATGGGTGCTCAATAAATACTTGTTGGATGAATGAATCCAGGTATGTGGAAGCAACCAGATCTCTCAGTTGACTTCTCCCACGTGTTTTGACCTCAGATTTGAGCAGCCTCGGGCTACTTGATGAGTTTCTCTGATCCTTGCCTCCCAGGAAACAGATACGACGATCATCAAAACATCCGTGATAAAACTGATACTCAGCCTTTCTGGCGCCCCACGTCTCTGTCCTCTCCAGACCTTGCCAGAGCATGTACAGGAGCTCTGTCTGTTTTTAATGTGCCAGGACTGTGCCCTGGGTCCTGTAGGCCAGTGGGAGAGGAGAGACAGAGAGTGGCTTGACCTCCGTTGATGAAGATAATTTTTGTGTAGATAAGGCAGTATGAGGGCTGACTTCACCAATGTTTTCACGCTGCTCCAACCTGCTTGCCAGCTAATTTAGTTCTACAATTAACCTTTACATCAGAACCAAGGTTATGCTGTTATAAAACGTTGAGACATATTACCTCTGCATTCCTGACTGCTTTCCTTCATTTCCTATTGTTTATGGTAAAATTTTTTTTGCATCACATTTTTTTATAAAAAAAAAAACTTTAAAATTTATATCTCCACAGAAGATTTTTTATTTTCATTGTGCCATGTGGCTTGTGAGATCTTAGTTCCCTGACCAGAGATTGAACTCAAAGTCTCAGCAGTGGAAGCGCAGAGTTCCGACCACTGGATCAGGGAGTTCCCCCGGAAGATTTTTTTTAAGTAACTCAAATTGTTGAATAGATAATACAGTCACATGGTCTACAACCTGAAAAGAATGGACATGATGGAAAGACTCCCTCAACTCTTGTTCCTCCTCCACCCAGAGCCTGCCCCCATTATTTCTCACAGAGCTCTGCTGAATCTCTACGCGAATGCAAATACGGGCTCTTACTCCCCTCTGTTTCTTTTACATATGTTAACATACTATGCACACACCCCCGGCCCCCAGCTTGCTTTTTCCATTTTAATCAAATTATCTTGAAGCTCATTTCATATCTGTTCTAGGAGCCTCCTCCTTCTTTGAAAGGACCGTATTACAATGTACATAAGTGTGTGGTGTATATACGGAGTATGGGGTAAAAACTCTGCGTGTGTTCCCAGCGCGAGCTCTTACACGCTGGAGTTTCCCACTCACCACTGCTAATAGTTCCTGCTTCTTTTCTTTTATTGGAAACGTATTTTTTATTATGTCACTTTCAAGTATACAACACAGTGATTCAATATTGCTATAGAGTCTCCTCCATTTCAAGCTTTTATAAAACGTCAGCTGTGTATAGTTTGTGCTGTCCGTAACACCCTTACATCTTTTTTCTTTTTATACTTACCAGTTTGTACCTCTGAATGCTTTTGCCCCGTCTTGCCCCCACCACTTTCCACGCTGGGAACCACTCGTTTGTTCTCTGTGTCTCTGAGTCTGTTTCTGTTTTGTTACAGCCATTCCTTTAAAAAAACTGTTGAGGTTCCACACATAAATGAAAACGTGCGGTATCTTTCTGTGTCTGACTGACTTCCCTGAGCGGAGCACCGTTCCCGACTCCCACCCACCTGTGTTATTGCACGTGGCCAAATCTCATTCCTTTCCTGGCTCATATTCTATTGCGTGTGTTCATATATGCGTGTGTGTCCCACATCTTCCTTATGCATTCATCTGTTGAGGAAACTTAAGTTTCTTCCGTAGCTTGGCCACTGTGCGTTTGTTTGTTTTTGGCTGTTCTGGGCGTCGCTGCTGCTTGCGGGCTCTCTCTCGTTGCGGAGAGCGGGGGCTGCGCTCTAGCTGTGGCGTGTAGGCTTCTCCTTGCAGGGCCTCTCTTCCTGTGGAGCACCGGCCCTAGGGCGCAGGGGCTTCAGTATTTGCGGCACGTGGAATCTTCCTGGACTAGGACTGGAACCTGTGTCCCCAGCATTGGCAGGCAGAGTCTTATCCGCTGTGCCGTCAGGGAGTCATTGGCTTTTGTCAATAAGTGACTCTTCTAGACCTCTTGGCGTTCGCACACAAATACCTTCCGATAATTCAAGAATATTTTTGCAAATGTATTGAAAATATTAGTTTTTCTGAAACTTACTTCTTAAACACATGATATGTCTTGGGAATTTTCCCCCAATCGTTATCTCTAGTCTTAGCTCTTTTTAAATTGGTTCTATTTTCCGACAGCTGCGTAGTATGTCATGACTGAAACACAGTTTCTTTAACCCTTCCTCAACCAACCTGGCCAAAGTTTTTATTTCCCAAGGAATGAGATTTTCAGCATATTGTGAAAAATAAGTACAATGTGACAAAAGAAGAATTCTCTGCAGCAGTCATAAGGAAGGAATCACACTTAGCATCATCAGTAGATCTGAAAATTATGAAGATAATACCTCAACCAAGGGATCAAGGTCAACGTCACTAACCCTAAGACATATTGACAACACACAGGCCTCAGTAAGACACATCACTTCTGTAGTTTCCTTGCCAAAATGCATAACCTCTTTCTAATCAGAAGAAAACATCACATACTCTCAAATGAAGGGACATTTAACAAAATAACCGATGAAAATTCTCTAAAAATGTCAAAGTTATGAAACATAAGGAAAGATCAAGGAACTCTCACAGCTGCCATATGGGATCCTGAAACAGAAAAAAAAAAATCAATGAGAAAACTTGAAAATTGAAAAAAGTCTGCCAGTTCAGTCACTCAGTCGTGTCCAACTCTTGGCAGCACGTCAGGCCTCCCTGTCCATCACCAGCTACAAAAAAGCCTGTAGTTTCGTTAATAGTGTTGCACCAATGTTAACAGTAATATGCCAAAGTTAATTTCCTGATTTTGATCATTGCATATTCAGTTCAGTTCAGTCACTCAGTTGTGTCCAACTCTTTGCGACCCCATGAACCGCAGCACGCCAGGCCTCCCTGTCCATCACCAACTCCCGGAGTTTACCCAAACCCATTGTCCATCAAGTTGGTGATGCCATCCAGGCATCTCATCCTCTGTCATCCCCTTCTCCTCCTGCCCTCAATCTTTCCCAGCATCAGGGTCTTTTCCAATGAGTCAGTTCTTCGAATCAGGTGGCCAAAGTATTGGACTTTCAGCTTCAACATCAGTCCCTCCAATGAACACCCAGGACTGATCTCCTTTAGGATGGACTGGTTGGATCTCCTTGCAGTCCAAGGGACTCTCAAGAGTCTTCTCCAACGCCACAGTGCAAAAGCATCAATTCTTCGGCGCTCAGCTTTCTTTAAAATCCAACAATCACATCCATACATGACTATTGGGAAAACTATAGCCTTGACTAGACGGACCTTTGTTGGCAAAGTAATGTCTCTGCTTTTTAATATGCTGTCTAGGTTGGTCAGTTAATATGTAAGATATGAACATTAATCGTAAGATATTAACATTAACTGGAGAAAAGTGGTGAAAGCTACAAAGAAATCTTTGTAAGAAGTTGCAAAATATTATTTATAAAAATTAAGCTTGTGCAAAATAATACTGTGTACACGCATAGACACATATATGTGTATATTTAAAGATATACAACATAAAGAGAAGATGTAGAAAGTGGATTGGTAGGACTCATTTTAAATACACAAGGGTGGCTATACATGACAATGAAAGAAATAGAATTGAAGATGGAGATGAAGGGGAAAATTGTGAAATAATTTGTAGGGGTGCCAGTATTCTACTCTGTATACTGATCTAATGACTATTCTTGCACATGTATGCAATTATATATACACATCCATGTGTACAAAATTATAGACACACTGCATCCAGCCACTAAGCCAGAGGATTGCTTATCATCACAAAATACTAAAAACAGCCTAAATACTTAGGTATAGGATAAGGGTTCTGACCCCCTTAATCATGGTCCATTCATTTGGTGAAATACTATGCAGTCATCAAAAAGAATGGTGCAGGGACTTCCCTGATGCTCCGGTGGTTAAAAAATCTGCCTTCCAATGCAGGGGACATGGGTTAGATACTGGTCAGGGAACTGAGATCCCACGAGCCGTGGGGCAACTGAACCCATGCCACAATTAGAGAGAAGCCTGCATGCCAAAACTAAGACCTTACGAAGTCAAAATAAATTATTTTTTAAAAAGAATGATGTAGTTCTATAGGTGAGGCTAAGTAATAAACTCCAAAATATATTGTTAAATGAAAAAGCAAGAAGCAAGACAGTGTGTAAACAGGAGGCTCCTCTGTCCATGGGATTCTCCAGGCAAAAATACTGGAGTGGGTTGCCATTTCCTTCTCCTGGGGGTCTTCCTGACCCAGGGATCCAACCCAGGTCTCGTGCATTGCAGGCAGATTCTTGACTGGCTTAGCCACCAGGGAAGCCCTTCATTTTTTTTTTTTAAATATTTATTTTATTATGTATTTGGCTGTACAAGGTCTTAATTGTGGCGTGCAGATCTTTAGTTGTGGCATGTGGGATGTAGTTCCCTGATCAGGGGTCGAACCTGGGCCCCCGGTGTTGGGAGCTCAGAGTCTTAGCCTCTGAACCACCAGGGGAGTCCCCAGGTAAATAACTTTAGAAGCATCTTCTTGCACAGACCAGCGATAGCAGCCTGAATGGAACCCATGATCCGTTCCACTGTGTGCCCTGATTCCTCCGAATAAACCCGCAGGTCAGTGACAATGCAGACAACAATACGGGGATGCGTTCTCTTTCCTTCAGTAGACCGTCCTTGGAAGAGCTCAGACTCTGGACCCCAGCTCCGGTTAGTTTCGTGACCTTCAGTGGGTCATCACACGTCTGTGCCTGTTTCCTCATCTGTGAAACGGAGACAACACCATGACCTTCCCGGGAGTGGTATGGGGAAGCTGAAACGAGATTGTGCACACACGGCTTCCAGAACTAGCCTGGCACAGAACACGCTCCCGAGGGCGCCTCCCCTTCTGGGTTTTTTTTTTGCCACCTCTACGTGTTTTGACAGAGATGACTTCAGGAATTCAAAGCACTGATCATTGGGAGAAAGAAGAAAATATGCCTAATTCCAGAGATTGTTCAAGAATCTGCTGGTGGCAAGGGCTGCCTGTGGCTGCCTGGGCCCCCCCACCCCCGCCTTCTTTAAATAAAGAAGCGAAGTCTCTGGGTTTCTGCCGGAGGCCACTGGGCCAGGGCAAACCTGGCCATTTATTCTCCCTCTTTCAGCCTGTTCCTGTGTTTATACTACCCTGTTTAGTTTAATGCACATCCCAAGATTACCCCTAATACACATCCTCAGAAATGTTTATGGAAATTCTTTATAAGCAAACGGCTTTATTTCCCTTGAGTAGCTGCAGATACAAAGCAGCGGTCACTTTTTTTATTGACAGGCTTAAACACCTCGCAGAGCTCCCGCCACTCCCCCCCGAGTGGATCTGTTACCCCAGCCCACCCACGCGTCCCATTGCGGGATACCGAGTTCCAAGGAGCCTCCGCTTGCCTCCCCAGCCCCCGGCCGTCTCCCCAAAGCAAGAATCCTGACAGCTGGTTCTTTCCCCTGCTGGTGATTCTGTTGGGGTCAGGGGAGGAAGAGGGAGAAGAAGGGGGTACATATTGGCTTCCCCTCCCCACCCCCACATGGGTCCACTCAATGTCTATTACATGCCAGGCGCCGTTCTAGACTCTGGAGATGCAGCCGTGAGCAAGGGAGTTCTCAGCTGTTAGAGGAGCTACGTGCTGATGATACAGGCAGACCGTAAGCAGACAAGTACACGCGTGCGGTTAACTCCTGGGGGTGAGAGGGGCTACTGAGGACGACACCATAAAACGAGGCAATTCAGCGGGGGAGCAGATGAGCCAAAATCATCGAGAAAAGGATGGCCAAGGAAGACCTCCATGAAGAGGTCATATCTGAGTGGAAACCAGAATGGAGTGGGGAGGAAGGCCTGTGTTCCCGAAAGGGCATTCCAGGTAACGAGAACAGCAAGCACGAGGAGCCTGAAGCTGGATCTACCTCTTATGCTAGAGGAAGAGCGGGAAGGCCCGTGCGGCTGGAATGTAGCGACTGAGGCGGAGAGCTGTAGGAAGTCAGGAGGGAGAGGCAGGCAGAGGCCAGCAGGAGCACGGAATTACACAGTTTGCACCAATTTTAGTGGGAAATCAAGAGTTTTGAGAAGGAAAAGGCATAACGTGATCCATGTTTTCCTTTCTTTATTTAAGTAATTTTTATTGGAGTCTAGTTGGTTTACAGGAGCTTCCCAGGTGGCTCAGTGGTAAAGAATCTGCCTGCCAACACAAGAGACACAGCTTCTATCCCTGGATCAGGAAGATCCCCTGGAGGAGGGCACAGCAACCCACTCCGGTGTTCTTGCCTGGAGAACGCCATGGGCAGAAGAGCCTGGCAGGACCCGTCCATGGGGTCACAGAAGAGTCGGACACACCTCAGCAGTTACAACGTTGGGTCTCTGCTGTGCAGTAAAGTGGATCAGGTGTACACACATCCACTGGTTTTCAAATTCTGTTCCCATCTAGGTCGTTACAGAGTATTGGGTAGAGTCCTTGTGCTATACAGTAGGTTCGTAGCAGTTATGTATTTCACATATGGTGGTGTGTATATGTCCATTCCAGGCTCTCAGCTTATCCTCCCCCCACCCTGGTAGCCGCAGTCTGCTTTCTATAACTGTGACTCTCTCTCTGTCTTATTTGTGCCATTTCCTCTAGATTCCACAAAAAAGTGCTATCACATGACGTGATTCATTTTTGTTCTGGCTGTATCGTCCAGCTTGTGGGAGTCTAGTGGCCTGATCAGGAATCGAACCCGGATCCCCTGCGATGCGAGCGCGGAGTCCTCACCCCTGGGTGGTGGTGTTCCGTCGCTCAGTCGTGTCCGACTCTTTGCAACCCCGTGGACTGCAGCACGCCAGGCTTCCCTCCTCACTGTCTCCCAGAGTTTGCTTGAGACTCTGGTGCTGGGAAAGACTGAAGGCAAAAGGAGAAGAGGGAGACAGAGGATGAGATGGTTGGATGGCGTCGCCGACTCAATGGACATGCATTTGGGCAGACTCCAGGAGATGGTGAAGGCCTGGAAAGCCTGGCGTGCTGCAGTCCACGGGGTCGCAAAGAGTCGGACACGACTGAGCGACTGGACACCAGCAATAAAAGATGTTGTTCATGTGCCAGGCCCTTTGCATCCTCCCACTCTTTATTTCATAAGATGCTTGTGGGCATCCTGCAAAGTGATTGCGACATTATCCCCATTTTTCAGCTGATGAGATGGAAATAGTTATTTCAACTATCTAATAGTTTAAATAACTTGTCCTGGAGTGACCCAGACCAGATTTGACCTCACCGGTGCTGGACTTGGTTACAGGTGGAGCTGTGTCTCCTCAGAAAGCATACATTGCCATCCTCCTTCCCAGGACCCCGGAGTGCGGCCCTGTGTAGACACGGGGTCTTTAGAGAGGTAATCAATCAAAATGAGGGCATCCGAGTGGCCCTGATCTGGGATGGCTGACGACTTTTCTCGGAACTTTAGATGCTGAGACAGTAATGATGGAGGGAAGACACTGTGAAGGCCCACCTCTACAAGCCAAGGAGAGATGCTTAGGACAGACCCTTCCCTCTCAGCTCTCGGGAGAACCAACCCTGCCGGCACCTGGATCTTGAACTTCCAGCCCCCGTATCTGTGATACGATACCTTTCTGCTGTGTAAGCCACCCCGCTGGTGACAGCGGCCTTAGCAAACTCGAGTGCTAGTACCAGGACCACGCTAAGCCATGTTCCTCCTGTACTATGATCTTTCTATTGAGTTGTGTGTCTTCTCTGTTAACATAGATGTTTTCTGGACAGTTGAGATCACGGATAGCTTGCACCTCTAGTAGGCAAAAGGCACCTGCTGCTGCTGCTAAGTCGCGTCAGTCGTGTCCGACTCTGTGCGACCCCATAGACGGCAGCCCACCAGGCCCCTCTGTCCCTGGAAATCTTTTCCAGGCAAGAATACTGGAGAGGGTTGCCATTGCCTTCTCCAGTGCATGCATTCATGCTAAGTCGCTTCAGTTGTGTCCGACTCTGTGCGACCCCACGGAGGGCAGCCCACCAGGTTCCTCTGTCCATGGGATTCTCTAGGCAAGAATACTGGAGTGGGTTGCCATTTAAAAGGCACCTGAAAGATATCAGATATTTAGGGGTTTGGGCTACAGTCCTGAGCTTGACCTCCCTCTACAGGACGGATTTTCTTCTCATTGGGACCACAGCATGAAAGTTCAAGCTCATCTAAGAGTTTGATTTCTAACCTTAATCCACTATTAATGTCAGTCCATGTTAGGGTCCCAGCAAAAATCAGAAGGCTTAGAACTCCCCCGGTGGCCCAGGGGCCAAGCCTCCTCGCTCCCAGGGGACGTGGGTTCTATCCCTGGGCAAGGAACTAGGTCCCACCTGCTGGAGCAGGGAGTCTGCATGCTACAGTAAAGATCCCGCCGGCCTGTGGATCACAGGTCCTGCGCACTGCAACTAAGACCCGGAGCTGCCAAATAAATACATAAAATGAATATATCAGAAAAAATAATAATCAGAAAAAAATAATCAGAAGGCTCACTCCAGCAGGGTCACGGAGGAGAGTTTCAAGAAGTAGGAATTTACAAAGGTGCAGGCAGGTACAGAGAAGCCTGTAGGGGTAGGGGAAGGACCCTGGGGCTACTGACAGCAGGGAGCCCTTGCCTCCTCCAGGCTGGAAAAGGCAACGGGAGGGAGCAGTTAGCAGGACCTGGCTGGAGCTGCAGGGAGGAGCCGCCCCCCAGGAGCTGTGCCTTCAGTAGTGGCCAGCCAAGGGGTCAGCACCCCAACCGCACTCTCTCCTGACTGCCCATCTCCAGCACCTCCTCCCTGTGGGCCGAAAGCCACAAAAGCCCAGATGTCACAGGAGCCAGGGACTGAAGCCCCCGAAGGCCGGGCTCCTAGGCACAGGGCAGGAAAGAGAAAAAACGGAATATTCTGCACTCTCGGGATGTCCGCAGAGCTGGCACTGGCGACGCTTCAGACCCCACCTCTCCAAAATCATCCTTTCCCGCTGGTTATTTATGTTGCTACCCTTTTGCAAGGACCATATAAAATATTTTACATGCTTTTAAAACTCATAAATGTAATGAAGCCAAGATGTTTCAGCAAATGTGCTTGACAAATCCTGCCACAGATCCACTCTTAGCTGACATCAGGACCAAAGGCACATCTCATGACCCTCTCAGCATCTGACGTGGAAGCCAACAGATTCATCTCCAGACCTGCTCAGCCCCCAGGATGGCCGAGCTGTCACTGGGTTTTGAGATTGTACCTATCCCTTCATTCATGTACTGCCATCCACCTCTTGCAAATAACCGCTGCTTTTTGAAAAATGGGATTCAGTCAGTTGGAGATATGTTGGTGAAGAGAGATTCTTGCAATGTGTTCAGGCGTTGTGCCTATAACCTCCACTCTGAGCTTTCTGGAAAAAGACGCATGCCTCTGAACTTGGGCTGATAATCTCAGGGGCTCAGAGTAAAAGTCGGTAAGAGCTCAGCACAAAACCAGGTATGTGGACAGAGTAGCTCCCTTGAGTACACAGTATGCATGCTTGATGGCCTTCAGCCCTGTGATGGGTGTATAATGTATATATTATTATCCCCATTGTACAGATGGGTAAGTGAGGCCCAGAGGGAGCTGAATCAACTTAACTGGGGCCACACAGCTGGCAAATAGAGCCAGGAGTCAAATCCAGCCAGTCTGATTCCAGAGGACAATCAACATTTATGCAGTGTCATCTTTCTATTTTTTTCTCCAAACTTTAAACTTTTTTTTCTGTGTTGGAGTTTAGCCGATTAACAATGCTGTGATAGTTTCAGATGAACAGTAAAGGGACTCAGTCATACATACACGTGTGTCTATTCTCCACCAAACTCACCGCCCATCCAGGCTGCCACGTAACATTGAGAAGAGTCCATGTGCTATACAGGAGGTCCTTGTTGATGATCCATTTTAAATACAGCCGTGTGTGCATGACCTTACCAAAGTCCCTCAATTTCCCTTCCCCCCGACAATCATGAATTCGTTGTCTAAGCCTGTGCGTCTCTTTAGATTCCACATATAAGGGACTCCATCCGATACTTCTCCTTCTCTAACCCACTTCACTCAGTACGACACTCTCCAGGTCCATCCGTCTTATGCAGAATCATCTAAATAATCGGAAGCTCTTCTTGGGAAAGTGGGGCCGTAACGTGTGTGGACCGCATGGGTTTGGGTGCATGATAAATGCGTCCAGGTGGCGTATTTCAAACCTTTGTCTTCAGAATGGGGGTCCGGCTGAGCCATGGTTCTGATACAGGAGAATGCCCGAGGGCCACGGCTTAGGGGATCTGCTAAGTCCTGGCACTGTACTGGGAACACTCAGGTGGCACCTTTAGGGGAGACAGATCTTGGTCAAACTCACAAATAAGCCAAATTGTAGCCGTGATAAATGCTAATAGAGAGGTATCTAGCGCTCCTTGGAAAGAAAGCTATGACAAACGTAGGCAGTCTGTTAAAAAGCAGAGACATCATTTTGCCAACAAAGGTCCACCTAGTCAAAGCTATGGCTTTTCCAGTAGACATGTACAGATATGAGAGCTGAACCATAAAGAATACTGAGCACCGAAGAATTGATGCTTCTGAATTATGGTGCTGGAGAAGACTCTTGAGAGTCCCGTGGACTGCAAGGAGATCAGACCAATCAATCCTGAAGAAAATCAACTCTAAATATTCATTGGAAAGATTGATACTGGAGCTGAAACTCCAATTCGCTGGACACCTGATACAAAGAGCCGACTCACTGGAAAAGATCCTGATGCTGGGAAAGATTGAAGGCAAAAGGAGAAGGAGGCAGCAGAAGATGAGGCGGTTAGACAGCATCACTGACTCAATGGACATGAATCTGAGCAAACTTTGGGAGTTAGTGGAGGACAGAGGAGCCTGCTGAGCTGCAGTCCATGGGGTCACAAAGAGTTGGACACAACTTAGCCACTGAACAACAACAAAAATCCAGCTCTCCAATGGCCATGTGTGAGACAGCCAGAACCTGAATTAGTCAAGGAAGTACAGGAGACAGGACTGAATGCAAGATGCCTGAGTTAGGGCTCAAGTTTTGCTTTGTTAATTAATTTATTTTTCAATTGAAGGGTAATTGCTTTACAAAATCAAGTTTGAGTCATCAAAAAGATTTCAGGGAAGACAGAGTGTTCCAGATAGGGAGATGCAAAGGCCCTGTGGTAGAGAGAAGGTCTGAAAAGAAGCTGGTGGAGACTTGGAGGCTGAAAGTGGGAGGGTCATGAAAACTTGATGAGAATTTTGACTTCTTCCCCTGGCAGAATATGCTGGTGTGCACAAAATTTGTTATATCATGGCAGAGGCTTCATGGTCCCAGCCCCAGACCTTGGACTTCAGGTTAAAAATTGCTGCCTTCAAGAAGAGCTTCATTTACACGTGTAAAGGGAAGCTATTATCATAATAACTGGTGATATTAAGTCACCTGATGAATTGAGCAAGAAGCTTCCATGCCTCCAGTTTAGATTTTTTTCAGCCACACCCTATAGACCTCAAGCAAAACACTAAAGGAATTTAAAAAATAGAGAGAGGGAGGAGACAAATAATCTAGAGGATATTGAAATGTAAGCATAACAAAAGAGATCTTGGAGACCTGAAATCCAAAAAGAGATTTCTGTCTTTGTCCCACCTTAGAACACACCTAAAACCCCACCTGGGGATGCTTCCCTTTGATTTTCCAGCTCAAAATCCAGAATCATTTTAGGCAACTGTCTTGAAATCATGCCTTAAAGCCACGCTGATGAGTCTGGCTATGGAATGTAGCAGATCTGGGTTCCAATGCAGACAGGGCCCCAGCACTTCAGAAGGTCATTTCACTTTTCAGTAACTTGGTTTTCTCATCTGTAAAACGGGGAGAATAGTAGGTACCCTCCCCACCCCCCACACTCTGCACCTTCCTTTCTTGTTTGAAAGTGAAATTTTAGTCACTCAATCGTGTCTGACTTTTTGCAACCCCATGGACTGTAGCCTGCCAGGCTCCTCTGTTCATGGGATTCTCCAGGCAAGGATACTGGGTGGGTTGCCATTTCCTTCCTCAGGGGATCTTCCCAACCCCAGGGATCAAACCCGTGTCTCCCACATTGGCAGGCGGATGCTTTACCACTGAGCCACCAGGGAAGCCTAAAGCCCAGACGCACAACCCCAGTTAATCTCACTCTCCACTTTCTCCCTACCGAGTCTCACAAGTCCTCAGATCTCTGACTAGCTCCCTGCTGCCCTACACCCCAACACCACAAGTCTCGGTCTCATTCCTTTCATTGTGCAGGAAGGGGACTCCAATCAGAAGGGTCAGCCCCAACTTGCCCCAGCTCGATATATAAATCCACTTATCCCTACATCCATTATCTGCCCCCCACTCTACCAGGAAGTGGGGCTTCAGCTGTGAGACTAAGGCATTAAGAGGGAGCAGATGATGAATCAATATACGCGAAATGTGTGATACACTGCTTGTGGATTGTGCTGGGAAACCCGCGCAGGACAAGGACAGGATGTTGATGACAACAGGGACCTGCATGGCAGGAGGGTGCTGATACCCACGGCGGGGGTTCTGGAAAGAGGACGGATCGCAGAGACCAACCAGTGAAGGACTGAGCCCGGTGGCTCTCTGTATGTGTCCCAGGTAGAGGGAAAAGCGAAGTGGAGAAGCCTGGTTGGAGGATTTGAAAACAGGGAAGGGAGGAACTTCCCTGGTGGTCCAGTGGTTAAGACTCTGCACTTCCACTTCAGGGGACGTGGGTTTGATACCTGGTCGGGGAACCAAGATTCAGCAAGCCTCAGAGCCAAAAAGAAAAAAGAGAGAGAGGAAAAAAGAAAGAGAGGCAAGGGGGCAGGTGGCAGAGCAGAGTGAGTAAGAGGCTGATGAGGGAGAGGAGAGATGAGGCCAGAGAAGAAGTGGAGACCCGTCCTGGAGGGGTTCCACTGTGCATCTTTGGAAGGTCTTCAGGTTCCCTCTTGTTGTTAAAGGATGTCTTCCTTCCACCTGAGGAGACTCCACCTCTTTCCTAGGACCACAACCCCAAAGCACCGTGGAGAGCTCCAAGGACCTTGTCACTTCTTGCTGGATACTCTCACCCCAGGATCATCAGTCTCTGTACCTCCTAAACCACCTGTTCACCAGTGTCTCCCCACTTTCTCCAACCCAGACTTCCCTTTTAAGATGCAACTGTTACTGCTGCTATTTAGTCCCTAAGTCCGGTCCGACTCTGCGATCCCATGGACTGTAGCCCGCCAGGCTCCTCTATCCATGGGATTTCCCAGGCAAGGATACTGGAGTGGGTTGCCATTTCTTCTTTAGGGAGGCTTCCTGACCCAGGGATCGAACCCAAGTCTCCTGCATTACAGGCAGATTCTTTACTGCTGAGAGAGATTTCTCCAAAAACCCCCAAACTCCATGGGGGCTTGCCTCGGGGTCCAGTGGTTAAGAGTTTGCCTTTCAATGCAGGGTTCCAGGTTCAGTCCCTGGTTGGGGAGCTGAAACCACCCCTCTTACCCCATGGCCCTCAGGGAAAACACGAACCAGAAGCAATATTGTAACAAAGTCAGTAAAGACTTTTAAAATGGTCCTCACCAAAAGAATCTTAAGAAAAAACAAAAATTCCATGGGATTTCCTGCTGTGAGCCAAGCTCTGTTCTAAAGGCTGGGATTCAGAAGTGAAAGAAACAGCCCCAAATCCCTGCTTTTTTTCTAGTGGACAAAACCAGTTATGCTAAGAATACAGTGTCAGGTATGAAGAGTTTCTGCTGTGAAAACAATAGAGCGGGGTAAATAAAGAGCAGGCGGCCGGGGCGCCGGCCACTGCGGGGTTGCCGGCCACAGCGGGTGCGCCAGCCCTGACTGCGGGGTTGTTGGCCACTGCGGGGCGGGCCTGGATGCCAATCCCCAAGACAGGGGTGAGTCTGCAGGCTTGGCACATGGCAGGTGTTCAGGGAATAGCTACTGAGCAGCTCTAAAGTTGTCGTGGTAGAAAGAGAAGGATGAAATACAGAGCGTGCAGTCTGACCCGCACGGGCTTCCCTGGTGGCTCAGTGGTCAAGAATCCGCCTGCCAATGCAGGAGACGTGGGTTCGATCCCTGGGTCGGGAAGATCCCCCAGAGAAGGAAATGTCAACTCTCTCCAGTAATCTCACAGACAGAGGAGCCTGGGGGGCTACCGTCCACGGTCACAAAGAGTCAGACACGACTTACCGACTAAACAACAAAAAGAACAATCTGCCCCATGCTAAGCAGAGTCCAGTCCGAAACACTGATGGCTTGGAGGGATAGTTTAGAAATGTGTATTAAAATAGTTTCTGTTTGTGGTGATGATGACATAATTCCCCTAGTGCTCCTATTTTTTTAATATTTATTTATTTTGGCTGCATTGGGTGTTAGTTGGGGCAGGCAGGATCTAGTTCCCTGACCAGGGATCAAACCCATGCCCCCGGCCGTGGGAGCGCAGTGTCTTACCCACTGGACCCCCGGGGGGTCGGGGGTCCCCCTCTAGAGCCCTTAGTGCACATGTGGTGGCAGGTACAGGACCTCCTTGAATCCCCTGAAGCACTGGGGCGAGGTCAGCATTGTCAGCCTCAGGGTCAGGTCCCCTGGGATGACCATGGCTTAGGAGGCTCTGATTGCAGGCGGGGAGGGGAGCGGTGCCCCCGGGCAGCAGGACTGACGTGCCCGGCGCTCAGGACGGGCAGCTGCTGTCGCCTTTCTTGTCTCAGGGTCCTCACGGGCCATCTAGAGCAGGGGTCTCCAGCGGGGGCCGTTCTGCCCCCTCTCCCGTGGACATTCTGCAATGTCTGGAGACGTGTTTGGCTGCCATACTGAAGGGAGGGGCTGCTACTGGGATCCAGGAAGAGGCCGGGGATGCTGTTCCACATCCCATGATGCTGTTCAACATCCCATGATGCCCAGGACAGCCCCCCACAAAGCACTATCCACGCCCCAAGCCGTCACTAATGTGACGTTTAAGAAAGCCTGATGGAGAGCTTAGATGAAGGGCAGTGAGTGGGAGGGGCAGAGGCGCCCTTGGAGAACCTCAGGAGAGCTTCTCCCCAGGAAAAGGCATTCGATCTAGGACCCGCAGTCAGGAGGCTCAGCCGTCCAGGGATCCGACTTCAGAGGACAGAGCGGAGGTTCTGAGCCCTTGATTTCAGGAAGGGCTTCATTTCCGCAAGTGATGGTGTTCAAAGCCTTGACAACTATGTAGCAATTTTTAAAGGGGCAGATATTTGGTTCTACCCCCTCCCCAGCTGAACAATTTCGACCTAGAGTATTCTATCACCAGTGAGACCTCAGGGCAAAAACACACACACACAGAAAGGAAAAGAAGAGGGGGGAAATGGCAATGAAGAATGATTGCAAGTAATAAAAAGACCAGTCCCAAAGGTGACCGGTCCCAGCCAGCTTCAGCCTTGCTCCAAACCTTGACGCGAGCTCGCTCCGCCTGGGGGGCGCTTCCTTTGAGGAGGCACGGGTGCCTCTTCTGCTGGGCACTGTCCATCGGCCTCATTTCTGATCTTCAACTTGTCCAAGCTCATTCCAGCCTCAGGGCCCTGGCTGTTTGTGAAGCATTCTTCCTCCGCGCATCAGCAGCTCTGGACTCATGAACCCATGAACTCAGGTGGCCTCTGCCTCCGGTCACTCTGTAATCATCTGTTCCCTGCACGGCATGTATTTACCTGTGTGTCTGCCGCCTGTCTGTAGTCTTCCTCACTGGGCTCTGAGAGCTGGCTCTTCTTTACCGAATCCTGGGGCCTAGCACCTTGCCTGCCCCACAGGTTGTAGCAAGAAGCAAATGGGTGGGACTTCGCGGGTGGTCTGGGGGTGAGTCCACCTGCCAATGCAGGGGGCACGGGTTCGATTGCTGGTCAGGGAAGATTCCATCTGCCATGGGGCAACTGAGCTCCTGCACCCCAAGTGCTGAGCCCGCGCTCTGCCGTAAGAGAAGCCACCGCAACGAGAAGCCTCTGCGCAGCAACGAAGACTCAACAGTACATTAATTAGTTAGTTTAAAAATTAAAAAATAAAAAACAAATGGGTGACTGGCAGTCAGAGGAGCTGATAGAAAGCCTGGATTGGCTGCTTCTGAGGTGGGTGCCCTGGGTCACAGCTATTCCCATCCTCAGTTTCTGCATCTGCAAAATGGGAATAATACCTCTCTAGGAATTGTGAGGTTAGTTCCATAAGGGCCCCAGCATGTTGTCTTTAATTTAGTTGGAACCCGATAAATACTGGTCTTTCCTGATAAACTCTTCTCAAAAGACTAGCCTTCCAGAATCTTCCCCTCCCTCTCCAACCACACCCAGTTCTTTTATACTCCCTATAAAAATATCCCAGAGGTATACAGGGCTTTCTGCATAGCTATGGAATTTTCTGTCAGAGGTCAGATACCGGAGGACAATGGTGGGTTTGCTTAGATTGAGTTAGCATTTCCCTGGGTTTATGCTGACCTAATCAACTCTCATCTCCAACAAAGTTTCTGAAACTAAACTCACTGCTTCTGACCCTCCCCGTCTTGATATGCTCTCTGTCTTGGTGAAGGACACTGTCACTCTCCACCCCCACCCCACCTCCAGCCTCTCCGCCCAACCACTCATTCATTCATTCACTCATTCATTTAAGGGCTAACATTTTGGATGATGTCACCCACAAGATGACTCACAGCCTGGTTGTTTTAAGTCCTAAGAATTAAGTGCCAGTGATAATTACAGCATCCCGTTTCCAACCTGACATGTTGAGCGTTTCCTCCACTAAGAGACGGTTGAATAGAATACAGAGTTTGGCAAATGTTCTCTGCAAAGGATCAGATAGCAACATTTTAGGTTTTGCGGACCAAGGAGCAGAACTGAGGATTTTTGTTTTAAGCTTGTACCCGGGTATTTGCAGCAGCTTTGCTGTTTGTTCAATCGGCTGTGCCAGGCCTTAGGCGCGGCATGCAGACTCTAGTTCCCTGAGCAGGGATCGAACCCGGGCTGCCTGCATTGGGAACTCGGAGTTTTAACCACTGGACAGCCAGAGAGGTCCCAAAACTGGGGATATTATGTGGATACTTATGTAAGGGAGAAAACCAAATTTTCAGTTAATGAACTTCAAAATATAATAACAATACTTGATTATAATTTTTTTTCAATGTTAAGTCTATGAATGAAAAGAATGGAATTCTTTTGGAGGATAACATTGCTAGATTGGAGTTCAAAGTCATGTTTTTTATCCTGAAAGAGATAGTGAAGTTTTCTCTGTAAGAAAGAAAGAAAAAGTGAAGTCACTCGGTCGTGTTCGACTCTTTGCGACCCCATGGACTGTAGCCTACCAGGCTCCTATGTCCATGGGATTTTCCAGGCAAGAGTACTGAGGTGGGCTGCCATTTACCTGTAAAGTCCCTGGTTAACGCACAGGTCCTGCAAACCAAAGGCAGGCTGGACTTGGCCTTGGGGCTGCTATTTGCTGGCGCCTCGCATGGCCCTCAGGAAGTTGCTCAGTTCTGAAGGTCGGCCCTAGCCCTGTGGGGACTTGGGTAAGTCATTTACCTCTCTGTGCCATAATCTGCTCCCCTGGAAAATGGGGGTGATAGCGACAGAAATTACCCCATAGGGTACTTGATTTTTTTAATATATAAATGCATTGGTTTTTGTTTTGTTTTTTTGGTGCTGGGTCTTCCCTGCTGCACGGGCTTTCCAGCATAACAAGTCCCAAGTGAGGAGTGAAGACCCCAGCACCATACTGACTTCCCCCAGCCTTCCTGTTTCTGGACATGACGTGGCACTTGGGTAAAACATCTAGGAGCCATCCTTGGCCTCTCTCTTCTCTCCCTGTATCCAGTCATCCAGTCTGTCTGCACGTCCCACGTATTCCTGTCCAGGCATCTCTCCTGGAGCCGCCGGTCATCTCTTCCTCCTGGGCCCGTTGCCGGAGTCTCCACCGCCCCGCCCCCTCGAGCTGAGGTCCATCATCACATTCGCACTTCTCCTTCTAAAACCTAATGAAAGTCACGTCATTCCTCCACTCCAAACCTTCCAGCAGCTTTTCATCTCACTAGACAAAAAGCAATGTTCTCTTTAAAAACAAGGCTGTTTCACTCCTCTTAGCAGTCATATCAAGATGAAAAGTGAAAGTGTTAGTTGCTCAGTCCTGGCTGCCTCTGCGACCCCATGGACTGTAGCCCGCCAGACTCCTCTGCCCATGGGGTTCTCCAGGCAAGAATACTGGAGTGGGTTGCCATGCCCTCCTCCAGGGGATCTTCCCAACCCAGGGATTGAAGCCGGGTCTCCTGCATGACAGGTTCTTTGCCATCTGAGCCGCCAGAGAAGCCATATTAAGATGAAGCTTCTTTAAAAGTTTCAAGTCTTATGTGTTTTGGTGCAGGACAATTAAGATTTTCGTAAACATCCATCGTAGTTACCCCCTCTTGAGTAATATTTTACATCTCTGAAATGTCCTGATACTTATTTGGGTATCTATTTGGTAGGGTGTCACTGTGATATGACATTTAATATAAATGGATGGGGGATTTTTTTTTTTAATAAAATAAATGGAAGGAAGGAAAAAAAGAGGTAACAGAAGCTTTTATTTCAGATAGACAAATAATACATAGAAACCTGGGAAAAGATACTTAACACACTAATCGTTCAGTTCAGTTCAGTCGCTCAGTCGTGTCCAACTCTCTGCAACCCCATGAATCGCAGCACGCCAGGCCTCCCTGTCCATCACCAACTCCCAGAGTTTACGCAAACTCATGTCCGTCGAGTCGGTGATGCCATCCAGCCATCTCATCCTCTGTTGTCCCCTTCTCCTCCTGCCCCCAATCCCTCCCAGCATCAGAGTCTTTTCCAATGAGCCAACTCTTCGCATGAGGTGGCCAAAGTATTGGAGTTTCAGCCTCAGCATCAGTCCTTTCAGTGAACACCCAGGACTGATCTTTAGGATGGACTGGTTGGATCTCCTTGCAGTCCAAGGGATTCTCAAGAGTCTTCTCCAACACCACAGTTCAAAAGCATCAATTCTTCAGCACCCAGCTTTCTTCACAGTCCAACTCTGAAATCCATACATGACCACTGGAAAAACCATAGCCTTGACTAGACGGACTTTTGTTGGCAAAGTAATGTCTCTGCTTTTGAATATGCTATCTAGGTTGGTCATAACTTTCCTTCCAAGGAGTAAGTGTCTTTTAATTTCATGGCTGCAATCACCATCTGCAGTGATTTGGGACCCCCAAAAATAAAGTCTGACACTGTTTCCACTGTTCCCCATCCATTTCCCATGAAGTGATGGGACCAGATGCCATGATCTTCGTTTTCTGAATGTTGAGCTTTAAGCCAACTTTTTCACTCTCCCCTTTGGGAAATGCAAATCAAAACCACAGTGAGAAACTACCTCACACCCATTAGATAGTTACTAACAAAACCCAGAAAATAACAAGTGTGAGTGAGTATGATTTCCATTCTAAAGGAAATCAGTCCTGAATATTCATTGGAAGGACCGATGTTGAAGCTGAAACTCCAACACTTTGGCCGCCTGATGTGAAGAGCTGACTCATTTGAAAAGGTCCTGATGCTGGGAAAGATTGAAGCCAGGAGGAGAAGGGGACGACAGAGGACGAGATGGTTGGACGGCATCACCGACTCAGTGGACATGAGTTTGAGTAAACTCTGGGAGCTGGTGATGGACAGGGAGGCCTGGCGTGCTGCAGTCCATGGGCTCGCAGAGTCGGACATGACTGAGTGACTGAACTGAACTGAGTGAGCATGCAGAGAAACTGGACTGTTGAATACTGTCAGTGGCGATGTAACTGGTGCAACTGTTGCTGAAAATAGTATGGCAGCTTCTTGAACAATGAAAAATAGAATTATACACACTATGCTATGCTATGCTAAGTCACTTCAGTCGTGTCCGACTCTGTGCGACCCCATGCACACTACTATATGTAAAGTAGACAATCAGCAGTGAGCCCCTGTATGGCACAGGGAACTCTACTCAATACTCTGCAATCACCTGCGGGGGAGAGGAATCTGAAAAACAATAGATATATGTGTGTGTTAATTGCTCGGTTGTGTCCAACTCTTTGTAACCCCCTGGACCGTAGCCCACCAGGCTCCGTTGTCCATAGAATTCTCCAGGTAAGAATACTGGAGTGGGTTGCTATTCCCCTCTCCAGGGAATCCTCCTGACCCAGGAATCGAAGCTGGGCCTTCCTGCATTGCATGCAGAGTCTTTACCATCTGAGCCACCAGGATGCAGATTCTTTACCATCTGAGCCACCAGGGAAGCCCCAAGATACGCGTATAACTAAATCACTTTGCTGCAGCCCTGAAACTCACACCACATTGTAAATCAACTATCCTCCAATAAAAACTGAAAGAGAAAAGTTAAAAACTAAAAAACTGAATTACCATATGATGCAGCAATTCTACTTCTGGGTATATATACCGCAAAGAATTAAAAGCCAGGTCCGTGAGAAGATACTTGTATATTCATATCCATAGCAACACGGTTCCCAATAGCTAGAAGGTGGTAGCAACCCAAGTGTTTATGACGATGAATCCATAAGTTAAATGTGGTATATACATACAAAATAGTATTATTCCCTTAAACATGAAAAATTCCAATACTGGGCACACCATGGATGTACCAGAGGATATGATGCTAAATGAAATAAGCCAGTCACACAAAAGTGAACACTGTATGATCCCTCCTGCATGGAGTACCCAGCGTGTTCAGACAGACAGTAGAATGGTGGCTGCCAGGCCGAGTTGAGAGAATTGGGGAGTTTGCGATTAATGGGTACGGAGTTTCAGTCTTGCTAAATGAAAAGAGTGATGGAGATGAATCGTGGTGATGGTTGCACAACAATGTGAATGCATTTAATACCACTGACCTGCATTATTTTGAATCATTAAGATGCTACATTTTATGTGTATTTTCCACAATTTTTTAAATTGTAAAATAAAACCCAAAAAACTAGAGTCATGACCTCTAAAGCCATACGTGTGCTTGCCTCCCCACTACCTCTCATTCACTCCAGTCCCGCCCCAGTGGCCTCTTTAAATTTCTCCAAACAGGGCAAACACATTCCTGCCCCGGGGCCTTTGCACTGTCTGTTACCTGGAATGCCCTTCCCACAGATATCAGCCTGGCTGTCACTTCCTTCACGTCTCTGCTCACATGTCTCCTTATCAGTGAGGTCTTTCCTCATTCCTCTGCCAAAAAAGCATCTTCTGACGTTCTCTATGCCTTTATGCTGTTGCACTGTCTTCGTGGTATTCGCTTCTAGCTGACATGTATTAAAGGTATTTGTTTATGCACAGACGAATGAAGTGAGCAGGGTGCCTTCTGTCATGGAATGACAAGTCTGCGAGGTAACTTGTGCCTTCCACAGCTGCACCCCCGCATCCCATCCCAGGGCCATTCTCGGCGGCGTCCATGCACCCTTGACCGCCACTTTTTCGCGTGGCCCAGTAGTGTCCACATTAAGGTGCCATTTTTTTTTTTTGAGTGCCTCGCACAGCTTGTGGGATCTTAGTCCTCTGCCAGCGATTGAACTGGGGTCCTCTGCAGTGAAACGCAGAGCCCTGAGCCCTGCACAGCCAGAGAATCCCCTTTTTGGCCATTTTAGACCACATGAGTTTTTTCATCCTAAAATTCTCAGCACTCAGCCCAAGGCCTGGCACCTAGAGGACAAAATAATTCTTCATTGAATGAATGATAGTCAAGTAAATCGAATGACTCTGGCCCCCAGGCTATCATGTATGTTGTGGGTCTACTTAATATTATCAGAAACCTTAATCTTCCTACTATAGCCTGAAAAAGTGTGCGTGATAACCATATGTGCTTCCTGAACACCAGTATAAGCCGGAGGCTTTATTACCATCATTTCTAATTTTTGAAGCAGAGTAGAGATTAGTCTCTCCATTTACTGGCAAAGGAAACCCGGTTTGGAGAGACTGAGAGAGGCCAGAGGATAATGGCGCACATCCCGGCGTGTCCATGTCGCCCAGGTTAAGAAATGAACTTTCAGGACACTCCCTGGTGGCCCAGGGCTTAGGAGTCAATGCCTTCACGGCTGGGTCCTGGATTCGATTCATGGCTGGGGAACTAAGATCCTGAAAGCTGCATGGCACAGCCCCAACAAAAAACTCAAGAACAAATCAAACCAACAGCCGTCCTTAGCTCTTGTCCTGTTTCCTAGGCGCGCCTTCCTTTTCGGCGTCTATTTCTTCCTCGACATTTGTCTCCCCTCCCTTCCTCCCCTCCTATGTTTCTTCTTCACCCTTTGCTTCTTTCTGCTCTTTTCTGCTCTCTCTCCGCTTTTCCCTCCGTTTCAGCGCCTCATCTCCAGTCTTTGTAACCAGACCAGAGCCAGGTCATTTGTTTATTTGGAAGTTGGAGCTGAGAAAAGAAGTCAAAATCTCTCCCCGCACATTAAAACAAAGACGGGGCATTTTGTATTCCCTTTCATGGTCAAAAGATGATCCTTCCTTTCTTCCCCTTCACAAAATCCATTTCGGTGTTTATAGACCGGTTATCTTAACAATGACTGCCCTTTGCTTTTCTCTCTGTGCCAATTAACATTCTTAATTGCCTCGCTCTAACCCACTCACTTTTTGTGTCTTGGGCAGAGTTCTCTGACAAGTTTATTTTCAATTATAATTTATATTACAATGATAGATAGATATTTATGACAGTAAACTTTCCAGTGCTGGGCTTTTAGCTCTTAAAGGTTTGTTATAATAAAGAATGTTTGTGGCACATTGACAGAAGTGCCTTCCCAGTGTTATTTTTTTTTTAAGACAAGTTCGGAATAGGTATTTTTTGGAAGGCGGGGAAGCAGGGTGTGTGTCTGGAAGGTAATCACAAAAAAGAAAGAGGAAAAAGCAAGAGAAAACTTTTAGGAAAGGTTGTGGGGGCCAATACAGAAATGTTTAAAGATTGAATCAGAACAGCTAGCAAAGGGAATGCAGCGGAAAGCGCTTTTTAGCAGAAAAATTGTTCAATCAATTGAACCTTCAACTTGCTTTTGAAAATCTATACATTTCTCCTGTCCAGTTACGAAATATCTGAATGTCCTGATAAGCATGTTTATGGTTTTACCCTTTTAGCTTGGCCACTCGTGTTACCCAGGCTCGTGTCTTGCACAAGAACTCACAAAGGAATGAGAGAGTATTTTCGGAAGCTTTTGATGGGTTGTGAGTGTGAGAAGCACCAACACTTATTGCAGAACAACTCAGGGTGTGTGGTCTTAAGAAAAGAAAGCCCAAATTTGCACAGAGCCAAATCAACAGGATGTTCACTCTCATATTCTCTATAATAAAGACAACTCAATATATAACAGGGATTGGTTAAGTGGATTAAAGGTTCATCCATAGAGTGAAAAAATGACATGATAGAACACATTGACAAAGATTTGTTGTTAGCAAAGTAGAAAAGGCTGATGCTATCCCATTCAAGTAAAATAGAACTGCAAAATGTTTTCTTTGTTTTTTTAATGTATTTTCAAATAGATCTCAACTCTGTAAAAGTTATGATATTCATGAAAGAAAGATCAGAAGAAAATTCACTCAAATATTATCTTTCTCTCATCTGTAGAAGCAGCAGAAAAATTACTCAAATCATCCCAATGTGGGAACGAGGGAATTTAAGCCTGTACAATCTGAGAGAAAGGCGGGGATGCATGGGTTCGAGTCAGTTGGGGGGATTAACAAGGTTCCCCTGGAGAAGCTGTTGTTGTTCAGTCGCTCAGTCGTATCCGACTCTTTCAGCTATATACCCAAAAGTGGACATGCTAGATCCTATGGTAATTCTATTTTGATTTTTTTAAGAAATCACCATACTGTTTTCCATGACAGTTGCACGTTGTACATTTCCATCAGTGGTCAGCTCAGTTTAGTTCAGTCACTCAGTCATGTCCAACTCTTTGCGACCCCATGGACTGCAGCATGCCAGGCCTCCCTGTCCATCACCGACACCCAGAGCTTGCTCAAACTCATGTCCATTGAGTCGGTGATGCTATCCAACCATCTCAACCTCTGTCTTCCCCTTCTCCTCCTGCCTTCAATCTTTCCCAGCATCAGGGTCTTTTCAAATCAGTCAGCTCTTCGCATTAGGTAGCTAAAGTATTGGAGAAGCTAAGGATTCTGTTTTAGTTGAGGTATAGGCTTAAAACTCAGCATTCAAAAAATGAAGATCATGGCATCCAGTCCCATCACTTCATGGCAAATAGATGGGGAAGAAGTGGAAACAATGACAAATTTTCTTTTCTTGGGCTTCACAATCACTGCAGACGGTGACTGCAGCCATGAAATTAAAAGACACTGGCTCCTTGGAAGGAAAGCTATGACAAACCTAGTCAGTGTATTAAAAAGCAGAGACATCACCTTGCTGAGAAAAGTCCGTCTAGTCAAGGCTATGGTTTTTCCAGTAGTCATGTATGGATATGAGAGTTGGACTATAAAGGAAGCTGAGTGCTGAAGAATTGATGCTTTTGATCTGTGGTTTTGGAGAAGACTCTTTTTTTTTTTTTTGGAGAAGACTCTTGAGAGCCCTTTGGACTGCAAAGAAATCAAACCAGTCAATCCTAAAGGAAATCAACCCTGGATGTTCATTGGAAGGACTGGATGCTGAAGCTGAAGCTCCAATACTTTGGCCACCTGATGTGAAGAGCCAACTCATTGAAAAAGACCCTGATGCTGGGAAACACTGAGGGCAGGAGGAGAAGGGGGTGACAGAGGATGAGATGGTTGGATGGCATCACTGACTCAATGGACATGAGTTTGAGCAAACTCAGGGAGATAGTGAAGGACAGAGAAGCCTGGCGTGCTGCAGTCCATGGGGTCACAAAGCATCAGACACAACTTAGTGACTGAACAACAATAGTTGATGTACAATATGACACAAGTTACAGGTGTACAGTATAGTGATTCACAATTTTAAAGGTTATACTCCTTGTATAGTTATTATAAAATATTGGCTATATTCCCTGTGTTGTACAATATGTCCTTATATCTTATTTATACATAATAGCTTATACCTCTTAATTTCTACCTATCTGTTATCCCTTCCCGCTTCCCTCTTCCCACTGGTAACTAATTGGTTCTCTATAGAAGATAAGAGGATTTACTGTGATTGTGATTTAGTACCTTGTTTCATTAGAAAGGGCTTCCCTGGTAGCTCAGATGGTAAAGAATCAGCCTGCAATGCAGGAAATCCGGGTTTGATCCTTGGGTTGGGAAGATCCCCTGAAGGAGAGCAGGGCAACCTACTCCAGTATTCTTGCCTGGAAAATTCCATGGAAAGAGGATCCTGGTGGGCTACAGTCCTTGGGGTTGCAAAGAGTCAGACAGGACTGAGTGACTAGCAGTTTCACTTTTATTAGGAATTATTATTTTATTTTTAATACAAATTTAAAGAAATAAAAATTATTATTTTATTATTATTGGGGAAAAAAAAGGATTAGATAGATACTAATATGGCCAACCAGTCCATCCTAAAGGAGATCAGTCCTGGGTGTTCATTGGAAGGACTGATGCTGAAGCTGAAACTCCAATACTTTGTCCCCCTGATGTGAAGAGCTGACTCATTTGAAAAGACCCTGATGCTGGGAAAGATTGAGGGCAGGAGGAGAAGGAGACGACAGAGGATGAGATGGTTGGATGGCATCACCGACTCACTGGACATAAGTTTGGGTGAACTCCGGGAGTTGCTGATGGACAGGGAGGCCTGGTGTGCTGCAGTCCATGGGGTCGCAGAGTCGGACACGACTGAGCGACTGAACTGAAACTGAACATGGCCTTGAAAATCATATTACCTACAGACCTGGTTTCTCAGCTTTGGCACTACTGACTCATAGCTCTCTGTTGTAGGTGGGCGGCTGTCCTGGGTCACGTGGGGAATTAGCATGCTCTCCCGCCTTAGCCTGCTATCTTGCGGCTTCTACCTACTGTGGATCAGGAGCTCTCCTTCATTGCCGTATGTCCCCAGGCGGTGGGGAGGTCAAATCACCCCCATTGAGAACCACTGCCTTGGACTTAACAGTGTAAGGCCTGACCAGTCTTCTCTAGAGCATGTAAGTGCCCCAGATTGCCCTAAAGACCTGTAGGCATGGGCCACAGTGGGCCCGTCAGGGGACTGAGGGACCACAAAATCCCAGTAGCCTCAACTTTCTCATTCCTAGTCCATCTCCTCTTCAGCTGAAGGAACTGGTAGAAACTCCTGTTTCTGATAGTTCATTCCCGCTTTAATGAACTTGCTGGAGTACCTATACTTTTCTTTTTCCTTTGAGTATGCAGTTGTGGGATTTAATATATTAGAGGATGTATTAACAGGGAAGACTAATTGGAGCTAGAAATTGTTCAATACCAATTTGGGATTGATAAAATGTTAACAAGCAGAGAGACATTAAAACAGGAATCGGGAGAGTATCATCATTTAAGCGGTGATTACTGCAATTAGCCAGATTTTGCAAATATAAATCATCTCAATAAAAGAGTTCTGGGCCAGGACACTCAGAAGAGTGGACAGTTGGCCCCATAATAAAGCACTCCCAGTGAATGACAAAGATGAATTCTGAAGCAATTTTCGCTCAACTTCTAAATCTCTAGATTTGAACGGCTGCTTCCTGATATACAAAGCCTTCTATTTGAGGCAGGCAGATGTCAAATCGATGAGTCCATAGCCTCCAAGAGGTTGGTCCATGTTGAGGAAAAAAGCCACTCTTTTACTTCCTGAATCCAAACCTTAGATTCCCCAAATTAAAGCAGCAGTTGTTGCCGCATTTGTCCGCTTAGCTGTTTCCTGGTACAAATAATTAGGGACCCAAAGGGGCGATCATTTCACAGTGGCACACTGTGCTTTACAGACACCAGCCTTGCCATTCCTGTCTTTTCAAGACTGAGATGCTGGGAATCCACGTAGGAGAAAAGCACACAGATAATTATGGCTCTTACGATTATAGGGACAACCAACTATCTAATCGGGAAGCCCAGATGGCTCAGTGGTAAAGAATCTGCCTACAATGCAGGAGACATGGGTTCCATCCCTGGGTCAGGGAGATCTCCGGGAAGAGGATGTGGCAACCCACTCCAGTACTCTTTCCTGGGAAATCCCATGGACCAAGGAGCCTGGCGGGCTACAGTCCACGCGATGGTAGAGTTGGACATCACTGAGCACTCGACGTAACATAAATACCTAATCACCTTCTTAACATAAATACCTAATCACCTTCTTAACCACAGCGTCATTTAGACATGCTGTACACGTCATAAGACTCACCCACTATGGGTGCACACTTCAGTGATTTTTAATAAATACATATGGTTGGGCAGCCATCAGTTTGTAATTGCCTTTTTTTCCAGTTGTGGTAGAATATACATACCATAAAATTTCACAATTTAACCGTCTTTAAGTGAACTCATCAGTGTTAAGTAGGAATCATTGTGCAGTCTCCAGCACTCTCTGCATCCTGCAAAACTGAAACTCCGTACCCTTTAAACTACAACTCCCCGTTTCCCCCTCCACCCAGCCCCTGGTGATCACCCCTCTGCTTTCCGTCTGCACGAATGTGACTTCTCTAGGTACCTCATAGAACTGGAATCGTATTTGTCCTTTTGGGACTGGTTTATTTCCCTTGGCGTAATATCTTCAAGGTTCATCCAGGTTGTAGCAAGTCAGAGTTCCTTTCATTTCTAAGGGTGAATAACATTTCATTGTATGTAGACACCACAGTCTGTTTAGCCATTAACTTGTTGATGGTCTTGGGTTGCGTCCGCCTTCTAGCTCCTGTGAATAATGCTGCTGTGAATATGGGCGAACAGGCTCCTGTTGACGTCCCGGCTTTCAGTTCTTTCAGTTACATACCTAAAAGTGGAAATGCTGGATCCTATGGTAATTCTATTTTGATTTTTTAAGAAACCATGACAGTCGCACATTGTACATTTCCATCAATGGTCAGTTCAGTTCAGTCACTCAGTCGTGTCCGACTCTTTACGACCCCATGGACCGCAGCACGCCAGACCTCCCTGTCCATCACCAACTCCTGAGCTTGCTCGAACTCATGTCCATCGACTTGGTGATGCCATCCAACCATCTCATCCTCTGTCGTCCCCTTCTCCTCCTGCCCCCAATCCCTCACAGCATCAGGGTCTTTTCCAGTGAGTCAGTTCTTCGCATCAGGTGGCCAAAGTATTGGAGTTTCAGCCTCAGCATCAGCTTCACCATCAATGGTACCGGCTTTTAATACCCTGTTTTATATTCAGCCTCCCAAAATCCTTCTCCAAAGTCACTGACTGTGATTTCTGTGTTCTGTTACTATGGCTGTGCTAGAGACACAGGGGTGAAGGTGTCTGCCCTTGTGGAGCCCGCACTGTGCAAAACCAATCATAAATGCATACACCATTCAATCTATAACTATCCATCTTGAACTATGCTATGAAAGGAAAGAACTGGCTTCTAAAAGATCTAGACTAACAGGCGAGACTGTTCTAATTCGGATGAGAACATACCGGTTTTAGGAAAAAAACTCGAGCTGAGACTGGGGGCTTAGTAGAAATAGGCAGGTGAAGAGAGGCAAGGAATAGGAGGGGAGAAAGTTCCTTGCAGAACACCGCAGAGGTAGGATTCCATGGACTTGGAAGGTTTGAGTTCCACAGACAACTATACCTTTAACTGGAAAGTTCCTGAATTTATATGTTCAGCATACAACTGTTAGTACCCAGGAGGCGTTGGGTGAAATGGGAATAAAAAAGGATTTTAAAGATGATAAAATGGGATTATGTATCCCAAATACCCTCAAACACAATAAAGCCTCAGTGTTCATAGACTGCTCATGGAAAGGTATAAAAGAAGTCAATTTCCCGACAATTTCTGTCTGGGGCAAACAGGGAGTAGAACCTGATTATACACAAACCCAGTCATCTAACAAAAGGCATTACAAAGTTTAATCCTGTGCAGTGATCTTTTTTTTTTTTCTCTTCCCTGACTCTTATCACACGTGCAGATCTTTTGGTTGTTTAAGGAATATTAAATACTCAAAAAATTGAGTATTTTTGGCTTAGCGACTAGCCTGCCGCACCACTCAGCCCCCTCCGCTTTGTTCTAAGGTCTTACTTTGCCTCTGGATTACTAGCTGCTGGCCGCAGCTCATCAGTTGGAGGTAGATTTGAAAAGTGTACTGAATCTTTCCTTTCAATATTCATGGAAGATTTTCCTTTGGAGAAAACTTCTCTTTGACTTTATCTGTAGAAGTTATTTCTGCAGACCCTGGATTTTTCAGGACAGGCTTAATGTAATATGTTTTCATTTACCACAATATTTTCTTGTTTGGCTATCTTGTCTATATTCAGCTACAGCTGGATAATGGGCATCGGGGTGTGATAAAAGAATTTTGAAGTTGGGTTTAGGGATTGAGCTCACCCGCTTCTTAATTATGTTACTTTGGGTCCTTAAACCTCAGTTTCCTCATTTTCAAAATGGACACAACAATGCCTCTCCCTCTTGGAAGAGAAAACTAGGAAGTGTCCATCTCGCGAAGTCTGTGGTGCATGCCAGGGGCTCAATCAACTGTTATTATTATCACTTGGAGACTCAGGAGGCACACTTTTACTACCTTGTCCTGAGCAGAACCGACTATCATGTTTTCACTGTCACCAACTAAAATAAGTGAATATAAACACCTACATGTGAGACGAACTTTTCCTTAAACCACTAATATTTCACGAGCTGTAAGCCTCTGTGCACATGCGTTTACACTGGTAAATTACATCGCCTACCTTACACAGAAAAGGTGTTGGGAATATAAGCAGATTAGTCAGCGAGGCAGGCGTTAATTGGCTTTTTTACTCAGTATGAGAATGCTAAACAGCTTCCATGTATTATGAAACCAAATTATTACCTTTCCAACCTGGGCTGTTGACTGTAATTCTATCTTTTCTGGTTTAGGGAACTTAAAACAATTCCAAGTATTCAAACAAAGACTCAAAAACTGGAAGTTAACCTCACTTCCTTCAGTAAATTTTTATTGATGACCATGAATATCAAAAAGACGATCAAGCTGGTTTAGTTTCTGCCTTGGGTTGTCCAAACAAGCAGGTGAACATGTTTATCAGCTTAGCCTTCTATTTTGCTTGCATTCCCGATAAGCTTACAAGAAACTGTTACAAGCTGGGAACCTGATGAATAACTAATCAAGAAAATGTAATGCACAAATGTGGAAGAAGGGTTTATAATTGCATAGTTCCTTACCATGGAGTCAGTGCTAAATTAAGACGCACGCAGAAAGGTACCAGGGAATCACCGAATCAAAGACTTAGAAGGCTGAATATTTCATCATTTATTCAACATTTATTGACATCATACAAGGCAGTTAATGGAATAAAATACATCGAGATTTACTATAGTTTTTTATACATAGAATATTATACACACATACACAATTTTAGAAGATTTCAGACGTCTCCATGTCAGGATGAGGCAATCACTTTGAACTATACACATCTTTTCGACAGTAAAGCTGGTATAGCAAAAAATTCCAATAATGGCTAGTTTGGCAACACCCAGTTTCTCTGACAATGCCCATTGCTCATCCATGGGAGAGGATTGTCTCAGTTATAAAATGATGTTAGCAGACATTTATGGCTTGTGGGGGAAAAAATTCAGCCTCTCCATGTTTTGATATGATCTCTGACTATACTTGTTTTTAATCTGCTTTTTCTATATTTAGTATCCAGTCATTTTAAAGTTTAAAAAAAAAAAAAATCAAGATCTGCACTGTGACAAAAAACCCAGACTTTGTGAGTATGGATCCTGGAGGTTATTATTTAGCATTTAAAGGAAATAAATCATGGCGAGGGGCTACTCTGAAATTTGGGAAATTTGAAGGCCACTTCAAGTGTTGAGATGAGGGGGGAAGGTTGAATATACCGCCATTCTTCGGATATCTCAAAACTCAATTTAAACATTTCAATGAAAAAGGAGATGGGAGGGGACAAGGGTCAAATCTCAGGGTTTTTTGTTTGTTTATTTTTTTGTTAGAGGTAAAAATTGAGACAAAATATTTCACTGAAAAGACCTTCCTCCCCAGCTTCCGCGGATATCAACCTTACAAAAGTAATTTTTGGAGCACACTACCAAATACGCTTGTTCCAAAACTGTTATGGAAACTCCTAGTTTTTAGTAAGTACACAATTATTTTTCTCTTTCTCTCCCAGAACTCAGATAGCTGAAGCGAGGATGGTCCCCCCTCGGATTTCGCCCAGCACCCAGCCAATCTGAGCCCGAATGCTAATTAGTTGCTCTCCCCAGATGAACACGCCTTTGTCGCTTGTAGGGCCGGACTACAAAGCCCAGAATGCCTCGCCCCTCCCTGATCAATGAGGGCTTATTTAAATGATCTCTGAGGTCTTGGACCCAGGCCAATCAGCTGTCAGGGCTCATGATAAATCGCAATGCATTATTGATAATAATAATTACTGGGACATGCGCGTTCCGGCCGAAGGGGGGTAAATTTCCCAACTCCAGGAATTTGTGGCGGAGTGGGCAAATAACCGCGGCTCTCCAGGCGCCCCGATGCTCGCACCATGTCGAGGCGCAAGCAGGCGAAGCCCCAGCACATCAACTCGGAGGAGGATCAGGGCGAGCGGCAGCCGCAGCAGCCGGCCCCCGAGTGTGCAGATGCGGCCCCAGCGGCGCCGGCGGCGGGGGCGCCGGGTGAGTGGGGCTGGGGGGCGCGCGCCCCGGGCGGGCAGCTTCTCAGACGCTCGCCCGCCCCTCGGAGACGCGGGCTTTGGCGAGGCCGCGACTCCCTCCGCAGATTCGGGAACTTGGATCCGGGGGCTTAGTTCCAGGGGCTAACCGGCAGCCTGGTTCCCCACCCCCACCCCCGCCCTCGTTAATTTTACACTTTTTCTCGCTTCTCTCTCGTGGAAGTTTCACCCCCAGGTCTCGCTCTTACTGTAGGATTGACCCCGAGCCTCTGCCTGCCCCTCGTTCCTGAGAGGTCCCCTTCTCCTCGTCCTCTGCCCCTCTCTTAATTGGCTGCACTCCCCTCACTAGTAACCTCCCCCCCACACTTGTAACTTAGGCTCCCCTCCTCCCTCCCTGGCGCCGCTTTTAAAAGAAAAGACCCCGGGGGTCCCCACTCTATTGCCTCACCCGTTGGGGGCTTTTCTAGGCGCCTGGGGAAGGGGCGCACCTTTGGAAGACCCCCCGGGGGAGGCCGATCTGTTGCACGCGCCCCTCCCGTGCCGTGAGGGGGAGGGGGCGCGACCTCTCCCCACCCCCCAGGAGCTGGGGTGCGGGCCACCCGCGCTGCGGAGGGGACTGAGGGCCGGAAGAAGTGGAGGACGAGGGCACAAGATTGCCTTCTTTTCCGTTTCAAAAATTTCTTTTTTTGGTTTCCCTCTTTGCTCCCGGGGCTACGCCGCCTGCCGATCTTCGCCCTAACCTTTCGGGGCCTGACCTCCAGCCATCTTTGATTTCCGACTTCCTAAAAATAACCGCGGGCGGCGGGAGGGGTGCGGGCCCCCGGGCGCGGGGGTCGCGCGCGCTCTGCAGTCCCGCTGGGGTGTACCCGCCTGGCGTTGCGCGTGGCTTTTCTGGCGCGCCCCGCTTTCCGAAAAGCGCGCCCCGGGGGCCGGAGGGGAGAGGTCGCGCCAGGGCTGGGCGGTCGCGGCCAGGGCGAGCTCCCGGGGGCTGACCCGGCCCACGCTTCCGCGCCGCGCCTCTCCGGGGTCGGGAGGAGTTCGGGACCCCCAGCCCAGTCGGAGCGGCCGAGCGGACTCCTCTCTCCCTAATCATTTAACCTCGGGGGCTTTAGGAGCGAGTCGCTTTCTCACTATCTCCCCTCCGCCCTGGCCCGCCAAATTGTCGCCTGATAAGTTTTTCGCGTACGCGTGGGGGGAGGGGGCGTCTTTAAGCTCCTCTCGGGCCTTGTTGGTGGCTTCGCTCCCCTCGCCGCCTGCTTTCTAATTTCCCAGCGGGTGATGGGGGTGCGCGCGGCGACCCCAGTCGCTCCAATCCACTACAACGAGGGGAAGAGCCGTCGCCACTTTTTGGTTACCGTACCCTTTATTTCGGGGAGGGAATGGAATACATTTTCTGAATCTCTAAGATTAATGTAAATCCCTATCCCCACCCCACCCCCCAAATAATTTTTTCCAGGGCAAGTTAAAGAGATCGGCTTGACCAAAGGGGCGTCTCTGCGGTTTTGGGGGCGTCCAATGGTCAGGGCAGCGCGCACCGGAGGTCGGAGGAGGGCGGCCTCTCTTTGTGCCTTGGGAGGGGGGTGGGGGGGAAGGACGGAGAGGCTTCGTTGCCTGGCCCACCTGGAACAAAAGGGTTAACCCTCCGCCCGCCCGCTTCCTCCCGGGAAGGAGGGGCGAGCTCCTGGCTCTGACCCCTCCCCTGGTCCTGCTCTGACCTCCCCTTCCCCCTACCCGCTTCGTTTTGGGTGGGCGCACTCTTAGTGCGGCTTTTGGTGGGATTCGGCACCTTAGGGGGAGCTGGTTACGGGGGGCGAGGGGACGTTCTTAAATGAACGCTAGCTGGAGTCGGCCACCAGTTAACCCGAGCTGGTTAGGATCGCGAGCCTGGCCGTGCGCTCCCTCCACAATTGGGGAGGGGGAGTTGCTATTGATCGCTGGGGTTGCGGTGGCCGCTGAGCTGCGCGCGGGCGTCCCCTGGAGGCCCAGCCGGGAACCTCGCGCTCTGCTGAGAGGCGGGTCCCCTCGCAGGTACCGGCTCCCACCTGATGGGAGGGACGCGCTGGGCCGGGGGTTGAAGAGCTCTGGGCTGGGCGCTCCTCGGGACACCAGTCAGTTCTTTGCGCTCTCCCTGGCGGTGCCGAAGTTTCTTTGGCAAGTCTTTAGCATTCTTGGAAAGAATTCTTCGATTCTAATATGTTTGCAGAGCCCCCAGTTGCCGCCGTGAAACGGAAGGTAGTAGTACATTCCCATTTTAATGGATATTTTGTGTTTGAGCCCCCGTTTTTTTGCGTATAATTAAAGACATCCAGTTTAGACTGATCTTATAGTGCACAGCGAATTTGATACCATTTAAATGCACTTTTTGAGGGAGGAAAATGAAGTTTGGCGATCTGTTAGATCCAAAAATCTGCAGGTGGTCAGGGGAGTCAGGCCATGTACAGAAAAATTAGCATTTTTTTCAAAAGAGGTTCAAATGGCCTTTGTGCTAAACTGGATTACAACCATCAACGATCAAGATTCCCCCATTTCAAATAACCGCTTAGCCCCAGTTTCTGAACTGAAACGACCTACATCTGCGGTAAGGAGTCAGAATGGGACACTTGGGAGTTTCTGTTTTAATTGAGGGAAAGGGAATTCTTGGTGACAGTAACCTTGGTGAATGTTGCAGGCCAAGTTTCTGTGTTTGCATCTGGCTTTCTAAAAGAGAAGGGCTACAGCTTGCCCGAACCTCTTTTGTTCCTTTAAAAAGAAGTTGCACAAGTCGCTGCTAGCTGATCCTTCAAGCCCCTTCAGCCCTCCTCCTGTTAGGGAGCCATCTTGGGAGGGAGGGATAGAGATAATGCTTCCTCTTTTTAAATGAAATGAAGTTTTTTGTAAGGTGTAAGAGTGAGGTGTGCATTCCAATCTGGTTGTAGGACTTTCAGCTGCGTAAGCTTTGCTTTCTGAGCTTCTGGGTTCTTTCTCTGTACCCGGGAGATGAAACACCCTATTTAGATAGCTTCAACTATAGAGGCCCACTGTGTGCTGGAAATGTGATCGGTAATTAATTTTATTCAAAATAACAATTAAAAAAAAATTGTGTCAGGACAGCTGAACTGCCAAATTGGGATAATTCTGCAGTTTTATCTGTAGCCCACGCCAGGCTGGAGACCTCACGTACATTACCTTTGATTTCCGTTTTTGCTCAGTTTAAACTTCAGCTCCTGGTTGCAGTGGCTTGCCAGAGTTTCCTTGTTCTGTTTGATTTAAGTCGTGCTCTAAATCCAAGAAGTTGTGATTATCGTGGTTTTAGAGGAGTTGGTTATGGGATGGAATTTTCTGTCAGTATTCTATCAGATGGAGGAGCCGGGCTGCTGTAGGCTTTAGAACTTACTCTATTCCAGGAAGCAATTTGGAAATTAAACAGTTTGCATTTGGTGCTCCAGGCTTTACTGCCTTGGAAAAAATGATGGAAAGAGTTTAAGATATCCCTTTTTCATCATCCTTCACCTGTGTGCCTTTGATTGTTTAAACAAGCATCTAAACCATCTTTAGAAGCCTCTAAACCCAGATAAGAACTGCATCTCCAATCATTGCCATTTTTCCCCTAAAATTTCGAGTCCATGTCAGGTATTATTCTAAGGGGTTCTGGGGAAGGAGAGAGCAAAAACTGCCTGCGTGAAGTTAACAACTTCCTTTTAAAAGATGAGCTCCAGTTGAGGCAAAGTGGGATCTATCTCTAGCAACAGCAGAGCTTGCACACGTTAGCACAAAAAACTTTGATTTTTTTACTTCTTCCTTTTCAGCAAACTTGAATTTTGATCCAAGACAGTTGGAACAATTTTTTTTTTGTACCTTTATTAAATGGAAACGTAATTACAGCTCTAATTTGCCACCTACAAATTGAGTTAAAGGCATTTCTCAGATTGCTGAATGCAGATGTAAAATTAAGCACTTTTTTTGAACTGGTTCAGTTCTTAAGGATGTCTCAGTTTCCTTTTGTTTTTTGGTAAGCAGTTATCCTGCTGGTGGGGGTGTGGGGTAAGAGATATTAAGTACTTTAGATAATCTACTCATTGTAGTTCTTTTAATATAGGAATGGGAGGGAAAAAAAGATAAGCTTCAGGCATAATGCTTGTCTCAAGATATACGGTTGGTTTCTTAAGCATTTTCATAGGCTTCAGAATTTGATTGGCCTCTGGCAGATGAGCTTTTCTTGCTATACAATAGTAAGAGTATTTTCTATCCATTTGGCAGTGATTGAATCTAAGCCCCCTGCTGGGTTTACTGCATTCTTCCAACTTATTGGATAACTAGATGCTGAGAGATAACATTCCTAAAATTCGGGAGTGGGGGGTGGGGTGGAAGGATGGAAGATCTAGTTGCTGTAATCCCTCTGAACTTTGCTTTTTCCTTTTGGGAAGGGTTAACTTAAGCATACCCAGCGATTGTTCATAACAGAGTCCTCTTACTCTTGGGCAAATACGCTTTCAGTATTTGCCAATGGTGGTTTGGATGTCGAAGTACTTTACTGCACCAGCAAACAGAGCTCCTGCTGTTTGAAGACTCAGAGTGGGATGTTGCCAGTATTGCTTGGAGGCTCCAGAAGAGGCGAGCCTGTGTATACAGTGCCTGCAAGCTGGTATTCAGGTTGTAAATCACTCTTGGGAACTGCTGGGTCCTTCTGGGGCAGGGAGCTTAACCTTTTTCGTGCCACAGTTCCCTCCCCCAACAGAAATATTGAAATGCGTACAGTGAAATACATAGAAATACCAAGGAAATAAATCGTGTTGAGATACACTGAGCGAAAATGATTGGAAACGTTTGTGATACAGTAATACGTGCTTCTTCATGAACACAGTAGAGAAGATCTAGCAGTCACTCAGGTAACCAGAATTTCCAGTAACACAACCGCTTTAACATCATAGGAAAATACCTGCTTTCTGTTGACGACATAGGCACGGGCTCTGCAAATACTGCCGAGGTGTGTGCTCAGTGTTCACGACTGAAAGAATATTGTCTGCGTGGGGGTGAAAACTTTTTCTTGAACGGAGAGAGGGAGACAAAAAACATATATATGGGACTTCCCCGGTGTTCCAGTCGTTAAGACTTCGCGCTTCCACTGCACCGGGCACAGGTTCCTGAGATCCTGTGCGCTGTGCATCCTGGCCAAAAAAAATATGGGTGTTAACAGTGGTTTGTGGTCTTCCAAAGAATCATAGTGCATAAACAGATACACAGTATGTTTGTGGTATTAAAGTTTTGGACGGGGGTGAGGGGTGGGGAGAGTAGGGGGGAAAATGCTTTAAAAGCTTTCCTAGAGGGGTAAAATGAAAAAAAGGAAGTGTTCTAGCAGAAACAGTAATAAATGAGGCCGCTAACTTTAGTGCCTTTTTCAGTGTATTTAAGACTAGAGTCCCTGCTCTTGTGTTTTCTAGTGAGCAGTGTGGCACCTTGAGTCATTTATTCCTGAGCCTATTTCCACGCTTGCACGTTGGAAGCAAAGATGCTTGTCTCTGTGGCTGCAAAGATAAATGAGTTAAGGTGTGCGAGTCTGCAGTGGGTGCTCTGTGGCCAGTATACGGGGGATGGCCGTGGTTGTGCTTTGGCGCTTAACAGGCAGAATGGGCATTTGTACACAGGCTTTGCTAGAGATTTCCACAAGTAGCTTGGCTGAGACGAGGGGTGTAACATGCTAATTAAAAAAAAAAGCCAAAAGTGTATACATTTTGAAGTTTCTCTTCCACCCCAGGCCTGTGCTCCAGAAGCCAGGGACCAGCCTCAGCAACTCTTACTTCAGAAGTTTCCCACGGACATACTTATGTCTCTTCCCAAACATGGCAGGGGGGAAGCACATTATCTGTACAGCCTGTTCTGTGCATTTTTTCCTCCTTTTGAAATCACTCTTGAGTGGTTGTCCTATAGAGCAAGCACCTGTAGTAAAGAGCTACAAAATAGTCATCTTTTTTCTGTACCCCGATTTATTTCATCAGAATCTTGCTGGTGAACCCCAGTGTGTCCATTTTTGTTTGGGCTGTTTCTTGCTATGAGCCCTGAACCCCGGCATCACAGAAAGTAAATTCTTACCAAGGGAGTTGCTGGGTGGAAGAATTGCAGTATAACCATGGTGGTGGTGGATTGTACTCTGAAGAAGTTGTATCTATTTATGCATTTACCTGGCTGGTATATTTCCCTCCCAAGAGAAACTTGCTAAGTTTCCCTTGGAAAGTTCTTGACACATAATTGCCAGAGTTGCACTTCCAGAAAGATGGTACCACTTAACACACCTCCACAAGCACCCCATTACAAATGTACAGGTAGATACACCATCTTAATGATTCTGGGAACTGATGAATACTTTTAACTTGATTCTTGGGAATTTGGTTGCTTTAGAGCAGTTGTGGAGTTGGAAGGAAGGTGGTACCTACCTACTGTTCCCCATGGACATAGCTGGGGTGTAATTGATGCTTTTGAACTGTGGTGTTGGAGAAGACTCTTGAGAGTCCCTTGGACTGCAAGGAGATCCAACCAGTCCATTCTGAAGGAGATCAGCCGTGGGATTTCTTTGGAAGGAATGATGCTAAAGCTGAAACTCTAGTACTTTGGCCACCTCATGCAAAGAGTTGACTCATTGGAAAAGACTCTGATGCTGGGAGGGATTGGGGGCAAGAGGAGAAGGGGACGACAGAGGATGAGATGGCTGGATGGCATCACTGACTCGATGGACGTGAGTCTGAGTGAACTCCGAGAGTTGGTGATGGATAGGGAGGCCTGGCGTGCTGCAATTCATGGGGTGGCAAAGAGTCGGACACGACTGAGTGACTGATCTGATCTGATCTGATTGTGTCTTAACCCTCCCTGTCCCGCCCCCACCCCAACCTGCCCCTTCAAGCTTTCCTGTCCTCCCCAGGGGTTTCTGCAAGAGGCAAGATAGTTGCCATCTCAGTAAAAGAAACAGTAGGAGAGGAAGGAAGTGCATGAATGAAGAGTGTTCACAGGAAGGATCTGTGCATGCCTGGCTTTAGCTTCACAACCTTGGGCAAGTTAATGCCCCGTGCCTCAGTTTACCCCTCTGTTAAATGTAATAGTCTCTTTTGTTAATTGTTAATAACATACAAATTACACCTGTACATAATAAGTGCTCAAAAGTTATCTATGACTACATTTTTTATTGTGTTGTCTTGGGTAAAAGTCAGTCACATCTTGGAGTCTGTTTTTCTCATCTATAAATGGGGCTGGTGTTTAATAGGATTGGATGGATGTAGCGTGGACCACGGGGCACCTAGAGGTTCTCGTCTGGACTGTAGGGGACTTCCAGGCTGCTCATCTTTGCATCATCAGACCCCTAGCCCTGCCTTGCACTCCGTAGGAAGTGAGAAGGGATGTTAAAATGAGTGAGGCTTTAAATGACTGTTAAGTCTTATTTTCAGCAGCCCTAGTTGCCCAGGTAACCAAGCCACGGAAATAGACAAGGTGAAGAAATGGCTGTTCACTGAACACCTGCAGTGCTTGCACTTTGCCCAGACCCTAGGACGGTGCCAGGCTCGTAGCCAGCACTCCCAAACACTTACTAATCACATTACTGAAGCCAGGCCTCTACCTTAGGTCGCTGTCATGATTGTACACATTTAATAGAGATCCTGAGGGGTAAACCTACCATTTCAAACCTGTGAGTGATAGATTACCATAATTTCTGTTTTCTTTCCCTTGGCTCACACCAGCCCACACACACCTTGCTAAACTTCTGATTACTACCTAGTCTGAAATTAGCAAAGATTAAGTCAATTTATTAAGGCTATGCTGTGGAAATTTAAAAGAGTCAGTGTTTGAAACTGTGTTGGAAACTATAGATCTTTCTTAAGAGAAATACACTGTTTCAAGATCAATCCCTCCCCCAAATTGTTGACTGACTCCTCAGTCAAAACCCATGGTGTTGGGAAATGTAATCACCCAAGAAGAGGCAAAATAGGTTCATTTATTTTTAAAAAGTGATTATTTTACTTAAAAAATAAGTGAATACTTCCTGACATCCTGGCCATTTCCCCATTCATTTGTACATTTCAAATAGGTGTGTTTTTTTGTTTTAAACAAAAATGGTCACTTGTTGCATACTATTCTGTAACCTCCTTCTACCTAATTTCTGTCTCCGAATTCAGGACATACGGAAATTCTACATTGTTTTCATACTGTGGGTATACCAAAGTTTATATTCCCCGTCCTCCCCCTCTTTTTTTGTGGCTGTAAACATTTTTGTGAAAAATACCCTTCTTCCTAGGTGGGTCTTTGTATCCATATGCAAAGGTCTGTGATTTAGCTCAGCACACCTGGGATTGCGGAGTCTGAGGTGTGCCTGTGTGACTTCTCCCGTCAGGGTGTACGCACAACAGAACAGCCAAGAAACGAAAACAGTCAAGTCACTTACAGAGTCTCCACTCGCCAGGGCCCAGGCATCTGGCTGAAGCATGGCTGCCCAGTAGGTGTTTTGACATACAGACTGATCACTGTGAAGGAAATGGGACCCAATTGGCAAAAGAAACCCAGGGACCAATCATTTTCAGCAATGGAACTGCCCAGACTATGAACGTTGTTTGATTTAATGTAACAGTAGTAGAGGCTGCAAATGGAGGGCGAGGAATAAATTCTATCATTCCATCGTTTCCTGCTTTTCTTGGGCTTCTTTGTTTAATGACTTGTTAATCCTTTAATGTCATGCTAAGGCATTTCTACAGGTTTTCATAATCAGGAAGGTCAGTAAAGTCTTTTTCTTGGACGTGCAGTCTCCCCCCCCCCCCTTTTTTTTTTTCAGTTTTTTTTTCCCCTTCACACATAAAAAACATTCCTCGGGTATCGGCTTTGTCTTATTTAGGTGTCCATATTTTAGGTGAATTTAGTACCACCGTCATAGTTCTTGGCACCTTTAAACTTCCAGCCTCTCTGGTGGGAAGGTGGAGTTCCCACATTGTCTGAAGGAGTGATTTATTGCAGTTTCACTTTTTGATGGACCCAGGGTGGAGATGAACAGCAGGCTTCCAATGTCATTTTAATGAATGACATGAAATCCATTTGCTTTTGTAAGCCAGCTCTGAGGTGGGGCAGAGAGCTCCGTGGGGATTATTTTAATAAATTATATTGAGTTTCCCAGCACTGCCTTAATAATAAGTTGGTACAGATTACTAGATGGCCAGTGCAGGAGATGCAAGATACCCAACTTCAGTCCCTGGGTCGGGAAGAGCCCCAGGAGAAGGAAATGGCAACCCACTCCAGTATTCATGCCTGGAAAATTCCATAGACAGAGGAGCCTGGCAGGCTACAGCCATGGGGCCTCGAAGAGTCGAACGTGACTTAGTGAATGAGCACACACTAGGTTGCCCAAGACAAGTCTGTTTGCACTCTCCTGGAGGCTGGACCCCTGAGGCTGAGGAGCAGCAGGGTCATTTTCTCTTGGAGGCTCCAAGGTGAGTGTGGCCCACGCAGCCTGCTTGCTGCCTTCTGTTGGGTCCAGCATCCTTGGCTTAGAGCTTTGTATCTCCTGCCTTGGCCTTACGTGGCCTTATTCTGTCTCATGTCTTTTTTTTTTTTAATTTCTATTTATTTTTGGCTGCACTGGGTCCCCTGTTGCTGCATCCTGGCTTTCTCTAGTTGCTATGCAAGGGCTCTCATTATGTGGTGGTTTCTCGTTGCAGAATATGGGCTCTAGGCCCATGGGCTCAGTAGTTGCGGCACATGGGCTTTAATTGATTCGAGGCATGTAGCATCTTCCTGGACCAGGGGTCGAACCTGCGTCCCCTGCCTTGGCAGGTGGATTCTTAACCACTGGACCACCAGGGAAGTTTTCCTCTTTTCTCCTTAAGGACACCAGGCATTGGGCTTGGGGTCTACTCTAATTAAAGTTATACAGAGCCTCCCCCCCACCCCCAACAAGAAGACCACATGCACAGGGGAACGGGTTAGGATTGGATATTTGGGGGGGTTATGATTCCACCCACTACACCAATGGTTGGCTCACTGAGACCCTCATTCCCTTCCATGGTCTTCTCCTTGTTAGGACACAGATCATGAAGACCTCTGAATTGTGAGTTGTGGTTCTCCCCTCCAGAGATCGCCCTGTGCCCTTCCTAGGGTGGAATTCTCATCTCCTCTTTCCCTCTCCTCGCAGGTGCTCCAATGAACTATCTTGGTGGCCGCGGCAACGACGAGCTGAATGGGGACGGAGCAGGGATAAAACGGCCCCGGCGGGAGGAGACCCACGTTTGCGAGAAATGCTGTGCCGAGTTCTTCAGCTTCTCGGAGTTCTTGGACCACAAGAAAAATTGCACTAAAACGCCCCCCGTGCTCATCTTGAAGGACAGTGAGGGGCCGATGTCATCCGAAGACTTGTCAGGGACTGTGCTCAGCCCGCAGCCGCCGAGCCCGGGCCGGAGGGAGGGCCACCGGGACAATGGCAGCGGCGGAGGGGCCCCCGGGGACTTGAGGGAAAAGCCGGGGGCGGAATCCGTCCTGTATCTGAAGACGGAGGCCGCCCTGCCGCCCGCGCCGCAGGACATAAGCTACTTACCCAAAGGCAAGGTGGCCAACACCAATGTCACGCTTCAGGCGCTGCGCGGCACCAAGGTGGCGGTGAACCAGCGCAGCGCCGACGTGCCTCCGGCGCCCGTGCCCGGCGCCGGCAGCCTGCCCTGGGTCCTCGAGCAGATCCTGTGCCTCCAGCAGCAGCAGCTGCAGCAGATCCAGCTCACGGAGCAGATCCGGGTGCAGGTGAACATGTGGGCCTCGCACGCCCTCCACGCCGGGCACGCGGCCGACTCGCTGAAGACGCTCGGGGGCCACGTGTCGCAGCAGGTGTCGGCGGCCGTGGCCCTGCTCAGCCAGAAGGCGGGGAGCGCCGGGCTGCCCCTGGACGCTCTGAAGCCCGCCAAGCTACCTCACGCCAACGTCCCTTCCGCCGGCGGCTCCGCCTCCCCGGGGCTGCCGCCCTTCGCGCTGAAGCCGGACGCCACCCGGGTGCTCCCCGGCGTCCTGTCGCGCCTCCCTGGGGCGCTGCTCCCCCAGGCCCAGGGCTCTGTGCTCTTCCAGAGCCCCTTCTCCGCGGTGGCCTTAGACCCGTCCAAGAAAGGCAAAGGGAAGCCACCGAGTGTCTCCCCGGTGGAGGTCAAACTCAAGGACGAGGCTCTCTGCCGGCACAAGTGTAAGTACTGTAGCAAGGTTTTTGGGACTGATAGCTCCTTGCAGATCCACCTCCGCTCCCACACCGGAGAGAGACCCTTCGTGTGCTCCGTGTGCGGCCACCGCTTCACCACCAAGGGCAACCTCAAGGTGCACTTCCACCGGCATCCCCAGGTGAAGGCAAACCCCCAGCTGTTTGCCGACTTCCACGACAAGACGGCGGTGGGCGGCGGCCTTCCCTTCGCGCTGGCCGGCCCCGTCCCCCTCGAGGAAGCCGGGCTCTCCCTAGACAGCAAACCCGCGCTCGCGGCGGGGACCCCCAGTGTCGTAGGGCTAGCTCAGAATCTCCCCTCAGGGCCTCACCCCAAGGACGTCGCGGGGGGCCCGTTGCCCGGCGACCTGCAGCCCGGGCCGTCTCCGGAAAGCGAGGATGGCTCCATCCTGCCCGGGGTGGGGCCGACCCATCCCTCCCCCAGGGTCGGAGGCTTCCCAGGGGGTGGGCCGCCGGAGCCGGGGTCGGAGACCCTGAAGCTGCAGCGGCTGGTGGAGAACATAGACAAGGCCACCACCGACCCCAACGAGTGTCTCATCTGCCACCGCGTCCTCAGCTGCCAGAGCTCACTCAAGATGCACTACCGCACGCACACCGGGGAGAGGCCTTTCCCGTGCAAGGTCTGCGGCCGCGCCTTCTCCACCAAAGGCAACCTGAAGACGCACCTGGGGGTGCACCGCACCAGCGCGTCGGTGAAGACGCAGCACTCCTGCCCGATCTGCCAGAAGAAGTTCACCAACGCGGTTCTGCTGCAGCAGCACATCCGCATGCACATGGGCGGCCAGATCCCCAACACGCCTCTGCCCGAGAGCCCCTGCGAGTTCGCGGGCCCCGAGCCCTCGGCGGCTGGGGAGAATGGCAGCCCCGGCGCGCCCGCTCACGATGGGGTCATGGAAGCCATCGACGTAGACGAAGCCTGCCCCCAGGAGGCCGCCCCCAGCAGCTCCTCGAGGGTCCTCGGGCCCCTCGCCGGCGTCCTCGCGGCGTCCCCTACCCCGGGGCTGGCCACGGCGGCTTCGCTGGACGCCCCGGTGAAGGCGGGGCTCGCTGCGCTCGTCCTGCAGCGGCAGGGCAGCCGAGAAAACGGGTCCGTGGAGAGTGACGGCCTGACCAATGACGACGCCTCCTCGGTGATGGGCGACCCCGAGTGCGCCAGCCGAAGCCCAGACGTCCTAGAGAGCACGTCCTTCCAGGCGGTCTCGCCGGCCCATAGCCAGGCGGAGAGCGTCAAGTCCAAGTCTCCAGACGCCGACGGCAAAGGGGACGGCTCCGAGAGCAGCCGCACTGAGATGGAAGGTGATAGAGCTTTGGATTTCACTTAGGTCCATTCTGGGCTCGAGGTCATCTGGAAGGAACCCGGGGTGACCTTGACCAATGGAGAGTGAACTAGCTCCTCTGTAGGGCAATTAGTGACCACCTCTGTCATAGTCCTGACATGCTTTTACTTAGGACAGTTCTTGCAGATTGGGCATGGACAGTTTACTTTGCTTGGTTTTGATTTTTGTGTTGGAGGCCCGTGGTGGCCACACGGGGATTCTTTGGAGTTAATGCTATCCTAGAAGAGTATTTCAGGAAGTGGACACCAGTGAGATAATTCATAGTTCCTTGATTCAGAGATCCCACTCCCTAATGTAAGAGTCACAGATGGGTAATTCTTGAGGGAGAAAAGAGAATCTAACCTATTTTAAATTGTGGGGTGCCTGTTGATGGCATTAATGAGGGGACACCATTGTAGAATCAGAAAGATGGTGTCAGAGCAGACTTTAAAGGTAACTTGATGTGGGGATTGAACTTGGAATTGCCTGCATGCGTTTCTGATGCCGATACCCTTTAAAATCCAAAATATTGGGTTGGCCAAAGAGTCTGTTCGGGCTTTTCCACCTCCTGTTTTGGGGAAACCCGAAATATTTTTTGGCTCACCCAATAGGAAAAATTCTTTGAAGTTTTGGAGTTGTCATTCTCTGTGTAGCTAAATAAGAAGAAAGCTGCTTCCAAGGTGTAAACTTCCTGAAAGGTGTTTCCAGACTCTCAAACGGCGGCGGGGCAGTGGTGGGCAAAACTCCTTTCTTGGTTTGAAGAATGAATGAATGACGTGATGATAAAGTTTTTTTTTTTTTCCTTCTCTTTTCCCTGTGCACAGGTCGGAGCAGCGTTCCATCCACATTTATCCGAGCCCAGCCAACCTATGTCAAAGTTGAAGTTCCCGGTGGGTTTGTGGGTCCCACGACCATGTCCCCAGGTATGACGCCTCTGTTGGCGGCCCAGCCCCGACGACAGGCCAAGCAGCACGGCTGCACGAGGTGCGGGAAGAACTTCTCGTCGGCCAGCGCGCTGCAGATCCACGAGCGGACTCACACCGGTGAGAAGCCCTTTGTGTGCAACATCTGTGGGCGCGCTTTCACCACCAAAGGCAACTTGAAGGTGAGCCTCCTTAGGGCTTCCGCTGGGGGTGGGGGGCTCAGTGTTAAGCAGCGACATTTATCCCTAACGAATCCTTCCATCAGGGCCAAGTGACTGCGTGCCTCCACTGCTGGGTCCCAGGTTCAAGCCCAGGTTGGGGAACTAAGATCCTGCCAGCTCTGCAGTGCAGTGAAAAAAAAAAAGAAAAAAGAAACAGGCTTTCTCACAGCATCTCTGAAGTTGGGATGTTCGTTGCCTTCATAAAGTCCTGCAGATCGGGAAACATAGATTGTGATTGTCATGCTCGTAATATAAAATGGATAAATCCTGTATGGGTTTGTCTTGTGCTTTTAGACTTGATGACTGGTCTTCAACTTTGGGAAAATAATTGCAGAAAGGAGGCTGGGTTGAAGAAGCAGGAGGCAGTAGAGTATCTTTGCTCTTCAGAAGAGTCCCTTTCTTGTTTGCCACCGTAGATGAAATAACGTTCGTTCCTGGTGGCTTGTGTAACCTTCCCAGCCAGGCTTATTTTTGCCTCAGCAATGATTGCTTCTGTTGACACTATGTATGTGGGATGTCAGTTCCATCAGGGCAGGGTCTGTTTTGTTCAAAAATTAGTTTTTATAACTCATTTTTTATTCGGGTCAGTTCCCACAAAGGAGGAAGTTGCACAGAGATGCTCACACGCTTGCTAATTTCTCCCAGTGGTAGGACTTTAATTTTACTCACCTGTAGAATACATGGGCTTCTCAGGTGGCACTAGTGGTAAGGAACCCACCTGCCCGTGCAGGAAACATACAAGAGATGTGGGTTTGATCCCTGGGTCAGGTAGATCCGCTGCAGGGCATGGCAACCCACTCCAGTATTCTTGCCTGGAGAATCCCATGGACAGGAGCCTGGAGGGCTACAGTCCATGGGGTTGGTCGCAAAGAGTTGGACACAGCTGAATTGACTTAGCGTACGTGCAGAGAATCAGTCGTAACCAGGGCATTGACACTGATGTAAGCTCCTGGTCTCACCTGTTTTCCCATTCCACCTGCGCTCAGTGTCTGCATGCCTTCAGTTCCATACCATTTGTTACCTCTGTAGGTTTGTGTGTTAACACCTTGTAACCCTAGCACTCTGAAACAACACTATACTACCTAGTAGGTGTTGACAGAAGTGCATGTGAATAGATGGGGAAGATCGGAGTGTGCATCCCCAACTTTGTTTGCCTCTAGGGAGGAATGTGGGTCCATTGTTGCTAGATGGTCTGATTGTTCCCGGCCCCCACCCCCCCTCAGAGAATAGATAATCTGGATTTTTTAATATGAAATCTAATTTTTCTCTTGGCTGCTCTCTGCAGCTTGTGAGATCCTAGTTCCCCGATGCAGGGTTTTAACCTGTGCCCCTTGCAGTGGGAGCATGGAGCCATAACCCCTGGACCTCCAAGGAAGTCTCCGAAATCTCATTTTAAAAATAGAAGTTTAGACGGACCAAGCCTGTGCGCAGACTTGACTGTGATTGGCCTACACGCAAAAGCCTCTGTTTTGGTGGAAACCCTTCTGTCCCTCTTCCCACAGGTCCATTACATGACACATGGGGCCAACAATAGCTCGGCACGCCGTGGCAGGAAGCTGGCCATCGAGAACACCATGGCTCTGTTAGGAACGGACGCAAAGAGGGTCCCCGAGATGTTTCCCAAGGAGATCGTGGCCCCTTCGGTGAGCGTGGACCCCGTCGTGTGGAGCCAGTACGCCACCATGCTCAACGGTGGTCTGGCCATGAAGACCAACGAGATCTCCGTAATTCAGAGTGGTGGCGTCCCCACCCTCCCGGTGTCCCTGGGGGCCAGCTCCGTGGTGAATAACACGGCCGCCTCCAAGATCGACGGCTCCCAGTCTGCCGCCGGGGCCGAGGTGGAGAAGCCAGGGACGGCCGACAACGTCCCCAAACACCAGTTCCCGCACCTCCTGGAAGAAAACAAGATCGCAGTCAGCTAAGCCGCGGGAGGACGCACCTCCGAGGCGCAGTGCACGCAGCGACCTCTCTAGAGAACTGTGTCTTTTATTGTTCTCTCTCTTTTTTTAAGGCCCCCGTCTCCTCCAGTTTTCTTCCTGATGTGCAAATAACGTTTACAGTTGTGGCCACAACCTCAGGCACGGCTTACAATCACAATGTTGCTATGCTGCTTTGCAAAAAAAGAAAAAAGAGAGGAAAAAAAAAATCCTTACTAAAACAAATACTAGTATTTTTTTAAATTTTGGAAGAAAGCGGGTCTTGCAAAGTAGTTTTGTTACTTGCAACAAACTATATACATAAAAATCTTTGTACAACCTCGAGTAACTGTTTCCAAAGACGGTCACCTCTTTCAAGTTGGAAGGTATTGAACCACCATGGAGAAGACACCTGTTTCACCTGCTTGGGGGTGGAGTGGCGGGGGGTGGGGGGCGGCTGTATACTTAATTCTGCGGGGACTGTATGCGGGTAAATGGACATGGTCTGTCATCTGTTTCGGGACCTGTTTTCATATTCTCCCAGCCCTGCACCCATTTTTCTGTTGTTTTTTTGAATGTACTTTTTTTTTTGAAAACCAAGGTTGTAGAATTCCAAGGTGTTTTTCAACTTGGAGCCTTAAGTACGACGCCCTCCAGTGGACTGATTTCAGTCCTGAGAGAGTCAGTGTGTGTGTTGCTGCTTATTTAAATACAGTTCAGTCGGAGCCTCAAGAGTGCCAAGGTCCTCTCTACCCTTCCAGATGCCACCTTCTTCCTAAAACCAGGAGAGGTGAACACCTGAGCAGGGAATCTCAGGTGAGGTAACTTAGTTCACCAGTGTGCCTGCTCTGTTGAAGAGCTCGGTGTCCATTCTTGAAGAAACAAACTCATGGAAGGGCATGTTTTCTTATTATATACTAAAAACTTCTTACACTAATTTGTACCAACATTTCCTTGATTGTGACTTAATGCCGAGTAATTATGAAGATTTTTTTTTTTCTTCTGAGTATTGCATGAAGGCTACCAAGTTGGAACAGGCGAGTCCTGGATGTGAAAGCTTTAATTTATCTACCTCATTCGTGTGTTATTTTTGTAGCTGTAGTCTCTATTTTCCTATCGGATGACCGCTGAAGTGTTCCTAGACCCTATCGTAAACCTAAGAGTTGATGTATTGGTGGGAGCAGCTGGAAGTTCAAGATGATGTTGTGATTCTTTTTTTTCTTCTAACCCTAACCCCTTTTGTATATGTGATATTAAGCAGACGATGAAGCGTTCCTCTTGAAGATTTAACAAGCGAGGAGAAAGACCCACATTTCCAGGTGGGGAAGTCTTTGCCCCTCTGGAAGAGTGGATTGTGGCTTTTCTCAAGTCTTGTCTCTTGGTAATTGCACCTGACTTTAGGATCCCCCCCTCAAGTTTTTTTGTTTTGTTTTGCCAAGTTGTGCCTTTCCTTCTGGAATTGTAAGTGAACACAATGGTAGTGCCTGTTTACACTGTGAAGCGGATATTGTTACAGAAGATAGACCAGAGGCTTTCTCACTTGTTAAGCTTAATAATGCCTTGTGAATGTATGATCTACGGAGAAACCCCTGTAGTTTTTACCTGCTGATGCTGTCTGTCTGTTGGAGAATAAATTTTGAATGGTTCTTTTTTTTTCACCACCAGGCGTGTATGTAAATTTTTCTGTTAGTTTCTGCTCCACACCTGAGAGTCCTTTCCTGACAATCATTTCCAGCTGCCTTGGGAGAAATTCCACCCAACTAAGTAGGATAGGGGCTTCCGCAGTGGCTCAGTGGTGAAGAATCTGCCTGCAGCGCAGGAGACACACTGGGTCAGGAAGATCCCCTGGAGGAGGGCATGGCAACCCACTCCAGTATTCTTGCCTGGGGAACCCCACGGGCAGAGGAGCCTGGCGGGCTACAGTCCATGGGGTTGCAAAGAGGTGGCATGACTGAAGTGACTTGAGCTCGCAGCACAAATAGGCCACGTCCAGCTTTCTGAACCAAACAAGCAAAATGAGAAGGCTAACGTATTGAACACTTATTATGTCCCAGATGAGATGGGCATAAAAATTGGTCCCAACTCTGGATCACGAGGATTCTCTTGGTTCAGTCTGTTGAGACTGAGGAAGGCAGGCATGTGGGGCCAAAGCCATCAGGCGGTGGGCGCCTCCTTCACCTTCCAGACAGTGGTTCTTGGCAGTTCGTAACCCAGGAAGCATGCATGCAATGGCATACTTCAGCATTCTCTAGTAATGTACAAAGAAAGTAGGCCGGTGGGGGTAATTTCTAAGGTGGGTTTTCTGTGTGTCTTCAGATATGGACACAGCAACAGTATTTCGGTGGGAGTTGCAGTTTCACCGGTTCCAGTGAGTGCATTTGATCCCCCTCCCCACCACCACCTTCATCAGGCTACCCTAGCACGTTTGAATGCTTGTGGCTGGAAGTTAGAGAACGGCAGAACGTTGGTTGTAGGCTCTTCGCTGAGTTTGGGGGAAGTCTATTTTGAATCCATCAGAGAGGTATATTTGGCTAAATTTGTGATTCTGACCTTGTGCTTTTTTTTTTTTTTTTAATTTGAGTGAACTCTGGGAGTTTGTGATGGACAGGGAGGCCTGGCGGGCTGTGATTTATGGGGTCGCGAAGAGTCGGACACGACTGAGCGACTGAACTGAACTGAATGTGGAGCATGTTTAAAGCCTTTATTGAGTTTGTTACAATACTGCTTGTGTTTTATGTTTTGTGTTTTTTGGCCACAAGGCATGTGGGGTCTTAGCTCCCCAACCAGCTCCCCAACCAGGGGTCAACCGAGTGCCCGCTGCATTGGAAAGCGCAGCGCTAACCACTGGACAACCAGGCAGTCCCCAACCTGGTCTCTGATTAAGATCTAAACAGTCTCTGATTAAGATCTAAACACCGTCGTGGCTAATTCACGACTTCGCTTTCTTCTCTCCTCGGCCCGTTTATTTACGGATTCGGTAACCATAGTCATTTAAAGGGGCACTTTTTCTGGTGGAGAAAGCATGTGCTTCTTGTGGCGTAATCATTGTCCTGGTAACTCCCTCAGTTCTGTTTCCTTGTTTCCAAACAAAATCATTAATGACTACAAGAAATGTGCAATTCTCTTCACAGAAAGTGAGTTATTAGCTTTCAGAGCTATTAACATCTCCTAATAAGCTGAGAGAAGCAACTGCTTTTGGTCTAGGGATCCTGCTTTGGTCCTGGTATACATGAAAATTCAGATTTCCCCCTAAATAAAAAAATACCAAAAAAACCCCAGGTCCTTACCACTTTGCCGTGATTCAACTATTTCTAAATAATGAAAATGGAGCATTAGCTAAACATGGCCAAAACGAGGAGCAGGAAGCAAATTTGCCTCTCAGAAGTGGATGCTGCAATTGAGGTATTAAGGGTAAGACCTCAGAAAGTGTTTAAAAGAAGCATCAAACTGCATTTGAAAGTCTAAAAGAAATTTTTAAAAAATTTTGGATTGTGCTGGATGTTCGATGCTGCTCTCAGGCTTTCGCTGGCTGTGGCGAGTCGGGCTGCTCTAGCTGCCGTGTGCAGGCTCCTGGTGGTGGTGGCTTCTCTTGGGGAGCCCGGGCTCTGGGGCTCCAGGACTTGAGTAGCTGCAGCGCCTCAGGGTTAGTTGCCCAGAGGCACGTGGAGTCTTCCAAGCTAGAGCCAGGGATTGAACCAGTGACCCTGCCTTCCAAAGCAGATTCTTAACCCTAAAGTCTAAATGTTTGAAAGTGACCTTTCTGGGAGAAGGAACTTCCCAAACGATTTGTATTTCTTCCCCTCTTGTCCCCCTCTTCTATCATTTCCACCCTCCAACCCTTTGTAAGTTCAGTTCAGTTCAGTCACTCAGTCGTGTCCGATTCTGCGACCCCATGAACCGCAGCACGCCAGGCCTCCTTGTCCATCACCAACTCCTGGAGTATACACAAACTCATGTCCATTGTGTCGGTGATGCCATCCAGCCATCTCATCCTCTGTCGTCCCCTTCTCCTGCCCCCAATCCCTCCCAGCATCAGAGTCTTTTCCAATGAGTCAGCTCTTTGCATGAGGTGGCCAAAGTATTGGAGTTTCAGCTTCAACATCAGTCCTTCCAATGAACACCCAGGACTGATCTCCTTTAGGATGGACTGGTTGGACTCCTTGCAGTCCAAGGGACTCTCAAGAGTCTTCTCCAACACTACAGTTCAAAAGCATCAATTCTTAGGCGCTCAGCTTTCTTCACAGTCCAACTCTCACATCCATACATGACCACTGGAAAAATGTCTCTGCTTTTGAAGATGCTATCTAGGTTGGTCATAACTTTCCTTCCAAGGAGTAAGTGTCTTTTAATTTCATGGCTGCAATCACCATCTGCAGTGATTTTGGAGCCCCCCAAAATAAAGTCTGCCACTGTTTCCACTGTTTCCCCATCTATTTCCCATGAAGTGATGGGACCAGATGCCATGAGCTTAGTTTTCTAAATGTTGAGCTTTAGGCCAACTTTTTCACTCTTTCACTTTCATCAAAAGGCTAACCCTTGGTAAACCATCTATTAATTCAGTTGTTTTGTTGTGTCTGACTGTGACCCCATGGACTGTGGCTCGCTAAGCTCTGTCCATGGAATTCTCCAGTGAAGAATACTGGAGTGGGTTCCCATTTCCTTCTCCAAGGGATCTTCCCGACCCAGGGATCGAACCTGTGTTTGAGGCAGGTTCTTTATCATCTGAGCCACCAGGGAAGCCCATTAATTCAGGGAAAGAGGTAAACTGAAATACCCGTGTTCTAAAGGCTTGGGACAAAGGATACAGAGGTTTATTTTATGCTAAAGGGATAATTGTTGGTCCTTAAAAGCACTGAAACAACCTTCTGTATCATCCCGTGGTTTGTGCTGTAGATACACCTGGTGTCAAGTTTGCCTCTCTAACTGTTTACTTCACCCGAACCAGCTTTTTGTTTTGTTTTGCTTTTTAATGCTTGCTGGCTATCCTGATGGCTTCAGGCCATCCTGGTGGCAGAAATCATTTTCACTGACCTTCCTAAATATCCTGAGTTAATTGTGTTGGAGGCCGATTCTGTCTTCACTTTCTTGTGTGGTAAAGACCCCAGGGGACCCAGGACAGGAAATTATAATGGAATTTAGGATTGCTCATCTTTGGGATTCCACAAAGCAGGAAATTGTTCTTAAAAATGGGGAAATAAAAGAGAATTGCTTACAGTTGCCAACTTTTTATCAAGTAAGAATGATAAACGCACCTCTTTTTTTGTGCTTCCCTTTTGTATTATCTACATGGCGTTTTGCACTCTCTGAAATGTTGGCTTGTTTATTCTGTCTATCCTGTTAAAGTATAACCTTTTGGAACGGGAAAATCAAGACTCCTACAAATGTAAAATGAACATGTATCCGAGATTCTATCAACAGTTACAACTGATTGAAAGAATTGAAAAAAGTCCTCAATTTCAGGTAATCAGGAAGATTGAAGTAAACTGATGAAAAAAGGAGTCAGTCTTCACAGGGCTAGAATCGGCGGCATTCCACTGGGCAAAATTCATTTGCATCTCTACCAGGGAGAATCGTTTGTGTTAACTGCAGTATTCTGTTGGAAAATAGCTCAGTGACCATGAAAGAGGCAGGTAACCCCGAAGGCCTGCTAGACGGGTCATCTGGTCATCTTGATGATTTCGGTCTTTTCTTAGATCTAGGTACCAGCAGAGACCTCAGCTCTGGGCAGCAGGTATTGTGTGTCTTGTTAACTATCCCCAGTGGCTGGAATATTGTAGGTGCTAGGTGAATATGGCTTGAATGAATGAATGTTGAGTGGTATTTTCCTTAAACTCCCCAATGTCTGGGGATAAAAACAGTACCATACAAACTAATATAATTAGATCTTAACTAGATATAGTTGGTAATGGAAAGCACTTAAGAGAGTTCTTTCCCCACAAAAGGGGAACCGGGAAGATGAGGTCAGTGTTAGAGATACTGTCTTACTAGATTAACATCACGTTCTAGCTGGGTGGGTCTCAAGTAGGGACAGTTTTACCCTCGGGACATTTCGCCATGTCTGGAGACTTCAGTGGAGGTCACAGCCTGGGAGAAGGGGCTGAGCTGCTCCTGGCACGTCAGGGGTAGACACCAAGGCTGCTTCTGCACATCGTCCAGTGAGCGGGGCAGCCCCCCACAATCTGGGAATAGCCCCAAAGTAAGTAGCACCCACGTTGAGAAACTCAAAGGGACGACCTGGGGCATTCATCCACAGAGAAGACTGTAGGCACCAAAGCAAGTCCCCCCAGTCTGGGTTTACCCAGAGCATTAACAAGGTTTGGCTGCCCTGAGTCTTGGTTGTAGCATCTAGTCGGGGCGTGTGAACCCTTGGTTGCAGCATGTTAGAGCTGATTTCCTGACCCTGCACTGGGAGAGCAGTCTTAGCCACTGGACCGCCAGGGAAGGCCTATCCAAACAGTTTCATTAAGTCTTTGGTCCCCTTTTCCCTGCTTCGCCTTGAGCCCTGCTAGTACCCTGCACTCTGCAAACAGCCTCAGCCAGCTTGGCGAGCTATGGAAATGAGGCTCCAGGGTAGGCTGGACTGAGTCTCAAAATAGATTATGGTCTGGGCCCAATATCTGTTGGTGAGGTTTGGTGACCTCTGTGGGCCTCTGTGGCAAGACGAGGCTGGACTAGGTTGGCTTGTCTGTCAAAGATCATTCTGTTCCAGGTATCTAGGGGTCAGTGACTTGTTGGATGGAGCCTGCTCCAGAGCCTGTTGGGTGGACAGGGCTGTCCAAGGCCGTGAAAGGGGCTCCTCAGAAAGCAGGACCCTAAGGTAGCTGTTTCTAGGGCCGTCGGGAGAAGGCAGGGCCAAGCTGGGAAGAGGGCTTCTGATGCCCTCCGCCCAGCCCCACCCCATCACTGCCCCACTCTGCTGCTCTCCTGGACCCTGGCACTGTTCCCTCCAGCCCCACAGGCCCTCTGCTATGTCACACAAGTATCTGGATAGATAAAAGCCTTTAAGTGCCTCCCTTCCTCAGGGACTGCCTTCCTGGAAGGGAGTCATTTTTGTTTTCTGCAGTGATTATAAAAGCACACAGAAATTTGGAAAATACAAAGGCAATAAAAAAGTGCCTCTCTGTTCATATGAAATATTTTTACCTTTGGAGATTAGGAGGGGCTCTTGGTCTTTTCAAAATTCATTTAAAGAAAAACTTTTAAAAAATGATACCTGTTGACTAGAGAAAAAGCAGAAAGTAGAGACGAGGAGAAATTTCAGATCCATTTAGATGTACCACAATCATGCAAAATGTTAGTGAGGAAAATTGCTGGGTTTGGGATCAGGGTGGATATGGAGTGGGTATATGGAGCTCTCTGTACCTACTCCTACAGAAATAATTATTAACTAAAGTTCAAAAATCTACCTAGAACGTTGTCTGGAGACCCCGTTTGATAACACTGATGGTATTTTTTATTTTATTTTTTACTATTTTAAAAAAAGAATTTTATTTTTTTTTCGTTTTATTTTCTTTGTGCCGAGCCGTTGTTGCTGCAAGGGCTTTTCTCTAGTTGTGGAGACTGGGGGCTACTCTGGTTGTGGTGCTTGGGCTTCTCACTGCGATGGCTTCTCTTGTTGCAGAGCACGGGCCTCGGGCACGTGGGCTCAGCAGCTGGGTATCTGGGCTCGAGAGCACAGGCTCAGCAGTTGTGGAGCGTGGGCTTAGTTGCTGCTCAGCATGTGGGATCTTCTGAGACCAGGGATCAAACCCATGTCTCTTGCATTGCCAGGCAGATTCCTTACCACTGAGCCACCAGAGAAGCCTTGTTGTTTCTTTAATAAGTAAAAAATCCTAACATTTATAGGAGGAGGAGGAGGAGGAGAAATTATAATCACTAACCTTGGTGAAAACTTACTATGTGACATGCATTGCACTGCTTTACATTTTGCTATTACTGCCCCGAATTCTTGCAACAATCCTGAGCGCCCACAATTCTCCCTGTATGTATGCAGCTTTCCAATTGCTGTGTGTACACAATTGGTTCTAATCCTTCCAACAATCCTATGAGGCCAGTGTGTGTGTGTGTGTGTTGCTCAGTTGTGTCCGATTCTGTGACCCCTGCCAGGCCCTCTGCCCATGGGATTTTCCAGGCGAGAATACTGGAGTGGTAGCCATTCCCTTCTCCAGGGGATCTTCCTGATGCAGGGATCCTTTACCATCTGAGCCACCAGGGAAGCCCCCCATTTTACAGATGAGGAAACTGAGGCCCAACTGTTTGTAAGTTGCCTCTGGTTCTACAGTTGTGAGGTGCTGAAGTGATACAGGATTTCAGATGAAGGGCCACTATTATTACTCTGTACCCTAGACAGTGAGGGCACAGCCTGGTGAGTGAAGGCGGCCAGAGGTGGGCGCCCCGAGGACCAGAGGGAGCTGGAAGGTGTTTGAGATCAGGATTCGTAGTTGCCTGGAAATGTCAGGATCACTGGTTCCACTGGTCACTGGAGGGCATCTTTCCTTCCTCTGGAGCAGAGAAGACCAGGCCTGGGAGCCCAGTCTTGTTCCTTCCTAACCACGTTGCTTTGTGCAGGCCGCTCTGAGTGTCTTGTTTCCTCATCTGTGAAATGGGTGTGCTCATTTAGACTCAGCTGGCAGGGCTGCTTGGAGGATGAGATAAGGGATTCCATGGCGTTTTAGGTGCTTGATAAAAACACGAGCTAGCGTTTATTGGCTCCCAGCTGTGTGGGGGCCCTTGGATTAAAGGGCCATGATCTCTTTGGTCTTTTCTGTCCCCTTGTGTGGTGGTGGAGTGGAGAAGAGGCCTTGAGGTGGGTGGGGTTTGAGAGGGGACCTCTGGGGAGCAGGTGGGAGAGGGTGGGGCCCCCTCTGATGCCATAATTGGTGGGTCAGGGTGTTTACATTGCCTCCACTCCATAAGCCTTTCCTGAGAGTTGGCTGTGCATGCTGCCGTGTGCCTGGCACCGTCCTGCACGACGCAGAGCAGATCAGGTCTGTTAGCCAAAGAATGCCGTTTCCCCTTCAAAGGTGCAATACAGCAACCTCTAGCGACATGCTGTTCTTGAGGAACTTCATCGGGACATGAGATAAGTCACACTTCTTGGTTTGGTATCCGCCTTCCTTCACTCAGGGCCCCGGACACAGATGCTTGGTGGCTTTGCCCTTATTCATAGCAAACGAATTAAAAGGCACCCACATCCCACATCAGATGTGTTAGGTGTAGCTACTTAAAATTTCCCTTTAGTTGCAGTAGGTTAGTTAACACGGTGTTACACTTTGGGGTTCTTTCATTACACGTGGATTTTTAACTTCCCTCCCTCCTTCCTACACCACTGTTCGTTTTCTTTCTGTTCTTAAATTTTTATCGGGGTCCTTGGAAAGTGAGTGGATCCTGGACACTGGGAGAGGAGGTAGGTGTGGACGCGGGTCTGGGCGGAGGAGTCACTGTGTGTGTCTCAGTGTGGTTGAATGTGTCTGTGTGACAGAGCACACGTGTCAGCCCCAGAGGCAGGTGAGGGGTGAGTGTGAGATGGAGGGTGTGCAGGTGTGTGAGTGCACACTGTGATGGGGAATTTCAGGATCCAGGTGGGAGAGTGAGGGGCCAGCGATGGTGAAGGATGGTGGCTGAGGGAGTCTGGAGAGCACTGAGGCAGTGTGTCCCTGTGATTGTGATTCCTAGGGGCTCACGTGGGTGAGGTCCAGGATGGACAATGGGTGTGCGGGTGGCAGGGTGTGTGCTTGTGCGGGTGAGCGAGAGTGACTGAATGTCAGATGCTGGTAGGGAGGAGCGGGTGAGAATGTGTGTGTGTGTGTGTGGCTCGCGTGTGAGTGTGCAAGAGTGAGCCCGTGAGAGGATGGATGCGGTGTGAGCTTGGTGGCGTGTGCGTGTGCACACAGGCGGGCATGTGCGGGTGAAAGTGGCGTGCGCGGGGGCGGGGGGAGGCCGGGCGCGCGCACGCGGGGCGTGGGCGGGGGGCGCGCGGCCGGGTGGGCGCTCGTGGGGGGCGCGCGGCGCGGGCCGGGGGCGGGGCCTCTGCGGCGGCCGCGCGCGGGCCCGGCGGGCCGCCCCCCGTGGCAGGCGCGGCGCGGGCGGGCGGGCGGCGCGCGGAGCTCGGGCCCATGGTGCGCCCGTGTCCGTCGGTCGGGCCGCGCGGGCGGCTCCGCGCGTGGCCCGGCGCTCGCGAGCTCGCCCCGTCGCTGCGGGCCCGGCCCGCCCGCTGCCGCCGCCTCCTCCCCCGGGGCGGCGCGGCGCCGGCGGGCGGTGGCGCGGAGGCCGGACCGGGCGGCGGCCCAGGCTGCGCTGGGGGCGCGGCGGTCAAGGCGGGCGACATGACGGACAACATCCCGCTGCAGCCGGTGCGCCAGAAGAAGCGGATGGACAGCAGGCCCCGCGCCGGGTGAGCGGGGCGCGGGCCGGCCGCCCTCCTTTGTCCGCGCGCGGCCGCAGCCCGGCGCCGGGCGGGGCGGGCCGGGCCGGGCCTGACAGGTCGGCCGGCGCCATGAGCCGGCGGCCGAGCCCGGGGAGGGGCGGGCGGGGAGCGGTCCGGCTCCGCTCGGCCCGGCCCCGCGGCGCGATCGCGTCCCTTTCGGGCCCGAGCGCCCGGCTACCGGGCACCTCTGCCCGCCTTGCTTTAGGCACCGCGGGAGGCCGGGCCCGCCCGGCGCTGTGGACCTGGGATCAGCCTCGCCTTCTATCCATTTTATTGTTTCCTCATTACGCCTTGTCTTCGTAATTCCGATTTGGTCAATATCGAACCTCGCTCTTCGCCTGGAACCGCCCTCGGGAGCCGGGAAATTCTCGGCTGGCATTGCCCCCGCCGCAGACCCGCCGCGGGGTCCCCGCCCGGCCCCGGCTGGACCGCTGGAGGGCGAGAGCAGCTCCTGCTGGTCGCCTGCACCCCCTCCCCGCGGTCCCCACAATTTGAGGAAGGAGCCTTGCCCGGCAGGGGCGGCGGCTGCCACCTGCTGTACCCTTCCGCAGAGGCAGGGCCCTGGGCCGCCTCGTGAGGGTTGCACTCACTCGGAAAGCGGAGGCGCGGGTGTTTTGCGCCCTGACAGCTTCCCATTGGGAGGAGGGCGCTGACCTGTTGAGGTTTTAAGGGGCTGTGGCATCACCGGGGCAGAGTTAACCTGGGGAGAGGGTGCGGGGGGAGGCGAGCTGGTTAAAATGCCGATTCCTGGCCCGCCCGGGCCCGCCGGTGACTGCTTGGGGTGGGACCTGGAAGCGTGCATTTCCCGAGGCTGCCCAGGTGGGGCTGCAGTCGCCGGAGAAGGCAGCTGGGCGGGGCCGGGCCCCGCGGGCAGCCCTGCGCTTTGGCGTCGGGTTCTCCCCGCGCACTCCCGGGTGGCGGCCGCTTTGTGCGGCGTCGGTTGCTTGATGCAGGGGCGTGGGCCGGATGAACCCCTAGGGTGACTTCACTAGGTGTCAGTGGGATTTTTTGAAAAGTGGGGGAAGGGATGATGCCAGCTGCCATTTTGTGGGGTCTTTGTCCCCAGTCTTCCTTAAACCTTCCGGGGAGGAGGCCCCGTTGGTAGAAGACAGGCCCAGCGGGGTCAGGGCCCACTGCGAAGATGCTGCAAAACGCAGACTGAACTCAGGATCTCTGAGCCAGAGGTGGACTGCCCTCCACAGCTTTCTTCACTTTTGTCCTACGTTTTAGTCCCGACCTCTCGAGGCTAAAGAACGGTGACAGCTTGAGCCCTATGCCTGGAGGAGGGCCTGCGCGTAATAACACCCTCAGTGAATATTTTAATGAGTTTATAAGATCAGTGGACTCTGAGGACTCGAGTTATTAATTCATGCAACAGTTATAAAAATGCCTACTGTGTGTGGAGGCTGTGCTGGGAGATGGGTGCAAAGCTGAATTAAACAAGCCCTGACCAGAGGTGTGGGCCTCCTGTCGCTGCTTGTGCATTGGAATCACCCTGGCAGCTTTAACAATTACCATTCCTGCCGCGGTTTTGACCTTTGAAATAAAAATCTGGAGTGGGACCTTTATCTTTATCTGTCTTATCTGCCTTATTTTTTCATGGCTCCCTGGATGGTTTTAATGTGTCCGCATAGTTGAGAACCTCCCATTCAGTGCAAGAGAGAAAATGCAAATAATTATTTAAAAGTGATGATTACCATGGGAGAAATATGCATCCTTAGCATAGGGGCCCAGACGGAGTGTGCCAACAGTTAGGAAAAAAGGTTTCTGTTTAGTATTGGAGTGGAGGATTGCTTCTCCTTTGGAATTTGCTACCTGGGAGCTAATTTATTTCCTCAACAGTGACATGGATTCAAATTCAAGTCAGGTCTCTGGAATTCCAGGTGTTTGCATATATGTTCTTCTATTTGCATTTTTAGGAGTAGCCGTGTCAAGTTGGGGATCTTGGTATCTGGAAACACTTTTGGAAAGCCTTCTTGTAATTTAAGGGTGGGAGGTGAGGTAAAGAAATAAGAAGCAAACATATTTGTGATGGTCAGACTCTCTGCTGGGCACTTGAGGTAAATGCATACTTAATTGCTCAGTTGTGTCTGAGTCTTTGCAACCCCTGCCAGGCTTCTCTGTCCATGGAATTTTCCAGGCAAGAATACTGGAGTGGGTTGCCATTTCTTGCTCCTGGGAATCTTCCCAATCCAGGGATCAACCTGAGACTCCTGTGTCTCCTGCATTGGCAGGTGGCTTCTTACCACTGCGCCACCTGGGCTGTGTTTAAATCCTCATAACCACTGTGTGAATTTTTGGAGTTAGTTTCTTCATTTTATACGTTCCGTGATGCTAAATAATTTGTTGGAGATCATAGGGATAGTCAGTGTGGGGGGATGGATTTGAACCTGATCAACTCTTTTTATCTAATGGCTCTAAGCTGTAGGATGGTTGGAGGATTTTGTGGTTAAAGAAACCAAAAACCTAGGTGCCACAGGCCCCAGGAGACAGAGTATAATTAGTGCTGGGATCACTCAGCATATGCCAAGACATGCAGTTGATTTGCTGGAGGAATCCCGTAGCCCCAAAGCTCTTTTCTGTCTTGAGAAAGTTACCACATCCTGATGTTGAGAAAACTATTGCAGTGGCTTTGTTAGGACATGAGCGTTTGCCTCACATCTCTGGAAACCTTTTTTCTGACATCATGTGCTTTGGTTCTGGCTAAGTGAAATCCTCCTCCTGGTGAAACTGGTTAGGAGCATGGGCGCAGGATTGGAGAACTGCGTGCAAGCCTAGGTTTTGCCACTCAGTAGCTGTGTGACTCGGGGGAAATTACTTAACCTCTCTGGGTTTTAGTTCTTTCACCTGTAAAGAGGGACTAACAGTAATTCTGTGTGTGTGCTTATGTGCTCAGTCGCTCAGTCATGGCCGGCTCTTTGCACCCCCATGGACTGTAGCCCTCCAGGCTCCTCTGTCCATGGGATTCTCCAGGCAAGAACACTGGAGTGGGTTGCCATGCCCTCCTCCAGGGGATCTTCCCAACCCAGGTCTCCAGCATTGCAGGTGGATTCTTTACCATCTGAGCCGCCAGGGAACCCCGTAATTATGTGTACCTCCTAGGATTGTTTGAGACTTAATCCATCATAAATTTGGAACACTAAGCACTCAATACATCTTAGACATTTGCTGGGCCAAATAGTGATAATTAGATTTTGTGTGAGGTTTGCCTTTGGTAGTTTCTGGAACGCTCCTTTGAGAAGAAGGACTTTTGATGGTGGGAAGTTGAGAAATATAGACTTCATTGCTGTTTCCTGATCAAATCCAGGAAATGATTAACCACATAAATGATTCCAGCCAGATAAGTAGGTGCCCTGGTGTGATAGGTAGAGAGCAGGTTGGGCAGAACTGAGACTTTGCCTTTCCTGAGTAATGATAAGGGCTCTCATGGCCAAATTGGACAGGATGCTTTGACTTTTCCATGTATTTGGACTTGGGGAACAAGGAAATTTTGGATGTGAACTGAATTAAGAAACAGCTGACTATTTACAGTTTACTTCAGCTTTTTTTGGGGGGGGCACACAACTTTATTGGGGTTTGTGGCTTCCTGGTGGCTCAGACGGTAAAGAAACCGCCTGCAGTGCAGGAGTGCTGTGTGCTCTGCTTAGTCGCTCAGTCTGTCCGACTCTCTGCGACCCCGTGGACTGTAGCCCGCCAGGCTCCTCTGTCCATGGGATTCTCCAGGCAACAATACTGGAGTGGGTTGCCATTCCCTCCTCTAGGGGATCTTCCCGACCCAGGGATTGTACCCGAATCTCCTGCGTCTCCTGCATTACAGGCAGATTCTTTACCTACTGAGCCATGGGGGAGCCCTTCCCTGGTGGCTCAGATGGTAAAGAATCAGCCTGCAATGCGGGAGACCCAGATTCAATCCCTGGGTCGGGAAGATCCCCTGGAGAAAGGAATGGCTACCCACTCTAGTATTCTTGCCTGGAGATTTCCATGGACAGAGGAGCCTGGCGGGCTGGAGTCAGTGGGGTCAAAAAGAGTCGGACACGACTGAGCGACTAACACTTTGAACCCATGGCTTCAGTGACCTTCAAGTCCTTCTGCCGTCTTCCTGAGTCCTCTCAGCCTGGCTCCCACCTCGAGCCGGTCTTCCTCCAGTGTTCCCATGCACGGAGAATGGTGTGCCAGCTCTTCAAGGCAAAACCCTGACTCCCAGGATCCGGATGCTGCCTTCAGCCTCCTCTTGCTTTGCTAATCCTTTCTCAGGACCTCCCCCTTTTGCTCCCTGAGTTGCTCTGGAATCTGTTCCTCTCCTTCCGCGTTGCTGCCACTGGCTCAGCCTCCTTGTCTTCATCATCATTGGTTGATACCCTTCATCCAAGCTTTTGATTGTCCAGTGAGGTCTCCACCTCTCAGCCAGAATGTGTGTGCTACGTCGATTCAGTTGTGCCCGACCCTTTGAGACCCTATGAACTGTAGCCCTCCAGGCTCCTCTGTCCATGAGATTGACCAGGCAAGAATACTGGAGTGGGTTGCCACGCCCTCCTCCAAGGGATCTTCTTGACCCAGAGATCAAACCAGCGTCTCCTGCACTGGCAGGCAGGCTCTTTACCACTGAGCCGCCTGGGAAGCCCAGATATGGCCAGATGCTTTGATTGTGGGCATGTTCTGCTCAAAGCCCTCCAGGGACCCATCTTACTAGGCGCTTTGGCCCTGCGCTGTCCAGCACGGCAGTCACTAGCCTCCTGTTTAAATTCCGGTTTAGAATAATTAAAACTAGATTAAAGTTTCAGCCCCATGTTTCAGCGTCCAGTCCCCACACGGCCAGCGCCTGCTGTACAGGTTGGCCCAGAGACCAGCAATCCCGCCGTTACCCGAGGTGCTGTCGAACGGCGCTGCCAGGACCCTTGCCGCCTCCTGAGCTGATCTCAGCGCACTTCGGCCCCTTCCTCCACCGCGTCCAGCCACGTGATCTGTGCTCACTGTCTCCTCCCGGCTCCCTCTGGACGCAGGGCTTCTGCACGTGCTGTCCTCTGCCTGGAAAGTCCTACTCTCCCCTCTTCATCTGGCCGAAGCTCCGTCTTCCGTTAAATCCCACTGAGGCCTCAGGTCCTCAGGGAAGACTTGCCTGATGTCCCCTCTGCAGAGCGGGTCCCATTCTGGGAGCCTCTCGGAGCACCTGCTCCTTTTCTATTTTGCTCAGTTGCAGTTAGACATGTCCTTGTGTGACCCTTCAGCTGGGAACACTGCGGGGCCCTGGCTGGGGACAGGTTAGTCACCATCGCATGGAGCCTGGCACGGAGTAGGTGCCCAACACATCCTTCTTTTTTTTAAGAAGAGAACAAGTCTACACTTTTATTTACTTTTCAATAAGTTTAAATCCTTGAAGGGCACACCAAGAGTCGGATTCTGTGTCCAGTGGCCTTAGCAAAACAAGTTGCTTTGCAATTTGGCACGAACCACGCTGCTGTTTCCACAAGCGTGCTGCCTTTCCCCAGATTACTCTGGTTGTGTCACGTTTTCCTCCCGGAGTTACTGTGCTGTTCTTTGTTTGGTACACATAAGCACGTCTCTTGCCTAGATAGAACTCAGTGTTATCTTGAGCGCGTGTGTGTGTGACTGTGTGTGAGCACGCATGTGCTTGCTCGCTTGCTTGGTTGTGTCCGACTCTTTGGGACCCCATGGACTGTAGCCCACCAGGTTCCTCTGTCCATGGGATTTCCCAGGCAAGAATACTGGAGTGGGGCTGCCCGTTCCTCCTCCAGGGGATCTTCCTGACCCAGGGATTGAACTGGCATCTCCTGCATTGTCAGGGGGATCCTTTCACCACTGAGCCACCTGGAAGCCTAGTATAGCTTCAGTTTTCAGGCTGTGTGCCCCCTCTGGTTCCATAGGCCCCGCTTGTAGCCAGCGAAAATGGCCACGGACCGCAGCCTTGCAGAATGTTTGTCGTTTTACAAGTCCTCCTCCTAGCCGCCTCCACAGGGGCCAAGATGACTGAAAGGGCCGTAAATCCTTGTTGAGAGAAAGCGTGCCTGAAGCAGGTCTCCAGTTTATAAAGAAACGGAGCCGCCTCTGCTGTTGAGAATGGGGCGGGAGGGACCTTCCCAGCTGGTCCAGGCGGAGTCTCGGCGTCCTCAGCTCTACGTCCGAAGGACGCCTGTTGGACGTTCTTGGAGTGCTGCTCACTAACCATCTGCTCCTGTGTTTTCCTTGCTCGGCGGTCTTCCCTGGTTGGGGGGATCAAGTCTGCCTGTCTTAGCCGTGTGGTCTGAAGGCAGGGCTGGAGGTGCCCGAGGGGCTTGTGACGTGAGTGCCAGGAGAGGGGAGTCTCAGGCCAGGAGACTGGGTGCCCTCTGTCTGCCTCTCTCTCCCTCCGCCGAGGGGCGCCAGCCCGTCCGCTCCTGTGATGGGCTCTTGGCTGCCTTGGATGAGAGAACAGCCCGGGCAGGCGTTGGCAGCGGCCCACCCGGAAGCGGCCTTTGTGCCCTCTGCCAGCCCCGCTGCACCGGTGCCATCCACTTCCTGGTACGGCCTCCCTGCCCTGGGCCCGCCCCGGTGCTGACCAAAACCAGACCAGTGCTCCCTGCCCAGGCGGGCACAGGCGGTGACATCAGCTGTGGAATTACACACCAACCCAGGTGGAGATGCTGAAAGGGAGCAAGTGGGCACAGGACCGAGGAAGGCCAGGGCGCCTGCTGCACACCAGCCCCAGGGCAGCAAGGCGGCCCTTTGAGCTTGACCTCTGGCCCCCATGCGTGCAGTCAGTGGGAAGGAGGAGCCAGGGTCACAGGGTATGGAATAAGCCATCTTCAGACTTTTTGGGCTGTTACTTTTCAGCGTAGAAAGTTCTTTCAATATTTCTACCCAGGTGCAAATGATGGAAGTCACTCGTGAGGGCTGTCCAAACATGATGGCCACCTTTGGGAGTGGCCATGGAGTGGCTCGAGCTTCACTCCCGAAAGCGACTGGGCTTTGGTTTAATTTGGAAAGAAGAAAACCCATCGTAGCATATCTTTTTGATGACTTTTACTGAAAGGGAGAGAATGTGCTTAGTCACTCAGTCCTGTCTGACTCTTTGTGACCCCAAGGACTGTAGCCCGCCAGGCTTCTCTGTCCATGGGATTCTCCAGGCAAGGATACTGGAGTGGGTTGCCATGCCCTCTTCCAGGGGATAGTCTCAACCCAGGGACTGAATCCAGGTCTCCTGCATTGCAGGCGGATTCTTTACTATCTGAGCCACCAGGGAAGCCCAAGAATACTGGAATGGGTAGCCTGTCCTTTCCCTAGGGGATCTTCCAGACCGGGAACGGAAGGAATCAGGGTCTCCTAAATTGCAGGCAGATTCTTTTCCAGCTGAGCTACCAGGAAAGTCAAAGAGAATGGTGCTGATTTTTTTTAAAGTGAGCTTTTGCTGAATTTATGTGATTTTGAAAGATTGATTTACACATTCAGAGCTTGGCCTGTGGAAAGCATCACCAAAGATCGCTTTAGGTGGCTCAGGGCCAAACATTGAAAGGCTTGCAATTATGTTTATGGTTCCTTCTGTTTATGCCAAACGATACTTGTCTTCTTTTTGAAGTAGTGATAGGAGGTTGCCTTTCTCATACGTTTCAGTAAAAAAAACACAGAGTCGGTTTAGACGTATGAAGTCAGTAGTAGTTGGGGAGCTTTGTAGATGTGCCCGCGTCATGGCTGACATTTAGGAAGCGCTGGCCTGTGCTGACATGGTGCTCTTGGTCTAAAAATATAATGGTATTGTTACAAAGGGGAAAGAAGAGGGATAAGCTGGTTGTGCTAATAGAGTTAAAATTCTAAAAAATTTTTTTTCTAATTTTATTGAAGTATAGTTGATTTACAATGTTGTTAGTTTCTGCTTTATAGTAAAAGGATTCTGTCATGTATTATGCATTCTTTTTCATATTCTTTTCCATTATGACTCTGTACAGAATATAGTAGGACCTTGTTTATCCATCCTGTGTATAATTGTTTGCATTTGCTAATCTCAAACCTGGCTTCCCTGGTGACTCAGTGGTAAAGAATCCACCTGCCAAGACAGGAGGCCTGTGTTTGATTTCTTGGTCAGGAAGTTCCCCTGGAGAAGGAAATGGCAACCCACTCCAGTATTCTTGGGCTTCCCTTGTGGCTCAGCTGGTAAAAAATCCACCTGCAATGCGGGAGACCTGGGTTCAATCCCTGGGTCGGGAAGATCCTCTGGAGGAGGGCATGGCAACCCACGCCAGTATTCTTGGCTGGAGAATGCCCATGGACAGAGGAGCCTGGCAGGCTACAGTCCACGGGGTCGCAAAAGAGTCGGACACACTGAGCGACCAAACAACAAACCACAGCGATCCGAAATCCCCAAGCCGCCCTCCCGCACCACCCCCCCACCCCGTTGGCAGCCGCAGACTGTTCTGTCTGTGGGTCCGTTTGTGTCTCATGGATGCTCCTTTAGATCATACTTTAGATTCCACACGGAAGCGACATCATGTGTTCGTCTTTGTCTGACTTACTTCACTTGGAATGGTACCTCTAGGTGCGTTCATGTTGCTGCAGGTGGCATTATTTCATTCTTTTTTCCCATGGCATGGGGGATCTTCCCCAGCCAGGGATCCAGCACGTGCCCCCTGCATCGGAAGTGCAGAGTTTTAACCACTGGACCACAGGGAAGTCCATTTCCTTCTGTTTCATGGCTTAGCCACGTCACTGTGTTTGGTTCCACATCTTCTCTATCCACTCTCCTGTTGATGGGCAAACGTTTAGGCTGCTTCCACGTCTTGGCTGCTGTGAACAGTGCCGCAGGGGACTTTGGAGGTGCGTGTATCTCTTCAAATTACCGTTTTGTCCGGGTGCGTGGCCAGGACTGGGACTGCTGAGTCATATGGCAACTCTGTTTTCAGTGTTTAAGGAACCTCCATACTGCTTCCCAGAGCGGCTGCACCGGTTTGCATTCCCAGCAGTGTGGGAGGGCTCCTTTTTCTCCACACCCTCTCCTGCAGTTGTTATTTGTAGACTTAAAAAATCCTTTTTCTTTCGCCAAGTCATCCAGGAAAGAAATGCTTTTAAAACCGTGGTTGGTTTGCCCTGTTGATCGGGGATCTTATCGTTGCTTTAATCATTGTCTAAGGTTTGAGGGGATTGTGCGAAAGGACAGTTGGAAGGGGCCCCATGGAAAGAAAGGCTTCTTGTGTGAACTGGCAGTTGGGGTGAGCTGAAGGCTGTTACCTCCTTCCCCTTAAATCTCTGTGGCGTTTGCCCTGTGTCGGGGCGGAGCCTGCTGGCTGCCCTGCCTGAGAAAGAAGCTGCCTGCGGAGGGAGCAGTGCCCTCCCCGTGGAGCCGGGCCTGGCAGGGCGCCTCCCTCTGCCCGGCCATCTGCTGGGCCACGGATGAAGTCGGGTTTGGCCAGGTTAGACGTCAGGGTTTGGCTAGCCCTCAGCCTCCGCCCCGTCGACGTCTTCGGTTTGACAATTCTCTACCGTGGGGGCCTGTCCTGTGCGTTGTAGGAGTTTGGGCAGCAACCCTGGCCTCCACCCTCTGGAGGCCAGTAGCCCTCCTATAATCTAGGGTCCCCCAGCTGGGACAGCCCGAAGGGCCCCCAGATGTTGCCGCGCCCCCCGGGGGTGGGGGAGTAGGAGTGGGCAGGACCGCCGCGGTTAGGAACCCCTGGATGAGTGGAATGTACGTGTTCTGTGAATGGCCGTGGCCTTTGTTGTCCTTAAGGTGAGTCATCGTCTCTTTACAGAAATAAAAGAAAAACCCGTTGGGCAAGAAATTCACGTTTGGACCATGTTCTCAACTCTGAGTTCAGCTTCTCGACTAAGGAAGCCTTGAGCTGTTGGAATAGAGCATTTGAGAAGTATTCTGGGCTGATGTGTATCCCTGGTCGAATTTACACACCAGGGTCCTAACTGTGCATCTTTTAGAAAGTACTGTGTTTGCACACAGGGCCTTTAGAGAGGGGATCAAATTACAGTGAGTCATCACGGCGAGCCCGTAACCAAGCTGAGTGGTGGTCTAGGAAGAGGAATTTAGGATGAGAGGAGAGACACCAGGGACGAGACGACAGGCCACGAGGACCCAGGACAGAGGTGGCCGTCGGCACGCCAAGGAGCGAGGCCTCCGAAGGCACCAAATCTGCTGACACCTTGATCTGGGACTTTGCAGCCACCAGAATGATCAGAACATAAATTTCTGTTGTTTAACCGCCCAGTCCGTGGTGTTTTCGTATGGCCGCCTAAGAAGGCTTAATGCAGGAAGCGTCTCCTGGTTATTTGTAGGTGAGGAGTCTCTTGGTGTCAGTGGTAAACTTTTATTTTAAACCGATGGATGAGTTCTTCAGTGATTTTCTTTAGACAGTCCAGTCTCCCTAAGCGTATTGCAAGGTCATGTGTGCTAGAGCTGAGTACCACCCGCTCCCGTAACCTAAAGCACACCCCGCGTGCTCCCCAGGGAGGAGGCACCGGTTCCAGATGTTTCCTTGTGTTTACAGAGTTTACGGTGGTCACATTTCCAGGTTGTGCTTTGGATGGTTGGTTTGTTAATTCGGACTGTGCTAGATTAGTCTGATGAGGAGTATAATAGTTGCTCACCCCAATGTGTGCTGATTGGGCTTCCCTGGTGACTCAGCTGGTAAAGAATCTGCCTGTGATGCAGGAAACCTGGTTTGAACCCTGGGTCAGGAAGATCCCCTGGAGAAGGGGATGTCTACCCACTCCGGTATTCTTGGCCTGGGGAATCCCATGGACAGGGGAGCCTGGCGGGCTACAGTCCAGGAGGTCCCAAGGCGTCGGACACAACTCAGCAGCTAGCACACTATTGGGCTTTTCTGTAAGGGCTTGCGGATACAGATGAGCGAACTTTTTGGCTAAGCCAATACGTGCGTTGCTTCTGGCGGAAGCAGAGAGCAGAAATGATGTGACGGGGAACTCTTAGGAACTTCAGATTATCCCAGTGATTGTGAATTCTTCAGAAGCGCGGTTTCTGTTTTCTGGGTTAGTTTGCATGTTGATCCGTATTTTCCTGATTCACTCTGTGTGAGGGAGACGTTCCTGGTAATGGAGGCAAAGGGCAGAACACGTGTTTCTACAACGTCTGGACTCACCCTGTGAATGCCTTTTAGCTTGAGCAGCCAGTCCCCAGGGAGGGCCAAAGAAAATGTAAAACTGGAGAACTGCCCCACCATCCTGTTCTTCCCTCTTTTTTTGTTCTCCAGATTAAAGGCAATTTGAGACTCTCATAGAAGGGATGACACAATTGTGTCCGGCTAAGTCAAAGGACCAGGAAGTAAACAGATAAGGCCACTTGTCCCACGGGCAGGGCTTTTTTTCCCCCTAAATCACCTGATTAAAAACTATGCATATATACACACAGGGAAGTGCGTAAATCTTAAACGCACAGCTTGATGAGTTTTCATGAAGTGAACACACCCCTGTAACTGGAGGTGAGTAAATAGGCTGTGACCTCAGAAGCCTCCCCTCCTCACCTTCCTCCCCCGTCCCATCGGCATCCTGACTTCTAACAGCAGAGACTGGGCCTGTTTCTGACCTACAGGTGAATGTGGTCATGGAGCGGGCACCCATTTGTGCCAGTTAATTCTCGCTGCGTCTGTTGTTCGTAAGGGGTGACCACGCTGCCGTTTGTTAGAGTTTGCTCACTTCTGTTGCCAGATGAAGTCGGTGTAGGAATAAGTCATTGATCTGTGAACAAGGAGGGGTTTAGGAGTGTCGACCCTCAAACAGTCAACAGTCCAAGGACTGGGCTTGCTATCTTTGCCTCAAAACAAAAGAATTGATAAATGACTCACCCAAGGGCAGAAGCTGAAACAGTTTGGATAGAATCAGGACTCAAACCCTAGTTCTTTTTTTTTTTTTTTAACTCTTTGTTTTGTTTGGGAGTAGAGAATCTGCCTGCAGTGCAGGAGACCCAGGTTTGATCCGTGGATCGGGAAGATCCCCTGGAGAGGGAATGGCAACCCTCTCCAGTATTCTTGCCTGGAGAATCCTGTGAACAGAGGAGCCTGGTTCTTCTCAGATATATTCTTGGAAGCAGCTTGGTCTTTCTTTCTTTTTAACGTGGCCATGAGGCATATGGGATCTTAGTTCGCTAACCAGGGATCAAGCCCATGCCCCCTGCATTGGAAGCTCGGGGTCTTAACCACTGGACCACCAGGGAAATCCCTTTTTTATTTTATTTTTTTGCATTTCTTAGTTTACATTTTTTTTTTAAGAATCAAAGTACCATTGGTTTCTCACCTTATGTGTTTCCTGGGAGCAACATGTTATTTCTGCTTCTGTTTTCTCTACAGCCAGAGACCCCTCCTTAAGGGCAATAGTAAAACAGTCTCAGTTGTATTTTAATTGTAAAGTCAGTGCATGTGTATTAAAGAAGAATTGGAGAACAGAGAAAGCTATTGACTGAGATGCGGGTGTTAACTTCTCCGTTCAGCGGCGCCGCAGTTAGCGCAGACCTTTCGGCAGACGCTGTCTTCTCCCTGTCTTGTTTCGTGTGGACATCGTTTGGTGAGTTAGACCCATGCAGCACATGTGCTTTTATTCCCATTTTTTCTCACCCAGCATTTTAATGTAAAGCTTTTGTTTGGTGTCCTGACGTGCTTTGTAAACGGCACTTTCAGTGGCAACCTGCTGTCTCTTTGAGGAGGCATCTTTAATTCACATAACCCAGGACCCCTGGATGCTCACAAGCTGGTTCTTACCGTGTTGTCACTTTATATTCTGAACGCTGGCCCTCCAGAGCAGAGGCACCCTGCACCCGCGGAGGCCCAGGCCTGGGTTGCCGTGACCTCGTGTTTGCTGCGTGACTGGAGATGCCCCCGTTTCGGTCCACCTGGCCGCTCCCTGATGCGGCCCGCGATCTCTCATGTTTCCAGGCTGTTGCGTTAACTGGGGTGGACCTTTGTCAGACAGGCGCTGATCGCCCCTAGACAGCCGGGGGGTGTCCGGGGAGCCCGGGCTCGCTGGAGAAGAGCCCCTGTACCGCCGCCAAGGGTGGCTGCCAGGCCCTGCGGGGACCTGCCTGACCTGCCCAGAGCCCCCCCCCACCGGCTCCCACATTGGAGACTTCTAAACACTAGCATTTAATTGTTTTCCAGTATAAAAGTAATAATTTCTGTTAAAGAAAACTAGTGGTTTCTCTTATAGAAGAATTAAAGATGCAGTAGCTGCAATTTAAAGCCCAACTTCCTGTTAATACTAGGTATGTTTCCTTCTGGGCTTCCCTGGTGGCTCAGTGGTAAAGAATCTGCCTGCCAATGCAGGATACACAGGTTCTATCCCTGGGTTGGGAAGATCCCCTGGAGAAGGAAATGGCAACCTGCTGCAGTGTGCTTGCCGGAAAATCTCAAGGACAGAGAAGCCTGGCGGGCTACAGTCCATGGGATCACAAAAGAGCTGGACATGACTTATTGCCTCAACAAGATATTTCCTTCTGATCTACACTTTTATCAGATGGCTACTGCTGCTGCTGCTGCTGCTGCTAAGTCGCTTCAGTTGTGTCCGACTCTGTGCGACCCCAGAGACGGCAGCCCACCAGGCTCCTCCATCCATGGGATTTTCCAGGCAAGAGCACTGGAGTGGGGTGCCATTGCCTTCTCTGCAGATGGCTCTTAGGTGACATTATTCCATTTGGTTTGCTGTTAGAAAAGAAAACTTAGTACGTAGAGGCAGTCTTGATGCATGAATTTTTGCTACCCCTTGGGCAGCTTTCATGGGCTCACATCCCCAGGTCTCTGGGTTAGATGGAGCTCGTGAGTACTCAGGGGCTCTCACCATGTCTTAATCACTGAGCTACTCTTCTGGAAGGGCTTTGCTGTGTTACACCCTGGAAAAGCCAGAACGGCCCCTCCCAGGTCAGGAGATGGGCGGTGGCCTCCTCCAATCATTTACATTTTTCCTTTTGCCGAGTGCATACCCACGAGATTGGGAAAGTTTTAAAAAAGGAGAGAAAAAGAAGAGGAAAAGTTTTTCCTTTCTCTGTTTCTGAGTGTCTGAGATGGATGGAGCTGGAGGGCAGGGGGCCTGCAATTGACTGCCCGTGGCACATTCTGTGTATGGACTGGGGCCCGACCGCCTCGGGATGGTGCATTTGGTGGTCATGAGACATTCAGTATTTGCTGAGTGAATAAAAGTCCTTGTAGATCAGTTTCTCCTGACAGAGCTGCGTGCAGACATCACGTCTGATACAGTTTCTCCTGACAGAGCTGCATGCAGACATCATGTCTGCCACCCTGCAGAGAGAGGAGCCCCAGTCCTGTTCCCGGGGGGCAGCAGCATCAGGAGAGGTGTGACTGTGTCCCCCTCAGACCAGCCCCTCCACCCCCTGGTTCCAGAAGTCGACTCCCCCCAAGCGACAGGTGCTGTAACAATCTGGCGTTTTACAGGTGCCCTTGGAAGCTTCACTTGTGGCCATGCGGGGCTGTCTCAGCACCAAAGGCACGCCTGGTGGGCAGCGCAGCCTCTGGGCTGCAGTCCAGGCCTCCAGGGGGCAGGGGAGGAGCCAGGCTGGGAGGAAGGAGGCTTCCTGGTAGAGGTGCTGGCTCCCCGAGGCCAGGCTCCGCTGCCCAGGACCCGGAGGGGCCCAGAGCCTGGATGCGAGCGGGGATGCCTCTCTCTGGCCCTGTGACTCTGGCGGGGTGAGTTCAGCTCTCTGAAAATGGGCATCGTGATGGCACTGCTCAGGGGGTGTGAGGACCGGATGAGCTGATGTCTGTCGTGTGCTTAGGCCTCAGTGTGTGGCCCATGGCAAGGGCAGGAGCAGAGATAGCCACTATCAAGGCTGACCTCGGAGGAAGGAGCCAGCAGGGGGTGGGCAGCGGCCTTTGGGACCCGCATGCGTCCTGCTGTGCCTCCATCGTTGAGTTCTGGTGGTCTGGACAATCCAGGCATGACTCTTGGAGTCTTTGGTAGCGTGAGGTCTCCAAAGGCGGGTTCTGGGATCTGTCTGCTAAAGCCACAGTCCCCTCAGCCCCCTCCAACTGCAGGACTCAGTGCAAGATGGGGAGCAAGGAAGGCATGCACGTTGATGGCTTCTGCCGGCGTCCAGCGCGCACCGAGAGCTTTCTGCACGTGCTCGCTTGGAGTTCTGCCCTCTGGGGACTTGCCTTCCGTGTCATCACTTAACTCCATTCAGTTCTCTGGGATCATGTGGTCCCTGCTGTGTGCCTGGCTCTGCCTGGGGGCGGCTGCACTCAGACCTCTTCTGGAACCTGTGAGCAGATGGCCTAGCTCAGTGTCCATGCGTGAGGTCAGGTCCCTGCGTGCTGGGGGCCTGGGGCGTGTGGAGGGCTTCCCAGCAGAGCGACCGAGCACCTGCCGTATGCCAGGCCTGGGGCGGGAGGTGAGTAGAATCTGGTCTCCGACCCACAAGCTTGGGGCTGAGATTTTGGCTCCAGACTGAGAGCTGTGTGCTGTTTTGCAGCAGGCTGGCTTTTTGGTTTGTTTTGTTTTTAAATGTAAGAAGTTTAATCCGTCACAGTCATGTAGTTCAGTGTTGAAAGGTGCAGAAGTGTGTGCATTGCAAACCCAGCCTGCTGCCCACCTGCGCCGTTCAGCTACCTGGTGCCCTTCCCCAGGCGAACGCTCGTCAATTTCTTCAGTGTTGTTCTTTAACCATTGATGAAAACAGTACAGGTATTTTGTATCTAGCTAAAGAAATGCACATAGATTTTTCCCTTTTTTATTCACTTGTTAGTACCCCTTACACAATACAACATACTTTTTTCACTTAACATTATACCCTGGGCTTGTTCCATATCAGTACATGAAAAGCTTCTTCGTTTCTTTAAAAACAGTTTGTTTAAAGTGGCTTCATAGGGTTCCGTTGAATAGATGTACTTTTTTTTAATTTATTTACTTTTGATCGGAGGATAATTGCTTTACAGTATCGTGTTGGTTTCTGCCCTATATAGGCGCGAGTCAGCCGTAGGTTATCTGTGTGTCCCCTCCTCTTGAACCTCCCCCTCCCTTCCCACTGCCCACGCCCTTTGGTTGTCGTTCAGCACCGAATGTGAGCTCCCTGCATCATACAGCAAATGTCCACTGGCTCTCTAATCTCCCATAGGGTCATAGAGACGTACTGTGTTTATTTAACCAGTTTACTGCGGAGCGCTTGCTGTATCCCAGGCCTGGGGTTCAGGTCATTTCTAATGGTTTGCTCGTACTAGTAATATTATGGTGAATGGTCTTTGTGCCCTTTTCTGAACATACGGAATATCTCGAAGGGTAACGGTTGGGTCAAAAGGAATGTCCATTTGTAATTTTGGGAGCTCTTGCCAGGTTGCCCTCCAGGAGGTGATACTGATTTAGGCCCCTCCCCGCAGTGAAAACGCCTGTTTGGCTGTCCTGGCCAGACACAGGTGTTGTTAGGCTCTTTGATCTTGGTCATCATGCTGAGCAGAAAAAAATAATACCTCAGTGTGGTTTTAGTTCTGCCTAGTATTTTAAAATTGAGTCAGTTGCCAACATTTAAACCTGAGGGTTGGCCCCTTAGGGTGTGTGTTTGTCTTGTCTTGAAGAGCTGGAGGGTCTCTTGTGCTCGGCCTGTGCAGAAACATCCTGGAAGGAGCTGCGTCCTGCCCTCGGGGTCTGGGCTTCTCAGGAGCCCTGTCCCACTGGGTCGTGTGTTTATTTTTGTTTGTTTACTCTTTTTTGCCGGGCTTCTGTGGATTTGAGTTTGCCAGTCCTGGTTTAGAGAGAAGCAGGTAAGTTTAAGGGAGAACAGAGTTGCTTCCTCTTTTTGGGAATAGCAGAATGGGTTTCGAAGGATAAGGAGAAGTTGGATGGTGGGCTTGCTCGAGAAAGTCTGGTGTGGGTGAGTCTTGCAGAGGGGTTGGAAGTTGGAGGAAAGTAGACCAGCAAGGAAAGATCTCTCGGAGTTCTGGGGCCCGCCTGTCTTGACTGCAGTCGGTGGCCTGACAGTGAGGACCTGGGATGAACAGGTAAGAGGGATGCACACGGGTTCGTCAGTAGGGAATCATCGTGGGGTGGGATGGACGTGAGAGGCGTCATGCGCCGTGAATAGCCGGAGACCAACAGGAGACGACTTAAGCCATGAGAAATAGGGAGAGAAGAGTGTCTGCCGTCCGTGGCTGCCCCCACCCCCAGAGAACCTGAGTTAATCCCGTGCGTGTGTGTTTTCCAGAATTTTTCCTCATGCATACATCAGCATACATTACTTTCATTAAAACATAGCATAGTAAATTGCCTGTCTTGCGCTTCGTTTTTTTCCTCCCACTTTATCGCTTGGATCTCGTCCAGCCAGCGTGTGCATCCCTCCCTCATTCTGTTCATGCTGCAGGTTCAGTGTCCGGGGGTCCGTCTGCCACGGGCACCTGGTTGTCTTCAGCGTTTTGCTCTCTCTGTGTGTTGCTGCTGTGAGCACCCCAGTGCATTTCCCTTCAGTCACCTTGTACCAATATTTGTGAAAGATGCGTCCAGGGTGGCCTTCTAGGTGAGAGGATCTGGGCTTTACATTTGCAGAAGTTGCCACGTTGACGTGACCTTTTTCACTGATACACAGTAGTCCCACCTTCTCTGAGCTTTTGCTTTCTATGGTTGCAGTTAGGCGTGAGGGACCCAAGAATCTTACGTGGAAAGTTTCAGAAATAAATGTATTGTAAGTTTCACGTTGTCTACCCTTCTGAGTCGCGTGATGAGACCGTGTGTCTTGCTGCTCAGTCCTGCCCTGGACTTGAACATCATCGTTTCTCCCGCCTGTCTGGCCTGGTGGCCACTCAGCCCCCTCTGTTACCAGACCGACTGTATCGCAGTGCTTGTGTTCAAATAACCCTTATTTTACTTAAAAATGGCCCCAAATAATGATGTTGGCAATATGGATATGTCACAAGGAAGCTGTAAAATGCTTCCTTTAAGTGAAAAGGTGGAAAGTTCTTGACTTAAAAAAAAACCTTATGCTGAGGTTGCTAAGATGTACAGTAAGGCTGAATCTTCTGTTCATGAAATTGTGAAGATGGAAAAAGAAATTCCTGCGAGTTTTCATGACTTCAAACTGCAAAGATTACGGGCACAGGGTGTGTGATAAGTACTTAGTTAAGGTGAGAAAGTCATTTAATTCGTACTGTAAGATGTTTTGAGAGAGAGCGCACATTCACATAAATTTTATTGTTTCAATTGTTCTATTATCAGTTACTCTTGTTAATATCTTACTGTGCCTAACTTATAAGTGAAACTTGATCGGCGGGTCTGTTCAGGGAAAGCACAGTGCCTGTGGAGTTTGGAACCACCCTCGGCTTCAGGCACCCACTGGGGGATCTTGGACCGCGTCCCCCATGGATAAGGGGGTAACTGTGGTCTTGCTTCTTCTTCAGACAGTAGCATTCCTGTGGCCAGAGATACTTCAGACTTCAGTGGACTGCTTCCTTCTTTGCATTCTTCTAGATTTTACATTCTCCCAGTTAAAAATTCCCTGTCTCTGGAACAAAGAGCAAGGTTTCCCTTCATGCCTTCCCTTCCATTCCTTCCAGTCCCCCCCACCCCGCCCCGCCCCCAAGTGCTTAACAGTTTGGGTCGGGACCAGCCGTTCAGTATGGCAGCTCCTAGACTCACATGGCTGTTTTTGGTCATTAAATTCACGAACTGAAATTTAAATTTTGTGTTTCCAGTGCTCAGCAGCCGTGTGTGGCTAGTGGCCGCCGTGTGTGACAGTGCAGCTAGGGACTATTTCCCGCATCACTGACACGTAGGGGACAGTGGCCGCCGTGTGTGACAGTGCAGCTAGGGACTATTTCCCGCATCACTGACACGTAGGGGACAGACTCGGGACCGTTCGCATTTTTGTTGCTGTACAGTCGCTAAGTCCTGTCCGACTCTGCGAGCCCATGGACTGCAGCACACCTCGGCAGGCTCCTCTGTCTTCCACTACCTCCCAGAGTTGCTCAGACTCATGTCCCTTGAATCAGTGATGCCATCCAACCATCTCATCCTCTGCCACCCACTTCTCCTTTTGCCTTCTGTCTTTCCCAGCATCAGGGTCTTTTCCAATGAGGCGACTTTTCACATCAGGTGGCCACAGTATTGGAGCCTCAGCTTCAGCATCAGTTCGCCAATGAATATTCACAGTTGATTTCCTTTAGGATGGACTGGTTTGATCTCTTTGAAGTCCAAGGGATCCTCAAGAGTCTTCCTCAACACCACAGTTCAAAAGCATCAATTCTTGGCATTTGGGGCCAGGTTACCCTCTGCACGGGGCCAGCCTGTGCACCCTGGGATGTTCAGTGGCACCCTTGGCTTCTACCCACTCAATGCCCTTAGCCCTTCCCTCCCCTGAACCTGCAGCTGTGATAACCAAACTTCTCTCGAGACGTCGCCAAGTGTCCCCAGAGGCAAACTGACCCCATACTCACATTGAGAACCACTGCTGCTGGCTATTCCTCTGTGCTGCTTTTTAGAAACACTGTGTGTATTTAGTGTACAGTATTATCCAAGTTTCAGATGTACCGTGTAAGGGTTGCAGTCATCTGTAGTTACTATAAAATATTGGCCACATCCCCTGTGTTGTGCAGTATATCCTTGCAGCTAGATGGTAGTTGGTGCCTCTTAATCCCTTTCCCCTCTCTCGCCCCTCTCCCCAGGTACCCACAGTTTGTTCTCTGCATTGCGTTTAATTTTTCCTTGCATTTTTCCTGAATCTGCCCAGTGTCAACACTGAAAAGTCTAGATTTCTGGACTCCGGCTTCAGGGAGGGCGGATACGTCACAAAGTCAATTTAGCAAATATTTGCTGAGTGCCGGCTGCTGGCGGCAGCACCGAGGCGGAAGCGATCGTTTCTTTGGAGGTGGCTCCTTGTTACACGAGTTACCTTCTCCAGAAATGCTGTTCCCTTGGCACGTCCCTCTGTGGTGTTTGCTTTACCCCTTGCGTTTGCCCAGGTTGTGTGAAAGCACTGCACATCTGGCCAGCAGGCTACTGGCCATCAGCGCTTCTGTTTGTTCTAGAGTCAGACCGTAAGAACGTCCCCTTTGGTTTCCCTTCGTTTAAATGGTCTAAGCTGGGAGCAGCGTAAGCTCAGTTATTTCTAGCCTTCCATCTTAACCTAGTTGAATCACTGTTGCTAGTGACAGGCGAGAAACTTTTCATGTGTTTTTTTAATCTGAAAAAATAACTCGAGAAATAATACGTACTGTTAATGGAATGCCTGTTATGTGTTAGGCATTGTCTTATGCCCTTTGTGTATAACGTCCTTAATCCTTTTGATAATTCAGCAAAGCAAGCTTTTTTTAAAATTACTTTTATTATTATTACAGACAGGAAGAGAGGGAAGCATAGAAGATGAATTGTCCAGGGGGGTGCATAGCTGGGGTGGAGCTGGGCTGGGGTTTGCGTGTAGATCTGTCTGGTTTAAAAGCCAGTGTTCAGGGACTTCTCTGGCAGTCCAGTGGTTAAGGCTCCATGCTTCCACGGCAGCGTTCGATCCCTGGTTGGTGAATGAAGACCTGACGTGCCAAACAGCACAGCCAAAAAAAAAAGGCAAGCCGGTGTTTATTACTTCGCCCACGTGGTCCTGCTGTTCTGAAACTGGGACTCCTGTTCCTTCTTTTCCAGCCTCTGTATTAATTTCCCACACTCAGGGGTTCTATCTTGCAACCCCTGTCCCCAGCCTGTCTAGAAGGTGGGATAGGGGCTAATGTGTCTGGGAAAGTGACAGACGGCTCAGTTTGGTGTTGAGAAGCAGCAGCAGGGTGACAGCTGCCCCCACAGCTCCAGGCACGCCCCCCTTGGGCTTCCTGTGGGGCTGACTTCCACCCCTGGACGGATGGGGTGTGGGGCAGCTGCTGGAAAAAGAGCCATGGGTATACATCCAGATGTCAACTGGGGGCCTGGCTGCTCACTGCCTCTTCTGTTTTGACTGATGGGAGGTGCCAGGGGAGGACGTCATCACTTGGAAATTTGCCACCAAGCCCACAGCTTCGCTGCAGGACAGTGGTTCCCCAAATACAGGCAGATGCTGGCTCCAGGTGCTATAGTGGTAATATCTAAGTAATTCAAGGACAGGAAGTAAGTCTCATGCAGACATAAAGTGAGACCCTTAACTTCCCTTTTCAGTTTTCCTTCAATATTTCTAACCCTGTCAGGACCCACTTTTTTTTTTTCTTTTTCTTTTTAATTTATTTTTTTATTGAATTTTGTTGTTTTCTGTCACACCTCTTTTCTTAAACAAAATTTTGGCTGCACTGCACCTTCATTGCAGCCTGCAGGCTCTTCGATGCATTGAGTGAGACTGAGTTGTCCCGTGGAGGGTAGGATTTTTGTTCCTCCACCAGGGATCGAACCCACATCCCCTGCATTGGAAGGTGGATTCTTAACCCCTGGGCCACCAGGGGAGTCCCAGGGTCCACTGTGGAACAGCAGACACTTGCTAATGTCTGTGCAACGAAGAGAGGACGAAGAAGCAGCAGGCTGGAGGCTTAGGGCCCAGGGCCCCTGTATCAGTGGGAATTTAGTAACATTTGCTTCTCCTGATGTGGATTTTGTTGTTTACCTTCTATTTATGGCAAGTGATACTAGTTTTCCATTTATGATAGTGTTACTGTGGAAAATTCTGAAAGAGATGGGAATACCAGACCACCTTACCCGCCTCTTGAGAAACCTATATGCAGGTCAGGAAGCAAGAGTTAGAACTGGACATGGAACAACAGACTGGTTCCAAATAGGAAAAGGAGTACGTCAAGGCTGTATATTGTCACCCTGCTTATTTAACTTATATGCAGAGTACATCATGAGAAATGCTGGACTGGAAGAAGCACAAGCTAGAATCAAGATTGCCAGGAGAAATATCAATATGCAGATGACACCAGCCTTATGGCAGCAAGTGAAGAACTAAAAAGCCTTTTGATGAAAGTGAAAGAGGAGAGTGAAAAAGTTGGCTTAAAGCTCAACATTCAGAAAACAAAGATCATGGCATCTGGTCCCATCACTTCATGGGAAATAGATGGGGAAACAGTGTCAGACTTTATTTTTGGGGGTCCAGAATCACTGCAGATGGTGATTGCAGCCGTGAAATTAAAAGATGCTTACTCCTTGGAAGGAAAGTTATGACCAACCTAGATAGCATATTCAAAAGGAGAGACATTTTGCCAACAAAGGTCTGTCTAGTCAAGGCTATGGTTTTTCCAGTGGTCATGTATGGATGTCAGAGTTGGACTGTGAAGAAAGCTGAGTGCCAAAGAATGGATGCTTTTGGACTGTGGTGTTGGAGAACTCTTGAGAGTCCCTTGGACTGCAGGAGATCCAACCAGTCCATCCTGAAGGAGATCAGCCCTGGGATTTCTTTGGAAGGAATGATGCTAAAGCTGAAACTCCAGTACTTTGGCCACCTCATGTGAAGAGTTGACTCATTGGAAAAGACTCTGATGCTGGGAGGGATTGGGGGCAGGAGGAGAAGGGGATGACAGAGGATGAGATGGCTGGATGGCATCACCGACTCAATGGATGTGAGTTTGGGTAAACTCTGGGAGTTGGTGATGGACAGGGAGGCCTGGCATGCTGTGATTCATGGGGTCGCAAAGAGTTGGACACGACTGAGCGACTGAACTGAACTGATGAAGTTATCTTTTTTTTTTTTTTATTTTTTTGGCTGTGTCATGTAGCATGTGGACTCTTAGTTCCCTGACCAGGGATCGAACCCAAGACCCTACACTGGAAGCTTGGAATCTTAAGCATTGGACTGTCAGGGAGGTCCTTTAAGTTACCTTTTAAGATACACTGGTCAAAATAAGGGGCAGGAATTCTCAACCAAGGCATAACTGGCATTTGGGGCTGCATCATTCGTGGTGGGGGGGGGTTGCATTGTCCTGGGTTTTCTAGAATGTTTAGCAGAATCTTGACCTCCTCCACCTAGGAGACACCAGTAACTACCCCCCTTCTTCCTTCTGAGAATCACTGATTTAAGATATGCAGATTGAGAGGACTTCCCTGGCCCCCTAGTGGTTAGGACTCCCACAGGGGACGCAGATTTGATCCTGGTCTGGGACGTAAAACATTCCACATGCCTTGAAATGCAGCCACTACCCCCCACCCCCCAAAAACACATTCAAATTGAGGCAAACTTAAGAACTTAGAAAGTGGAGGTGGTTGGTATGTGGAAATCCCGTGTGTGTGTGCGCGTGTGCGTGCGCGCGCGTGTGTGATTCCTCAGCAGATTGCCTTCAGTTGGGGGTCCGCTTACTGATGTTCCCTTGGCTGAGGAGAGTTTAACCTTGTAGTTTGCTGTGTGGAACCTTCTGCCAGCAGAAAGCAAACAGAACTCACATAAATAGTCAGCCTGATCGTCCGTGGTTGTCTTCAGCTTTCCTTAGAAACATTCCGCTCTGGGAGTCATCATTACAGGATCATTACAGGATAGGGAGAGAGTTGCTGTGCACGGCAGAGTCAGTGACCACGAGGAAGGTTTCTGCAACCGGAAGGGTGTGCTTGTGCTCAGTGCATCCCCTCCCCGGTTCTTTCCGCACTTTGCCCCACGCTGGGCCGCCTGGGTGACTCACACCCAAGAGCAGGAATGGGGTTGGACTCCTCCAGGTTTCCCCGTGTTTCTCTGGCCGACACGAATGAGTTACTTAGAAGTGAAACCTGTCCTCATGGGAGCCACCAGCAGCCTCCCGGCCCCACCCCCAGCACTGGTTTACTGGAACCAGGATGCTATTTTTAAGAAAGAGCATCGTGTTTCATCATGGAAATTTTGAGCATCTGAGCAGGCGACTTGATGGCTTGCCAGTCTTTAGAGTCCTGAGCCCACGGCCTGTGCGTGCTCAGCTCTGTACCCAGTACCTCAGCAGGACATGCCTGGCCCGAAAGCGGAGGGACAGAAGGCGGGTCTGCCGCTGACAAATAATTATGTAAGTCGTGATGGCCACATCGGGATGCTTTGCTTTCGGCTGGCAGCATCTCAAGGGGCTGGCGGGGCTGGCAGTGCTGGGCTTCCTCCCTCGCAGCCTGTGCGTGTGCTGGGGCCCCGGGAGGAACATTCTGCCAGTGGTCTTTCTACCACAAGGGGCTGATAAGGGTTGTAATTCTCAAGATGCCTTGTTTACAGGCTCTCCTGAAGGATGTGGTGCCTTTTTTGGGCGAGAGTCGGGGTTGGGGATGTGTGTCTCAGAGCAGCCTAATTTCATCAGAGCCGGGCAGGTGCCCAGTCACCTGAGGAGCTGCCCTCTGGGGGCAGCCCTTGGGGTCAGCTTGCCTACAGCTGGCACGCTGGCCCGTCTCCTGGTTATGTGGGGCTCCGAGTCATCTTCCTGGCTGTTCCTCCAATGTGTTGCTAAAAAGGAGAGATGGGCGTGGAAGGAGATTATTTTCCTTCTCTTCTTTGATAGTAATCTTGGTGTGACTAGCACCCTTGTTAGCTTTGAGAATAAGACAGACCTGCTTCAAGACCAGACTCAGCTGTTTCTCACATTTTGTCAGACTCAGGGTTTTTTTTTCAGCTGTCCTGAGCTTTCCTCTCTCATCTGCAACATGTCAAAGTGATAAAAGTTCTTACTGTTATGTATTTACTTTCTAAATCTTAAAAAAAAAAAAAAAAAAACAGATCCTGCTTTTCGAAATAATTTGGGCTTGGGGACAGAGCATCTTTGATTTGGACCACAGCTGGCTTTGTAGATGCATCAGCTCTGTTTTCCCTGCCCACTGAAGGATGAAGCCCCATGTGGGGCTGCGGTTCTGACCCAGTGGTGATGCTTTAGAGAGAGAAGTTCTGGGAGGGCATGGCCTTGACGGTATGGGCATGTCTCTTCCACAGGTGCGGCGAGTGGCTGAGATGCTGCGGTGGAGGCGAGCCCAGGCCCCGCACCGTCTGGCTGGGGCACCCGGAGAAGAGGGACCAGCGGTACCCTCGAAACGTCATCAACAACCAGAAGTACAACTTCTTCACCTTTCTGCCTGGGGTACGTACCGGCCGAGACAACATTGTTTTTTCCTTCTTACAGCACGCGTGTGCAGTGGTACCAGTCTTAGAAGACCGAGGCTCCTGCCGCAGGGCCTGTGAGCTCCCGTGTGTTTTCCACGTCACCCCAGCCACTGGCCGTTCACCTCCCTTAGTCCTGAGCACCTGAAAGAGGTTGCCTTCTGTCTGCAAGTCTGTGAGACGCCACCTGATCGGTTGGAATAACTTCACATTTATTTGGTGTGTTCGGCCTAAGAGGAGTGAAAAAGATATTTTGAGGGCCTAGCTTTGTTACCAAAAAAAAAAAAATCAGTGCCTATATTTCCCCCGTATTACCCTCTTGGAACACATACTCAGAATAGAAAAGTTGGAGGATAAAAGTGTAGCGAAATTTTTTATTTCTTTTTCCTTTGGCTGTGCCGTCGTAGCTGCAGCCCGGGGGTCTTTTGCTGAGGCGAGCAGGCTCAGCAGTTGAGGCACACGGGTTTACTTGCCCCACAGCATGTGGGGTCTTAGTTCCCCGCCCAGGGATTGAACCTGCATCCTCTGAGTTGGGAGGTGGATTCTTTTTTTTAATTTTTAGAAATATTTATTTGGCTCTGCTGAGTCTGAGTTGTGACAAGTGGGCTCTAGCTCCCGGACCAGGGATCAAACCCGGGCCCCCCTGCATTGGGAACTTGGAGTCTTAGCCACTGAACCAGTAGGGAATCTCGGGAGGTAGATTTTTAACCACTGGACTGCCAAGGAAGTCCCAAGAAATCTTTTTAAGATAGATTTTAATACCTCCAACCAGAGACATTTTCTATTAACATATTTGCTAATGTTTGTTTTGCTTATATTGCCCTGCAATTGTCTGTTTTGTTCATTAATTTATACAAATCAACAGACAAGCCTTCTGAAAACCTTCCCCCCCAGCACACCCTTAAGTTAAATATCGATTTTTATCCATTGTGACCTCCAAAACTTCACCAGCTGGCTGCAGAAGCAGCAGCAACACTCAGTTCCAAAGCTGAAAGAAAAAAAATCACTGATTTACTGAGAGAACATGGAAACAAATACCTTATACTGTAGCATAAGGTCAGCCTGAATTTCTTTTTAATAATTGATTTATTTTTGGCTGTGCTGGGTCTTCGCTGCTGCCTGCAGGCTTTTCTCTGGTTGCAGCGAGCAGGGGGTTGCTCTCTAGTTGCAGTTCGGAGGCGTCTCACCGCAGAGGCTTCTCTTGTCGTGGGGCTCAGGCCCTGGGTCACACAGGCGCGGTGGCTGTGGCTCACGGCCACAGGGCCCAGGCTCAGTAGTTGTGACCCACAGGTCTCGTTACTCCATGGCCTGTGGGATCTTCCTGGACCAGGGATCGAATCCGTGTCTCCTGCATTGGCAGGCGGATTCGTTACCACTGAGCCCTGAGGGAAGCCCCAGAATGTTTCTTTAAGGGTGATTTTTGACTCCTTTTATCAGTACCTGGTTCAACCCTCTCCCCTGGCCCCTGAAATCTCAGTATCTAAAGTCAAGTGCAAGTTAATTCCTCACTCATGGAAACTCTGAGGCACGCCAGGCCACTGTCCCGCATCTCACAGCTACACCGCCTGGGGTATGTGGAGCATCCATGTCTCCATGGCAGGGCAGGAGCGAGGGGCCGGACGGTGTCCTGAACACACTGGGCATTTCTGCTTGTTGCCTGATGGCCAGATGAGTCGGGGTATGGATGACACTCCCAGGGCACGTGGGGCCAGTGGAAACCGCCAGAACCCTCCTGCCATGTGGGGTGGAATTCTGCTGTAGTTACTTCTGACGTTGGAATCCCACCGTCGAGACATCAGTGTATCTCTCTTTTGATTTAGTCTTACAACATGAGCCTTTTGCATTAAACCCTCTTCAGTGGCATTTGGAGTGGCCTTTTCTGCACTTGGAGAAGAAGTTTAAGAAATAAAACCTAACAGCTGTTGTCAGGGACTCCACGCCCAGAGGTGCCCGCTGTGTTGAATGTGGTGTTTAGCATTCCGACGGGTATCATGTGCTTCTTTACTTTGACAAATGATGTTTTCATCACCCAGGTGTGTTTCCTAGTTAACAGGTGTCAGAGTGTGAAGTGTACCAGGTACCACGTGAGTTGCGTTCTCCTGGGGGAGTGCTTGAAAGGTCACCCACCTGCCTCGCTCCGAGTCCACCAGCCCCGAGTGTCTCCTGTCTCTCTCCACTGCAGGTACTGTTTAACCAGTTCAAATACTTCTTCAACCTCTACTTCCTGCTGCTCGCCTGCTCCCAGTTCGTCCCTGAGATGCGACTCGGAGCGCTCTACACCTACTGGGTTCCCCTGGTGAGTCAGTTGGGGCATCCTTCCGGGGGGTCCGAGGCGGCTTCTGTCCTTCAGGCGGCTGGAACAGGACGTGGTCTTTCAAGGGAGCGGACGCCCCCGGCCCCACACGCTGGGAGCCCCCGAGGTTTTCTGGTGGCGCTCTGTTCCGCCCACCGCCAGGGCCCACGGCCGCGGCGCCTGGGCTCCTCCTTCCCTCTGTCTGTCCGCTGTCCGGTCTCTCCTTGTTTCAGCAAGCGTTTCCCACCTGCTCACCGCGGATTGCTGGGTACTGGGCTGGCACACAGTGGTCCCGAGAAAGGCAGGGCCTCCATCCCTGTGGCTTGTGCTCTTTGAATTGTTTTCTGTTTATGATGTAGTCTGTGTCAGCGTGAGGGGTTGACCACGGTTCTGCGCTTGGGTGTGTCTGTGTATGGAGTGTGACTCACCTGAGACTTGTAAATAAATACATGGAGGTCTGGAAGGTTCTTCACCAAAGCTAGTAGTTTTCTTTGGAACAGGGTTGAAAGTGTTCGTCACTTAGTCTCTTTGTGAGCTCATGGACTGTAGCCCACCAGGCTCCTCTGTCCATGGGATTCTCCAGGCTAGAATACTGGGGTGGGTGGCCATTCCCTTCTCCAGGGGATCTTCCCAGCCCATGGATCAAATCTGGGTCTCCTGCGTTGCAGGCAGATTCTTTACCTCTGAGCCACTAGGGAAGTCCTTGGGGGGGCGGTGTGGCCTTTTATTAAGTATTTTTTATCTTCAGGTACAGAGACATCTGTCTTAAGTCACCACAGTGCCTTTCTGGAAGCTGGAAACTTATGGGAAACTACATTAGCTCAGATGTGTAGTCAAGGTGTTTGAAACCGCTTATAGAGTTGCTCCCTCTGCAGGGGAAGACCACGTTGGTTCTTGGGGCTGGTGACCAGGGATCAAAGTGTTGAACACAACTCGAAGGCAGGTGCTGTACCCGGTTCTGGTCTGGGATGTGTTCCGCATATCAGTACCGATGATGTTGACCCCAGGGACTGCAGAAGCCCCTCAGGGAATACAGTGGGGGCCCGTGTGGGGGCCAGGATGACTTGCAGGGCTCCTGCCCTTCCAGCGAGAGCCCCGCTCCAGTTCTAGCCCATGTCTCTTCGCTGAAATGATGCTCAGACTTTCCAGGAGGAGCCAGGAACCTGACTTCTGATGCAAACAGCCAAGTCCTGGTTTTCCTGGGCCTCTGGCTGTAGAGAGAAGCCAGGGTTACCAGCAGCCTCCGGCAGTCCTGAGGCTTCTAAGTGCCCATGGCCTGAGTTTCCCGTGATGGTTCATACAGAAGGAGGCAGTCGTCTTGCACAAGTTCTTCCTCTCTTTCCACGGGCTGCAGAGAAGGGGGCTTAGGGGTCAAAGACAACTGGACGATACCTGTTTCCCGGTGACTGCAGCTGATTTCTCCTAAGTCCCCTAGATGTTTATGCGAGAATCAATATCCAGTGCTTAGCTGAAGTACACTTTGAAATGTGTCTGACCGCCCTGAGAGTCCTCTTGTTTCACGCCCAGCCAGGAGCTCAGTGGTTCAGAACGAGGGCTGTGGGGCCAGACAGTTGCCCTGCAGCCTCTTTGAGAAGCCGTGTGATTGTAACTAGCTTTTCCGAACCTCGGTTTCCTCATCTGTAAAGTAGGGGGTGGGTGATCGTGTCTCTTCCCATGGCTTGTTGGGAGGTGTGGTGAAGTACAGCCAGCAGAATGCTGCGAATAGCTCCTGACACGTGGAAAATTCTCAGGAAATGTCCTCATTTGAATTTTAAAATTCTGGTACCAGTGCCATTGTCGGTCGTCGTGTGGATCACGTCTTAGCTGTTGGTGACAGTTTTTCTTTTTTTAAAAAAGGTATTTATTTATTTGGCTGCCTTGGGTCTTAGTTGTGGTGTTCGAGCTCTCTCCTTGCGGTGCACAGGCTCCTCTCTGGTTGTGCTGCGCAGGCATAATTGCCGTGTGCCGGGTGGGGTCTTAGTTCCTGGACCGGGGGTCAACCCCACATCCCCAGGACTGGAAGCAGATTCTTAACCACTGGACTCCCAGGGAAGTCCTGGTAACTTCTTTCTTGATGCTAATGTATTCGTGGGAGATGTTCCTCAGGAAACAGATGAGATAATCAGTAAAATTGTATGAAGATCAGATAATAAACCTAGATCTCTTTGTTATTAAGGCTCAGCCTACACGATACCAAGGTTTCTGTTCCCTGGGTGTCGCCAGGACCTGTGGTCGGGGCAGGATGTTGTCACCAGCCCAGAAAGCTCTCTTTGCCCCTCTCAGTCAGCCCACCTCCCCATGCAGAAGTATCTGCCTTTCTGATTTCTTTCAGGAGTTTTGCTTTAATAGATCTTTTTTTTTTTTTTTTTAACTGCACCTTGTGGCTTATGGGATCTTAGTTCCCCAACCAGAGATCTAACCCAGGCCCTCAGCAGTGGAAACATGGAGTCCTAACTTCTGGACCTCCAGGGAGTCCCCAGTAAATCTGCTCTTGATGTACAGCTTTACAGAAGAGTCTCAGCGCCTTCAGGATTCTGTCTGTTCACTGTCACCACCTCTGATTTCCTTACAAGTTTAGACAGCCCTCCACTGCCATTCACGTTTCTTTTTCAGTATCTTTGGCCCTTCAGCCAGTTCAGTTGCTCAGTTGCATCCGCCTCTTTGTGACCCCGTGGACTGCAGCACGCCAGGCTTCCCTGTCCATTGCCAACTCCCAGAGCTCGCTCAAACTCCTGTCCATTGAGTTGGTGATGTCATCCAACCATCTCATCCTCTGTCATCCCCTTCTCCTCCCGCTTTCAATCTTTCCCAGAATCAGGGTCTTTTCAAATGAATCAGCTCTTCCCATCAGGTGGCCAAAGTATTGGAGTTGCAGCTTCAGTATCAGCCCTTCCAATGAACACCCAGACTGATCTCCTTTAGGATGGACTGGTTGGATCTCCTTGCGGTCCAAGGGACTCTCAAGAGCCTTCTCTGACACCACAGTTCAAAAGCGTCAATTCTTCTGCACTCAGCTTCCTTTATGGTCCAACTCTCACATCCATACATGACTACTGGAAACACCATAGCTTTAACTAGATGGACCTTTGTTGGCAAAGTAATGTCTCTGCTTTTTAATATGCTGTCTAGGTTGGTCATAGCGTCTTTTAATTTCATGGCTGCGGTCACCATCTGCAGTGATTTTGGAGCCCAAGAAAATAAAGTCTGTCACTGTTTCCATAGTTTCCCCATCTATTTGCCATGAAGTGATTTGGCCCTTAGGGACCTCCAAAGCTGGAAGGTTGGAATTTATATCTGGACCACATTTGCATCTCTTTGTAAAGCAGTTTCTAGCTTAAGAGATGGCAGGTCCCCTGGGATTGGTGAGGGTTCTGTGTGTGTGTATGTGTTGGGGGGGGCGGTCACAGACGTGGTAACTGTGTGTGCGAGCTCCCTGGCTCTTAAGGAGTTTCACTCAGTGGACAGTCTCTTTCAGCTCTGGGTCCCAGCACCTGACTGTGCGCCTGTGTGCGAAGTTACTCAGTCATTTCCAACTTTTTGCGACCCCTTGAACTGCAGCCCGCCAGGGTCCTCTGTCCTTAGGATTTCCTAGGCAAGAATGCTGGAATGGGTTGCCATGCCCTCCTCCAGGGGATCTTCCCCACCCAGGAATCGAACCTGTGACTCTTGTGTCTCCAGCATTGGCAGGCAGGTTCTTCACCACTGTGCCACCTGGAAGCCCATGGTGACTTAGGAAGCAGTGTTCATATGCAGCAGGGAGGTTAGCCCCTCCTGTCTTTGTGATAAGCACACACTTCCCATTAACATCGATGGGATTTAGCCAGACCCACGCAGAGAGAACTGGAAACTGGAACACTTGAAAAAACAAACAACCGAAACCTGGATTCTGGCCCAGGACAAAACAGCAGCGTGCAGCGTGGTGGGGGCGGGTCCTGCAGGCGTGGGCCGCGCTTCTCCTGACCAGGTCTTCTCACCTCCCTGTGTGGTCTGGTCCTGCTTCCATTCTGAAATGTACCGGTTCTGCTGTGGCTTCAGCGTGTACTTTCCTTCTGATCGGAAACAGGAGAAATCCTTTGATGGCAAAGACATATGGGCCTCGGGAGGGGTTCCACGAAGCGGCACATCGCTGGCTAGATTTACATAAGAGATTTAACGTCCTTTGAATCGAAGTTAATATATCGCCCGGGGTAAACAGTATGAAAATGAAATCTTCAAAGAATTCACGACTGCTAATAACCTCAGGGGCAGTTGTGCCCTCTGTATTAAAAAAAATGACTTTAAAAAGAGAGATGACAAGGCTCTTTTGTAAGAAAAATGAATGGCTGCTCTTGCTTTTATTGATACGAGAAGAAAAATCAAGACGAAAATAGACTCCTACCATGGGTGACAGACGCCAGTCCGCACCAGGTTTTCCGAGTGGGGATATCAACGCGGGAAGTGGGACGGCTTAAAGTGGGGATATCAACGCGGGAAGTGGGACGGCTTAAAGTGGGGATATCAACGCGGGAAGGTGGGACGGCTTAAAGTGGGGATATCAACGCGTGAAGGTGGGATGGCTTAAAGTGGGGATATCAACGCAGGAAGTGGGACGGCTTAAAGTGGGGATATCAACGCGGGAAGGTGGGACGGCTTAAAGTGGGGATACTAACGTGGGAAGGTGGGATGGCTTGAAATTTTCCTTTTACTAATGGGTGCTTATGTACGAGTGGGGATACTAACGTGGGAAGGTGGGATGGCTTGAAATTTTCCTTTTACTAATGGGTGCTTATGTACGAGTGGAGACATCAACGCGGGAAGGTGGGACGGCTTGAAATTTTCCTTTTACTAATGGGTGCTTATGCAATCAATACTTTAACATGAGGATTCCCGTGGTGGTTCAGTTGTTAAGACTTTGCCTCCAGCGTAGGGGGTGCAAGTGTGTTCCTGCTAGGGGAGCTAAGAGTCCACATACCTTGTGGCCAAGTAAGAAGTCCCCACCCCACCCTGTCCCCTTCTTACAGAGGAATCTAACCAACAGTTAAGGAGTGGGGGCTTCCCAGGTGGCGCAGTGCTAAAAAATCTGCCTGCCAATGCAGGAGATGTAAGACATGTGGGTTTGATCCCTGAGTCAGGAAGATCCCCTTGGAGTAGGAAATGGCAACCCACTCCAGTATTCTTGCCTGGAAGATTCCGTGGACAGAGAAGCCAGGTGGGATATCGTCCATGGGGTCACAAGAGTCAGACATGATTGAGCTCACATACACACACACACACACACACACACACACAGACCTTATAATAAAAAAAAGTTCAGGATATTGGAAAATCTTCAGCAGTGTATGAATATTTGTTGGTGTTTATGTGAACACTGTTATGGCTGGAAGGTTGATTTCCCTACTGGCGGGTCAATACAAATAGGCATCGTGACTCATTTTGTGCTCCGGTGGCCCCCCTGCTTGGTTCCACCCATCCAGGTTTCTGCAGGTGCAGAACGTTGCGGCCCCTGAGAGCAAGGACTCTGGAACAGGAGCCCCTGAATGATCACTCAGGACCTTGACGTCCCTGGTTTAGTTGCTAAGTCGTGTCTGACTCTTTGAGGCCCCGTGGACTGTCGTCTGCCAGGCTCCTCTGTCCGTGACATTCTCTAGGCAAGAATACTGGAGTGAATTGCATTTCCTTCTCCTGGAGATCTTCCCGAACCAGGGATCCAACCCAGGTCCCCTGCACCACAGGCGGATTCTTTACCAACTGAGCCACCAGGGAGGCCCATTTTCTTTACCTCTGAGCGTCTCAGTCTCTTCCCGGCTAGTGTGGCCATCCCAGGGGTGAACTGCTCCAAGGGGGGGAGGTGCTCCGATGGCACCCGGCGTGTGGCGAGTGAGCCACAGACGTCAGGGGCGTCCCCGCCGCTCAGCCCTTACCAGCGGCCGGACGGCTCTGGGGCTTCTATGTTTCTCACTCTTAGGAGCCCTGGGTGGGGGCGAATGGGACGTCCTGGTATCTGCGAGGGTTTCTCGGGGGTAGGAGATGCAGAGAAGTGGGCCTGCTGGGGCTCGTGCACCTGAAACCCTGCCGCCCTGGTCTTCTGGTCTCTTCTGTCCCGGCCCCAGGGGAGGCCGGTGGCTTTCAGGCCGGCTCACCCTCTCTCTCTCTCCCTCTCACTCTCACCCTCTCTCTCTCTCTCTCCCTCTCTCTCTCATGCAGGGCTTCGTGCTGGCCGTCACCATCATCCGAGAGGCGGTGGAGGAGATCCGATGCTACATGCGGGACAAGGAGGTGAACTCCCAGGTCTACAGCCGCCTCACGGCGAGAGGTCAGCCTCCTGCTGCCCAGCCCCAGGGGGTGACGGGCGGGGTGGGCATTGGGTCCCAACTTGGCCACGGGCCGCTGACCGTCAGGGAGCAGAGTTCACAGCCCAGGGCCGTGGGGTGCGGGCGGTTGGGGCGGGACAGTTGCTCAGTGGCCGAGCAACTGAGGGAGGCCAGGGTGTGCCCCGGGCCTGGGGGAACTCTGGCCACATCCCTGGGCCATCACTGTGCCCCTGGAGCCCGTGCTGACGGCTGACCTGTGCCTTATCCACCCGGGATTAATTGTGCGCTCGTGACATTCTCCGAGTACTCGCCCCTTTCCCCCGCTGGCTGAGGAGGCAGCCCTTCTGTTGGCGTTTGGGTGTGTGCATGCTCAGTCGCGTCTGACTCTCTGCAACCCCATGGACTGTAGCCCACCGGGCTCCTCTGTCCATGGGATGCTTCAGGCAGGAATACTGGAGTGGGTGGCCGTTTCCTCCTCCATGGGATCTTCCTGACCCCAGGGATTGAACCCACATCTGCTGCATTGCAGGCAGATTCTATGCCACTTGAGCTCTCTTGGTGTGGAGACTGTAAACTCTGTCCTACACAGGTTTTCAAGGGAGCATAGCTCTAAAACATATTCTTTCAACATTACAAAACTAGTGTGACAACTTTGCAATGTTAGTTTTTTAAGAAGGCACCAGACTTCATACTAAATGTTGCGTCTGTGAAGGTTTCTTTGGAGGGATTTTATAAATTTTCAAAATGGAAGAATAAAGAGTGAATAATCTGACCCGAAGAGAATTGACTAGGCACACTTTCATTTGAAATTTTGAAATGGTGGAATTTAAAAAACCCATTCAAACACACCATGGAGAACCCATGAAACAACCCAACTGATGTCGACTTTTATTTCGAAGTACGGATTCTACCTAGATTTCCCATAGGAAATAAGAATATTACCTTAAACACCCAAGGATGACTGATCCCGTTCAGGGATTAATGTTTCAGGAACCGGTGAGGGGGATAAAAGCTGTGCTTTGCCTCCAGGAAATTGAGAATTCTGAAGGAGATAAGATAGATGCCTGAGGGAGCCTGCACCCAGCCGGGGTGTGAACTGCTTTATGGGGAGTGCCTCAGTCTTCGCCAGAAGCAGTTCATCCGTAGTTTCTGGGATCTGAGAAGACTTTTCCTTCTAGGAAAAATTTTGGAGAAATTTATTTAAGACTCCAAAAATTTTTTTTTTTTTTTTTTTAGTATAGACGCATGACGGCTTGCTTCCTATGTGGCTCAGTGGCAAGAATCTGCCTGCCGGGCAGGAGACGCAGGTTCCATCCCTGGTTTGGGAAGATCCTCTGGAGGAGGAAATTGCAGCCCACTGCAGTACTCGTGCCTGGGAAATCCCATGGTCAGAGGAGCCTGGCTGGCTGCAGTCCACGGGGTCACAAAGACTCAGACTCGACAAGTGACTAGATAGCAACAGCAGGAGGGTGTGAGAGTATTTTGCGTTAGTTCATTTAAGGAGATTTTCATAGTCGGTGGTCTTAAAAGTTGCTAGTCTCTGGGAAAAGGTGGGATTTAGAGTTGGTATAGAAATGTCTTATTATTGCTGCTGCTGCTGCTAAGTCGCTTCAGTCGTGTCCGACTCTGTGTGACCCCATAGATGGCCTCCCACCAGGCTCCCCCGTCCCTGGGATTCTCCAGGCAAGAACGCTGGAGTGGGTTGCCATTTCCTTCTCCAATGCATGAAAGTGAAAAGTGAAAGTGAAGTCGCTCAGCCGTGTCCGACTCCTAGCGACCCCATGGACTGCAGCCTACCAGGCTCCTCCATCCATGGGATTTTCCAGGCAAGAGTACTGGAGTGGGGTGCTATTACCTTCTCCACTTAAACTACTTATATTTAGGGCGTTTTGCTACCTAAAGAAAGAAACCCCAACATAATCTTTGCAAAGGCAGGTGGCGTGGGCTTTCCACGGGGGTAACCAGAAGACCCCCCTGCAAGACATGTTTTTGTGGTTCGTGTATATTAATCCTCCATTAATAACATATTCTGACTATAACGTTTAAAACACTCGGCAGCCCACAGAAGCTCCGCCAGACAGGGTGCGGTGGGTCTCTGTCCAGCTCAGGAGGAGGGTCTGGGGACCCCATGCATCGCCGTCCAGGCTCCACACCTTCTTTGCTTCTTTTCATATTGCAATTGCTTTTCCCGTGAATGATTTTTTTTCTGCCCTCCCCTGCAGACCCCCTTTCTCAGCCCCCGCTTTAGCTTCCTCCAGCTCTTGAAAAGATCGTAAGGAGAACTGGCAGATGCTCCTGCGGTAAAAGCTTGTCTTCCTTTGTGGGTCTCCTCCTGTGGCCCGTGGTTCCCATTGTCACGCCAATCCAACGGGACGGGAGAACGGAGCAGAGTTCTGAGTGTCAGCCCAAACCCTGGCTCCACAGAAAAGAAGGCACTGAAGAAAACCACCAGCTTGGAAAGCGAAAGCACAGTGGGAGTGTGTGTGGGGGAGGGGTAGGGATGTAGTTATTTGATACACTTTGGGGGAAGGGCCAAGGTAAGAAGCTAAAATTAGAGGATTTCAGAGAGAGGAAGAGAAAGAAGCCTTTTTTGACCTTACCATTCAATCGCTTAATATTTTCTGGAGTCAGGGTTTTCATCAAGATCTTTTAGTAAGTTCAAAAGCAAAGGGCAGCAGATACATGCATGTGTAGCCATGCAGGACTATTTTCTGTTTTTATCACATGGCATCTTAAAATGTACTTTTCAATACTATTTTTGGAATTCAAGAAAGTTTGGAAACCAAAACATCAAGTCCTTGATCATGAGATTGTAAGCCATAATATTTACCTACGTTCTGCATCATTTCCTGGTTTATAATAGCAACACTGTATTAATACTAATATAGTTAAATAATTGGGGAAAGAACGTGAAAGTGTTGGTCGCTCAGTCGTGTCTGACTCCTTGCAACCCCACGGACTGTAGCCCACCAGGCTCCTCTGTCCATGGAATTCTCCAGGCAAGAATACTGCAGTGGGTTGCCAGTCCCTTCTCCAGGGGATCTTTCCAATCCAGGGATCGAACCCGTGTCTCCTGCATTGCAGGCTGATTCTTTACCATCTGAACCACTGGGGAAGCCCAAATAATTGGGTAGGGGGGTGGTGATAATTTCTAACTAGCAAAATAGTTGCAAAAATTATGTGGAAAACTCCTGTTTGCCCTCACCTAGGTTTCTCAGTTTTTAACCTCTTGCTTTTTAATACTCTCACCTCACCCTTTCTAAGTCCTTGGAGAATTAAGTTGCAGACATTCCCTTTTAACCCCTTCATGCTGCTGCTTAGTCACTAAGTCATGTTCAGCTCTTTTCAACCCCATGGACTATAGCCACAGACTGGTTTTCCAGGCAGGAATATTGGAGTGGGTGGCCATTTCCTTTTCCAGGTAACCCCTAAATGTGTGTGTCTGTGATAGTCATTAAGTTGTGTCTGACTCTTTGCGATCTCATGGACTATAGCCCACCAGGCTCCTCCGTCCGTGAATTCTCCAGGCAAGAATACTGGAGTGGGTTGCCATGCCTGCTCCCGGGGATCTTCCTGACCCAGGGATCGAACCCGGGTCTGCTACAGTGCAGGCAGATTGTGTTTAATTCCCAGTAGGATGTTTCTCTTAAATAACACAGTATAATTACAAAATCAGTAAATTTATCATGAATATATTACTGTTAACTTCCTCTATACTTTTCGCTCAGAATTTGCCATTTGTTCTTTAAATGTTTTTTAATAGTATTTTTTTTTTCCTAGTCCAAAAAGCAGTACAGGTTTGCCAGTTGCGTTTGATTGCTTCCTTAATCTCCTCTAACTTGGCAGAGTGCCCCAGATTTCTTTGTTGTGACATTGACATTTCTGAAAAGGACAGGCCAGTTTCAGGCCAGTTACTTTGTACTCTGTCCCTCAATTTGTGTTTGTCTCAAAATTAGATTCAACATATCGCAGAGTTAGTATCATCATAAGAATGTCAGTGGCACAGATTCTGGGATGTTGCCAAAGTTTTAGAGGCATTATGTTAGTCAAATTGAAAGAGTTCTAAACTTGGAGGGAAAAAGTTGAGTTTAAATAATTGAACTTAAAACCCTGGAAATCATGAACTTAGCACTGGGAGGAAAAATGGATAGTGTTTTTTTAATTGCTGCTTCCAAGGGTTTAGATCATCTTATTTCAATCATAATGTGTCTAAAGCAACACACCAGTAGATCAATTTTTAATGTAATTGTCATAGTTTAATAAGAAGTATTTGAAGCACTTTAATAGTAAAATTAACCTACGTGTAGAAATGACCTTTTATTCATTCTTCAAGAGTATTTGAGACTCCAGCGCTTTCAGATTTTGTGATGGGTTTCTGTATTGCAGAGATAAACATGAGAGATTGGGACTTCAAGGAATTAACAGTGCAGCAAGGTATCCAGACAGGCAATTTAGGATGATTATAAAATGTAACTTGTAATTATACTGTAGAGGCACAAGCATTATGGCCCTTCCAAGCCACCACTGCATTTCTGGTCCTGAGCACAGTGCCTGGTGGGGGAAGAAGTTAGTGATTCCGAGTTTGTGTGCCGCCCCTCTGCCGTGGTGGCAGATCCCTTAAGCAGTCAGTGAATTGGGGATAATAATGGTGCCTACCTTAGAGAGCTGCCGTGAGTAAAACTCTTGCATGAGAAGAGTTTAGCACTGGGCTGGGATTAGATCTGTGCCCGAGAAAGGCAGCACGAGTGGTATTGTAGCAGGGCTTCCTTAAATACTGGTGGAATGAGCTGGAAGTTATGGGAGGTTATGGGAGTGCATCAGGCAGGAGCTGCTGGTGTCTTCGCAGAAGAGGTGACCTGCATCCTGAGTCCTAGAGGACAAAAGAAGGCAGGGCTGGCTTTGTGATTTGCAGTGCTGAATGCAGGATGAACACAAGGGGCAAGGGGCCCCCGTTCAAAAATTGTTCAGAATTTCAAGATGGCACAGCATAGCGTTAAACCAAGTCACAGCCGCTTTTGAGTGCATCCCCCTGTGCTGTTAACGTGGATCACATGCCCGGGAAGTGGCCTGGTAAAGAATTCTCCGGGGGACTTCCCTGGTGATCCAGAGGTTAAGAAACCTGCCTTCTAATGCGGGGGACTAGGGTTCAGTCCCTGCTCAGGGAACTAAGTTCCCACACGCTGCAGGTCAGCTAAGTGTGTGTGCCAGTTACTGAGCCAGCGCACTGTAGAGCACGTGCTCAGCAAGTGGAGAAGCTTGCAAGCCTCCACAAAGACCAGGCACAGCTGGAAGAAAGGAAAAAGAGTCCCCCAAAGGTCACAGACAGTGATGGTTAGAAGCGTGGGGGACAGAATTCCATGTTCTGGCTCCATCTTGTTCTTCCCAATTCAGCCTTGTTTCCTGAGCCGCTCCTTCCCGGGAAAATAGAAGAAAAGACCATATGGGCCAGTGAAGACCTGAGACTCCGGGCAAGTTCATTTTGTGATCCAGGGATCTGTCGTCAAGGCATGCAGCAGGGAGATGGTGCCACTGGAACTGTTAGGAAAATGCTGTCCAAAGTGGGAAGCAGGACAGGAAAAAACAAAGGTGTTCGACTAGAAACCAGCCAGGCGCTGGGTAAGGTCTGCTCTGTACTTTTTAAAACAGCCTCATGGAGGTGGGTTTTACAGATGGACGTCCGAGGCTCAGAGAAGGACAGCGTCGTGTCTGAGACGGTGGGGCAGTTACAGGATAGAGCTGTGGCGTGAGCCTGATGTAACACCTTCATCTGTGAGTCTGGTCACTGCTGGGCCCTGAGCTGAGGCTCAGACTTTCCCGCAGTCTCTTAATAATTGTCACAGTGTTCAGCTTGAGCACATAGTTTAAAAACGCGTTTTTAAAATGGAAGTCTTGGTTGATTCACAGCGTGGTGTTACACTGTGTCTGTTTCTGGGGTGCAGCCCAGTGATTCAGTTATATGTTGAGTTGGCCAAAACGTTTGTTTGCATTTTCCTGTGAGATCTTTTTGGCCAACCCCACACATATATATGATGGTGGTTTAGTCACTAAGTTGTGTCCAACTCTTTGACCCCCATGGTTCCTCACTAGATTCCTCTGTCTGTGGGATTTTCCAGGCAAGAATACTGGAGTGATTTCCTTCTCCAGGGGATCTTCCCAACCCAGGGATTGAACCCACATCTCTTGCATCTCCTGCATTGCAGGCAGATTCTTTACTTCTGAGCCAACTGGGAAGCCTTTTCAGATTATTTTCCGTTACAGGATTTATTACAGGATATTGAATATACAATATGACAAAACACATTTCTGAGTCCAAAGAAGTCGATCCAGCCTCCTCATTCTGAGGCAAACTGTTGAAAGCCATATAAGAAGGGTGCTTTTAAATAAGTAATCATCCCCTTTCCTCCTGCTTGAAATCCACATTTAAACCTGATCAGAGACTTAAGAGAGGTTCTCTGACCTTTATGCGTTTTATGACTTTAATGGTAGAGCTGTCTTTCCAAATTAATAGCATTCAGTGGCCCTGGAAACACCAAAGCCGAAGAAGAGAGGGTCTTAAAGTCATAGCAGGCTCAGCAAAACTTTGTTTTGTTACTTGAAAGATCTGGCTTGGGCCAAGAAATAATAATTGGTAAAGGAATTATTTTTCTTTATCTTTGACTTTCCCCAAACCCAAACTTTATTTCTTAAGTGGGGAACCTGCCTTGCTTATCACAGGTGGGGTGTGGGTAACTGGTTTCAAATTTTCACCAGATGAATTCCAGGGGTCTTCATGCCAGGAATGTTTTCCCAGCCTAACTTGTGATCAAGGGCTAAATGAAGCAAGTGGATAATTAGCCTTGAAAGAAAGTGCAAACAGAAGCACAATTAAACAATTGCTGGTGCTTCTTTCCTGCTGGGGACATCTGGGCACAGGGTGAACCGTAAGTCGTAAGTCAAAGGTCTGTGCAAAATGGAGGGAATCTGTCTTTTCAGCTTTTTAGGACAGAGGTGGTGTAAAAAACGGAACTGGTATCTTCACCCTTCCGTTCTTTCCAGAGTGTTCCTCCCTGCTGCTCTGTGCACCCTTTGCCAGGTACAGAGCAACCTCAAGGATCTCACTTCCATTTGAGAGTGATGCATTTTTAAAGATTTAATTCAGAATCCACTTTACCGCATTGCTTAGGACTGCAGTGAATACGACTAAAATTTGAGGTATAAAGACACACGTGTTTCCTTTAGGACCTTGTATCGCAGTGGAGTTCGTCAGGAGATTGGATAGGGCAGGGAGCATGGGGTCACGAGTGGCTGTTGTTTAGCTAATAGTTAATTAGCTAAACGGAAACTCTGTATTCTTAAACACGGGCACCATTTACGTTTTCAGAGTATGAACTCTGTCCAGACATGGGATGACACTAAAAAAGGCTTCATACTTTTTTTGAGAAGAGAATTACAGTCATGGTCTTTTACAACTTTTTTATTAAAAATCATTGTAAACTTTATTTTTGAAGTTGGCGTGTAGGTGATTTCCAGCATTGTGCCAGCCTCTGCAGCACAGCAGAGCGACTCGGTTAGACACATACAGATGCTGCTTTCTTCTGTGTTCTTTCTGCTATGGCTTCTCACAGGACATTGAATGCAGTTCCCTAAAAGTCTGATTTTCCTGAAGTATAGTTGATTTACAGTGTTATGTTAATTTCTGGTGTACAGCACAGTGATTCAGTGATACATATATATATTCTTTTGCACTGTGGTTTATTACAGCTCACTGAATCTAGTTCCTGTGCTAAACACTAGGACCTTATCCATTTTATTCGTAAATAGCTTGCATCTGCTCAGTGATGGTCATTGGATATTCCTGCTGCAAGACTACTGCAAAGGTTTTTACTGAGGCTCTCAAATACAGCTCAGTAAGCAAAGCATTGCCCAGGCTTCTCTCATCAAGATTCAGAGCATTAGCTTTTACAAGTCTTAACTTAAAATAGGTCTTGCCAAACACTTTCCCATACATTTTCTGACAGATACGAAGTTTGTTATTTCAGACTCATAAGGTTCCTTTTATTCTTTCAAACTTCTCAAAATTCACTTTATTACAAACCACTGGTGAACTGATCTACTGTTTAACCAAAATAAAAAAGCAACCCCAGAAAAAAATCTCCCATGCAAATTGCTCTGTTACCTTTCCCAACAGGTATTTACCCCCTGCCGGGGGTGTTGGTCTAGTCCATCATTATTGGGCACCAGAAGCAGGGGAGGACCATTTATATATTTATTTTAAAAGCCTCTGTTGAGTATAAACTTGTTAAATTTAAACTCCAGCCTTTCTTTTTAAAGTTCCCGCTAACTTAAACAAAAGCCCCAGGAAGTGGCCCGTGGAATTTATAATAATACTCTTCCACCGTTTGCCTGTTTTCACATAACAGTCTTTTCTTCGGCTTTGGGCAACGCAAGACAACCCGATTGGAAGACGAAAATATCAACTTTAAACCTGTGAACTCTGCCGGGTCTGCAGAGGCGTTTTCGTGTCAAGCCCAGGAAATGTACACATGCTATAGAATTTACAACTCATCACTGTCACAGTCAGATTAGAGTGCGAGTTAGAGAGTTATACATTAACCAGGGTTAGTGCATGGAGCTTGCTGCAGAGACCTACAAAGGCAGTTAATGTCCTGCGTTCACAATGAAAAATAGAAGCATAGCTGGAGGTGTTCGGGGGTCAGAAAATTGACCCCCACGCACTAGAGCCCTGGAATTTACTTTTTTTTTGCGGGCGGTTCTGCAGTTTGACTGAATTGTCATTTGCTTGTTTCGACTCATGGAAAACATCTGGTTTCTCTCTGCAGTGTAGACAAACTGCCCTTATTCTGAAGCTCTCATCCATGAAAAGCATGGTTTGGGCTCAATAGGTTTGCTTATGAAAGGCTTGGGGGTCCATCGCTGCAGAAATAAACAGATCTAGTAATTGGAAGTTCGTTCCCCATTATAAACTCCGACTCAAGAGACGGCCTGGGTGAAGTGGCCGAAGCTGAACGGGGTGCATTTATTTTATAGAAGGCATTTCATGATTTAGGATGTGGCCGGCAGGCAATCTGCCACTTAACCTTTGAAAAATCTCTTACCCAACTTCTGTAGAGTTTCTGCAAAGATGGTGAAAATCCCAGAGCCAAGAGGTTGGAGGTTGAGTGTGACAGGGTCTGAAAGAGAAGGGAGGTCTGGGGGGCAAGGTGGGGAGTTCTGTGTCTTCCGTCCCTAGACCAGATCTTCTCCTCTGTTTGTAAAGGTGTGAGTGCACGTTTTCACTCCTGTGCAGGACCAGCTGTGTAATTTGTGGTGCAGAATGAGAATCCAGGGTCCCTTGTTTAAAAGTTATTAAGAATTATGGTATGAAAAGAGTAGACCATTCGCCCAAGGGTAATGGGATCAATGTGAATACACAGGTCACATGAATACACAGGGCTGGGCTCTGTCTCTAGAAGCTTTAGGAGTCTCTGGAGTAGATGGAAAAAAAAAAAAAAAAAGGAACAGAAAATCGGACCCCTTGGGAAGTAGGTCTGCTGACTCCCAGTGGAGTGTTAAGAGAGAATTTTCTTGCAGTCCAATAAGGGACTGTAGGGAGAGTGCCTCTCTCTCTCTCTCTCTCAGAACAATTTATTTATTTTTGGCTGTGCTGGGTCTTTGTTGCTGCACTAGGGCGTGCTCTAGTTGCGGTGCGCGGGGGCTCCTCCTCACTGCGGTGCGCAGGTCGCATTGCAGTGGCTTCTCGTTGCAGAGCACCAGCCCTAGGGCGTGTGGGCTTCTGTAGTTGCAGCCCATGGGCTCAGGAGTTGTGGCTCCCGGCTCTAGAGCACAGGCTTAGTCGTCGTGGTGCATGGGCTTAGTTGCTCCAGGCCTTGGGGGATCTTCCTGAACCAGGGATCGAACCCATGTCCCCTGCATTGGCAGGCGGACTCTTCGCCACTGAGCCACCGGGGAAGCCTCAGGCTCTCGTCTCTCTTGAGGTCCAGGTCATCGTCACTGTCACTGTGCCATTTCTCAGGCCTTGTTTTCCTTTGTCAGGAAGATGGGGAGCTCTGCGAGAGCGTGAAGGTTTCTGCTCTTCCTTTTTTGCAGGAACGCTGGTGGAACACTCAGAACAGTGGCTCAGGCATGGTTAGACATCATGTGCTTTGGACCCTTTCCACAGTTCTGAGATTCTTCTCTTTTGGGGAGTTAATCCCAGCCACTGCGTGCCTGGGTCTTCACCAGTGACTCTGGTCCTGTTTCTGTCCTGCCGCAGCGGTGGTTTCTTTACCACTCAAGGCCTTCTTAGAGATGGCGTGTCATTCAGATGCTGGATGTGGGCAGCAAAACCCCCAGTGATGGAACCGAAGCATGGATCTCTGCTTCCCCTTCTCTTTTCTTCCGGCCGCTTTCCCTCCTTTCGTTCTTCTGGTTTTGCCTTCTCTCGTCAGAACGAGCAGGTACATGTGTGTTCTGCACACAGATGTGAGCCAGACATTCTTGTTTTTTTAATTTGGAGGATATTGGCTCCCCAGTGTTGTGTTGGTTTCTGAGGTACAGCGGCGTGAACCAGCTGTGAGTGTACACATGTCCCCTCCCTCTCGGACCCCCTCCTCCCCTTGCCCACCGTCCCACCGCTCTAGGCCATCACAGAGCACCCAGCCCAGCTCCCTGTGCTGTGCGGCAGCTCCCGCTAGCTGCCCTTTTAATGCTCGTGAACCGCGCAGTTTTCATCACCCCAGAATGGCAGCGTGACCCGAGATGTGCAGACTTACAGTCCGGCCTGTGTGTTGGCTCAGTGGAGCGGGTGAGACTGAGGGTCCCCCTCTGTGGAACCTGAACGCTGAGGCTCCTCCCCCCGAATACTAACATGCTAATGAGGGGCTGTGACCGAGACTCCCCAGGGACCTCGGGGCGGGGGTGCCCCTACCCCCCGCCCTCCTCCCGACATGGAGCCCGGTACAGTAGGAGGGTTTGTCGGAGGGATCGGCCTGCTGGGCTTGGTCGGAAAGTGCTCTGCAAGCGCAGTGGATTAAAGGGGTTTTTGTTGAGGCAGAGCAGATGGACAGAGAGGTAGAGTTCAAATTAACTGACCGTAAATCAGAACCCTGCCATGGAAGGGGAAAGTCTGGGCCTGGTCACTTAGAGGTTGGAGCTAATTTAATTTATTATATATTTTTTCTTATTGGAAGAGCCCCTCATGTTAACTCAAAAAAAGAAAAATCATCGTGAAGCATTTAGAAAGTACATATGCCAAAGAAAAGGATAAATCTCTTCTGTCCCCAGATTAACCTTTTTAGGATAATCCCCCTGATTTTGTCCTCTGTCTTGCTCACATACCCAGGCACATCCAGATGCAGTTATTGTTTAATAAGAATTATAACAGTGTTCTTCTTAGGGTTGGCCGTTCGGAGAAAACGTGTGAGTAGGTCTTGAAGATCAGAACACAGGCTCAGGGATGGTTTGGGTCAGGCCACCAGCATAAATTCCAGTGAGAACACCAAGGACAGTGTGTAAATTTATGTTTGGGAAAGTTGGGGTGGACTCAGGCGAAGGAAAAGCTTACGGGCACCGGGGGGTGGGGGCAGGGGGACGTGCTGAATTTACCATCTTCCCTCCAGGAAGATCCTTGATAAGCTGCTCAGAAACAGCAGTGTGTCTGCCGTGCGGTTTTTCCCTGTTGGCCCCCCTGGTGGGGCCAGAAGCATTGTTCAGGCAGGAAGAGAATTCTCTGCTTCGCACCCCCTGTTCATTCATGCATTTCTAATGAGCTGACTCTTAGGATTAGCACAGGTTCTCTCTGCAAAGACAGCAGCCTCACCGTCACCGATGCTTTAGGCCAGTAGGTTCCAAGGGTGCCCCCGCTCAGGCTGTCGGCTTGAGTTCTGGTTTATGGAAGCGAGGCTCTGTGGGAGTCTCCCTTTCCAGGGGAGGGAGGGTCCAGCTGGGACCGGCTAGCCATCTTGAGAGCCCTCTGCATCATGTCTAGACGTCATTCGTGTTTGAGAGCTCCCCTTTTAGCACCAGGTCTCCTCACTGTTACCATGACAAAGTTTAATTAAGGACAAACATTAGTTAAAGATCAAACCCCGTGGAACTCAGAAAGAATTGTTTCAGTTGAAGTCTTCGGAATGCTTTGAAGCATCTCAGCAGTGATGAATTACTGGAAAGACCTGTGGCATTAAATGATGTGAAAAGTGTCAGATAAAATAATCTGAGCTGCGTGCACAAGTTCCTGGTGGGTGAATGTTGGGTGTATGTCAGATGAAGGAGCCCACAGTGGGGGACAGCAGATTCAGGACCCCTGGACTTACTAAATGGGGCTAACAGGAGGTGCCAGGAGCATGAAGATTTTGGTGGTGGTGCTCCCTCGTGTGGGGATCCCGTCCATCACGAGGGTAAAGACCCGCATCCTCCGCAGGCTTGTTCACAGCGTGCTGGGCCACCTGGCCGCCCACAGACCTTCATCTCTGTGCTCCACGCGATGCTTCTGGTCTTGCTGAAGGAGTTCCAGCTTGCGGCCACATGCATACGTGTGCTGCTTTCTTTGTCGTCTCATGCCTTTTTCCCGATGCTGGTAGCCAGAATCATCTGGTCAGGTCTGACCTCATCTTTTCTGTAAAGTGCTTGCTGACACCTCCCCGAGCCCCACTCCATTCACTTATTATGTGTCTCTTGCCGCCTCTGCTCCACGGGTGCAGGTCCACGGAGCCCACCCTTGGATCCCCTGGCCTCCAGCGGGTGTTCCACTGAAGGGGCTTGAACGTGGGGTGAGTCGTCACGTGCCTTCGGGGTGCCAGCCACCATTCTCCGTCCTCCTTCAGAGGGGGCGGTGTCCTTCCTTCCGGCTTCCTTTCTGCACCCACCTGTCTCCTGTCCTTCCACACACTGTTTTGTACTCACAGCATCTGTCCTGCTGTCTCTCTCACAGCTCATGGGTTTGCAGACTGCAGCTGGCAGACCAAATTCAGCCCACCACCTTGGCCCGGGAGCCAGGAATGGTCTTTATGTTGTCCAGCATAAATGCACAAAAGACTATTGGCCTTTGGGGAGAACAGCTGTTGGGAGACTTGAGTTGTTTATTGGCTGCAGAACCTAAACCGTGTACTGTCCTGCACTCCCCAGGACGCCTCTGTTGACTCCTGCACGGGACTGTGGGCTCTTTTAGGATGAGGGACTGTCTTCTTTGAATTCCTAGACCATGGCACTTTAGTAAATGTTTTTTGAGTTGAATTGAATTTCTTGTTTTTTCTTCCTTCCTCTGAAGTCAGGTGGGGTGCGCCTCTTGGTGCTGACCTGTGAGACTGGGAGCAGATGGGGCCTCTCTGAGTCCACTTCCCTTGTCTGAAAGCTAGAGATTATATCTTTTCTGATGGCCATTGAGAGGAGGAAGTTAAGCCATTAGGATGTCAATGTGTATACAGCGCTTAGCATGGAATCCATGTTTAATGTTATTATTTATCCAGATAAGCATGCAGCCAGAGTTGTGTGGTCTGATTATAATCATGTAAGCCATTTGCTGTTGTTGAGTCGCTAAGTCATGTCTGACTCTCTGTGACACTGGACTGTAGCCCGCCAGGTTCCTCAGTCTGTGAGATTTCCCAGGCAAGAACACTGGAGCGGGCGGCCTTCTCCTCCCCCACATACAAAGCATGTCGTGTTCATCCCTCAGCTGTGTCCGACTCTTTGGGACCGTGGACTGTAGCCCACCAGGCTCCTCTGTCCATGGGATTCTCCAGCCAAGAATACTGGAGGGGGTCATTTCCTTCTCTAAGGGATCTTCCTGACCCAGGGATGGAAGCAGGGTCTCCTGCATCGCAGGCGGATTCTTTAGTGTCTGAGCCACCAGGGAAGCCCGTATGAACCATACTGCATAGCAGTTGCAAATTTTAAAAAGTCATTTTGGGTTAGCTGCTTTCTTTTTGGTGGTGCTGAGAATTCAGTGTTGGTCTTTTGACCGTGGATCTGCCTTTGGATTTTCTTCCCCATTTCTGTGTGTGGATGTGGCTAAATGAATCTTTTATAGTGCTGATTGAGAAGAGCCTCTAAAGTGCCATGAGGACAGAAGATCTGACTTGAGACCTGTGAGCCCTTCCAGGGCTCTCAGAAGTGGGGATCAGGTTTTGAATTGGTCTCTGCAGCAGATGAACCTTTTTTCAGAGAGGCAGGAGATGCTGTAGCTGCTGGGTTTGGGGGGCACATCCTTCAGGGTGTGCAGGCTGGCGGACGCTCTGTAGAGACACAAGGACTTGAAATGAATTCAGACGTGATATATCATGGGCATGTTTCCTTGCAGGGACGGTAAAGGTGAAGAGCTCCAGCATCCAGGTGGGAGACCTGATCATCGTCGAGAAGGTGAGAGCGGTGTCTCGCGACTTGTGACTGCTGCTGCCTGGGTGCGCGTGCATGGGGCGTGGTCACGCTCACTTCACGAATCCTGCCCTGCGATTCCTGGATCTGTGGCCATAAGCTTTCTGGGCTCTACCCAGCACCTTTGCCTGGGAGAAACATGACGCACACACACAAAATACTGTTTCAAGGTTTCTGTGCTGCTTGGCCCGAAATCCCGCTTGCAAACACGAAGAGTATAAGCTCTGCTTTCCTGTTTGATGTATTCTTTGTTTGGGAGTCTTTTTGTTTTTTACTCATCATAAAGTTTTTTCCTAGAGGCCCGCTGCCCCTATCAGCACATAAAAATATTTGTCATTTGCCTGTTGAACAATTTCAGGTTGTGTATTTCTGACTTGAACGTTGTGCTTTTCTGTCATTTTATGGGGAGTAGGGGTTAAGTGAAACAGAACTGTAAGAAGGCCACAAACGCACTTTTAAAAAGAGCACTGTTGTTATGTTACTCCAGCCAAGGCTCGTATCTCCCGGTACTGTGTACGCTGGGAGGTGCTGGATGCTGGGTGGCCCCGGAGAGTCTTGGAATCATACTTGATTAGGAAAGGACTGCATCTCAGCTTCTTTCTGTAGGAAGTGAACTCTGCTCTTTTAAAAGGATTAAATCTAAGAACTCACAGTTGATTTGAGGTAAAGCAAAGCTCTCCTGAGTGGCAGCTGCGAAGGCCCTCGCAGACCTCTTTCTCTGTGGCACACTTTCCTGTTCACAATTACACGTGGGCTGCTGCTGGCGACCCTCTTTTTTTTTTGAGCGTGGCTTTTTTTCGCTTCTTCCTACTTGACTTCCTTATGTAAATCCCACCCAAAGCCAAACATCAAGCCGAAAAACTGGTCGAAGCAGAAAGATGAGGCTAGCCTACGTCTGTCTGTAGTTTCGGCAGACAGCCTGGACGAGGGCCAGCTTGGGGAGCAGGCTTTGGGCCCCCCCGCCCCGGGTCTGCAGGCTGCAGTTGCAGGAGGTAATGGTTGGGTTCGCCAGAAAATGGGAAGCTCTCTTTTCGAGATAAGATTTCAATAGGGGATTAGCAGTCTAACAGCAGCAGCCCAAGATTTTTCAGATTCAAAAACAGGGTAAATCCCCAGCTCTGTCTCCGACAAAGGCAGACACTTAAAAGAGGCTGTGGGTTTTGGTTGCCCCCTCCACTCCCCACCGAGTGGGCAGGGGGTAGGGGGGTGCGAATCCCCACACAGGGGCACTCACGGTAACAGTCTCTCTGTTCATAACACAGAACCAGCGGGTCCCTGCCGACATGATCTTCCTGAGGACATCAGAAAAAAACGGTAAGCATCTGGGATCAATTTTGGAAACAGCCATTAACCTTTCAGTGGTGATTTGGCAAAATAATCATTTGAAAATGTAACAGAAGCGGATGATCATTTTGGAGCCATGGAGGCAGACCAAAAATGTTTCTTTTCATAGAGCAGTCTTTAAAAAGCAGGGAGGGTGGGGCGGGGGGGCTTGGTGCGTGCCGGTCAGCAGCTTCTGATCACGACAGCAGCAGTGGGACCTCTGCTGAGTTGCCTCTGGGGGGTCACATGCGGTGGCTGGGCATCCCCCGCCCCGCGCTGGGCTGCGTTCAGCTCAACCTCTGGAGTTGGTGGGATGAGGAAGTGTGTCTAACACACAAAAGCCAACAGCAACAGACTCTTCTGAGAAGATACTGGGAGGTGTGTCGCGAGGTGGGGCAGAGAGAGGCCGGGCCGGGGAGAGCGGGGTGGCCTTCCCCCAAAGCTCGGCTCAGGAGCGGTGGGGCCACGGTCGCCCCGCCCGTCCGTTTATTCTTTGTTTACAGCCTGTTTGCCTTAGTGACCCTCTCCAGTCTCCTTCAAGACCCGACGTGTCACAGTTACCACTGTCTTTCCATGTCCTGGGGGTTTGGTTCCAGGACCTGCCCCCCTCCCCCCGCCAACCGTGGGTACCAAATCCACGGATCCTCACATCCCTCACGTGAAATGATGCTGGACACTCGGCCGTCCGCATCCACAGCAGGGTTGGAGGCCCGGCTGTGTTCCCCGGGGTGGCTGCCCCCTCTGCCTGCCTGCCTGCCTCATCATTTGACTCAAATCTCCTCTTTATTTTTGTTATTTAAGCTGTTCTCAGGAAACAAGGCCATTTTTCTCTTGCCTAGCAGGCAGAAGCAGAGATCTTTGAACCTCAGAAAAATCCACGTTTGTATTCTTTGGAGCTTGCTGCAACCTCATTCTGTGACGAATTTAATAAAAGTGAGGATGAGGTTCATATTTAATTTGTGGTTGTTGAGTCGCTCAGCTGCGTCTGACGCTGTGACTCCATGGACGGCGGCACGCCAGGCTTCCCTGCCCACTGTCTCCTGGGCTTTGCTCAGACTCCTGTGCATCCAGCCATCTCATGTTGGTTCTCGCCCCCTTCTCCTCCTGCCCTGGATCTTTTCCAGCCTCAGGGTATTTTCCAACGAGTTGGCTCTTTGCCTCAGGTGGCCAGAGTATACTAATGAATGATACGTTAAATCATCCAGGGTGCGTGGAATGCGCCCCCGTTAAAACAGTCCTTTAAACAGTACAGCTTTGTCCTCGGGCCTTGTTTCCTTGTCAGTGAAAATGGATTAGGGTCTCAGAAGTCTTCTCTTTTTTCCAAAAACAAAACAAAGATGGACTGGAAGGGGTCTTCCTGAAAGTTCTCAGAAGTCTTACCTTCAGTGTCGGGATATTCGGTGGCTCCTCTGATGAAACGTGGAGCTGCCTGCTCAGACCTGCACATGTCAGGCTGAACCACGGAGCTGCCTGCTCGGACGTGCACACGTCAGGCTGAACCACGGGGCTGCCTGCTCAGACGTGCACACGTCAGGCTGAACCACGGAGCTGCCTGCTCAGACGTGCACACGTCAGGCTGAACCACGGAGCTGCCTGCTCAGACGTGCACACGTCAGGCTGAACCACGGAGCTGCCTGCTCAGACGTGCACACGTCAGGCTGAACCACGGAGCTGCCTGCTCAGACGTGCACACGTCAGGCTGAACCACGGAGCTGCCTGCTCAGACGTGCACACGTCAGGCTGAACCTGGCACCCGTCACATGTGCGGGGGAGTCACGGCCGAGGGCTCCGTGGTCCTTCCCAGGTCGGAGCAGTTTGCGTGAAGCAGCTCTCTAGTCCTCAAGCTGGGAGTCGGCGCTCTGACACCCTCGTCTGTGCACGCGAGGAGACTGAGGCTCACAGGGAGCAGCTTCCTCAAGTTGCGCAGCCTGTGAGCCGTGGAGCCTTGAACCCAGGAGGTTCGGTTCCTGAGAAGGTGCTTGCAATGCCTGCACCTCGTAGAGGCGAGTGCTGGTGAGCCTGTGCCAGCCGCTGTCTGGGGGTACCATCACTCCCATGGAATCCTCTGCAGCCAGCTTGTGAGGTCTGCGTTTCTCCCCAGTTTACAGACACGACAGGCTGAGGCTTAGCACGGCCAGGAGCCCAGCCCCGGCTCCTACTGTGAGTGGAGGAGCGGGGATTTAAACCCAGAGCTGATGGCGAAAGCGGGAAGTTGGGTATTACTTCTTGCCTCTTGGCCGTTGGTTGGCTCTCCTGACACGGACCAGAGCAGGAGCTGTCAGCGCCCCCGTGGTCGGGGTCGGGGTGGGCGTGTGGTCCTGACCCGCAGGTGTACAGAGGGCTCCCCCTCTTCCCTCCACAGGGTCCTGCTTCCTGCGGACGGATCAGCTGGACGGGGAGACAGACTGGAAGCTTCGGCTGCCCGTGGCCTGCACGCAGAGGCTGCCCACCGCCGCCGTGAGTAGCTTTCCCTGCAGAAGCCCTCCGACGGCCGTGTCTGGGTGGGACTCTGATGCCCACCTCGGGGGCCACACGGGGGGCCGCCCGCTGTGAGGCGGGGCTGCAGGGGCCCCAGATCCTCCTGGTGCCTCAGGCGCTCGCTGGTTGCGGGCCACGCGGCCTTGTGAACCCTGATCTGGCCGATGGGGTTGATGGTCTCTGGCGGGCAGCTCCAGCCCTTAAGAAACCTTGACGGAGCACCTGGGATGAAATTAAAAGGCGACACAGGTGCCCACTCCTCCGTGCATGCTCTCCGAGGGCGCCACGGCCACCGGGACTCGGTCCTGCGGCTCTTGTCTCTCTGCGGAGGTCCTGCCCTGCCCTGGAAGCCCTCAGATTGGCCAGCGAAAGGACTGTTTGTGATGGATTTCCCTCTCGCTCTGTCCCCGTGCCCGCCGGCTCCAGCTCTGCCTTCCGACCCTGGCCCTCGCCCTTCTCCTCCAGGAGCAAGCAGACCCGCTCCTGCCTTGTGTGCACAAGTCCCTGGGGTTTCGTTTGCTTTTGAAACCTCATTGATTTATTTGCTTCTGTCTGGGCCGCGTCTTGGTTGCTGTGCAGGCTTCCTGCAGTTGTGGCGAGCGGGGGCTAGTCGTGGGGCACGGCTTCTCATCGGGGTGTCTTCTGTTCTTGGGGCGCCCAGGCTCTAGAGGACAGGCCTGGTAGTTGTGGTGGGTCCACTTAGTTGCCCCAAGTGAGGCGTGTGGGGTGTCCCGGCCCAGGGGTTGAGCCCGTGTCCCCTGCATTGGCAGGTGGCTTCCTAGCCACTGGACCGCCAGGAAACTTAGTCCTCTTTCCTATTGTTTTGATAGTAGCCACCCTGATGGGTGTGAGGTGTTCTTGCACACTTGTTCACCTCTCTGCCCTTTCCGAGGCTTTGCACAGAGTCAGCGCCCTGTGGCCCTTTGTTGAATGAGCGAGGGTTTCGGTGGGTTTGAATGACTCTTGTAAACGAGAGTGTCGCAGAGCGGGAGGGATGTGCACCATCAGTTAGTTCTGGAAAAGCCGGGTAAACACAGACTCTCCCCTTTAGGGCTTCAGGGTGTTTGGGGATCTTGCAGGTAGAGATTCCCGGACTAACTTGCGGGAAGGTTTCCTTCTTCTCCACCTGCCCCGTGGTTGTGAGGCCTGTTTGGAAAGTACAGTTGCTTTTGAAAAACAGTGGATGCCTTCCGAAATCCCTTTTAATCGTGCACTGACTTTGTTTCCAAAACATCACCCCTGTGGGACAGGACCTTCTTCAGATCCGCTCGTATGTGTATGCAGAGGAGCCAAACATCGACATTCACAACTTCGTGGGCACCTTCACCCGAGTGAGTGAGCCTCGAGGGGCACAGGGTCCTGCCTGGGGGCATGACCGGGGTGAGGGCCCGCTGCCCACTGCCAGCAGGGCTTTGTTGGGGCGTAGCTTTGTGTCATGTGGGGGTGACGTCCCCATCAGAACACTCCACCTTGAAAACTGACATGATTCTCAGTAAAGGCGACACAGCTGGGAGTTTTTCCAGCCTCCCAACAGCTGTCGTCGCCTGACTACTTAGAGCCAAGTGTTCTTGTAATTAATGTTATTCTTTACGTCTTTTTCACGTGAAGCCATTTGCTGTTGTTCAGTCGCTAAGTCATCTCTGACTCTTTGTTACCCCATGGGTTGCAGCACACCAGGCCTCCCTGTCCATCACCAACTCATCACCATCATTTACTCAAACTCATGTCCATTGAGTTGGTGATACCATCCAACCATCTCATCTCTGTTGTCCCCTCCTTCTCCGGCCTTCAGTCTTTCCCAGCATCAGGGTCTTTTCCAATGAGTATCCTCCAAGTCCTGTCCACCATGGTTATAACTTTTAAACCATATCCCAACCTTTCGGAATAGAAATTAAATTTGGATTTGAATTATTTTAGGCATCTGAGATGATAGGTTTATGGAACCTGTATTGAATTGTTCCTGCTCTTGTTCTAGAAGCCCTCAGATAGGCCAGCAAAGGGCTGTTTCTGATGGATTTCCCTGTACATTATCATTCCCACCTTGTGAAATGTTCCTCCAGTGCTGGAAGCTTGCGTTTCTTAAATCATGAACTACTGTTTTCAAGTATTTCCATGGGACTGAAACACCATGAGTTTGGTCCTTCTCTCCTGGCTGGGCTGTTGGCTTCCAGATGCGGGGGTCATCCTCTCTTCCTTTCTTGCAAAGAGCAGGCTGGAGACAGCAGCAGGCTCCGTGCAGACTTGGGTGGGCCAGCTTATGTCCATCTGCTCTTTTGCAGGAGGACAGCGACCCCCCGATCAGCGAGAGCCTGAGCATAGAGAACGCGCTGTGGGCCGGCACAGTCACCGCGTCAGGTACGTGCCCTTATGGAGGAATGTGTTAGCAATTTGAAGAGGAAAGCAGATCCTCCGGTATAATGAGAATAATCATCCGTCAGTTGGGAAAATGAGCTGTCGGTCAAATGGCGTTTTCCACTGGCTGCTGCACCCCCGGGGAATGAAACGGCCATCTAATTGCCCCCGGTGCTTGGAGGCGTCTAGAGGGGAGGCTGCCCTGGCCTGTGGACTCGGCCACAGCGTCCGCCCTGGGAATAGCCCCTAATTGCCACATGAGATTGACGTCCTAATCTGTACCAGAAAGTGGGTCAGCCTGGATGTCCGGGCTCTTGTGTCCATGAGGACTTCCCAGCTAGTCCTGATGGTGCCCTGGTGTCGGAGACTCCCAGGTGACGTAGAAATTGTCTGGTCCTCTGGACTCCAGAACACAGTTTGTGGGATGACGTGTTGAGGCGCAGGAAGGAAAGGTTGGGACCCTGGGGTGCAGCTGAGCAGAAGGGCTCCAGGGGCTGCGCACTCCTGGGGCAGCTGGAGTGATGGCGGTGGGGCTGCCAGTCTGTTGGCACCTGCTGTGGGTCACGTGGTTCACTCACCCCCCAGCAGTACCCCGCACGCAGGTGCTGGCGTCGTCCCCATGCTGCAGATAGGGAACTGAGGGCTGGTGAGGTTAAGCAACTTGCCCAAGGTCACACAGCATGTAAAAGGCAAAGCTGGGACTCGAGCCCAGGCGTTTTGCCCAGAAGCAGAACTCTGTTCCCCTGTTATCACTATATTATATATGTCATTGGCTTGGCCAAAAAGTTTGGGTTTTTCCATAACATCTTATGAAGAACCCAAACAAACTTTTTGGCCAACCCAATATGTAATTATTAACATGTAATTCCACTTCTGGCAACTTCCTGTCTTTACTATGGGAGAAGTCCGTGCCGCGCCCCACCTCCCCTCCCAGCCCGCTTCCCTCTGCTCACTGCTGCCCTGCAGCTCTTCAGTACAGAAGGCGCTCAGTCAGGACGCTTTCTGAAAGGAGAGGGACCGGCACAGCCTCTGCACAGGCTGCTACCCACACACTCTGCACGTGGGCAGAGACGAGCTCAGCTTCTCAGCCTCAGTCTCAGAGATTAGAATAAGAAGGCGTATCTGCCGGGCACTGTGTGTACAGAGTGTTGTATCCTCCATTCTCTTGTTTTGATCTCACAACGCTAAATGAGGACACTTAACGGAATAAGGAGTTGAGTCTCAGAGAGGTCGAGCGACTTGCCTAAGGCCACACAGCCTTGGGGAGATCGTCTCCTTGGAGGAGGAGACGGGAAGGCACACTGAGACCTGGAAGATGGAAAAAAGGTTTCACATAGCTCCTCAGAAAGGCACCGTGAAGTTAAAACACGCATTCTTTCCCCACTTGTGTGAATTCTTTGTGTTTGGTGAGGTGGGACGAGAGAGAGCCGTGACCCCCAATCCAGAACCGTTACTCGCCATGCCCCGCAGTGGGCGTCTGCTTTGCAGTGGGTTTGAGGAGCTGGGCGGCTACCATTTCTTTAGCTGGCCTCCGCTTCTCCCCGCGTAGATGTCTGACCACACTCTGGTTCTAATATAAACACAAAGTTAAATGCAAGCCATTTTCTCCTTCCGTTTTCAACTCCAGAAGCAACCCTCGAGAGTAATCTTAAGTATTTGAGATTTCACTTCTGTGTTCCCTTCAGAATCTAGTTCCTGTGTCTTGATCAGTCCACTGTTATCAGTTGGAAATTTAAAGAATAAAAAAGCTTCCCAGGCAATGCTAAGGGTCCACCTGCACTGGCTGGCATCAGTCTGTAGGAGGATGCAGTTGCCATGGTAACCGGGCTGCTAGGCTGCGGTGTCACTGGGGTGATGATAGACGGGAGAGGCTGGTGGGGGCTCGGCAGAAGCGGAACCTGGGCATCGCAGATCCCAGTGCTTCTCAGGCTCTCCATGGAAAGGGACGGTTTCTTGAGCCCCTGCCCCCACCCCCAGTGTGCAGCACGTCAGTCGGTGCCCCTGCTGGGGCTGAACTGTGACCAGCGTGCGGGTCACACCGTGCGGGTCTGATAATGCCTACTGGTCTGTACCTTGTTCCTCGGGGCTTGTCCTGGAATCACAGACTCGTGTCAGAGCAGCGTCTGGTTGCTGTAAACCTGTCGAATCCTCCCTCTCTGGGGCTCACCCTCTCTCTCTTCTCGGACGGGGTCAGAGGTCGCCGGCAGCAGCACTGTGGTGGAGGGTCTGAGGGGCTGGGGGAAATACCTGACCCCAGCAGCCCGGCTGGCTGGAGACCCTGGCAGGCAGGATGGAGTGGACACCACAGCGGGCAGGCGGCCGAGGGAGGGCTGTGTGAGGGGAGCCGCCGGGGATGTAGCCTCAGAAGTGGGGTCGGGGTCTGGGGGAGTGGAGGGGCGCAGGTCAGGGGTCTTCAGGGCTGAGTGGGGACCGTGATGAGTGGAAAGTGGGAGCCAAGCGGGTTGGCTGAGCTCAGCACCTGCCGGAGATGCGGTGAGGACTGAAGACCCAGTGGCCTCAGATCTGCCAGTTTTCCAGAAGAAACCACAAATCTTTATTTGTATATATATTTTAACATGCAAGCTTCTGTATTTAAAAGTTGGCAACTACTTCAAAACCTTTAGGGACTTCCCTGGTGGTCCAGCGGTTAAGAATCCGCCTGCCAGTGCAGGGGACATGGGTTCAATTCCTGGTCTGAGAAGGTTCCATGTCCTATGGGACAACTAGGCCCATGCACCGCAACTCGTGAGCAGCCCCCGCACCCCCACTCCACTCACTGCAGCTTGAGAAAGCCCACCTGCGGCAGTGAAGACCCAGCACAGGCAGAAGCTGAAGAGACAGAGCTTTTGAGCACTGGGCAGACCAGCGCGGCTCTGTGGACTGCTGGCGTGCTCTTGCGGGGTGACTGAGGCTGGGGTCTGCATCTCCTGGAGACCGTTTCGGTCCTGGGCACAGAGGGGTGTAGGGGAGAGGGCGTCTCCAGCAGCCTTTGAAGGCACCAGGATTGGCCAGTACTAGATGGGGATGCTGCCCTCGGGGGCCCCTGTTATTAGGACTCTCTAGAACCCTGGACGCTGGGGATTGGGACCCACCCATGTCCGCTCTGGGGTGAGAGCCGTGGGTGCACGGCCACCCCTGCACACCCTGAGCTCAGCTCCCCCTGTCCGACCGTCTGCGGGGGGTTGGCTTGCACTCGCTGGGGCTTGCCATCTTCCTGGGAGCAGGCAGGCACTCTACAGCTCTCCGTCTGCTGAGCGCCTCCCTGGAAGGGAACCACATTGTGCAGGAGACTGTATCGACTCGGGGCCCTTGGTGTCTCCCCTGGGGTCTCTGTCTGAAAGACATGGCCCCAGCACTCCATCTGGGGTTTGCTCCTTTAGCGACTCTGTTTGAATCTCTTGGCGGTTTGGGTGCGTCCCTCTGCTGGTGCTGTGCCAAGAGCTGAGGGGCCAGAGGAGAGAAACTTAGGGATTTCCTTTATCCCGCGGAGCCCAGGCTGTTTGTATTCCCGGGATCTTCCCTGAGTGCTTGGCGGGGCTGCCCCTCTCGTGTTTCGGGTTTCAGCTTAGATGTCCTCCACTCTGAGCCCGCGTCCCTGGTCACCGGCGCACGCCGGCCCCCTCCCCAGCCCCTCCTGTCTCTCTCCTGGTTTCATCAGGGTGCCGCCAGCCCCGTGCTGACCGGGGTGCTGCTGCCCTTCTTGACTCTCCACCTGCCCTGCTGTGGGGAGCATTTCCCTGGCACATCCTGAAAAGGGGAGACAGAGGTGCAGTTTTGATGGCTGTTGCCCGTTTTCCCCCCAGATGGGCTGCTCCAGCGGATGCCCCAGCCAGCAGCGTGTGCCAGCCCATTTCCCCACCTCTGGGCTCACGCTATGTTCTCACGCATCTGAATTGCTATTATGAGGATGGGAATAAGAATTTCCCATTTTTTTGGTTTTTGAGTAGGGTAAGCGTCTTTTCTCATGTTAATTGGCTTTTTGGGTTTCTTTTAGAAATTGTGTAAAACAATTGATGTCTTTTTTAAAAACAAATGATGATGGAAGGGTGGAAGGAAGGGGTAGGGGAGTTCTCAGGAAAGAGCTGCCATCCAGACAGACGTCTGCCAAAGGTTCTGGTTGCACACCAACTCTGAGCGGAATCACAGTCCGTGGGAAGAACGTGCTCTGATAAGAGGGGCGTGTTCATAGGTTTCCAGGGTAGTTTGTGAATTTGCAGGCACCTCTGGAAGCCTGTGAGGCCAGTGGCATGAAGGACAGGCCCCCAGCTCCCCCCGACCTCTTCTGTTCTCCGAGGCAGCCAGGCCCACAGGCCAGCAATGCCCAGTGGTGCGCCTTTTTATTTGTTTGTTTGTTTTTGTTTTTTTAAATTTTTTATTTTTTTTGCGCCTTTAAAAAAAAAATTAATTTATATTTATTTTTGGCTGCACTGGACCTTCATTGCTGTAGTTGGGCTCTCTCTAGTTGCAGAGAGTGGGTTTCCTGTTGCCGCGGCTCCCCTTGTTGCTGTGTGTGGGCTCTGTGTACCTGGCTCAGCAGTTAAGGCACGCAGGCTCTAGGGTGTGGGCTTAGGAGGTGGGGCACGGGCTTAGCTGCCCTGCGCGTGGGCTCTGTATACCCAGCTCAGCAGTTTAGGCACGCAGGCTCTAGGGTGTGGGCTTAGCTGCCCCATGCGTGGGCTCTGTATACCCGGCTCAGCAGTTACGGCACGCAGGCTCTAGGGCGCCGGCTCAGGAGGTGAGGCACGGGCTTAGCTGCCCCGCGGCGTGTGGATCTCCCCAGGCCTGGGGTCGAGCTGCTGCCCCTGCGTTGCCGGGCGGGTCTCCTCCACTGGACCTGCAGGGAAGCCCTTCCGGGGCACGTTCAGCAGTAGTGGGGATGCCCTGCACCTTCACCGAGCTGGATGGCCTGCTGCCCTTCTGTGGCTGTTGAGCCTGAAATGAGGCTAATGAAAGTGGGGGCTGTATTTCACTGTCTTTTTCACTGAATTGAAGTGTGAATGGCCACACGTGGCTGGGAGCTTTCCTGCCGTCTGTGTGGACACAGACATCAGTTGGCCCTGGTGTAAACTCGGGGACTTTTCTCGCACTGCAGACGCTGGACTGAGAAGAGGTGTTCTCGGGCGTGTCAGACCCTCTGAAAGCCTGCCTGTCTGCACTTACATTTCTCTGGGTTGTGTTTCCTTCGTCTTAGGTACTGTCGTGGGTGTTGTTCTTTACACGGGGAGAGAACTCCGGAGTGTCATGAATACCTCGAATCCTCGCAGTAAGGTCTGTACACGGTTGTGGGATGTGTTTTCTTGCCAGAACTTTCTGACTGATGTGGTTCGATGATTGTTGTTGGTGGGGTGAGAAGCAAGACTCAAAAACAGGAACCCCTAAAAGTGTGACTTCATTCGTATAAACTTACTGTCTTTTTGTGTACATGTTTGTGCATAAGTGTGTGTGTGTGTGTGTGTGTGTATGCTGTGCTAAGTCACTTCAGTTGCGTCTGACTCTTTGCAACCCCATGGACTGTGGCCCACTAGGCCCCTCTGTCCATGGGATTCTCTAGGCAAGAATGCTGGAGTGGGTTGCCATGCCCTCCTCCAGGGGATCTTCCCGATTCAGAGATTGAACTCGTGTCTCTTAGTCTCCCGCACTGCCAGGCAGATTCTTTACCCCTGCCGTGACCTGGGAAGCCCATATATATATTTACACACACAATACATAAACACATATTCAAATATGTGTTTGAAGATATTGTGGTTGGGTTCCAGACCATCACGTCAAGTGCGTATCACTACAAAGCAAGTCACATGAGTATTTTGGTTTCCCAGTGCATATAAGTTATGTTTACACTATTCTGTAGTCTGTTAAAGTGTGCAGGAAAAGCATTGTCTCAAGAAATGTACACACTTTAATTTTAAAATATTTTATTGCTAGAAAATACTAACTCTTATCTGGCACACACACCTTCAGTTTGTAAAAAAAACATGGTATCTGCAAAGCTCTCTGCAGTTAAACAAGGGCTGCCTGTGTATGAATACATAACATTTTAAAAGTTTTAAAATGAAGTATTGAGTCTTGAGGGGCTCCCCAGGTGGCGCAGTAGTAAAGAAATCTGCCTGCCAGTGCCGGAGACTCAGATTCAGTCCCTGGGTCAGGAAGATCCCCTGGAGAAGGGAATGGCAACCTACTCTAGTGTTCTTGCCTGGGAAATCCCATGGACAGAGGAGCCTGGAGGGCTGCAGTCCATGGGGTCACAAAGATTCAGACATGATTTAGCAGCTAAACAACCACAGCTGAGTCCTTACTGTCTGCCACGTGTAGTTGGGCACCCTCTACCCACATCACTTTTAATCCTTACACCAGCCTGTCAGCACACGTCTGCAGCCTCTTCTCAAGAGGAGAAATGGCCTGGAGAAGCACCGTGCTCTGGCAAAGCTGCATAGACCTGGATTCAAACCCACACCGAGCTGCTGGCTCTGGCACAGCCTGCAGAGTCAGCTCTGGAAGTTGACCTAATGGCCCTGTTACTGCTTGAACACAACAGGACCCGCCCGCCCAGCCCCACCCCTCCTCCAGTTTCTTAGAGTCAGAATATTGCAGAATGATTTCCTTTGTCAGTACCGTGAAAAAATATCAGTCATTTCACCTCACCGTTACAATCCCCATGACCACCATCATTACAACTATCATTTCAGTTCAGTTGCTCAGTCGTGTCCGCCTCTTTGCGACCCCATGGACTGCAGCAAGCCAGGCTTCCCTGTCCATCACCAACTCCTGGAGTTTACTCAAACTCATTTCCATCGAGGTGGTGATGCCATCCAACCATCTCATCCACTGTCGTCCCCTTCTCCTCCTGCCTTCAATCTTTCCCAGCATCAGTGTCTTTTCAAATGAATCAGTTCTTCGCATCAGGTGATCAAAGTATTGGAGCTTCAGCTTCAGAAACAGTTCTTCTAAAGACTGTTCAGTACTGATTTCCTTTAGGATGGACTGCTTTGATTTCCTTGCAGTCCAAGGGACTCTCAAGAGTCTTCTCCAACACCACAGTTCAAAAGCATTAATTCTTTGGTGTTCAGCTTTCTTTCTAATCCAACTCTCAGATCTATACATGACTATTAGAAAAACCATAGCTTTGACTAGGCAGACTTTTGTTGGCAAAGTAATGTCTCTGCTTTTATAATATGCTGTCTAGGTTGGTCATAACTTTTCTTCTAAGGAGTAAGTGTCTTTTAATTTCATGGTTGCAGTCACCATTTACAGTGATTTTGGAGCCCCCCAAAATAAAGGCTCTCACTGTTTCCATTGTTTCCCCATCTATTTGCCATGAAGTGATGGGACCAGATGCCACGATCTTAGTTTTTTGAATGTTGAGTTTTTAGCTAGTGTTTTCACTCTCCTCTTTCACTTTAATCAAGAGGCTCTTTAGCTTCTCTTTGCTTCTGCCGTAAGGGTGATGTCATCTGCGTATCTGAGGTTATTGATATTTCTCCCAACAGTCTTGATTCCAGCTTGTGCTTCATCCGGTCCAGCGTTTTTCATGCTGTACTCTGCATAGAAGTTAAATAAGCAGGGTGACAATATACAGCCTTGATGTACTCCTTTCCCAATTTGGGACCAGTCTGCTGTTGCATGACCAGTTCTAACTGTTGCTTCTTGACCTGCACACAGATTTCTCAGGAGGCAGGTGAGGTGGTCTGGTATTCCTGTCTCTTGAACAATTTCCCACAGTTTATTGTGATCCACACAGTCAAAGGCTTTGGCATGGTTAGTAAAGCAGAAGTAGCTGTCTTTCTGGAACTCTCTTTCTTTTTCTATGATCCAATAAATGTTGGCAATTTGATCTCTGGTTTCTCTGCCCTTTCTAAATCCAGCTTAAACATCTAGAAGTTCATGGTTCATGTACTGTTGAAGCCTGGATTGGGGAATTTTGAGCATTACTTTGCTGGTGTGTGAGATGAGTGCAATTATGTGGCAGTTTGAAAATTCTTTGGCATTGCCTTTCTTTGGGATTGGAATGAAAACTGACCTTTTCCAGTTCTGTGGCCACTGCTGAGTTTTCCATATTTGCTGGCATGTTGAGTGCAGCACTTTAACAGCATCATCTTTTAAGATGTGAAATAGCTCAACTGGAATTCCATCACCTCCACTAGCTTTGTTTGTAGTGATGCTTCCTAAGACCCATTTGACTTCACATTCCAGGATGTGTGGCTCTAGATGAGTGATCACACCATTGTGGTTATCTGGGTCATGAAGATATTTTTTGTATAGTTCTTCTGTGTATTCTTGCCACCTCTTCTTAATATCTTCTGCTTCTATTAGGTCCATACCATTTCTGTCCAATATTTATTGTGCCCATCTTTGCATGAAATGTTCCTTCGGTATCTCTAATTTTCTTGAAGAGATCTCTAGTCTTTTCCATTCTGTTGTTTTCCTCTATTTCTTTGCATTGACAGCTGAGGAAGGCTTTCTTATCTCTTCTTGCTATTCTTTGGAACTCTGGGTGTATCTTTCCTTTTCTCCTTTGCCTTTCACTTCTCTTCTTTTCTCAGCTATTTGTAAGGCCTCCTCAGACAATCATTTTGCCTTTTTGCATTTCTTTTTCTTGGCAATGCTCTTGATCAGTGCCTCCTGTACAGTGTCACTAACCTCCTCTCATAGTTCTTCAGGCACTCTATCAGATCTAATCCCTTGAATCTCTTTGTCACTTCCATTATATAATGGTAAGAGATTTGATTTAGGTCATACCTGAATGGTCTAGTGGTTTTCCCTACTTTCTTCAATGGAAGTCAGAGTTTTGCAATAAGGAGTTCATGATCTGAGCCAGTCAGCTCCTGGTCTTATTTTTGATGACTGTATAGAGCTTCTCCATCTTTGGCTGCAAACAATATAAGCAATCTGATTTCGGTGTTGACCATTTGGTGATGTCCATGGGTAGAGTCGTCTCTTGTGTTGTTGGAAAAGGGTGTTTGCTGTGACCAGTGCATTCTCTTGTTAAAACTCTGTTAGCCTTTGCTCTGCTTTATTTTGTATTCCAACTATATTACAACTATAAATGCCACTTACTTGAGGTTTTAGCCTTATCTAGGGCCATGTTTCTGCAAAGTGATGAGTTTCATGGGCTGGTTCCATTTTTTAAAATCATGTATTAAGATAAATATAGTCATTAAAATAGTAATGTTCAGGAATGCATCACCTAAAAATCAGATGCCACGGGTCATGTGTGCCCTGACTCTCCATGCAATACAAAACCAGTGCGTGGTGTAGAGCTGGGTCACTTCACGGGTTGCTGGGAGCACGGTGGAGGCCATGCAGAGCACAGCACCACCGAAGGCAGCAGTGACCCGCTTATATGTTTCCATGCTAAATCTTTAAATCATTAAGAAAAAATCAAAATGAGATTCATTGAGGTCCCTGGGATGTCGGTTACTCCGTGGAGCCCAGTATTCTCACCCAAAGTTGTGGGGATCCAGAGAGCCTGCTGTCTCACCCGGGGTGCAGGTGTCCAGGGGGAGGCCCAGCCCTCCGGGCGGGCTGTGGGCCGCAGCAGCTCACGGCGAGTTTCCATCTGTGCTGCCCGCAGATTGGCCTGTTTGACCTGGAGGTGAACTGCCTGACGAAGATCCTCTTCGCAGCCCTGGTGGTGGTGGCCCTGGTCATGGTCGCCCTCCAGCACTTCGCCGGGCGCTGGTACCTGCAGATCATCCGCTTCCTTCTGTTGTTCTCCAACATCATTCCCATCAGGTGCGCTGAGAGCGAGCCGGTGCCGCAGCGTTTGCGCGTCTCTGTCTCTCTGAAGGTCGTGCTTTTGTGGTTTTGAGAAGGAGCTGGTCCCTTGTAAGGGGTGACCCGGAACAGGTGGGGTGTCATTTGTGCTGATGTTACGGCACCCGCGGGGTGTGTGTTGGAATCGGCGTTGAGATACACGCAGCTCTTTGTGTGTGTCCTGTTAACCCGTGTGCTCTGGTTTTCTGCCCAGCCTGCGTGTGAACCTGGACATGGGCAAGATCGTGTACAGCTGGGTCATTCGCCGGGACTCGAAAATCCCCGGGACTGTGGTTCGCTCTAGCACAATTCCTGAGCAGCTGGGGAGGATTTCCTACCTACTCACAGACAAGACGGGTGAGTGTCCGGGGCCCTTGCAGGATTCAAAGTCAAAGAAGATGCTTGGACTATCTTTCTGGAGGTATTAGAGATGAGTGCTGCAGTTCTTTTATCCTCTTCATCTTTGGATGAAGATAGACTCCTTGGTGGACATGATGATGATAGCAGCAAAGCCTTACTGAGTGCTAATCGTGTGGAAAAGCACTGTTCTGGGTGTCTGTATCTGGTCACTTAATCCTCCCCTGATATTGTGAGCTTGGAGTTATTAAGTGACTTGGTTGCATGACTTGTCAGAAGCATGTCGTGGCCGAAGTAGACTTTGAACTCAGACAGACTGGCTTCAAGTCCTGACCCTGAAACCACATCTTAAAATGCCTCTTTACAGTCTAGCACCTGTCAAGTTACGAGGTGGTTGTAGTGGTTGAGAGCAAGTGGGGAGACCTGGGTTCAACCTTCATCTCTGCCATCTAGTGAACATGGGATAAAAGGGGATCTGTTGCAAAGATCTGGCAAGGCAGAGCAAAGCTAGATTTCAGGAAGAAGAACCAGGCAAGTTCTAGCTGTGTCAGTATCAGGATGGTCTCTTGACTTGACAGCACTCATCTGTTGTCTGTGCATCTGTCTGGTCAAGGTTTTGATTCCTTCAAGATTGAATCTGATTGGCCTCGTGTATGTCATGCCCCGCCCTCTTGGCCAATGGAATGAGTCAGGCACTCTGATTGGCATTCTCTCTAGACCATCCCACGAACCAAGGATGATCATTTCCCCTGGACCTCTAAGATTCTGTTTTTAGAAGAAATTCTTGGATTCCAGGCTGACAGAATATCACAGATGTCTACTCCAGCAGAAGCAGTGCTGAAACCAGCGTGTGACATAGAGTAAACTCTCAAAAAAAAAACAAAAACAAAAACAAACAACTCTTGTTACCGTTAATAATAGTAAGAGCTTCAGGATGCAGGCACAGTTACTCCTTGCTTTGTGTTTCAGGAACTCTTACCCAGAATGAGATGGTTTTCAAACGGCTCCATCTTGGCACTGTAGCCTATGGCCTCGACTCAATGGATGAAGTTCAAAGCCACATTTTTAGTATTTACACCCAGGTAAAGCCTTCTGTTTTGATACCCAAAGTGATTTTTAAAAATATTTACTAGCATCTCTATTGGGAAGGATTCATAATGCCATATGATTCACCCATTAAATGTGTACAACTCAGTGGGTTGTTTTGAATACTCAGAGTTGTGTAACCCTTGCCACAATCTGTTTTTATCTTCATCACCCGAAAGAGAACTGCCATACCCACGAGCAGTCACTCCTCGCTTCCCCCCACCCACCTTTCCTTCCAAGCCCATGGCAATCACTGGCTCTTCATATTTTGAATAAACCTGCAGTTGAGGTTTTTCCCGTCTTCCTCATCCCAAGGGTTGATCTACTGAACTACGACTAATGGATGGTAGGGGAAACATGGAAGAAAATTATTTGCCAATAACTAGTATCAGAAACGGAGAAGGCAGTGGCACCCACTCCAGTGTTCTTGCCTGGAGAATCCCAGGGACGGGGCAGCCTGGTGGGCTGCCGTCTCTGGGTTCGCTAGGAGTCAGACACGACTGAAGCGACTTAGCAGCAGCAGCAGAAAAAGCTCTGAGAGTGTGATGGTTCTCCTTCAAGCTTATAGACATGTTTACTTTTCCCCAGTTATGAGCAAGAGCAATCAGTAGTTACTGGACTGCCTGTGACATAATCACGGTGTAACTGATGAGCTTTAGTTCCTCATCTCTTTTCAACTCAGCAATCTCGTGGAAGAAATGATCAGAAATGACTATCAACTTATCTGCTTCTGGTTTTCTCCCCTGCTACAAGATTTTTCAAAACCAGTCTTTTTTTTTTTTTTTTTTTTAGAGAAAGATATTACTTGTAAGTGTCCTAAGAGTCCTAAAATGTTAGACCGGTGGATTGCCACCTTGGCTGTTCATCAGAATTCCTAGTGATGTTTTAAAAAACAAATAGAATAAAAGCAAAACAAAAGACATTGGCTTGGGCCTGATCCCCTAGAGATTCTGGCTCATTCAGATGCACTTCTATGTGTTAAAGAAAGATGATAAACAAGCAGTTCCCTTGGTAATTCTGAAAACACACCCAGAGCTAACATAGATCGCATTAGACCAGCTACGGGTTATGACAGTGGTTTGAGGACAAGAGAATAAAGAGGCCATATTTTGCTTGAATTTGTCCAAGTAGATACTGATTCTGTAGTCAGAAGGCCAGTTAAAAATGTATTTTTGTGTAAGGATCGGAGAGGGACTCTCTACGTGCTTAGCGGCACAGTCAGAGTCAACGTTTCATTTTCTGGGACGTTTGCCAGCTGGCACACCTGGACGTCCGGGGCGTCTCCTGAGCGCAGCGGGCGGGGAGCGGAGTCTGGAAGCGAGCGTGGGTTTTACGTGAAGAACAGCTCGCTCGATCCACGTCGAGTCATTACCTACAGCCAGCACGAAGCACCTGCCATTCCGCTGGCTGCCTGTGTGGGCATCGTGGCTTGACTCTAAATGGATCCATGGACCTTTTTCAAAGATGGACTTTAAGACTGTTGGAAAATCACAAGGATGCGGTTGGGCTGGGGGGAGAAGCCACAGCCCACCCCGGTTCCTTTCCCCCTCTGTCTGACCCGTCTCCCAGCGTCGTGTCGTGGGGTCTGTGCTGGGCTCCGAGTGTCACTCTCTAGGGGGCTTCCCTCTCTGCCAGCTTCTGCCGCCCTGTCAAAGCTGATGGCTCCCGTGTCGGCATCGACCCGACCTGGAGCTTTAGCCTGGAATCCTTGGCATCCCTGCTCACGCATAAGGAGAGCAGTGTACCCACATCCCGTCCTTCTCCCTGCATCCCCTGTGTGCTCAAAGTCGTTCTCGTCTTTGTAAGCACAGTGCCCCTTTGCCCTGTGAGCTCCGTCCGGGGGTTTGGGAAGTGGCCACCTGCCTGCAGTCACAGGCCCGCCCCCCTAGACCACCTGCTTGGCTTTGGTTGTCATCCCCTCTCGCTCAACAGGCAGAAGCTGCAGTCTCCCTTGCCTGGCTGTCTGCAGAGACCCTGCAGGGTTTCCCTGCTTTGCTCCTCCCCGCCCTGGTCCTGGCAGCAGGGTCTGTGGTGTCCAGCGTGGCCTGCATCCCCTCCCCACCCTCGCCCATGGTTCAGCCTCTCCTCCCGCTCACCCCAGTACACCACGGCCTGCAGCTTTCCGGCCAGGGTCGGCCACTTCACTTCTGTGTCTTGGAGTAGTCTTCCCTCTGAACCGCCCCCCTAGTGCCCTCCGGACTCCCCCGCAGGGGTCACCGTGTGGATCGTCACGCTTCTCAGCCCCTGGCCGGGTCCCGCCCCCCTCGGAGCCCCGTGTCAGCGGTGCCGGCCTGCCGACGGTTACGTTAGATGGCGTCGTGCATTGCAGTACGAGCCCTGGCAGGAGGCACACCCCTGCCCATCCTGGTATTTTTAAGAGCTCGTGGTATTGACAGAAGCCACCCTTTCTCCGATGTTGGTCTGGTTCAGCTTTGTGGCCCATTTTGGGGGAGCGCAGATAAGCCTCTCTGTCAAGTGCTGAGAGTCAGAAAACAGCCTTTTTTACGGTGAACTCTCAGCACCCTTCCTTAGCAGAGGCTCATAAATTGACTTGCCCATCCTGGCCTTGGTTTAAAAGAACGGGGTGTGATGGGGAGAGGCTGGGGCTGGTGTGGACACCCCTCCCCCAGGGAGGCCATCTGCACCCTTCTCTCCGGACAGCGAAAAGCTGCCTCACAGATTCTTTTGTGAGGACAAATATGAAGGCTTTCCTGTGTGTGTGTGTTTAACAGCTTTATTGAAGTATAACGTACATACCATAACATTTAGCGATGTTAACTATACTGTTTAATGCTTTTTTCAAGTAAATTTACAGAGTTGTGGAATCATCCCCACAATCCAATCTTACACTGTACCCACCCCCTCAGTGGGATTCTCCCAAGCTCATTACAGCCGTCCATCTGCCCTTTAGGGATTAATAATAGGATGTTTATAGCAGTGTCTCCTAAATACAGCGTTTGGAACTCCTGGGTGAGATGGCCAGGGACCGAGTCAGAAGCTCTCGGAGTGGTGGCTGGACTTACAGATTTTAACAGGTGAACCAGGTGATTCCAAAGGGCAACAGAGGCGCTGCAGCTACTTTGATTCTAATTATCTAGTTGCTCAGCCACGTCTGATTCTTTTGTGACCCCCATGGACTGTAGCCCACCAGGCTCCTCTGTCCCTGGGGTTTCCCAGGAGTGGATTGCATTTCCTTCTCCAGGGGATCTTCCTGACCCAGGGATCGGTCCTGCATCTTCTGCACTGGCAGGGGGATTCTTTATCACCGCGCCACCTAGGAAGCCCACCTTGAATCTAAGGTCCACCGTTATTTTTCAGAATATCGCTGTTCTAGATCTGTGAACTCCAAAGCAGAGGGTGCAAGGTGACCCGTGGAGGTGCAGGAAAGAAAGATTTGAGTGTTCACGCACACTTCAGTTTCATCTTCAAAATTAAAGCAAAATTTAAACCTTACTAAGAGCATGAAGATTGACCTGGGACCCTCCCTCAATTTATCAGACGAACATTCGTCAGGTACAGTCCTTGAAGTGTCCTTTAGAAGGAGTCAGAATTCTGGAATTGTTTATTTTCGAAACATTGGAATACAGACTGTGTTTTATGAGTGTCTAGGTGACTGGTTTTAGGGATGTTATTTAACTAAATTAACCTCATAAAAAAGGCAGGTGGTTTTACAAGATTCCTGCAGGGAAACTCCAGATGATTAATACAGGCCCAAACAAACCACAAAGAAATGGCCAACACATTATGAGGGAAACCCATGACAGGCTAGGGAGATGTGATGATTTTTCACTTACTGACACCTTTAAAAAATTGAGAGATGGCTCACAAACCATAACATTTGTCCTCTTAAACGTACGGGTCAGGGTGTATTAGTACATCCTCAGTGTTCTGCAGTCACCACTGCTATCTAATGTCAGCGTGTGTTCACCACTCCAAAGAGGGACCCTCCCTACCTCTTAGACTCCCACCGTTCCCCAGCTCCTGGCAACCACCCGTCTACTTTTTGTCTCTGTGGGTCTGCCCATTCTGGACATCTCAGATGCCTGGAATCAATCAATACCTTTTGCACCTGGCTTATTTCACTTGGCGTAACATCTCCAAGGTTTTTCCAGGTTGCAGCCTGTGTCAGCACTTCATGCTCCTTTATGACAAACAGATACAACAATTTGAATCTGTAATTTTAAATAATTATAATTTTAAATCTATAATCCTCAGCATATGTCATTTTGAACTTTTAGCTAACTCTGTGAAATATGCTGTCTTCTTTTTAACACGTCATTTTATAATCTTTTGCTGTTTCTCAATGCACAGTATAACTTGAATACACATGTGGGAAAGGTACTTAAATTTTTTTCTCAACATGGTCAGAATATGGCAACCCACTCCAGTGTTCTTGCCTGGAGCATCCCAGGGACGGGGACGGGGGAGCCTGGTGGGCTGCCGTCTATGGGGTCACACAGAGTCGGACACAACTGAAGTGACTTAGCAGCAGCAGTCTGTATATTGCCTGGAATATGGAATCATCTGTTTTATTTTACTCACCCTGGCAAGTGGAAGTATCTTTAACTTTTATTGATACATGTGTCTGAGAAAAATCATGACTGGGAGCCACGTGGTGTCCTTTGTCAGAGAAAACCAAGACTAGTGGTTTTGAGTGTTCTTCTAGGCTGTTTTATATGGGTACATTCTTATTTTTTTTTTAAAAACTTAGTTCACCTTGTTACACATATTTTGATCTGTGAACTGTGATTTTTCACTTAATAGTTTGTCTCTGATACTGTTGTAGGATTTGGTAGAGTTGGAATTTACTGAGCGGTTTTTCCCTTTTCTGTTTAACGAGTATGTTGGTGAGCGTGTGAGTTTGTGCTTTACTTTTTGCACAAGACGTGCGCGGGGTGTGCTCGGCCGTCAGTGGGTGCTGTGCCCAGCTGGCGCGTCTCTTGCTTTCTGCATCCATAGGGAGCACAGAGAAGGCTATGTTTTCTCAGGGAAGAATTTTTACTCGTGTGTTTTTCTCTAGGACACAGAGCTTACTTTGTTTTTTAGTCATTAAAAAAGAATTCCAGTCCTTTCTTAAGATGCATTTTTTTATTTTTTGACTACAGAAAAAATAAATTAATGTGGATCGGTACAAAGAAAAAAAATTGAGGTCACCTGTATCCACATCAGTCAGAGATTCCCGGTACCAACACCTGACTGCATAAAACGCCATGCCGGTTGACTGCCTTTGTGCGTCTGCGGAGATGTCTGCTGTGTTTCTCTCTCTCTCTCTGGTTCTTTTTTCTTTCCAACAAGAAGTCATTATATTTTTGTAATTCCTTTAAACTAGAGCTGAGGATCAAAATTATGTGTAGAATTGAAAAATATGTATATATGCCTGGACCCTACTGTATTCTTTAAGTGACCAGGACCTGGGCATATATATTTAGATTTCTTAAAATCTTTCCTGGTTATTCAGTGAAGCATTTCTGCCTAAGACCCACTGTTAGGATAACACTGTCCAGCTTCCCTTTTCCCCACACATGTCGTATTTATGACCCTTTTGAATGGTTTTATAACAGGGCCAGATAGGGGTAGAGTGAGGAATGCACCTCGGAAGGAAAATTCATTGAGATGGAAAAAAACGCAGTCATTAAGACAAATCATATTGTAATGCAGTATTTAAAACACTCAAAACGAAAGTAAAAAATTCAAATCTTAAATCGACAGGCTCCAGTTGAGCACTTGCACAGGTTGGTCTCACCGTCCTGACCCTGGTTTTGTGGCAGCAGAGGGTGCCTGTCTGGTTCCCGGCCTTGCCGCGATGACTGGATCATGGCGGGATCATTCTTGGTTGTGGGGGCCAGCCTGTGCATTGCAGGCTGTCCGGCAACATCCGTGCCCTCCACTGTCTAGCTGCGTGTAGCACACTCCCCCTGCTCTTTGTGACAACCCCACGTATCTCCAGACACTGCCCAAAGGGGAGGGCAGAATCTCCCAAGCTGAGAACCCCTGTGTTACATGTGGTTCCGTTTCAATAAATTGAAATTTGTTGCCTTTGTCATACAGAAAGGTGTGTACTGTCACATGGTAAGTGTTAGTTGCTTAGTTGTGTCTGACTCTTTGTGACCCCATGGACTGTAGCCCACCAGGCTCCTCTGTCCATGGAATTCTCCAGGCCAGAATACTGGAGTGGGTAGCCATTCCCTTCTCCAGGGGATCTTCCCGATCCAGGGATCGAACCCAGTTTCCCACATTGCAGGCCCATTCTTTACACTCTGAGCCACTGGGGAAGCCCAGCTATTACGCAGTAAATGTTATATTTATTCAGTCACTTAGCCTGTAAGTCAGTTGATTCATTTGGAAGTTGTAGCTCTGAGCCTGTCTCTAGAAGAGTGGCCCTTTGAGGTTAATGAGTTATCAGCTCTGAGCTTTATTTGGAGAGTGATGTGGACCTGTTGAAAAAGGAATTCCTTCTCTTCAGTAGTGTACTTTTAAGCAGTTGCAACCCATTTGTGGTATCTGTTGATCTTGTGAATGTTCAGAAGTGGTAGTGTTTTCACTGCATTTGGAATAGAAGATGGGTAAGAGAAGGTGGATATTCATGGTGACTGAGCATTTAGTTTTTGTATTACTCTTTCCTGAAATATAGGCTGGGGTTCTCATCGGGAAATACCCTTGCCATGGATTATTAACGAGAAATGGAGGCCTCTTTTTTTTCATGGAGTCTCCAGGTCTCATTTGTTTGCTGGGGTGGCGTGGAGTGACCGAGACACCCCACGGTGCGGGACACCCACCCCGGGCCCGAGGCAGGGGCCTGTGTGTGCGGAGAGCTTGATTCTTCACCCGACTTCTGACCTCACGAGGGCCTAGCGTGTCCTGCCCTCCTTAAGAGGACCCGTGGCTTCCCCCGTAGGGCAGAAAGGGCCGTAACCTGCCTCTGTGGATACCACATCTGTTTTTATTTTCCCCTGGTATTTTTTAAGTAAGAAGAAATGTGTGTAGGTTAAAGGGCCTATGGGGAGGAGGCTGGAGATAAACACTGTACAATGGGAAGCTTTTCCATATGGGCAACGTGGGGATGCTTAACAGCCGGACCCAGTGCAAACGCTGGCCGAGCCCCTCGTAGTGGCCAGTGCCTTCCTGGTATGTGCGGATCACCATTTGGTGCGTGGAGGAGCCTTTTATTTGCAAGTTAAATCAGAGTCGGTGGTTGTGACCCGTCTTCCCTGAAACATCTTAGTAGTGTGTGTCCTTAGTCGCTTCAGTCATGTCCGCCTCTCTGCGATCCCATGGACCATGGCCTGCCAGGCTCCCCTGTCCATGGGATTCTCCAGGCAAGAACACAGGAGTGGGTTGTCATTTCCCTCTCCAAATCTGACCTGAGACAGGCCAAAACGATCTTAGTCGTAAAGGGGGATACATGCCAATTTCAGAGAGAGACAAAGGAACGTGGAGGTAGCAAGTCAGTTGCTTGCGACGTTGGTCTGATTCAGTCGCCGTCTTCTAGTTTATTGTCAAGTAGTTCCTTGATCTGAGAGTCGGGTCTTTGCAAAAATCTGGGCTGTGTTTCTCTTTTTGCCTTGCTCTGGAGTGGTTTCACCTGGAATGCAAAGCCCCAGGGCTCTGTGTTATCCCACATTTAAAATATTAGTGGAAGTATCTGACTCCTGTAGACATAATCAGATTGCTTCTAAAACCCAAAGGTTTGTGAAAGATACCCTTAATTCAGCCTTCCCTTCAGACCCACTGTTGCTGAAACTTGCCAGCCAGAGCAATTACTTTGTCAAAGGTCTTGTTATTGCTCCTAATGGTAAATAATAATTTGGTCCAGGTGCTGAGGAATGTGGGCAAAAAAATGAAGACACACGTCCACGGCCAGAACATAAATTACAGAACTTTGAAGAAAAAAAAAAAACATTCTTGATTTAGCCTCACTACGAGAGGGGACCTTTCTGTAAATCTTCAGTCCTCGTTATAATTTTAGAGTTAAATTCTTTATAATTAAAAGCACTTGGCAAATAATGATTCATTTAAACTGTAGTTCTGATATATTACTCTAATTATGGTTACCATGCAGCGCCCTTTGGCCTGGAAGTGAAACCCGTGTCCTCTTGACACCAGAGGTTAACAGAGCAGGAAGCCAGAGCGGTGTGTGTGCCTGCGTGACCAGAATAATTTAGTAATTGTCTAATTACCTGAGCAGTCTGATGCCACTGCTAAAAATAGTATTAAAAAATTAAATGAAAGTCTTTTCTTGTTTCTCATAACCCATCTGTTCTCTATTTTGGGCAACCATGTGTTCATGGGTATAAAACATGATTCATTTTAAAAGATCAGATCGCTTCTCCTCTGTTGGATAAAATATGTTTTTAATGGGATGTACTATATAGTAACTCATAAACAGCTCTCGCTTCTGAGACTCAGTTGTGGAGGTAGGGAGGCTCTGATATTTTGTCCTAAATTGTGACTTAAAATCTGGAACCGATGTTGGTCAATTTGATATTTATTTCTTCTTAAAAATGGCGGGGGGGAGGGAGAGTGTCAGATGAGGACTTCTCGCCATTATCTCAGGAAAATTAAGTTGTTTGTTCAACAAATATCAGAGGCAAGTTATCTCCTGCCCTTGATACTAGAATTCAGTAGACAAGCTATCTGTTCTCACGATCTAACAGGAGAGTTACCAGGTAAACAAGCCAGTTTTAGTCAGTGAAGACAACAGCCCGTGGTTCCCAGTGGGGTGGGCACATGAGGCAGAGCCAATTAGGGGGTCAGGGGCAGGCATCTTTGAGGAGGTGACGTTGAATCTGGGGCCTGAACGATGAGGTGGAATGAGCTAGTTCTGCAAAGATGTGGGAAACAGTCTTCCAGGCAGTGGGCACAGCAAGAGCAAGGACGCTGAGGCAGGATAAGGAGCTTGGAGAGAGGCTGGTCAGGTGGGTCATGGGAGGCATCTGAGTTTTACTGATCACTAACTCATAGACTACTGACAAGTAGTCTTTCTAGTGGCCTTAATTTTTTGTTATATTTTAAGGCAGTAGAGCAACTCAGCACAGCACAGAGCAAAGCAGTAGAACCCATTCTTCAAAGCAGAGCCTTCATGGTACCCGACGGTACACAGGTGGGGATGGGACTGCTTGTCCTCCACGTTTGATGCTGCTGAGTGCGTTTCTCGGGGTTCCGCTACTCCACATGTGGGTTGAAAACCAGCCCCTAGCCCACTCCTCTCATTGGCAGGAAACCGAGGCCCAGAGGGCAGATGGGCCTTGCTTGAGGCCACACAGCTGTTGACACCTAACCCGAGTATCAGACTCAGATTTCTCACCTTCAGTTCAGTTCAGAAGCTCAGTTGTGTCCAACTCTTTGCGACCCCACGAACCACAGCACGCCAGGCCTCCCTGTCCATCACCAACTCCTGGAGTCAACCCAAACCCATGTCCATTGAGTCGGTGATGCCATCCAACCATCTCATCCTCTGACGTCCCCTTCTCCTCCTGCACTCAATCTTTCCCAGCATCAGGGTCTTTTCCAGTGAGTCAGCTCTTCGCATCAGGTGGCCACAGTACTGGAGTTTCAGCTTTCAACATCAGTCCTTCCAATGAACACTCAGGACTGATCTCCTTTAGGTTGGACTGGTTGGATCTCTTTGCAGTCCAAGGGACTTTCAAGAGTCTTCTCCAACACCACAGTTCAAAAGCATCAATTCTTCGGTGCTCAGCTTTCTTTATAGTCCAACTCTCACATCCATACATGACCACTGGAAAAACCATAGCCTTGACTAGACGGACCTTTGTTGACAAAGTAATGTCTCTGCTTTTCTTTTTACCGTGTTGCTCAAAACCTTTTCCCCAAGACTTAACCCATAAGGAGGACAAGCCATGTGCTGAAAGGTATAGTGAAGAGGTGGATGAGGGCTGTGTAGGCTGGGCAGCCGCTTCTTAGACAAGAATTAGGGTCCTTGGTCGGTGCCAAAGGCAGAGCTTGAGCACACTTCAGTTAACTCTTGAAAATCGACCTTGAGTGCACTTCTGGTACCATTTTGCAGTATGTCTTTACTGACGTTCTCCCTGTCCTGCCCTGGGATGTTCGTCGCCCTTTAGCCCCATTGAGGCTGTCTTCCATTTTAAACTGCGAGGAATGTACAGGTAAAACGGTGGCTCTAAACTGGGCAGCATTTTGGTCTCCATGGGGCATGTGGCAACCTCTGAAGACATTTTTTGTTTGTTCTCCTGTGACACCTGGGGTTGTTTCTGGAGTCTAGGAGATGGAGACGGAGATGCTGCTGAGTATCTGCTACACACAGCATGCGCCCCCACCCAATAGAGAATCATCCTTCTCAAGAGTGAGCAGTTGCTGTTTACTTGCTCAGTCATGTCCCTCTCCTTTGCAGCCCCATGGACTGTAGCCCACCAGGCTCCTCTGTCCATTGGATTCCCCAGGCAAGAATACTGGAGTGGGTTGCCATTTCCTTTTCTGGGGGATCTTCCTGACCCACGGATCGAACTTGCGTCTCCTGCATTGCCAGGCAGATTCTTTACCACTGAGCCCCCAGGGAAGCCCCAAATGTCGGCAGTGCTGAGGTCCTGGTCTGAAACACCAGCATCGCTGGCAGTATAGCAGAGCCCCCGACACCACCCACCATTCCTGGGTAGAATCGCCCACATACCCAAGACTGTCATTTCTTCCTTGTTTATTTTGTGTTTGTTTTTGGCTGAGCCCCAAGGACTGAACCCCTGAAGTGCGCGCCCCTAGGGTGGCACATGCTAGAGCAGGCCGGCGGGAAGCAGCGAGTCCGCCGGCCCCTCCCTCCCCAGAGGCCCCTCCATGTCCTGGTCCTCCTCGCTGTTCTCCTCTGCCTCGCTGTTCTCCTCTCCTGCAGCAGCCCCAGGACCCGCCGGCTCAGAAGGGCTCCGCGCCGACCACCAAGGTGCGGCGGACCATGAGCAGCCGCGTGCACGAAGCGGTCAAGGCCATCGCACTCTGCCACAACGTCACCCCCGTGTACGAGTCCAACGGCGTCACTGACCAGGCCGAGGCCGAGAAGCAGTACGAGGACTCCTGCCGCGTGTACCAGGCGTCCAGCCCGGACGAGGTAAGCCCCGCGCACGCCCGCCGCCCGGCTGCGCCGCGTGGCGAGGCCCGCGAGCCAGGTTGATGCTGGGCCCCTAAAGGCCCCGCCCTTCCTCCGGAAGGAGCAGTCTTGACCTTGAGATGCATCATAAATCAGGGAAGAGCAAGAGATCTGTGTGGTTCAGACAGACAGCGCACGGGACACAGGTCCCTTAAATGAACCACATTCCTTCAAAAAGCTTTATTGATACAATCCACATAGCATGCAGTTGCCCCTTTAATGGAAATACAGCTCAGTGTTAATGGTATTTTCGTGGCGTTCTGTAACCTCACCACAGTTGATTTTATTTATTGATTAGTGAATTTTTATTTATTTTGGCTGCACAGGGTCTCTGTCGTGGTGCTTGGACCCAGTCGTTGCTGCGTGTGGGCTTAGTAGCCCGACAGCATGTGGGACCTTAGTTCCCTGACCAGGCATCGAACCTGTGTCCCCTGCATTGGAAGGCGGAGTCTTAACCCCTGGACTACCTGGGAAGTCCCCACCACACTCGACTTTAGTGCATTTTCACCACCCCAAAAGGAAGCACTCCATGCCAGTCTTCCCACAGACCCCCACCACTCCTCCCCGCAGCCCCTGGCGAGCCCTGACCTGCGTTCTGTCTGGGTAGACTGGCTGTTCTGGATGTTGCGTTCAAGTGGAAACACCTGCTGTGTCTCGTGTTCTGCCTCATTTCTTTCGCTTCGCATGTGTTTTCAAGGTTAATCCATGTAGTGGTGTGGATCAATTCTTCGTGCCTTGTTTTGAATGAATGGTATGCTTTTGAATGGATAACACTGTGTTCCGTTTGTCTGTCCTCTGGTTGATGGGCCTGTGGAATGTTTATATCTGTGTTTCTGTGAACCTCTGTGTCCAGGTTTTTGTGTGGACACGTGTGTTCAGTTCCCTCGGTGTGCATATAGGAGAGGGATTACTGGGGGCGTTAACTTTATGTGTGACCTCGGTTTCACAGCGTGTCCTTTGGCTTGTGTCTGTCTGAGCTTTGCCTATGATGATGTCAGGTTACGCGTTTCTGGCACCGGCCTTGGTGTCTGGACTCACACGACGTTGGCGTGTCCCGCTCTCAGAGGTTCTAACGTAGGTTTCTTGGCTAAGGTGGTGTCCCCTAGAAAACTCTCCTTCCGGCTGAAGTCGCCGTTTTCTGTGACTGACTCATAACACCAGCCCCCTGGGTGACAGGATGAGGGCTTTAACCAGAGTTTGTTTTCAGAGCCCGGATTCTTTTACTTTTCTGCTAAACCTTTCACTAAACCATTTTTAGACACCACTAGATACCAATTTTCATTAATTTGAAATATAGCCCCTCTACTAGGTTTCAATGTATTTTTTTCTTAAAAAAATGAGAATATTAATATTGGCAAAGGTTTTGCATCCTCCTTTTTTTCACTTAATGTTTTATCATGCCTATTTCTAAATTTTGTTGAGTATTATTAGAACGCAGTTCTTCAGATTTACTGCCCATGAATGGACCGTGACATCTTTTAACTGCTCATATTTCTGGAATTTAGATTATGCCTTCATTTCAAGCAGCAGTAGTTAGAAACATTTCTAACGGGCATCCTTGCACCTGATGTTTGCAGAAATGGTGTAACTGGGTTCATGATTTGGCCAGGTATCTCTGAGGGCCTCCCGTGGGCCAGGCACTAGGAGTCTACATTAAACAAGACACCAGGCCACGTCCGTAGGGGCCGCTGGAGTGACACAGTGGAGCACGTGCATCCTGGGTTCCCAGCTCCACACCTGGGCAGGTTTCTTATCTTCACGGTGGATCTGTGGCATGGGACAAGAGGGTGTTGTGAGGCTTTTAGTGAATGGTCAATAAATCCCGCGGGTCAAACTGAATGAATATGTTTATGTAAATTACAAGAGCGCTTCCCGGGATTTTTTTTTTTTTTAACCATTTTACTCTTCCACCAGCATTGCAGGGAATCCCAACTATTATTAGTCTTATTAATTTCAAGAAGGAAGGAGGGGCTTCTGTGGTACATGAAGTTTTATTATTTATTTTTTTTAATATGTATGTGATGACAGTTGACTCATTGGAAAAGCCCCTGATGCTGGGAAAGATTGAGGGCAGAAGGAGGAGAGGGCGTCAGAGGGTGAGACGGGTGGCTGGATGGCATCACTGGTGCAGTGGCCATGAACTTGGGCAAACTTCGGGAGATGGTGAGTGACAGGCAGGGCTGGTGTGCTGCAGTCCGTGGAATCACAAGAGGTTGGATGAGACTGGGTTACTGAGCAACGTGAGTGACAGCTGACATTCACCATGCACCTGGGATTGTGTGAAACTCTGTCTCTGTTATTATTTAATGCTCACGGCAGCTTTGGAGAAGTGCTGAAAGTATTAGTTACTCAGTCATATCTGACTCTCTGATCCCATGGGCTGTAGCCCGCCAGGCTCCTCCGTCCATGGAATTCTCCAGGCAAGAGTACTGGAGTGGGTTGCCATTCCCTTCTCCAGGGGATCTTCCTGACTCAGGGATCGAACCCTGGTCTCCCACATTGTAGGTGGATTCTTTACCGTCTGAACCATGTCAGTGACTATTACTATTTAATGCTTCCAACAGCATTGGGAGGTGGTTTCTATCATGACCTCTGATTTACAGATGAGGAGACGGACACACAGAGAGGGTAAGCAACTTGGCCAACGTTGCATAGCTGGTGAGCGCCAGAGGTTGGTCCCAGGCAGCACCTGCTCTTGCTGGCTCAGCCTTCAGCCTCCTGGTAAAGCGTGTGGTGGAATAAATTGTAGACAGAAGCCTTGGAGTTAAAGGAAATGTTGCAGGAAGGGAAACCTCTTCCAGGGTCTGAGAGCGGGCTCTTGTCTAATACTCAGAAAAGAACTGTCCGAAGAGACAGACATGCTGGAGACTTTACTGGGAAGGGGCACCCTAATAGAGAGCAGGAGGATAAGGGAACCAGGAGAACTGCTCCGCCATGTGGCTCCCAGCCTTGGGTTTTATGGTGATGGGATTGGTTTCCAGGTTTTTTCTGGCCACTCTGCCTCAGGGTCCTTTCTGTTAGCACATGAATTGCTCAGCCAAAGTGGCTGCCCGCGGGAAGGACTCTGGGAGGTGGCGGGACACGTGGTGTCTCCGTTTGGCCTTTCCCGAACTCCTCCAGTTGGTGGTGGCTTGTTAGTTCCGTGTTCCTCACTAGGACCTCCTGTCTCGTGCAGATGGTTACCTATGGTGCCTGGTCAGGGTGGGGGGTTTCAGTGTGCTTCCCCTAACAGACTGAAGCGACTTAGCAGTAGCAGTAGCAGATACTACTCAGACGGAGGGGCCTGGTAGGCTACAGTCCATGGGGTCACGAAGAGTCGGACACGACTGAGCGACTTCACTTTCACTTTCCCGTAACAGAAGCAGGCTTTTCTCCTGTGCCCCATTCGGCTAAACTGTTCCTGGAAGGAAAGAATTCAGGCTGAAACTCATTCATGTGTTTTGAAAGTCTGGACCCCTCTGAGAACATCAGTGAGCTGGTGGTTGATGTGGTCGAGGGAGGCACAACGGGAATCTTCTCCAAAGGTCAGGAAGGACGCTTGGGTGTGTCTTTCCCTGTGAGGTCCTTTCTTCCTCCTCCTATGGGGCAACGGAACGTGTCCCCTGGGAGAGTCCTCCTTCCGTCTTCTCAGTATTTGTGGAAGAGCTCAAACTGTGAAGCCCAGTTGATCCGTGACCACTGATATCTGAACCAGGCTTTTTAGGGGTGAAAAATGTGGTAGCCCTTGGCCACATTCTGAGATGGGACTTGTGTGCAGAAAGAGAAAAGGAGGGAGGGACTGTAGGTACGGATGGAGTCTACTGATCTCTTGGGACTTCTGCCCTGGAACAAAAAGCTTGTCTCTTTTGTCACTGTTTCTTCACCGGGGTTTGCCTGCTTGATCTTGCCTTTCCATTTGGGAATGCGAGGATGTTACCACTGAGTGGGCCTTGTGAGAAAGGACCAGAGTCTTGATAGTTATGGGCTGGGAACCAGTAGCTTGTGGGTGTTCGGTAGAATTTAAATTAGAACAGGTTCCAAATGTTGGTGGTTGGATGAGCACTTCTGCCTCTGGGCTCCTGTTGACTACTGACACGCATCTGTGGTGGTCTTTAATGCCTGCCTGCACCCCTGGTTCCTGCTGAACTTTGATATATTTGTTTTAGAGCTGTGCAAAGGTTTACCACAAAGGTAAATCTTCCATGGAATGCTGTGTGCTTCTCAGCTCCTTTTTTGTTAAAGAGAAGAGCCCTTTATCTCTGCTGTTCGCTAATTACTTTGGATTCAGATTTGTCCTGTTTTGCTAAGATTCTGAATAGTATTTCTTTGTAGAAAGATATTTTCTTTTGGTCTTCGGTGTCTTCATAGAGGTCAGTGTTACTTTCTTGGTTTCCTTTTCCCCGTGACTTTTATTTTTTTATTACTCAGTTATTTCAGGTTTATGATAGAGAATGTAGAGAAGAAAAAAGGTAAGCCAAACCCTACCAACTAAAGGCGTGTTATTGTTCAGTTGCTAAGGTGTGTCCAACTGTTTGTGACCCCGTGGACTGCAGCCCACCAGGCTCCTCTGTCCATGGGATTCCCCAGGCAAGAATACTGGAGTGGGTTGCCATTTCCTTCTCCAGGGAACCTTCCCAGATCAGGGACTGAACCCGAGTCTCCTGCATTGGCAGGTGGATTCTTTACCACTGAGCCACCAGGGAAGCCCCACTAAAAGGTGTAACCACTGTTAATATTTTCCCCACCAACCTTTTAAACTACTTGGAAAGATGCATACCTCGAAACAGAAATCTGTGTATGTAAATAGACCATCTGACAGAAAGTTGGCCGAATCTGTTGCCAATGAAATCTTTCAGAAAGTCGTCCTGTTTCCAGATCTCTTTGGGATTCCGTGTAGGAGCAGCGGGGTCTAGAATCCTACCTTTGAAATTCTATATCAATAAAGCCTCACCGGTGCGGGCAAGGTCAGTTGATGGAATACATACAGAAGCCAGTATCCGTTTTACTTCGGAGCTGCTGGAGTAATTCCTACCAGTTGGCGCAGGATTCATTTCCTGTAACAGAAAGCAGGATTTCCTAAATTTGTTTCCTGTGCGCATTCCGCCTGGGAAGCCTTGAAGTGTCCTTATTCAGCTACTGATTACAGCCTGGGGGCAGCGCCCGCCCCCGCCCGGGTACAGTGGCTCCCCAGGGAAGTGAAATGGCTGAAGTCTGCTGGGGAGAATTCTGCCCTGACCGCATCCCATCCTTTCGAGGATGTTTGGCACCGTCAGAGGTGGGGTGCAGTGGAGGGGGCTTCTACAGACTCTAGAGGTGGAGAGCATCCCTGTGTCCATTAAAATGTCAGGGGCTGGGAGTGATGCAGACGGGGTGACGGAAAAGGGGTGTGCTGTGAAGGTACAGCGCTCTAGAGGTGGATTTTACTTTTTGTTCCCCACTCCGGTCTTCTCGCCTGGAGAATCCCATGGACACAGGAGCCTGGTGGGCTACAAGCCAGAGCTCTCATGTCGCAGAGCCAGACACGACTGAAGCAACTTAGCATGCTCTCATTATTAGAGTAACAGGGCTTCCCTGGTGGCTCAGTGGTAAAGAATCCGCCTGCCAGTGCAGGAGACGGGTTCAGTCTTTGATCCGAGAAGATCCCCCGTACCGGCGAACGATGGAGCCCGTGCACCCCAACTGCTGAGACTGTGTTCCAGAGCCTGGCTTTGTGACAAGAGAAACCACTGAAGTACTGCTACTCGAGAGTAAGCCCTGCTCTCTGCAACAAGAGAAAAGCCTGTGCAGCAATGAAGACCCAGCACAGTCGAAAATAAAAAAATTATATATATATATCTAAAAGAAAACAGTAGCAAGAGCTTTTTATAGAAAAGTAAAAAATTAAAGGAAAAAAAAGCCAAAAATATTTTGATGTTTTTGCTACCTCTGTCTTGTATGTGTGTGTATATATATACCTTATATGTTCAACGACCTTGACTCGTTCCCTTGCGTTATCCCTTTCCGGTGACCGTCCATGATGGGAAGGCTCTTAGTGACTGCTGAGATGCGGCAGGGATCATTCTTTCTGACCTTGACTCGTTCCCTTGCGTTATCCCTTTCCGGTGACCGTCTATGATGGGAAGGCTCTTAGTGACTGCTGAGATGCGGCAGGGATCATTCTTTCTGACCTTGACTCGTTGCCTTGCGTTGTCCCTTTCCGGTGACCGTCTATGATGGGAAGGCTCTTAGTGACTGCTGAGATGCGGCAGGGGTCATTCTTCCTGCCTCCCAGGCGTAACACTTCGGTGGCCCCTCTTTTGGCGTCGTGACTAACATCATGATGGAGGGCCTTGCGTGTTCAGCCCCTCTGTGCATCGCAGCGCCCACAAAAAGTCCCAGCTGTCTCATTTCGTGTTTTCTTAGCCCTGTTGCAAAGAGTGAGGAGCAAAGCTGTAGGGGAAGGGAAGCTCGTGGCCTTGAAGAGGGGCTGGCAGCCTCCCAGTCTGTTCGCAGCCTTGAGGCTTTTTTCGCTTCCCTCCATGACTGCATCCCTGTCCCTCCTGAACGCCTCCTGGTGCCTGCATCTCGGCCCCAGGCCGTGGACAATGCCAGCATTCAGACACGCGTGGGGGAGTGGAGTGTTGACGCAGAGTGGTTTGGGAGGCTGAGGGAGCTCCACCGTCGCGTGGCCAGGCACTCGGGCCCGAGGGTGAGGTCAGAGAATGGTGGTCGGGAACTTGATAAAAACCCTCCGTCAGTGTCATTTATTAACCATCGGGCTGGAATCTTGAAATAGGAGTTCGGTTGCTCAGAACAGAGGGGTCCTGTGTAAAAGGCAGGACCGTGGGGTTGTGGGGGACACGAGAAAACTGTCGTATTCGCCTTGTTTGGTTTGAGCTCATCCGTGGACAGACGTGTGAAAGTTCGGTCCTTTTTCGTGTTCGTTTTGGTCAGCGTGGATTAAGTAAATAGTAGTTTCTGAATGGCTAAATTTTAATGGACGGGATGCCACCCTTCCTTCTCAGATACTCATTTGCATCAGAGTTAAGTGATAGGAGGCTGAATTTTGAGTATAAGATCAAGGAAATTTAGATCAGGGAGTGGCCCTTTATTCTGCTACCTTGATCGCCGATTCTTTGTGAAAAGAATGTTTTAGCCGCAGTTCGTGGGGTGTGGGACCTTAGTTCCCCGACCATCTATTAAACCTGCATCCCCTGCAGTGTAAGCTTAGTCTTTACTACCGGACCCCCCGGGAAACCGCCTGTCCACTGATTCTTAAACATTGCTGGCTCCATGATGGTTTATTTTTTTAATCAGCAAACTTTAAAAATCACTGCATTCTGTAAGAGTCAGCTTCTCCTGAGAAAGATCAGAACCTGGAAGACTGGGCCCGCTTTCTGCCTGGCAGCAGCGAGCGAGTGGGGCGGCTGCTGCCTGTCCCCCGGCGCCCCGCCCCCGCCCCGGAGGCCTGCCCTGCCCCAGTCCACTGCCTGCCCTGTCCTGTCGACGGTCGAGCCTGCAGCCACCCTGTGGCACATTTTGGAAACTATTTTTTTTTTTTTTTGGAGGATGGTTGCTTTCCAGTGTTGTACTGGTCTCTGCCACGCATCACCATGAATCAGCCACAGGTGTTCATGTCCCCTCCCTCTTGAACCCCCCTCCTGTCCCCCGCCGCATCCCACCCCTCTGGGTTGTCTCAGGGCCTCGGGTTGAGCGCCTTGGGTTATGCGGAAACTTCCTAGCAGCGCTCTGGTTGGCGTGTGATGCTGTGTGTATTTCAGTGCCGCGCTCTCGGTTCAGCCCGCCCTCTCCTGCCCCCGCTGTGTCCTCAGGTCTCTTCTCTGTCTGCGTCTTTATCCTGCCGGGCAAAGAGGTTCATCAGAAGTACCGTTTTTCTAAATTCCATGCATGTGCTTTAATATATGGTATTTGTTTCTTTCTGACTACTTCACTTTGTATAATAGGCTATAAGTTCATCCACCTCATTAGTACTGACTCAGATTTTACGTTCCTTTTAATGGCTGCATAATATTCCGTTGTATATATGTACCATAACTTCTTTATCTGTTGGTCTTTCGGTGGACATCTGGGTTGCTTCCTTGTCCTGGCTATTGTAAACAGTGCTGCAGTGAATATTGAGGTATATGTGTCTTTTTCAATTACAGTTTTTCAGGGTATATGCCCTGTAGTGGGATTGCTGGGTCATATGGTGGTTTTATGAAACTTGTTTCTTCAGTAAAGAATACCCTAGGTCTGTGGATACATTTGTAATCCTGAAAGGCTGGCTTCAGGCAGACTGGCTACTCTTTGTAAGCCTGGCTGTTTATCTGATTGAAGGCCACCAAAGAACCCTTTTATTGATAAATCAGATAGTGCATTTGTGCGTGTTCTTACGTTTCGCATGTATCCTGCTTTTGACAAGAATTCAAGGCTCTTTAGCCTGCCTGGCATAATTCCCAAGCACACATTCCCAGGTACAAAGGGAAAGTTATTAAAACTTATCACAGATGGCTCGTTGCTGACCAACAAATGATGAAAAAGCCCTTTCATGGGCAGCTCTGGCGAGAGTTCTTCAGATGGGCTTTTATTTTCGTGGGGGCAGGGTAGAGTGGCAGACTGTTTTTTTTTCCCCTGACCCAAACCGGAATATGCAGCCAACTCACAGAGCCAGATCCCTGCTCTGGCACTTTCTTGGTTTCTAGCATTTGGCTTTGACTCTTAATTTGTTTATTCATTTACCTAATGCATGCGTGAACGCTCAGTCGTGTCCAACTCTTTGTGACCTTGTGGATTGTAGCCCGCCAGGCTCCTCTGTCCATGGGACTCTCCAGGCAAGAGTACTGGAGTGGGCTGTCATTTCCTTCTCCAGGGGATACTCGCTATGTAGGGATCGAACCTGTGTCTCCTGCGTTGGCAGGCTGGTTCTTTAACACCAAGCCACCTTATGCGACGTCTTTTTCTGCTGCCGTTTTGACCACTAGATAGCTTTACCCAAGGCCCTCTAAGACCCCTACTCAGTGAGACTCAAGACCCCTACTCAGACTCAGTGATACTTCAGGTGAGACTTGAGGATTTGGCAATATGGAATGATTCTTTTGAACTAAAGCTCTGACCGCCTAGGGGAAGAAGTAGCCTTATTCACATTCTCTTGTTCTGCGAAGGGATAGCTAGCGTCCCTTTTTGACCCCTGAAATGTCTGTCTCCACCCCAGTTGAGAAGGCCTAGATAGCCCCCCATTCTGAACAGCTCTCTTCGGAGTAGGCCCCAGGGGATTTTATGTCTTCTGATAGAAATCAGCTTTAAATTAAGGCTGACTTAATGTTAGTTGAAGTGAGAGAGTGGAAGGTGAGAAAGAAAGGCCCCCGCAGGGCTCATATCCTGTTGGAATCAGCCCCTGAGGAGACCTGTGAGCTTTTGATTAGGACCTTGGCCCCGGGGGTGGGGCTGGAGGGCGGTGGGGGCGTTGCTGAAGCGGAGTGCGGGCCGAGAAGATGTTTCCGTGCCTGGCAGTTCACGCTTACCCGGAGCTCGAGTTGCTGGTGCTCATTTGAGATTTCCGGTTCAGCTTTCCCTCCAGCACAGTCCTGTGGGGTCTGTGCCAGGGGGCATCTGGGCTGGCTGAGGCCAGAACTGCCCCCACAGCCCTGCAAGCCGCTTCCCGTTTCGGATCCTTTCTTTTTCTTTCTTCTTTTTTTGGGCCAGCACAGGGGCTCCGTTGCTGCACTCGGGCTGTCTCGGTGCCACGAGTGGGGGCCGCCCGTCCCTGTGATGCACGGCTTCTCACTGTAAGGACCTCGCTTGTTTCGAAGTCTAGGGCGTGTGGTCTCAGTAGTCCTGGCAAGCGGGGTGAGCTGCTCCGCAGCACGTGGAGCCTTCCTGGACCAGGCATCGGCCCTGTGTCCTCTGCATTCGCGTGTGGACTCTTCACCACTGGATCACCAGGGAAGTCCTCTTGATTGACATTAAGAACAGGCTTTCGGGGACTTAGCGTATCTCCTTGAAGCCCAATATCTCAGACTTTTCACATCATTTCAGAACAATTAAATACGTTTTTAAGGAGTGAAATAATAGTTGTTTAAAAGCAGGGATTAAAAAAAAATCTGTTCCCTAGCAGTCCTGTTAGAAAGCATCAGAGGAAGAATTATTTTTTGTTTGTTACTAAATTGGTATGTAAAGGAGGATGTAAATTTAGTCAAGCTTTTGAGTCTTGTATAGACCTAGGTATTTATAATCTCTCACATTGTGTAGGGATATTTATTTACTTAATCAAAACTAAAAATGCTAAAAATAAAAGAAATACATGTATACACTAAAACGTTTCAGTAGCATACATGGAGAAAAGGAAAGGCTGGAAGGAATTTCTCTTTGTGTGTATGACCCAGTGAGCATTTTAATGCACACGAAAGTGAGAGTCGCTCAGCCGTGTCCGACTCTTTGCGACCCCGTGGACTATCCAGGTCTCCCGCATCGCAGGTGGATTCTTTACCAGCTGAGCCACCAGGGAAGCCCAAGAATACTGGAGTGATCTCCAGTGGATCTTCCCGACTGAGGAATCGAACTGGGGTCTCCTGCATTGCAGATGGATTCTTTACCAGTTGAGCTACTACTCAATGTTTTTTTTTCATATATATGGATGAGATTTTAAAAATATTTACTGATTTTTTTCATTTTAAACTCTGAAAGAAAATTGTTAGTAGATAAGACGGCCATACTGAAATTCAGAGTGATTAGAACAAACAGTTACATGAATGCATTTCTGAAGACTTATGCAAGTTAGTAGCAAAAAATAAATTACTACTTGGGACTTCCTGGCAGTCCAGTGATGAAGCCGTCGCCTTCCAATGCAGAGGATGTGGGTCCATCCCTGGTTGGGGAGCTAAGACCTCACACGCCTGTGGCCCAAAAGCCAAAACATAAAACAGAAGCAGTAGCATAACAAACTCAATAAAGCCTTAAAAACTGGTCCACATCAAAAAAAAAAATTACTTGATTAGCCCTGTCTTTGGAGGTGGAGGTTGGTGGGGACTAGGAGGTGGTGAAGGTCGGTGGGGATTAGGAGGTGGAGGTTGGTGGGGATTAGGAGATGGAGGTTGGTGGGGATTAGGAGGTGGTGGAGGTCGGTAGGGATTAGGAGATGGAGGTCGGTGGGGATTAGGAGATGGAGGTTGGTGGGGATTAGGAGGTGGTGGACGTCGGTGGGGACTAGGAGGTGGGCATGTTTGGGGGCTGTTACTCTGCCCCTGGTGCCTCCTGTCCACTTCCTGATGGTGACGGGGAGTCAGGGGTGCCAGGCGCTCACGGAGGATGCGCTGATGTGTGTGCACCTGGTGTTCTGAGGACGGGCGTCTGGATGGCCCGGGATGGGCACTTGTCTTGGGCCTGGGTCTGCTGGGCCTAGGGTTAGATCTCATCTCAGCCCGTCGTAGCTGCCAGTTGGGAGCAGCTCCCCTCCCGTCTCTGTCTGTTTCTTCATCCCCCATGTAGAGCTGGTTGGCAGTTCCTGCCTCCGTGGGCTCTTCTAACAAGTGGACACGATGCTGTCATCCGTACACCGTAGCTCATCATCCTTGCCGTCCCCCTTCCTGTGGCAGCGGGGGGTCGGGGCGGGGTGGTCGCCCCTTCCCAGCTCCCCCCTTTTCTACTCCTCTTTGCTTCTTTCCCTGAAGACCCCAGGCCAGATTCCTCTGCAGACATGTTTCATTTTCTTCACGGGCATTTAAAACATGCAGCTTACTTGCTTACACTGAAAAGTTGAGAGCGCTTTTGGACAAGGTCGGGTTTCTGGGTTTTCTTGAGAAGCTGGAGCCATGCCCACCCTGGGCGCCCATTCCCGGGGGACGGCCGCCTCCAGCTGGGGCTCGGGCCCTTGCTGGCTGCCGTCCCCAGCGGTCTGGCCCTCGCCTTGGAATCTGCGTCCTCCGTGCCTTTTGATGCGCAGAGAAGCAAGCCTTGCTCAGGCTGTGAAAACCTCTAGCTGGTGACTGGACCCGTCCCCCAGCAAGCGCAGAGGGCGGCGGAGGGCATGGCTGTGCACCAGGTCAGCCCCCCAGCAAGCGCAGAGGGCATGGCTGGGCACCAGGTCAGCCCCCCAGCAAGCGCAGAGGGCATGGCTGGGCACCAGGTCAGCCCCCCAGCAAGCACAGAGGGCAGCGGAGGGCATGGCTGGGCACCAGGTGAATCCAGGTTCGGCCCCGGAACACCACCGCTCACAACTTGGGAACTTCTCCGAGCCTCGGTCTCCTCACCGGCACAGACCAGCGTTCTCACCCTCATCAGGCCTGCCGCGTGGGTGGGCTGGGGGTGATTCTCTGTCGGGGCAGGGGGCTGTCCCGTGAGATGTGGAATGTTTAGCAGCTCCTGGCCTCCCGACAAGATGCCAAGAGCGAATGTCCACCCTCTGCTTGGCTGTGACAGCCAACACTGTGCCCTTGGGGGGCAGAGCTGCCCAGTGGAGAGCTACCGTAGATTCCGTCCCAGTCGGGTATCCGTGAGGTTTAATGGGGAGCCTGGACGTGCGCGCCACCCCCCTCCCCCGCCACGCCCGCCTCGTGCTCCTTCTTTCCCCATATTTGCAGTTTGCTCGGTGCAGATTCTTCCCGATGGGACCCCTGGTTGCACTGGTCACCCTTGAACCTGTGTAGCTGTCTCCATGGTCTGGCTCGTGGCTGCTTCAGGGAAGAGAAGGCAGCTGTGAGCCCGGGGCGCCCGCAGGCCTGAACTGGGTGCTGGCGTGTCACCGTGCCAGTGCGCCTCCCCGAGGGACGCAGGCTCCGCCCCAGCTCAGCTGTCTCCGTGTGCCCGTCCGCCTTCCTGTTCGTTGGCTGGACCTGTGCACCGGGACGCCCGCTGTGTGTCTGACCTTCGGCCCTCGCCTCGTTTAGGTGGCCCTGGTACAGTGGACGGAAAGCGTGGGCTTAACGCTGGTGGGCCGCGACCAGTCTTCCATGCAGCTGAGGACCCCTGGCGACCAGATCCTGAACTTCACCATCTTGCAGCTCTTCCCCTTTACCTACGAAAGCAAACGCATGGGCATCATCGTGAGGGTGAGTTGTCTTTCGTTTATGGCTAAAAATTGTTTGTTTGTTTGTTTTTCTTGATAAAACACGCCTAAGTCTGGTTTGTGTCTGAGGGTGAGTTGTCTTTCGTTTATGGCTAAAAATTGTTTTTGTTTTTTAAAAACGCACCTAAGTCTGGTGTGTCTCTGGCTGGACGTTCTCTCTTACCCCTTTCTTCCTCTAGCATTGCCTGTTGTTTAGACCAACCAGAGGACACAGTTCCCTCTGCAGAAAGAGAATTTGTTCTTCAGTTGCACAGATCTCTGATAGCTGCTCAGCTTTTTGGTCAACCCCATTTCAGAGTGAAAGGTCTAATGAGCGTAGATCAGGCAACTCTTGGTAATAATATATTTCTCTTTGTATATTCATTTAATTAAAATATATTTTTTCTATTGAGGTGAAATTCTGGACATGATTAACTTATTACCATTTAGTACATTCATAATGTCGTACAGCCACCGCTTCTGTAGGGTCACCCCCAAAGGAAACCTCATAGCATTAAGCAGTCACTCCTCAAACCTCCTTGCCTGTCGTCTTTGGAAGCCTCCAGTCTTCTTTCTGTCCCTAGGATTTACCTATTCTGGGCAGTTCATGTAAGTGAGATCACACAGTATTCCTGGCTCCTCTCACTTAGCCTAAAGTTTCAGACATTCATCCATGTCGTGCCTGTGTCCATGCTTCGTTCCTTTTTATGGCTGAATAGTATTCCACGTTGATTATCCATTCACCCATGAGCGGGTGTTTGGGCTGTTTGCAGCTTTCGGCTGCTGTGAGTAGTTGGCTGCTGTGAACACTCATGTAAAAGGATATAAGTACCTATTTTCAGTTCTCCAGGTTAGATGCCTAGCAGTGGGATTGTTGGGTCTGTTTCCCAACTGCTGGATAATTCTCTTTTAACTTTATGAGAAACTGCCACAGCTTTTCTGCAAAATGATGCACTCTTTACATTCTACCATGTGAAGTTCTGGTTTCTCTTCCTCAATGCCTGTTATTTTCCATTTTCTTTTCATTGTAGCCATCCTGGGTACTATGACGTGGTATTTCATTGTGGTTTTGATTTGCATTTCTCTAACGGCTAATGATGCTGAGCATCTTGTCATATTCTTATTGGTCGCTTGTATTTCTTCCTTGGAGACGTGTCTGTTCAAGTCATTTGCCCACTTTTTAATTGGGTTGTCTTTTATTGTTGTCTTGTCAGAGTTCATTATAAGGTCTAGGTCCCTTATCAGAGATATGACATAGAAATATTTTCTCTCATTCTGTAGCTTATGTTTTTGTTTTCTTGATAAAATTCTTTTCATGCACGTAAGTTACTCATTTTGATGAAGTCCAGTTTATTTTTTTCCTTTGTTGCTCTTGACTGTGGAGAAGGCAGTGGCCCCCACTCCAGTACTCTTGCCTGGAAAATCCCATGGATGGAGGGGCCTGGTGGGCTGCAGTCCATGGGGTCACTAGGAGTCGGACACGACTGAGTAGCTTCACTTTATTTTTTCACTTTCATGCATTGGAGGAGGAAATGGCAGCCCACTCCAGTGTTCTTGCCTGGAGAATCCCAGGGACGGGGGAGCCTGGTGGGCTGCAGTCTGTGGGGTCGCACAGAGTCGGACACGACTGATGCGACTTAGCAGCAGCTCTTGACTTTGGTGTCGTACCTGAGAGTCATGAACTAAACCCAAGGTCATGACAATTTACCCCCGTATTTTCTTTGAAAAAGTTTTTGTAGTTTTCTCTCCTCTGGTCATCAGTCCGTTTTGAGTGACGCTCCTGCGTGGTGTGAGGTGGGGTTTAGCCTCATTTGCCTGTGGATATAGAGTTGTCCCAGCATCGTTTGTTGCAGAGACCATTGTTTCCCCATTGAATAGTCTTGACACTTTTATCGTAGTACAATATTTTCAGTGATTTTTCATTCATACAATCACAAAAGTTACTGAAAACCTTGTGATCACGCAGCAGCGTGTCATTTTGGCCTTGATGTTTCAGATTTTCTTTTTAAATTTTTTGAAACTTTTATGGAAGTACAGCATACACAGAGAAAGGTGCAGACTTCATAAACATGCAGCTTAAGTGTTTGCAAAATTAACACAACTTGCCTGGCGCCCAGAACAAGGCCAGAGTGCCTCCACCGCCACCCCAGAAGCTCCGTGTGCCCCTTTCTGGTCTTGCATCCTTCCTCCCCACAAGGGCCTAGCTGCTGTCCCATTTCTACCATGGACTGACTTTGTCTCTTTGAGCTTTACATGAAGGAAGCTGTAGATGCCCTTTTAAATCCTGCCTTAAAATGGCTTTTATTTTTAATTAGTTTTATATTTTACAAAAAACTCTGATTTTTTAAAAATTATTTTTAATCGAGAACAGATATACTTTTGGAGAAGGAAATGACAGCCCACTCCAGCATTCTTGCCTGGGAAATCCCATGGACATAGGAGCCCAGTGGGCTGTATAGTCCATGGGGTTGCCAAAGAGTCAGACACGACTTTGTGATCAAACAGCAGCAACAGCAGCAGCATTAGACACGCTTTTGGCTCATTCTGTTGGCAGAAGCGGGTCACTGGGTCCAGCCCCCTCACTTGAAGGGGGAAGTGGGAATCATTAAAGAGGCCGCTTCTCCAGGTTAAAGTTAGACGTGGTCCTGATGGTCCAGTGACCCACGGCAGGGATGTGCCTTGAAAACAACGCCCTTTAAGGGATTTTATGTCCCTGAGGCCAGTAGGTCCCCAGGGGATGTATATCCGGGGATACCGGATGTATATCCTTGGCAGTTTTAAGTGGGATGAGGGCTTTTTCTCCCTTGCAGTCCCTGCTTTCCCACTGGCCTGCATCCTGCCTGCTCCGTGCCTTCAAACCACGTCTTGACTTCATGTCTGATGTCAAGAACATCCATGGCCTGGAAGCAGCCACATGAATCCTGTGGGCCGGTGTTTCCTGAGGAATTACTCATTATCTCCTATTTTAATTTTGTCCCAGCCATTATTTTTCCAAGTTCTAGGGCCTTGGGCTCTGCTGGAGTCATTTGGGGGTTGAGTCATCATCAGATAGTCCCGATATCAGCTCTTCTAGAAGCGGGCGTAGTATGCCCTGTCCCTTGCGTTGCGAAGGGCTCTCATGTGCAGACTCACGTCATAGATTACAAGCCGTGACCCCTGGCTCTGCCCACAGCAAGAGTGGGGTGTATGTCTGGGATACTGTTGGATGGGCACATCTGTCATATTTTAAAATGGCTCTCTGTCCTTCCCAGGTAATACTTTAAAAAATCAGCAGTCGCCTAAGGCATTCAGAACAAATGCATGTTAAAGCCAGGGGGTAGATCCATTCATCTGTAGTTTCACCACCCAAAGACTCACTTGCTCATGCCTGCCTTTTCAGGGAATTTCCCTTCTGTTTTTTCTGTAAGCATAAATGAGTGTAAATAGCCACACACATTTTTATAAAATTGACATCAAACTCTACCTAAAACTTTGTAAACTCCCACCCCCTCCATTGAACGACAGGTATGCTAAAAATATTCTCCTGCCATTAAAAGATGATTTTTATGATTTTGATGTGCGCTTGGCGTTCTGTGGGAACGAATGCAGCATTATTTAATCAAACGTCCCTTCTTGGACACGTGGATTGTTTCCTGTCTCTCACTACGAACAGTGAATCCGTGCATGTCCATCTGTGTTAGTTGTCTTTAATGAAACCCAGGTTATTTCGCGGATGTTCCTGTTTCCTGGCCTGTCTCCCTCTCTGGTTTTGCTGAGTGCAGCGCAGGGCCGTGGGGCTAGCTCACCTCTCTGCACAAACCTCACTGTCCTCTTTTCACCAAACGCCTCTCATCCTGGAGCCATCTTACCCCCGGGGACGTGGGGACGTCTGGAGACATTTTTTGGTTGTTACAACTCAGAGGGTGGTGCCACTGGCGTCTAGTGGGTAGAGGCCAGGACAGCCTCCTAACAAAGAAGGTTCCAGCCCGAATGGTCCTCGTGCCAGGGCTGAGAAACTGTTCTCAGGTGTCCATCTTTTCTGCCTGTTGTTTGTCCAGTTACCTGATGTGAGGAGGTTTGCCCTCAGTTACAAAACGGTTCTCAACTTGGTTTAGTGACTGTTGACACTTTTTTTTTTTTTAATTTTCTTTATTTATTTGGCTCAGTTGTGTCTTGGTTGCAGCACACGGGCCCTAGTTATGGTGCTTGGGCTTAGCTGCTCTTCAGCATGTGGGATCTTAGTTCCTCGAACAGGGGTCAAACTCGTGTCCCTTGTATTGCAAGGCGGATTCTTAACCGCCAGGCCGCCGGGGAAGTCCCTGTCAACCCTCAAACACCTGTGAGCTCATGGGCGGAACTGAGCAGCATCTGAACAGTCACAAAGCCAAGGTCTGGTCTTTGCATGAATCTCTCTCCTGAGAAGGTCGGCCAGGCTCGAGAAGCCGGCTTCCTTGGGGCTTCTGTGTTCGGCTCTGGGCTCCTGGTTTTGTTTTTGTTGTTTTACAAGATGTTCCATCGCCCTTCCCACACCCTTCCCACGTGGCGTGCCGAAGTCGGATCATTGGTAGAGACCCAATGACCCTTGTCATTGTCTGAATAAAAGAAGCCTTTGGACAGGTGCCAGAATCAGACCACAGTGGAAAAAGATGAGGCCCCCGAACGAGGCAATGCAGCAGGCAGATCTCTGTAAATTTACAGTGTGATCTTTGCCATGATATGGGAACAGGGTAACCTTGCGATGAACTCGGTGGGAGGAAGTGACTAAGCGAGGAGAGAGTTGGTGCAGCATTTATATTGGCCGAGATGCCCGAGCTCTTCCGAGCCCCTTCTGGAGCAGACGAAGCTGGGGTGGGGGCATCGTTTCCCACAGCGCCTTTTGGGTGAAGGGGAAATGAAACAAAAAGAGAAGCCTGACGCTTTCGTGTTCAGACCCCATAGCTGTCTTTGGCCCGGGTCACAAGCAAGCGCAGATGCAATCCATCAAAGAAGCGACCTGCATTTGTAATGCTGCTAAGCAGGTGCCTCTTTGTGGCCTGTGGGTGCTTTTACGAGTAAGCATGCTGTTCGAAAAGATGGTCAGCGATCAGAGGCGCTCAGAAGTTACTTTAGAAGGTGAAACCACTGATTTGGCACTGAGAATTTACTTCCTCTTCCATGAAGAGCTTAGAGACCATGCGTTCTGGGCTCCCTGGGGCAGCAGAACTGAGGCTCGGGCGGTGGTGGGTTTGCTGGCGCCCTTGCCCGTCTCCACTGCTTCCAGGTTCCCTGTGACGAAGGTCATTGAGGAAAGAGTCATGGGGTAAGAATCAGCAATTTCACCTTCAGTTCCTTAAAGCCAGGGTTTCTCAACTTCCGCACTATTGACGTTTGGGGTCGGATGATTCTCTCTTGCGGGGACTGTCATGGGCATCATAGGCCGATTGTTGTTGTTCAGCTGCTAAGTCACGTCCAACTCTTCGTGACCCCATGAACTGTAGCCTACAGGCTTCTCTGTCCATGGGATTTCCCAGGCAAGAATACTGGAGTGGGTTGCCATTTCCTTCTCCAGAGAATCTTCCCCACCCAGGGATCGAACCCAGGCCTCCTGCATTGGCAGGCGGGTTCTTTACCACTGAACCGCCCGGGGAGCCCCTAGGATGGGTAGCAGCATCCTTGTTCTCTAGCCTTTATATGCAGGTAGCACCTCTGGGTCGAGACAGTCAGATATGTGCCGGGACAAGTTGGAAGTCCCCTGGGGACAAAGCCACCCTCATTCAGACCCCTGTTTTCTACGAGCAGTGCAGCTGAGGGTCGTGAGGAGTTACTGTCACTCCAACAGGAATGATAACACTGGGCCAGAAGTTTTGTAGGTGTTGGCCCTTTGCTCCCTGCTCTCTGTAGATTATCTCCCTTAAGCCCCAGCAGCCACGTGGTAAGAGTTGTTAGGATCCTGGCTTCACAGAGGAGGACAGTGAGGTCTAGAGATGAGAAGCAGTCCGTCCAGGTGCACACAGCCGGGAGCTGGTGCTGGGTCTAAGCATCTGACGCCTGGGCTGCGATGTCACCCTCTCCCCAGAACAGCTGGTCGGTGTGCACCGAGAATCTGTGTACCTTCTTCTCTAGCTGACTCCTCGGGTTGACGGCTGAGTTAGGGTCCCGCTGGACCTCATCTAGGGTCCACCTCTACCTAGATCGGTGGTTCTCAGCTGAGGCGCTGTGTCCTCCAGGGGATGTTTGTTCATATCTGGAGAGATTTTGGCTGTCATCATGGGGCCTGCTGCTGGCATCTCGTGGGGAGAGGCCCAGGGATGCTGCGGGAGATGGTTCAATGCACAGTCCAGCCTTCTGGTGGCAAAGAATTCTCCAGCCTCTACCTAATGTTAACATCACCGAGGCTGAGAAGCCCTGACCCCGAGAATTATCTTACTTCCCGAACTCTTTCCGACACTGGCAGCCCTGTGTATCAATTTAAAACAGTCTTACAGCATGGGAGTCCACTCCTGCTAGAATAGTCATACCTGTAAAAAGTTCTTCTGCCCTTTTGATCTTGCTTCCATCCTTTAACGATCTTCCAAGTGCTTTGAGTTTTCTTCTGTTTTCTGTGGCCTTTGCCCCAAAGTGAGCTCCCCCTCCGTCTCGCTTTTCATCTCTGGCCGAGTGAGAACGCACAGCGACACCCGCGGCAGAAGGACAGTTCGTGCAGCACTGCTCGTGGGCAGCGGGCGCTGGCGCGGCAGGCGGGCTCCTCCCGTCTATTCATGCTTCCCGCCCCTCCTCTAGGATGAGTCAACTGGGGAGATCACGTTCTACATGAAGGGAGCGGATGTGGTCATGGCAGGCATCGTGCAGTACAATGACTGGCTGGAGGAAGAGGTATGTGCCGCGTGGGACGTGGAAACGGGCCCTGGAAGCACGTTCTGGAGCCCGTCCCTTGTGTGGAATGGGGGGTGGGTGCCTGCGTGCATTTTCTGTGGCCGTGTAACAGGTCACCCCCAAACTCAGCAGCTTAGAAAGATGTGTTGTTTCTTACAACTTCTGCGAATCCACGCTTCAGGCACAGCTCAGCCAGGCCCTCTGCTCAGGTCTCGGGCCGGGGTCAAGGGGTCGCACAGGGCCGGGGTCTCATCTGAGGGCTCAGCTGGGGCAGGACCCGCTTCTGAGCTCACTTAGCAGTTGGCGGCGGAATTCAGCTCCGCAGTGGCTCTTGGCTGGAGGCAGCCGTGTTCCTCGCGCTGTGGGTCTGTGCGTAAGGCAGCATACATGTGGCCCTGGCTTTGTCAGAGACGGCAAGCACAGGAACAGGTTAAACAGAAGCCGCCTTCTCTGAAATGACCTTCCCTCACCTTGCCATGTTCTGTCTGTCGGGAAGAAGGCCCTGGGTCCGTTGCATCCTCAGAGCAGGTGATCATACAGGGATGTGGGTACCAGGAGGTGGGCGTTGTGGGGCCCCGATCCCAGGCTGTCTTGTCCAGGTTGTGATGTGGGAACTGGCCATAGCCTGGAGGGAAGGAACTGCCCGTGTCTCAGGCCATTTCTGTGTCATCTCCCAGCTCCAGGTGCAGAATTCACATTTTAAATTCAGTAAGAATAAATTTCTAATTAGCGAGATAACAGTCCCACATGCCGACAGGGGCCGGGCAGGTAACTCAGATGACTGAGACGGGCCGGGATGTGTTTCTGGCAGAGTCCCACTGTGTGTATGAAACATGTAGGCACGTCCTCACCTGACACTGTGTTTCACGGGAACAGCTGCCTCGTGGCGTCATTGACTGTGGTCATCTGGGAAAGTGCTTTTGTCAGAGGTTCAGTTTTTCCAACGAGCCAGAAATATCCACATTTAAGTCAGGCTGCGTTGACTTCAATTTTGAACCCCTTTTAGAAGGTTTGCTCAGGGAGACAGCTTTAGGAGGAAGCAGTGTTGTGATTTGCCAGGGGTCCTCCCTAGACTGGAAGGGGGTCCCATCTGCTTCAGCCTCCAGCCATCCCCAGGGAGAGGTGGGGACTCAGAGCTCTCAGCACGGCTCTCCGCTGACCGCGGTCTGCTTTTCAGTGTGGAAACATGGCCCGGGAGGGGCTCCGGGTGCTCGTGGTGGCAAAGAAATCTCTAGCAGAGGAGCAGTATCAAGACTTTGAGGTAAGTGGGCTCTGTGACTTTTCTGTTGGCTTTGAGCCCCACCCCCCTCACCATCTTCCCTCCCTTCCTTCTGCTCTGGCCCAGGCCGATGTCATTTCCGAGCACACCAGGTTCTTCTCTCTGCCTAGAACTCTCCTCCCTCGTAGCCCCCCTCCCTTGCTGCCTTTGGGTCTCAGTTCAAATGCTTCCTCCTCCGAGAAGTCTTCCTGGCTCCCCGTCTAAGGCAGTCCCACCTCATCCCTTCCCTGTTACCCTGTTGAGCTTCCTTCGTTTGCATTTATCAACAGCTGTAATATGACGACTTTGTTTATGTGTATATTTCAACGCTCTTTTTAGTATCTTCTTTTTGGAATAAAATCTTCTTGAGAGCAAACTTTATTGGTCTGGTTTGCTCTTGTACCCCAGCACTTAGGGTAGTCATTGTAAATCTTCTAGGAAATTTGAAATGAAACCTTCAAATTTGAAATTGTAAACTTTCTTGGGGCTCTGATGTTTTTTAAGCTGTAGAAAGTGTTGGCTGTGAACTAGGTCATTGACTTTCACAGCCAAGGCTTCCGGTGTAAATATGTCTTGTTAATTGTCATCCTGTCCCATGGACTGTGTGTTCCTTGAGGGGGGGTCCTTGTTGTACCCCCTGTCCTGGCACAAAGCTGAATGACCATATTTATACATGCCTGGAAGGGAGAGAGAGAGCAGGCTGCAGGGAGAGGCTTCTGGGGCCCTTGTCCTGCTTCACCCGGAGAAGCTGTGCTTGAGTCTGTCCCTTTCACATGCGTGAGCTCTCTGTGAAGTTAGATTTAACAGGAGTTCTAGCCCTGACGCATTCTGCCGTTTTCTCAACTTTAAAGGCATATGCTTTGAAATGACCATATCCTTGCTAACCGTATAAAGGGGGGATAAATGGAAGGGTTGGGTCAATAGTCTTTGGAAGTGGGACGTCATCTTTAGACAATCTGGTTCTTGGTTACAGTGTATGTTTATCGGGGAGAACCGACTGTTTTTTGAGGTCTGCTGCTGCTGCTAAGTCGCTTCAGTCATGTCTGACTCTGTGCGACCCCATAGATGGCAGCCCACCAGGCTCCCCCGTCTCTGGGATTCTCCAGGCAAGAACACTGGAGTGGGTTGCCATTTCCTTCTCCAGTGCTTTTCGAGATCTAGAGTTGTGCTAATCCTTGTGCTAATCAGTTGGAGCTATTATTGTCTCTTCATGGAGGAAGACAGCTGAGGCTCAGAGAAGTTTAGCGACCTGCTGGGAGTTGCACAGCAGGTGAGCGCAGAGCAAAGGCTGGGACTCTGGTCCCTCCACCTCCGGTGTCTGGGCTGATGAACTTGGAAGGAGGCCGAAGATCTCAGTTTCACCACTTTGAGGTTCACCCAGGGCTGGGGCCCCTGCCCTGCGTGGGCCTGGCCTGCCCACCCCATGGCGTGACCGTGGTCCCTGATGTGTCCCAGGCCCGCTATGTCCAGGCCAAGCTGAGCGTGCATGACCGCTCCCTGAAAGTGGCCACGGTGATCGAGAGCCTGGAGATGGAGATGGAGCTGCTGTGCCTGACGGGGGTGGAGGACCAGCTGCAGGCGGACGTGAGGCCCACCCTGGAGACGCTGAGGAACGCCGGCATCAAGGTATGGTGAGCCTGCCGCCTGGCAGCACATCCAGGCTCAGACGAGTGGTCTCTTCAGCGGAGGGTGAACATTAGAGATGGGGCAGAGGCTGGAAGCCATGACAGGGAGCACAGGGAACCGGGTTTGGACGGCGACCTGCAGCGCTCCATCCTTCCTGCACTGACAGCCCGCTTTCAGAAGACGTCTTGCGTGTCCTTTCACTGGTGGCTGCCCTCTGCGCGCTGGGTTCCATGAAGGCAGGACCGGGAGCTTCACCTTAGCTCAGGCCCACAGTATCCTCCACGCTTGGGGTGTCTGTTACATGCTGTCGAGTGGCCGGCCAGCCATCTGTTTTATGGTCTAGGTGAATGAACGGCCGCCTGGCAGTGACCACCCGCCCCAGCACCCTGCGGTGTTCACGTTTTCGTACTCTCCTGTTTCGGGGCCAGAAAGTTCATAGCCAGTTGTTTAATCTGGAGAGGCCAGTAGAGGGCGTCTGGGGAGCACGCTCCATCTCAGTGGACCCAAGAAAGGGATTAGCAAGCTCTTGGGTTACAAGATGAAAGTGTTAGTTGCTCAGCCGTGTCTGACTCTTTGGGACCCCATGGACTGTAGCCCGCCAGGCTCCTCTGTCCATGGGATTCTCCAGCCAAGAATGCTGGAGTGGGCTGCCATTCCCTTCTCCTGGGGATCTTCCCAACCCAGGGATTGAACCTGGGTTTCCTGCACTGCAGGCAGGTTCTTTACCATCTAAGCCACCAGGGAAGCCCTATGGGTTAGAGGCTCCTGAAGATAACGTAGGTTAGCGGCTTATCTCTACCCAACCACGTCCTGGGGCCCCCGTCTAGCAGGCGTCGTTATGAGCAGGACGGTGTGAACAAGAGACATGAGGCCTGCGGCCATAAACCAGCTCCGGCCACCTTCTAGCCCACAGGGGCCTCACACGTGTGTGGGCGTGTCTCATCGCAAACCAAACCGTCCCTCGTCTTTGGCCCACAGGCCTGGTTCATTGCAAGGAAATTGCCAGCGAGATCCCATTTCTGCACAAAGTCTGACGTCGGAGAGGCCCATTTCTGACGCCTTGGGGCATGTCGTGTTGCTGCCAGTTCCTAAAACCTCTCCTCTAGGAACCTGGGAGATTCCGAGTTTCTGCCACTGGCTTTGTCCTGAAATTCTTTTACTCCTTAAAACCATTCTCTCCAAAAGAGGTGTTTTATTCATAGAGCGTGCACTGGACTTTTGCTGGTTTCCATTGTGAGAGGGGAGGGCGTGGAGTGTATAGTTAGGGGTCTGGCTAGCTTGTCATGAGGGTCTAACGTGTGGTCTTTCACAGGCCGGGGGGCATTAGAACTTGGGAACTTCCACTTCACTCCCTTCCCGGGTGCAGCCCCCCAGGCCGTGTGAGGTGGCTCCAAACGCAGGCTCTCATGCCGGGAACCACAGACCTGGGACTGGAGCTTCCCCGTGGGGCCCCGCCTGTGCTCCTGCGAGGGATGCAGCCTCAGTGCGCTCAGGACTTTCCATGGTTTTCTGGAACTCTAGCCTTCCAGCTCCTGTCCCAGGGTTTGCTCTCACAGAGAACCCCGAAGACTGGCACCGACCTGGGATCCCATAAAGCAATATTGTTATTATTTGTAATTGGAGGATAATTGCTTTAAAACCTTGTGTTGGTTTTTGCCACACATGAGCGTGAATCAGCCAGTGGTTATACATATACCCCCTCCCTCTTGAACAACAACACAGCTTTTAAGACCAGGTGGGAGACGGAGGGAAAAGACTGACACACTCTGGGGGTCAAATCCAGAGGCAAGGGGCCCCCAGCAGGGCCTGGTGCCTCGTCCTGGGGGTTCAAATCCGGCCTCCCCACCGACAACTTCTGTGGCCCTTGACTGGTGGCCTGACTTCACAGCACCTCCATTTCCTGTCTCATAAGGGTGTGTGAAGGGACAGTGCCCTGAACACGCACAGGGTTAAATGCCCAGAGCTGAGGCAGTGCCTGGCATGGTGAAGAACCTTCATGGCTATTTTCTTCCCTGCTCTTCCCCTCACGCCAAGGTGTCCCTGCCCCATGACTCTAAGGTGCCTGCACCCCCACCGCCCCTCCTGGGAGCAGAGAGAACAGAGTTAAAGAGTGAACAAGCGGAGCAGGAAGTACATTGGTTTAGACTCTGCAGATCTGGGTTCTGGGCCTGGTCAGGACAGGGGCTAGCTCTGTGACTTTGGGGGGCTCACCTACCCTCTCTGAGCCCACAGCAGTGAGACGCAGAATGTTCTGTTACAGGGTGATGAGGAACTTGGCATGTTTACCGTTGGCAGTTTACAGCTAGGGTAAAGACTCCCTGGCTCAGACAGTAAAGAACCTGCCTGCAGTGCAGGAAACTCAGGCTTGGTCCCTGGGTTGGGAAGATCCCCTGCAGGAGGGAATGGCAGCCCACTCCAGTATTCTTGCCTGGAGAATATCATGGACAGAGGAGCCTGGCGGAGTATACTCCATGAGGCAAAGGAGTCGAACACGACTGAGCAACTAAACACTTCCATTTTCAAGCCCCCTGAGATCACACAGGGGAATCCGACTGTGTAGAAAGACCCCATGTAATGTGGCAAATCAGTGTTTCTTGTAGGACATGGAAGCAATCCCCCATCCATACGGCCTTCCCCTTCATTGAGATATTTACTGCTTTAAGAAAAATTCCCAGAACGGGGGTTAGGAGGGCAGAGGCTGGGCTCCATGATGTCTGCCGAAGCACGTGCCAGTTTCCCGAAAGTGCTGCACCAGCTTTTGCTCCTCCAGCAGCAGGCACACAGGGTCTTGAAGCCATTGAACCAGGGCTTTCCCTGCAGTGCTTCGGGGACATCGTAAGCCTCGAGGTAGTTGGAGCTGATCAGTTCAGCGCGATGTGTTTGGAAACCCAGCTGACACTGGCGACAGGCCGGCTTGAAGGCTCACCGAGGGGACGTCTTCCCTGCGGTCATTTCAGGTTTGGATGCTGACGGGGGACAAGCTGGAGACGGCCACATGCACAGCAAAGAACGCACATCTGGTGACCAGGAACCAGGACATCCACATTTTTCGGCTGGTAAAGCACTCTCACTTCGGGGCCTCGTGGCGGGGGCGGGATGTTCTGTTTGCCCTGTAACCTCATAATCTCACGTGGGCCCCTGTAGGGGGACGGGGAGGACGTTACCACCTAGGGTGGGGGAGCTCAGGGCACTGGTTTGGGAGGACTTACTGAATGGCCCAGGTGAGGCTGAAGGATTCCTTCCGGAGGTGGTGCAGGGGCTCCTGGCGACCGCCTCGCGTTAACCCGTGCTCTTGACCTGCTGGGGGCCGTGGTCCCTTGGAGAAGCTGACGGGATCCAGATAAGCTCATACGCGTGAAACTGTGCATATGAGTCTAGGGTTTCACTGAACCTTTGAAAGCCAAGTCCTTGGGTAGGAAATAAATTTGAGATCACAGATACTGGCCTGCCTTCCTGAAGGAAACCCTTGAGGGGCCTTTAGAAGGAGGCATGGTGGGTGGCAAAGGAGAATTCCCTGCCCCGGTGGCAAGCCCTCGGCCAAACAGTGCAGGCGAGAGGAGCCCCTCCAGGGCTCGAAGCTGAGGGCTGATTGGCTTTACTGAGTCGTGAGGCGAGAGCCACCGGGTCTCCTCCGGGGCTGAATATGGTGGTCCTACGTGTCTGCCACCCGAGCCACCAAGCCAAACAACTGGGGGTTCTCTAGATGTTCTGGGGGTCTCCCCACACCACCACCCCTGCCTTTAGTCCATAGCACGTTGAAGCTTTAAGAAATCTAGCGGTTTCTGGAATAGCCCAACCAGCATCACACAGAGGCAGATACAGCAGATCCTCATTATTCATGGATTCTGTATTTGCAAATCTGCCCACTCATTAAAATTTATTTGTACCCCCAAAATTAATACTCGAGCTGCCTTCAGAGTCGTATACGGACATGTGCAGAGTGGCGTCGCCTGCCGAGCGGGTTCCCAGCTGAGGTGGAGTCAGGCGACGCGCTGCCGTCTTGTCTCAGCCCTCGGCTGGACGCAGGGGGCCTTTCAGTCTATTCAGTGCCACCTGGTTTTTTGGCATTTTTGTGGGTTTTTTTGTTAGCAATCTCACGGTTTAAAATGGTCCCCAGCACAGAGCTGAGTACTGACCATGTCCCTGAGTGCAAGAAGGCCGTGACGCACCTCCCAGAGATCAGCTTCCTTCAGGTGTGAGTTACAGTCCTGTTGGCCATGAGTCTAGTGTTAATGAGTCAACTATACCTATGTATATTACTAAAAAAATTTTTTTGAGGTACAGTTGATGTACAATATTATATGTTTCACATGTGCAACATTTTGGTTTATAGTTTTTTAAATGGTATATGCAGAAGAAAATGGCACCCCACTCCAGTATTCTTGCCTGGAGAATCCCACGGACAGAGGAGCCTGGCAGGCTAAAACCCATGGGGTCGCAAAGGGTCCGACATGACTGAAGCACCTTAGCACGCACTGCATTTATAATTATAAAATATTGGCTGGATTCCCCGTGTTACACAATAGAGTCTTGTAGCTTATTTATGTTATACACAGTTGTTTGTGTCTTTTAATCCTTTACCCCTGCCTTGCCCCACCTCTTCCCTCTCTTCACTATTCACAGTTAGTGTGTTCTCTGTATCTGTCTCTTTAAATTCATTAGTTTTATTTTTCAGATTCTACACATAAGTGACAACATGCAGCATTTGTCTTTCTCTGACTTATTTCAGCAGTATATATTTTCAAAGATGTCTTTAAACAGAGACACATAGAAATCAAGGTTATGTAATGACCGATGGACAAAAATATTGTGACCAGAGGCTCACAGGAGCCTAGCCCTGTATCTCCCCCAGCAGCGGTGGTTCAGTCATCACTGAGTGTTCACAGCGACTTCACAGAACGTAACTGTTGGACATAATGAGAACACACGGCATGCTCTAGGATTCTGGTGGACTATGGCTGTGTGCTGGTCACCTATTTTTTTAAAATAAAGTTTTATTTAAATGCAAGATCTGCCCATCTGTTCCGGATTGTCTGTGCTGCTTTGGCAGTGTAGGGGCGGAGTGGGTAGTTGTGGCAGACTGTGTGGCCCACAGAGCGCATCATACTTCACAGCTGATTCTTTGTGGAAAAGCCAGCCGCCCGGCTAGGTGCCTGGCTTCTGAGGCCTGCTCTGAAATGGACAGGCTGTGCTCCTCTAGCCAGGCTAACACATCCGGCCTGCGTCCGTTTCCTTGCGCATACAGTAGAGCCTGGAAGAGCCCTTGTGAGAAAGAGGGGGTGAAAGTGCAGGAAGAGTACTTAGAGCAGTGCCCGGCGCAGAATGAAAGGACACGGGCCTTTTGCTCTTCCCTTGATTATGTGGTCCCAGCCTTCCTGGGGGAAAGGCGAGGGGACGGTTGGTGTGCAAACCCCCCTGATGCCCACAGTCACAGCAAACGGTCTGCTCTGGCTCGGGGGTCGGTGGCAGGGGAGGGTGGGGTTCCAGGCCGGGGGCCCCAGGAAGTCGCCACTTGTTCCCAGCGGCTCAGAGCGCAAGGCCTCCTTCACTGTCTTCCCTTCCAGGTGACCAACCGCGGCGAGGCGCACCTGGAGCTGAACGCCTTCCGCAGGAAGCACGACTGCGCGCTGGTCATCTCCGGAGACTCCCTGGAGGTGGGGGCGGGGCCCGCCGGGAGCTGCCGTGGGGGCGGAGGGGGGGCCGTGGCCGACCAGCTCCTCTCCCCCGCTGCCGCCAGGTGTGCCTCAAGTACTACGAGTACGAGTTCATGGAGCTGGCCTGCCAGTGCCCGGCCGTGGTCTGCTGCCGCTGCGCGCCCACGCAGAAGGCGCGCATCGTGCGTCTGCTCCAGGAGCGCACCGGGAGGCTGACCTGCGCAGTAGGTAGGCCCGCGGCCGCGCCCGCTCACCTGCGGGGGACGGGCCCGAGGCTGCGCGTGCCCCTCCAGGGGACGCCTGGTGACCTTCGGGGGGTGGGCCCCACGGCTGCGCGTGCCCCTCCAGGGGACGCCTGGTGACCTTCGGGGGATGGCCCACGGCTGCACGTGACCTGCGGGGGACTGGCCGCGACTGCGCATGACCTTCGGGGGGTGGGCCCCACGGCTGCGCGTGCCCCTCCAGGGGACGCCTGGTGACCTTTGGGGGACGGCCCGCGGCTGCGCCTGGCCTGCGGGGGGGGCCCCCCACTGCCACGCGCTTCAGGTTCCCAGGCCCCTTGACCCAGGCCATGGCATTGATACCCCTTCCCCCCTCTGACCCTGTTTCTGTCATTATTTTCGAGTACTTTGCTCTGAGAAAGCGTCCAGAAGGACGCTGAGGGCGTTCCGGGCCTTCCTCCTCGGTTGGTGCCTTGTTCACTATTGACACCAGCACAGCAAAGCCCCGGAGGTGAAGAAGACCACGCTACGGAGAGGGGTCTGGGTCCAGTCTGCAGGTTTTCCCTAGCTGGGGATCCACGGGGGTCTTAGTTTGCCCATCGGGAGCCCGTCTGCTCATTGGTAGAATGAGAGAGGACCCGCGGCTCCCTCAAGAGGTGCCTAGGCGGATTCAGAAGGGCGGTAGCCTTCACGAGGCACGTGCTTCAGTCGCAGTAAGCCGGGTAGCATCTGTCATCGCTGCTGCTGATGGGACCCCCACCCCTTGGAGGCAGGCCCCGAGGGGCTGTAGACCCCCACGCGGCGTGGACATAGCCCCCTTGCTCAGTCAGCCAGCCAGGCCCCTCGGCCGGTCGCCCGGTCCCTCTGACTCAGCTCCTCTGCCGGTAAAAGAAGCTGATGCCGCAGGCTGTTGGAGAGACTGAGTGGACAGAACAGGACAGAAACTTAGCCTGCGACGGGAGGCAGCAGTGGACGAGTCTGTAAAGTGACCGTGAAAGGCGCGGTCGTGTTTCTCGCCTCTCGCTCCTTGCTGACCTTCCTGTCTGGTCTGTGCGCCCCGCAGGCGATGGCGGCAATGACGTCAGCATGATCCAGGAGTCAGACTGCGGCGTGGGCGTGGAGGGAAAGGTGAGCACGGATGGGGCGAGTGCGCTGATTTCTGCCCCGGGGTCAGCGTTAGGGCATTAGGTGGTGGTCGTGAGGATGTCGGAGGGGAGCCGCTCTGCTCCAGCGGCTGGGGTTTCTCTTTCCCTCCGAGATGCAGCTTCGGTGCTTCTGGAAATTCTCTATTAGAATTACAGAGCATAAGGAACCAGGTCTGGTAATTACCTAGTGTTACTACCTGGAAGTCAGAGATCCGTGTCCCGGTATCTTACAGACAAATGCTGTCTTTGCTTGCCCGGACCTAATCTTTGTTAGTGTCTTGCTACATTCTTAGGGAGCAGCAAATGCTTCCCTGGTAGTGTTGTCAGTAAAAGCCTTAGTTTCGCACTGGGGGTCCTCTCTCAGGGGTTATGGAAGAACGGGCATGGTTTGCTCCTCCCTAAAATGCTGTGGCAGCTGCGAATTTTTAAAGGTTGTGTGTTACAGTCGTTTTTCTTTTTCCTTCCCTGTCAGTTGTGTGCCTTCCACTGATCGTTTGCCCTGCCCTGTCCTTTGTGGCTTGAGATGACCATAGGCCAGAAGGTTGAGCCCACATTTGTTAGCTCTGTGTGTGGAGTGAGAGTGCGGAGGCCTTGAATGAGGGCCAGAGATGCTCTCTCTGCATTTTGTCCCATACATTCATGCGTCTGGATTTTCCAAAAATGTTTTTTTTTCCTTTCCACCTTTTTCCCTGGTTTTCTGGTTCTCATCCAGTTAACAGCTGCTTGAAGTTGCAGAGCTAAATGATCCTTGAAGAAGACGCTAGGTCTGAAATCTGTGTGATTCCTTTAATGCAGGTTGTAAAAAGCACAGTTGAGGTTAACAGATGGAATTCTTTACACGATGCCGTATAGTACGGGAACATTTTCTCTTCTGTTAAAAGTTACAGTCTGCTTCCTTTGTTTTCTGGAGAATAAAAGTGACAAGTGCTCACAGTAAAAAAAACCACAACAATGTAGAAGTGGGTAAAGAACAGTTTTTCTTTTAGACAGCTGCATCAAACTAGTAAGTGATTTTTCTCCTAGAATTTTTGTCTATGTGTATACTACTTGTAACGGGGATGTATATAATTTACATGTACACACACATATATACATGGGATTCCCAGGTGGCTCAGTGGTAAAGAATCTGCCTGCCAAGCAGGAGATGCAGGTTCGATCCCTGGGTCAGGAAGAGCCTCTGGAGGAGGAAATGGCAACCCACTCCAGTGTTCTTGCCTGGGAAATCCCATGGACAGAGGAGCCAGGTGGGCCACAGTCCACGGAATCACAGAGTCAGACACAACTTAGCGACCAAACAACAAGAAGCTATATATGTACCCCTCACGCACATATGTGTTATTCTCATGTGCAATTTAACATTTAAAACATTGTACTCTGTTTAAAATGAAACTTGCCTAAATCTGCTGTAGCTTAGATTTCTTTATGCATCAGTACATGTAGATCCATCATTTTGTATATTTCCTCGAACTTTCTATTTTGAAAAATGTAACTCCGTCAGAAAAGTCAAATGAGCACCTGTTTACTCTTTGCTTTGATTTACCAGTTATTCGCGTTTGTCACATGCTCCTTCTCCTTCCCTCCCTCTCTCAATCAGCTGAAAGTAAGTTGCAGATATGTTACCCCTCAATGCTTCAGGGTGGATCTCTTAAGAAAGAGGGCATTTTTCTACATACGCAAAATAGCATCGCCACAAGTGTAACATTGATGTATAGTGATAGTATATAATATTCATGGTCTCATTTCTCCAAGGGTCCCCAAAATGTTTAGAAAGGAAATCTCCAGAAGCGGTGGAGGCTCACAGCCTGCGTTTACTTGCGTGCTTCGCGTCTGTACTCTCCTCTGGTGGAGGACACGTCTCTCCGCCTGTTTTGTGGGCGAGGCGGTGTATTTCAGGACGTTGATTTCTGAAGCGTTCAGGCAGTTGGAGCACAATCCCATGACGTCTGTGGGCCGGGAGGGTTTGCTTATGGTTCTGTGTTTTTGGTGTAAAGGGCGCATAAGAGGAGTTTGTGCCTTCCTGTTCACCACCAGGAGGCCGTGATGTCCGTCTGTCCCATTGATAGCATCTGTCACGTGCCTTTAAAGAATCCCATAATATGGCTGCACTCTAAATTATTTCCAGTTCTGTGAATGTGCAAAGCTGTGTTTGGGAATGTTCGATTTAGTACCATCGGGAGCATCGGCTGCCCCCCCGCCCCATATGTTAACTCTTAAGGGAGCTGAGTGCTCACTGCCTGTCTTGGAATGATTCTTTGCTCCTGACTCCCATTATGGGTTGGGCCTAACCCCCAAGGCTTAATACTAGATCCATTTGACCTCCTAATTATGACTATCTGTGCTTTGGAATGTTTTTTATTTAAATAAATTCCTCTTTTAAAATCAGATTTAGACTCAGACCACCAACTGTGTATAGCTGGAAACCAAAGAATTTCTTTATTGAAGTTCTTCAAAGATCTCCTTACCAAGGTCTTGCTTTTTCAATTAAAAAAAAAACATGTGTTTGCCTTGACCTCCCGTGTCCCTGATGGCGCCCGATTCCGACGTCCGGTCCCAGGAGGGCAAGCAGGCTTCGCTGGCCGCCGACTTCTCCATCACTCAGTTCCGGCACCTCGGCCGCCTGCTCATGGTGCACGGCCGCAACAGCTACAAGCGCTCGGCCGCCCTCAGCCAGTTCGTCATCCACAGGAGCCTCTGCATCAGTGCCATGCAGGTGGGCGCGGGCACGTGGGGGGCTGCTGCGGAGAGTGCCTGAGAAGCAGCTTTGGAACTGACCCCGCCAGGCCAGTTCCAGCCCTCCTCTCTGCACCGCTCCCCCCGCAACTCCGAAAGAGCTCGGAGCGCCTGCCTGGAGCCCTCCTGTGTGGGGGCCAAGGCTGTGCTTGCTCTGCAGCGCGTCAGCGTGGGGCCTGGCCGGGGCACGAGATGGACGGTGGTGCAGGTGACTTGGGTCCGTGTATCGGGGTGCGTTGTCCCCCTTAGTCTGCCAGAGAGAAGGACGCAGAGGTAAACGCCAAGTGGACACTCCAGCTCGGAGTCTTCCGCATGCGGAACCGAGGACCGACAGACAGCAGCCGTAGACAACAGTGTGCTTTTTTGAGAGCGTCCTGTGCCCTGGGGCTGAGTGTTCAGAGCGCGGGGGCACGTGCTTTCTTCACTGTAGTCTGTGCCCATCCTTCAGATGGGGAGGCTGAGGCTCAGTGAGGGCGAGGAATCGGCACAGTATCCCTCAGGGATTTAGTCCACCCCGGCAGGGGCCCCTGGTGCCTGCCCTGTGAGTCCAGGTCTCCCCTCTGCCCTCCATTCTGGGGGGTGCGTGTTGCCTCCACCTAAGGGGGCGCTTGGTGGTAAGAGTGGGGCAGCCCAGGGCACCTCAGCTCTGTCTCCAGCGCAGCCCGGCTGGGAGTCCAGCGTGCTCCTGGCAGTCGTCCATCCTCTCGGGGAGTTGAAAGTGTTCATCGCTCAGTCGTCTCCGACTCTTTGTGACCCCATGGACTGTAGCCCATCAGGCTCTTCTGTCCGTGGAATTCTCCAGGGTAGAACACTGTACTGGGTTGCCATTTCTTCCTCCAGGGGATCTTCCTGACCCAGGGGTCAGACCCAGGGAGTAAAATCTTGCTTTTCACAAAGGATTCTAGAATGTATAAGGTATCTTCCTGCTTTCTGTCCCCCCAGCTCCTTCATAGTCTGTCGTCGGGCCGTGGCAGTGAAGTCGTGGTAGGGAGGGGGCCCAAATCGGGGAAAGAAAACATTCTGGGTGTTGAACATCTGTTGGCTGATTTTCTTCCTCGGGCATTTAGGTGAAAAAGAGCCCCAGTTAAGTGGTGAGAACTTAGGAATGGTACATCTTGGAACCCGTATCCCCAGGTGTCTCTGAGACCTTGAGCAAGTCACGTTACCACTCTGGGCTTCGGTCTTTCCACCTGTCAAGGGGGCATCGCTCTGTTCAAGGATCTTGGCCCTGGCCCCGCAGAGAGGCTACTTGAGAAGCAGAGAGTTTTATTAAGGCATCAAGTGCTGAAGGCGTCCTTAATCACAAATAAAAGCAGAACAGGCTAATGTGTAAAGCTAAGGTGGGGTTTTATCCTTTTACTTTTTTATTGTGGTAAAAGCCACGTAAAACATCGTTTAAACCGCATGTAACCGCGCGCTTCAGCGGCACTGAGTACAGCGTTCACACAGCTGTGCGATTCTCATCATCATCCGTCTCCTGAATCTCTCACTTTCCTAAACTGAAACTCTGCCCATTAAGCACCAGCTCCCCGTTCCTCCTCCCAGCCCCTGGAATCTGCCAGTGCACTTTCTGACTCTCTGAATTTGACTATTTTAGGTTACGGCGTTGTTTTAATTTGTGGGAAGCTGTTTAAACGTATGTGTAGGACACCCCGCCTTCAGGACTCCCCTCTACTGGCTCATCTGTGCATCTGCGGGCTGGGCTGGGGGCGGTTCTATTTTCAATATCTATCGCACTTATGACTGAAGGAGCTTTAAAGTCATTTTCATCAACACAATCAAAATGCTAACAGCTGCTGTGGTTCATCAGACCACATCTGTGCTCTTATGTTATGTAAGCTCATCAGTTGGACTGGATAATGTCATGGTTTTAATCACTGGGAGATTAATCAGCTCATTCCCGGGCAAACACACACAAGCTGGCCTGGATGAATTTACTTCTGTAATGCCCGTGTGTTACCATAAACATGGATTCAGAGAAAAACAATTCTAGCGTGAGGAATTGTTCTTTGTGCTATCGAGGGAAAAACAAACCAACCATCCCTTCATCCCCAGTAAAAAACCCCTTAACCCTGTCCACTGTGCCAAAAGTAACTGGCTGAGAGAGTCCCCTTAGAATTGCACCTTGACAGTGGCCTCCGAGATGGATGAAGATACAGTGTGTTTATTTTCCACAGTGCTGTTTCCAGGGCGAAGGCGGCGTGTTCAGTCTGGCCCATTTAGAGAAAGAGGTTCCTGACTGATGTGCAAAACTGAACACCAGGATTCTTGACCTTCTTCTAGCCCTCCTTCCTGGGCAGCAGTCTGTGTGAGAAATCATCTGAAAGGAGTCTTTCATCTTTGATTTCCGAAGTCACAACCAGGGCAGAGCCAGGCTGCCCGTGACCATGGCCCTCAGTGCCACCTGCGTCCTGAGCTCTGTACCAAGCCAAGGCCCATGACAGGTGATGAGGGGAGAGGTCTCTGGTTCCACGCTCTTTCTAGCCACTAGGCTGGCCCAGCGTTTTCTTCCATTTGTTGTTCAGCCACTCAGTTGTGTCTGACTCTTTGCAACCCCATGGACTGTAGCACGCCAGGCTTCCTTATCCTTCACTATCTCCTGGAGCTTGCGCAAACTCATGTCCATCGAGTCGGTGATGACATCCAGCCATCTCATCCTCTGTCCTCCCCTTCTCTTCCTGCCCTCAGTCTTTCCCGGCATCAGGGTCTTCTCCAGTGAGTCATCTCTTCGCATCAGGTGGCCAGAGTACTGGGTCCTGCCCTCAGTCTTTCCCGGCATCAGGGTCTTCTCCAGTGAGTCATCTCTTCGCATCAGGTGGCCAGAGTACTGGGTCCTGCCCTCAGTCTTTCCCAGCATCAGGGTCTTCTCCAGTGAGTCATCTCTTTGCATCAGGTGGCCAGAGTCCTGGGGCTTCAATGTCAGCGCCAGTCCTTCCAGTGAATATTCAGGGCTGGTCTCCTTTAGCATGGACTGGTTGGATCTCCTTGCTGTCCAAGGGTCTCTCAAGAGTCTTGTTCAGCACCACAATTCAAAAGCATCAATTCTTTGGTGCTCAGCCTTCTTGATAGTCCAATTCTCACATCTGTACATGACCACTGGAAAAACCAAAGCTTTGATTAGACAGACGTTTGTTGGCAAAGTGATGTCTGTGCTTTTTAATATGCTGTCTAGATTGGTCATAGCTTTTCTTCCAAGGAGCAAGCGTCTTTTAATTTCATGGCTGCAGTCACTGTCCACAGTGATTTTCTTCCATGTTCAGTTTTTAAAATCCTTCAGGCAACAGCTGTCCCTGGCCTCCGGTAGGTTTTGTACTAATTAGCTTAGGCGGTCACTTTGCTTCTGTTGGGGTCGGTAGATGTTCAGAGAAGGAAGTAACAGAGCGTCAAGCCTGGTTTTATCTCCCCAGCCAATTTTTCATTGCTAATATTTTCCAAATCAGGAGGCAGACATTACAGCAGGGGTTGGTAAATATCTTTATTGCTTTTGTCTGATTGCAAAAGTAGTAGGTTATGGGCTCTTTGTAAAAATTTCCAAGAAAAGTAGAACGTGTAATATGAGAAGGGAAGCCTCTGTGATCCCACCCTCCAGGGTAACTGGTACATATCCTTAGGATGGAGGATATTTTTCTGTGTCTGTTTCCATGTACACGCCAGCTTGTTTATCAGTTGTACACCTAGAAAGGTGGTGGTTTTGAGCCATTGGATGTGTGGGTTCTGGGGACAGCACAGGGCTTGAATCCTGCAGGGCCATTTATCTGCTCACTTTCCTCTTCTATGATGTAGGCGGTATTAGGGCATGATCTCATGGGTTGTTGTGGAGACTCACCGAGATCAGATACAAGGTATTCCCAGGTCCGGCTTTTGTGCAAGTTAAATGTTTACAGAGGAGCTAAGAGTGGACGCTGGAGCTAAACCCTCTGCTGTGACTCCTGGCTCTGTCCCTTGTGAGCTGTGCTGTGTTGGGCAAGTCACTTAAGCTCCCTGTGCCTCACTTCCCTCATCTGTAGAATGGGTGCGATGATAATAGCACCTCCTTTGTAGGGTTGCTGTAGGAATTAAATGAGCTGATAGCTTAAAGCACTGCAACAGGCAGGCATAAAATAAGCGCTCTATGAGTGTTGATGCCATTTTTGATACACACACAGGGGCTTTGCTTACAGTTTTTGGTAACGTCCTTTTTTCTCCTTGGCACAGGCTGTGTTTTCCTCCGTGTTTTACTTCGCCTCTGTCCCCCTCTATCAAGGATTCCTCATCATCGGGTAAGAAAGTCCAGGCACAGTATTAATTTTTAATGAGCCACCCCTAAAACACCACAGAAGAAGGAAGACGCGTTGTGTTAAAGACGCCTGGATCCCCAAGTCAAGGCTGGTCTGGCAGTCTGGTTTAGAGCCTTCTTGAGTGGATACAGTTTTGCACTGAGAGCTCGTAACCAGACTGCAGAGGTGGAGTCCAGTCTGTGTATGGTCCCTCTGTACCTGATGACTGAACAGTGCTTGCCCGCGAGAGCCTGAGGGTATCAGATAATTGGCAGCCAGGCAAAACTGAAGTCCCTGAGGGGTCTTAGGAAAAGCAGAGAGAGGGGCTCTGGGAAGGACCCTCGTTGCCATGGCTGCCTGCAGCGAGCGCCTGCTGGTGAGTCTCTGAGGCAGCCAGAGCCTGGCTCCCGGGGGCACATGTCCTTGGGAGAGCTTGTGCCGTGACCTACGCTGTCCCTTGGACGCTTGCTGCCGTCACATCCACCCCTGTTCCTGACCTGGAATTTGTGGCGTTCCTTTTGACCTTTTCAGAGGGTGTGCTGGTCTCTGAGTTACCCAGGGAGGTGGAGTCTGGTTTCCACCCGCCCCAGGTAGATGCTGGTAGGGCAGCTGGTTACTAAGGTGGGAGGCACAGAGGGGCCGGCTGGTCCCAGGGCCGTCTTACAAAGTGCGTCTTCTGACGTTCAGCCTGAGAGCCGGCACTGGGGTTCTGCCTGCTTCTAACTGGGGAAAACGGCCTGCCCTTTGTCAGGCCCTGGAACCGGGGCGGAACCTGCCAGATCAGAGCCAGGCCTTTAGGCTCCACGTGCCTCCCCGGGACCTGGTCCCCCTTCCCTCGGGTTTCATCTGCTCGCTTCCCCCGACCTGTGCGGCTCCGGCCACGTGGGCTGCCTCGTTGCTCTTCGCACAGGACAGACACACTTCCACCTCGGGGCCTCTGCCCTTTGCTGCTGTGTCCGCCTGGGAGGCTCCTCCCTGGACACCGACACGGCCACCCCCTTTCCTCTTGTGGGCATTTCCTCAACCGTCTCACCTCCCGCCCACCTTCTCTGCAGTCACACCATCTCACCCCGTGTCTTGTTCCCTCTTCCCCCTCGTGTTTCCTTCCTCAGCACCTTACCTCCAACGCGCAGCACGGTTTACGGAGTTTGTTTGTTGACTCCCAGCACGGGAGCGCTCTGAAGGCAGGCGATTTTGTCTGCTTTGCATCTCGCATCTCCAGGGCTTCGCACCGGCCCGGCGTGCTCCAGGCGCTCCGTGCGCGGTTGTTCAATGGAGTGGTGGAGCTGGTCTCCAGCGGCGGGGGGCACCTGGCTGGGGTCCGCTGGCTGGCTCTCCGCTGAGGGGACCTTCTTTCTCGCAGGTACTCCACCATCTACACCATGTTTCCTGTGTTTTCTCTGGTTCTGGACAAAGACGTCAAGTCGGAAGTGGCCATGCTGTACCCCGAGCTCTACAAAGACCTGCTCAAGGTTCCCCGGCGCCCGCCGGCTTCCTCCCCAGCCCCGCGCCCTCCTCCCTTCCTGCTTGCTTCCTTCCCACCCTCCCTGCTGCTTTATTTAAATTATAAATTAACGTGTATTTAATGCAGCATGTCTGCCTTATACAGGCAAATGTTTTCTGACTTAGCCCACAAAGCTATTCTACGGCTGTGGTCCCGTCTTTATTTTTATGATACGTTTCTTAGACCTTTTCTCACCCTGTCAGCAGAACGTATAGTATAGACGTGACTCAGATGGTTCAAAGACCTCACCTTTCTGCTGCTTTTAACGTATTTCACACGGACGCTGCACATCTGATGTGAATACACTTGGACTGATGGCTTTCTTTTGAGAGGAAGGCGTGGGGGCTTATCGTTTTCCTTAAACTGTCGTATGCACACACAAAGACTGTTAAACCGTAACACAGATAGGTCAATAGAAAACAAGCCCCTCGTACCTTTTTACAAGCCCCTGACAGTTCTGTTCTGCAGCTGCTCCATGTGCCCCTGGAAATGCTCTTAGGTACCGTCCAGAAAAACCTGTGTGTGTGTGTAATTGCATTTTTTTGTCCTCAAGGAATTTTTAATAAGGAGCAGCTTTATTTCATCTAAAATCACTTCTCTTTAAAAAAAAAAAGTCATTTCTCTAATGCATTTCGATGTGTGTGAGCCACTGTTCCCATGAAAACAGGCAGATTGTCTTGTCTGGCTGGCAGAGGGGCGTCTGAAGGCAGCTGGCGCCCTGGCTGAGCCCCGCCCGCTGACCCACCCTGTCTCTTCCTCTCTCGTTCAGGGACGGCCACTGTCTTACAAGACATTCTTGATATGGGTTTTGATCAGCATCTATCAAGGTAAGGATGGGCGAAACCATCGGCTGTCTTGTGCTCTGGCCTTGGCCTGAGGGTCAAATTTCCTGTGCTGTGTCTGTAGAACATGAAGAGAAAGAGCTAGAATCTTGAGACAGCAGTCAGGAGCGTGGCATTGGGCCCCCGGAAGCCCCCTCTGCAAGTCCTGAGGACGTGGTCGTGGGGCCCAGAGTCACACGTGTGGGGTGGTGCTGCCAGCTGAACTGAGACAAAATCAGAGAAAGAGCTAGTCGCTCAGTCGTGTCCCACGCTTTGTGACCCCATGGACTGTAGCCTGCCAGGCTCCTCTGTCCGTGGGATTTTCCAGGCAAGAACACTGGAGTGAGTTGCCATGCCCTTCTCCTGGGGATCTTCCCCACCCAGAGATAGAACCTGGGTCTCCTGCATTGCACGCAGATTCTTTACGCTTGAACCCCCAGGGGAGCCCAGAGAAAAACGTAACCAATACCAATCAAAGCTTGCCGGGGTGTTGGAGTCACTGTATTAAAAAATGCTTGCTTTCTGGGATGTCCTGATAGGTTTTCTGAGGTCCAGCCTTAGTTTTTTAACAACGTATTTACTTCCGCAGGCTCCAGAGAGGGTCCCTTCAGACTAGAGGCTTTGTGAGATGATTTACCGGAATATGGAAAGGAAATATCAAGCCCTCTTTGTATATACTTTTTTCTCACTCTGTTTAGAATTTCTCTTTACTGGTGTGTTTTGTAATGTATCTGATGTATTTGTACAGTGGGCCTGCTTTCTATGTCTTTCTGCACAGGTACACATGGATAGTTCACAAATACATATTGTCCGTTAGGGATTCATGCTTAGTGATTTTTACTGATGAGGTGATGTGCAGGTAAAAAGTTCAGCAACCATTGCATTTGTTGGTGAGAGGCTGCCCTGTCATTAGAACAGTCTGAAGGGGTCTTTTTGATAGGTGTAGCAAAGTGACGTGTGTGTATCTGGTTGAAGAAAGCAAAGCCAGTGTGAAAGCTCCTAGTACCAGGCAGTGGCCCTTGCCTGCACCCCCGCTACCCCCAGCTCGGTTGTGATAGACTCACCTGAGTTTCGGGGCTTCACAGTCTCCTGGCCCTGCTCTTAAGCAGTGGCCTCACATAGCTAGTGTGTTTGATCCACATGAGACATTGTCTGTTCAGTTCCTGGAATTCTGGATGAAAAGGTGCTTATCTAGACTCTCCCCCACTTTGCTTTCTCTTCTCAGCACGGGTGCAGCATTTTTCGAGTGTCTCTCAGCTGCCTGTTTCTTTGGTGCATGTTTGGGGTGGGTGGGGGAGGTAGAAGAGCCGAAATGTACCATTCACCGTCATAACTCTTTTGAGGTGCCCAGTTCAGCAGTGTTCAGTATATTCCCGTTGCTGTGAAACCAGTCTCCAGAACCTTCTCAGCTTAGAGAACAGAAACTGTGTGATCTGTCCAGCAGCAAACACGCCTTTCCCTCCTCCCCGCAGCTCCTTGGTAATCACTCTTCCCCTCTGTGTCTCTATGAACATGACTACGTCAGCCCTGGTGTCAGTGGATCCCACAGTATCTGTTCTTTAGTGGCTGGCCACGTCTGTCATTTCAAATAAAGTACAAAAACCTCTGTCTCTTGTTGCACCCAGTCCAGATAGTTAGCACCTTCTTCTGCCTCTTTGCCTGTCTTTCCTATCTATCTTTTCCTCTCCCTCCCGGGGATCAACGCTCACTTGCATGTAAGTCAGAAGCAGTGTAGCAGAACTACGGACTTCCCTGGCTGTCCAGCGGTTAAAACTCATGCTTCCAGGGGTGTGAGTGTGATCCCTGGTTGGGCAACTAAGATGCCACACGCTGCGCAGCATGGCCAAAAAATTTAAAAGGAAAAACAAAGGAACATAGGAAACCTAGGATCTGCTGCCTGTCTCTCAAACTCCGTGAAGGCCTCTCATTACCGTCCTTGACCAGACGGTACCCTTCATGTCTAAATGCAGAGGAGAGGGGTCAGGCTGGGCGAGCAGGGGGGCTGCGGGGTTGGCATGAGCCCCTCCCATGCGGACCCCCTCCCCATGCAGACCCTTCAGGCAGACCCCCTCCCCACGTGGACCCCCTCCCCCACGCGGACCCCCCCCCACGCGTACCCCCTCCCATGTGGACCCCCTCCCCATGCGGAACCTCCCCACGCGGACCTCCTCCCACGTGGACCCCCTCCTCATGTGGACCCGCGCCCCACACAGACTCCCCCACGCGGGACCCCCGCCCCACACAGACCCCCCCAGGCAGACCCCCTCCCCCTGTGAACCCCCTCCCCCACGCGGAACCCCTCCCCATGCGGAACCTCCCCACACGGACCCCCTCCCCCACGTGGACCCTCGCCCCACGCGGGACCCCCACGCAGACCCCCCCCACACGGACCTGCGCCCCACGTGGAGCCCCTCCCCACGCGGACCCCCTCACACACGGACCCCCCGCAGGGAGCACCATCATGTACGGGGCGCTGCTGCTGTTCGAATCGGAGTTCGTGCACATCGTGGCCATCTCCTTCACGTCACTCATCCTCACGGAGCTGCTCATGGTGGCCCTGACCATCCAGACGTGGCACTGGCTGATGACGGTGGCCGAGCTGCTCAGCCTGGCCTGCTACGTCGCCTCCCTGGTGTTCCTCCATGAGTTCATCGGTAAGAGCCCCGCCCACCCCCAACGCAGACGCACACAGCCTGCCCATCGGGTGGAGGGGTCTCAACTTGGGAAGGGAGGCGGCCCCTCGTGGCCTGGGCCCTGTGTCCAGCAGGCCTTTGCACTCAGCAGCCCTCCTTGTCTCACTGGCATCCCGTGGGGCAAGGGACCGTTGACAGTCGGCCTCCTGGAACTGAGGCCGGTGGGCGTGATCTCAGTGCTGAGTGTGGTCTTTAAGCCACGCCCCGTGCGCGCTGGCTTAGAAGGGGATCTGTTTAATGTGAGGCCTGTCGGGCTTTCTCCAGGGAGCTGGTCACCGTGCTGGGCTCTGTGGAGCTGCTGCTGCAAGTCAAGCTTGCTGCAGAGCAAGTGACAGTCAGCAGGACTTAACACTGCTCTTGGCTCGAGAAGCTCTGCCTTATCGCAAAGGCATCTTCCATCCTGCCTCTTGTTTATCAGCAAACTGCTCCTTAAAATTTTGATAAAGCAGCATTCCGATGGAAGGTGAAGTCTTAGAACAGTTTCACACTCGCTTGAAAAGCCTCCCTTCGGGTTTTGTGAGCACCTACATGTGCGCTTCAGTGCTTGACTCCGGGGAGTCACAGAGGCTTGCCAGACAAGCCTGCCCCCAGGAGCTTCAGTCATTGCTTTAGACGTGGACCTGCCCTAGGACTGGGCAAGCAGCCCATGGGGGGGCCTTCGGGGTGGCACTTAGTAGGTGCTTACTCAGTGCCCACTGCATTTCCCCAGCTTCTGCTCAAGAGGCAGAGGAGATGCCCCCAGTTCTCCTGGTACTCACTAGCTGTCGCTCCTCTCTCAAAAACCACCTAACCGCAGGGACGACTGTCCTGCAGCCAGGAGGGGATCTCACGCCAGCCCCCCTGCCCCCAAGGTCATGCTCGTCCTGACCAGGGGTCTCCACCCCCTCGTTCCGCCCTCAGACCTGGCTCCAGCTTCTGTGACTATTGCCGAGATGAAGGCAAAAAGCCGCTCCGAAGCAGAACCATGTGTTTGAGTGTCCCTTTCTGCCAGGTTTAGAAAGAAAAACCTCCAGCTGTCAGATTCCAAACCAAAAGCACCTGGAAGGCCCCGCCCCCTCACCCCCCACGCCGTAGTTTTCCTTTCCCAGTTGTTGAAAGTAGCATTTCACGGAAGATCCGGAAGCCGCAGAAGCAGGTCAGAGGGAGGAGGGGAGCGCAGCTGTCCGGCCGATGGCCGGGCGCCCCCTACCCCCGCCCACCGCTGTGCTCTGTCTGCCCGCAGACGTGTACTTCATCGCCACGCTGTCCTTCCTGTGGAAAGTGTCCGTCATCACCCTGGTCAGCTGTCTGCCCCTCTACGTCCTCAAGTACCTGCGACGACGGTTCTCGCCTCCCAGCTACTCGAAGCTCACGTCCTAGGCCGAGCGCGGGAGGGGACCCCGGGCTGCGCACACGCCTGGCGGGCAGAGTCCAAGCCGCTTCCTGTTGACCTCCACCCGGGGACTGTGCGGGCCCGCCGCCGAGGCTCTGGGCTTCTGCGGAGCCGTGGCCTGGCACACGCAGGAGGCAGGCGCCCGAGGGCCCCCACAGGCCTGTCTGAGCCCCTGGCGGTTCACGGAGGACTGAACGTGACTCTGAAACCCCGTGGCCCAGCCAAGAGGTTGGCCCGTGCGTCGCCATGCAGGCTTCCTTACGACTTGAATTTCGTTGTCCTGTGCTAAAAGTTTCTGTCCAGTTGAAAACTGTAGAGGGTTTCTTGTTGTTGTTTTAAACCATCCCAACATGTGTGCACTTTTTACATTTTTCTGCCCTTAAGATAACTGGTTTCAGAGAAAGATAGAGCTCCTGGTGTCGGTTTAGGGGAAAAGACGGTGCTGTTTGGTTAAAAAAGTTCAGCAGACAGTAATCTAAGTTTTGAAACGCTAAATATCCTCTCGAAGGCAGCCTGGCTTGTTGAAACGGCTCTGGATTCCTGGAATTACAAAAAAGCTGTGAGAAGGGAGTGAGAGAGGCACGTTATCCTTCCCCCAGCTCAGCGTCTACAGCCCCGGCGTTCACGTTAACATCACCTACCACCTCGTAAAGAATTTCAAAAGTGTTATCTTGCTTCGTTTGGACCTGGTAACAATTACAAAGCCCGTGGCTATCTGAGGACACCCTGGGACTTTGTTCTTTTTCAGCAGGAAACGTGCCACTGGGCGGCCCCTCGATGTGCCGACAGCGTGACAAGAGACTCAGCTAATTCTTTAGACAACGTCGCACATGTGGCTCAGACCCTCCGAGTCCGAAGTGGAAAGGTCAGGGACAGGAGTCTTGACGTCCACAGGAGTCTGTTTCCAGTTAGGAGGGATTGCTGAGGATGCAGCGACAAAGGGGGACGTGTCTTAGCATGTTGCGGGTCATCGGTGGCAGCTTTGAGTGAGAAGCCTGGGGTGGGGGAAGGCCTGGGCTGCAGCTCTGCAGTCAGGGCTTGCTTGTACTGCCTCCGGATTTCAAGGGAAGCTTGCTCAAAGGCAGCCGCGAGTGGAGATTCCTCTCCCCAACCAGGGTGGGGCCCTTGCGCGACTGTTTCTTATAAAGCCATGGCTTCTGGTTTCAGAGGAAGAAGAGACTTTGTGAGCGCTGGCCGTGGCCCGGCAAAGCTTTCTTGGGTTTTCAAGTCTCCCTCCAGAAGCCACATGTGCGTGCCAGAAGGGTTAGGTTGGTGGATCTGCAAGAGCTGATCGTGCTTGAGATCTTAGATTTGTGATAAATTCTTTCTGACTGTGTCCCCTCCAGCTCTTTGGCCTGGTTCTTCTTGTGCTTCAGAAGTGTAAGTTACGGCCACCCCTCCACGGGTAAGCCCGCCCTTGGATTGCGGGGACACCAGGTCCTTGCGTTTGGACCGCTGATACACTGATGTGTTTCCGTTGCCCTCTTAAAACTTTATAGAATGACAGTAAGTTGCAGGCGTTGCTAAATTGACTATGACATCACTTCTATTTTTGTTTCCAAGATTCTGCAGTTTTGTGAGATTTTTCCCATTCTGTCCCAGCCATGTCTGCCCCACAGGAAATAAATGTTGCATTAAATGAATGGTTATTTAGGAAGAAGATCTTGCTCCAAAACTTTGAGAAAGGATGAGCCAGTCTGACGTCTTTGCTGGGTGATTTTATGTGGTTTCAGAGGTGGGACGGGAGGAAGGTATGCTCAGCGTTCTCGCACCTGTCTGTCTGTCTGGAAGTCAGCCCTGTCGACTCAGGAGTCTGAAGGTCCTTCTCCCCTTTCTCAAACCCTGACCTTGACCTTGTTCACAGACAGGTGATGGCTTCCACAGGAAGGTCTCCTGGAACCCTCAGTAGGAAATGTTTAGATTAACAGCAGAGATGGGGAATGAAGATGGTCTCTTTGGATTTTTTTTTTACTTCCCAACTTTGATCGAGGTGCTTGAGTTGACTTGACTGAACTCCTTACTGGCATCTGAGAGGGAGAAAGGGTCGAGGGGAGTGGAGGAAGCGGTGCCCGGAGGTCGCACATGCTGTTTTGTGCTGTGCACAAACCCGCTTGCTCAGTCTGTCGACCACACCCCGGTGGAGGCAACCAAGAGCTGAGGATCCAATGTGCGAGTGGAGATGGGAGACCGTGGCCACCTCAGAGAGCTGCCCTGCCGGCAGGCAGCCTGTTCCCACCACCTGCAGGAGTGCCGAGTGTCTAGGAAAACATACACCCACTTCTCAAATGCTGGAGACCCGCAGGGTGGGAGCCATGAGTCAGCTGAGGGTACTGGATCCTGACCTGCACACATCAGACGTAATCCTATAGAGCCAGTGCACACGGGCGCTTCCCGGCTTAGCCTCTCTGTGGGCAGAAGACAAGGACAGAAGCAAAACCCCCCATTTTACAGGAAGCTCCTGAGTCATAAACCTGAAGCATAAGAATTCTGTTCACCACCTGGGAAGGAATTTAGGAAGCGCCGTTGACAGCTTGGAGAGGTCCCTTCACCTTGGAACTCAGTGGCCCCAAGTCTCCCACAGCCAGTTTGATTGGAAGCCAGAGGACGCCCCCCCCACCCCCTCCCCGGCACACAGGCACAGTGCTGTTTAAAGACTTTCCTTCAAAGTTTAACAAAAAAAAATGACACCTCCTCCTGCCCTGCAACAATACTAGATATTTCTTTTGTTATTGATGATGATTTTTCTTGTCTTTTTTGGCGATGGTGGTCTGCGTAGGCAGGTGAGCACTCCGTTTGGTGTGTCTTTTCCCTCCTCCGTTCCCTCCTCTCTTTCTCCAGGGGAATGACCCTACGAGCTTCTCTGGCTTGAGTGACTTCCTGTCTCAGCCTGCCTTGATGCCCGTTTTGAGAGCCTGTATGCCCCCGTGTGCGTTCCCAGTGGTGCTTGGTGAGGCTGGCCACACTGACTCGGGCTGCTTGGGGCAAAGGACGTTTCCCCGAAGCGAAGAAGGGCAAGCCAGGCAGCACCTACACTTTGGAGCAGGACCATCTGTTTACAGCCACCCGGAGCTGGGAGGCCGAGAGCTGAGATTGCTCCTGCTTCATTGTATCCAGATCCCAGACTGACTTTCCTAGCGAAACCCTTTTCTGTAGCAGTGATGTTAAATGCCAGCGTCTGCTTACCCTTTTCCCCGTATGGTTTCTGCTGAAAATTTAGACTATGCTGACAGTACTTTTGAATGTATTTTGAGCTTTTGTGCTCACTGGGAACTGACACGATCATGCCTATTTTTCCTTCCCCAGACTTTTGCTTTCATACTTTTGTTTTGTTTTTCCAAGGGTGGGGATGGAACGCCCTTGAGCACTTATGGGGCAGCATTTTAAACCTCCGCCGAAATTGCAAATGGGACCTATATGTTCTTCTGCCCCATCCTTTTTAAGGCCAACGCCCATCAGCCACTTTTATCTTTGGCCTTTTTTGCGTGTTTGGAATGTGTGTGTGTGTGAGCGCATGACGTCACCTCAAGTGTTTGAAAGACGTTCGTGGTTTTCACCGTGTTAGAATCCTGTCAGTCATGGTTTTCTTTTTCATTAAGAAATATGCAAGGAGCTTTGCAAAGGCAACAGACTTTATTTCTCTCACCTTCTTTTAACGTAAAGCACTTTTTTTGGTCGTTTATATATACTTCTTAGGAAATAGTCCCATGAATTATGTCCACTCTCTCTTAGGAAAACGTGTGTATGTTACGCTTTTGTGTGCAACCCAGTAGCACGGGGGCGGTGTGGCGGCGCTCGGGGATTTGCAGGATCTTCTCCAGCCAGCACCTTGCGCCCGGAGTCTGGTCTTCTCCATCACAGTGTGGCTGGAGGCACTGTCTGTCGGTGTTGCTGGGCAATGTCTGTGAATATTGTATTTGTTGGGGGGCAGCTGGGGAGGGGGCATGGTATTTGCAAAAAAAAAAAAAAAATTGTGGCTCATTTATTGCTCTGTTGTCATGGGTCTGACTGAATTCCTCTAGGGCTCCTTGACTTCCTCATTAGTAGATTATCTGTAACCCTCACGGCAGATATTCACCAGGACAGCGTTTTTTGATTAGAGAGGAGCTCTGGTACAGAACTTGAATTTAGCAGAAACTCCCAGATGATTTACATTCTTGATCCCGTGATGACACACATGTGATCCTGCGTGATTCTGAACGGTTCTGTTTTCATTGTGTGCCAGCGTGGCCCGTTACTGTTGCCCAATAAAGCTTGTGTACTTTATGCCTTCGGGGATCATTTTAATTTGTGCGGAAACATGAAATTCTGGTGTCAGAATGAGAGCTTTTTATGAGAATGCTATTTTGTGTGTGTCTTGTGGTACATAGAAAGTAAAGAGCTTTTTCTCTGGGTAAAGAACTATCTCAATTTCAGCAAAAAAAAAACCCCACAAATCCATGCATTATTTATTATTCTGTACTGTTGCCTATTCCAGACATGTTAGAACTTTAAAAAATGATCTCTGTTAAAAAAGGCAAACATTCATGATTCATATTTTATTTATACCCACAGTCTTTGATTGCTTTGAGTATGTTTTATTGGGGGCTTCCCTGGTGGCTCAGTGGTAAAGAATCCGCCTGCTGATGCAGAATACATGGGTTCAATCCCTGAGTCAGGAAGATCCCCCGGAGGAGAAAATGGCAACTCATTCCAGTATTCTTGCCCGGAAAATCCCATAGACAGAGGAGCCTGGCGGGCTACATACAGTCTATGGAGTCACAAAGAACCAGACACAGCTGAGCAACCAACCAACCACCTTTTGTTAAGTGACAGAAGATTCAGGATCACAGTCACTTAAGTTTTAGGGAAAAGAGGTTTTGAAGCTATTGTGTAGAATGCAGAGGACATTGTGTTTCATTCAACATGTTTGTCAACCAGGGGCGATTTTGTCCTGCAGGGGACATGGGCAATGTCTGAAGTCATTTTTGGTTGTCACAGCTTGGGGGGTGTGCTCCGCTGGGATCCGGCGAGGACCCTGCAGGGACGCTGCAGGTCACCCTCCATGTCACCGGGCAAGCCCACCCACCACAGAGGATCACCCAACCCAGCGTCCGAAGTGTTGAGGCTGAGAAACCCATGCGCATCCTGCACACGTCAGTTCTGCCCTCTGTAGGAGCCTTCATTTCCAGAGGAGCCCAGCAGTATAAACTCCTTGTCTCAAGAAGCCGGTTAGCATCCAACGGGCCAAATGTTTTAATTAGCAGCTCTTAGCAGTGCAGGCTGCTGGTGTCCTCTCGCTGGCTGTCAGCTGAAAGGGCCGTTCTCAGCTTACGGATTAGAGAGGGGATTGTACATTAGCTGTGCCCCCGTCAGCGGCGGCTCCCTGGGCCCATGGGGGACGCATGCGCTCCAGGGCAGAGGGACGGTACTTTTCCTAACCGCGTGCGGTCGATGTAAAGGCTTCAGACCACACTTGCCTGCTGTGAAATTCCATGACCGTGCAGGCACTGCTCCCGCCGCGCCGCTAGAGGGCACCTGAGGATCAAAAGACCTTTCTATTTCCTGTTTTCACCAGCCCGCCGGGCCCTCCATACCCGACTGTTGTTTCAAGATGCTGCTTTCATAGCTTCAGAATTTTATTTCATGGCCAACGGCTCCCTTAAAAACAGACATTTCTTTTTATGTTGTTGACCGGACTGTTTTGCTGGACTTAGCTTGAAAAAAAAAAAAAAAACAACCCAGCAAGATGGGAGCAGGGTGAGATGAATATTTATTTGATCTCGTATATTTGCATTTTTGAATAATTGGCAACTGGGAAGCCTTGCCCTCCTCGCTGCTCTTCGGGCTAATAAGGTTTAGAGACGAAATGTTCCATCACCCCAAGTACTTTAGCTGTTTTTGTTATGAAACTTTTCAGGGTGACATGAAACCCTGCGGTATTTGTGAGCTGATCTGTAAATGATGGATTTGCTCACCTCAAAATAGAACTGTAGTCGCTCCAGACTTTCCACAAGTCGGAGCACAGTAACAGAATTCATTCAGGACTTGCTAATTTCCTACTTTAAATGGGTTACATAACAGAGCGTCCCGCCTTCTCGCCTCTCAAAACTGCCCATGAAGTGATGGTGAGATGTATCGTTAAAAGCTAGAAATAGCTTTGCTAAACTCTGGGAAAAAGATGAGTTTGTTGTTTTTTTTTTTTCCTTCTAATATTCCCCCCTTCCCTTTTCTCATCCAAACATTGCATAATGTTAAAAAAAAAAAAAAAGTCAAATCTTTCCGTGGGATTTAATTTCGTTCTCCATGTGGCTGTGGTCGGAGGGGTAACTTAAGTACTTTGGGGGCTGGCAGATTTTTGGAGGGTCACGCACTCCCGGATCGGTTTTCATCTGAAGCTTTAGCAGAGAAAGACACCCGATCCTGGGGTTTTTCCCCTTCCCTTCCCCCCGCCTTTTGTGGATGAGTTATCTACAACGTAGCATCTTTTCAGAAAGCCTGCCTTCTCATAGGCATGCCAGAGTAAAGCCACACTCCACTTTCCATATTGAGGTTTTGATTTTGAAATGGATTTGCCTTAAAATTTGGGGTAATTGGATCATATGTAAAGTCCCCAGCCCCACAACGTACGTTCAGTGACCAGCCAGGTCTCATATCTTGGAACTCAACCTGCAGGTTCTTTTGCTTACGTCGGGAGTTTGGTGTTTCCAAGAGATTTAAGAACTTTTTTTTTTTTCCCCCTTTTATTGGGTCTAGATAAACCCAGGAATATATATTATTTTACTTCCTTCCAGAAAGATTGCCGAATCCAAAAATGAGGGATCAGAGTTGTGTGGAATATACTGATATTTTAATTCATTCTTTTGCTAAATATTTACTGAGCACCTACTATGTGCTGGGTACTGTTCTTTGGGCTGGAGGCACAGGGGAGAACAAGATGGATAATCCCTGCCCTCGTAATGATTATCGTCTTCTGTGTGGGAGACATGGGACATGCAGATACAGACTCCAGTGTCCTCTAAAGAAAGCAGGGCGAAGGGGAGACAGAGGGATGATCTGGTATAAGTAAGGAGAGAGGAAGTGATGGGTCAGAGAAGAGCCCTTCGGGGTGGACTGCTGGCACAGAAGCCTGAAGGATGGGAGGAAAGGAACTGGGGGAAGTGGTGTTCAAGTAGCAGGGTGTGCAAAGGCCCTGGGGTTGAAAAGGCTGAGTGTGTTGGAGGAGCAGAAAAGAGGGCGCATGGCCAGGGTGCTGAGATGAGGGCGGGGAGGCAGATGTGCCCCCCACCCCCGTCCATGGCATCCAGACTGAGTGCTATGAGAACCAAGCAAGCGTGTTAAAGTTGGCTCGTGAGTGTGTCAGAAGCTGAACTGTGTCCGAGGGGCCCACTGACCCATCCCTGCCTGTCTCTGTCTCCACCTCTGTGTTCCAAGGGGGTTCCGGTGAGACCATTCCCACTGGAGTCAGCCCTCGCCCATGCCGACTTTCTGCATGACTTCACTGGCATGAGCAACACTAACTCTTACATAAGGGGGAGAAGAAGCTGGTCCTTGGCTGAAGTTTCCTCTTGCTTTTCCAGCAAATACTACAAAGGGTCTCTGTTCAGCCCCGCCTGGGGTGCTGTGAGCAGAGCTGATTGTTGTCAGGCAAGCCCTGGAAAGCCGGCCACCCCTGATGGAGAAGGTGAGGCTGAAGGAAGAACCAGTAGAAGGGACTTAACTGGGTCACGTTCTCTGAAGCTGCCGCATTTCTTGAGTGTGCCCATTTGGGCTGGATTTCGAAGAGGAAGCCCTTTGCAGTCATGAACTGCGTGCGGGAACCCAGGCTGTGTTCAAATTCCTCCTGAAGAAAGAAATAATAACGAGAAACAGGCTGTGGAAAAGAATGTAGTTAGTGTCTTAAAGATGGGCAAATATTCATTCTCATTTGTCCCTTTATGTGAAACAGATTTTTTAAAAGGCAATTGGAGTAGCTAACAACATCCAGAGCCCTGCTGATTCGAGTGGGGCTGAGGGTGGGGGCTCCCCTCGGCCCACACGACTAATCAGACCCAAGAAAAGAGGTGAGCTGATTAGCCTGGAAGTTGCACAGGAATTCTTCAAAGATGCGGCCAGTAATTAGAGTGTAAGATGCTGCTCGCTATGCACATAACTTAGCATAATTTTATTAGGCAGCTCATCACCACCAGAATTAAAGAAAATCAAGCCAGAAAAAAAAAAAAAAACCCGCTCGCCAGGCAGCCTGATGCAGACGTGGAGACTCCCGCTCCAAAACAGCTTCATGCTTGAGAGACACCAGGGGAAACACCACCTTTCTTCTGGGCCTGATGGTGGGCGGGAGGAGAATGAATGCAACGGCCTTTCAGGGGATGGGCTGGAATTCGGTGGGGGGGCGGGCAGCAAAGGGCACCATGCCCTGGACACAGCTGGGATGAGACAGACCCGAATACCCATCCCCACACCTACTGAGTGAACCGAGGCTGATGCCTTAAGTTCTCTGAGCTTCAGTTCCTTGCCTGCTATTAGGAATGGGAGCCCCACCTGTGAGGCCAGCCTCGAGGCTCAGGACACAGCTGTGGTCTTCATTCCAAGCGGAGGGCGGGCTACAGATAGAGGATTGGGTGTCTCTTCCAAGCTCCAAGTCCTTCACAGAAATGGGCTACTGTGCATGTTTTCTTCCCAACCTTGAGGTCACCTGTGTGGATAGAGGTTTTGAAAGATTTCAGACTCTGGGCACAGAGGTCATATCCCGCCTTGACTCTCGCCACGCCTTCCTTGACTTCACAGGTGCTTTCCCTTCAGAAGGCCCTGCTCTGAGCGGCCCCTCTTCCCCGACCCACTCCTTCCAAGACGCAGTACTCGGCATAGGACGCCCACCTGCCCGCCTTGCGCGGGGCTGACCTGGACATCCCTGCCCGGGGCTCACACCCCTGCAGGACTGGGGGTAGATGGAGCCAAAGAGGATGTCCCCCAGGCTCTACAGACTCAGCAACTTGGGGTGGAGAATGAGAGTGGATCAGTCATTGGATTGGCAAGTCATTTAACACATTTTTTTTTAACATGAAAACAGATTAATAGAGCAGAGGGCAAAATCTGCTTGAGTTTGAAAAAATAAACCAGGAGACTTGAGAGAAGTGAAGGGGAGTGGGTGACGGGAGCCCATGCTGGGGTGCTTCCTCCTGGGCTGGGCTCTTGAGGGTCGTGGAGGGGCGGCTCGGGAGGGACTGACTTCCGGTTTCGTCCTCAGCCAGCCCAGGACCTGGCCCGTGGCGAGGGTTCCATAAACCTTTGTGACTTTGAGTTTGCTTTTTTGTGGTGGTAAAACTTACCCAAAGTGTACCATTTTAAACCTTTTAAAGTGTACGGTTCGGTGGCGTTAAGTCATCGAGCTGTTGTTTTTTGTTTTTATTGGGATGTAGCTGATTTACAGCGTGGTGGTCCCCGAGTTTTAAGAGTGAGCTCTGGAAGATTCAGGAACCGGACGCGAAAAAAGTGGGCCTTGCTGTGTTGTGGCGTTTTACGGTTGAAAGTGCTTTCCCACCTGTTCCTGCTTCTGTGATCGGGAGGTGGTGGTACCCTCATTTTGCAGATGAGAAAAGTGTCGTTGAAAGAGACTACGGTTGAAGCCGGGCCACCGAACAACACAAGTATTCACAGCACTGTTCACAGGCGCCATAAAGGGGAAGCACTCCAGCCGTCCATCGGCTGATGAACGGGTGAACGAGACGTAGTGTGTCCATCGCTAGGGAATGCTATCCAGCCTTAAAAAGGAGCGAGGCTCTGACACGGCACGACCTGGTGGACCTCGAGAACACTGCCGACTGAAATACACCAGTCACTACAGGCCACACAGGGCTTCCCCGGCGGCTCAGCTGGTAAAGAGTCCGCCTGCAACGCGGGAGACCCTGGTTCAATTCCTGGGACGGGAAGATCCGCTGGAGAAAGGATAGGCTACCCACTCTAGTATTCTTGGGCTTCCCTGGTGACTCAGCTGGTAAAGAGTCCGCCTGCAACGCGGGAGACCGTGGTTCAATTCCTGGGTCGGGAAGATCCGCTGGAGAAAGGATAGGCTACCCACTCCAGTATTCTTGGGCTTCCCTGGTGGCTCAACGGGTAAAGAATCCACCCGCAATGCGGGAGGCCTGGGTTCGATCCCTGGGTCGGGAAGATCCGCTGGAGAAAGGATAGGCTACCCGCTCCAGTATTCTTGGGCTTCCCTGGCGACTCAGCTGGTAAAGAATCCACCTGCAATGCGGGAGGCCTGGGTTCTATCCCTGGGTCGGGAAGATCCGCTGGAGAAGGGAAAGGCTACCGGCTCCAGTATTCTGGCCTGGAGATTTCCATGGACTGCTAAGTCCATGGGGTTGCAAACAGGACACAGCTGAGCGACTTTCACTTTCATAGGCCACAGATTGTGTGATTCCGTAGTTATATGGAAAGTCCAGAAGGGGCAACTCTCTAAAGACAGAAAGACGGTCGGAAGGTGGGGGTGACTTTTAATGGGTGTCTTATGTTCTAAAATTCGATTGTGATGATGGTTGTACCTACACTAAAACATTAATTATACACCATATGGGGGTGTGTAACTTCTATTATATTTTCTAGTATATAACGTGTGTCAATTCTGCAAAAAAACAGAAAAGCCAAGCCCTGCCAAACTGTGCCCAGAGCGGCTGCGCCGGTTTCCCATTCCACAGCAGCAGGGGGGCTCCGGCTGCTCCGTGTCTTCGGCGGCACTTGCTGTTGCCCCTTCATTTTGTCATTCCGATAGACGTGTGGTGGTCTCTCTTCATCGTTTTTAACTGTATGTTCCTAACGGTTGACAACATCGAACATCTTTTCATCTGCTTGGTTGCCACCCACGTCTTCTTTGGTGAAACGTTCCTGTTTTCTCCTTGTTGAATTCTGAGAATTCTTTGTGTGTTCCATATGGAAGTATATTGTTGATTATGTGACCTGCAAAAAATGTTTGCCCACCTGTAGCTTGTCACGTCATTGGCTTTGTCGTCAGTATTGCTCATCCTAGCCACTCTGGGGGGCGGTGCATGGTGGCATCTCACTGTGGTTCTAATTTACGTCAGATCATTTCTTAGCCTGGTGTGTGGGGTCTTGGTTCAACAGCAGCTCTGGTTTTGTGCAAAGTGCTTTATATACAGAACCTTTCTGAAGAGGGAGAGACTGTCATTATCTTTTCTACCAGCAAGGTTTGAAGAGATTCCGTGACTGGCTCAAGGTCACACAGGTCCTAGTTAAGAGATGGGGAAGGATAGGAACTCAGGTCTGTTGTCTTAAAGACAGCTGCCTGCTTGGAGCTATAATCCCCTTTAACCCTCAACTTCAGGCTCCTGGTAAAACGAACAGCCTGACTTCTGTCCAACAAGCTGCATTCTGTAATGCTTGTCGTGAGAGGTGGAGAAACGCCAGCGAGGACGACGCATGCCCTGTTTATCTGACTCCCGTCATTCCCAGGGACCCTTCTCACCTCCACCCCTGACATAGCAGCCCCCAGGAAGTTGCCACATCCTCTGGCTGCTGTCATTGTGGCTGTCCCCACCTTCTAATTATGAGCAGAGTCAGCCCTGAGATGGGGTAGAGGTCTCAAGTCATGAGTCATCTCAGGGGTGTTGTCATAAGGAAGAGATCCCCTGGGGTGTCGAAGGGTGCCATTCAACGTTCACGAGCGCCTGTTGGATGCCAGGCAGCTTCTGGGCCCTGGGGATGTGACATTCATGGCCCCCCCTCTGAAGGAGCTTTTGTCTTATTTGGAGGAGAAACAAGCATCACTAAATCTTTGATCAGATATCCCTTCTCAGAGAGGTCTTTCCTGACCACCATGTCTAACTTCCCCTGTAGCTCCCTGACACTTTGCCATGCTCAGTAGCTCAGGCGTGTGACCCCATGGACTGTAGCCCGGCAGGCTCCTCTGCCTGTGGGATTCTCCAGGCAAGAATACTGGAGTGGGTTGCCATGCCCTCCTCCAGGGGATCTTCCTGACCCAGGGATCGAACCTGTGTCTCCTGCATTGGCAGGCGGATTCCTTACCCATTCAGCCACCTGGGAAGCCCCTCCTTACCCCTTACCCTGCTGTATTTGTCCTCAGGCACTTAGGACTATTAGAGCCTTTTTTTTTTTGATTGTTTTCTTTGTTTTTTCCCCCAGTATTGCCCACTAAAATGTATGCTCTTGACTTATTTGCTATTCTGAGTACCTAGAAAAAGGTCACACACAGTGAGTGTTCAATAAATGTGGAGTGAATACGTGAAGTAAGCAAATAAGGTAACTGCATTTTGCAACGATGACTGTGATGAAATTCAATCAGGGTATCATTAGGGAGACTGGAGTGGGGTAGGGGTGAGGGGATAAGGACTGTATATAGCTATCTCAGACTTGGTGGCCAGGGAAAGGTGAATTTTGAGCTTGAATCTGAGAGTTGAAAGGAACCAGGATTCCTAGGTATGAGAAATAAGAGTATTGGAGGCAGAGGAAAAGCATGTGCAAATGCCCTGTGGCAGGAAGTTCTCAGGGTGTTGAGGGAGAAAAAGAGGAGCCGTGGCCCCTGCGCTGATGAGTGGCAGGAAGTGAGTATTGTTATCTGGTAGAAAGGCATCCGTTTACCGCCCTGGGGCTGTCTCCACCAGGCCGGAGCTCATGGCCTTCTGACCTTTCCTGGCCAGCTTAGACAATGGACCTGCTGAAATTTCCATAGACCGAAATGTCAAGGATGTGGCTCATACCCCGGACCACATTGCTTGCCCCAGGTATGACTGATTTTTTTTTTCTCCAGGTCCAGGGTTGTGGCTTTTGGTAGCTGGATCAAACCATGAGAAAGCTCTTGATTCTTGAGAGAATATCCACTGGGCTCAGGAGATGCCTCTCACAAAAGAAACTTCTGTGAACCACATGGCTTTCAAATGGGGCTGAGTGTGCTGTGTCTTCCACCTGTTTTGTCTCATTGAGTCCTCACAGTAACTGTGTGGTTGGAATTAAACTCCTCTGACAGATAAGGAGAGCAAGGTACACTTATACTCCAGACCTGGCTTATTAACTCCCTGTGAAATGCTGGGCAGAATGATATGCTCTGAGCCTGAGGGTTTTCATCCATGCGTGTACATGCTGTTTGTTTAGTCTCTTAAGTCGTATCCGACTCTTTTGCAACCCCATGGACTGTAGCCCGCCAGGCTCCTTTGTCCATAGGCGTTCCCAGACAAGAATACTGGAGTGGGTTGCCATTTCCTTCTCCAAGTGATCTTCCCGACCCAGGGATCAAACCCACATTTCCTGCACTGGCGAGCGGATTTTTTTTTTTTTTTAACCACTGAGCTACCTTGGAAACCTGAGTGTATGCATGCCTAGTCCCTAATTGATAACGCTTGTTGGGAGAAATAAATGTATTGATATATGGGAGGTGGCCAGTATGGCGCATGAACACATAAAGCCATCCTGTATCAGTTACAGCTCCATGTTTGCATACAACCAAAATCAGCGGTGGCAAAGCTTAGCCAAGAATTGGGGGAGGGAGGATTTATTGTCAGACTGGAGCTTGGGCTTGGAACAGACAGAACCAGGATATGCTGGGATACAGCTAGCAGGAGCTAATCCACCTACAGTCAGGTTACTGCAGCTTGTTTTATCACCTCTGGCTTTATTTAATCCATCAATAGACATGAGTCAATGGACATGAGTTTGAGCAGGTTCCAGGAGTTAGTGATGGACAGGGAAGCCTGGCGTGCTGCAGTCCATGGGGTCGCAGAGTCGGACACGACTGAGTGACTGAACTGAACTGAACCTCACATCACTCCAGAGTTAAAGTCCTGGTGGGAGAATCTGATGAATCCAGTTTGGGTTGCATGGCCAGGTATTTTGACTCACAGTTCCTCCAGATGGTCTACCATGGGGAAGAGGTAAGTTTTAAAAGGATTGTTTTTGTTTCACCAAGAAGAAAAGGCAAATGGACGTTTGGTGTTCAAAGAATAACTGTTCCTTACAGTAATAATGCTGGCTTTGCCCCTGAACTCCCTGATCAAGATGTTCCCTCTCTGGGTTTCGGTTCCCACTCTGAAATGAAGGCACTAAGTTCCACACCAGGGTGACCCTCAGGGTCTCTGGTAGAATTTTAGAAAAATGAAGACACGTTCTTTTGATCAGCTTTGAAAACGTGTCCCGGAAGTCCCTCTTACATCTCATTGGCCAATACCAAGATACACGCCCACCCCTAAACCAATCACTGTTGAGAGAGGAACGCAGGATGACCAATCAGATTTGACCCCTGCTTTTCATTGTTCACGTGGCTCAGAAGGTTAAGAATCTGCCTGCAATGCAGGAGACATAGGTTTGATGGGTCAGGAAGATCCCCTGGAGAAGGAAATGGCAACCCACTCCAGAATTCTTGCCTGGAGAATCCCATGGACAGAGGAGCCTGGTGGGCTGCAGTCCATGGGGTCACAGTCAGACACGACTGAATGAGTAACACTTTTTCACTTTCTCCGAAGCCACTGTGGGAGAGGCAGTTGACTGACCCCAGCATGGTCTGCAGTGCTTTCTCTCTTGTTAGACGGACTTTTTGAACCAGTGAAGCTTGGGTGGTGGTCCTGGGGTCCTGCTCAGTCCGGAAGTAGCCATAAAGGGTGTGCCCTTACTGCTCCATGGAACAGCCCAGAGGGGCGCCACGTGTCACCTGCCAGGTAGCTCAGCCGCCCCAGGTATCAAACCTAGCTAAAATGTGCCAGAGCCAGCGGCGAACCTGAAGAAGAAAGAAACACCAGGTGGTAGCATCCAATAAATAAGGGTTTGGGCTGAACTGAAAAACAAATCCACCTTGCCAAGCACCATGGCTGCACTGGTGTTGACTTAAGGCAGGTTTTAATTATGGTGCCAAGTAAGCTTGGCTGTGCAGGTTGGGGGCTGTCCCCAGCTCAGCTGTCAACTCCGCTTACCTTCCAGAGAGCTGACAGTTACATGGTGGCACTTTCCCACTCGTGTGTGACCTAACACAGCCACTCTTCTCAAAAGTTGGTAACTAAATTTGAGGTGCTGAAAGAAATATTGCAATTGAAATAATGCTTTAGGGAACATTTATGCGCCTTGGAGTGAATTAATGTCTCGGGGAAAAAAGGCCCTTCTCTAAGCACAAATATATACTTTTCGCATTCCTTTTTAGGCACCATGGATTTTAACAGCAGTGTAAATCAGATTTTACAGGCCACATATTTCAAGTATGGAGTTCATTAAATGTGTGAAATTTGACATTTGCTTCAGGGCGTGGCTAGGGTCCCTAGTAATGAATCACAAATTGTGTCGGGCTTTCTGATCAAGTTCAAGATGCTAAAACCCCTGTGGAGTTGCACAAAAAGGCAATTTCATTCCAAGCCTTCCCCAGCCTGATTTTCCCTCGAACCTCCCTTCACTGGATCGGGTCTTAATAGGCGATGTGGTTCTGCCATCCTTATTCGAATTGAGAAGCATGAGTCCCAGGTTCTTTTAATCGATTTCGGGGTGGTGTCAAGGCATTTGTTAATTCACTGGCCATTTACTGGACACCTACTCTGTGCCAGGCTCCATGCTGGCTCTGGAGATGTGGAGGTAGAATAAACAATGTCTTACATGGTGGAGTTTGTAGTCTGGAGGGGAAAGGAACATAGAATAATTAACTACTTTCGCCAATAATTAGGAAGCACCAACTGCAAGAAGTGTTATAAAGGAAAAGACTGGGGTGTTACGGGGCCCAGAAGAGGTTCACGTCTTCCCCTAATAGATGTTCTTTCTTTTTCTGGGATTACGAAAAGCCTTTCTTATAACGTTATTTATTTCCTTAGTTGTTTTTGGCCGGGCTAGGTCTCTGTTGCTGTGTGCCGGCTTTCTCTGGCTGTGGTGAGCAGGGGCTGTTCTCTGCTGCGTGGGTTTCTTACTGCGGTGGCTTCTCGTTGTAGAGCACAGCCTCCAGGGCACACGGCCTCCAGGGCACACAGGCTCCAGGGCGTGCGGCCTCGGTAGTTGGGGTGCCCGTGTCTAGTTGCTCCGCAGCGTGTGGGCTCTTCCCGGACCAGGGATGGAACTGGTGTCCCCTGCATGGTGAGGTGGACTCCTAACTACTGGGCCACCGGGGAAGCCCGGGAAAGGCTTATCTAAGAGTCACAGTTCACCTGAGGCTTAAAGGATGGGTAGATTCTAGGAGACCAAGAGAAGGGGACGTGGAATTGAGGGACCGGAGGTGGTGACCGGGCAGACGGTGTGTCCTGCCCTCATTAATCAAGGACTAAATGTTGGTAGACCACTTGCGCTCTCGGTCAGTCATCATGCTGGAGAGAAAGATGTGGAACTTGTATCAGCTGAGACTTATGGTTGTCAGTGACAGGAGCCTGGGCATTTCTTGACTCACATATCTAAAAAGTAGAGTAGTGTCAGCTTCAGGCATGGCTGGATCTAGGGTGAAATTGCTATCTAGCATCTGCTTCTGTCTCCCGGCTTTATTTGATTGGATGTTTGCTTCTTTCTCGGGCAGAATCTCTCCTGGTGGCCTTCACTGGGCCCCCTGCAACTTCCGGCCTGCATCTTTTTAGCCCGGCAACACCACTAGAGAGAAAGAGACAGAGAAAGCCCTTCTTTCTCAATAGTTCCATCCAGAAACCTAGTTCACGTGGCCACCCCTGAACCAACTCCTGTGTTCAGGGGAATGTAGCACGCGCATCAGCCCCGCCTGGGTCACACAGTCCCCTCCTGGAGGTGGGACTGGGGGCAGCCCCCTAACCACGTGGACTCAGAGTGGGGAGTGTGTGACTCCTCTCTCTTCCCCCGAGAAGACTGAGAGTTGAGTTGCCCAGAGAAAAGAAGGGGAATGATGGAAAACCAGAACAACAGACATCCACCACAGGAAGGTTTAACACCACAGTGAGGAAATCCGGTATTTATCTCAGGAGGCAGTGGGGAGCCATAGAGGGTTGTTGAGCAGGGGAGCGATATTATCATCTGAGCTCTCTTTTGGGAAGACACCCTTGGCAGGGATGGTGGGAGAGGGGTGGGTTGGAGTGAAGGAGAAGAGATGAGATGGTGGGAGAAGAGGCTATGGTGATGGGTCAGGAGTGCGATGGAAGTCCGGGGTGTGGCAGCGACTGCCTGAGTGGGAAAGGAGCCCCGGTAGGAGAAGGCGGCTGGGTGGGATCGGGACATGCGGGGCGTAGGCCAGGAGGCCCGGGAGCCTGCGGGGCACTTGTGCAGGGCAGGGAGTTGGGAACCACCCGCTTGGTGATGGTGGCGTGCTTGGAAGGACGTGACCCCAGGCGAAGACAGGGCTTTGGTAGGAGAACAGAGGGGCCCGGGCTCTCCTCTGCGAGCATTTGGGGGCCACTTGTGAGTCCCGCGGGCATTTGCGTTCTGACTCCAGGGAGGGGTGGCTGTCAGAGCGAGATGCCATTTTCCACAAAACTTTCCAGATGTTTGCTTTGTTGGTTTGCTTTATTTATTTATTTTTAAAGTGGTAACAACAGAGAGAAGGAAAGAAAGGGAAAAAAAAAGAAGCAAAACCGGCGTTGACATGAAAGAGCCCTTGAGGAGAGGGGCCTGGCGAACGCTGGGGAGGCTGGGTGGGGTGTGGGGACCCTGCCCCCCCAGGACCCACTGGGGGTCCTCCCTGCCCTTCCGTCTGGGGTCGGCTTGCTCGCTTCCCTTCTCTCCAGACCCTTGCAATCTGTCAGGGAAGGAAGCCACTGGGTTTTCCAGCCACAGTGACTCAGACGCCCCAGGCCTCTTGCCTCCGTCCAGAGAACAGCCACGAGGCTTCTTCCAAAAGGTCCTTGGGGAGCCGCTACCTCCCGCTGAGATGTGTCACCCCGACCCGGTGCCTGGTGGGAAACATGGCTGACCTGGTGGGACGCACAGGGCTTGTGCGCCTCCGTGTCATGGTGTTCAGTCACTAAGTCGCGTCCACCTGTGACCCCATGGGCTGTAGCCCGCCAGGCTCCTGTGTCCTTGAGATTCTCCAGGCAAGTATACTGGAGGGGGTTGCCATGTCCTTCTCCAGGGGGTCTTCCCGGCCCAGGCATTGAACCCACAATCTCCTGCATTGCAGGTGGATTCTTTGTCACTGAGCTACCAGGGAAGCCCAAGCCTCCGTTTGCTCATTTGTAAAATGAGGACTGTGGCTTGGTTACCTCCTAGAATAACATCCTAAGGAGGAAGCAAAGGAATGCCCAGCAAGCTCTGACCTCTAGGAGGCATTTCTAAACAGGAGGTTGGCAGTGGGTCTTTACTTCCAGGCGTGGTGTCCTTGCCAACAGGAGAAGTCACTGTCTGAAGGAGGACGGTGGAGTCTCAGTGCAAATTCCTCTCGGGCCACAGGGCTGGTCTGTGCAAGGAGGCAGGGCTGGTGGTACCTCTGAGCCCTTGTGGGGCTGGACATCAGTTGAGACATGCTTGGAGTCAAGTAACCTGAATTGAAACCTGGCCCAAGCTGCTAAGTTTACCAGATAAAAGACAAGATGCCCAGTTAAACTGTAATTTCAGATAAGCAGCAAATAGGTTTCTTGCCTAAGGTTTTCCAAAATATTACATAGAGCATACCTGTACTAAAAAAAATTATTATCTGAAATTCAACTTCAATCCATGACCTGTGCAAATGTACAAACTGATCTAAGTGAAAAGAAAGAGTTTATTATTGAAAATGCCACGCACCGATGTTGCTGACAGCAATTTTGGGCTTATATCCTTCTATTTCAGGAGGAAAGAGAGAATGTCTGTGTGGGTGGGAGTCTCTTCTCTAATAGTTCACACTAAAGTCCCAGAGCCGGTTCTTAGTGGCCTGAGCCAGTCAGTCTAGACGCTGGTAAGCTGGAGACCCAGGTCACATGCCCATCCTCAAAGCTGGGGTGGACGCAGCCCTTCTGAACAGCATGAACGGAGAGAAAGGTTTGATCTCCAAATAGGAATCAGGGCACCATTTCCAGAAGAAGAAGGCAGGGGTGTTGGGGGTGGGGGCAAAGCCCAGGAGTATCTAGGATGCTCCCAGCAGGCTGTGGCGTAAGGTTCCTCTCGCCCAAAGGACCCTGCGGCCCAGTCAGGGTTTAAGGTTGGTCAGGATTGGGACCTGGAGATGGTTGGCTATGTCCTGGGCTGTGAATTCTCGGGTCTGGGAAGGAAAGCTGGTGGCAGAGAGCTGGTGGCCCTTCTTGCAGCCTTCCTTCCATCATTGCTCCCGTTTTGGTTTTTAATGAGTTTTGCTTTTCAAGCTGATTATAGTGTGTGATTTTATGCTGCCTCTCTGACTGCAAACTGAATCAGTTCACTTCAGTCGCTCAGTCGTGTCCAACTCTTTGCAACCCCATGAATCGCAGCACGCCAGGCCTCCCTGTCCATCACCAACTCCTGGAGTTCACTCAGACTCAGGTCCATCGAGTCAGTGATGCCATCCAGCCATCTCATCCTCTGTCATCCCCTTCTCCTCCTGCCCCCAATCCCTCCCAGCATCAGAGTCTTTTCCAATGAGTCAACTCTTCGCATGAGGTGACCAAAGTACTGGAGTTTAAGCTTCAGCATCATTCCTTCCAAAGAAATCCCAGGGCTGATCTCCTTCAGAATGGACTGGTGGGACCTCCTTGCAGTCCAAGGGACTCTCAAGAGTCTTCTCCAACACCACAGTTCAAAAGCATCAATTCTTCGGCGCTCAGCTTTCTTCACAGTCCAACTCTCACATCCATACATGACCACAGGAAAAACCATAGCCTTGACTAGACGAACCTTTGTTGGCAAAGTAATGTCCCTGCTTTTGAATATGCTATCTAGGTTGGTCATAACTTTCCTTCCAAGGAGTAAGCGTCTTTTAATTTCATGGCTGCAGTCACCATCTGCAGTGATTTTGGAGCCCCCCAAAATAAAGTCTGACACTGTTTCCACTGTTTCCCCATCTATTTCCCATGAAGTGATGGGACCGGATGCCATGATCTTAATTATCTGAATGTTGAGCTTTAAGCCAACTTTTTCACTCTCCTCTTTCACTTTCATCAGGAGGCTTTTTAGTTCCTCTTCACTTTCTGCCATAAGGGTGGTGTCATCTGCATATCTGAGGTTATTGATATTTCTCCCAGCAATCTTGATTCCAGCTTGTGCTTCTTCCAGCCCAGTGTTTCTCATGATGTACTCTGCATATAAGTTAAATAAGCAGGGTGACAATATACAGCCTTGACGTACTCCTTTTCCTATTTGGAACCAGTCTGTTGTTCCATGTCCAGTTCTAACTGTTGCTTCCTGACGTGCTTACAGATTTCTCAAGAGGCAGGTCAGGTGGTCTGGTATTCTCATCTCTTGAAGAATTTTCCACGGTTTATTGTGATCCACACAGTCAAAGGCTTTGGCATAGTCAATAAAGCAGAAATAGATGTTTTTCTGGAACTCTCTTCCTTTTTCCATGATCCAGCAGATGTTGGCAATTTGATCTCTGGTTCCTCTTCCTTTTCTAAAACCAGCTTGAACATCAGGAAGTTCACAGTTCACGTATTGCTGAAGCCTGGCTTGGAGAATTTTGAGCATTACTTCACTAGCATGTGAGATGAGTGCAATTGTGCAGTGGTTTGAGCATTCTTTGGCATTGCCTTTCTTTGGGATTTTAATGAAAACGGACCTTTTCCAGTCCTGTGGCCACTGCTGAGTTTCCCAAATTTGCTGGCATATTGAGTGCAGCACTTTCACAGCATCATCTTTCAGGATTTGAAAGAGCTCAACTGGAATTCCATCACCTCCACTAGCTTTGTTCATAGTGATGCTTTCTAAGGCCCACTTGACTTCACATTCCAGGATGTCTGGCTCTAGGTGAGTGATCACACCATCGTGATTATCTTGGTCGTGAAGATCTTTTTTGTACAGTTTTTCTGTGTATTTTTGCCACCTCTTCTTAATATCTTCTGCTTCTGTTAGGTCCATACCATTTTGGTCCTTTATCAAGCCCATCTTTGCATGAAATGTTCCCTTTGGTATCTCTAATTTTCTTGAAGAAATCTCTAGTCTTTCCCATTCTGTTGTTTTCCTCTATTTCTTTGCATTAATCGCTGAGGAAGGCTTTCTTATCTCTCCTTGCTATTCTTTGGAACTCTGCATTCAGATGCTTATATCTTTCCTTTTCTCCTTTGCTTTTGGCTTCTCTTCTTTTCACAGCTATTTGTAAGGCCTCCCCAGACAGCCGTTTTGCTTTTTGCATTTCTTTTCCATGGGGATGGTCTTGATCCCTGTCTCCTGTACAATGTCACAAACCTCTGTCCATAGTTCATCAGTCACTCTGTCTATCAGATCTAGGCCCTTAAATCTATTTCTCATTTCCACTGTATAATCATAAGGGATTTGATTTAGGTCATACCTGAATGGTCTATTGGTTTTCCCTACTTTCTTCAATTTAAGTCTGAATTTGGCAATAAGGAGTTCATGATCTGAGCCACAGTCAGCTCCTGGTCCTGTTTTTGCTGACTGTATAGAGCTTCTCCATCTTTGGCTGCAAAGAATATAATCAGTCTGATTTCGGTGTTGACCATCTGGTGATGTCCATGTGTAGAGTCTTCTCTTGTGTGGTTGAAAGGGTGTTTGCTACGACTAGTGCATTTTCTTGGCAAAACTCTATTAGCCTTTGCCCTGCTTCATTCCGTATTCCAAGGCCAAATTTGCCTGTTACTCCAGGTGTTTCTTGACTTCCTGCTTTTGCATTCTAGTCCCCTCTAATGAAAAGGACATCTTTTTTGGGTGTTAGTTCTAAAAGGTCTTGTAGGTCTTCATAGAACCGTTCAACTTCAGCTTCTTCAGCGTTACTGGTTGGGGCATAGCCTTGGATTACTGTGATATTGAATGGTTTGCCTTGGAAACGAACAGAGATCATTCTGTCAGTTTTGAGATTGCATCCAAGTACTGCATTTCGGACTCTTTTGTTGACCATGATGGCTGCTCCATTTCTTCTGAGGGATTCCTGCCCACAGTAGTAGATATAATGGTCATCTGAGTTAAATTCACCCATTCCAGTCCATTTCAGTTCGCTGATTCCTAGAATGTCGACATTCACTCTTGCCATCTCTTGTTTGACCACTTCCAATTTGCCTTGATTCGTGGACCTGACATTCCAGGTTCCTATGCAATATTGCTCTTTACAGCATCAGACCTTGCTTCTATCACCAGTCACATCCACAGCTGGGTATTGTTTTTGCTTTGGCTCCATCCCTTCATTCTTTCTGGAGTTATTTCTCCACTGATCTCCAGTAGCATATTGGGCACCTCCTGACCTGGGGAGTTCCTCTTTCAGTATCCTATCATTTTGCCTTTTCATACTGTTCATGGGGTTCTCAAGGCAAGAATACTGAAGTGGTTTGCCATTCCCTTCTCCAGTGGACCACATTCTGTCAGACCTCTCCACCATGACTCGCCCATCTTGGGTGGCCCCACAAGGCATGGCTTAGTTTCATTGAGTTAGACAAGGCTGTGGTCCATGTGATTAGATTGACTAGTTTTCTGTGAGTATGGTTTCAGTGTGTCTGCCGTCTGATGCCCTCTTGCAACACCTACCATCTTACTTGGGTTTCTCTTACCTTGGGCGTGGGGTTTCTCTTCATGGCTGCTCCAGCAAAGCGCAGCCACTGGTACTTACCTTGGACGAGGAATATCTCCTCACCGCCGCCCTTCCTGACCTTCAACGTGGCATAGCTCCTCTAGGCCCTCCTGCACCTGCGCAGCCACGGCTCCTTGGACCATGCAAAAGACTCACTTTGAGGGAACCTGGCCCAGGACTAATCCGGTGGACTGACATATCTTCACAGAAAGGAAGAGAGGAAGGAAGGAGCCAGGGAAGCGGGAAGGGAAGGAAGTGAAGGCGGGCTGAACATCAGTAAGCATGAAAGTAAGCAAACGTGATTGCTCAGTCATGTCCGACTCTTGGCGACCCCATGGCCTGTAGCCCACCAGGCTCAAATTCTTGCCATGGAATTTTCCAAGCAAGAATGCTGGAGTGGGTTGCCATTCCCTTCTCCAGGGGATCTTCCTGACTCAGGGGTTGAACCCGGGTGTCCCATTGTAGACAGATTCTTTACCGTCTGAGCCACCAGGTCAACAAGCATAGTTCCTGGAACAGAAACAGTCCCCCAGGAGTGATGCCATTGGCTTCTGCTCCGTGAGGCCAGGTTCTATTTGATGACTCTCTCTTGGCTCTCCAGCCGAGGCAGAGCTGCTAGACAAGAGTGGGCTGCAGAAGGCGCTTCCAAGGCCGCCTCAGGTGGTTCCCAAATCGGGCAAATGGAGGGATCTTCCGGAGGGCGTGGATCTTCCCACATCTGCCTGCCTCTGAGAGAAGCTGCCACGCACACATAGGGGCCGGACAGTTTGGGGGTAAAAAGATTGGGACATTGGATCCATTATGCCCTGAAAATAAATGCGTCTAAAGCAGTATTATGTCTCTAGTTTGCCTCTAGAGCTGAGGTCAGCAAACTGGGTTTGTAAAAGGCCAGGTAGTCGATATCTTCAGCTTTATAGGCTGTGTGGTCTCTGCTGTAACCCAATTGCACCACTCTACCGTTTTGTCAGGGAAGAGGCCAGAGACGATCCATACATAAACATACATGGCTATGTTTCAATAAAACTTTATTTATAAAAGCAGGCAGTGAGCCAGATTTTGTAACAGTTTGTCAACCCCTGGGCTAGACCAAAGCAATTACAGCAGTTAGATGTCCACGTCCGGGAGCTGGTATTTTTTTCAAGTCAATATTACTAAGTCCTAATTTACATATAGTGAAATGCACATTTTAAATAGACAGCTCAAACAGTGTCCTTCACCCCGTCAAGACACAGACCCCCTCTGCTGCTGTGTGCTGGTGACCCCACCCTCCGTGCCACCAGCCGTTGCTCGGAGCGCCCTCCTCTAGACCACTCAGGGCTGCTTTCCATGTTTCACACAGCGTCTCATTCAGTCTGCCGAAGCCGGCATTCGGACCCTTCCGGTCTGTTTCAGGGGTCTTTTTGGTCATTGTCATGATTTTCAAGTGTATCTGAGTTCTCTGACACACTACCCTTCAAAAGGTGAGGGTGGGCCCTGTCCCTTGGCCCTGGAACTTGGGCTGGACTCGCTGGGTGCATCGGGGAGCAGGTGTGGTGGGGTGGTGGGAGTGACTTCTGCGATCGGGTCTTTGGACTTCTGGCTCTCTGGTCTCTCTGAGGAGGCCATCCGCCATGCCCTGAGAATGCTCAAGTGGCCTAAGAGGCCCACATGGGGGAACTGAGGCCGCCCGCCGGCACCTACGACCTGTGTGCCAGCTATGGGAAGACACTTCCTTGAACCAGATCTCCCAGCCCCAGCCAGGCCTCCGGATGACTGCAGCCCTGGCCGGCTTGACTTCAGGGCAATCAAGGACCCTGACCCCAAACAAGCTGCTCTCGAATTTCTCACCCACTCTATGTAAGAGAAGGGTGTTTATTGTTATTTGCAGGTGCTAAATTTTGGGGTGATTTCTTATGCCTCCCTGGATTACTAACACAGTCACTGACACTGCATTGTCCATCTGTCTACCCACCCCTCTGTTACTCATTCAACAAACATCGATCTTTAATATATTTTATTTTATTTTTATTTATTTTTCTTTATTTATTTATTTATTTTTAATATATTTTAAACAATGTATAAAGTTTAATGCGAAGAGTTGACTCATTGGAAAAGACTCTGATGCTGGGAGGGATTGGGGGCAGAAGGAGAAGGGGACGACAGACGATGAGATGGCTGGATGGCATCACCGACTCGATGGACGTGAGTTTGAGTAAACTCCGGGAGTTGGTGACGGACAGGGAGGCCTGGCGTGCTGCGATTCATGGGGTCGCAAAGAGTCAGACACGACTGAGCAATTGAACTGAACTGAAAGTTTAATGAAATTTAGAACGATTTCTATAAAACTTGCTAAAAAAGTTTTGAGGGCAAACGCTCACTTTACAGAGTATGCTTCAGTTATCTGACAGCAACGCTTTCTTTGGATTTATGTGTTTTTTACTGAAGTGTAGCCGATTTGCAGTGTTGTGTTAGTTTCTGGCGTGGAGCTGAGTGGCTCAGTGTGCACTTATATACATACTCTCTTCCATTACGGTTTACTGCAAGATGTTGACAGTAGTTCCCGGTGTTACATAGTAGGACTGTGTTGTCTTCAGTTTTACACGTAGCAGTTTGTATCTGCTGATCCCAAACTCCTGATTTGTCCCCCGCCACCCCACCTGTTCTCCGGTAGCTATGAGTTTATTTTCTTTGTCTGTGAGCCTGCTTCTGTTCATAGGTAAGTAAGTTGATTGTGTCAAGTTTTAGATTCCACACACAAGTGGTGTCATATAGTATTTGTCTTTCTCTGACCTGTGATAGTCTCTAGATCCATCCATGTCGCTGCAACTGGTACTACTTCATTCTTTCTGTGTATTCCGGCGTGCATGTGCACCGCATCTTCTTTATCCATTTATCTGTTGATGGACATGTAGATTGCTCTATCAGCAACGGTTTAATAGCTAACCCTGCACTGTGAGCAGTTCTCTTTTGAGCATATTTTTAATATTAACTTTCGCTGCCTTCCCGTTTTGCAGATGAGGAAACTGGCTCCCTGAACGGCTGAGTCACTCTCCCCAGGCCCCACGGGCAGTCAGTGGTGGAGCTGAATCAGAGCCCAGGCCCAGTGTCCTCACCACTGTGCTGAACGTGCCCCTGTCCCACTTGGCTTGTCTCCAGGGAGACACTCACCACACACCTGGGGGTCTACCTGCTTCCGCGTCTGTCTCTCTGCAAGGCTTGTGCTCTTCCAGGCCAGCGGTTGTGGTTCAGTTGCTACGTCGTGTCCGACTGATCCCATGAACTGCAGCGCTCCAGGGTCTCTTGTCCTTCACCATCCCCCTGAGCTTCCTCAAACTCATGTCCATCGAGCCAGTGATGCCATCCAACCGTCTCATCCTCTGTCTCCTCCTTCTCCTCTTGCACTCAATCTTTCCCAGCATCAGGGTCTTTTCCAATGAGTTGACTCTCTGCATCAGGTGGTCAAAGTATTGGAGCTTCAGCGTCAGCAGCAGTCCTTCCAGTGAACACTCAGGACTGATTTCCTTTAGGATGGACTGGTTGGGTTTCCTTACAGTCCAAGGGACTCTCAAGAGTCTTCTCCAAAACCCCAGTGCCATGCCTTTTCTGTCTGGTGCTGGACCCAAAGCAGGACATCAACAAGTGTGTTTTGCCCATCTGGCTCGTCAGCTGGAGCGGGGATGGATGGCTGTGGCCCGTGTTGCCCTGGGAAAGCCCAGGGGTCCTGAACAGCGGTGGCAGTGCCCTTCTGCTCGGGCATGACTCTGTCCTCCCCACAGAGGCAGACGGCCCAGAGCCTACTCTCCTGGGCCAGATCACGACTCGGAACACAGAGAGCCCTGGAGTAAGAACTCTGCTCCCCACACTTGGCAGCCCAGAGCCAGCCAACTGGGGTCTGGGATGAGCAGTGTTTATCCTGGAAGGCCCAACCTCTTTTGTAACATTCACTCATTGTTGCCAGGAGCCCAAAAATACCTTTATTAATGGAAAAACAGGGATGGCTCCACAAAGAAATATTTTGACAAGCCCGGAGGAGCCAGCGGGAAGGTTCAGAGCACATCCTCAGGAAGCCGGGGCCCCTTATCTTCTCGGGAGCCCGCCGAGGGGGGCAGCACGCTTCTCCGGCCGCGTTTCCGAGCTGGGCCCTCAGGCTCGGCTCCCTGGGCTGGATTGTGCTGAGGTGGCTCCTGCAAGACAGCCGGGTCACCCCCGGCAGAGATGCAGCTCCCCAGGGCTCAGTGGCGTCATCCTGGGTGACTGCCCCATCCAGGCATTCCCCTTTGTGGCCCATTCCCTCGGACTGCACCAGAGGACTGGGGCTGCTTCTAGACAGCTTTCCGGACTCCCTGGTACAGAGCAGTGCCTCCTAGGGGAGAGAGGTTCGTGGAGACCCAAGGGCTCAGGTAACGGGTGTCTTCCAACAGTTGCCCTTGCAGAGCCTGAGGCTCCCTAACATGTGCCGGGTGGCCACTCCTCACCACAGCTCTCCAGTTGGCTAATATTATCCCCATTTTGCAGATGAGGAAACCGAGTTACAGAGAAATGAAGTAGCATGGTCATAGAGTTGAGCAGAGGGGGAGCTAGGAGCCCAGCTGGCTCTGAAGCCTGACTCTTCACTCCACCCACGGCTATGCTTCTGAAGTGCGTATCTGATCATGTTACTCAGTATCTCTGTACTTGCTACCTTTATTCTTTTAGAGTAAAATCCACCTTGACTAGGGAGCAAGTTTAACTGTTGTACAGAAGACCCACACATAGTAGGAGATCTAACAAGTTAGATACTTGTTTTTCTCTTACAAAAGAGCCTGGGTGGGAGGGCCAGGGTTGATATGGCAGGTGCCATGATCCTTGGGCACCTGAGCTTCTTCCATCTGCAGCCTGGTCTTCTTTAACCCAGTTTCTTCCTCATGGCCTAAAATGGATGCTTGCGCTCCTACCATCAAGTCCCCATTCTAGCAGCAAGAAAAGAAGGGAAAGTGGACTGTATGTCCTGTCTCTTTAAGGGTTTGATTCTAGGCTCTTCCGCCTAGTGACCTATGGCAAGTCATTTAACCTCTTTCATCATCTTTGAAAAAAATTTGAATTTCTTTCAAAGGTTATGATGGTTAGATGAGTTAGTGCATGTCAAACACTTGGAAAAGGGCAAAGTATAAACATTCAATAAATGTTAGTGACTATTATGATTGATGCCATTTAGACAACACTGTTCCTGACGGTCCCCACCCCACTCACGTGACTAGGCTATGTCGCTCTCACATGTGTTTCGTGGCTCCCCAAGCCTCTCCCACTGCAGCCCGAGAACCCTGCTTGGTGATGTGTGTTGAGCTCTCTTGCCGCTCTGGGTGGAGAGTTTCCAGAAGACACGCACTCTCTGTCTGGTTTTCCCACTGTATCTCTAGCAGCGAGTTCAGGGCCACACAGCAGGCGTCCAGAAAACTTCTGGAACGCGTGAAAGGGTGAGTATTTCCAGTGACAGAAGGTTCACTACCACAAAGGAGGCTTCCCCAGGGCCTTTGAACGTGCCGTTCCCTCTGCTCTCAAGGCCTTTCCCCAGCGAGCTGTGTAGCTGGTTCTCATACTTGGTTCAGCTCTGCTCACCTCACCTCTTCGATGAGGCCCGCCCTGACCACCTGGTTAGACCGGCCCGTTTCCCCATCCTTTTCTGCCTTCTCGCTGCACTTTCTGTCTCCTCCCTGGCATGTGTCACCACCCATCCCTGTCATGTGTGTGCCCTCTCCCTTACCTCCCCCCAGGCTGTAAGCCCCGGTAGGACGTGCTCTGAGCCTGTTTTTCTCATGGCGGTAGCCCCGTGTCCAGATTTTTGCAGGTATGTGACAATCTGGTGGAATCAAGCAATAAAGCAACAAGACAGGCCGATTGTTTTTTTTGTTTTTTTAATTAAAAAAATTTTTTTGTCTGCACTGTGGGGCAGGTGGGATCTTGGTTCCCCAACCAGGGATTGAACCACGCCCCCTGTAATGGAAGATGTGGACCCTTTCTGGGGCCACTGGACCACCAGGGAGGTCCCCAGCTGATTTTTAAAATATGAGGGGAGGGGCTTCCCAGGTGGCTCGTTGGTAAAGAATCCGCCCGCCAGGGCAGGAGACACGGCTTCTATCCCTGATCCGGGAGGATCCCACACGCCACGGAGCAACTAAGCCCGTGCGTCACAAGTACCGAGCCTGTGCTCTAGAGCCGGGGAGCCAGAACTACTGAGCTCAAGCACCCTGGAGCTGGGGCTCGGCAAATGAGAAGGCCCCGCTGGCCACAAGGAGAGAAAAGCGCAGGCGCGGTACGGAGACCCAGCACGGCTAGAAATAAATGAATGAGTAAATAATTTAAAAAATAAAACATGAGGAAAACTCTAGGTGTAGGCACCTCAGTCCCTTTATTATTTTTTTTAATTTTATTTTATTTTTAAACTTTACATAATTGTATTAGTTTTGCCAAATATCAAAATGAATCCGCCACAGGTATACATGTGTTCCCCATCCTGAACCCTCCTCCCTCCTCCCTCCCCATACCATCCCTCTGGGTCGTCCCAGTGCACCAGCCCCAAGCATCCAGTATCGTGCATCGAACCTGGACTGGCAACTCGTTTCTTACATGTCAGTCCCTTTATTTTTTAGACCAAAGAAAAGCCAGAATGTTTCAGCCTGAGCTCTCAGAAGAATGCAAAGCAGATAAAGCTTCCCTTCTCCCGGCCTTTCCTTTCCTTCTGCCCGCAGCGGGAGGAAGGCAGGCCGAGCCGTTCCCTCTCTCTCCACGTCAGCTCTCCAGCTTCTAGGAAAATCTTCCCCTGCCGCGGGCCCGGGCATCCCGAGGGCTGCCGCCGGCCTCTGCTCCAACCCCGGTGCAGCGGCGGAGGGCGCCCCGCCGCGGGGGCAGGCTCTCCCTGGAAACTCGCCGTCAGCAGCCCGATGAGCTGGCAGGGAGCGTCCGGGGCTCTCTCCAAATGCCTCGGAAATCTCCCTGTTGGGTCACATTCCGGCTTGGGGGACCCTGGGATTACCAGGGTTCTGGGAGGCAGCCAGTGGCTGATTGGGAGGTAGCAAGATTCAGCACTTCTGAGTTGGAAAAAGCGGCGCCGGGTATTATTTTGGGAACAGTCCGTCATGAGAACCTCCAAGAGCAGATCAGGCAGGCTATGAGAAGCAAGACAATGTATTTTGAAATGAACCAGGCCGGGGAGACACCTCGCTCCTCGCCACAGCCACGGAACGGGGCGTTCTTTCCGCATGAGGTGAACCTTTCCATCGCCTGGAAACGGGGAAAGCCTCTCCAGCTGCCCAGCCGCCTCCCCCGTTCCTGCTTCCCTGCCAACCCCAGCCGAGCATCCCAGCCACCCCCTCGGCCATGTGACCGAGCGAGCGAGGGTCCTCCCCAGCCGGCTGAGAAGGTGGCCAGATGCTCAGGCCGGCCTGCCAGTCATTCGACAAGCCTCGACAGGACCTGGGAGTGTGGTTCCGGAGCCAGGCTGCCACTGTCCAAGTTCACGCTCTGTCTGCTCCTTACTGTTTGAGGACCTTGGGTCTCTGCCACTCAGTTTCCTCACCTGCAAAATGGGGAGAATAGTAGTCTTCCTCCTACAGGATTGTGAGGACCAAATGAATTAGTACGTAAGGAGGCTTGGGAGGGCCTGGCCCATAGACATCACTCGGGAGATATACCATAGGATTATTTACTGAGTACCCACCAATTCCAGACATCATTCCAAACCCCAAGTAAGGCGGGCATGGTCCTCTTTTCCTAATCTAGTGGGGAGATGAGTCATAACCAACTAAACGAACCGATGAGACAATTTTTACATTCTGTTATTCACTCAACAAAACTTTTGGAGGTCCCACCGTATGCCAGGCATCATTCTTGGTGCTGAGAATAAAGCAAAGTCCCGCGCTTGTAGCATTTATATTTTGTTGGGAAGCAAGGGAGACCTCTGATAGAATAGTGAATATGTCATTTATTTGTGGCAAGTGGTAAATGTTCTACCGAAATACAGCAGGCACTGTGATGGAGATTTGTTTGGAGGGGTTGGGCTCCAGGGCAGAGGAGCCGGTTTTGAAGATGAGGGTCATAGAAGAATGTGTTCATAGGGTGACGTTTGAACTGAGACTGAGAGGATCAAAGAAGCCAGCCATGCGAGGTCATGGGACAAAGGGCTCCAGGTGAGGGGCAAGGAGCGCAAAAGTCACCAGGTGGGGCCAGGTAGGGCAGGACAGTGAGGCTGCAGTGGGTGAGCGAGTGGGGGAGGGAGGGAGGTGAGAGAGAATGCGGGGGTCAGGGAGGGTCTTGGAGGCCGCGTGCCAGTTCGCTGACATTCACTGCAGTCTTGGTTCCTTAGGCTTAAAGGAACACGCGTGTGATGTCTCTGTGGGCCTGGAGCAGCTTCTGTGGTTGGCGTGGCTGCCTCACCCGCAGTCTTGCCTGATGGCAGGAGGCCTCTCTCCTCCACCACGCGATCTCACCCAAGCCCTGCACAGTGTGGTGGCCGGCTGCCCCCTGAGGGAGCGAGCCAAGATCTCAAAGCAGAAGCCACACTTCTATAACCTAGCTTAGTGGTCACATACTGCCGTTTGGGGATGTCCTAGTGTCTCGCAGGGTGGGAGGGAGCTGGACAAGAATCGGAATACCCAGGCGGGCACCACCGGGACCTTCTCGGGGGCTGGCTATGACAGCCGTGGTGAGGTACCCGGATTATATTCTAGGAGGGATGAGAGAGCTCTGAAACGGTGTCTTTGGTGGATGTGGGTGCTTGGTAACTGCTGCGTGTGGTGGCAAGATGAGAGCAGCTTTAGTACCTATGTATTTATCGAGTGCTTCCTGCGTGCCAGGCACCATCCTTAGTACTTCATTAGATACACCTCAAGTCCTCACGCCTCCCTAAGAGGTGGATGTAGCTCCATTTTACAGGGGAGGAAGCTGTTGTTTAGTCGCTCAGTCTTGTCTGACTCTATTGTGACTCCATGGACAGTAACCCACCAGGCTCCTCTGTCCATGGGATTCCCCAGGCAAGAATACTGGCGTGGGTTGCCATTTCCTTCTCCAGGGGATCTTCCCAACCCAGGGATCAGACCTGCGCCTCCTGCATTGCGGGTGGATTCTTTACTGCTGAGCCCCTAGGGAAGCCAGAGGAAGCTGAGACGTCCTCAAAGAAACACTATCCAGGGTAAGCCCTGGAGGCCAGTGGAATTACCCAAGAGAGGAGAGCGGAGATGGGAGGGAGAGGAAGTTCAGCTCAGATGGTTCGGGGGCTCTGAGCACTTCTGGAGGCAGAAGCATGGAGTTCAGAGTCGTCAGAGGTCAGAGATGAGGCTGGAAGGGATGGGGGTAAATTGGATAAACCTTTGTAGACTGCCTATGGGATTCTGGACTTTCTGCTGAAGGTAATTTTATATATATATATAATCATATATATTCAGTGGAGCAACTGAGTTGCCACTTGAGAGGCAGCACTGCTTGGTGGGTCAGAACCTGGGCTCTAGAACCGGGTAATTGGGGTTCCAACCTTATCTTTGCCACGTCCTTGCTGTGCAGCCTAGAGCAAATTGCATAACCTCTCTGTGCTGTAGTTTCCTCCTCTGCAAAGTGATAATCCTAGGGTTGCTGAGAGGAGGCAGTGAGTTTCCACCTGCCCCACAGCAAGTACTCAGGCCGCGGTCATGTGGTAAGAGATCTGTAAGCCTCGTCATTCTGTCTTTCGTATGTCGGGGTCTCTCCCACCTTCTGTGTTTGAGACACACGGGAGCCCTGCCTTCCAGCCAGGAAGGGGTTGGCGGTCAAGGTGACTGACGGGTCAGGAGGACCCAGGCTATAAACGTAGCGAGAGGACCCATGGGTGCTCGCCTCGAAGCTGCCCAAGCCCTCTTAAATATTCCTGGTGTTGAATCAGTTGTCTGGGCAGCATCAGTAAGTGATGTCTCAGCAGAAATACCTGTGTTTCTTATTTAGGAGGCTGTCGGAGGGGAGAGATTCTAATAAAAGGCTTCCCCGGTGATTCAAGGTCTCCTTCAGCCCGTGTGCCTGACAGTCTCCCTGGGCCTTTCTCCCCACGGCCACCTGGACGCCTTCTATTTGCTTTGATTCAGCTTCTCTCTTGCTTTTTCCCCATCTGCTGGCTCCTTCCCACCCCAGCTGAGAGCTTCTATTTTTGGGAGTTTTCGTGGATAATTTAGTGGGCGGAAGCTCCCCACCCACCCCCCTCGGAGCATCCCTTAAAAAAAAAAGGGAGAGTGCTTGAGAGAAGTGAAAAACAGTGGGTGGTTCAGTTCAAAAGGACAAAATATTTCTTGCCCTGGCACTGGGAGAGGAAAGAAATTGTCTGAGGAACCGAAGAGCAGCTAAACTAAGAAGCTGAGAGCTGCAGCCCATAAGGGCAAATTAGGTGACTCAGCTGCGACTCCCCCGGCTGCACTCCTTGTAGTATTAATGTGCTTTAAAAGGGAAAAATGCTTAACTGTGACAAAGAGTGGGCTCTATAAAACTGTGCTGAGTGCCAATTCTGTGGAGTTCCAAAAGGCGTCCCCCTCTCAGCAGCGCAGGGCACCTGCGGAGACCGGGCCCGCCCCCGAGGCCTGAGCCTGGGTGGGATGGAGTCTAAAATTATCCCGATAATGAGTCTGGCAGAGGAGGGCCCAGCGTGCCCGTTTCCTGCCTCCCTGCTGGTCTCTGAGACCTCAGCTTCCAGGGAGGCCTCAGGGAGGCAGGGGCATGGTGCCAAGAACACAGGCATTCTGGCCAAACAGAGTCGGGTTCCGATCTGGACTGGCTGTGTGGACGTCAGCGCACAGAGCCTTGGTTTGCTCATCTGTAAACAGGGCTTCCAGCGTCAAGCTCAGTGGGAGTGTGAAACAGGCTAGATGTTGCAGAGAGGATGTGTTAGGCCCTGGATGCAGCTGTGTTTAATAAAGGGAAGCCTGGAGGCAAGGGGCTTCCCTGATAGCTCAGTTGCTAGAGAATCAGCCTGCAATGCTGGAGACTCGGGTTCGATCCCTGGGTTGGGAAGATCCCCTGGAGAAGGGAAAGGCTACCTACTCCAGTACTCGGGCCTGGAGAATTCCATGGACTGTATATAGTCCATGGGGTTGCAAAGAGTCAGACAGCACTGTGCGACTCAGTGGAGGCAAAGGCCATGGACAACAGGGTCAGTCATCCTGCCTTAATGACTACTCAGTCCTTGAGTGTAGGAAGGCGAAAAGAAAACCTACACACACACACCTCCATATATATAAGCAGTATATGTATACAGACATATGTTATATACATTTTAAGCATTTATTATATACTTTAACGTTCTTAGCATCACATCCTAACATCAACCCCGAGGAAGGTGCTCATAGTGTTCCCATTTTACAGACTGGGTAAGTGATCCTGTGGCAGAGCCAAGCCTCTGATTCTAGAGCCTGTACTTTATGCTGCCTCTCAGGTTGCCTAAGCGCCCACCACCCTATAGGACTTTCTGCAGGACAGAGCTCTTCTCTTCTGCTCTGTTCAACCCAGTAGCCACCAGCTACAGGTGGCTTTCTGAGCGCTGGCGATGTGGCTTCTGCATCAAGGAACTTTTAGCTCTCTATTTCATTGTTAATTAAATTTTAAGAGCCCATGTGGCTGGTGGCCACGCTGGCAGCCGGCGCTGGGCTCACCCCTCCCAGTGTCCGCGTTACTCTGCAGGGGACGCAGGCGCAGGGATTTACTGAGGACCCCGGCAGAGCTGGGTTGCTCTTCAAAGGCTGCAGGCGGAGGCTGTCTGCAGTGACGATGGCTTGCAGCCTTACCCCAGAGGCCTGGGCCCAAGAAAGGCAGCTGAGGTGGAGGTTCATTCATGGTCAGGATGATCCACTTGTCTCAGCATGCCCCAAACTTTCCCGGCTTAAAAACTCAAAGTCCTGCATCCTAGAAACCACCTCGACCCCAGGCAAACCGGGGCGGGTGGTCACCCTATTCTTGCCCCCAGATAATGGGGTGCCGGGACCTCAGAGGATGGGTCTTCCTCAGTAGGGTTCCCTGAAAAGAATCTCTTCTCTGACCTCCCTGGCTGCCCTGTGGTGTCTGCCGGGGAAAACCAGCAGGCAAGTCATCTGCCTTCTCTGGGCCTCGGTTTCCCTTGTAGAAAGTCGGGGAGAAGGCTCTCCTACTGGGAGGCTGGCTGCAAGGAGTTCGAGGCAAGGTCGCATGGTAGGTGGGCAGATACAGCTGCTTTTTTAGGGGGGGAACAGTGTTACTCAAGCTGGAGGCCACCCTGCCTGAAGCAGGCTTTGAAGTGAGCTGGGTGGGCGTGGGGGTCTTTGTGGGACCACATCTCCAGCAGGGGTGGTCACGTCCGAGAGCCCACCGAGGCTCCAGTGGGTCAAGGCGTGGAACACAGAGCTGCCCCACCAATGGAGCCAGCCCCTCTCAACGTCCCTTCAAGGTCTGTAAGAAAGTGTGGAGGCGCTGATGAGTCAGCAGCCTTGGTGCTACCCAAAGTTTTATCAGTGCCCACGACAGGGTCTGAAATGGCCATTTGCAAAGTCGGCTTTATCTGGGGGGCCCCCAATTTCCCACCCTGTGCACAGGGGGAGAGGGAAAACCAGGCTGAGTTCAGAAAGAGCATTCTGACAGCAGCACCTCCCCCAGCCCTCCTCCCTTCCGGGGTCCCCGGCCTGTTGACGGGGGCCACGCGTGGCATCCCACAGACCATCCTCTGGAGGCTGCGCAGAGTTCATGACATCCCTTCCCTTTATTTTCCTGTTTATTCAGAGCATGTGTAAACACATGCGTTGCCTGGTTTCCGGCGTCTCTTTGGCCATTTCATTATTGCTGGAGCCTCTGAGCATCACTGGAAACCTTGGGTTTTCTAAATGAATCTAAAAATAGACCTCTTTGAAAAAAAATCTTGGAGAGTTGACACAAGGCACCGTTATTTATTTCTTTTCCCTCCTCCCCTCCCCCCCTCTCTTCCCACACTTCCCTCTTCCTCCGCATCAGTCCTGAGCACAAAAATTCTGGGCAGCCGGGTGTCCCCAGGGACAGGGAAGGGCCCCCTTGGTCAGTGTCCAGGGGCCCTTGGACCCCCTGAGATGTCCGTGTGAGCCCTGGGCGACATGCTCTGAGAGGCGCCCGCTTGGAAGACGGGGGTCGCGGGGCTGGGGGGCGCTTGGGAGCCTTGGGCAGGGTTTATGCAAAGCTGCAGCGGGCGAGGGAGGCGGTGGCCGGGGCGATCCTTGCGAACGGCCGCCTGGAGCTCGGGCAAGACCGACTTGGACACTCCCACGCCCCCACCCCCTTCCCCTCGCCGTCGCCCGCATCGCTCCGTCTCCCTGACTTTTCTCCGCGAACAATCAGGGACTTGTGCTGGCGGCCGAGGGAGCCACGGAGCTGGCTGGCCGCGGAGCGGGCGACGTCATGGATTCCTGAGTGTGAAGTTTGCAGGAAAGCCCTTAGTTTTGGAGATGGACGGGATCCAGCGGTTTCCATGGCGCTGGATAAACAGGAGGAAACAGTGAGGGAATCCCGTTATTTTACTGCATTGAAAGCCTATAAACACGGAGCGCGGGGAAGGAAGTCGCGTTCCCTCTCGAGTAAGCCCGAGCGCCGAGCCGCGCCGACTCCGCCGCGCCGGGAGCCGGGAGCCGGGAGGCGGGAGGCGCGCAGCTCCCGGGCCGCTCGCAGGCGCCTCGGCCAGGGCAGCCCCCTGAGCATGCTTTAGAGAGGACGGCGCCCCCCAGGCTCCGGGTCTGCCCCCGCAGAGCCCTCTCAGCCCGCGCGCCGAGCCCCCGTCCCCTCCAGATGCAGAGAGAGGCTGCGCTGAGACGGGGGCACTGCGAGCCCCTCCGCGCCATGGGGTCTGTGGACCAAGGTAACTGCCCCCCGCCCCCGTTCCGGCCGCTTCCTCCTCCCGCCTCTCGGCCCTTTTCCTTCTGCTTCTCCCCAGCCAGCGCTTTCGGCTGCCGGCGGAGGTCGCGGGCAGGCCCGGGGACTCCGCTTTCCCAGGGCGCACAGGTAGCGTGGCCCGGAGGACGGGCGCCCCCACCCTGGCTAAGGAGGGGGGTCGGGGGCGCCGACTTGGGACCACCTCGCGCGGGGGCAGCGAAGCGTCCCCAGGCGGGATTCCTTCCCGGGGCCAGCCTGTCAGAAGGATGGTCCCTTCCGTGGGACACCCGGAGGGATTCTCGCTACTAACCGCGGGCTGCTTAACCATTTCCGCGCTGGGCTTTGGGAGCAGATGTCAGCGGTATTATTATTATCATCATCATCATCATTATTTAGCTTTTTTTTTTTTTTTTCTTTAGGAGAACAGGCTTGGTACTTTACTATCTAGTAATGAAGGCTTTACTTTTTAACAGAGCCGCAGATGCTCTGGGACATTTAAACAATTTTCTTTCTCGTTTTTGTTTTTTTTTTCCTCCCTGATGTGCCTAGTGGATTCAGTGTTCCAGTTCCCCCTTTAAAGTGCAATGTACCATCAGTTTGTTTCGCGATCTGATTACACTCTCCTTTCCGTGTTTCTGTCTCTTTTCCCCCTCCTCTTGGAGTTCACCCTGGAATCATACTACTTAGATCTTACGGGAGGGGCTTAACCTATACGAATATGATATGAAAATGTCCCATCTGGTTTGGGATTGTGGAGGGGTTTTGGCTGTCCACCAACCCACCGGACTTGAAAAGTAGAAATTAGGCGATGGGATGTGTTTTTCGGAGGCCAGTCCCGGGAAAAGTGGGGGGCATGGCCCGGAGGGCAGGGCTGCAAGAGTTAAATGAAATAAATATGCGTAGGAGGAGTTAGCCTCGTGTCATAAAATCAGAGTTGAATGTAGGTTTTGTGCTCTGCGTGGCTGATTAAAGTTCTAGGGGGGAAGAAATGACAATTTCTGTAAATAAACCTGAGGGGCTATTTTTTTTTTTTTTGAAAACCGGAGTGGGGCCAAATGCCTTGGGTTAGGTAAATGGTGTGCTTTGCCACAGTGGACTCAATGACATATTTTTAGCTGAGTTGCACTTTTGAAAGCAAGACCCTGCCAACACGGGACGTTTTAACTGGTATCAGTTTATCCTGTCCTCGGCTGGTGGTCAAGCCTATGACATAATGACCAAAATCATTACTAATATCGCATCACCTGTAAAAGGGGTGCTTTGAGACAGGGGACAGATACATTAAGGATGGGAATGGGTTTTTACTGCCATGCCATGTATACTGAAAGGCAGTGTTTGATGTTATGATGTGGGGGTGGGGGACAGACAAACGCCAAAATTAAGTCTGTTTGGAAGAAGAGGGTTGGGAAGAGACTTCTGTTTTACAGTGTGATCTCACGCGAGCCTCACCTCTGCTCCAGGTTTGTGAACTTGGTCCTCTCTCCAGGTTTGGAAGTGTGTGGGTTTTGTGTGTGCACATGCATTGCCTCACCTCCCCAGCCCACGCTCGTGTGTCCAGGGACTGTAGAACGTGCATGCTAGTGTGTGTCCACATGTGGGAGACAGGGCACCGAGTTGTTCCCGGCAAACGACTCTTGGCATGCCAAAGCGACTGGGCACACAGGCTGCAATTCCAGGCTTCAGAGACAGTTGGCATGAGAGGCGCTTCGACTGTGCCCGCATCGGGGTCTCCTGAGGGAAACCCAAATGGCCCTTCACACTCAAACACCACCAGGAGCAGAGGGGCAGATCTCAGGGTGCTTGCAGATGGGCGGGGTCATTAAATAGCAAATAGAAGTATTTGCATGGTAAGAAAATGCCGACCTTGCTGTGCAGTTTTGGGCCGAGGCTCTGGGAAAAACTGAAGATCCGAAAGAGGTGTGTTCAGTTTTATCTGCAGTGGGATGATGGAAACTATTTCAGGAATAAACAAACTCAGGGTGAGCTCTGCTCACTCCCAGACGCAAATTCCCTGCCTTCTGCCTGGCTTAGAATTTCTGCTTCACTGCATTGCAGCTGTGTGATCTTGGGTGAGCAACTTAAACTCTCTGGGCCTCAGTCTCCACATCTGTAAAACGGAGCCAATAATAATGTCTCGCTTAAAGAAGGTTGTGAGAATCAGTGAGGTGGCACACGTAAAGCATCTAAAATGCTGCCGTGCTTATAGTCAACACTGGATAAATACCCTGTGATTCCTATTAAATGCAAAACAGTAACATATTGATATAGAAACTGGATTTCATGGCAAAATTCTTTGAAGAGTCACAGTACCTTAAACCTCTCAAGAGACTCTAACTTCTTGAAGCTTCACAGTGACACAGGTTGGGCTAGGATTAGGGTTTGCCAAGCTTCCATTTCCTCGTCTGTAAAAGGGAATAATGACAGTGATGACCTCATGGGGAGTCATGAGCATCGTATGAAATCATGCGTATAAAGCACTTAGCTCTGTGTTTAACATGCGCTTAACACATACTGGCTGTTATTATTTTCTGACAGTTGAGGACTATGAGAACCAGCTCTGCCCAGGATCACAACCCAAGTTTGTAGCACAAAGCCCCAGCACCTGGCAAGGTCTCTGTCGCCTTCCGCGGGGGTGAGAGAGCGTTACCAGCGCTGACTGGGGGCGGCAGGGCTGGGGGTTTGACGCGTGTGAAGCCTCTCATCGTCAGGGCTGGAGGAGGGAGTGAAGCGCAGAGCGGGCAGGGGCCACTCGAGCACTACCCGCAGGCACGCGGCAGCGGCTGGGACTCGGACCCAGGCTCTCGACCACGCGCTCTGCTGCCTCTGGAACTTACTGCTGTTATCATTGGGTATCGCACTGTTCGGCGGATGAGGACACCGAGGAAGGCCAGACCCTTGTCCTGGCCTCTTTTGCCAACATTGTGTTGGTCCTTACCATATCCTGGAAGAGAGAGAAGTCTGTGTGAGGAGGGTGGTATGGAGGGGACAAGCATCCTTGATGGAGACGGGGCAACTGAGGCAGCCTCTGATTTGTCCCGGGTGGAGGGTGAGTCAGGAAGAGCGCCTCGCTTTGCCTCAGGAGCACCATCTCTCCACTTGCACTAGAGGACTAAATGTCCCTGGACGGCCAGGGGCTGTAAAGCCAGTATTGCTTTCTTCCCACGCAGAACTCAGACCCGCTCCAAGAGCCCCCAGCTCCTGGCTGAGCCCCTCCCTGGCTACCCAGTCTGTGCCTCCTCCACAAAGACCTTGGGCTTTTCCTTTTCTTCCCAGAAGTTCAGAGAGAAGCACTCATTTCCCCAGATGCTCCTGCCTTTATCAAGAACCTTTCTTAGGTCAGCGGAGGACAGGGCCAGGTCCTCCGGTTCTGTGACTCTGTGGTGGATCCCAGTTTCTATATCCAAGTCGCCAGCAGCTTAGGATCTGAGTGAGAGGTTCAAACCTTGGCTCTGCCACTTGCTGGCTGCGTGACCTCATGCAAGTGATTCACTCTCCTGTGCCTCAGTTTCCCCACATTTAGAAAAGTGTTAGTGATGTTGTCTGGGGTGTTGGTTACTATATGTAGGAACTGAGTATCAACCAATCAGAATGCCAGGAGCAATGTCCCAGGAGCCTCCCCTCCTGGACCAGACTTTAACCCTTCATTTACCGAATTGTAGGGAGGGTCTAAGATAGTGAATGGCAGGGGAGGCTGGCGTGCTGCAGTTCATGGTTGCAAAGAGTCAGACATGACTTAAGACTGAACGACAACAATCAGGGAGGGTCTCGGGCTTCCCCGGTGGCTCAGCAGTAAAGAATCCGCCTGCCATTCAGGAGATGCGGGTTCCGTTCCTGGGTCGGGAAGATCTCTTGGAGGAGGAAATGGCAACCTGTTCCAGTATGCTTGCCTAGAATATCCCAGGGACAGAGGAGCCTGGCGGGCTACCGTCCACGGGGTTGCCCTCGTCTGTAAAAGGGAATAATGACAGTGATGACCGACGTGTCAAGAGTCGGACACGACTTAGCGACTAAACAACAAAAACCGTAACAGGGAGGGTCTCAAGGCCGCAGAGGCCCCTGGAGGGAATGACGGATCGTTTACCAGTCTAAGGAGAGTTCCAGTCTTTCAGTAAGCAGCATGAACCTCAAACTACTCAGTTAATAAGTGCTGCTATTATTATTGTATAATTCATTAATTCAATATTTATACACCCCAAATCCAACCTAAAAACAATAGTTGCCGAGTGCTTCCCACACATGTTCTCATTGGCTAGCTCTCACTACACACACGTGTGATTGAGTATTTCGGCTCTGACCTCGAAGAAGCAGAGCAGGTTACTCTTTTTGTTCCTTTGCTGGATGAGGAATTCGAGACTCTGACCGCCCAGACTGGACGGGGGCCCTCCTGTGCCCCGCAGGCCCCCACCCTGCCCTCTCCTATCCTATGCGCCTCACACTGATGGTCGTTGTCCATGACACGTCTGCATCCTCCTCCAGAACTGAACACCAGGAACCAGAGGCGTCAGCTGTCTCATTCACTCCGGGGGCCCCAGCGCCTGGAATGTGCCTGACACTCAGTGGGTTTTCAGTACTTTTGTTCCGTGGATGGAGGAATGAATGAATGACGCACAGTAGGGTCGCTTGACCTGTTGGGGCCACAGAATTAAGACTTAAATGCCGAAGCACCGCCGCCGTCCTCTGGCTCACTCGTTCTGCCTCTTTTTGACCATGACGGTGGTTTTGACTTGCGCGTTCTCCCACCAAGCGCTGGTGACCTAAGCAGGCTTCCTTATGGGTCATCAGCAGGCCCACGCTTTCACGCTGTTGTCTGGAATGAGTCAGTTCCCAACAACAATAACGACCGTGACAGCCGCCACCGCTTCCCGAGCGCCCTGGATTTGCCAGGCACCGTCCCAGGGCTTCTCCACCGCCACCGCGTTGGCTCCCACCCAGCCCCATCTTGGACAGGGAGGGGTGCCCTCTGCGCCCGGGGCACATCGCTGGTGGCAAAGCTCGGAAGCAATCCCCTTGCACCCTGTTGCTCCTCGTTAGGGATGGACAGTCATCGCAAAGAGGGCATCTGTTTTCCCCACCAGACTGTATATACTGTAGGGCCGAGCAGTGACAGACATTATCTTAGCGGATTCTCCCAAAATAACCTGACTGGTTGGAATTGAGTATGATCCTCCCATTTCAAGAAGAGGAAACCAAGACGGGGCCTGGTCAAGGCATTCAGAGGGCAGCACCGATTCGGAAAGCTCTGTTTTTAAGGGTTGCCCAGTCCTGCCTCCGGAGAAGGCAATGGCACCCCACTCCAGTACTCTTGCCTGGAAAATCCCATGGATGGAAGAGCCTGGTAGGCTGCAGTCCATGGGGTCGCTAAGAGTCGGACATGACTGAGCGACTTCACTTTCCCTTTTCACTTTCACGCATTGGAGAAGGAAATGGCAACCCACTCCAGTGTTCTTGCCTGGAGAATCCCAGGGACGGGGGAGCCTGGTGGGCTGCCATCTATGGGGTTGCACAGAGTCGGACATGGCTTAGCAGCAGCAGCAGCAGTCCTGCCTCTGCTGCTTCTTGCAGCAGGATCGCCCGCCCGGTCAGTGAGCTGGGTGGGCTCACGGTGGGGCTCTCTCCTGCCTTCCACCTGCCTCTCTGGGCTGCTGAGGAGCTTCTGGCGGCCCCATCCCTTCCCTGTCCAGCTGGGACCTGCCAGTAGGGACCCATTTCCTCAGAGCCTCTCTTGTTGGCCACATCTCCGCCTTGCACTTCTTTGCCCTGGGCTGCCAGGGTGCCTGTGTCCGGTGCCACAGCTGCTGTGGGAGCAGGTCCGGGCTGCCCAGTTACCCCTTGGCGCCCCCCAGTCCTTCCCTTGGCCTTGGCCTGAGCCAGTCTTTCCACCCCGGGGTCCCTGCTCCCTTTTTTTTCCCACATTTTTCTTCAAGGCCCAACTCATTCTTACCTCCTCTTAGAAGCCGCCTTGACCATTTAATTCATTTTCATCATTTCAAGCATCTCCGATGTACCGGTTGCCCTTCCACAGGCTGGGGATAAAGTGAACAAGACTGAGGGTGTCTGTCCTCACAAGGCAAACCTCAGGGCAGCCACCCAGGAACATCCAAGATAAACTGGAATGGTGTTAAGGGCTAGAGACCATACTAGGAGCACAGAGCTGCGAAGGTCTTGGTTTATACATGTGTGTGCTGCGTGGGTGTTTGAGTTTCCTGTGGCTCCAACACAAATTACCGCAAGCCGGGTAGCTTGAAACAACAGAGATCGATCTATTCTCGCACAGTTTCAGAGACTCAACGTGTGAAATCAAGGTGTCAGGGCTGTGCTCTCCGGAGGCGCAGGGGCACGACCCCTCCCTGTCTCTTCTGGACCCCAGTGGTCCCTGGCGGTCCTCGGTGTTCCTTGGCTCCTAGCTGCGTGTCTCCACTCTCCGTCTCTACCTTGACATGGCCTTCTTCCTGTGTGCGTCCTCTCCTCCTCTTACAAGGATGCCAGCCATTGAATTTGAACCCTTAGCTCTGAGGACCTCATCTGGACTTGATCATATCTGCAAAGACCCTCTTGCCAAATAAGATCACAGCCACCAGTTCTTGAGGTTAGGACTTGAGCGTATTTGGGGAGAGGATGTAATTCAACACACACTCGCGGGGATAATTCACACTCGTGGGTCCCTTCCTCTTTAGAGATGTCTAATTCTTTGACCTCTGAACAGTGAGGGATCTGTCTCTACAGTATCTCAGGCGGAAGGAACAGTGAGCCCCAAGGCCCAGAGGAGAGAGCTGCGCTTGGGATAGTCAAGGAGCAGCCAGTCCCGTGTGGCTGAAACAGAAAGGGAGGGAGGAGAAGTGTGATACAAATAGAAAGATGGGGGAAGCAGGCCAGGGCGGGACCCAGCAGGATTTTGCGAGCAGTTTGAAGTTCATTCTTTGAAGTTCATTCTCATGGTAATGGGGAGGCCCTGGGGAAATCAGAAGTCACTGAGGGTGTGAGTTGCTGAGTCTTTTCAGAGAATCACACTGACCATTAAGTGGGAAACCTCTCCCAGGTAACAGGGGATGCTTAGAATACAGGTGGGAGGTGACTGCAGAGGCCTGGGCAGGGATGAAGGGCTGGGGCCAGTGTGGGGAGCAGGGAGTGGGGAGGAGTTGGTGTTTTCCTGTCTGCAGAGACTTCTCCTTTTTGGTTTCCAAACTGTGCTCCCTTGAGTCCTGGGGCTGCGAAGCGGTGGTCCCTATCTTTGGCCCTCAAGGGCACTTGCCATCAATTTTGTGAGTAATACGGGCCTCTTCCAGTGGGTCTCCTCTCGGCCCAGCCTGGACTCCCCCGGCCGCCCCTCCTTCCCTCTCTGCTATCACCAGGAGTCAGAAGGCTTCTCTCAGTGTTTCATCTTAGTCCAAAAACGTCCCTCAGCGCATCCACCCTGAGCTAATAACCCAGGAACACTGTGACTCAGTAATGAGTATCAGACTGCTGTGGGACAAAACCACTTCCGTGGTGGCATGTGTGACTTCGAAAGTAACATCACGACCTGCTCCATGCCTTAGTTTCTTGAGCTGAGCAGCGGGGGTGACGGTAAGCGTCACACGTGGCGGAAGCCGGGAGGCTTGCAGATCAGGTCTGTGCTGCTCTCGGTGTGGACACAGTGATCAGTGCCTGTTAGCTGCCATTTTCACTATTATTTTAGGGTTTCAGAGTCCAGTTGTTCGTTTTCTTCAGCCTACTAACCGACAAGGGCTTCCCTGGTGGGTCAGTGGGAAAGAATTTGCCTGCCAATGCCAGAGACTCGGGTTGGATCCTTGGATTGGGAAGATCCCCTGGAGAAGGAAATGGCAACCCCCTCCAGTATTCTTGCCTGGGGAATCCTATGGGCCTGGTGGGTAGAGTCCATGCAGTGGCAAAGAGTCAGACAGGACTTAGCGACTAAACAAGAACAATTAACCTACAAGAGTCCTTCCTGATTGGGATAAATCGACTTTCTTCTAAGTCTTTGGGGTCTCTTCTGAATGACCTAGCTCAGTCACTCAACCAGTGAGTTCAGAGGGGTTTGTGGAGGCACAGGCTAGGTGGTACGGAGAATATCCAAGATATATAAGGTGTACTCATTTACACTCGAAAGAGAGGCACAATCGTGTGTGAAACCATTCACATGCAAAGGAACTAAAAGTTTCAATGAAGTCTACTGATTGTGTTGATAGAGGAATTTAAGAGGGAGGCCCTGTGGTCTTTTGGGAGGGGAGGGTGGGAGATGCTCTGGGGTGTGGCTGTGCTGGAGGGAGGCTGGAGGCTTCCGGATCCCTGAGGTCAGCTTGCTTGTCCGCATCCCTCTCTGACTTCATAGATTATGGACTCGACATAGATGCTTGAGTCTGCAAGAGTAGGCAGGAGAGAGGATGGATATGGGAGCCCCAACCCTGGGGGTGCGGTCATCTGGGGAGACGGCCGGGTGACAGAAGGGTGACGGTGGACAGAGGGAGACGGCAGACAGTTAAGAAATAGTTCTGGGGTTGGGCAAAGGCTAACCAATGTTCCATCCCCCAGCTAACCAGCCCTCTGCTGCTGCCATTAAGGCTCTGATTCAGTGGAAGGCGAAGCTCCCCTGGCAGAGGGATGGTGACACCTCCTGCTTAATTAAAGGCAAGAACCGCAGTTTAAGGGCTAGATGAGTGTGCTGACCGTGCTCTCCCGTGAAATGTCAGTTCCATAAGGCGGAAGGGAATGTGCTGCGGAAGCAAGGGATGAAGAGAACAGACAAAGCCAGGACAAAGTAGGTGAGCAGGGACCAGGGCGGACGAGTTGAGGGCCCGGAGACCAGGGTCTGGTGCCCACATGCCCACAGGGTGGATGGGGGCAGCGGGTGGGGCGGTGGTGACCCGAGAGCGGTAGAGTCACCTAGAAGCTTCTACTCAGCCCCAGGTGGCAGGGCCACAGGGAGCACAGGTCCCGTGTGGCCTGGTCTTCCCGTTGTGGGGAGCCATCAGACACTTGAAGTTTTAAATGAATACTCTCAATTAAAAAAAAAAGTTCAGATTTAAAAAAAAATTACGGGGCAGGCCAGACATAATATGCCTGCAGGATGGGTTTGGCCTGGGACCACCGCTGCTGTGCTGTGGGGTGTCTCCTTACAGTCCACACCTCCATTTGGGTTCTGGCTTTTGGTAGATCCCTGTTTTCCTGGAGCTTTAACCCTCTCTGCCTGCCTGGTAGTAATGAGGCGGGGTGGTGGGGGGTGGCGCCAGTTTCAACAAACTGCCTTCCGCTGCAATCTTCTCCTGGAAATTATCTTTCTTACAGCAGAGAAGTCCTGTCCAGGCTTTGAAAGATGGTGTTGATTGTAGGTTGGAGTGAAAGCCAAGTTTGAAAGTGTCTTGTGGTTCCCCCAAATCATGAGGTCACCCCTGAAAACTGGCTTTGAGGGGAGGCAACGTGGTCACCCCTGAAAACTGGCTTTGAGGGGAGGCAACGTGGAAGGGGACGCCAGGACACTCAGTGGTCGAAATATTTTAGAAATTGAAATTGATGCAAAGGGACTTTGTGGTTACAAATCTGCCTTCCACTGCAGGGGGTGTGGGTTTGATCCCTGGTCGGGGAACTAAGATTCCCATATGCTACAGGGCAAAATAGTAAATACAAAAAAATTGATGCAAAAATCTACGATGAACCAAAAATAGAAAAAAAATTTAAGTAAAGACAAGATCTTTATTATTCATTTTTCCTTTTACCTCAGGGTCTAGGATGGGTCCACACAGCACTGATACTGACCCTGTCTTTATTCCAAGTGTAATAGTTTGCTTAACATAGATTTTCTTTGTATTTATTTTTATTTTTAAAACATGTCTTATGAAAGCATAGTGTATTTGACTATTGAGGTTTTTGGTTCCCTCTTGAATTTTGCCTCACTTGCTTCACTCTGGTTCCAGTTCTGAAGGAGTCCAATGCATCCATCTGTAAATTAAAATATTAGCATCTCAAGTGATAATCCCCGGATGTACTTAAATTGAGGGGCGGTCCTTTCTGGGATCTGGGAGAGCTCCTACTTTTCCGATTAAACACATTTCGGGGCCTACATTTTCTAGTTAAGCTTTTCTTACGATGGGGTCGTCGGGATGGTGGGGTTTGGGCTGAGAACAGCCCGTTAGGGCTGGCTTTGTAGTCCGCAGGGCCTAGCATAAGAGAAAATTCTCAGCCCCTGGTTCAAATATTGCTAAGAATTTTAAGATGGTGGTGGCAGGGTGTTAGACCTTGTGGTCCTCTGGGTGCAGGGCCCTGTGGGCTAGCACAGGTTGAACCCATGAAATTGACCTTGGCTGCTGCTCAGGTTAGCACTAGAGCCTCCTGGACCCCCAGCTGGAACGGGGCCTCAGGTATGAGCTGATTTACTGGCCCCCATTTTACAGATAGAAGAACTGAGGCACAGAAAGGCCAGCTGACTTGCTTAAAAGTCACAGAGTGATTCAGAGGAAGCACTCGGATTGGATCCTGGGCCCCCATTCTGTGATCTTCCTGATGGTACCACAGGGTCACCCCAACCTCGGCCAAACAATGATCTCTTCATGCCTGTGGGTGCCATTGACCTCCAGGAAGTTCAGCTTGGAAGAGGAGGCAGCGACTGGATTCAAATCCATCAGTGTTGTTATAATGACCCCAGGAATCTATTTCCTATACCAGAGCATATTTTTTTATAAGTCATTTTTTTTTCCTTTTGAAAAAGAAAAAAAGCATGTACAGGCAGAATTTCCCTGAAGCCACTGAGTCAGATGAAATGTTATTTACATAAAAATAATTACAGGTGTCATAACCATGCTAGAGGCTGGGCCACCAGTTGTGCAAAACACCAGCTTTCCGGACATCCCTGACAAGTCCCATGAAACTGAGGCAACCAGGGACTCAGGTTCGCCTCTCGATGCCACTTCGTGTTCTGAGAGATCTCTCAGGGTGAGCTCTGTTGGGCACTGTCCTTCATCCAGTCCTTCGGCTTCTTCTTCGAGAGTGCCCACCGTGCCCTGGGAACGCTTCCAGGATCTGGGGCTACAGCTGGACTTGCCAGATTAAAGTACAGAATATCCAGTGAACTTTGAATTTCAGGCAAATGATGAATGCGTTTTTAGTTTCAGTATGTCCCATACAATGTTGGGGGACATATTGAGCTAAAAAACATAAGCGTGCATTGTTGTCCAAAATCCAAATTTAACCTAGTGTCCTGTGTTTTTGTTCACTATATCTGACAGCCCTGGAGACAGCAGTCAATAAAACAAACCTTCTTGGTCTTGTGGGGCTTACAGTCGATTGAGAAGAGGCAGAAAAGATGAGCAAGTGCACTTATGAATAAATATGCTGCCAAGATAAGGGCTTCGAGGAACACAAAGCAGGGTCAGGGGACGGAGGAGGCCAGGGGGTGCTATTTTTATTGGGATGATCGTGGAAGTTCTCTCTGAGGAGCTGACATTTGAGCTGAGGAATGAACAAAGCAAGGAAGTGACATTTATCAGTGTGAATAGTAGGTGCAAAGGCCCCAGGGTAGGGCCACGCTTGGTATTTTCAAGGAACAGCTGGACAATTGAGGAGTGGGTGGCAGAAGGAAGTCAAAAGAAGGGACCGTGGCCAGAGATGATGCCTAAAGGGGGCTGGCGTGGGGCAGCTGATCTAGGAACCTGTCGGTCAGGGTGCTTGTGTGTCCCTCCCTGACGCCTACGGGAGCCTCTGCCCTCATCTCGTTACTTCCATGTTGGCCCTTACAGGGATCCCTTTCAAAATATCCCTTTGGCTGCTCCATGTCAGGGCCGGCGTGGAAGTGACGAGGCCAGGGAGGACAGTCATCAGGATGACAGATGATGTGCACTAGGCTTGCCGGGGTCGGAGGCGGAATGGTGAAGCTGGTGAAACGTGATGGGATTTGGGGTTTTTTGGTTTGCTGAGGGGGTTGCCTGTGGGTGTGAGCAGAGAGAAATAGAGGACTTGCTCATTGGTTTTCGGTGGGAGAAAGTGATAAATGGGAGGGTGATCTGGCTGGGAACTGTGGGAGAGGAGCAGTTTCAGACGATAAGTAGGTTGGTTTGGACAGGTGTGCTCCACGGCGCCTGCTGGGTGCCCAGATGCAGCTGTTGAGTGGACGGTGAGACAAGTCCACTGCTTAGTCGCTCTGTCCTGTCCACCTCTGTGACCCTTTGGGCTGCGGCCCACTAGGCTCCTCTGTTCATGGGATTTCCCAGGCAAGAATACTGGAGCAGGTTGCCATTCCCTTCTCCAGGGGATCTTCTCAAACCAGGGATCAAACCCATATCTCCTGTGTCTCCTGCATCACAGGCAGATTTTTTAACCGGCTGAGCCATTGGGGAAGCCCTGGGAGAGGTAGAGACTGAGGCTAAAGATAAGCTTCATACCAGAAGGGGGAAAGGAGCACAGAGCTATGTGTTGGCCGGGGTTGGGGGGGTCCTTCCAGGGCCTTCTTGAAGGGGCCTCAGCACTCAGAGTCTCCTGGGGTGGGGTGGGGTGGGGTGGGTGGGAGAGTTGGTATACTCTGAGTATTTGTATTCACTTGCAATCAGATTATGCTGCCTTTTTAAAGAGGCAGCCGGCAAGAGGAAAAGAGAGAACTCAAGGGTGAACTAGAGGGTGAGAGTGTGCTTCCGTTGCTTCCTGTCCTCCCCACGGCCCGCACTCCCATTGTCTCTTGCCTGGATGGCTGCATGAACCTCCTAATTGGTCTTCTTGCTGTAAACCTCATCACCTTGCAGTTTCTTCTCCACCCAGAACCCAGAGCAACCGATTAAAACCCCAAATGTGGTCTTGTCACGTACCTGCCTAAATGCACTTCAGTCATTCCTCATTGGTCTTAGGTCCAAAATTCTCCATGAAGGCCCCACTAATCCCCCAGCCTTACCCCACACCATCTTCTGGTCCGTCCCCTCCAGTCTTTTCTCGGTTCTTCCTGCCTCTTCCTGCCTCAGGGCCTTTGCACATGCTTTCCCAGCTGGCTGTTAGTTCTTCCCCTCACTCTTCGCTGGCTACCTTCTGCTCAGCCTCCTGTTCTCAGCTCAAGCATCACCTCCCTAAGGAAGCCTTTCTTGAATTCCGTGTTGACATTATTGTTGTAGCCTCTGTCCTGTCGTCTGCTCTCCTTTCATGGCACTTGTCTCAGTTTGTAATTATACACTAGAGTCAGTGCTTTTGAGTGGAGCTGAAATCCTGGGCCAGGATCAGACGTGTGCTAGGATTTGCAGACCCTCAGCAGCCTCACTAACCTCCCATTGCACTTCTGTTGGGGAGCCCAGAGGAAAGCTCAAAGGCCAGGGCCTCCACAAGGTCAGCGGTGGGGCAGAGGGCAGGTTGACAGAGCTGCACCGTTGGGGCCTGCATCCCAGCCTGCGCTCCTGGAGTGGCCTCTGAATGCATAAAGGTCATGCATTATGCTCCTTGCTTCTAACAGCACAAATTATTTATTTTGGAATTGAAAATATGCCATCCCCCAACTCAAGCCCCAGCTTTCAGAGTGGCCTGTAGAGAAGAAAACGCTCTCACTTCCCAGCGCTCTAGCAGAAACTCTGTTCTGGGTCAGGACCTAGTCTGAACCCCTTCCCTTTAAGAGCTCTGATTTGGCGCAGATTCCAGATTCTAGAAACTTAAAAAATATTTCTACTGTTCAGAGGAACAACTGAGGCAGTTAGAGTATTATTGCCAGGTCTTGAACCGTTCTCACAAGGCAGTCTATCAAAGGGATGGTGATTTTACCTTTACTATGTCATCTTATTATTGGCTGTCTCAGGAGGATGTCAGTTGGGGGTAAGAATTTAGATTTTTGCCCAAACAATGGGGTGGCCAGATTAAGTCTTAGAGAAGAGGGTCCTTAAAGACAAATATAAGGATCTTATATACACAAGGACAGTCAGACTCTTTTATCCATCCATCCATTCACCCGTCCATCCATCCGTCATCCATCCATCCATTCACTCTTCCACCCACCCACCCATTCATCCATCATTCATCCATCCACTCTTTCATCATCCATCCATCCATCATCCATCCATTCATCATCCATCCATCCATCCATCCACTCTTCCATTTCATCCATCCATCCATCTGTCACCCAAACATGCACTCATCCATCCATTCATCTATCTGCACATCCACACACCCGTTGTACATAAAGCTGTGAATGAATCAATCATGACCCCTGCCCGAGTGGATCTCACAGGCTAATGGAGATAAAAATGCTCTGATTGGCCAAGCCTGGGTCATTTGTACACTTCTTTGCCAGGGTAGTATGGGACAACTGGGTCGATAATTTACCAGAATTGCATCATCAAGAGTAGTTTCCCAAAGGAACACACTGGGGTGTTGTTATCAGAAGCAGGGGGGAATGACGCCAGGTACGCAGAATCAACAGATGTCCTCTAGATTAGAGGCATTTAGTCATCATGGCTGGAGGGATGAAAAGAGACCAGTGAGGATGACACTAGCTTCTCCTTGTCTGTAGCACAAGGACAGGCTGGTCCCTCTGATTTTCCCTGGCTAAATTTCAGGGTTTGGATTCTGAGTCCTGTCACAGGGACCCGAGAGCATCCATCTCTTTCTGGATCATTCTGTTGTTTGGTCGCTCAGTCGTGTCTGACTCTTTTGCAACCCCATGGGCTGTAGCCCGCCAGGCTCCTCTGTCCATGAGATTCTCCAGGCAAGAATACTAGAGTGGGCTGCTATTTCCTTCTCCAGGGGATCTTCCCCACCCAGGGATCAAACCCATGTCTGCTGCATTGGCAGGCAGATTCTTTTGCCACCCGGGAGGCCCCTCCTTCTGGATGCTTGGGCTCTCAGCAGTCCTAGTGTGGGTCATCTCCCCTCCTCCACCTAAATTTGTCAGCCACCCCTAGGATACTTGCTGGATTCACCTGGTGTGTGTATGTTTATGCCTAAGAAACAAACAAGAGGATTTTTTTTTTAAATGTTCTGACAGCCAGAAAGAGCTTCCCAAGACTGAAAATGCATGAGTCTTGGATCCAGGCCCAGGACCCTGGAATGGAGTTTGTGTCCAAACCAGTGCTTCTTACCCCAGGCCACACACTGGAAGCATCTGGGGAGCTTTTACGAAATACTGATGCCTGAGTCTCAAACATTCTGATTGTAACTGGCCCCTCCTAGGACCTAGCTTCTTGAATTTTTTTTAACAGCTCTCCAGGTGAGGCCAATGTGTAAGTTGGGTTAGGAGTCACTGGTCCAAGTGCAGTTTGGGAAACCCTATTCATTGCCGTATCTCTTTACCAACAGGACATAAACATGATGAGGGTGGTAGGGACCCGGTCCTGCTGACGGCTGCACCCCCAGGATCTGTGGTAGTGCCTGGTACCTAGCAGGTGCCCAATAAAGGTCTGGGGAATGCATAATGATTGACAGCTTCCCATGAATCCCTTAATGGAACCGAGATGGCTGCCCTGAAAGAGGGCATCTTCTCCACCCTCTGGCACTTGGGGAAGGATCGGAGTCAGTCCCCATTTCAGGTCAAGCTGTGGCTCTCAGGGAACCCCTGAACCTCTCCCACCTCCTTTTCTGATCCAGTAATTCTCAACCCTGGCCGCCCTTTAGAATTATCTGAGGTCATTAAAAAGAAAACACCTTCAAGGGGTTTGGATCAGAACCTGGGAACAGGCGTTTTTACAGCGTCTCAGGGGACGCCAATGTGCCGTAAAAGGAGGCCGCTGGCCGCGTCCCCTGTACCTCTGTGAGCCTGCTTTCTGACTGGAGCTAACTTGGTGCAAGACCCCTGGAAGGGTTTTATAAGGGGGTGTTGGGAGTTGGTTCTTATGCGTTGTTCCCTAAGTGCCTGTTCACAGCGTTCACCGTGGATGCTTGCCTAGAAATGCACATCTCCGAGCCTCTCCTCCAGACTTAGTACTCAAGCTCCAGTGCGGGCCTGGGGATCTGCGTTCTGATCAATCGTGCAGGTGTACTCGTCCCCAGCTGCCCTTTCCACCTGCACTGCCCTCTGACCTGCTCTGCCACACTGAGCTGCTTCTGCCTCTCGGTTTTGGTTCCCACCTCTGAAGCATTCTTCCTCCAGGTCTGCCCAGCAGTCAGGTTCCTCCGAATGCCATCTTGCCAGAGCCCCCCCCGCCACTTCTTGCCCCCCGACAGCTGAGGGGACCAAAGCCGCCCCAGCCCCCAGCCTTTCCCCTACATCTCTGGTGAGCACTCTCCAGACAGCCCAGGGGGATGCTCTTTGTTCTGGAGTTTATCTCGGTCCTTACTCTTGCCCCACCAGGACCTAAAGGTCCCCGGGCGAGAGTGTCTGGTGCCTGCTGGTCCCTGGAGATGTCAGGCGGCCAAGAGGTGTAGATGGAAAGGCAGGTAGGACTTGCGCCTTGCCAGTACCTGGGATTCTTCGCCAAGTCCTGGATGTGACTGATGGAGGTGGCAATCCAGCCGCAGCTGCGGGCTCACAGAGGCTCAGGTCTGCAAGAGAAGGCAGTGGGTGCACCGCCCCCCGCCCCGACCTTGTTGGTGTCAGCCGGTCACCCAGGGCAAAAAGACAAGTGGCTTTCTCATCCGGATCCTGGGTCCGGCAGGGCCGCAGAGCTGAGGCGGGGAGGGTGGAAGCGGCGGCTGCGCCCGAGCGCCTGGCAGGTGGCTTCGCGCGGCGCCGGGCGGTGCGGCCGGGACCAGGGGCGGCCTGCTTCCTCCCGGCCGTCCCCGCCCTCCCCGGTCCCGGGGTGTCGCCCCGCCCCGCCGGCCGGGCCGCGCTGTCCCCGCCTCCCCTCCCCGGGCTGCAACAGGTGCCTCCGGAGCAGGAAGCGCGCGCCGCCGCCGCTCAGCTCCCCCGGGCGCGCCATCCCCGGACCCCGCGTGTGTCCCCACGAGGACAGTGACCCCGCCGCTCCGCCCGCCTCTCCGCCCCGCTTCCTGCTCCCTTCGCCGTCGCCGGCGAGGGGCCCGCGAGTCCACCGAGCCCGCCTCCGCCCCCGGCCCGCCGCCCGCCCGCCCGCCGCTCCGCGCGCCATGGACGCCCCGGAGCCGCAGCCTGACCCCGACGGCGGGGACGCCCCGGGCCACGAGCCTGGGGACAGCCCCCAAGACGAGTTCGACTTCTCCATCCTCTTCGATTATGACTATTTGAATCCTATCGAAGGTCGGTGGAGGCTCGCCCCGGCCTGGCCCCCGAGCCTGGGCTGGGGCTGGGGCCTGGGCAGTGGCCGCGGGTGGGGCCCCTTTGCCCCACGCGTCACATTTCCTGGGGGGCCTGAACTTGAGTTGGGGGGAAGTTGCCTCTCCCCAGGTGAGAGGGAGGGAGGGAGCCGTCGGAGACTGCAGCCGCCTTTAGAGGGCACTAGGCTCACTCTGCCTGGTGGGGCGCCAGTTTCCAGTTCCTTCTCCCCGAGGGTCCCTGGTAGTGAAGCAAAAGGGAGCAGGGGTCTCAGCTGGTCTCTTGCCCGCTGCTGGTCATCAGTGCGCGGTGGAAGCTATGGGTTTTGCCTTTGGAGGGAAGAGGTGAGGAAGCCAAAGAATGGAGTTTTTCGGCCGGGACTGGTGCAAAAAGAGGGCTGGTGAGGCGGATCCGCCCACCTCCGAGCCCCACCGTGTGCGAGCCCTTGCTGGGGACGTTGCGCTGACTCTGAGGAGGAGGTTGTCTGTGTCTAATGGTAGAGCGTGGTTTGCCCTCGTCTTAGGCGGCTGGCCCATTTCCTCCCTGCGTTCTGCCGCTGCCGTTTGCACATCACCTCACATGCTTCAGTCTGAGCTTTATTAAGTGGGCCCCACCCCCGCCCCACAGGCAACCAGACTGTGGGGGCTTGGAGGGTGCCCGCCTGTGGTTTCAGGAAGGTGCAGGCTTATTCCTGCCTCAGCGACCTGTCAGTCCCTACCTGCAAGTGCGCTCTGCGCTGGGGGCTGGGGATTTCCCCCCGCTGGGCCGTCATTTCACGTGTTTAACAGGAGCCTTGGTCAGAGGAGGCGGTCGCACACCCAGCCTCACTGTATTTTTCTGGTTAGCAGGTTGTCTTGGAAAAAAACAGAACACCAGACAGGCTTCCTGATTTTGACAGCCTAGCCCAGCCAGTGCTTGTTGAAGCCTTGGGGGCAGGCCTGTTGGTGACTTCCAGATGCACTTGGGCTCGGCTGCTTCTGGGGAGCAGGAAGGGGTTGTGCTGGCTGGTGTGTGTAGGAGGCCCTTTCCGGACTCTCCCAAGTTTGCTGTTTCCCAGAGATGCTGTGTGAGGCAGAGAAGTTTCAACTTTCCCTCCGCAGCATCTTCAGGTGAAACTCCAGGTGAGGGCCTTGCTTTGACTTCAGAGATGCCCTTCGATCGGATACCAAGTGAAGATGGTAGTTAGTAATTATTCTCTATTTTGGCTGGAGATGGAAATAATTAGCCAGCCAAAGAGACCAGTCTTCTTGAGTTGCAATCTGGAGGCCATCCTTTGCTTTGAAAAGATACAATTAAGAATCTGTAAATGATCCCTCTAGCATCCGTGGTCTTGCTCTTCGTTAAGATTAAAGTCATGTTTGGAGGGAATACTTACACCCCTCCAAGATTCACAATCAACGGATTTTTTTTTTTTTTTTCCTGCAGCGGGGAGATTTCCGGGGAAATAGTTTCTAAGCCAAATCTGATGGGAGGTGCTTTTTATAGTTTTTCTTGGCAAAGGGGTGCTTGGTGGCTGCCAGATGGGTGTCTAAATGACCATGGTGAAGGCCCCAGCATCTATCTTTAAAAAAAAAAACTTTATTTTTGGAAACAGTCTTAAATTTACAGAAAAATTGTAAAGAGAGTACAGCAAGCTCTTGTATACCCAGCACCCAGCTCCCCATAGGAGGAATATCCGTTAGCAGGATGCATTTGTTACAATTAGTGAGCCAATATTATGATACAGTTTTATAAAGCTAAGTCCATACTTTGTTTAGATTGTACCCCCCCCCCCTTTTCTTAATGAGCTTGACAGTTTTGAGGAATACTGACTAGGTGCATTGTAGAATGTCCTTTCAGTGGGGTCTTATGTTTTTCTCATGCTTAGACAGGGCTATGGGTTTTGGAGGAGGAAGACCACAGAGGTAAAGTGACCATTTCCATCACATCATATTGTGGGTACCTACCATCAACATGATTTATCATTATTGATGATAGCCTAGATCACCTGGCCGAGGTAACCTTTGGCAGGTTGCTCCACCATAAAGTTGCTGCTGCTGCTAAATTGCTTCAGTCGTGTCCGACTCTGTGCGACCCCATAGAGGGCAGCCCACCAGGCTCCCCCGTCCCTGGGATTCTCCAGGCAAGAACAATGGAGTGGGTTGCCATTTCCTTCTCCAATGCATGAAAGTGGAAAGTGAAAGTGAAGTCGCTCAGTCCTGTCTGACTCTTAGCGACCCCATGGACTGCAGCCTTCCAGGCTCCTCCGTCCATGGGATTTTCCAGGCAAGAGTACTGGAGTGGGGTGCCATTGCCTTCTCCAACCATAAAGTTACTCCTTGCCAAACGTGCAGCCCAACTTAAGGATGAGGAATTATGCTGTGGAATCTGTAATCAGGCCTTGCTGGGAGGGCACCAGGACAGAAACGTCATGGCTCAGTAAGAGAAGGGATGCTGCGAGCCTTGAGAGGCTGAAGCGAGCTGTTCCAGATGTGGGTCAGGCTCAGTCTCACCCAGATGTTAATAGCAGTCACTTTGCTCTGCTTCCGCATGATGGAACTCCCCAAGGGTCAACACTAGTCCGTGTCTTGCTAATGGGCTTTGTCCCACATGACAATATGTTGGTGGTACACGTGAGGTGTTCTCTTTAACTCTGGGCAATGGGCTTGGCAAAAGGCCAAGAAAGGAAGAGGATTGCTCCTGGGACAGACATTGTCAGGAACTGGTGACGGCATGTAGGGAGTTGGGGGAAGTCAGATGCTTATTTTGTGGAACCTGAGCGTGTGGCAGCTGTAATTAGCCCGTGTAGTACCCCTCCAACCATAGAAGGTACACACTTCACAGAAGGTTGTCACCTTCATTTTGTAGAGGGGGTTGATGAGGCACAGAGAGGTGAAGGAACTTTCCCCAGAAAGCAGAGCAGGTACACGGCAGAGCTGAAATGTGAGCCCGGCAGTCCTGCTCTGGAGCCCTAGAGTCCTGCTCTAGATCTTTCGGATCTACCGTGTGAGTTCTCGTCCCCTCACTTGACGAGAGATGCGCACAAAGCCGTTAGGGGCCTGGCACCGTGTAAGACTGGAGTTTAAAACATTACTGACAAGATGATCTTGGGTAAGTCATTTAATCTCTCTGGACCTCTGTTTGCTCAGCTGTCACATGATTGAATGATAGTACTTACCTCATACAGGCAACTGTTTGCCTTGAATGGCTTAACCCATTCACATCACTTAACACAGTGTCATTTGTCACTAGCTTTTTATTAAACCTTTGATTTCGTTAATAGAGGTGCTCAGTTCATGTGAGTCATCATTCACTTACTCATCCATCTAACTATTGAGCTCCTATGGTGTTAGATCCTGGGGATGTAGTAGAAAATGAGACTCAGTCCCTGCCCTCAATCAGTTAGTGTCTCTAATTGTTTTTCTGTCTAATTGCATCGACTGATCCCTCCAGTAGCATCTACATGGTAGTGGAAAATAGGCATCTTTGCCTTGTTCCTCACCCAGGCAGGAGAATCTTCAGTGTTAGCTTTAGAATTGAGGCATATGTATTTATGTTAGGGAAGTATCCATCCGTCTCTATTTTCATAAGAGTTTTGATTAGGAATGGGAGTTGAGTGATGCCACAGACTCTTTAGCATCTATAGAAAAACATGATTTTATTCTAAGATCATTTATATTAATAGCTTTCCTAATATTGAAACGTTCCTGGTATTAACCCCACTTGGTCACTGGGTATTATTTTCTTATGGTGGTGGGCCTGGCATCTACTGGATAATATTGTTTTAAGATTTCTTTTAGCAGTGTTCACCTGGTGGCCGGTAAAGAATCTGCCTGCAATGCAGGAGACCTGGGTTTGATCCGTGGATCAGGGAAGATCCCCTGGAGAAGGAAACGGCAACTGACTCCAATATTCTTGTCTGGAAAATGTCATGGATGGAGAAGCCTGGCAGGCTGTAGTCCATGGCATCGTAAGAGTTGGATGTGGCCTAGCAGCTAAGCCGCAAGTGATGTCTGTAATGTGCTTTTTGGTGTGCCGTCAAGTCTAAACGTCTCTCCTTCTCTATGCTCAGGAACAACGTGTGTATTGTTGGGACTATCCAGTTTCTCCCGTTGGGATAGGATCCCCTGTGAAGCCATCTGGACCTGGTGCCTTTTTATGGTCTTGTTCTGGGATAACTTTCTCGATCGTGTCTATGGGAATTGGGCTGTATCCATTTTCTATTTTGACTAGAGCCAGTTTTGGTAAACTTTCTTCCTAGGAAATCACCCACTTCACCTTTCTGAATTTTCAGATTTATTTGCTTAGAGGCATGCAAGGTAAACTCTTATTTTCTTTTGAGGGAAAGAGCTAAATGCATAGTAATAGAAAGAATGCAGACAGGGCTCTGGGGGTCCTGGCTATGAGCCCACCTTGGAGGGGAGAGGCGTGCTGGCTGTTGGTAGACAGAAGTTTAATTTCTTTGTATGTGCATGTGAATTCAAGGCATTCTTACTTCTTCCAACTTGTAATACACTGGGAAAGACGAATGGGCCCTGGGGATCCCCAGTCACCTCCAGCAGTGCCAGATCTTCTCTGGGCCGTGTTGGGAGGGCTTGCTCCCAGTCTGCCTCAGTGAGTCTGGCATGCCCCTCCTCTGGTAAGCGGATGCATATGGCGTTAACTTTGACCTTTCAGAAAGGAAAATGGACTCCTGACCGTTGCTTATAGTTTGTTCTGCTGATCCTCAAACTCTTTGGGTCACAGACCTCTGAAAGGCTGATGAAAGCCGCAGGTCCCATGTACCGCAGGAGCATACTGCACGTGTGTGTCCCTTCTGCACCTGTAAAGCCCGGGGTGAAAGGCACTCAGTCGTGTCCGACTCTCTGCGACCCCAAGGACTATACAGCCCACGGAATTCTCCAGGGCAGAGTACTAGAGCCGGTAGCCTTTCCCTTCTCCGGGGATCTTCCCAACCCAGGCATTGAACTCAGGTCTCCTGCATTGCGGGCGGATTCTTTACCAGCTGAGCCACAAGGGAAGCTCAAGAATACTGGAGTGGGTAGCCTATCCCTTCTCCAGCAGATCCTCCTGACCCAGGAATGGAACCCGGGTCTCCTGCATGGCGGGTGGCTCAGCTTTATACCATTTTCAGGTAGAGTCACACTGACCCAGGAATGGAACCCGGGTCTCCTGCATGGCGGGTGGCTCAGCTTTATACCCTTCTCCAGCAGATCCTCCTGACCCAGGAATGGAACCCGGGTCTCCTGCATGGCGGGTGGCTCAGCTTTATACCATTTTCAGGTAGAGTCACAGACCCTGCTGTCACCCGCTCTCTAATGTCACCTGCACTTGAGCTCAGGGCCACCTGCTCTCGGCCCATTCACAGGGCACAATTAAAGCCTCATTCTTTCAGCAAACACTCATTGAATGCTGGTTTTGTGCCAGGCCCTGTGGGAGTACACAGATGAATGAAATGTGGTCTTGCCCCTGTCTGGCCCCCAGGCCAGTGTGGGACACAGCCTGGTAAACAAATAGGGACAAATGAGGTGCTGATATACAGCATCATGGGCTTTTTTTTTTTTTTGGTGCTTACTAAAAATAGAGCTCTACTCTAAGCAAGCGAGTTCGCTAAACACATGTGACATTCAGAGATGTTGCCGTCTGTGTTGAGTTAAGGACAAGCCTTAATGAGCCTGCTTTGTGCAAATAGCGTCTCCAGGTGCAGCTGGAAAGGTGAAACGAGGGCTGAGTCGAGCAGTGGCCTCGTCGAGGGAGGAGCAAGAGCTAGGGAGAAAGTTGCCTGAATCATCCTTTACTATTGAACACATGTCATCCCAGCTTCCAAATTAAAGGCCGTCTGTTCTTAAGGCGCCCTCAGCTTTTGATCAGAAGTTGTTTCGGTTGCTCTTTGGGGCCCCAGGGACGGTAGCCCACCGGGCTCCTCTGTCCATGGGATTTCCCAGGCAAGGATACTGGAGTGGATCGCCATTTCCTTCTCCAGGGCATCTTCCCGACCCAGGGATAGAATTCGTGTCTCCTGCGTTGGCAGGCGGATTCTTTCCCACTGACCTCCCAGGGATGCCCTTGATCAGAAGTAGAGGCTCTTAAAATCTTAATGCTGTGCTATTTGAGTTGGTGCCCAAGGCTTTTTAGTCCTGTAAGATGATGGGATTGAATACATTTGAGAAATGCAGCTTTGGTGGCCAGTGGTCCTTAATCCTGGCTACAGACTAGAATCTTTCAGGCATACCCAGGACCCATGAAGTCAGAATTCTTGGGGGTCAGTTCACTTTTGCTGAGAGTCACAAGCAGTACACGGCAGGACAGGCTTCGAGCCCAGGCAGCTGGGGTCCTGAGTCCCTGTCCTCAGCACTACAGCTCAGCCGGAATCTCACTGACCCCAGCTTTCCTGGGTACCCTTAATGCCAACATGGGCTGCATTCACCCATGATGTTTTGGTATCTATGCAATTATCAGTGGACTGTTCACTGCTATCCTAATGGGATTATACTCATAAAATATGCAACAAAAACCCAAGTGGGGAAGGACAGAATATAAACTGGGGTTCTGCTATTTCTGTATTTCTCTCTACAGCCCAGTGGATTGTCGTGCATGCCTCCCGGGGCACGTGTCCCCCCCAACTCCACGGCCATAGGCCTACTGAGCCAGAGCAACAGGACTGAAGTCAGGAAATCCCGGCTTGAAATTCTGACTTAGGTGTCCATTACTAGCTTGGCCTTGGCCAAGTTGAAGTGCCGGGCATTGGCAAGCGCGCAGTAAACCATCGCCTTATAAATGGATGAGAAGTTGCATAATCCCCGCTGAGTGGTTTGCCTCCAGGCAGGTGATTTTGATCCTCTCCGCTTGTGTTTTCTCATCTGTGAGATGGGGGTGGTCAGGTTCCCGCAAGGCAGTGTGACTGAGTGCGGGCAGCGGGGCTGCGTGAAGGTCGGACGGCAGGCTGGGAGCAGGGTGGTGGGCTCTGAGAAACCGTCGGGCTCACCCACCTTCTTGAGAGCGTTGGGTCCTTGGAGGGGAAAGTCTCTGCCCTCGCCTTTAAGGAATCCTGAGCCTTAAGAGGGGCTTCCTTGGTGGCTCAGAGGTTAAAGCCTCTGCCTGGAAGAGAAGATGCCTTTTGGAGATGAGTCACTGGCCGCGGGGCTTCAGCTGGCATCGCAGCATGATACCTAACTTACATGCGATTCGCATGCATGCTCAGCTGTGTCCAAGTCTTTGTGATCCCATGGACTGGAATCCACCAGGCTCCTCTGTCCATGGGATTTCCCAGGTGAGAATACTGGAGTGGGTTGCCATGTTCTCCTCTAGGGGATCTTCCCGACCCAGGGATCGAACCTTGCCTCCTGCATTGGCAGGTGGATTCTTTACCACTAAGCCACCGGGGCAGCCCTCTGTAGGGGGTCAGTTCTGATGAAAAGCTTGCCCGGGGCATGGGTCCCTGCCTCAGCCGCAGAAGTAGGCCAGCTGCAAAAGCTTTCTCAGTTGTCCAGACTCTCAGGCTGCAAGGTTCCCTGAGGCTGCTCCTCAGGGTCCTGCCCCGGCGCTGCGGACCCCTGACCCTGGGCCAGGACGCGGCAGCCTTGGGAAGTGCCGTGTGGTGGATGTCTTGTGGCTTCCCCCCACGAAGGGACTTCCTGTCTCCTCTCTCCCCAGCACAGGAAACAGCCACAGGCGCCCCAGAGCTCCGGCCAGACCCGGCTTCCCTGGGCTGGTGCGAGGTTGGGTTTTACTGATTGTTCCCAAACCAAGCTCAGGGAAGAAGGCAAGACTCACCCTGGGGCTCTTCCTGGGCTGTGTCAACTTTCCTACCTGGAAGAAAGCCCGCGGCGGGTTCCTCCAAAGCAAGAGGAACAGCCTGTGACGTTTTCCTAAACTTTGTCCAAAATGTGGAAACAGAGACGATGGCGTCATTAGCTGCCGTGTTCCCAGCACCCAGTCTCTATGGTTACCTACTGAAGGCCAGTCTTATGTCCCCCCCTCCTCAGTGTGTGCTCTGCATCACCACTTCTGCTTGCTTTAAATCACATTGCAGATGATAGAATATTTTATTAATAGATTAGGATGTAGCTCTCAAATATAAGGGCTCCTGAGAAAAATCCAATACCATTACCAAACCTAAAAAGCTGTATTGCGTGCTAAGTTGACTCAGTCGTGTCCGACTCTTTGCGACCCCATGGACTGTAGCCCGCCAGGCTCCTCTATCCATGGGGTTCTCCAGGCAAGAATACTGGAGTGGGTTGCCATGCCTTCCTCCAGGAGATCTTCCTGACCCAGGGATCGAACCCACATCTCTTAAGTCTCCTGCATTGGCAGGCGGGTTCTTTACCGCTAGCGCCACCTGGGAAGCCCCCAAAGCCATAATCTTTAATTTCAAACGTCCAGTGTTTAAACTTACTGCATGTCTCACAAGTGTCTTTTCATGGTTAACTTGTTTGAACAAAGATCCAGACAAGACCCGAACATTGTAAATCATTGACGTGGCCATTAGATCTCTCTTACTTTATAAAAATCCCCACCAGTCGGTTTTCTTGCCTTTGTTGAAGAAGCAGGTCATGTTTCTTGCACTGGCCTCCGTGTGACGGACTTTGCCAGTGGTGTCCCTGTGGCACTGTTGAGTCTTCTTCTGTCCCTTGCATCTCTTACAAACTGGCATTCAGATCTGAAGTTCTGTGCCGTAGACTTTGAGTGCTGTTTTCTTCTGCAGAGAAATATATCCAAGGTAGAGAGGACGCTACAGGAAGAGCAGAGAGATTGCTTTTCCTGAGTTGGCGTTTGGGACCATCTGTGCGTCCTGACCTGAGGTTTTGAGAAAAAAGGGAATTTTCTCACTTGGGCCTGTTTCAGTTACTGAGATACTAAGTTTCTAAGAGGCAGTGCTTCTGCGTGAATTTTAATTGAGCCACGCCTGAGTGAGCTTTCTGAAGGTAAGAAAGGTGCCTGCAAAAGCTCAGGATTTATAAAGGTCCTTATCAAAACAAACCTTCTTGGGCACGCTGAGAAAGGTGGACTGTTAAACGAGCGCGGGGAGGGGTGGGGGAGCCTTGACGTCTGCAGTGCTTGCGTACGTTATTGTAAAGACCACAGAAAGGGGCTGTTTACCTGCATGGTCCTGAGAAGGTGGGCTCCGGGTGTGAAATCCACAACCCGTGACCTCATCTCTGTTGCCATGGAGAAAGGAGGAGGTCATTAATGCCCGGGGTCGGCAGGAGCCTCTGATGAAATGTACCCGCCCCCGGGGACAGGGCACTGAAGTGAAAACTCCTGGCGATGAGTGTAAATAAAGAAGCCATCTGTCAATCAGGCATTAGTTTTAAGTCTCTGCCCCTGGCCAGGGGTTCCAGGGGCCCCACTGTTTTCAAGGGGAAGTTTACACTTGCATTTCAAGTTGGCTAAAAGAAAGGTGGAAACCAGCTTTTCACGCTGTGTCAGGAGTTGCGGGGCTCAGTGGGCACAGCTCTTTGAGGCACTGGCATAAAGGTGACGGGGGTCTTGGCCGAGTGAGTTGGAGGAACCAAAGCAGAGAAGGCGGCCGGGCCCCTGCCTGTGTCTCCTTGCGCAGGGCCTTGGCAGAGAGGCGGGGTAGCCACGCGCACCCCGCTTCAGAGGGAGGATTATCTGAGGTCTGTTTCTGGTTGATTCTTCTGACCAGATCTTTTCTTCTCCTTTTGGCAAGGAAGTCACCGGAGCCCCTCTCTCTGCTGTGTGCCTCATGACAAATGGGGAAAGACTGTCCTTTCTTAGAGAAGGGCCTCTCTGAAGCACAAATCCCACCTCAGATGGCTGTCTTCCTGAAAAACGGAGGCAGGGTGGCATGGTGACCGGATAAGCCAAGGCTGATGTCGGCATCTGATGGACTATTACACGGCCATGAAAAAGAAACCGTAACTGCATACGATGTGGTCAAATCTCAGACATAAGGTTGAGATTTACAGCATGTACATGTACATTCCATACAGTTTTATGTCATGGTCACAGCAGGCAAAGCCAGGCCATAGTGAGGGAAGGCAGGCGAGTGGGTCCCACTGAATGAGGGTTATTGGCTGGGTGTGGCCACTAGGGAACCATGTAGCAGGATTGAAGTGTTCTGTATCTTGAATGGTGGATGCACATTTGTAAAAAGGCGCCGAGGCCTTTTAATATCTTACTGCATCTAAATGATGTCTCAATTTGAACCCCAGCTCTGCCCCTGGTTTCTTTCAAAAGGTTTTTTTTTTTGATGTGGATCATTTCTTAAAAGCCTTTATTGAATTTGTTGCAATCTTGCTTCTGTTTTATGTTTTGGTTTTTTGGTCGAGAGGCACGTGGGCTCTCAGCTCCCCAACCAGGGATGGAAGCGCCACCCCTACACTGGAAGGCGAGGTCTTCTGGACCGCCAGAAGAGTCCCTGCCCTGACTGTTCTTGTCCCTGGGGCTGAACCCCCACCCCCCTCAGCTTCCCTGGCCCCCTCGGTGACACAGAGGAGTAGATGGTACCTGCCTTCCAGGTGCTTGTCAGCCTCGTGGTACACAGGAGAGCTCGAGGCGCAATGAATGAAGGCAGATGGGAAGGTCTTTGAAGTTCTTGAAAGCATGAGGGCCCCATGGAATGATTCCACCCGGTTCTTTCCATTCCAGTTTGAGGATGAGGTGGGTTCCATGTCTATCAGATGCCTGGGTCCTGCCCTCCCATCCGGAAGCTGAACTCGAGGCCTGCAGATTTCACACATCTCTCCACTTCTCTCCAGAAGGAGGACACGCAAGTGCGTGTGGATTTGCAGACAGCCATGCCAGTAGCCAGTCTGTAAGACTTGGAGCTGGCACACTGTCCTGGGTCCTGGGTCTCGGGCGCCTGGCCTCACAGCAGGCTGCCTGGGAGGCAGGACCCAGCGCTCCTTTCTGTCCTGTCTGAAGGCAGACAGCTGTCTTAGCCGGGGCAGGGTCAGCAAAGAGCACAGCAGTCACGGTGGCTTTTTCCAGTGGCTCCACGTCGAACGAGACAGGATGGTAAACTGCCTTCTTTCCCTTGCTGGCATCTCTGGACCTGACTTAGCTGGATGGAATTTCTCACCTCTCACGCCCTGCGTCTGTGTGTGTCATTTCTGAATGAAGGGTGTGACCACCTGATTCTCCCCGTCATCATTAACACACGATTCATTGATCAGGAATCCAATTACTGCCCGCATGTGTGTCTGCTGGGGGCCATAGGGGCATGGGGGGCCTGTTGGAAAGTTTGCTGAGTGCTGTATGTGTTACTCAAAGCGCAATCTGTAACTTTTCAAAGAAGGTCTTTCCTATAGGTGGTGCAAGCCGCCAGATGCGAAGTCCATCCAGCTTCGGCTCCTCTTGGCGTTTCCTGCAGCCCCTAACACACAGGGCTCATGAGAGCCGAGGGATGGAGGGGAGGGGCGGAACCCCCAGGACCCCCTCCCTCCGGCTTGGCTTCTCTCCGCCCTCTTGCTGCACGTGCGGCCGCCAGGTTGTAGAAGCTTCACTCCGTTGCCATGGCAACAGACTGTGATGTCTCAAACCCAGGGCCCGGGCCTCCCACCACCTCGGGGTGTGAACGGTGGGTCTGTCGCTTCAGACAGGGGTGGACCTCGGCTCTGGGGCTCGGCCGCTGGGCCGCGGGGCGTCCGGCCTGCGGGCTGGATCCTGGCTCCTCTCCTGGCGTCGTCGTTGAAGTCGAGCGCCCTGGCTCGCTCGGCCCCTCCCCCTCCTGAGGACAGACGCCTCCTGGAGCTTCCTGAGCTGGCTTTCTATTTTAGTCATTCTATTCTGCTTCCTGAAAATTCCACCAGCTTGTCCTCGGCGGAGAGAAGATGTTCTCTCGTTGTTCCTTTTTTCAAAAGCAATCTGTTGGCCGGTGGGTTGGCGCTGGCGGCGGTCTCAGACTTGGCCGTGTGTCCTTGAGGGTGAGCAACAGGAGGGCAGGAGGTGGCAGAGAGCTCCATGTGGCCTGAGTGAGGTTTTTAAATAATCGTTGACTCAATCCTGGGGCAAACGGAGGGATTATGAGTATTCCAGAAGAAAGGAATCTGTGTCGTCCGTTGTCTAGGGCAGCCTACCTCCTCATGGGGCTCCGGAGCAGTTCCTGTCCTGGGGACACCTCAGTTTTCTGTGTTGGGGTGAAGGCGTCACGATCCAGGAAATATTCCCTTTTGTGAGTTACGGGGCTGGAGGAGCTGGGCTGCCTGAGACCGAATCCGGTTTTGCCACTTAGCAGCTGTGTGATCTTGGGCAAATTAATCACCCTCTCTGAGCCTCACTTTCCCCTTTTAGAAAATGAGGACCCTATCATCTGCTTCGAAGGGTTCTTGTAAGACAAATGATGCTGCTACTGCTGCTGCTAAGTCGCTTCAGTCGTGTCTGACTCTGTGCGACCCCATGGACTGCAGCCTACCAGGCTCCTCCATCCATGCGATTTTCCGGGCAACAGTACTGGAGTGGGGTGCTATTGCCTTCTCCCAAGACAAATGCTAGTGAATGTTAAATACATACAGAGTGCTTCTTGGTGTGGAGTAAAAGGTGGAGACGTGTCACAGTCACTTTTGTTGTTGCGGTTACCTTTGTTCTTCAGTCGCTCAGTTACGTCCGACTCTTTGCAGCCCCATGGACTGTAGCACACCAGGCCTCCCTGTCCTTCACCATCTCCTGGAACTTGCTCAGACTCATGTCCATTGAACTTGGTGTGTCACTAACACTTTAGTAAGAGTTAGTTGATCAGCTCCCAGGTAGCCCAGAAGAAGGACAAAGCATGGAACGAAATGAGTGTCGGAGGCATTCTTTACCTACTCCACATATTTTCTGAAGGCTAGCAGAAAAAGAGAATCCAAAGTGCTGACCGATCCATTTTATTTTTATAAAGGTTTCTTCCCTTTTTCTTTTTTAAAAGAAGTCCCTGGTGGTGGGGTGGGGGGGGCCGGTGTGTGTCACACTTTAAGTTGTAAAATAAGGGAATGAAAACAGAAAGTGTTAGTCACTCAGTCCTGTCTGACTCTTTGTGACCCCAGGGACTGTAGCCCATGCTCTGTCCATGGAATTCGCCAGGATACAGGAGTGGGTTGCAATTCCCTTCTCTAGAGGATCTTCCTGACCCAGGGATCAAACCAGATCTCCTGCATTGCGGGCAGATTCTTTACCATCTGAGTCACCAGGGAAGCCAAATTAAAGCAGAGAAAGGGTAGAATTTTCAACTTAAATGATAATTCTTTCCATAATAATGATACTAACATCCCAAAAGGCCTTATTTATCGAGTGTTTATTTTGTGTGTTTTGGATTTCGTGTGCATGAGATGAAGTGTCAGGTGGGTATTGTCACCAACCTCCGCCCCGTATCATGCATGAGGACTCAGAGGACCCCAGGTCACACAGCCGGGGTGCAAGGCTGTGGAATGGGGGCCTCAAACACCGTGTATGGACCGAGACCCGGATCTCCATGCAGACGCCCTGCTGCGGTGGGGCTAGAGTGGCCGCCGCGGCCTTCTTGTCTTCCGGTTCCAGAGAGTGGCCAGAAGTCTCCCCAAATGTTCTTAGGGCCTGGATGTGGGGTGAGCCCCTGAGAGCCTGATGGGATAGGGAGGGCGGTGGTGATGTGGCCTCTCAGATGTCTGTTGCAGAAGCGGTTTACCTTCCAGGGCTCACAGGGAGCCGACGTCTCATTTCTGAGTCAGTTCAGGTGTGACTCATGGGCTGATGTTCCCAGCAGTGTTTGGGGCCTTGGCCATGTGCAGGCCCCGGGGGGAGGCCCTGGAGCAGTCGGGCCTGGAGCAGGGGTTCCCATCTGGAGGCGATTCTGCCTGGCAGGAGAAGTTTGGCAAGCCTGGGATGCTTCTGCTTGTTCAAACTGAGCAAGGACTGGGGATGCTACGGACGTCTGGTGGGCGGAGGCCAGTGTGCTGCTAAACATCCCAGAGCCTCCACAGCAAGGAATTTTCTAGCCCCAAATGTCAATATTCTAGCCTGGAGAAGTCCAGGGATTGTATAGTCCATGGGGTTGCAAAGAGTCGGACACGACTGAGCGACTTTCACTTCACTTAAATGTAAGTAGTCCTGAGGTTGAGAATCCCTAGTCTCAGGTCTGCTGGGTTCAAGTTGCATGACCTCAGGCAAGTTAATTCACCTGTTTGAACCTCAGTTATCTTATCTGTAAAAGGGGAGTAAACAGCGCCCATCTCATAGGTTGTGGGAATTAAGGAATGGACTACTTGTAATGTACTTATATCAGAGCTTGCCATATAAATTCTCAATAAATGTTAGCTGCTGCTGCTGCTGTTCTTATTACTGTTAATTATCATTGACCTTAACCTGTCTTCAGAAAGCTCACAGTCTAGTAGGGAGACAGAGAAGTGAATCTGAACTTGATAGACTTCCCTACATGACTCTGTTCTGGCAACACTGCAGAGTCTAGTGTCTGAGCCAGCCTAGGGAAAATCAGGGAGGGCTTTCAGGAGGAGGTGGCCCAAGTGAAATCTTAATGAACAAATAGTGGCTTCCTAGGAGAAGTGAGGACAGGAGGTATGGAAGGGTGTTCTGAGCTATGGGAATAGCACATGCAAAGGCATGGAGGCACAGAGGACCTAGAGCAACAACCTCTGAATCCCCCATCTCTGCTCCATCCTCTGTCTCTTTCTGAACACTGATGTGTGGAGTGTGGGCCAGGTGCCTCCCACGGCACGTGGGGTGGTTTTATGCTCTCCATGGGCACATTACATAAGAGGGCCATCCTCTTGGCAAAGCTGCTTCCCTCTAATCTCCTTAGAAGGAGTGAGGTGTCAGTGTATCTTTAACGCCTTTCTTTCCTGACGTTTGCCATTTCCTCCTCCCACTTCCAGCTTTGGAAAAAATGTAGACTTTCTGGGGTCGTGGTAATGTCCTACATCTTGATTATGGTGATGGCTACCAGTGCATGGAACATTGGGCAAAACTCATTGAACTCTACACTCAAAATCCATATGTAGAAATGATGCCTTACTTACAAAGAATGAGCATCCAGGAGGAAAAAACAGTGGGCCTGAGGCTGGGAGCCTTGGGCTAGCAACAGTGTCTCGCTTGAATTTAGTAACTTTTATTTGGATTGTATTTTTACCCTCCCTTCTATTTATGGAGGTGACACTGATTTTCCATTTGTGGCAGCAGTGTAAAGTTTCCTTAAAAAAAAAGTCATATGCGAATGAATTTAAATAGAAATATTAAGTAAATAATATTCACTGGTGGTACATGAATATAGCAAAGATCATGCAAGTGGTAAGAAAAGCAAGCTCTTTGGAAACCCTTCTGAGAGAATCGGGTGCTTCTGACATGAAACAAACTTGGCCCAGGGCTGCGTGGGCATGGCGCGGGCTGCAAGGGAGCTGTCTGCAAGGGTGGCAGCTGTTTACAGAGACACAGTGAAGAGCCCTAGCTACTTAAAGAAATAGCTGAACGATGAGCCTTTTGTCTGTGAGAATTACTGTCAAATGCCCAGGAAACTGAGAATTAAATAATTATAAATTACCCCCATATTCCTTGCTTGTGCATAAACTTTCAAAATCCTGGGGAGAGAAAAGAAAGAGACACTCTGCTGCTTGGATTAATTAAAACCAATGTAAATGCTTTAAGTGCTTTTGCTCAGCGGACACTGGCCTTTCTGTTTTTCATTGCTGCCCAAGAGTGTGAGGGATGTGTGTTTTTAAGTTTTCTGTGACTTTCACATCAGCCCGAGGAGGGTGTTTCTGCTAAGAGGTAGCTCGGTTTTTCTGATAAGGCTGGAATTTTTGCTAAGAGGCTTTCTGTGTTTTCTTTTGCAGACTGTTGTCAAACATGGATTTGACCTGGATCTCCTCCTAGATTAAAAATCTATGCTCTCTTACCCCTCAGGAAGGGTGTGTGTGTGTGTGTGTGTGTGTGTGTGTGTGTGTGTGTGTTTGCAGGCCCAAATGCAAGTTGATAATGAAGTGCAGCTTTACGAGAACCTTAGACCCTACAGACTCTAGCTAGAAAAAATGAAAAGATTTCAGAGCCAGAAGCAGCCAAGGAGACAGACTGGGTTTAATATTGTCCTGTTCCAAACGAGGAGGTCGAGACCTAGAGATGGTGGGGGACTTTTCCAAGGTCACATGGCTAGTCAATGGCAGACAAGGACTGGAACTCAGGCCCCTGCTTTCCAAACCAGGTGTCACTACTCGAGACCATCTCATGTCACCCTGCTCCCCTTGGAACGAAATAAAATAAAACATGTCTTTTGAAAATTGTATTTCTACTCTCAACATAATACAGAAATCGGACTCTCCTTTCTGCCTCTGCTCCTCATTATTAATACTTAGTTCTTCTCCTTGGAGGAGGTCCCTGTTACCTGAGACTTGCAGAGAAAACCCTACGCACCCATCAGCATTGTGTGTGTGTGTGTGTGTGTGTACACACTCCCCCTCTGTTTCTGTCTTATGCATACTGTGTGCATCTTTAACACTGCTGCTGCTGCTAAGTCACTTCAGTCGTGTCCGACTCTGTGCGACCCCACAGACGGCAGCCCTCCAGGCTCCCCCGTCCCTGGGATTCTCCAGGCAAGAACACTGGAGTGGGTTGCCATTTCCTTCTCCAATGCATGAAAGTGAAAAGTGAAAGTGAAGTCGCTGAGTCGTGTCTGACCCCCAGCAACCCCATGGACTGCAGCCTACCAGGCTCCTCCGTCCATGGGATCTTCCAGGCAAGAGCACTGGAGTGGGGTGCCATAACACTATCTGGTGGTTATTATATATCAATGCAAAAGGAACCTTTCCCACCCTTTTATAGCTGCATTATATCTCTCTGTATGAATGACAGAATTTAACCCATCCCCAGCCAATGGATAGAAGGTTACTTCCAGTTTGGGGGGATTAAGAACAGGGCTGGACTAATTAAACTTATAAACACATCACATTGCACACAGGAGTGTACCTGCAGGAGAGATTTCTGAAAGTGCCATTGCGTGGTTTCAAGTGTGCATGTTTGGAGTTTTGATACTACCCAATCACCCCCTCTTGAGGTTCTGTCTACCTTTTGGTTTGGATGTTAGCATCTTTGAGTAGCAGTTTAAATATTTCGTGCTTTATTCAGCAGACTGACAGTATTTTTGGAGGGCCTGCTTTGTGGGCGATCCTGTCCAGGCGTTAGGGGTCCAGTGGGGGCTGGGAGCTGGGGAGAGGCTGAAAATATAAACAAGTAACTGGAGAATTACTGAATTAGAATTGTGAGGAGTGCAGTGGAGCAGAGCAGGGACGTGTGCGTGGGGTCTGATCTCGTCAAGAAGGTCAGAAAGACTTTCGGGGGTGTGTGACACTTTAGCAAAACTCCACTGAAGGAGCGGCCTTAGTTACCGAGAGAAAGAAGGCTGGATGGAGTTGGGCAAGGAGCTGTTGAGCCAAGGGAACAGCAAGTGCAAAGGTCCTGAGGCAGAAAAGAGCTTGGCACTTTTTGAGAAGAACAGCCAGCTTGGCCAGAGTCCAGAGAGGAGAGGCTGGAGAGGCAGGCAGAGGCTCCGCCTGGCCGGCCTAGTTGAGGTTATCCTTACCCCGGGAGCTATGGAAAGTCATTTCTGGGCTCCCACCTGAGGAGGGGCACCACCCGAACCCTGTAAGATGAGCTCAGCTAAACCAGATAGCACTTCCTCCAGGGTGGCCGGCCCAAAACGGGCACAGAGGAGGAGGGGCATCCCCGTTACAGCCACCAATCCTGCTGTTACAGAGCAAAAGCCAGCCACAGGCTCTGCGTGAACAAAGGGGCGGCTTTGTTCCAATAAAGCTTTATGGACACACACAACCAGCTTCCATCCATGGACTGGAGTTCGCCTGCCCCTTAGCAGGATGCGATTCTCTAAACAGATATCTGATGTGACATGAGCTGCTAACGGGTTAGTGGAGAAAAGGTGGCTGGGAAACGGGGTTGGGAATGATCTTTTTGATGGGCCGGTCACAGGAGCTGCGGACTGAGCAGGTGGGTGAAGGGCAGCAGCCAGGTGGAGGTTGGGGAGAGTTCAGGGAGAGGGAACTCCACAGCAGGAGGTGCTTGAAGAATGGGGGACAAAGTCAGCAGGGCTGGTGCTGGGTGAGCCTGGGGAGAGTGGGGAGAGGTGGGTGGGGAGACAGGCTGGGGCCAGCCCGTGCTGAGGGCTGGCCTGGGGACATCTCGGGGACAGCCTTTAAGCTGGATTTCACTTTACAGTGGACATTTCAATAGACGGCTGCTTGGAGAGCGGACCAGAGGGGGCGAGTGTAGAAATGGGGAGACCAGGGAGGGAGCAACTGGCTCAGTGGGAGAGGGTGGTGGGAGGGGGCGGCACGATAGTTAATTTGTTTCTCTTTTAATAGAGGAGTCAGACTTAGCTGATGGATTGGACTTAAGGGCATGAGAGAAGAGTAGAGGCTGCCCTGAGCAGCAAGAGAGGGTGTGTGTGTGTGGTGGTGGGGGTCTCCGTTGACTCTGGGAGCTTGAAGGAGGGGCAGCATGGGGTGGTGGAACAAACAGTAGTTCCCTCGCTAATTTACCCTCCAGCCGTGGCTTCTTTCGAGATGGCAGCAGAAACCTGAGTTAGGCAGCCACCATTAAAGAAAAAATTGGATCACTTTGTATCCACTGATTTTACTAGTTTGGGAGCTCTGTAGTTATGGCTGTCTTTTGGGGGCCGAATAGCTAGCTCATCTGTGGAATTTCCAGTCCTGTTCGTTCTGTATTTGGGTGACTCCCTTCCCCTCCCTGGACCTCAGTTTCCTCATCTGTAAAATGGCATGAGATGAGACACGGCTCGGGAGTCTGGGCTGGAAATGAAGCCGCTTTTTACACGCGGGCACAGACATCTAGGATTTGAGCCTGGAGAGGGCTCCACGGCCTCCAGAGCTGGTGTGGCCACCCCCTTGCTTTCCTGTCACTGTATCACAAGGGTAGGATGATCAGATGGCCTCGGTCGGTGTTTTTCGAACTGTGGGTCAGGACCCACCGATGGGACAGGAAATCTGTTTAATGAGTTATGACCAGCATTTAAACAAAGTAACCCCAGACAGGAGGATAGATAAGAGTGCATGGGGTAAGTATTGTTCGGGGGAAGCTTTTGTTTAGTTGCCAGTGAGTATGATGGTGTGAACCGAATTGTGAAATAAAAGGGCACCTCCTCTAAGGGACAGAAGTTTGGAAGCCTTCGGGCGGCCAGCCTTCCAGGTCTCTGGCTGAGGCTGCATGGCTCGGGCCAGCTGTGCTCCTGTGCTAAATCCTCCCTGCTTTGGTCTCTGTTCAGGGAATCTGGGATCAAGTCACCTCAGTTTCCTTCTGTGAGAGAAGGAGGTTCTAGCTTTGGGGTTTGGCGCAGTGGGGATTAAAAAAAAAGAAAACAGGAGGCAAAACCCAACCTGTGATTGTTGTGCATCAGGACTTGTGTTTTAGAGGCTTAAAAAGACCCCTCCTTCCCTCCTTCTCTTTCCAGAAGAACCGAGTGCACATAAGGTGGCCAGCCCACCCTCCGGACTCTACCCCGATGATGTCCTGGACTATGGCCTCAAGCCATACAGCCCCCTGGCCAGTCTCTCTGGCGAGCCCCCCGGCCGGCTGCGAGAGCCGGATAGGGTGGGGCCCCAGAACTTTCTGAGCCCGGCCAAGCCACCGGGGGCTTCGGGCCTGAGCCCTCGGATCGAGATCACTCCATCCCACGAACTGATACAGGCAGGGGGGCCCTTCCGCGTGAGAGACACTGGCCTCCTGGGCGAGCAGCCGCCCCCGCCGGGGGTGGCGGCCAGCCCGAGGTTCACGCTGCCCGTGCCCGGCTTCGAGGGGTACCGCGAGCCGCTTTGCTTGAGCCCCGCTAGCAGCGGCTCCTCTGCCAGCTTCATTTCCGACACCTTCTCCCCCTACACCTCGCCCTGCGTCTCGCCCAACAACGGCGGGCCCGACGACCTGTGTCCCCAGTTTCAAAACATCCCTGCTCATTATTCCCCCAGAACCTCGCCAATAATGTCACCTCGAACCGGCCTCGCTGAGGACAGCTGCCTGGGCCGCCACTCGCCCGTGCCCCGTCCGGCCTCCCGCTCCTCGTCGCCTGGTACCAAGCGGCGGCATTCGTGCGCCGGGGCCTCGGTTGCCCCGCTGCCCGCAGCCTCACCCCAGCGCTCGCGGAGCCCCTCGCCGCAGCCCCGGGACGACGGCGTCCCCGCCGGGTACCCCCCCTCGGCCGGCCCTGCCGCCCTCATGGATGCCTTGAACAGCCTCGCCGGCGACTCGCCCTGTGGGATCCCCCCCAAGATGTGGAAGACCAGCCCCGACCCGTCGCCAGTGTCCGCCGCCCCGCCCAAGGCCGGCCTACCGCGCCACCTCTACCCGGCCGTGGAGTTCCTGGGCCCCTGCGAGCAGGAGGAGAGGCGGAACTCGGCCCCCGAATCCATCTTGCTGGTGCCGCCCACCTGGCCCAAGCAGCTGGTGCCGGCCATTCCTATCTGCAGGTGAGTCCAGCTTTGGAAGGGATTTACTCCGCCGTCCGGTTTTAAGAGGAGGTTTTCTGGTGATGAGCATGGGACTGGGGGTGGGCTGGGCTGATTTTCAATCCTAGCTCTCTCTCTGTTCTTGGCTGCCAGATCTCGAAATTCTCTGGGGAAAAGAATCTCTGAGTGGCAGTGTTCCCGTCTCTAAAGTGGGTGTAAGTGTACCTGACTTCCTGGATGGTCCCAGGGTGCCTGTGACTGCTCCTAAGGCGCCTGGCGTGTTCATTCATTCACTTATTTAACAAGTGTTTATCAAACACCCGCTGTGTGCCAGGCACTAGTAACAGGTGTTGGGGAGAAAAGGGTGAACAAAATGGAGATTCTGCCTTCGTGGAGCTGACATGCTAGTAAGCACAAAGGTAGCCTCAACACGTGGAATTTACTATCTTTCTATAAGAAGAACTGAAGTTGGTAGGCATCTACTGTGTGTTTCGATATCGCAGTCAGTGATATAGAGGCCCTCTGAAAATGTGGGAGCCAGAATCTTCAAGGAGCTTCAAATCTTGGCAAACTGCAGTGTGCAGACTTGGGGTCTCCCAGTCTGGACCTGAGTCCTGGCTCTGCCCCTCACAGGCTGTGTGATCCTGGGCATGAGTGTCGCTGCCATCCTGCTATGCCCAGGTCAGGCATCACTAGTCATGCAGGGTTCTCTGTCCTTGAGCACCTTTTCGATGCTATGCCCAAGGCGGACATTGCTAATCAATCAGAATCTTCGTTCTCATTGAGCACCTCTCTGGGCCTGGCTTCATTACCTGTGAGGTGAGGATAACAACAGAACGGACCTCATTTATTCTTGTTGAGGATTAGGTGAGAGAATACATATCAAACTCAGCATAGAACCTACAGAAGTAGGAGCTCGTGAAAGAGACAGCTGTTACTGTTATCAGGGGAATCTTATCACTGCAGAGGAAGCACTTCGTTGCTTCCTTGTTGATGAGCTGGCTGCTAGGAGACTGAGCTCCCAATAGCTGTTAGAGTGACGATGCTGGCGATGGTAGTCACCAGCATGCCAGGATGCTTGCTGTGTGCCAGGCACGCTTCTAGTACGCTCTCTCTCTGGATTATGTCAGGTAATTCTCCCCCAAACCTGGTTTGCTTATATATTTGTCTTCATTTCAGTGATAAGGAAAATGAGGTGCACAGCAATTGGGAGCAGATGCTATTTTATCAGGTCAAGAATCGAAGCCTTATGCTGTTACCATTACTCCAGTGGTTTTTAAAGTGTCATTTGCTTTTAGCAAATGCAAGTCTTTTTTTTTTTTTTTTAAATAAAATGTTAACTGTCAAAATCCCCCTACTCCCCTGCACCCCAGACCGAAGTGGACTGAACGGAGCTTCTGGTCTGACGTGTCCTCCAGGGCAGGTTCTGAGAACACCATGCCATCGTAGGTCAGTCAGTGTCCCGTGAGAAAAGGAGTTTCTGGGTTTCATAGGGTTCAATGAGTGCCTCTGTGTAGGGGCTACTCCCAGCTGTGGGCAGAATGTGCGGTCATTTCAAAGGCCATCTGGCCACAGAGCTCTGAGGCTCAAGTTTCCTGGAGCCAATCAAGAACAACAGCTGGTGCAGGTTGAGAAACCGGGGCTCAGAGGGGTGAAGCAACACTCCTGTCAGTACCCAGCTAGATCATGACCAAGTTGGAAACCAGAATTTGAGATTCCTGACCCCTTGTTCTTCCTAATCAACTCCTGGATTGATCTCCAAAACATGATTTGTGTCATGATTGGGAGTGAGGAGGAACATTAATGTAAGACATGATTGTGAGGCATTTATCTGAGACTTTATTGTATATGAAACCCTTTCCTCTCTATTACGTGGCTTGATCTGAGAGGTTCTGATGGGTTAGAGTCCTTCCGCCCCTACCAAGTGCCCAATCTGTGCCAGCCCATGAGACATTTCCTAGAGTTTTCTATTAGATTGAGAGGATGGGTCATTCAAAGAAGTCTCATGATGATGTTTATCTCAGGGAGTGTGGATAACTCTACAGGGGCTGAAGTTCATGTGCAGAATGTCAGATTCACTCCAGTGGTCTGAGTCTTAAGATTGTATTCCAGTTGTTCTAGAAGCAAACAAAGTTAGAAGTTGGTACTTAGGGATATTGAATTGAATCTTCTACTCACTATATTTTTTGATTAATACAGGGGTGGAGTGATTTTTCAATAAGCCTTAATTTGCTAACTTTAAACAATTTTAAATTGAGAATGTGAGACTAAGAATATATAACACAGAGGGCACCTTGGTTGTAGGCAGAGCTTGAAGGCATCTTGGAACTGTAGCCAAGGTAGAAATAAAGGCACTTTGGACACCTTGAGATTTCAGGGTTAGAGGAACTTCACGGGCAATGTCATTATAAAGAGTGGCTAGAGATGTGCTTGCATAGTGAGGCTGTGAGGATGAGTTGAGTGGTATGTTCAGGTTAAGCTGCAGCCCTGATGGAGTGTGTGAGGTTTTCCCCTCTCCCCTTGGAATTGCTCTAAGAGAGAAGGAACAGAATTGGCCTCATTGCAAATGCTTAATTAAGTCCAGTAGCTTCTGGCAGTTCTGGACTTAGCAGGAAAGACCATCCTGATTAGATTAATGTTTCCTCCTATATGTGAAAAATCAGGACACAGTGACCCAAATTCATGCATTTGCAGCTTCAAAGCTACTTTGAACACGCAAGGGTTCCGTGAAATAAAACTGCTTGTTCAGTCTTTCATTTATCCTTCCATTTGTTCATCCGCCCACCCACTGAATATTCGTGGAAGACCAGGCATTGCTCTAGACTCACTCCATGAATTAAATATTTCCTTGGCCCTATTTTAAATAAATTAGTAAGATAAGACATAAGGAAGAGGTGTGGAAGAAGCAAGAGGCTTAAATTGGAGCTTTGACTGTGTCTTCCTCTGTGATCTTGGGAAAATGTTTTTAGATTCTCTGGGACTCTGAGTGCATGCTCTAGATATAGACTGTCAAGCCTTCAGTTATCTCTTCAATGACATAATTCCAAGCTCACATCAAGTACCTGTTGTGTGTGCTGGATGGGGTTGAGATTTTATAGTAAAATTAAACTTAATGGCTTGACCTCAAAGATCTTACAACTTTCAATATCATTAATAATATAGTCAGGTTGTCTGACACTACCAATACCATTAATACAGATTGTCAACAGGAAGAAACATTTATTTGAAATATACATTACATGAAAAATAATTATAGCTGATATTTACTGAGCATTTATTGGGCTTAAGCTCTTTCTGTGATCTCAGTGTCTCCACTTCATAGTTGAGGAAGCTAAGGCCTAGGGAGATGGAGGTATTTGCTCAAAGTCACACAGGTATTTGGAGATGGAGCTGGGACTGGAGCTTGGGTGTGTAACTTCAGTCATGCTCTTGACCTTCATTCCTATTTAACTGTAGGGAATCTCAGTGGTTTGGCTCATCCATGCCAAAGCCAGACACCTCCCTGTGGTTAGATGTTCTATACTTGACCCGAGAAGTAATGACTATGACTGGGAAAGGCCTCTTCCTAAATTTATTTTTAATTGAGATAATCAGACATAGAAATAAGAGCTGGGAAAACACTTCAGATGCCATCTAGTCCATTTGTGGTTATAGGAGGCTGAGAATAAGAGTTGAAGTTGCTTACTTAAAGTCACATGGCAGGTTAGTGACCCCATGGGACCCCTGATTTCTGTGACAGTTCCTTGTCCCACACTTACTCCTTTGGGGGAAAAAAAAACAAACCATCCTGTAAGGACTATCCTTTAGAGGTGGGAGGTGATATTTTTCAAAATTCCCAGAGGAAAAGAAGATGCAGCAGTTAGAAACGTGCTAGAACTAACATGTCGTGAAATGAGCTTCAGAAATTGTGATGTCAGTCATTCCGTCTTCATCAAGATGGAAGAGAAAACAGAGGAGAAGAAAGATCACCTCGTGAAGAGCCCCGCCGATCATGTCTCAGGAACGTGTGCCTCCCAGCAGCCTGCACCTTACCGGGTGCGGGTGGATGGTTTTCAGGGAAGGGGCCGTTTACGTTTATTGAACGGGGCACCGGGGGTCTCACTGCGCACGTGACCGCTCTGTCTGCTCTTCCTTCCAGCATCCCAGTGACCGCCTCCCTCCCTCCGCTCGAGTGGCCGCTCTCCCACCAGTCCGGCGCCTACGAGCTGCGGATCGAGGTGCAGCCCAAGCCACACCACCGAGCGCACTACGAGACGGAGGGCAGCCGCGGGGCTGTCAAGGCCCCGACGGGCGGCCACCCTGTCGTTCAGGTATGGACTCGCGTTCCCTTCCTCCCGTGTCCTCGTGGGCCACTGGGCCGCTCACTGCTGCGGAGCTTCTGTTTGGTGCTTATTAGACTGCGGTGCGTGTCTCAGCTTCCTATTCCTCGAAGGGATGGGAAGTCTCAGATTGAGTGTCGGACGCTAAAAAAGCCACTCAGAAGCCAGGAAAAAAGTCTTCCTGAGCTGGATAAGGATCGAAGTGATATTCATGCTCTGTCTTCTTCCTTCTCTTTCTGATTGACAAACTACTGTAGCTTTAGTGGAGGTGTTTGGATTGAAGGTTTCTGAAGCCATCATTTTGTGTTTAAATTTTAGGTGAGAGTCCATTAAGGAAAATCAGCATACTGAAAAGTGGGAAAAAGTTAAAACTATACACAGTCCAACTACCTAGAATATATATATATAAATATATATATATATATATATATATATATATTTAGCCTTTTGATGTTTCCTGTTGCTTGTTTTCCATTCACAGACATGGCAGTGTCTATCACTGTATATTTATATACTTGATGTTACAGTAGCTTGTACTTTGATTTTTTTTTCTCTTTACATTATACCCAGAGCATTTCCTACTGTTTTTTCCTTAATCATTATCTTTTATGTCTGTGGCTTTTGATTTAACCTCAGATATTTTTTTCAAAATAAGTAGAGAATTTTTTTTTTTCCCCCTCCAAAATGATCAGAGTATTCTTAATTGTATAGTCTGGTTAACCAGGAACTGATGACTGGTGCTTACCTGCTAACTCAATTAACCAGCCCTTTAATATATTTAAATTAATTTAACTTTTTTTTTAATTTGCCTTAAAGTGAAGGCAAAGTATTTAAAAGTATAAAGTGAGGGCAAAGTATAAAGTGAAGGCAAAATACTTATCAAAATATTCTATGATAAGAATCTGATGGTGCATCAGAACCTCTGAGAGTAGTTGTTAAAAATGCAGATTCTTGAGCATCTGCTGAAGCTGTGTGACATGAGCACAATTCAGACAAAAACCAAACATACAGACCTTAAGCCCTAAAATGTCCGCAGATCGCTTTGAGTGCGTGTACCTGGTTAAGGACTTTAGTGATACTAGTCGGAACTTCTAAACCCTGGTAATTGTTTTTTCTAAATCTAACATCACAAGTTTGGGTGGATTTGTTTCTATTCATTGCTTTTCGTTTACCGCACGGCACGTTTTCCTCTTTCTTTGCACGTCTAGTAATTGCTGGCTGTGTGCTGATACTGGGACGGGGATGTGCTCTGGGCATTGTAGAGACTCTTGGTTTTATTGTCTTCCTCTTAAGGTAGTTCAGTTTCTGACTAGTCTCTTTGAACTTTCATGGGTTTGATTTTACTCTTTGTTACGGGGGACCTGTGCAAAGCCCGAGGTGTTCCCCGTACCCTTCAACTTCATAGGGTTAGCCAGTAAAGTCCTTCTTTTGTGGATCTAATTGAGGCTTGGTTTTAAATTTTTACTTAAAATTTTTGTTTATTTATCTATTTTTGGCTACACTGGGCCTTCGTTGCTGCGTGCAGGCTTTTTTCTCCAGTTGCAGAGAGCGGAGGCTACTCTCGAGTTGCAGTGCTCGGGTGTCTCGTTGCTTCTCTTGTGGCGGAGCGTGGGTTCCCTGGCGTGTGGGTTGCATTAGGTGAGGCGTAAGGGCCCAGGAGTTGGGGCTCCAGGGTTCTCGAGTGTGGGCTCAGCAGCTGTGGGATGGGCTAATTGCCCCAAGGCATGCGGGGTCTGCCCAGACCAGGGGTGGAGCCTGTGTCTTCTTCGTTGGAAGGCAGATTCTCCCCCTCTGGACGGCCAGGGTGTCGCAGACTTGGTTTTAGACTGTGTAAGGGTGGGTCCAAAGTAGGGTTTACTCCAAGGCACGACCTCATTCTTAAGGCCTGGTCTTTTCGGATGCCTTTTGGGGAGGTCACTCCTCTCTGATGGGCCAGAATTCTGATATTCCAGCTCCGCTGAACCTCCAGCTTCTCTGTTTCCCTTTTTACCCTATAGCTGCCTCTTTCTGATAAACCCTGCACGTTGCCCCTGTGATTACTCAGCCCAGCCCTTGCTCACGGACTTGGGGAACCCCCCTAGCCCCTTCCCCCTCTCTGATGCTTTACTCACAGAATCTAGCTGCTTCCACAGCCTGGGACTCGGAACCCTGCCCCCACCCCTTGCTCAGCAGGACCTCTGTGTTCTGTTTGAACTCCACGCTCTGCATGCGGGAGGGAGAGTGTCCCCAGGCGGGGGGCTGCAGGGGACATGCGTTCACCTCGCGTGTCTCCTTTCCCTCACGGACCACAGTCGTATGCTGCCTGCTGTCTAATGCCTGAAAGCAGTTGGCTTATTTTTTCCTGGGTTGAAAAGGCACATCCGTCTTTATCCTTTCATGACCTCCGATCTCAAATATATTCAGCATTGTTTTAACTTTTTATTTTATATTGGAATGTGGCCGAGTAACAGTGTTGTGGTATTTTCAGGTGGACGGCAAAGGGGCTCAGCCTCACATATCCATGTGCCTGTTCTCTTCTAACCAACCCCCCGCCCCGAAAGCAGTGGACTTACCAACTGTTGTCATATTTTATAGATTATGATGGTAGGGCTGGTCTCATATTATTTGCTCCATCATGCTTGAAAATTGATTTTTAGAAAAGAAAATCTTCATATCGTTATCAAGTGAGGCTTATCTACTCTAGGATGAGAACCTCCTGGCCTGGAGGTGGTGGCAGGGTATGTTGGAGTCAAAGCCTTTGGTTGTAACTGAGAGAGAAACTCATTGAAAGTCAATGAGCAAAGGTGGAGTGTATGAGGAGCCTACTGGAGTTACATATAATCAGGTCAGGAGATTCAGCTCAAGAAGAACTTGGGCTGGTAGTCACGAGTCCAAGATTTATTTCTCTGCTCAGTCAATCCAGTCAACAGGTAGACACGTCCTGCAGGAATCTGCTGAGCACCTGCCCTTTGCCATCTGCTTAATGCTGAGGTTCAGTAAAGACTGAGAGAGAAGCTGTGGTCTTCTTCTCTATGGAGCTCACAATCTGGGGGTATAAAGTTGCTAACTTAAATAATCATACAAACAATAACATTGCAAACTGTGGCGAGTGGCAGGAAGGAAGCGTGCACGAGGCTCTGGGCGTGTAAGATGGAGGTCAGTGTAGACAGGGGAAGGTTTCCCTGGTAAGATTTCCTTGACGATGAGACCAGGGCTGAGGATGCGTGGTGGGAACAGTAGGTGCAAATGCCCGGGGGCAGAAGGAAGCAAACTACGGCAGAGGAACTTGAGGAGCCAACGTAACTGGACTGTGAAGGGCCGGGGGAGGGCGTGGGTGGCCTGGTCAACCAGTAGGGAGGATTTGGCTTTCATCCTGGCGCAGGCAAAGCAGGGAAGAAACAAGAAGAGCTGGGGGGCTGTGCCCACGGTGTCTGTCCTCGAGGGGCTGCGTGGTGTCTTTGCTCTCTGGTTATTCAGCAACCCTTTGTGGAGCACTGCTCTGTTCCAGGCATGGTTGTAGATTCTGGGATATGGTATGAACGAAACAGCCAGAAACCCTCACCCCCATGAACTCACAGTTTAGCAAGATGATGCAAATAATAGTTAACACTTAGCGAGCACTTATCTCATGTCAGACCCTTTGCAAGTGAGATCTGTATTAAGCTAAATTTATTTAATCCTCAGAAAAGCCCAAGGAAGTAGTTACAGTTAGGTCAAGGAGATGTCAAGGACCTTACTCAAGGTCACAGCTCTCAAATGGTGGACTTAGAATTTGGACTCTGGTGTCTGGCTTTGCCTGCTAGACAGCTTTTCTCATCTTCCACATCTCTCTGCAGACCAACTTTCCCTGCCTCCTCGTTCTCACCAGACAGAGAAGAGCTGGTGGAAAGATGCCCGCACCTTCTGCCTGTCAGATTTTCTATGCTGTCTTAATTTTAGTCCCTCACCAGCTCGTTGGAGTCCAAATCCTGACCTTTAGGGAGATCCTAATTGGCTCTGATTAGGAAGGGTGCCACCCACTGTCCAGTTAGCTTGGCCAGATAGGTCAGACCATGTGCAGTGCAAGGCTCTGCTCACCCATTCATCAAGGGCTGGGGCCATGGAAAGTTCCAGAAAAGGAAGTAGACTGCAGATGGAGTTCTGAAGGTGTCCTCTACGCCGTGCCTGGCATTCACACTTCTCCTTCCAGCAGCTCCCCAGGATCCATCTTTTTTCTTCTTTTTTTTGGCTGCACATGCAACACGCAGGAGCCTAAGTTCCCCGACCAGGGATCAAACTTGCGCCCCACCCCGCCTCCCACAGTGGAGCCACTGCGCCGCCAGGGAAGGCCCTCTGCCCCTCTTCTGGTTCATTACTTTGAAAACCCAGTGTATGACTTAAAAAATTTATAGCCATATCCTCAAAAGACACAAAGTGAAGCCTTTTTTTTTTTTTAATCATTTGAATAGGTTGGGTTTTCTTCAAAATGAAATGTGCTAACCCCTGATTTGTTTTAGCATAGGAAGTTATTAAAAAAAAAAAAAAAAACCCCTCTTTGAAAAATGACAAGAAGAGGGGGCTTTAAGAAGACAAGGACTCTCAACCTTTAAGGAGGTGTGGAAACCTTTGTCAAAGCCTGGAGGATTGCCCTTCCAATCCCAGAAGAGCCCTGCTTCGCACCCTGCCTAGGACCTCCTGCCAGTTTCTCCCCTGATCTCTGTCTCTCTCCATCTGTGTCTATTTCTGTGCTGTGCCCTGGCTCTCTTCTCCCTCTCAGTGACTGGCTCCCACCCTTCTCTTTATTTGCCACACTATAAACCTTCACTTTTTCTGTATGCCTAGTGGTTTTATGCGCCTCTTTATATGAAAATAAAATGAGTACATGACCATTTCTTCCTCTTTCTTTAAATATAAAATTGCAAATCTTAAGCATATGCCATGTTCAGCTGTTTTTTTTTTTTTTTTTCTTTTGTCTTTTCTTTCTCTTGAATGTCAGTTGGTCTGGGAAGAAAGTCTGCTCCAAACTTTAAATGCTTTTCAGATCTCATGACTCATTCGCTCGGTGAATATTTTGTCGAGGACCTTCTGTGTGCCAGGCAGTGCGCCAGGCACTGGTAAAGTACTGATGGGTGTGAGATGGATGAGGTCTGTGCCCTGGTGGAACTCGAGGGGGTGGGCAGGATGTGCCAAGCAGACCAGGATGATTTGGTGTGACTGTTGCTGAGATGTGTGTGGGTCAGGCAGGCCAGATGAGGCCATCTGGGATTATACCTGGACTCCAAGGTAGACTGACAGCTGATTGGGAGTTCATCTGCTGGATGTGAAAGTTGGGGGTGACTGCTGAGACAGAACGAGCTGTGCCAAGCAACCACTACTTGGATGATCTGCATTAGACGGAGGATCTCTCTATGGAGGTGACTTATCACCTGGGGCCTGGAGCAGGTGATTGAGCCAGCAAAGAGAGGAGTATTGCCCATCCTCTCTGTCTCTCTTGGTGTGGTGGCGGAGGGGGAGTGTTCGTGTACAGGACACAGCACATGCAAAGGTCCTGAGGCAGGGAAGAACTTCTGAGGACCCGAAGGAAGGCCAGCATCACTTGACTAGCCTGGAGGGTGATGGTGGGCAGGACTCATAAGCCAAGATGAGGAACTAGGGTTTTATTTCAGGGCAAGCGGAAGGGAGTGGCGAGTTTTGAGCAGGGAAGGAAGGTGATTCTGATTGAATACTTTGGGATCGCTTGGGCTTCCCTCTAAGGAGTGGGTTCCTCTAAGGGAGGAAGCAGGGAGGTGAATTTGACAGGCTATGGCAGTGCCAGGTGGAAGGCCAAGGTGGTGAGGATGGGGAGGTGGCATTGGGAGGGGAGAGAATGGGTTCCATGGTGTGAGGTTCAGGACTCAGTGCTGGCTTAGCTGTGGGTGGAGGGGAAGTATCATCTGCCACTCCGGAAGACTTGGGGTGAAAGTCATTTTCTTAGGGGAAGATTACAAGTTCATTGTGGGGTGAGGGAATTAGGAAGGGCTTGCGAGGCATCCAGGCAATGATGGCAAGTCTGTGGTTGGGTGTATGAACCTGGAAGTTTCACCTGCTGCTGCTGCTAAGTCGCTTCAGTTGTGTCTGACTCTGTGCGACCCCAGAGACGGCAGCCCACCGTCCGTGGGATTCTCCAGACAAGAACACTGGAGTGGGTTGCCATTTCCTTCTCCAATGCGTGAAAATGAAAAGTGAAAGTGAAGTCACTCAGTCGTGTCCGACTCTTAGCGACCCCATGGACTGCAGCCCACCAGGCTCCTCAGTCCATGGGATTCCAGGCAAGAGGACTGGAGTGGGGTGCCATTGCCTTCTTCAGGAAGTTACACCTAGAAAGCTCTAAATCCCATGGAACTAGAGCCGATTTATGGTTCTTTCTGAGGAAAGAATAGGTTATGGTTCTTTCTGAGGAGTCTGGCTATCTTAGTTCTTTGACCTGACTTTGCCCTGTAGGGATCAGAGAAAGGGAACCACTCAATTCACCTCGAAAGAGCCACATGCCTTTTGGTGGAACCTGGCCATCATTTCCTCGTTCTATTTCAGGGCAGGAAGCAGTGGTCCTTGGGTGGACAAAACTGGCATTCAAAGGCAGCTTTGTAAGGTTGGGCTTTAAGTGTTTCCCTGGCTCTTTAGCTGATGGGAGCTCATAATACCCCAGTTGAGAGCTGCCTGTATAATTCCATTGTCACTTAACCCTTTTCCTGCCTGCTTCCAGACCCTTTCACCTTAATCCTGCATTAGAAATTCCCCTAGAGGACACTCAGTTTCTTCGTCCATCCTTGTGTGGGGGCTTTCGATAAATGTTATTTTCACCACTCTCTGGGACGTGTCTTCAACTGAAAGAAGGATTGGAAAGCCATCCTTTTTGTTAGAAAGTAATCAAAATCCGAGGCTGTTTAAGCACACTACACACCTCCAAAGACAATACTCCTGATTCTTTCCAACAGATGTTCAGACATCTGGAAACAACATGGGCAGCTCCTTTAGGAGAAATTCCTGGCAGATGCAGAAACCTGATCTCAGCTTCGTCCTGGGTAGCAGGACCGAGCTTCGCAGGGAGAAAACCCGGAGGCCAGCCGCACCTGTCCCAGTTGCCACCTTCCCAGCCCAGAGGAGGCCAGTCAAGTCCCTGAGCTTTCCTCTCATAAAACAGATGACAGGACAATGATTTTCATCCTGTTGGATTTGGGCTTTTGTCCTTGCTGCGACTCACTTTAAATTACATCTGAGACAGGGGAGAAAGAAGCCAGATGGGGTTTCCTCCTTACCAGGCGAAACTGGAGTCGTGACAAGGAGCCTCACTTCTCTGGCAATCGGCTGGGCGTGTTGGCTTCTGTCGACTCATAAAACCCTGTGCTCGGTGAGGCTGGCTGGGGAAACGGAAGCGGGATTTGCTGAGGCTAATTGGTCTCGATCAGGGCTGCTGCGTTTGCGTGACAGAGGTTCCATCAGACCTTCTGGGGAAGGAAGGGAGAGGAAACGACGCTCCAGCTTCAGGGGAGGGGCGTGTGCGCCGGTCACCGGGGGCTCATCTTGCTCCTTCCTTGGCTCGGAGTTCATCACTACGCACCTACCAGGTGCCCGGCCCCGTTCCAGGCGCTGGGAATACAGCCGTGACCGAAACAGAGACAAATTCCTGCCCCCATGGCGTTGAGTTTTCTGGCTGCAGTGAGATAAACAATACATCTAATAAATAGGAAAATTCAATAGTGTGTTGGAAGGTGATAAGTGCTGTGGGAAAACCTGCCGGGGTGGGGGAGGGGAAGTGGGCATGGTCGGATAGGCCTTCCTGAGAAGCTAGCATCTGAGCCCGGAGACCGGAAGGTGCACGTTTCTGGGGATGAGCGCTCCGGGGGGCCAGGGCCACGCTGGGTGCGGCCTGGGGACAGAGAGGAGGCCTGCGTGGGGAGGGCAGGCTGAGTCAGGACCCGCGAGTAGAGGGCGGGTCCCAGAGGATGCGCAGACTCGGGCCCTGGGCTCTGCAGACTCACGTGCCGGAAGGTGGGGGCCGGGAACACCGGGTCTCTGTGGGATCCCTCTGGCTGCATCTGAGGACTGCCTTCCGGGGGGCTGGGAGAGAAGCAGCGAGACGCGGGAGGCTCTCATGGTCTGGGCGACACAGGGACTGGCACTGAGGGATGGGAAGCCTGAGAGGTGGTCGGGTTCTCGCTGTGTTCAGGCTAATCAGATTTTTTTTTTTGAGACACGGGTCACAGGCTGGAGGCACGGTGTGGCCGCAGTCTTGGGGAAGGCTGGAGTCCTGAGGGTTGAGCAGGCCTGCCCTCGCCACTGTGATGCTCCTGTTTTCAGAGGGGGCGACCGTCTGGGGCTGGCTTGACCCGGCCTTTTCCTTTAAAGGTGAGGGTGGGGTGGGCTGGGGTGGGGATGCCGAGGCAGCTTTAGGAGGGGCCGTCCTCACTGCCCTGCCTTTGTCTACATACCAGTCTTTTGATTGTAACACTGGCCACTAATTTTAAAAAAAGAATTTTTTTTAATAAAAGAGTACAGACCAAACCAAGTGTATCTGTGGGCCAGATGTAGCCCCCCTGGGTGATCTTGGCTGGGGCTGGAGTGCTCATGTAGGCCTTGCGAAAGTAGGGAGACGGGCTGGCCTTCAAGGTGAGCCGTGGCGGGGCGGGGCCTGCAAGGGGGCGGGGCCTGCAAGGGGGCGGGGCCTGCACGGGTGGAGGGGCGGGGCGGCGCGGGGTTGGATGGTGCAGTGTGCTCGCCTGACTGCACACCGGAAACACCGAGGGAAGCATGAGGTGCTCACGGGACAATGGAAATGACCATAGGTGCTCATGGGTGAGCACCAGACCTCGCCCACCCCTCGCCCCCAGGGTAAGCAGAGAACGGAGGCTCTAGGATCTTGAAGGAAGAGCTGTTCCAGAAAGAGAACAGTGCTCGCAGTGCGTCTGGCAACCAGTGGGAACATAGAGAGGAAGCTTCACTTGTTCATAAACAAATCCGTGGGTCCCTGTCAAGGGCCAGGTGCGGGGATTGAACAATAGCGGCTACGTGTGCTCAGCATCTTCTGAGGACTCTCCTTCGAGTGAGCTGCTTAAATCTTTGTAGCCATGCAGTGGAGTGTGGGTGGTAGGATGACTCGTTTTACAGACAAGGGCACTGGGACACAGAGAGGGTAGACTTGGCTGATGTCACCCAGCCGGTGAGTGGTGGCTCTGACGTGGACACAAGAGGTGTACAGGCAGAACCCGCACTGAGAAGAACCATCCTCTGAATCCTGGGAGACAGCGTGGAGGTTAGGGCTGCCTGTTCTGAGCCTCCCAGAACTGTGGGCTGGTTCTGCCCATAATCGTGTCTGTTTATTGAGCGCTTACTGTGTGACAGGCGCATCGCGTGGAGGGGCTCAGGCAGGCATGCTGTCCCTGCTCTGTGAGCAAAGCTCGGGGGCGCTGAGTGCCTTCCCCAGGGAGCAGACGGTCACTAGTGACTCTGACCAAGCTTCCCCTGTGTGCCACCTGCAGGAGGCACTATTAACCCCATTTACAGATGAGGAAACTGAGGCTCAAGGTCACACCCCTTAGCAGAGAGGGCGATACCAATGCCTACTTCCTAGGGCTTTTGCAAAGATAAATGACTTAAAATGGGAAAACGCATAGGACGGGGCCTGGCGTGCACCAAGCGCTCCCCGTGTGTGCAGCATCCCTGATCCCTGTTGTTATTTGTCTTCCTCTGGACCATCCTGTTAGGATAAAGAAGGGAGCCTTTTTTTCCCGTGTGGAAGTCTGGTTTCATGCTGTCACCCTGGCGCTGGGGTGGACACGAACGCAATACTGATGATACGATGACACGTGTGCCCATCATTTGCTGGCAGGTGCCTTGGGTGAGGTCAGAGGACTCGCTCAGGGTTGCGTAGCTGAGGCGTGGCGGGGCTGAATTTATACTGAAGTTTATCTGTGGCGGTGCTGGGTCTTGGTTGCGGTGTGTGGGCTTTCTCCGGTTGCAGTGAGCAGGGGCCCCTGTCTACTTGTGGGGCGTGGACTTCTCACTAAGAGGCTTCTCTCGTTGCTGTGCACAGGTTCTAGGGCACGCAGGCTCAGTGGTTGTGGCACAGGCTTAGTTGCCCCGTGGCATGTGGCATCTGACTAGACCAGGGATCGAACCTGAGTCCCCTGCGCTGGCAGGTGGATTCTTAACCACTGGACCACCACGGAAGCCCTGGAGCTGAATTTAAAAGCATACCTGTAGGGCTCCTTGGCCAAACTGTTTCCCCTGTTGTGTATGGTCCTCAGGCTCACTGCTTTTGGCTGATTCTGAACATTCTGACTCAGGTTTGGAAAAGTTTGTGTGTGTGTGTGTATGTACATATATGTAATATTTTAATATAAATGTATAAACACACATATACTGTATGTATATGTGTGTGTTTATGTGCATCAGGTATGTGTAATGTGTGATCATATATATGTGATTTTTGTTCTATTTTTCTTATCTTAGTATGTATTCAGCATTTGAAAAGTATATAAAACAGGAAGCAGACAGCCCCCTTGTCACCTGGAGAGAACGAATCTCCTTGCTTTGGTGTTTTCCCCACGCTTGCGCACGTAAGCTCATGGCACCCAGCTTCTGCCCTGCCCCCTTCCTTTACTGAGTCTGTGTTATTTTCACGATTTCCGGGGAAAATAGCTAAGGTTGGGAGCTGCTTTGCGTGCCTTCCGTGTGTGAGTGGATGCAATGCTGCCATGATTTCCGGGAACACCCGAGGGCACGGAGAGGTTAAGGAAGTGGGTCAGCCTCGACCTGAGCCTAGAGGCTCCAGCTCCGAAGCCTGCCCCCTTAGGAATCGTAGATGATCCTTAGATAATTTTCCAGCTTGCTCCTAAGGGCTTCTGTTGTTGCCTAGGTATTTGGGGGAAAAAGAATCAGGAAATAAATCCCGTCTATTTGAACATCAAGACAGACTTCCCCTTGCTAGGGTGCTTAGTCTCGTGCTGCCCGTCGCCCTTCCCCGCACCTGGGTTCCTGCCCACCCTGAGTTGTTCTCATCACACTAGTTGCCATGTCTGTGAACAAGGATCAGCTGACCGCTGGGGTCTCAGGTCCCTCACGGCGCGTTGGAAAGCATGTTACTTCTCTTTTAGGATCTAGAGGGGATGAGTGTGTGAGACAGTGCTGAGTACAGCCAGCTCTGGTTTCCTGTACCACTTACTTTTGGGGAAGGAAGTGCATTCACATGATGCCGAGTCCGAAAGATACAAGAGATGCGCAGGCCAAGCCTTACCTCCCTCCTCGGACCCTCGGGGGCGGGGGCACCGTCTCCCTGGAGCTCCAGTGTCACCAGTTTCTCGAGTCCTTCAAGGGGCGGTTTGTGTCTGTCCTTGTGGCTGGGTGCTTTCTTGTCATCGCCTTCATCACTGGCGGTGTAATTTATAGAGGTTGGCAGAATGCCCTGCATATTTAAAATTGCCAATAAATGATCAAGGCCATTATTACTGTGGAGCTTAAAAAGGCACACATTTTGATTTTCCAAGTAGTAAGTAAAGCTGAGTGGATCTTCTTGGCATCATTTACTTAACCAAATGGAACTCTCTCATTCAAACTTAGGTTGCTGTTAAGGGAATTCCATCTCCCTAATTTGACATTTATTGTAAAACTGTAACTACTGCGCTAATGAATAGTTTTGGAAGCTGCCCCAAGTAAATGTTTGTTAAGCCTTGGCTTTACATGTCCCTAGGAGAATCCCAGGGACGGGGAGCCTGGTGGGCTGCCGTCTATGGGGTCGCACAGAGTCGGACACGACTGGAGCGACTTAGCAGCAGCAGGTATAGTGATGTAAAAGAATCCATCAGCCTACACTGGCTGTATCCCACATCTATGCCTGCATCCTTTCTCTCTCCATCCAAAAATGATACATTGACAATAAAAGCCACGATGGTATCATTGTGGGCAGGATGGTGTGATTAAAAAGTAGCGAGAAAAGCCTGGAGTAGGATTGAGTGGTTTTCCTGCTTCTCTCTTATTTATTCAACAAACATTGACGGGGCTTTCACCACACGCCGGGCTCCACGCTGGAGTCTCCCCTCAGTTCAGTCCATGGACCAATAGCACAGACTTATTCAAAAGCAGAGACATTACTTTGCCAACAATGGTCCATCTAGTCAAGGCTACGGTTTTTCCTGTGGTCATGTATGGATGCAAGAGTTGGACTGTGAAGAAGGCTGAGCACCGAAGAATTGATGCTTTTGAACTGTGTTGTTGGAGAAGACTCTTGAGAGGCCCTTGGACTGCAAGGAGATCCAACCAGTCCATTCTGAAGGAGATCAGCCCTGGGATTTCTTTCGAAGGAATGATGCTGAAGCTGGAACTCCAGTACTTTGGCCACCTCATGCAGAGAGTTGACTCATTGGAAAAGACTCGGATGCTGGGAGGGATTGTGGGCAGGAGGAGAAGGGGACGACAGAGGATGAGATGGCTGGATGGCATCACCGACTCAATGGGCATGAGTCTGAGTGAACTCCGGGAGTTGGTGATGGACAGGGAGGCCTGGCGTGCTGCAATTCATGGGGTTGCAAAGAGTTGGACACGACTGAGCGACTGAACTGAACCTGGGGGCTTGTTCAAAATGCAGAGTCCCAGGTTTCTCCACAGTCTGCCAAGTTGGAACCTGCCTTGTATAAGATCCCCTGGTGATTCATATCCTTTCGGGAAAAGTTTGCTGACTGGAGATGGGGATAGATTAGTGAACAAAATAGACAAAATCCCGTGTTCTCACAGAGTTGGTGTTCTGATGAAGTGAGACACACAGCAAACAATAAATCTAGTGAAAAAGAAAGCAAAAAGGAGAAAAATGAGGCAGGATGGGGGATGGAAGACAGTTGTGAGTTGGTGAGGATGCTGTCTAGGGAAAACTTGCTGAAGAGGTGAGATTTAACCAGATTTTCGAGTCAGGGAGAGAATACGTTGTGTCACTGTCTTGAGGGAAAGTGCTGTAGGAAGGGAACGGTGAGTGCAAAGGCCCTGAGGCAGCAGCCTTCTTGGTGTCCACTTTGGACACTAGTTCAGAGGTGGGTTCTGACTAGGAATTAAGTATTAATAGTGAACATGTTTTTTTGCCCCATATGACCTTTGCTGTGGCATTTGAGTGCCTTTTATATGACCATGGAATGTAGACAGAGGTCCCCCGTCGCAGCCCAGGGAGTCTTCTGTGTGTCATTGGGTACAGTTGCACAGGCTGTGCACTGCACAAGGGTGCTGCCTATCACAAGGGCACCTACTCACATTTGCATTTTTATCAAGACAGTGTCCTGACACATGCCTTCTAAGGGTGCAGAGGGAGAGGTGTCTTTTCCTAATTTGTACAAAAATGCCAGGCAACTTAGCGATGGCCCTGGTGATATAATTCTTAAAAAGAGGAAAAATCTGAGTGTGAGTATCTGTAGGTTAGGCACATTCATCAGCCTTTGCACCAGCTGCTCAGCTCATTGATATATTACCTGGTCCTTTAAGACATTTGACTTTACCTCTTGGTGGCAAGAAGGGCATTTCTGCTCGTCTGAAAGGCCTCCCTTCTCCAGGCCTTTCTTTCTCACCGTGGGGTTTCTGTTGCTTTCTCCTTTCTGCTCTCTCACCAGCCGGCGTGGAGCCTCATCAGCTTCCACCTCTGCCCAAGCCTGACTGTGCAGCCCCAGCCCTCACACTTCTCCTCTCTGAGCGGTGGGGCCTTGGTTCTGAAACAGGGGGTGCTGCTCTGTAAGCTCCCTCCCACCCCTACACTTACATGAGCCTGTGACTCAGATCAATAGGTGTCACCTGAGTAGAAATGCCTGCATTTAGTTCTGTTCACTTTGAGGTGGGAGTTCCAGCTTCTTGTCACCTCGGCCTGCATCACTCGCATCATTTCCTACCTCCAGAGTTGACTCATTCATGGACTTGAAGCAGACTGGTTTAGAGTTTGGGGATCCTTGAGCTAGAAGGAGACTTAGAAATCATCTAGCTGAATGATTGGTGTGTTGGCTTCATGCCATTTTACTGAGAGGTTTAGTTACTATCTCACTGAGGGCCTCAGCTACCATTTTAGTGAGGGCCTCAGCTGCTGTTTTACCAAGGGCCAGACTTTGCTCAGCTAATGTCTCATTCCATCTCGCACCAAGTGCTTGAGGAGGGTACAATCATCATTGGTTTACATTTATCAGATGGAGGCTCAGAGAGATGATATGAATTATAAAGTTTATTCGATGACTAAATCGGCAGAGCTACCACTCGGAGTGTTAAAAGCCGAAGTTGGGAGTGTATTTTTTATCAAGCATGTACAACACGCCAGACACTAAGTACCACCTTGCCTTACCCGTATTTCCCCTACGAATTGGGTACTATAATGAGAAAGCTGAGCCCCCAAGAAACATGTGGCTTGCCCAGGGTAAGCCTTATGCCAAGAGTACGTGGAACTGTTTCAGATTTCTGATCTTTCTCTCCTTGTGCGCATCTCTCGGCACCCTGCTTGCCTGTCGGCATCCGTCACAGGCCTGTGTGTCTGTGCCAGGGAGGGTGACGCTGGCACTTCAGTGCCCCTGGCCCCACCATACTCATCACCTCTCCTCTGCCCCCTGGGGCTCTCATCCCCCCTTGTCTGGGTGGCACTACGGCTTCCTAACTGGTATCCCTCCCCCCGCGTGTGCCCCTCACCCAGTCTGCTCCCCACACAGTGGCCAGAGGGTCTGTCTGGGACATGGATGGGTCCACAGCCCTCCCAGGTTCTGAATCCTGCTGTGTCCCCTCCCGCCCTGATCCCACGGACTCCTTACTGTGGACTGCGGGGCCCTGTGTCCCCAGGCCCCTGCCTGCCTCTCTGCTCGTCCTGACGCCTGCCACGCTCACCGTCCTGGCGGCCCTCAGCATCCTGTCTCAGGGCCTCTGCACTTCTGCACATCGTTCCTCAGGGCCTCTGCACGTGCTCTTCACGTTCTCAGATGTCCACACGGCCCTCGTCTCTGCTTCACTCAAGTCTCACTTTAACGGGTACCACAAAGAAGCTTTCCCTGGTTTCTCTGTCAAAATAGCTACCCTCGTCCTCTGCCACCCCTGGTGGCTCAGAGGGTAAAGCCTCTGCCTGCAAGGCGGGAGACCTCAGTTCAGTCTCTGGGTAGGGAAGACCCCCTGGAGAAAGCAATGGCAGTCTACTCCATTAATCTTGCCTGGAGAATCCCATGGTTGGAGGAGCCTGGTAGGCTACAGTGCATGGGGTTGCAAAGAGTCGGACACAACTGAGCGACCTCACTTTCTTTTTTTCCTCTGCCGTCCACTCCCTTATTCTTTGGCGGTGTTTTTTTCATAGCCCGAGATAGTCTCCCTTCCACCTCTCCTTCCACCCCTCCCTCCAGCTTACCCACCCGCCCACCCTCCATCATGGCTCCATCCCAGGCCTGGGCACCGTGCCTGTCACTCTTAGGCACCTAATGTGCAAGGGTGTCAGTTGAGGGACCGTCCCCGCTGGCCCTCAGAAGGCTTGGGGGGCCCCAGTTCGCCTTGGCCCCGTGGACGGACTGTGCCCGGGGGGCGGGGCTGCTGGCCCGGGCAGCTCCTCGGTGGCTCTGCTGTGCTGAAGGAAGCGGAGGAAGGAAGTGACAACAATGAAGAAGGGCCAATTCAGAGCCCTGGGACGTTCCCAGGCTTCCGCTGCCCCTGGTCTCTCTGCCCAGCGTGACTCGGGCTCCCTGGAGGCTAACAGAAGTGCGGACTTGATGGAATGGGCACAAGTTAGTTTTATAATGAAGAAGAAGAAGAAGAACCTTATTTTTCACTTTCCTTTTTTAATCGAGAAGTATGCCGTGGGTGTTTCCTTGTGGTTTTTAGTCAAAGGGAGGATTGTGTGGAGCCCAAGTTCCCCTAGGGGCTGCAGCTTTGCGTGAGTCTAACTTTAACTTTGAACGCATGCTTTCAGGGCTGTGCTAGGATCGGGCCTCCTGGGCTCCGGCTCGGAACAAGGCAGCAGGCTTGTTCACTGTGCCTCGAGGGCCCTGTCCGTGCAGGCCGCCTCCCAGCTCTCACCCCGTCGTCTTCCTGTTCCGATGACCCCTCCTCAGCCTGCCCTGCAGGGGGAGGGGTCCAGGCGGGTGGAAGGAGCTGCAGGGAACTCGGCGTGGATGCCCATTGCGGGCGGTGTCGAATGTGGGCTCCTGGGCTCGGGGTAGCGGCGGTTTCGGGCTCAGCCAGGCATCTCTACCGAGGGCTGGTTGTGCAGAAAGGGAATCAGGGAGCTGCCGGGGTGCGTCCAGAGAGTCCGTGTACCCTTCCCGTGGGGCCCGCACCCCCGTGTCCTGCTCCCACGCATTTTGCTGGTGTGTGTTTAATTTTTTGGTGGACTTGTTTCTCTTTTTGGGGAAGCAGAATCGCTCCTTGACATTCGATCCCCAGTGGGGGGTGAGGTTGGGGGCGAGTGTGTCGCCGTCTCCTCGGGCAGAGGCACAGCCTTGGCAGGTGCGTCGCCAGGTGCCAAGTGCACTTAGGGAGGCTGTGACTCGCTGGGGACCGGGGTGCGGGTCTTGCCCTGTGGTCAGACCCGGGTCCCCTCTCAGGGCTGGGACAGGAGTAACATTCTTCAGTCAGGGAGGGGGGGTTTCCTTACCTCTTGGGCCCATCTGCCCACCCCCAGCTAGCTGCTGAGAACAACCTACGTCTTAGGGGACGACACCCTAACGCCTGCCCCTAGAACCTTCCAGGGGTTTCTAGGAGGTCAGGTTGGGCTGCATCCCTCATTCAGTCGGCAAATATTGACCACGTGTCAGCTCTGTACCCAGGGTGGAGAGAGAATCAGTCTCTGCCTTCAGGGAGTGCTCAGTCTGCTGGGAGAACTGGACTTGGGAATACGGGAGGTCTGAGGGAGGCGGTTGATGCAGAGTTAATAGCAGGGGGAGGGACAGAGCCCGGTGCCCTGGGTTCGCACCCTGACTCTGCCAGTTACTGGCTGTGTGACTCTGGGCAAGTGACTTAACCTCTCTGTGGCTAAAGTGGAATACTGACGGTACTCAGAAAAGAGATGACAACGGAGAAGCGTTAAGCAGAACACCCGGTAGAATGAGTCCCATAGAGGTTAGGTATTATTATTATTCTTTTTATGGAGATAAGGATAAAGCAGATATGGGTGTACTAGGGGGAGGAGGTGGTGAGGATCTGGGTTGAACGACTCACTCTGCTCAGAAAATCTGGGGCAGCTTCTGGGAGGAGGTGACATTTGAGCGGGGTGTTGAGAGACGTGAGGGAAGAATGTTCCAGGCTTCAGGAACAGCCTAGAAAGCGTGCAGAACTCGGATCTCGAGGCCCAAGTCTGTCCGCAGATGGCTTTAGCAGCTCAGGACATCAAGTTGACACCAGTTACCAACGCTTACAAATTCGGAGATTTCTCTTAAAAGGTTGGACCTCTGGCTGGTGTTAATAATCAGAAGGTCTGGCAACACTGGGCCCGTGTTCTCTGTGTTAAGAGTGCTCAGGGGTTGGGGGGGCTGCCCTCCGTTGAGGTCAGCGCTGGGCTCCCGGGGCCCCCAGTTGTAACCACGTCTAGTGTGTTTGTTCAAGTCCTTCCCTGGTTCCTCTGGGCGCCTTGATGGTGACCCTGGGTAGGGATTTGTTACTGGTTGTGGGAAATGCTTGGAAAGAAGTTCCCAGGTCTCACCGACTTTCATGTCTAAGCATTTTTGTTGTTCAATCCCTCAGTTGTGTCCGACTTTTTGCACCCCCATGGACTGCAGCACACCAGGCTCCCCTGTCCTTCATCTCCTGGAGCTTGCTCAAACCCATGTCCAGTGACGCCATGCAACCGTCTCATCCTCTGTCGTCCCTTCTCCTCCTGCCCTCAATCTTTCCCAGCATCAGGGTCTTTTCCAAAGAGTCAGCTCCAAGCATAGGTGGCCAAATTTTTGGAGCTTCAGCATCAGTCCTTCTGTGAATATTCAGGGAAAAAGGACTTTGGATTTACCCAAAGTCTTTTTAAAAAAATATGTAGATAGATAGAAGTGAGACTTTGAATTATAAAGTTGAACTTCCCCTCAAGAAAATGACAGTGTTGTCCTTCATTTCAGTAGTGAGGGGTTGGGGTCTGTTCTTTTGCACAGATTTTTCATGGAGATCAAGGAAGGATAATTGAGATGTGAATTAAATTCTTCATCAGGTGACACACTGAGGTGTCAGCCTGGCCAGCGTGGTTGATTTGAGTTCCGGCACGTGGGAGCGGGTACGAGGGTGTTTATCATGCGTTTCAAGCTCAGAAAGTAATGGAAAGAAATGGAACTGAACCCCACAGATTGAAGACAGGGAGCCAGTTTGCTTCCCTTGGCCCCTCCAAATTCCATGCTTGCTAAAAGCAAGGGCTGTAGGCTTTATCTGCACTCTGCCAGTGAGCAAAGGAAATCCCAGCTCAGAACCGGATGAGGCTGAACCCGGCAGGACCCACACGCCCTGTGGTACTGACCCAGCCCCCAGCTTCATCTTGGGCGTTGAAGGTGGGTTTTGTCTCTTCTCGCCCCTGAAATGATGGAGAAGCTGCATTCGCTTTGAGCGGCGTATGAGAGGCACACTCAAACTCCCATCAGAAAGGAGGCTTTGGGGTGGCTGGGGTTCTGGCTGGGGCGGGGGCTCGTTCTGCCTGCTGGGGGGTCAGCTCTGAGACCCCAGTGACTGGACAGGAGGCTGGGGAAGCCTCTGAACTTGCTGGTGGGCCCCAGTTGTGACCCTCCCGCGGGGTGCATCCGGGTCCCCGTGCAGCCTCCTGTCCCCGCGTGGCACGCTTGCGGGCGGCGGGCACCCCCGTTCGCAGTCGCGTTCGGTCCAGCGAGTGGCCGTCTTCTCGCTCATTGTCTCTCTCCATGAACAGAGGACTTGGGCGTCCGGGCAGCCTCCCAGGCCTCGCTAGTCCTTGAGGAGGGAGAGTGTTTCCTTCTTACAACAGACTTCATTTCCCTTTCCTTCCAGAAGCCCTTCTTGGCAAACTCTGGCTTCTCGGCCTCTCACCTCCCTGTCTAGGGAAGTGAGAATCTCGCCCTTGCTGTGAGGGGACCGGGGGTGGGGGCCCCGGGGGGCCTCTCCGCGGGCAGCCGAGTTCCAGCCCCTCACCCCTCACCGTCCCCAGTCTCTGAACACAGGCCGAGCGGTGTTCAGCTCTTGGCTAGGGTGGGCTGCCGCCGGAACGAGCAGAGGTCTGAATGGTAGCAAAGGAAAGGGCTCTGGGGCCTGAAATAACAAATCTCTTCAGAGTGAAGTGGAAGGGAATCGCTGGTGTGTGCTGCGTTTCCACTTGAAAGTAAAAGGATTTTTCAACAAAGAGGAAATGGGAGGAGCCGCTGTAGCAGAAGAGCAGCTGGCTGGGGAAGCCTCTGGACTGGCCTTTGGTTCCCAGCTGTAACCCTTCCGAGCTGGGTGCCTTGGGCGGCTTACTTCACCTCTCTGAGCTACCGTCTGGGGGTGTCACAGTGCGCGGTGCCAGCTTGGCCTGGGCGGCAGTGTGGGCCCCACCCCTTCCTCTCTGTTCTAAGGATTCATGAGCCGAATGAATGAGTGATGACCCTGAGCTGCCTTAGAGAAAGGCTTGAAATGGGTGATGGTAACGCCGACATTTATGGAGCACTCACTATGTGCCGGGTGCTGTTCTAAATCTCTTTGCATGTATTATTTAATCCCCGAGGCAGTGAGCACACCCGAGGTGGGCGTCTGTTTCTACCTTTGTACAGACAGGGCGGTGCTCTGTAGCCCCAGTGAGTGTCAGACCTAAGACACAGATGGGCCCTGAGAAAGCTGACGGTCAGAGACGCCGGGTTCCGGGCCAGGCTCTTTGCTGGGTCTTTCTGCCCATCCTGGTAGGAGAGCATCCTGGTGCCAACGTCAGCACGGACGAAGGGGCTGTGCGGGGACTGAGCTGGACTCGGTGCTGCCTCCGCACGCTGACCTCTCGGCCGGGTCTTCTCGGGGTGTTGAGCTAGGCGGCTCTTTCTGCAGAGCTGCCTGGGATGGAGGAGCTGGCTTGCATCCAGAGCCATAATGGGAGGATCTCTCCTCCTGCGAGAGAGGCGTCACAGGTCCATCTGGGGCGTCACCCCTGAGTGGGAAGGTGAGCGGAATGGTCTGCGAGACTGAAGCGATTTCTCTGGTACATCATTAATTTTCCATTATTCAGACGTGACATGATGCCACTAAACCTCATCCCGTGTCCACAGCAGCCCCGTGAAAACACAGAGAAGAGGGTGAACCATGCATTGAGCCCTTACTCTGTGCCCACGCGGTTGTAAGTTGCCCGTGTGTAACAACTCATTTCCTCTTCACGAGTCTGTGGAATAGGCAGGCACTGTTTCCATTTTACACACGCAGACACATTTTTAGAGGGTCTGAGTGGCTTGTCCCAGGTTACCAGCCAGCGAGTTCAGCAGCCAAGACTCGAGCTTGGGTCTGCCAGCTCCCAGCCCCGCCCCCGGTCTACACCGCTGGCTTCCACTGCTTTGAAATCCCTTCTTCTGGTTTCCTGATGACAAATCCAGGGCCCAGAAGCTTTGGGTGACTTTGCAAATGCCACACGGTCCACCAGACGCCCAGGCTTGCAGGCTCAGCACCCCGGCCTCTTGGAGATGCTGGCCCCAAACTGAGGACGCCAGCACGCAATGGTCTGACTCCGTGGGCCCGCGGACATGGCGGTGACCAGAGGACACAGGGCGACATGAAAGGAAGGCGCTCGGCCTTGACAGGGGCCCAGCCCCGGCGCTGGCTGGATGCAGTTAAAAGGAAAGTTCCCGATAAGGAGATGCTTTATCACGCCTCTTGACAGGCGGCGCTTCCTCCCTTTTGCAGCGCGAGCCTTAAACCTCTTCCAAGCCCCTGGCGTGAGGCCTCGGCCGCCTCCCCTGCTCCCCGTTACCCCCGCCCCAGGGGCTCCGGCGGGCGGGGGAGGCCATTAGCCATGGGAGTGGGCCTGGGGGTGGGTGGGTGCCAACCCTTTGAAACAATCCAGGGGGCGGCCCAGGCCGCCCTTATCTTGGCCTGTTGGTGTTTCTGGGCCGGAAAAGGGAAGCGCAAAGAGGAAAGCCTTTCTCCTGTGGCTTTTGTATTTGGTTCACATTAAATGAGGCGGGGTCGGGGTTTTGTTGTTTGTTTTCCCACTTTTTAGCGCGAGGATGACGGATGGCTGTTGGCGGTGCCGGCGCCCGGTTCTCTGGGGGTGGCACGCCACCCGCCCGGCCGTGCTCATGCGAACCCACCCCCGGCTGTGGCCGGAGTCTCTGCTGCGGCTCCTGGACGAACCTGGAGGGGAGGGCTGTGCCGGGTCCAAGTGGGGGTCCCTGGGCTCCCGGGGTTAGCCCCGCGGAGCTCCGCCAGCGCCCGGCGGTGCCAGGGTGTGGAGGGCTGTGAATTCATTCACTCTGGGCCCTGGCAGCCAGCGGCCTTGTCTAGACAGGAAGATGTGTGTGATGGGATTGAAAGACCAGGCTCCCGCTGGGTGAGAAGGAGCCCGGAGCATCGGGGGCCCAGGATCCGGCGGAGGGACGTTTCCGGAGCTGTGTGTGAGGGGCGGGCCACGGGGAGATGGGGCCAGACCTAGAGAGATCCTTAGGTCTTTCCTGGAGAGAGGGGCGGGGCCTGTGTGCTTGCTCCCCATCGGTGGGACAAGAGTGAGAAGTGGATAGATGGATGCCCAAGCAGGTATGCGTGTTCACAAATGTGTGTAGAGACCCGTGTCTACCCAGGGGGTGCCCCTGCTGGTTTCTACTAGTTTATGGGAGTCTACTGTGAAGTTTTCAGGATTCTGCTGTTTTCCTATAGTCTATGCCTCTGAGGTTATTTATATCCAATGTCTCCCTACAGTGGAAATCATCTGTAGGGCCCACCACTGAACATCCCTTCCCAAACCCGGTAACTTTCCATAAGTGAAAGTCGCTCAGTCGTGTCGGACTCTCTGCGATTCCATGGAATTCTCCAGGTCAGAATATTGGAGTGGGTAGCCTATCCCTTCTCCAGGGGATCTTTCCGACCCAGGAATTGAAGTGGGGTCTCCTGTATTGCAGGTGGATTCTTTGCCAACTGAAATCAACCATGGTGGGAATATTTACAACATGAAAATCAGCAAACCCTACAAACTGAGCTTTCCCATGGAGAGCGGGTTGTCAACCACTTAGCCCAGCCCTGGGGACCCCCCAGGTGCCCACACAGAATGAGGACGGGCAGGCTGGCCCATGGCTCCCTGAAAACATGGCCGCTTTTGGTTCCAGGAACATGCGTCGGTTTTACGCCTTGGTGGGTTTTCTTTTTCCACTTCCTTCTCTGCACACAGGACCCCTCTGCTAGCACACAGGCAGGGCAGCGGTACCTTTTCTTCTTGCAGAGCTTCTCAGCTCCTTGAGCAAAAGGTTTGCTGAGCCTCTTCTGTGTCCGGCTCTGATGGAGGCAGATCTTTAGCCAGTCCTGTCCCCTGATGATCGCCTGGCTCCCGAGTCTGCCTGTGTTTTCCCCAGCACTGCCTCTGATGGACTTCTACGTCAGTTAGCGTTCTTCAAACTGGGGTTCCCTGGGGCTTCCTAGTCAATGAATTCTGTGGCGCTTAGTCAGCGTTTTAGAAAAACATTTATAATTGTTTTCTTGGCACCTTTATTTTTCTGGGCATTTACGTGTACCTTTGATTGCTTACTGATGATCCTGCTTCCCTATTTGTGGTAGAGACATAAAGTTGAATTACTTTTTATTCTTTAAAAATTTTTAATTGTGGAAAATTTGAAACATATATTAAATGAGGGAGAATGGTACGATGAACCCCCTATCTACTTATCAGTTGACAACGATCAACATTCTGTCAGCAGTTTCTACTGAAGAGTTTTGAAGAGCGTTATTGTATATCCAGATATTTCTAATAGCTTTAACTTGAGTTTATTAATTCTTTTTTAACATTTTAAAATTGAGATATATTTGAGGTACAATGTTGTATACTTCATAGGTATACAGCATAGTGATTCATAATTTTTAAAGGTTATATTCCACTTATAGTTATTATAAAATATTGGCTCTGTTCTCTGTATTGTACAAGATAACCTTTTGGTTTATTTATTCTTATACATAATAGTTTGTATAACTGTTTATGGTGTACATACAGTATGAGCAAGCTCCAGGAGATAGTGAAGGACAGGGGAGCCTGGCATGCTGCAGTCCATGGGGTGGCAAAGAGTCGGACACAACTTAGGGACTGAGCAACGGCAGCCTTCTATAAATATTCGTATAGCTACATATTATGCAAAAGATGTAAAATGTATTTTAAAATGTTTCTACAAGTAAAAATACAAGTCACATTGTAAGAGAGAAAGATTCCGTAACTAGCGGCCCAGTAACAGCTTAGGAACACGGCCAGAGAGTGAGTGAGGTCTGGGGACGTTGTGTGGCCCCCGTGGGTCTCCCCCGCTCTGAGGCAGCAGGAGCAGAGTATCATACTAGGGTCAGGAAGGTGGACCTTGGACGCAGACCCGTCTGCTTGGAACCCTGGCTTCTCCCTTCCTGACTGTGTGACTTTGAACAAACTGCCTAACCTCTCTGCGCCTCAGCTCCCTCATAAAATAACAGTGTCTGCCCCACAGGGTAGCCACGAGGACTGGATGGGCTGATAGCTGCTGGACAATGCCCAGTATGTAACAAGCACTCGGGACATCATTAGGTGCTTCGGTTGTTATTAAGATGATGATTAATTATAGCATCCCCCACTATACAAATTTTCCCTAGACTGGCTTTTTTTGTTTGTGTGTGAATAGAGAGTGCTCAACAAATATTTGTTGACTTGAGTTTTAAATTTTTAGAAAACTGCCAGGCCTGGCACCTTTCAACCAGGAAAAAGCAATTCGGAAACCAGACAGAAAGTAAGCAGCGATTTTATTTCTAGCGCACACCATCGTCACCCCCGCGTGTGTCAGACAGACAGCCTCTCTAGACACTCATTCCAATTGTGCCTAAGAGGGCAAGCAGACTGGAGTGTCATTGCCTGAAAGGTTTCTGAGCGGTTGGATCTTTTGACTCTCTGTCTGTGGCACTTTCTTTCAGATTGACTTCAGTACTGGCTCTTAAGACAAATCAATTTTTATGAAGCCTTGTGCACCAAAATGTCTACTCTTTGAACCTTGAGTATTTTTTAAATTGAGGTTCACCTAAGCATGGTCGTCTTATTCCCACTGAAAGGCAGTCGAGGGGGATGTGAAAGTGTGGAGGAAATGGTAGGATGGTGGGACGATGGGTCTTTCAATTAGGTTTAGGTTACATCTGCCAGAAACCCCAAATAGCTGCTTCAAACACCCAGAAGCTTATTTTCTTATGGGGACAGTCTAGAGATAGGGCCTCCAAAATACTACGAAGTTATCAGGCATCCAGGCTCCTCCTGTCTTCCTGTTCTGCTCAGGGTTGCCTCACAGTCCAAGATGATTGTTGGAGCTGCTGCCATCGCATCCGTATCCCAAGCAGTATACTTCCAAGAAGAAAGAAGGCAGGACGAAAGGGGCCCTCTCCCCAGTTAGCTTCCTCTCAGGAACCTTTGTGCAAGTCCTCTCCACGCTTTTGTTTACATCTCGTTGACTCATACCTAGTAATGTGGCTGCATTAATCTGCAAAGGGGCTGGGAGGTGTGGGTCTCAGATGGGCTTGTTGCCACCTGAGGTAACAGAGATTCTGTTACTGAGGAAGGGGAAAGGGATAATGGGTGGAGAGCAAGTGGTCTCTGCCCCAACAGATGACCTTGAAGAAAGACATTATAACACTGACTTTATAATACAATTTAAAATTTTTGAGAGATGTGAGTCCTTCCTGTATTATCTGGTTTTCCATAGCCTGTGGCCTAGAGAGTGCTACTGGGTGTCACTTCACTGTGTCTGACTCTGCGACCCCACGGACTGTAGCCCGCCAGGCTCCTCTGTCTGTGATATTCTCCAGGCAAGAGTACTGGAAGAGGTTGCCATTTCCTAGTCCAGGGGATCTTCCCGACTGAGGGATTGAACCTGTGTCTCTTACATCTGCTGCACTGGCAGGCAGGTTCTTTACCACTAGCGCTATCCTAGGACGCCTGGAGAGCTAATAACAGGGCTTTGGGAGGGGTCCATGGAGGATGCTTCCTGATGAGAGGGCAGGAAAGGTCTAGGATGGATGATCCCAGAGGGGTGATTTTGTTCTCAGAGGGCATTTGACAGTGTCCAGAGACTATTTTTGGTCATCATAACTGAGTTGAGCAGGGGAGCATCTTGTGGGCGGAGCCAGAGATGCCGCTAAACCTTCATAATGTACAGGACAGTTCTGCCCGCGTGCCCCACCCCCCATCCCTGCACCCAGATTGAAAAAGTGAAAGTTGCTCAGTCGTGTCTGACTCTTTGCGACCTGGTGGATTGTAGCCTGCCAGGCTCCTCTGTCCATGGGGTTCTCCAGGCCAGAATACTGGAGTGGGTACCTGTTCCCTTCTCGGGGGGTCTACCCAACCCAGGAATCGAACCCAGGTCTCCCACATTTCAGGCGGATTCTTTACCAGCTGAGTCACCAGGGAACCCCAAGAATACTGGAATGGGTAGCCTATCCCTTCTCCCGTGGCTCTTCCTGACCCAGGAATTGAACTGGGGTCTCCTGTATTGCAGGCGGATTCTTTACCAGCTGAGCCCCCACCAGGGAAGCTCCACAGAGAATGAGCTGGCCCCTAAACCAACCTCAGTCAATCGTGCTGAGGCTGAAAAATCCCGATTCACCAGTTTTTCAAAACCCCACATCTTCAGTAAATTGTGGGACAGTGATAATCTCAGATGTCACCGTCCATCCGGAGAGGTACCTGATTCTCCACCCAGGGCTTGTGTGGTCGGTCAGTCTTCTGAGAACAACTTTCAGCTTCACAGCCCTGCCCTGAGAGGCTGTCGGCTGAATGAACGAATAAATGAATGAGTGAATGAGCACGGGGCTGCCTCCAGAAAGAGGTGAGTCAGGCTGGATCAGCCCACATGCTTCCATCATGTTGTGAAAGCCGGCCCCGAGTGGCTCCATACAAGAACGGGCTCCTTGTTCCTGGATGATGCGATCTGTTGATCTGCCAAAGGGGCCCTGCCTCTCCCCAGGTCACCGACAGAGGCCCGTCTCCGCGCCGTCTCGCCGTGCGCAGGGTGCTAGGGTTATGCAGAGCCCTCCAAAAACCCACCCTTTGAAACGAAAGAAATTGGATCTTTAAAATCCCAAAATAGAGCGCTGAAGGGTACACATCATGTCTGCCTTCTCCTTTTTTCCTCTTTGTGGCAAAAGTGACTCAGAGTTTTTGGTCTGGATCCAGAGAGACCTGCGTGGCCTTTGGGGTGGGGGCAGGAGGGGTGTCATTTGATTGGGAATAACTCACCGTTTTAGTGCCTTGACTGGCTCAGCTGCCTGTCTTGCATTTCACAAGTTCTGGCATTTCCCAGCCCACCATCTCTGGCTTCTTTTTCAGCTTTTGGCCCAAGGGAAAGAGGAGGGGCCAGAGTTTATGCCTCGCCCAGATGGCACTGTCTTTAGTGGAACGTTTATGTGAGCTGGGCTGCATTTTCTTTGGGATATTTCACCAGAGTGTTCAGAGGGGCTGCCCGGGAGCTGGCTGTGGGTTCTTGTCTCGGCATCCTCGGGTGTTCACGCAGCTGTGTTGGGTACCACTGGTCAGAGTCAGATAGGTGCACAAGGGCTTCATGAGCTACTTCAGTCCTCCGTGGCCCCTTCCAGGGGGCACTCAATTTCTCCCCCTTCCCTGCTTCTCCCAGAGCCCAGGTACCCTGCAGACGTCAGACACTTTGTTCCTCAGTATCAGGTCGATGCCCTGGGCCAGAGGCTCATGGAGAAATGTTTTTGAAGCTTACTCTTGCTTGTTGTCTGCTCTTTGGGTGAACACAAAGGCCCGTGTCTCACCTTTCCTCACCATCTCCAAGAGGATACCAAGTCAATGCCCTTTCAACTCAGTTTCTCCCTATGTTCATCTCTAAATGCTACTGGAAAAGAGATTGTACACTTAATTTTTCCAGCCTGAGTTTGTCTCCTCTTTGACTTCCAATGGAATCGGCCTGGTATAATATGTCTCTTTCATGGTGAGACACATTCCTGCAGACTGGCTCAAGTGGTAGTGAATTCAGGCAGACTCCAAACATGGGGATTCTCTTCTAGACATGAATAAGTCTCCTTTCTCAGGGTCACTGGAGGATGAATCACCTGGCTGTATGTGGAGCCACATAGGAACCTAAGAATTAATCTGTTCATTTATTTACTCAGCAAATATTTATTGAACATCTGCTATATGCCAGGTACTGTTCAAGATGTTGGGACATAGCAATGAATAAGCTTTCATTCTAGCAGACAGACAATCAGCAATGAGCCAATGCATAAGATAACACTTATCGAAGGAAATCAGCAGGATTGATGGAGTGACAGTGAGGAGGCTCAGCTTTAAAAAGGCTGCTCGGAGAAGGCCCTGGATGTAGGCTGAGACCTAAAGATTCGGTTGCCAGCCATGAGAAGACCTGGGGGAAGAGCGTTCTAGGCTGGGGGAGTGTAAGTGCAAAGGGCCGGGGGTAGGAGTAAATTCAGTGTGTTTTAGGAGCAGCCTGGAGGCCCATGTGGCTGGACCAGCGTGGGGAGATGAGGTTGGTGACATGGGCAAGGGCCAGATGGTGTAGGGTTTTGTAGACTGTGATGAAGCTTTTGGATTTTCTAAGTGCACCTTGGGGTTATTACATTTTAGAGACCAAAGAAAACTTTTCAAGGTGGTTTCTCCCAAGACCTTAGACTAGAAGGAAGAATTTCATGGTTTCTTCCAAGACCTTAGACTAGAAGGAAGAATTTCATTGTCCAAAGTCACCCAGCCGTAGGTGAAGGGATATTCATGAAAGTTGACATCTATTGAGTGCTTGCGACACGCTCTGTGTCACTGAAACCTCCCAGCAACCTAGTGAGGCTGTGTTATCATTAGTCCCATCAACAGATGAGGAAACTGGGGCCCTGAGATGTAAATGTCCTTCTCTGCTGTGATGGAGTCAGGGACCCATGCCAGGATGTAACCCCAGACAGTCTGGCTTCTCCAGGGTTCCTGCTCTTCATCTCAGGGTTACACTGGTTCTACCCAGGGAGGAGAACAGAGAGATGTGACGAGTACTCGCTTGGCTTCTTAAAGCAGCAAAAAAAAAAAAAAAAAAAACCCAACAAAAAAAACCCCCAAACCCAAAGCTCCTTCCAAAGGTCGACTCTGAAAAGGCTTGCATATTTCAGTCCAGCACTTCCAGACTCATCTCCTAGGTGACTCAGTCGCTCCTTGGCCAGGAAAGAGAGTTGCTCAGGATGGGGGTGCCGGTGGGGAGCCGTGGCTGAGCAGACGTTTCTGTTGGGTGGACCAGAAGCTGGGGGCTGAGTGCACAGAGGGGTGGGTGGGGCCAGAGAGGGGAAAGTCGGTGTCTGGGTGGGTGGGGGCGGGGGTGCACACTGATCCAGTTTCTTTGTTCAAAGACCCCTGGGGGGCTCTGGGAAGAGGGCTGTGGGGCAGAGCACTGGGTCCTGAACCCCATTCGGCTCACGTGCCTGCCTCTGATCTCGCCACACTGTGTTCCCCGGCTTCCTCCGGGTTTCAAATGTGGACGTGGTAATTGGAAACAAATTTAGCGTGTGCCAGGCCATCTAGCCGCTCTCTTTAGTCGGCGTGCTTGCTGTGCGGTAGATGTGTCTGTTTTTAATTTCCAGTGATGCGAGAAATATAGAATGACTTGATTCTTAATTTAGAATACCGAGAGAGACTGACTGGTTTTGTTTTCGAGCCCGTGCAAAACGTCTCATTCTCTTTTTAGGGCTTGGTGTGCGATTTTTCAAAACGTGGCCCTGTGGAAGGGGTTGGGGGGGCAGATAGGGATCGGGGGATTAAGAGGCACAAACTACTACGTACAAAATAAATAAGCTACACGGATAGATTGTACAGCACGGGGAACAGAGCCAATATTTTATAACTATAAATGGAATATAACCTTTAAAATTTGTGAATCACTACACTGTACACCTCAGACTTATGTAACATGGTACAGCAATGATGCCTCGGTTGAAATAAAGTAAAATAAAACAGAATGTGGCTCTGGCAGAGACGCCTCTGGCCCCAGAGGTCTCCTGCCAGGCTGAAGACCGCCCTGGCCGGGGGCATCCCCCGCTTGGCTGAGAAAGCAGACAGAGGGCTCGGCCCCGTCACACCCTGGAGATGCTGCCACCTCTTTTTGGAGCAGGGGGAGTCCAGGTGCCAGTTGTCCAACCAGCCGAGTCCTGCCCACACTGAGCGGGACACAATGGTCTCTGCGGGCCAGGAAGATAATTGTGGTGCCCGCGTGGGCAGCGGAACCGCCCTGTGTCGTGGAGGAGGAGGGCAGGTCTGGAAGGATGACAGCCGCTCAAACTCTTCCCAAGGGGCTCCCCTCCCGGGGTCGTGTGCATGTCCAGCACCTGCGTGCTGTTCTAAGCACTCCAGAGGCCTCAGTGAGCAACATAGGGAAGTTGCTGATGCCCTAGTAGGGGAGGGGAAAAAAATCACATAAATACATCTCGGAGCGTCTGGCGATGATGAATCTCTGTTGCAACACAAAGCCACGGGTGGGTGGGTGAACTGTGAGATGGGCGTGGGCTGCCTTGTTGGGACGAGCAGTCAGGCAGAGCCTCTCTGATGGGAGGTCAGCTGGGGAGAGGCTTGAGAGAGCACGGGGATGAGCCCTGTGGGCATGGGGGATGAGCGCCCCAGGCAGAGGGAGCACTGCATGCCCAGACCCGGAGGCCGGAGTGTGATCGTGCTGCACGGCTTGTTGGAGGGCAGCAAGACCCCTGTGGCTGCAGCGGAAGGATCCGGGAGGGTGGGCCGGAGGTGGAGGGTCTTCTGAGCCACGTTAAAGACATTGGCTTTGTGATCTGAACTAGATGTTTGCCCTTGGCGGGGTTGGGGAGGGGGGGGGGGGTGTTGAGCAGAGAAGCGACAGGATAGAATGTACAATGGTTGTTGTTTTTCCCCAAATATTTATTTACTTGGCCACGTCGTGCCTTCGTTGTGTCCCGCGAGATCTTTCGTCCTGGCGCACGGACTCTAGTTCCGGCTCACGGGCTCGGCAGTAGCAGAGTGCGGGCTTCGTTGCTAAGCAGCTTGTGGGATCTTAGTTCCCAGATCGGGGATCCAACCCTTGTCCCCCGCTTTTCAAGGTGTAGTCTTAACCACTGGACCACCAGGGAAGTCCATCATGTACAGTTTTAAAGTACATTCTAGCTGCTTTGTGCAGGAGATCATGTGAAAAGGGGAAGAGACGGGCAAGATGGAAGCAGAGAGACCAGGAGGGAGGTTAAGGTAGCAGTCCAGGCAGGAGATGGGCCCAGTGAAGAAGAGTCTACGACAATGGTCAGGGCAAAAGTTGGTGGTAACTGGACTTGCGAGTCACTGGGTTTCCAACGTTGAGCCACCGAGACTTGCCGCTCCCCTGGAGGTGGTGTGTGGGTGCTTCTCTGCTGGTGTGGGCCCCCTCCCCTAGGCTCGAGGGGGCCCTGCTGGCACCTCTGCCTGCCCCTTCCTTTGCTGGCGGCCTCCGCCTTGGACTCCTGCTCCTGGGTTTCTGTGGGTGGGTGCTGAGTCCTCACTGTCTTACAGGATGGGATGGGCCAGGGCACATGCTTTTATGCCTTTATCGCTTTTGTTTCCTTCTTTGTGGCTTTTAAAAGAAATGTCCGGGTTTACAAAGGGAAAAGCTGAGGGGCTCACTTTGTCTGAATGGATTTTTGGCTTTTCTCTTCTTATGTTACACCTCCTTTTGTGTTGAACTGTAACCCACATATTGGGTTCAGGGGAGCTAAAACCATGGGGTCCGACTGAAGCCCAGTAGACATTGTAAAGTAAGGCCTGATTTCTTTTCTACTTTTATTTTGGATATACACTTACACACCACACATACACATAAACACATGTCCCTTCTCCATCCTAGAGACACAACAGATACATTCGTTCTCACAGTGATGTTTTATTTTGGAGATTATTCTATATCAGTATATAAACAGCTTCCTGAGGGTGCCCCATATGGTTGCCCAGCTTGTGCACTGCACAACTCGAGGGGTTGCCATTCATATTCACTGTGGTGCTGGCCCCCGGCATACTCATTCTTTTTTTTTAATAACAGCGTTATAGACCATGATGCACTGCTCCTGATGTAACTGGTGCTGTTCTGATGGACCTTTAGGTTGCTTCCAGTATTTTGCTGGTTTAAAGAGCGCTGTATTTAATAACCTTGTCATTAGTTTTTTGTTGCACATCCATGGGATAACCCACTCACTAGGAGCAGAATTACTGCAGCCAAGGGAGTGTAGTAATTTGTAATTTTGGCAGATAACTGCAAAATGCTCTGCCACAGGTTTGGGCACACCCTGTTTCTGCGGGCTCTGCTCTTAGGTTCCTGCATTTCCACCAGGTCAACTCTTACCTGGGTGACGCCCTTGTTCCGTCTTTTGTGTCAGTCGGACATGGAGCAGATGAAGGAAATATCCTTCCTGCCGTAGACGTGCGTTCAAATCTCTGCACTGCAGCTTGCTCAGGCATCTCTGAGCCTCCATTTCTTCTTCAGTAAAAGGGCAGTTAGTTGTTCACGGAACTTCAGGAGGATGGAAAGGGACCGGACAGGCAACAGTTAATTGGGCACCTAATTGTATCCTGCAACTATGGGAAGCACAACAAAGAAAACTGTTACTGGGAACCCCCACCTCATCCAGGGGGCAAGGGAAGACTCTTGGGAAATAATATTTGAGCCACAGTATGACTCGGAGTTAACTCGGAGAGAGGCTGCTTCTGAAAGGCCAGACGCAGGGAGCCCGTGGTGAGGGCTGGGGGCGTGTTGTTGGCTGGGGGCTGGATCACACGAGGGCTGGGGGCGTGATGTTGGCTGGGGGGCTGGATCGCACGAGGGCTGGGGGCGTGATGTTGGCTGGGGGGCCGGATCGCACGAGGGCTGGGGGCGTGATGTTGGGTGGGGGCCGGATCGCACGAGGGCTGGGGGCGTGATGTTGGCTGGGGGGCCGGATCGCACGAGGGCTGGGGGCGTGATGTTGGCTGGGGGGCCGGATCGCACGAGGGCTGGGGGCGTGATGTTGGGTGGGGGCCGGATCGCACGAGGGCTGGGGAAGTGATGTTGGTTGGGGGCCGGATCGCACGAGGGCTGGGGAAGTGATTTTGGTTGGGGGCCGGATCGCACGAGGTGGTGGTGGTGCAGCCAGCGGGGGCTGGGAGTTTAGAAAAGTCATTCCGGCCTCAGAACAGAAGATGATGTGTGAGGACCAGGCAGAATGCAGGGAAGCTCCTTAGGAGGCAAGCGGTGGTGTTTTGGATGGAAGTGAGGGATGGGGAAATGGTGATGGATTTGAGTGCCCTTCAGGAAATCACACTGATAGGACTTTGAGACGGAGCCACTGTGGAGGTGAGGTACAGGGAGGATTAGGGAGGAGGGATGAGTTAGGAATTTTAATGATGTTTTTAATATGTGCTCATTAGGTGGCTATGTAATGCTTGTTGGGACCACTGAGACCAGTACACTCATGGACTAGTTTTCTTGGTGTGTGTGTGTGTGTGTGATGGGAGTGCAGTTGGGGTAGCTCATGGACTACTTTTCCTTCTGTGTGTGTGTGTGTGTGTGATGGGAGTGCAGTTGGGGTAGTTCATGGACTAGTTTTCCTGGGGAGTGTGTGTGTGTGCGTGTGTGTGTGAGTGATGGGAGTGCAGTTGGGGTAGCTCATGGGCTAGTTTTCTTGGGGGGTGGGGTGTGTGTGTGAGTGAGTGTGACAGGAGTGCGGTTGGGGTAGCAGCTGTGTTCTGCAATTTTTTACATCTAAAAATAAAGGCAGAATTTGGGATCCATGTGTGTTTGTAACAGACCTTCGCCCCACGTGCTGTGTGGCAGTTGGGAATTACAGTGAAATATCCCCATGGGCTTTTTCCTTCTTTCACAATGTAATCTTTGAGGATGATACCAGTTTCCTAATATTCCAAATTCGACAAAAAAAAAAATGCTACTTAACATTGTTAAAATTTGATTTTAGTAAAATTCAAAACAGTTTCCTTGGCCAGTTGCCATTTTGAAAATCAATCCCACATTTTAGATTTGATGGCAGCCTCATGCATCTGAGAGTATTTAAAAACTCTGAACAGAGTTGATAGACGAATGGTTTTCAGGGAACTGTCATTTCTAGGTTCTCATTGCAACATTATATAAGAGGGAATGCTTGAGCAACCTAAATGCCCAACTGCAGGAGGCTTAAAGCTGTGGTCCAAACATACGATGAACATGAGGGGTGCAGGGAAGTTCAAAATTTAAGGTAGCACTCACTCTCAGGTACCCAGTTTGCATTTGCACAGCCCTGAGAGCCAGTGCCTCCTTAAATCGTGTGCCTGGGCACCTCACTAGTCTTGTGCCAATCTAAGCCCCGGGAGATTCTATACAGTCATTTGCGATTGTCCCATTAAACAGCATTTAGCGACAAAGGGCAATGGTCACACCATATCTAAAATAGAATCCCAGCTGTGCTTCCCTAGAAGCACCTAGAAGACGAGTGTGGAAAGACATATACCAAAATGCGTATTTATTTTGCATGAGTATTTTCTCTGTGTTGTTCTATTACTAAGTCATGGACAACTCTTTGTGACCCCATTGACTGCAGCACGCCAGGTTCCCCTGTCCTTCACTATCTCTCGGAGTTTGCTCAAACTCATGTCCGTCAAGTCGGTGATGCCATCCAACCATCTCATCCTCTGTCATCCCCTTCTCTTCCCACCTTCAATCTTTCCCAGCATCAGGGTCTTTTCCAATGAGTCAGTTCTTTTCATCAGGTGGCCAAAATATTGGAGCTTCATCTTCAGCATCAGACCTCCCAATGAACATTCAGGACTGATTTCCTTTAGGATGGACTGGTTTGATCTCCTTGCTGTCCAAGCGACTCTCAAGCATCTTCTATAATTCATATATTTTTATGTTGTCCATTTTTTTCTACAGTTTATGATGAGCCCTTATTACTTTCATAACAAGACAATGCAAGTATCATCGTGTACCAATGCCCTTTGATCTGGGCATCAGGAGAGTTAAGTTGCCCCTAAGAGTGGGCAGAGCTTGAATCTGGGGGTGAGGGTGGGTCTTATGAGCTTTCTCTGGGAAACTGGGGGTCTCTGAGATGCAGACACCATTCCTTGTATTCCTTGTTCCTTTGAGAAGGTGGGATGGACCCGCGTGTCTTAATAGACACAGTCTGAGATCTGGGAGCACCTGGAGGCAGCTGACAGAGAGGAGGTGGGTCTGGCCGCGTCCCTGCGGTTCCACCGATGGCTTTCGAGCTGTAGGTCATGAGCAAGTGGCTTAATCCCACTAAGCTTCAGCCCTCTCACCCCAAAAGAGACGGCCCTGCCTTTCCCTCTGGATGCTGCTGTGTGGGTGCAATCAGCTCTGACACCTGCCTGCCTGTGGAGCAGACCCTCGTGGTCAGAAGCACCCCCTTCTTCCTGGAATCTTGTTGACTGCCTGGGAAATTACAAGACGTGGGACACACTCGCTCTCACCTCGGCTGCAGCAAGTGGAGCCTCTTCTGCTTTGGAAGCTCGCTGACTTCGAGCTTCTGGGTTGCCGCGTCTGGCAGGCGGGCGTCTGCTATGGCTGGGAGGCCACCCTGCTTGACTAGTGCCCCTGAGATGACCTTATCTTTGGAGAAGCCTGAAAAGAGGCCTCAAGACCCTGGTCTTCCTCTAATGGGGGACCACAGGGTGTTTGGGACCTCAGGGGTGGGTCGTGCCTTCCCAAGACATCAAGCTCTATTTGCAAGACCCAATCACTCAGTTTTTGAAGAAGCAAGTAAATTGCTATATGTTCTTATCAAACCTCCAGAGAACTGGCAAGGCTCCCCCGGAATGCACATGCTCTGGGCACCTTCTGCCACCTTCTGGGGAGGGGGAGGGTGGAGAGGGGAGGGGAGGCTGTCTTTCGAGGTTAGGTGGTGTGGTCCTCCCAGCCCTCCACGTCAGGGGCTTTTCAGCTGCCCACAGAGACGAGGGGGTGAGTGCCTGGGTTTCACCACGCGCGAGCGTTTCGGGTTGCTTTTCGCGTGTTGAGTCTTTCACATTCTTTCTTCGCTCCTCCATTCAGTTCTGTCGTATCGCCTCCATGTTTTGGGTTGCATCATCCTCTGATGACAAGAAGTCTTGTTTCGTGGGCACCTCCTGTGTGCTGGGCTTCGGGGCCCTACAGAGGTCATCTTATTTAGCCTTCAAAGAGCCCTGGGAAGTGGGAGGTGATGTCCCTGTTTCACAGGAGCAAACGGAGGCTCAGCGAGGTGGGGTCGCCGCTCTGAGGTCACACAGCTGCTCGTAAGAAGCAGGGCCTGGATGGAGAGCTGTGTGTATCTGACCAAACATGAAATCCCTGCTCCCACCCTCTCTGGGAGGGGGAGCTCACGCGGGTGAGGCGGGCTCCGTCGGCGCACATGGCGTCAGCTAGTCCAGCTTAACCAGGGGTTGCTCCGAGACCTGGAGAGTTCCTGCTGAAAGCAGCAGGTTCCTCTCTCAAGAAGCAGCATTATTTGTTTTGGTTGCTGTTGCCCGTTTCTCTGCTTCCCTCCCTCCGCCTGCCTCCCCCGCTTCTTGTTCAGCAGGAAGAACATTCTGGATCTTATCATTTAGCACTGGCTTGTGTCTCCTTTGAGAACCCAGTCTGCTCTTTCTGACCCGTAGCCGTAGATGATAAAGCAGCTGTGAACCCACCAGATGGCAAGGACACAGACAGCACCCTGTGGAAATGGACTTAGAGCCTGGAGGTCCAGAGCACCCTGCCCTGCCCTACTCTAACAGTGCCCACTGAGGTGCACTGCCAGAACCTCGCCAGTCTCAGTGCCCTCATGTATAGAATGGGCCCATCCTGCCTAGAATTGTTGCCACATGTGTGAAACGTGGAGTCTGGTCCTTGGCCTTGCGGGCAGCGTATGCTTAGTCACCGCACTGTTGTTGATGGTGGCCATTGACTCTTAGTGATCACGCTGAGCAAAACAAGCACACTTCCTTCTACCAAGGACTTCCTGTTCAAGTGGGAAAGAGAGATGCTGAGCAAATTCACAACTAGCAAGACAACGTCAGGTGGTAACGAAGGGACTATTCCAGGGTGTGTTAGTGAACCTTTAAGATCCCCTTTTCTGGAAAAAAGAGACCCGGCTTTTAGCATTTGCTGATCTCTGTGGATGTCCTCACCATGGTTGGTTTCAGGCTATCAAAATGATGTCTGGTGGCTCTTCAAAATTCCTGGAAGTTTAACCAACTGACTCTTGCTAGTCTGAAAGAGCTGGCTCCAGCACTGGGCATATGTAAACAGTGGTGGTTTGGGAGAGACCTGAAGATCTGAGAGCTAAAAGTACCAGTGGAAGAAGAGTATGCGAGCCGAGAAGATGGCCATGCAGAGGCCCTGAGGTTGGAGAGAGCTTGGTGTGCGCAGGGAACACGAGCTTGGCTGGTGTCGGCAGGAGCGTAATGGGGGGCAGATAGGAAGACAGAGGCTGGGCTGTTGGCAGCCTTACAGACAGACCATGGCATCAAGTTTGAATTTTATTCTCCGGTCACAGGAAGTCTTTAGAGGGTTGTAAGCTGGAGGGGGCGGTGGATGTCTGGGTCCGATTTGCATCTTTTTAGGGCTCAGTGGGCGGTTCTGTTACACACCGGCAGGAGGTCATCGAGAGAGCAGCAGCAGTCACTGGGCAGGGGGAGGCGGTGGTGACCTGATTAACATGCCGCTGGGGAGGGGGGGAACCAGAGGTGGCTCGACTCAGAGTCGTGGGGCTGTGACAGATTCCATCTCCCTCTGTTCTCTGGCTATTTACCCTGAATGCACGCAGCCTGTGATTTCTGCTCTTAGGTCATGGGGAGGCGGACGGAGCCTCAGACCATTAGGGTCACTATCTATGCCAACTACTTTCCTCCTTGATTCTGACTGGTTCTGTAATTACCACCTCCTGAGAAATCCAGAACAGCAGGTGAGGAGAGATGTTTATCTTGGGTCCAAATGCCAGGCAAGATCAACAACAGCAGAACCTCTTCTGGACACTGCCCTTCTGTGATTTTTGTCTGCATCAGTACCTTGTTCTGCAATTTGCGTGGGTGGGGGTGGAAAGATAAGACTGACGGCATTTCCACCTTTGCCCAAGGGTGCTTCTCGGGTGTATATCGGACACGTATGTAAATGTTGTGGGTGTCAGCTTGTCGGCTCATGAAGAAGGTTGCCATCTGGCCCTGCTCCACCCTGAGCTTGCCTCTTGGTCTAGAGCTTAGAGGGGCACGAGAGATGCTATCTTTCTGGACTGGCATCGTCCGGTAGGACTTTCTCGAGGATGAAAACGTCCTGTTATCTTGCCATCCATCGTGGTAGCTGCACTTGTGGCTCCTGGGTGCTTGTCATGTGTGGCTCGTGTGAGAAACTGACTTCTCAGTTCACTTTTTATGTGATCTGCTGTCTTGAACAGCAAAATTCTAGACCACGTGTGATCATCTATTGCCCTGGAGCCCTGGGTTTATAGTTGACTAGACAGCCCACTGAACCCTTGTACAGCTCTGTGGAGTTGTGAGTGAGCTGTCACTTGTCACAACCCCGCTTCCTCCCAGTTGCAGAGAAAGGGCAAAGTGGCAGAAAGAGTGCGGGATTTTCCCCACGCCTCTCAGCTGCGGAGTGGCCACATAGGAACCTTGCTTCTAACTCTTAGCTCAGCATCCTTTTCTCTTTTCTGATGTATAATTTTCAAAAACCAGTGTTAAATTTCACAGGTTTCCAGGCAGCTCTTCTGCCTGTAACTTTGTGGATCAAGTTAAAGTCCTCTTTGACCTTGACCTCAACCTTGATCTTCTCCTCCATCCCTGGAAGTGATCATGGTATGGTCATTTTGGAGCACATCTGTCCACACCTTTTGCTCTTGTATTTACATGAGTATAAATGAATGGATCAAAAGCATGCAGCATTAAAAATAATAAGTGGTATCCTGCTATGCATATAAAAAAATTTTTTTTTTTACAAGTTGCTTTTGTCTTTCAGTAGTATGTCTTCAATCTTCCTGGGCAAGGTCATAGATTCCTACCATACTGTTTTTTTAAACTGTTGCAGTCTTTCATAGCCAGGACATGTTATATTACTCAGAAGCCTAACTGATGAAACGAGGTTCATCTACTCTGTTCGTGTTAGTAACCATTTTCGTGCTTACCTCTTGTATGCAGATTTCATCTAGGGTATATCCTGAGAAGTGGATTTATTAGGTCATAGGGAATATGTATTTTTAATTTTAATAGCTGCTACTTGAAAAATAGTTAAACCATTTACGTTCTTATCAGCTTCAGGAGAGTGTGTTCTCACGGCCTCCAGAATACCTGATATTATCAAATATCTACGCGGGTGCTTCTCTAGTGGGTGAAACATGATACCGCATAGTTGTTTAATTTGTATTTTCCTGTTTACAAGGCAGGTTGAACGTCTTTTCTATTCTGATGGTCATTCGTTTTTCTGTGAGTCGCCTGTTCAAACCTGTTGTCTGTTTCGCTGTTGGGTTGTTTTTATTGACTGATTTAGCAAATTGCCTTAGAATGCCTGCCACGTGCCAAGCATTGTTCCAGGTGCTAGAGATTCCGTGGCAACTTCAATCGACAGACATCCCTGCCTGCAAGGAGGTGATAGTCCAGTTGTAGGAGAAAGACCTAAGCAAAAGGAACTGAGAAAATAGATAGGATGTTTTATGGGATGAAAAGAAGGGGAAGAAGTTAGGGAGAGCCACTGGGGGTAGGACTCGATTTTAAATAGGATGGCCAGGAATCTGGTCCTTTACTTACTCATTTGTAGTCATTCTTTTGTTTAAAATATTCATTTATTTGTTTATGGCTCTGTTGGGTCTCCACTGCTTCTCACGGCGGGCGGGGGCTGCCCTGTAGCTGTGGCGCGTGGGGCTCCTCCCTATGGGGCTCCTCACTGTGGCAGCCTCTCTTGTTCCAGAGCCCGTGGGCTCAGTTACTCCATGGCACACAGGATCGTCCAGGACCAGGGACTGAACTGGTTTCCCCTGCATTGCAGACTCACCTGCTGGACCTCTGGTGAGAAGGTCACCAGAGGTGAACTACCCCACCCCCTTTCTTTCCCCCAGGAATAAGAACACTGAGCATCTGTGGTAGGTGTTAGGGATAAAACAAGGAACATAAACCTGGTCCCTGTGTTTTGGAACTTAGAACTGTTTTTTGTTTGTTTGTTTGGTGCTAAGCTTTCCTGGAGGGGTGTTCTCTAGCGTCCCAAGGTGGCTATGGAAACTCACGGATGGCTATGATTGTGCCTTTTGGCGTGTTTGTAAAACTTAACTTCTATGTGAGCTAATGGTGTTTTGCAAGTGTCCAGTACCCACTTCTTAAAACTTAAAAAGTTTGCAGTTTAATCTTCTACATTCCTCTGTGGAACCACTGCTGTCCCTGAGCTGAATTAATCTAGGGGGAATATTTGTTGCCATCTAAGAGTTAATACAGTGTTTATTGATTTCATTTATTTACTTGTTTTAGGCTTTCTTCTTTCTTCTCCCGTCCCCCACTCCTCACTAGATTCTAAGTTCCAAAATGCAGGGACCAGGTCTCTATTCCTTGTTTTATCCCTAACACCTACCATAGATGCTCAGTGTTCTTATTACTGGGAGAAAAGGGGGGTGGTTCACCTCTGGTGACCTTCTCACCAGAGAAGTCCCCTCTGTAGGCATACTTTACATATTAATCCTTTGCCTATTATACGTTACACATATTTTCTTCCAGTCTTTAATTCTCTTTTAACCTCGATGACAGTACTTTTGCCTTGCTCTTTTTTAAAATTATGAAATTTGACTTGTTAATTGAAATATAGTCATATAAAAGTTGAAAGTTCCTTCTTCTGCTCTTTCCAGGCAACCACTGTCAAGAGCTCTGGTTTATCTTTTCCAATTATTTTCTGTTCTCACTACCATCTCCGTGACCCCAGTCACCAGTGAAGCATAGTTTCTGGCTGTTTCTCCATAAATGCAGCTCTGATCTATCAGATTCTTTCTCAAGCTGCTTAATATTCATTTTTAGAGAGGATCCCTGTAATTGATCCAAGCATTCCCCTCTGACTGGCATTCAGGTGGTGTCCAGTTCTCCATCACTCTAGACTCAGCAGCAGTCCTGTGTCCTCTCTGCCACTCCGGTGTGTCTCTGGTCTTTTCTGTCTGTTGGGACTCCAGCCACCATTGCTGTTGTTCAGTCGCTCAGTCGTGTCTGACTCTTTGGACCTCGTGGACTGTAGCCCACCAGGTTCCTCTGTCCAGGGGACTGTCCAGGCAAGAGTACTAGAGTGGCTTGGCACTCCCTTCTCTGGGGCGTCGTCCCAGCCCAGGGATGGAACCCGCATCTCCTGCACTGGCAGGCGGATTCTTGACCCCCGTGTGTTAATGGTGCTGTAACAGTTGGTTTTGTTTTCTCACCGTCAGCTCCACGGCTACATGGAAAACAAGCCCCTGGGGCTTCAGATCTTCATTGGGACGGCCGACGAGCGGATCCTTAAGCCCCATGCGTTCTACCAGGTACATCGAATTACAGGGAAAACCGTCACCACCACCAGCTACGAGAAGATCGTGGGCAACACCAAAGTCTTGGAGATTCCGCTGGAGCCGAAAAACAACATGAGGGCAACGTAAGGCCGGGGGCGAGGGCGCCAGGTCCTCACAGGGAGGGGGTGGGCTGCGAGGCCGAGGTGTGGGCTTGACTCTGTGGAATCGATGGGAGCAGCTTGATGGGGTCCCCAGTCTGTGATGGACCCACAGAAATTGCTGTTTTAAAAGTTTGCACCTGAAAAGCTCTAGACCCTGATATTTTTCAGGTGTGTTGAGAGGAAGGCTGCTTACCCACCTTTAGATGGTGTTGTTCGGAATGAGGCTAAACTTATTTTTATGAAAAGTATTTATTTGACTTAAAAATCATTAAGTAATAATGCAGGTAGGTCTAACCTCACGGGGCTAATGTGCATGTTGCTAAAATGTTGGAAACATTGCACCCATGTGTTGGAGTGTAAACAACTTTATTCGAGACTAATCTCAAACTTGAGAACTGCAAGCAGCCTACGAAGAACTCCCAACTGTTAACCTTTTCCACGTTTGCTTTATGACTCTCTCTCCCCATCCCTCCGTTTTTTCCGGAGCCAGCTGAGAGTTAGTTGCAAACGTTATGCCTTTTTTACAGCAAGGTGCATGCGTCAGATTCAAGGTGTTTGCTGGCGATACACTGTTCTTACTATCGCATAGTCCATAACCAATTTCCCCCAGTTGCGTGTTTGAGTTTTTTCAGATACTTTTGAGAGAACAGCTGGCATGCAGAATCTCCCTAGAGAAGTAACTTCCCCTGGGGAGTTTCCCTAATTGCTTTGTGTTAAGACCCCCCACTGTGGTCTTAATTCCTGGCTGAACAACTTACCCGTATATTGCGGTGGCCCACTGTGGGTGACCTCCAGCTCCTTGAGATGGTCGGTGGTCAGTGGGTTCTCTCCTCTCCGGCAGCATCGACTGCGCCGGGATCCTGAAGCTGAGGAACGCGGACATTGAGCTGCGGAAAGGCGAGACGGACATCGGGCGGAAGAACACGCGCGTGAGGCTGGTGTTCCGAGTGCACATCCCCGAGGCCAGCGGAAGGATCGTCTCCTTGCAGACGGCGTCCAACCCCATCGAGTGCTGTAAGTTGGGTTCTGGGCAGGGCGGGTCTGTGGCAAGTGCAGTGGACACGACCTTCCGCCCCGGGCCTTGGCGCCTGGGCAAGGTGCCCTGCAAGACTGTGCAGGGCCCACGGGGATGAACGGCGGCCCAAGTTGACCAAAGGGGCCAGAGGCCGAGCACATTTCAGGGTTTCTCTATGCTTTACTAGTGGAGGGTTTCATGTGAAAAATAATATGGCTGAGAAGTGGCCCACAGCTTGGTTGAGAAGATTTGAAGTGTATAACATGTTGGGCTGGTCTCAAAAAGGGCAGATGCAGTTGGAGTGAGTTGGCTGTACTGAGGGTCGTCTTGCTGGTCCTCTTCTCTTCTTTCAGTAGAATAATAGCATCATCACGGTGGCTCTCACTTACAGAATGGTGACTCCGCCGGCCACTAGGCTGAGCGTTCAGTGTGCACTCTTCCTGTCCTCGTGCCCTTTTAGAGAAGAAGGATGGAGATGAGGGGCTGGGTGACTTGTCCCAGCAGAGTGGGCTTTGAGCAGGAGCTTTGGTATACAGGAGCCAGGCATCCCCATCACCCTCAGTCCATCCGGGTATTTCCTGAGAATCTGCTCACTGTCTCGTGCTGTACTGAGGGCCTGCAGATGAGTGTGATGTTTTCTCTGTCCTTCATGAGCCCGTGGTCTGGTAGAGATAAAGATACCCAGACAAAGATGCAGGAGACTTTCAGAATCCTCTATGGGGACAGGGGCCAAGATCTGCCGTTTGACAAGGCTCTGAGCAGAGACCAGCTCCCCCAGGCTTCAAAAAATGAAACTGTTCTGAGCTCATTCTTAGGTACTTTGGGCAAGTTTGTTGTTGGATTTTGTAGTTAGACCTGACAAAACTCACCATCAGCTCAGCTTCTGGGCGTTTAGAAGTCATTTTAAAAAGCATAAAGAGGGAAAGATGTAAACATTGTTACAGAAACAAAAGCTGTTTATATAACTTTTGAAGTCTTGTTCTTCTGAGAATTTGTTTTTTATGTTAGAATAGTGTTCCATATTCAGTTACGTTTCAGGGTTTTCTCCCCCTTTTTTACTGGACATTTCACCATAATTAGGTGTCACAAAGTCAGCTCCCTACAGAGACCAGGGAGGTGATGGACATGAGTGTGGTGGGTTGTGGGGTCAACAGTAGGTGTGGTGGAGACTGGGGGCCAGGATGGCACGTCGGCCGCCTCAGTCGGCTGCTGTTACTCAAACCCAGCCGGCGTTTTCATGTGGGAGTGTCGACTCAGTGTGGCCAAATCTTCTGATTTTTTTTTAAAAAAGATAAACCTATAATCTCATGATTTTTATTTTATTACTGGAGTATAATTGTTTTACAGTGTGTTCATTTCTGATGAACAACAAAGGGAATCAGCTGTAGGTGTACATATGTCCCCTCCTTTTGAACCTCCCCCCGCCCCCTGCTTCCTCCCACACCTCTAGGTCATCACGGAGCACAGGGCTGAGCTCCCTGTGTTACACGGCATCTTCCCACGAGCCATCTTTGTTACACACAGTACTGTATTTATGCCAATTCTACGCTCCCAATTCATCCCTGATTTTTTAAAAGCAGCAACAAATACAAAACACTCTGCGGGTCAGCTGAGGACTGCACATGGCTTAGACTCATCAGAAGTAGTCTTAATCAAACACCCATGAGCAAAGGGAAAGGATGAATATTTTACGCAGAATGCGTTGAGGAAGACTGGCCTTCAGCCAGCAAGGGGACCGGGTGGACCCGCTTTGAGAGAGGAGCTGGGACTTGGTCTCGATCGGTCCTCGGAAGAGGAGGAAGGAGGCCTGTGGTCTTTCCCCAGGCTGGTAAGTCAGGGTGGGAGTCAGGCTGGATCTGGTGGTGAGTCTGTGCTCTGATGTTAGAGAAGAGAGACCCAAAGGCAGACAAAAAGGAAAAACAAGTGTTTGAAAAACATCATCTCAGAAGCCCTGGAATTCCCCTCCTCTCCCCAGCAGAGCCCGCCCTGGGCCCCCAAGTGCTGGTCACGGTGGCTGCCCCGCCCTGCTCTTGGTTTTGAACATCTCAAGATGTTTGGGGAAGGAAACTCAGGCTCTTCCTCGGTGATTGGGGGATTTTGAGAAGATAAGGTCTCCCCTTTCTGGCAGATGACTCAGTCTTCAGGATGGGGCTGTGGTTTTGCAGCAAGGTGGGGAGCCGGAGGGACCATTGACAGGAGCCCCGTCCCTCTCCATCTCTGGGTCCTTCCAGTCCCTTTATCTCCTGTCAGCCTGAGATTTTTAAGGATCGTCACTGACTGCACGCACCTCCCCAGGGTGTTAAAAAGTAGTTTGAACTTTGAACAGGGCATTTTTTTTTTCTCATAAAAATGCATTTGAGTGATTCACCTACTGTGCTTTGACAGATAAAGAAACCGAGACTTTGTTGGTAAGGTGATGCATTCGTTTTTACTCGGTCTCCAGCTTTCTAGTTCTCTGAAATGCCTGCTTTGGGTTCTGTAACACCCGCCCTTCTGGCAAGACCAAGCAGAGCTACTGGTGGACTGCTTTCCCTCTCACAGAGGGAGACAGAATCCTCTGCCGCTTCTGTCTCCTCCTCTGCTCTGTTCTCCTGGATCGGCACCTGGCAGTTTCGCCAACATCTATGGGCTAATTGGCTCCCCGTTCATTTGGTTCTTAGGGGTGCATACAAAATTTATTGACAAAACAGCCCGTGACATGGATCAGCACCGTGCGTCCATGCCAGTTCTCTTCAGTCGTGTCTGACTCGTTCTGACCCCGTGGACTGTAGCCCACCAGGCTCCTCTGTCCATGGGATTGTCCAGGCAAGATTACTGGGCTGGGTTGCCATGCCCTCCTCCAGGGGATCTTCCTGATCCAGGGACCCAGCCCACATGGCTCACGTCTCCCGCATTGGCAGGCGGGTTCCTCACCACTGGCAGCACCTGCGAAGCCCTGTATCAACACGGTGTATGTACTACAAAGATTTCTTCACTAATTGATTTCATGCACACTCTTCGGGGAAGGTGAGCTGGTAAGGAAAACACTTAGTGGGCTGCTGCTGATTTGCAGGGTTAACTTACTGACTTTGGAGGAATCTTTACTATGGGATGGCTCAGGGATCAAGGGTGATTTCTCAGAATCTAGTGGAAAAGTCTCGAACAAGACCCTGGAGGCCACTCTTTAGAAAGCGGAGTTACTTGCTGGAAAGGCAGGTCCTTCTGTCTCTTTTCTGGCCAGCGCGGCTGAGGCCACGTCTCACCTGTGCCCAGACAGACGCCCTGTTGTTCCCTAGCCTCGTTTCCACCTGCTCTTCGGTGCTGCCAAGGAGGTCTTTTGGGTTTCCTCCCCTCTTCGCAGCAGAGAGACTGTTTTGAACCTTCTTGGGTCTCCCAAGCTCTGGAGGCCACCCCCACCCTCGCCAGGCAGATAACCCTCCTCCCACTCGCAGGAGAACGTGGAAGAGGTCAGAAGGGAATGCCCTGCCTTGCCCAGCAATAAGCCTCCACACGGTCGCAGCTGTGGGCAGCCTTCCCGCGTCGGGCCCCTTCACGTGGGACAGTTCTCCTTCCCCTCGGGTTGCTCCGAGCTCTCAGCTTCAGCTGCAAGTTCCCTGTGATGGAGGGACCCATGCTGTCCGTCTTGTGTGAGTTCCCAGGACGGGTGAAGCCAGATACCACCGCCGGGGAGCCTTCCATCGACAGACATCGATTCTCAGGGATCTGGAGCGCACAAGCCTGGAATCAGCATGTCGGCAGGGGTGGTCCCGTCTTGGAGGCTCTGGGGAGACTGTTCTAGGCCCCTCTCCTGGCTTCCGGTGGGGGCCAGTGGTCACCCTCATTCCTCGGCTTATAGACGCATCACTGCAGTCTCTGCCGCCGTCTTCATGCAACCTCCTCTGCACGCGCCTCTCTGACTCCTGTGAGGTCACTGTCATTGGGTGTCAGCATCCCCACTCCAGGATGACTTCGTCTGCATCCTCATTTACATCGTGGAAGGCTCCGTTTTCAAACAAGGGCGAATTCTGACTTCGGGGTGGATGGGAAGCTTTCTCGGCTTCCCTCTCCTCTCTGCTCTGCAGTTCCCAGATCCGCCGGGATCTTCCTCCTGCTCCCGGGGTTCTGCCTGCACTGCCCCTCTGTCCAGAACACTAGTTCTTGGTCTTAGCTGCGTGTTGGAATCACCTGGGAACTTGTAAGAAAAAATACGATGCCCACATCTGAATCAGAAACTCTGACTCAGTTGGTCTGCAGGGAGGTCTGGGCCTGGAGACTTTTAGAGGGGCCCGGTGATTCTGACTCGCTCCACCCCGCACCCCCATGAAGTTAGACACCCACCGCCGTGGCCCTCCCCCACCCTTCCACTACTCAGTTAACCCTCGTTTGTCCAAAGCCCCTGTTGAGACAGGCCCCCATAAAGGGCAATCTTGCCCACACCCCACAGGGTTCAGGGTTCCCCTCTGTATTTGCTGACACCTAATTTACCTGTCAGTCTCTCAGTTAGGGTTAGGGACCAGTGGGGTGTCAGTCAGGGCCTGGCACACAGCAGCTGACTCTAGAATGTTTGTTGAAAAATTGAAAGCATGACGACAAGCATCCCCAGGCTGCTCGGCGGGGTGGAAGGGCAGCGAGGAGACAGAGTGGACGCGCCGTGCGTCCTGGGCGAGCCTCCCTGGGCTTTCTCCCTGCGGGCCGAGGGGCCTCTCTGGTCACCACAGCCATCCCCACCGGGCCGGGCCCGCCCCGTGCAGAGTGCAAGCTCCCTTGCTCATTCTGCAGGAGTTGGGGGTGTGGGTACGAGGTGTGGACTAGAAAATGGCTTTTCTCATACACTGTTTTCAGTGTCTCTCTTGTGGCACAAATCTCTCTCTCCGAGGTGTAATTCAGATGCGCGAGATGGCGCAGACGCGGTGGGTTCTGACAGATGTGCACACCCATGTGACCGCCACTCGAGCAAGATCAAGGGCGTTTCCCTCCACCCCTGAAGGCTTCCTCCTCCCCCACAGCCATCGCCCCCTCCCCAGCCCCCCCACGCAGGTAACCACTGTTGCGGTTTCCGTCACCTCCGTGGGCTTTCCTTCTCCCAGAACTTTGTGTCACGGGCTAGTACAGCGTGGCCTCTTCTGTCTGGTTGGTTTTACTTAGCAGGATGTTTTCTGAGATCCAGTGCTGTTATTGCGTGACTTGGTGGTTCTCTCTCTCTTTTTTAATTGCTGAACAGTATTCAACTGTGTGAATGTAACAATTGTTTATTTACCACTGGTAGACATTTGGGCTCTTTCTGGGGTTTGAGGATCATGCATAAGGCAGTTGTGAACATTCTCCTTCAAGGCCCTTGTACACAAACACTTTCTTTTCTTTTGGGTGAATACCCAGAAATGAAATTGCTGGGTCATGGGGGAAAGTGTATGTTTCAATGTGTGTGTTTTCCAAATCATTTTACACTCCGTACCAGGGCATCTGGGAATCCCACGTGCTCTGCATGCTCCCCAGTACTTGGCTCTGTCGGTCTTTGGAATTACAGTCTTACCGGTGAGTGTAAGATGGTGTCTCATTGCGCATAACCCATCGTTTGCATCTCCCTGAAGGCTAATGTTGCTGGCCCCTAATCTGTGTGCTTATTGGTTATCTTATGTCTTCTTCACTAAAGTCTTAGTTCAAAGATTTTGTTCATTTTTTTATTGGGTTACTCATATTTTTACTTTTTTAATTTTTGACTGAGCCACGATGCGTGGCTTGCAGGATCTTCGTTCCCTGCCCAGGATTGGACCCACACCCCCTGCATTGGAAATGGAGTCTTAACCACTGGATAAGTGAAGTCCCTTGTATTTTCATTTATGCATTGTCAGATTTATGTATTATGAATATTTTCCCCCAGTCTGTAGCTTGCCTATTTATTTTCTCAATTGTGCTGTATTGAGAGGATCAATATTTTATTTTTATGAAGTCTTAATTTATTCTCTTCTTTGAAGATTACTATTCTTTACATTCCCCTAGGAAATCTCTGCCCATTTGATGATAACAGACACACTCTCTTCTGGTTTCTTCTAAAAGTTTTTTGATTCTGGCTTTTATTAGTAGATTTAGGGATACAAACCGTCTCAGATCTATTTTTGTGTGGGGTGTGAAGTAAGGTCCAGTCCCATCATTTTCCATATGGAAATGCAATTATTTCATATGCCGTTTTCTGAAAGAGCGTAGAAAACCTGCCTGTTCCTCCCTCGCCACCTCTCCCTTCCCCTCCACTTCACTCCCGAAGTCTGACGTGGGAGGTGGGTGATCGCACGGCAGCGCTTTGTGGGAATCCTTAGAATGAGGGAGACCAGACGGGCAAACTGATCGCACTTTGCTTCATGAATCAGAGATGCTGTCTTGTCCATCTGCCCCGCCAGAAGCCAGAATGACCCACATGATTCTTATGGGCTCCTTCATGTTATTCTTGAATTAAAACCGTATTTTGTTGTTCCTGCTATTCAGCCGCTAAGTCATATCTGACTCTTTGTGACCCCGTTAACTGCAGCACGCCAGGCCGCCCTGTCCTTCACTGTCTCCTGGAGTTTGCTCAAATTCATGTCCTTTGAGTCGATGATGCTATTTAAGCATCTCATCCTCTGCTGCCCCCTTCTTCTTTGGGAGTATATCATGTAGTGCTAGGAACTAGGGATCCAGCAACGAACAAAACAAAGTTCTGGCTATCCCGCAGGTCACATTCTAGTGGGGAAAACCCACAGTCAACAGGCTGGCAAGACTTCAAACAACTGAATGTCATGATGGGCTTCGCTGGTGGCTCAGTGGTAAAGAATCTATCTGCTAATGCGGGAGATGTGGGTTTGATCCCTGGGTTGGTAAGATCCTCTAGAGTAGGACATGGCAGCCCACTCCATTCTGCCTGGAAAATTCTGTGGACAGGAGAGCCTGGTGAGCTACGGTCCATGGGGTCACAGATTCAGACTTGACTGAGTGACTGAGCACACATGCACACTTATTTATCTATGGCCTCACAGTGCGGCACGTGGGATCTTAGTTCTCCGACCAGGAATCGAACCTGCACCCCCTGCAGTGGAAGCGTGGAGTCTTAACCACTGGACCGCCAGGGAAAATTTGTTTAGCACTGCGCCTAGCACAGAGCAGATGCTCATAAATACTTGAAGACCAAAGGAAGAAAGGAGATGAGAGAGACAGGGAAGAGGTGAAGGACAGGCAACAATTACTAGTCACGCTTTGTGTCGAGCACTTTCTCCGTTGCTCCTGAATCCTTGTGAGAACTCTAGGAACTCAGCATCCACTCCCATTTTACAGACAGGAAATCTAAAGCACAGAGAGGTCAAGCTAATTGCTTGTGGTCACACCGCTAGTAAGGGGCCAAGCCAACTGTGACGTCCGTGTCCTGCTGAATCCCAGGACATCCAGGCTGAGCTCCATCAGGAGTGACTGATTGATTGATTAATCCTCTCATAGAAACTGGAGACCAGCTCAGCGACCCTCAGGGGGCTGTGGGCGCCCTTCCATAGCTCCATACTGCGTCGCCTCCTTCGAGGCAGTGTAGCAGCAGATCTGGGAGGACGTCAGGGCATGGAGCAGAGGGCAGGTAGGCCAGGCCGCCTCCCTGAGGTGGCTTTTAAGCAATGACCAAGGAGCCACGTTTCAGAAACATCAGAAACCAACGTGATGGGAAGCAGCAGCAGGCCGCTGGTTAGGACTGGGGACCCGGGTTCACATCCTGCCTCTGCTGCTCACTCACTGTTTGGTCCCAGGGAAGTTACTTAGTGCTCGGTGCCTCAGTCTTCTCATCTGTAAAGTGGGGCTGGTAAGAATGTTGATATCTGCATCAGTACAGGAGAATGACCCCAGTATCTCTCTTGTGGTATGGCTTGCCCCGCCCCCACGGCAGCCGTCCCCGACGCTCTGCAAAGCACATGTTACCTGCCTCTCTCTGCAGTTACCTGTGTCACTGCCAGGAGCACACAGCCCAGGTAGCAGCAGGTACGGGGGCTCAGCAAACACTTTGTTTTAGGGGAGCTGGCAGCAAGCTGCAACCCTGCTGCTCGGTAGAGCTCAGATGGTTATCTGCTATGGGTTGGCTGGGTGGCGATTACAGGAAAGCTCGGTTTTGGGGAGCCCAGGATTGGGGTGGCTTCTCTGCTGATTGACAGGGTTACCTGACCCTGGGATTGTGGCCTTTTACCAAGCTCATTTTGCAGGGGTGGGGCAGGTGAAACTCCCCTGTATTGAAGAGTTGCTGTGTGCCCCCAGCTGCCATGTATGGAACTCATTTCCATCCTCATCATAGCCTCAGAACACTTTTTTTTTTTGGCCTGATTCCAGGTCACAAAGATTTTCTTCTGTGTTTCTAGTTTTTAAAAAAAGTTTTATCATTAAAAAAAAATTTGGCCACACCATGGAGCATGTGGGCTCCTGGTTCCTTGACCAGGGATCAGACCCACACCCCTGCGTTGGAAGCGTGGGGTCTAACCACTGGACTGGGCCACCAGGGAAGTCCCCCAGCCTCGCAGACTCATCTTAAAGACTGAGCTTGTATCTAGCAAGCTGAGGTTCAGAAGGGCTAACCGATTTGCTCATCACATGGCTGGCAAGGGCGGAGCTAGGGGTTAAAGCCCTTGTCCAGTTCTCTGCTGTGGCTGCCTGGGTCTCTCAGTGGCCAGGGAGCTCACTAGTCACGTGGGGATTCGCAGAGCCCCCGGAAGGGTCTTGGTTACTGGAGACCCATGGGAGTATCCTTTGGGGCTCCTTGTGAGGACAACGCTGCGGGGTCTGGAGGGGAGGTCCCAGTCCTGCAGGGCCGGGGTTCGTGTTCCATTTTCCATATGAGAAAGCTGAGACCTGCTGAGGCCCAGAGCTGGAAGGCGGTCTTCAGCGCCGTGGACCCCACCCCTGTACTGTGGGTGCTCACAGGCCCCTCCAGAGGTGAGCCCCCCACTCAGGGAGAATTGTGCTCCCCTGTCCCCATCTCCCGCTTCCCAGGGAAGAGCCAGCAACACCAGGGTAGGGGCCTGAGGGGCCGTCTGCCAGGCCTGCTCCCCGCCCTCCCGGGCGAGGCCGAAGCACCGCGTTCCGGGCCAGGCCAGGCTCACGGCCAAGGCCAGGGGCCCGAAGTACAGGCAAGAAGGGCTGTGCGGCTGGGGGATGGTCAGTGCTGGAGCCCGGGTGAGACTGACGTGGCGGGCGGGGGGCCTCCCAGTTCAGGCTGGCTGGCCGCTTTCCCACTGAGTCTTCCTCATTTTACTAAAAAGGAGTCCCTCTGGGTGGGGGAATCCCACAGTCTGGGGTCAAGCTCTGCCGGCCTGCCTGCTGTAGCTGTGAGCTCCCAGGCATGGAGCTCCTCCTCTGGGAGGCTCAGCGCCCTCAGCACCAGAATGGGAATCGTTCCTGCTCTGTGGTCTCATGAAGTTCAGCCATAAAAATAAACAGAACTGACGCTCACAGAGCTCTGACGAGGTACCACACACTTCCCGTGCGCCAGCTCATTTAATCTGCAAACAGCCCTCTGAGGTCAGCAGTGTGTGATGTGTTCCCATTTTGTAGATGAGAAAACAGAGGCGCGGAGAGGTGAAATGACTCGCCCAAGGTTCCCCAAGCTAAGATATCAGCGAGCTGGGCTTCAGACTCAGGCAGTCACCTGTCGGCATCCTTCCTTTGACCCATGACCATGAATTGCCTCATTATGTGCTTTATAATGTAAAGAACAATGTGTATGAGAAGTCTCTGGGATCCAAGGCACTCTCTGCTGCAGCTATAACCATTTGCAGTTGTTAACAGATGCCACCTACACTGCGTACCTGGTCTCCCTGGCCAGCCTCTCCTCTCCCCTGCGGTTCTCCAGCATTCTTGGCCAGGCAGCCCCATGATGGAGAATGGCAGACAGACAGACAGCAGTGTTCCCTGTCCAGGCCGACCTGGAGGACCCGCCTGGGGTGAATTTCCTTCACTTAGTCTTTGCTGCCGCGGCTCGACTCCCCGTCAGCCACTGTTGCTAGTGAAAGTAAACACCCATACGGGCTACACCAGCGGCGCCCTGTTGATTCAGAGCTCATAAAACCCAGGAGCCCCAAGCCACTTTATGACGTGCCAGAATCCAGGGGCAGGAGCCAAGCCTGGGGAAATCTCCCGGCTTCGAGGGCCACCGCGATGCTTCAGCAGGAGCAGAGGGGCTGGCCTCCGCCCACAGGTGAGACGTGGGCCGTGGGCTTAGCTTTAAGCTGCTGACCCGCCACGGCTTGCTTAGACCACTCTAGGGCTTGGGGGCTTGGGGGGCTGGCCCCGCTGATGGTTGAAGAGCCAAACGGGACTTGGTGGGGGCCGTCGGGGGTGGTGATGCAGGCCTGGGAGGCCCAGTGGGCTTGCGGGGAGCCCTGCCTCTGTGACGGTGTCACCCCAGTGAGTAGCCCTCAGAGAGGGAGAAGGAAGTGGACCCCAGGAGGGCACTTTCGGTTGCTGTTTGCCTCTCCTCAGTTTCCTCTTTCAGAGGCTAATTGGATTCGTTTGCTTTGCTTCTGGGCTCTCTGAGGGTGCAGGGCCTCCCCTGGAGGAGGTCCCCTGGTCCTCAGGTGGCCTTTTAAGTGTGGGGCTTGGCTCTCAAGCAGAGTGTGTGCAACAGGTCACCTGGAAAGATTGTAAAAATGCAAATGTCCAGCCTCCTCCAAGAGACGCCGGGGCCCAGGGTTAGGGCCGTGGCCTGGGTGGCTGCATTTTTATTAAGCGCCTCCCCCAACCAGGTGACCCGGGAACCCCACTTTGAAAAATGCTGGGGCTCAGGGCCAAGACACCTGGGTTTGGGGTCGGGATCCAGCAGGAACCGCGCCGATGAGCGCAGTACTGCGTGTAAACACGCGGACACAGTCACAGGTATCGGTTGACACAGGGCAACCGCCCCAGGAACTGCAGCGCATCCTGTTGTTTGCTTTCCCGGCTGGGATTTATTAAATCAAATATGCTTTCTGTGAATTCTCCCATTTAACCCTCAAACAGCCTGTGGCATGGGTCTGCCGATGGCCCCGTTTTTCCTATTTGGCAAAGTGAGGTTTTGAGTTGGGAAGCCCCCTAAAGGGTCACCTGGTGGGGACTTGAGCTGAGACCGAGGACGGTCCCACGTGGCAGCCTCACCCGGGCAGGGGCTGCCCCTCCATGGAGCCGAGTTCTGAGCATGTCTGTCTGTCTGTAAAGTGGTAGCATTAGGGCTGGAATGTCGTGTTTGTTTCGACCCCCCAGGTGATGCTCATGTGTAGCCAGGGTTAAGCAGTACTTCTCCCCCTTGACAGCTCATAAGAGTCAGCTGGGTTCCTCGTTAAGCTGCAGAGTCTTAACAAGGCTCAGTAGGTCTGGGGTGGGGCCCAAGGTTCTACATCTCTAATATCACCTTCCACCCCCAACCCTGTTCCTAGGATGTAGCCCACACTTTGAGTTGCAAGACCACAGTTCAGATAAAAGCTTACAGGAAGCGAGGCTGGACTCTTGTCTGTACATTTTCTTTAGAAAAGATGGTTTTCATTCAGGTAAGGAGAAGCAGGGGTTTCCTTGGTGGCTCAGACAAAGAATCTGCCCGCAATGTGGGAGACCTGAGTTTGACCCCTGGGTTAGGAAGATCCCTGTGGAGAAGGGAACGGCTCCCACTCCAGTATTCTTGCCTGGAGAATCCTATGGACAGAGGAGCCTGGTGGGCTACAGTCCACGGGGTTGCGAAGAGTCTGACACGACTGAGGACTAAGCATCAAGGAGAAGGGGTGGGAAATGAAGGTTTGGTCAGAGGAGGATCAGTTGGTTGCCTGAACCTACGAGGCTTTGGAGGGAGAAGCAGTGATGTTGCTCCAGGAAATGGCCAAGCTGTGTCCACAGCAGTGCTCGGTGACTCACAGAGCAGCTGGCCGGGCCAGCCTCCCGCCCAGCGCTGAGAGCCCATGGCCACGTCCAGTCTCCAGCCTGGCTGGATGCGAGCCCTTGGCCAGCTCGCCCGAGAGTGATGACTCAGGCGTTCCACCTGCAGAATGGGCGGCATGGGTCTTGAGGCCTTCCCACCCATCCATCCCTGGGACCAAAAGCCCCTCCTCGCCCCCGAAACACATCCAAGGCAGATCCGAAAAGCCGGGACCTGCTCTTCTAGGCGGTGTGACTGCTGTTTTCACTGCTAATAAATCTCCATTGATGGCAGCTCAATTAGGAAGTCACACAAACCTCCTCTATTGAAAGAAAGGATTAATAACCCAGCCCATGTGGGAGAAATTAGCAGCTCCTGCTGAGAGGCCTTTTTAATATGTGCCCATAACTGGGAGCCCCTTAGAACCACAGTGGCTGGCTGGGCCCTGGGAACAGAGAGCCTGGGCTGAGCCTGGGATGGGGAGATACTGGCCGGGAGGTCACTGAGAGTCCTGGGCTGTGTTTTCGACGTAGAGTGTCTGGGAGTGTCTTATCCACAGCAGACTCCTTAAAGGTTGCCGCGTGCACGGTTGCCGCTGAAGGCATGGGTTTCAACGTGGCTCCAGGGCAGGAGGGACAGGGTGCTGGACCTGGAGGCCCAGGCCGGCCGGGAGGGCAGGGTTAGGCCCGCGCCTAGGGCCTCACACGGCTGCGTCCATGGCTCCCGGAGGGGGCAGTCCGCCGGCCCCTGGCACAGAGAAGGCTGGCCCTCTGCCCAGTCCTCGGGCTCTGGGAAGGATGCCAGGAGCTCAGGCTGACTCACCCAGGGGGCGGGCCGGCCTCCGCGGCCCACGCTGCCAAAGCGAGGCCCAGGGGATGGTCCCTTGTGTCGGCCGGACCTGTTTCCCACCCTGCCCAGGGCAGGCATCTGGAGAGGGTCTTCACTCTTTCCTGCAGCCCACCCTCCAGAAGAACTGGCTGAATGGAGGAGCTAAAGGAGGGGGCTCTGGAGCTGGGCAGGCCAGCTCTTAGGGCTCAGGTCAAATCTCAGCATCACCATAGCTGACTTCTAGGCTTCCGTTTTCTCCGGGAAGGCATATAATTTCATTATACTTCTTTCCTTAGAAGGTTATGGTGAGCATTCAAGTATATCATTGTAGTTAAACAGTCGGCCTGTCCCATTACTCAATGCAGATACAGATGAGGATATTGAGATATTGAGATAAATATGTGTCAAGATATATTGAGATACATCTGTATCCACATCTGTCTCCATCCATCCATCCATCCCTACATCCTTCTCAAGCACCCCCTGTTAAGTCCTGGGCCCTGGGCCCAGCCCTGGGCTCACAGCATGCGTAAAGCGATGCTCCTCTCTTTTGGGCTTATGTTCTCGTGGGGAAGAGATGAAATGCAGAGGAACCAAGAACGCTACAGGTAGCGTTTCTGAAGGTGGAAAGCTCTCTGGGGATGAACTAAGCAGGATGGAGCAGGATAAAGAGGTAGGGGGGGGCACCGCCAGACAGACGGACAGGTGGTCCTGCTGTGTTAGCTGGGAGGGGCAGGGTGCAAGGGTGGGGCAAGGAAGCCTCTCTGAGGAGGAGACATCTGTGTAGAAACCTGCCAGAAGTGAGGAAGGCAGCCGTGCTGGCAAGCGGGGAGGAGCCTTCCAGAGAGGAGGGCTTGAAAGTGCAAGCATTCAAAGATGGCAGTGTGCTGTGTGTGTTTTAGAGATGGTGAGAACATTCTAGAAGTGTGACTGGAGGGGAGTGAGCGAGGGGGAGTGCTAGAAAATGTGGTCAGAGACGGGATGGGGGCGAATGAGTTCAGAGGCCAAGGCACCTACACTCTCAGGAATTAGGCCCTCGAGTTTGCGTGCGTGAGCCCTTTGTGTGTGGCTGCCGTCAAGTGTAGAAGAGCGTGCGCTCTAGCAAAGGAAACCTCTTACAAAAAGGTTGATTTGCCTATCCTTTTACTAAAAAAAAAAAATCAAATTCGTATTCTCCTCTCCTTCCTAAAAGGAGAATAGGCATCGGTCTCTTGAGTCATGAAAATGAAACTTGTTGTTAGGAGAAAATTAGCCCCAAAGACTTCAGGCACGTTGACAAGAGCATAACATTTGCAGAGTCGCTGGTTGCCAGGGGTGAGGGTTGCGCGCTTGCAGTGACAGCAAGTGACAGAGGTGGGCAGAGTGCATCGTGTCCTGTGAAATCTCGGGACGGTTCCGAGTGGGTGTCTCCCGTCATCACAGCGACGTCTTTTTCTCTCGCCCACAGCCCAGCGGTCCGCCCACGAGCTGCCCATGGTGGAAAGGCAAGACATCGACAGCTGCCTGGTGTACGGCGGCCAGCAGATGATTCTCACGGGACAGAACTTCACGGCCGAGTCCAAAGTCGTGTTTACCGAGAAGACCACAGGTCAGAGCGCCTTTCGAGCGCCGTATGAAAGTGACCGTCTTTTTCTTCTTAGTTTGGGGGGTTAGATCCCACTGTGTAGCGTTTCCTTACTCACTCGGGGAGATTTCCTTGTCTCCAGTGACCTTGATATCCACCTGGCCCACTGCTGCCTGAATGTCCTATGGTGAATTTTAACTCATCCTGGCTGGTTTGGTTGGATGAAAAGGCTTTTCCCACCCCCAACTCTTTTTTTTTTAATTATTTTTTACACATAAGGAGACACCTTTTTTTTTTTCTTTCAGATTTTAGACTTACCAAACAGAGAATAGTAAGAGCACAAAGATTAATCATACATGCTTGACGTCATACCTCCAGCCCCTGGATATCCCGGGTTCACATCCTGCCTTTGCTACTTGATTGCTCTGTGATCCTAGACAAATTACCTGACTTTTCTGTGCCTCTGTTTCTTTATGAATAGAATGATTATAACAAGAGTTATTACCCCATAGGGCTTTCACGTGGGTTAAACGAGTTAATACATGTCAGGTAATTATGACAACACCAGGTATATTTTAAGTCAATAAACATTGGCAGCTTATATTTTTATTGTAACTAATACTGCGGTCTCTCTGGTTGTACTTGTAGGACTAATTAAGTAGTCTTCTTACACATGAAACTCCACGCGTATCTTTTCTGTTTATGTTGGGTTTATTCCCGTGTGGGATTTTGGGTAGTCATTTTGAGAGCTTTAAGTACATATTGCTTTGTAGAATTCAAATCACCTTCCGGAAACTTACAGATTGGAAACTTCCACCAGTACTGGGCCAGTAGTGCTTTCAACCCATCCCGGAAATGCCCTGTTTTGTAATTTAAAAAATTGTACTGAATTAGTACTTGATTTTTGTACACCTTGCTATGAGAGGTTTAATGGACATGTGTATCCTTTCTTAAAATGGGCCATCTGTGAATGTGTTTACCAATGGGGACGTGTTAAAAAGACCATGGTCTGAAGTAGGAAAAATATCAGGTTATATAATTGGCTTGATAGTTATGGGTGCTAGGTTGAGCTTTTTTTTTTTTCTTTCCTATGGACATGATTTCAGGTCAGATCAGAGGCGAGTTGATGTCTGTCTGTCTGCTGCCCTGAGGATGGCCCTGAAAGGGGCCGTCACTGACGGGGGGCTGCTTCCCACATTCACACAGAGCCTGCTCTTGGGATGGGCTGCCCCGTGTCCAGGGTGTGAGAACTGCTTCCTCACATCTTGGAAGCACGGCAGGAGGCACATGATTTGAAAGAGGCTTGCCAACGCCACTGCAATAGAAAAATGGCGTGAAGTGGGGCTCACGGTCAGGCCCTGCGGGTGTGCGGGCTGTGATGATGTCGTGAGGAGGAGCGCGGACGTGTAGGTGGGTGTGATGCGTCTGTCCTGTGGCGGCCAATCCTTTATTGAACCGTCCTCCTCTATTGGGCGTGAGGCTGCTTCCAACTTTGTGCTGTTCTAAGTGAGTGAACTCCGGGAGCTGGTGATGGACAGGGAGGCCTGTCGTGCTGCGATTCATGGGGTTGCAAAGAGTCAGACGACTGAGCGACTGAACTGAACTGAAGTGTCTCCGTGACGCGCCTCCTGTTCGTGCCTTTGGTCAGCTAGGCGAGGGCTCACGCGCTCCAGCCGGACGGCTTGTGTTCAAAGCCCAGTCCTCCTCCTTCCTAGCTGGGGGACCTTGGGCAAGCTGCTTAGCCTCTCTGGGCAGCAGTTTCCTTCTCTGTGTAACGAGGATGGTGACAGTCATACCTTATAGGGTGGTCATGAGGTTAAGAGTTGTAAATGCTCGGTTCACTTGTCCCTCGGAGTCTGCAGTGGATTGGTGCCAGGACCCTGATAGATACCAGACTCGGAGAGTGCACAAGTCCCTTGTACTTCCTCTCGTGTACTTTAAATCGCTCTAGATTACTGAGAAGACTTAGTACTAGGTAAATGCTACGTTAACAGTTGCCAGTGAGTGGCATGTTCAAGTTTTGTGTTTTGGAACTTTCTTAAATTGTTTTTTGTTTTGAGTATTTTTGTCTGTGGTTGGTTGAATCCATGAATGTGGATCCTACGGATACAGAGAGCCAGCTGCTTACAGCAAGTGCTCAGTATGCATTAACTCATGCCGTTTGTTACTGTTCCTTCCTAAGGTTGAGGCCGGCATGTGCTGTCTTGGGTTTCAAGGCGTGCACATCCTGACACGTTTTGGAGGAGGCTTTATTTTTCAGGCGGTGAAACAGTGTACACTATTCTCAATGGCAAGAAGTTACTGGGCTCTCATGAGACAGAGAGCAGACCTTTGTGGCTGGAGTAGAGGCTGGTTATCACCAGGAAGTGTTTTGATGAGCAGAGCCCAGAGAAGTCTCCTGACGCCAGGTAGAGACACAGCCTTGACTTAGTCTGCACGTGAGTACGGTGATAGGGAATCGTGGTAGGAATCGTGGTGGGTTCTCGAGCAGGAAAGTGGCATGAAATGTAAATAACCAAGTTAGCATTAGCCTCCTCAGCTTGGATGGGTCTCTAGGACCAGGAAATCATCCTGCTGGTCTTGTGCTGACTTCCACAAGAAGTGTGTGGCTTCAAGGCACCTTACTGGCAGAGCAGAAAATGCTGAGAATACATATACATCTTGTTCTTCGTGTCCAGGTGAGCAGTCTCCTTGGGGAGCTGCTGGAAGTATGGAGGGATGGCTTGCAGACCAGGTGCTACCAAGTTCCTTGTGGAGCTAGGAGCCAGACAGCTTTCAACTGTCCTGGGAGTGCAGGTACTTGTGAGGCTACTCAAGGGCCTCAGATAGGTATTTGCTGGATGGATGGATGGAAGGATGGAAGGCAGGCAGACATTTACTCTCCAGCTTTCCTTCTCTTGGTTTCAGAAGAAATTTGTTTACCGCTTGAGGGGAGAAAAACCCAGAGTCTCTTTCAGCTTTGAAAAGCTGCATGTTAATAAGAGGAATCATGAAGTTTCCTCTCTGTGGGCGTGCCTTGTCTCATCTGACAGACAGGCAGGTGGCTAAGCCTGGAGAAGCTGGGGAACTCGCCTGCAGATAGTATCCAGCAGCATCTTGTTATTCAGCTTCCCTGGACATCCGTTTTCAGTCAATGAGTTAACAGTTTTCCCTCCCAGAGTTAAACTCGTCGGCAAGCAGTGGGCACTCAGTGCGTCAGGAGTGTTCCTTGTTATTTTTACAGTCTCCCCAGCGTTTTCCTTGTTCAGGCCATAGGTCACTTATTGGATACATACTGCCACAGGCATAGGCCTTGTGGGCAGACTGTGGGAGGCTTGTCAGCTGCAGTGGTTACCAGCGTAGCTGTGAGGTCAGACGGCCTGAGTTCGAATCTGTGATCTGCATCTGGTGGCTTTGCCATCCTGGGTAAGTCATTTCACCTAAGTCAGCATTTCCTCTTTTGTAAAATACAGATGACTTACTTCACTTGAGAGACGGGAAAGTTAAATGAGAGGATACAGGTTACGCTCTTTGCATGGAGTTTGGCATTTTAGGCTCTAATGTTAGCATCTTGCATAGATGCTTGTTAAATGTTAGTGGTTGTTATTATATTTAGATGGTGGAAGAACAAGGCTGAACATGATTTTATCTCATGGAACCAGGAGACACTGAAAAACAAGAACGAGTAATAATAAACTAGGTGCCAGGCCTTATTTGGTGCCCTTGGTAGGTATTAATATTAACAATCTGATTCCTCATGACAGCTCTAGAAGATAGCTACTATTCTTTTTTTTTTTTTTTTTCCCCTTTTTTGCTGAGAAACCGAGCACAGAGAGGTTAAATAACTGGTAAAGATCACACAGCTGGTGAATGGCAGTGCTGGGCTGGCCCCTAGGAAGCCTGATCATTAGCTAGTCTTGCTTGGTCATTAGCTGTTCTACTCTGAAAAAGGTCAGAACCAGGTGAGCCTGCCTGAAGGTCCTTTAGCTGCTCTGAAACACTGACTTGAACTGTTTTGTGGTGAGACAGCCTCTTGAAGTCTGCAGTGGGTCACTGAGGGCAGGAGGGTCCTTTAGGACTGTCCCATGTCTGATCAAAAAGACTCCGGGGTGGATGCGGTCCCTGGACCGATGCCAGCAGACAGGCTGGGGTGTGTGAGGTGCCCCCGGGCCCTGAGGAGTGGAGGGCTTCCCTGGAGGGATGTCTGGCCCCCAGAGGCTCCGACAGGTTGTGGGGGGGTGCCCTTGTATTCGCAGGGAGCCACTCCTGCTCTTTTGACCCCAAGCACTTGCTGTCCAGCCCGGGACCGCCTTCTGCAGGGGGAATCCCTGTTGCTCAACTTCTTTTTTCCAAAACGGCTCCCCGTTCCCATCTCCATGGACAGTTTGGCCGGCCGGGCTGCTGCGGGGTGGGGCGGAGTGGAACAGTTGAAGTTTTCCAAGGAAGGGGAACCCCAGCTGGTTCTCACATTAAGGAAAGGTGACAGCCTCCTGGGCTAATCTTAGCCCCCACGTTGGGTCATCGGCACCACCAGCTCCAGTGTGCTTTTTATAGCTGTCGACTGAAATGGAATTGGCAGTTTCCACTCCAGCAGGATGACAAATTGGAGGATGGTGGAAAAACAGTAGGAGAAGGGGAGCGTGGTGTTTCTTAAGTTAGAAAAGCTCGGTGTTTTGGAAAGTGGCATCTTATTTATAGCAGCAGTAATAATAATGATTATTATATTGTTTTTATTACTATTTTTAATGATTTGCAGGACTTCTAGGGGCCCGCGCGAGCTGGCCCTGGCCCATCTCTCCGATTTCGGCCCTTTGGACTTGCCCTCTTGCTCCTGGGGCCTTAGCTATATTGTCTTCACTCTGTCGTCAGACAGCCCCACTCTCCTTTCCATCAGAGGAGCTTTGCTTTTGCTGTTTCCTGGTGGCTTGCATCATCCCATTTCTACAAAGCTCGACTCAGAGGTGACGTCCTTAAGGTGCCCCTCCTTGACATCTGCTCCGAAGGTGCTTGACCTCCCCCCCTTGCCCTTCCCTGCCTCCTCTGAAGTTCTTAGCTCTATGAGAATCACCTTTTTTAAAAAACCGTTTATTTATTAATATTTTGGCTGCACCAGGTCTTATGAGATCTTTAACCTTTGATGTGGCATCTGAGATCCTTATTTACAGCGTGTGGGATCTAGTTCCCCGACCAGGGGATTGAACTCTTCGTCGGCACTGCAGGGTCCTAGCCCCCGGACCACCAGGGAAGTCCTATCTACTGGAGAGATCTTGTCTATTTTGTCTATTTTTTTTTTTTTTGCTCATTTATTATCTAGTCTCACATATAGAGTTCCTTGAGGGCTGGAACATGGCGTTTGCTGCTGTGTCTGCAGCATCTGGAACGACCTTGGCACTTAGTAGGTGCTTGTGGTGGTGGTTTAGTTGCTAAGCAGGTGTTTATACATATTGCTGAGTGAATGCATTTAATCGTCACACCAGCCTGGAGAGGCAGGCAGCATTACTCCCATCTTACAGATGAGGTCACTGAGGCTCACAGAGGTCAAGCCATGGGCCCCAAGTCAGCTGCCAGCTGGTGACAGAGCTGGAATCCTGGGGAACATTTATCATCAACCCTAGAGGGATCTCGCAAGTCACATCCAAGAGAACAAAGAGGAGCCCCACAGAACGATCCGGAGCTTTCCCATTGACCATTTTCAGTAATTGCTGAAAAGCCTTTCTATATTCTCTGAAATTTAAGAAATGTGGAACCTCTGCAGGCAAAGTTCACCCTGGGAAGTCCAGGCTGTTCCTAACTTCAGCTGGTAACCCTGGCCCCCGGCCACCCAGGCCTCAGGCGGAGTCGGGGGTCCCAGCAAAACATTGCAAAACAGGAAAAAATCTAAGGACACAAAAATAAAAGTGATGTGGCAGCGGAAACGGGGTTGCCATGGCTCCGAGCGACTCGGCGCGCCTGGGTGGGATCCAATGTTTTGGAAGGTTCCTCCACATGACACAGGGTTTTGGAATTTTTCAGCTGGTAAATCTTTCTTAATTCAGCACCCCCCCACTCCCCCTGGCTCCAGCCAAGTAGCTCCCTGGCCCTCTGTGTCCCGCGGGGGCGTAGGTTGGAAATGTGCCTGTGTCGGATTACTCAGCTTTGAAACTTAAATTGTTTGAAGAGAACTTGTGTTTTGTTTTGCTGGATGGTTTCTTGGACCAGTCTGATGGCAGAGGCTCCTATCACCTGTTGAGAGGGCAAATTGATTTTTTAGAAAGAAGGCGTGGGTGGTGGAATTGGAATTCCCTCTTTCCCACTGAGTCATCACATCCTAATGTGAGTCATTTTATGACTTGGAGGTTCCCAAAGGTTGTATTTTGAGCTTTGTTTAATAAATATAAATGCATATGCTTAAAATAAAAATTTTTTGCTAAATTAAGTACTTTTCCGTGGATTCGTCCCCTGGAAACATTGGAACTCACTTAGAGAAGACACCTCCTCTTCCCACCTGTTTTTCTCCATGGGTTTGGCTTCACCGCATCTGGTGTCTTCTGAAACAATTGACATGGTCTGGAAGTCTCTCTGCCTTGGACTTGCCTCTGGGAAAGGTCAGCCTTCAAGCTGGGCTTGACCATGACTAAGGCTCTGTAGACCTTTGCCCTTGGTGACTCACGTCCGCGGTGTCACAGGTCCCTTGGGCCAGAGCCCACCACTTATACGCAGCTGGCTGGGGCTTTGAGCGTTCCCCCAACAACAGAAGTCAGATCGCAGCTCAGGAGCCCACCCCCAGCCCCAGAGATAGAGAAGATGGTCTTCTTTTCAGAGGGCTGTTTGCCTGAACTCCAGTCCTCTTGTATGCAAGAACAGACTTTGAAAAAGGATCCTGGTATTTCAGTGTCTTAAAAAGAGGACATGAGTTTTCTGATTAACATGGGCCCTGGTGTTTTCACCATCAGGAATTGTTCTTGGCGCCAACAGACTTTCTGTAATTTGCAATTAGCAGGATGGAATTTCCACCCCCGTCGAGAAAATCATATCTTTTATCAACGAACTGTTTGACACCCTCTTGCGTTATTTTTTTTCCTACGGTTTTGGTTGCGTACTTTTAAAAACAGTAGGAGTGCTATGTGTTTAAGGGTAAGCAGGCTGAATTTTGGATCGTCCGGCAGATTTGGCTTGAAGCCTGAATAGACCTCATCTTTTGTGCTTTGGGACTTGGTTTCCCCATCTGTAAAAGGGGGTTTGGTGGTATTTGGGCCGTAAAAGGAGCTCAAGGGTCTGAAAGTGCTGGGCCATGGTAGGCGCCCAGAAGACGTCAGCCGACTGTCCACGTGTCCTCTGAGAGCTCGATTTACTTACCTGAACGAGTAAGGCCCAGGTTGGTTTCTTGTCTGGGAGAAGGGTCCTTCCTGGCACAGGCAAGCCTTTCCCCTCCTCTCAGCTCTCAGCCATCAGACCCTGCTGTCATGCCCGATGCAATGGAGGGAAACTGAGGAACGTCCCGCCGCCTACCCCCTCTCACAGATGGGAAGCCAGCTCACCGAGGGGGGTGGGCAGACTTCCTTGAGTTGACAGCACACGTCAGAGGAAGGCTGGGCCCCACACCCCAACTTCCTGGCTCCCTGAGTGACTGTGGGGGCTGGTGGAGGACACCTCGGGATGACGGCCCATCGCTGAGGAGAGGTGCCCCTGGGCTGGGATGAAAGCTGAGCTGAAGTCTGGCGTCTATGCAGATGATGTGCTGATGCTCTTCTGGCCTCGCTCCTCCACGCACGCAGCCCCCGGGATTTCCGTGGCTGCTCCCTAGATATTTATTAGAAACCTAGTGTGCACAGGTTCTGTGCCAGGCCCTGGGGGCATATGACCAAGGAGATCCCTGCCCTCAGGGCATGGCTAGTTTCAAACTTGCCTACAAGGAGGTCACTTTGAGATCGGATGAGTGCTGTGAGGACAGGGGAACCAGTCCTAGGAGCAGGACCAAAGGGTCTGGAGGTTAAGAGAAAAATACAGGATGCTAACTTGAATCCAGATTTCTTAGTATGAGTGTGTCCCACGCAGTGGCACAGAGCTTGGGACATACCGGTAGTTTAAAAAGTATTCCTTGCTTGCTGAGATTCACATTTAACTCCACAGTCTGTATTTTGTTTCTTATATCTGGCAAGCATGGGCTGTGTAGTCAGGGAGGGCTTCCCAGAGGACATGCCTTTGCACGGAGCCCTAAAGGCGGGAAAGAGGGAGCCAGATGGGTGCTCGGAAGAGTGTCCAGGCAAGAGGAACTGCCCCGGGCCAGGGTCCCAGTGTGGGGCTGAGCCTGGGGTGTTTGGGGAACTGAAACCAGACCCAGGCGGCTGGTGCAGGGCGAAGGCGAGTGCGACACCAGTCAAGCCTGGAGAGGTCATGGGGGGCAGGGGCCAGGTCAGGCTGGGCCGTGTGGATGTGGCGAGGAGTTTGCATTTCCTTGCAGAAGCGGGTAGCTGTTGGAGGCTTTTAAGCAGGGAGATGTCATGATCAAATTTACATTTTTAAGATTGCTTTGGCAATCTGCACGGAGAATGAGCTCGGGGTGGAGGCGGGGTGATGGAGCCGTCCCTGCAGTTGTGCAGATGGGGACACGGCAGATGGGGTAAGCCTACCAAGGATGTGGGGAGGCGGAAGGAAAGACGGGAGGTGTAGGAATCAGGCTCTTCTTTGCCAGCTCTCAGGAGACCCATCGAGGGCAGTGGCACCATTTCTGTTGTTCAGTCCACTCAGTCGTGGCTGACTCTGCGACCCTGAGGACTGTAGCCCTCCCAGGCTCCTCCGTCCATGGGATTTCCCAGCAAGAATACTGGAGTGTGTTGCCATTTCCTTCTCCAGGGGATCTTCCCGACCTAGGGATCGAACTTGCGTCTCCTGCGTTGGCAGGCAGATCTTTACCACTGAGCCACCTGAGGAGCCCAGTGGTACCATTCTGGGTGGATGAAATCCTAAGGGGCCATTCCTGACCGCCCCCCCCAACCCCGCATCTGCTCAGCTCGTTAAGCCCTTGCATCCAGGGAGCGTGAGTTTTTCTGCTAGTTAAGCAATCGTAAAGAGCAGACCCAAATGACTTCAGCCATCTTCATGGAGAAGGGAGCTAATTTTAAAAAGCAGAGCCAGGCCTGGGAAGCATCACAAGCCGTTTCCTAACCCAAACTGACACTTTGATTTCCTCCCGGTTCGCTTGGAGCCCAGTGGCACGCTCACGGGCCCCAGTGAGGACGGGCTTGCTTCCCTTCTTCTGGGAGTGTGCTCCTTTCTGAGGGGGTGCTGACGTGAGCCCACCGTTGACACGAGGCTGACTGCGGAGACTCCAGCCCGGCCTGCTTGCTGCTTCCGGATGCGCTGCTCCATCAGGGGGTTCAAGAGCTGCCTGCAAGAGCTGCACGGGACCATCCACCCACAGACCCACTGGCCACGGGGCCGAGTGTTCTCCTGGCGGCGGCGCCAAGTTAGAGCAAAGGCTGGGATATTTCTTGAGCCGTGTGCTTCCCACCCCATTGTTTCTCTTACAGAGTCTTGCTGAGGCTTCTGTAGACCCAACCTCTTTGCCCGAAGGAGCTGGCTCTTTTAGCCTCTGAGTAAAGACTTGGAAGAGCCTATTTTGTGCTGGCTGCCAGCCCCTCTTTAATTTAGGACAGGGGAAGTTTGCCCGAACATCTGCTCGAGAGACCGAAGTCCTTTATTTCATCTCAGCCCAGAGCAGTAGAAGCAGACTTGGTCTTCTCGAGCCTCTTCTGTTCTGGGCAGGTTTTCCGAGTCCCGGACCTAGGGTAGCAACCCGGAGTGGATTACCTAGAATTATCTAGAACTCGGGCTGAGTGGCTCGGGTTGAGTTTGACTCCTTGTCTGCACCTGTAATGCCAGGCTCCTGCAGTCAGTTCCCTCAAAGGACTCTTCACAGACAGGCGGTGATTTTGCTTCGTGGGGTCTTTTTGCAGAGTGGCCAGTAGCCGGCCATTTCCTGAGCTCTGGCAATGGGCTGAGTGCCGGGGAATCCTGAGGTCAGTTTGTGCATTTAGTCCACCTGTGTTTGTGGAGCATCTATTAAGCGCCAGACATGTCGTCCCGGGAGAAAGCAGAGAACAAGTCGGCGGTGTGGCCCTGCTCTCTGGGAGCGTGTCCCCGCCCTCCATTCAGGCAGCCAGGCCAAATATCTAAAACTGCCTTTGGGGCCTTAAAAAAATGGAAATAATGGTGGAAAGACCCATATTTGAAAGGAAAGAAAAATCAGGCACCGTGCCACCTGTCGGAATTATTTTTTCAAGAGCAAAATCTTCGTTTTTTTAGGTGAAATTTCATCTTGAAATGGCAGTAGCTAGTTAAAAAGTCACTAAGCCATTCTGTAGGCCAGTTGGCTTTAAAAAACAGAGAGAGCTGTGGTAAAGTGTACGCTGGGCTTCCAGGTGGCTCAGACCATAAAGAACCTGCCTGCAGAGCGGGAGAAACCCGGTTTCATCCCTGGGTCCGGAAAGATCGCCTGGAGAAGGGAATGGCAACCCATTCCAATATTCTTGCCTAGAGAATCCCATGGACAGAGGAGCCTGGCATGCCACAGTGCACGGGGTCTCAAAGAGTCAGGCACGACTGACTATACAAACCACACACAGCATAACACTGGTCGTTCTAACCGTGTGCAGGCGTGTCATTCAGAAGTATGGAGGTGCAGCCACAGTGCTGTGTAACAGCGCTGTTTTCAGGACATTTCCCGTTTCTGGAACAGGAGATCTGTGCCTGTTAAATGACACCTCCCTCCTCCCCCAGCCCCTGGGAACTGGCAGCCCCTTTTCTGTCTCTCTGAATTGCCCTATTCTGTGTGCCTCATATGAGTGGGATCAAACCATCTTTGTCCTTCTGTGCCTGGTGTATTTAATAATGTTTTTAAGGTCTGTGCTTATAGCACATATCAAAATTTGCTCCCCCTTTAAGGCTAAATAATATTCCACTGTATGTATCAGTTCAGTTCAGTCACTCAGTCATGTCTGACTCGTTGCCACCCCACGGACTGCAACACGCCAGGCCTCCCTGTCCATCACCAACTCCCGGAGCTTGCTCAAACTCATGTCCACTGATTCAGTGCTGCCACCCAACCATCTCATCCTCCATCGCCCCCTTCTCCTCCTCCCTTCAGTCTTTGCCAGCATCAGGGTCTTTTGCAGTGAGTCAGCTCTTCGCATCAGGTGGCCAAAGTATTGGAGCTTCAGCTTCAGCATCAGTCCTCCCAATGAATATTCAGGACTGATTTCCTTTAGGATGGACTGGTTGGATCTCCTTGCCATCCCAGGAACTCTCAAGAGTCTTCTCCAACACCACAGTTCAAAAGCATCAATTCTTTGCCACCCCACGGACTGCAACACGCCAGGCCTCCCTGTCCATCACCAACTCCCGGAGCTTGCTCAAACTCATGTCCACTGATTTGGTGCTGCCACCCAATCATCTCATCCTCCAGCTTTCTTTATGGTCCAAGTCTCACATTCATACTGTATGTATAGAGCACATTTTGTTTTTCCCTTTATCCACTGATGGTCACTTGGGTTGTTTCCATCCCACAGACCTCTGTTTTCCTTGAAGAAGCACTTTGCTGCTTCAGCCACCACTTAGATTATAACTGTTACTTACTGCAGTGATGTAATAAACTCTGATCATGTCAACAAATGACTGAATCCTGAGGCATGAAATGAAGTCATGGCCCCTGAGGGTGTCCTGTAGGACAGGTGATGGTGAGGGTACCCAGAGGGGATAAACTTGGTCCAAAACAGGGGACTTCAGCTGAGTCTTGAAGGCCAAGCCACCGCCAATACCCACCTACCTCCATTAACTTGGCGGAGGGGCTGCATGGGCTCGGGAATCTGCAGCTACGTGATGGAAGAGCTCAGTTCAGCCAGTGAGAGGCTGAGGAGGAGAGCGAAGCACCAGACATCAGCATCGTCCCTTTCTTGGATTAATTTGTTACTTGATCTTCTGACATAGCTCACACTGCAGCTAGTGGGGATGTGGTTTTTGATGAGGACCTGTGCTTAGCTCAAACTGCCTTCTGAGAGGCGGACACATGTCTCTTCAATGACCTGTGACCTGTCTTTGATTTTAAAAAGTGAGGATTTTCTCAGAAGAGCTCTATCCGGGGTTTCACACACCGGACGTACCCTGTCTCGATGACTTGACTTCAGATTCCTTGACATCTGTCCATCTGTTCTCCCTTGCTTCCTTTTGAGCAGCGGCTGATGTCAGCTCCTGGTTTTTCCCCTGCTCCTGTCAGCAGCCTTTGGAGCTGCTGACACTTTTGTACATTCAGACATGAAATGTTTACTAGACACCTGCCATGTGGTGGGTGTTGGTGAGGCAGTGGCAACTCTTAACTTGCTCCCCTCCGCAGAGATCTCTTCCCTTTGGGCGTAAACCTGTGTCTCCCCTCATCATTTCAGGAACTGCAAGGCCAGGACACGCAGGCTGACTTGTTGGAGACGGCTCCAACCGGCTTAGTGCTTGTTCTTCCTGCAGGTCATCTCGATTGCATCAGCTTTGGTGGCAATCACGACTTTTTATTACTTATTATGTTGGGAAATATGTCCTCTACAAGTTGAAATAATGCCTGGAAACTCAGTTTCTTTGGGTAAACCTGCTGGTCCAAGACGACATGGTTCAAATCTGACCTATCACAGAAGCTGCTAATCACCATGCTTGCAAAGGGGGTGGGGGTCGTCCTTTGGCCAAATGTCAGGACACAATACATACCCAGCCCACCTTGGAGAGGTAATGCTATACCTGAGCAGATTAAAGGCTCTGAGCAGTCCTGCAGTGAAGAAATTCACTTGCCTGACTCTGCTTTTGCCAAATGCTTACTAGCTGGTAGAGCTTGCTTTCCTTTCTCATAAACCCATTTAATATTCTTCAGAGCCAGTGCTCCACAAAACACCCTGGAAACACTTGTGGAAATGATTTGTTTTAGCCCCAAACTGCCCACTGGCCAATGTAGGTGGTCAACAAAAGAAATCTATTATTTGCAAATGCAGAGTTTTGTTTGGCCCAACTTGTTGGCCCCAAACTGGGGAGCCAGAGCCCTGCTTCAGGGAAGGAGGGTTTACCACTGAAACCTCTCCATGCCTGTTGTGACGGGTCACGTGAGAGCCAGGCTGTCTGTTGACTAAAAGGTGGAGGGTGGGCGCCTGTGTTCCCTCCCTCTCCAAGGCCTCACGAGCCAGGACATTGTTTAAACCTCTGAGGACAGAATATGCGAGCCACCTGTGTTCTCAGACGATGGAGAAGTCATGTCTGGGACAGCCGTGGGTCTGTAATGGGGCCCCTGCGACAGTCTTGGCATATGCAGAGCATTTTGGAAATAGCCTTTGGTTGAACAAAGCTTATTATAAAATAAAGCGTATAACAATCTTTGTATTTTAAAGAAAGATGTAGATATTTAAATATAGAGAAAAAAGATAATGGTTTTGGGATGATGGACAATTTCTATTTTTTCCCTGGTTCTGTAGCGTTGCCCAGTTTTCCATTGTCCATGTGCCTTCTCTTTGCAAAAAGAAATATGTGTTTATAGAAATAAAAATATGTGTATATACATACGTGCATACCTAGTGCACACATACAGGTGTACTTTACTGAAATGATCTAACCTAGAAGCCAAGATCAGTATAAGTTGGTGAGTTTTTGTCTTAAATCTTCGGTTGCTAAGAATTCCTTCAAAGTCTGTCATTTCTAAATTTTTCCAGATGGGCAGCAAATTTGGGAGATGGAGGCCACGGTGGATAAAGACAAGAGCCAGCCTGTAAGCACCCACACGCGCTGACCGGATGACCTGTCCTGTCCACCCCCAACCCTTGTGTTCTTTCCCTCTTTTTTCTCCTTCCTTCATCAACATCCCAGTGCTTTGGACCAAATAGGCATTTAGTGGGCATTGACTTGACGAGTGAATTACATGTTTCCTGAGCATCAGACCCTCTGATTTATAACAATGACATCTTAATATACTTTGATAGAGTAAGTAGTAAGTCATCTTTGCTGCAGCTGAAAAGTCAAGTTCCCTTTAATTAGAATTTTGCCTGTAAGCCTGCAGGAAATGTCATGAGTCTTTTTATTTTTATTGAACTATAGTTGGTTCACAATATGCTGTTGGTTTTGGGTGCACAGCAGAGTGATTCGGTTATGTATGTGTATACATATATATCCATATTTTTTAAATTCTTTTCCGTTATAGATTATTGCAAGAGATTGAATACAGTTCCCTGTGCTATAGAGCAAATCCTATTTGTTTTATACAGAGTACTGTGCGTCTGTTAATCCCACACCCCCAGCGTGTCCCTGCCCACCATCCTTTTAGATGGGCTGGCTCACTGTGCTTAGGACCTTGGATAGGAATTTACTTGCGGTTGCAGTTAAATTACTGACAACTTTCTTTCAGAACATGCTTTTTGTTGAGATTCCGGAGTATCGGAACAAGCACATTCGGACTTCGGTGAAGGTGAACTTTTACGTCATCAACGGGAAAAGAAAACGAAGCCAGCCTCAGCACTTTACCTACCATCCAGGTAAGGAGTTCTCTCTGGAGGCCCCTTGGGCGTGAAGAGGCGGCTGTGTGTGCGGGTGAGGACGCCTGTGATCTGCTGGGCGGCTTTGGGCAAGTGACTCACCCTGTCTCAGCCTCAGCTTCCTCCTCTGTCAGATGGCACCTTCCTTATGAGAGCTGTAGAAATCCAATGTGTGTAAAGTGCTTGGGACCGTCTACATCAACGACATTAGCTACTATTATTAGTATTTTCCTTTGCAAGGGCAGAATAAGAATGGGGCACACGTAGGCTTGTTTACTGGAAGACGGCAAGGTTGATGACTCCTCTCTCTGTCGTAGATTTGATCACAATAGAGGCAGAAAGTGAATATGCCCTAAAAGCCAGCTCCTTAGGGACCCCACAGTAGGTGGTCACTTGGTGGATAAACAGTTACTGAGTGGATCACCAGGCCAGGAGGCCTCATTCCCACCAAGCACTGCGGTCCCAAGACAGGCAGCGAGAGCCATGTTTCATTCATTCCTTTGTCAAGAAAATATCTGAGTGCCCACTCAGTGCCAGGTACTGTTTAGGGTGGGCTTCCCTTGTGGCTCACACAGTAAAGAATCTGCCTGCAATCCAGAAGACCCAGCTTCGATCCCTGGGTGGGGAAGGTCCCCTGGAGAAGGAAATGGCAACCCAAGCATTGCCTGGGAAATCCCACGGACAGAGGAGCCCAGCGGGCTACAGTCCAGGGGGTTGCCAAAGAGTCGGACACAACTTAACAACTAACCAGTAACAACTGTTCAGGGTGCCGGGGTCCCAGCATTGAACAAAAAAGACCAAGAAGAAGAATCCTCTCTTGGAGGAGCCCACATTCTAGTGGGGGAGGGGCAGGTTGAGATATAACTGAGCACATGGAGTGCACAGACATTTCAGAGGATGCTGAGTGTGGTGAAGGACGGCAGGCAGGGAAGGGATGGGAGCTGCCAGGGCAGAGGCAGGAGGTGGAGACATAATTTTACATCAAGCTTTTGTCGGAGCTCTCCCCCTGGGGGAAAAGACAGCACATGTCCCAGGGCTGACGGCAACCCCCCAGCCACTTTCTGCCGTCGGAAAGACCTATAGTTCAAGGCCATCACCCAAGGTCAAACTTCTAACCTAAGTCAGTGGCACAGGGGGAGCCTCTTGCCCGAGCCCAGATCTCTGATCCCGGCCGTCTGGCCTCCCAAGGCTGTGCTCCTACCGCCATCTGCCCATCCTCCATGCCCCCCGGCGGCGCTAAAAGAGGTCCGCCCGGTGTGCTCTTCTCTTCTCGCAGTCCCAGCCATCAAGACGGAGCCCACTGATGAGTACGACCCCGCCTTGATCTGCAGCCCCGCCCACGGGGGCCTGGGGAGCCAGCCGTACTACGCGCAGCACCCGATGGTGGCGGAGCCCCCCTCCTGCCTCGTGGCCACCATGGCTCCCTGCCAGCAGTTCCGCTCGGGGCTCTCATCCCCCGACGCGCGCTACCAGCAGCAGAACCCGGCGGCCGTCCTCTACCAGCGGAGCAAGAGCCTGAGCCCCGGGCTGCTGGGCTACCAGCAGCCCGCCCTCATGGCCAGCCCGCTGGCGCTGGCGGACGCCCACCGCTCCGTGCTGGTGCACGCCGGCTCGCAGGGCCAGGGCGCGGCGCTGCTGCACTCCGGCCCGGCCAACCAGCAGGCCTCGCCCGTCATCCACTACTCGCCCACCAACCAGCCGCTGCGCTGCGGGAGCCACCAGGAGTTCCAGCACATCGTGTACTGCGAGAACTTCGCGCCTGGCCCCGCCAGGCCCGGCCCGCCCCCTGTCAGTCAGGGTCAGAGGCTGAGCCCTGGCTCCTACCCCACCGTCATCCAGCAGCAGAACGCCCCCAGCCAAAGAGCCGCCAAAAACGGACCCCCGGTCAGTGACCAAAAGGAAGTGTTACCCGCGGGCGTGACGATCAAACAGGAGCAGAACTTGGACCAGACCTACTTGGATGACGGTAAGAGGCTCGTCTTCCTCATTGCGCCTGAGTTCCATGCCCTGTAGCCAACCCCCACCCCCACCCCAGCAAGCTGACTGTATGGCCTGGGTAGCCTCCTTTACCTGTTTGGGGCCTCGGTGTCCCCCTCTTTAAATGAAGGGAATTGGATAAGATGATCTTTAAGGCCTCGCCCAAGTCTGTGCATGAATCATTGCCCAACAGGAGTTTGGGGTGGGCATTAGGGGTTTTAGTTGCTCCCCCCTAAAACCATGGCAACAGAAAGAGCAAGTGAGGGCACTTCTGGCCCTAGGAGTGTGTGCTCTGGGTCACAAACTGGGTCCGTTTAACTGCTTCCACTCTCTTTTCCATCTGCCAAATTTAGACCGAGGATAGGGCAACAGAAAGGAAGGAAAGCTAACCTTTTATTCCTGGAGAGAAAGGGAAAAAAAAACCTCCCACTATATAGTCTTCTGTTGTGTATTTAGGGGAGGGGGTGGGGTGGAGGGAAGGGGAGATCTTGAAGGGTGGCTGCCTCGGAAAGGGCGCATGAATGGGGGCTCGCAGGCAGGCTGCAGGCGGGCTCCACCACGTGCCCGTGGAACAGAGCCGTGCATTGATGCGGGGAAACAGTGAGCTTCCGCTGTGGTGAGCCCAGCTGATGGGCTGGTTGGGCCAAAGGACAGATGCAGAGGCAGCTTTGTGTCTCTAGGTGCCCGAGTCGGGTGGCAGGGCCCAGCGGGGGGGCAGGCTCGTTGGGAGTGGCAGTGTTGATGGCGTGGGTCTGTGATCGCAGCGAGGGAGGGTGAGCTGTGTGGACAGGACTCACCTGGGACCAGCCAGGTGCCGCTGCAGGGGCAGAGAGGGCGGGGTGGGCAGAGCGGCCTTCCCCTGGGGAAGGAAGGAAACGGGTGGCTTGGATTTCTCAGTGAGAAGGAAAGCCTGTCCCACTGGCTGGCATCTGCAGCTCCAGCTTTGCCCTTGACTGGCAACAGCATCTGAGACACCCTGAAATGTCAATTATTCAGGAAAATTTACTCTCAGGAATGCACCCAAGGCATAGGAAGTAAGGCAGAAAGCTTCGAAATAGCCACAATAGTTATCATGAAGACCAGGTGCTAGGTGTCAGACACAGTGAATGCAGGGCACTCACTCAGAGACTGTTGACTTTTACTTTATGCAAAGTTTTGACAATCCGCCATGTTTTGTAGTTTCCACGTCCCCTCTCTAGTAAAAACTATCTTTCAAAACCTTCCCCCCAAGTGGACCCAGCAAAGGTCCTGAGAACCTCTTAGTTTAGAGTCAGGCTGCCCCAAGTCCTTACAAAGGTGACCTCGGTACTGCTGAGTTACTCACTGAGCTCACTGGTCCTGATCATTCAAACGCAGATCGAGTTAGGAGCACTGTGCTCTGTTTTAGAGAGAGAGACCCTGGTGCCATCCATTCGCAAAACAATGTATACCCGAAATGGCTGGCGAAGATCAAGCGTCGATGCTTAGCTGAAAGGGGTAGAAGACTGCACTGGTGCGGAGCGCCTTCCCCACTGAGATGATGGAGTGGGCTGTAACCCGACCGCTCTCCATGAGTCTGCCCAGGGCTGGATCAGGCAGAGGCGCTCCATGAATAAGTGATGCCGGAGCAGGGGCTGGAACTGTCCTCCCCTGACTCTGTCCCACGTTGCTTTGGTCTCTGGAGTAGGAAATGTTCCGGCCCCTCCCACCCTGTCCGTCATCCCACCACACAGACCAACACGAGCATCTTGGAAAGAGAACGGGGTCAGTCGCTGGTTCTCTGTAATGCATCAGGACCCACGATCATTAGTAAGCTCTGAGCACCTCTTGTTGCTCAGATAGAGGCTTGTGTTAAGGGGGAAGCAGCTGAGCGTGGGAGACCCTTTGGGGCCTCTGTCTGTCTGAACACAGGCAGGTTCAAGGTCAGAGTGAGGATGGCCTCCCAGAGGGTCAGTAACACGAGTCAGCTCTAGGGCTGTCTTGGAAAACCAAATACAGTGAACCTGCTTCTCTGGGTGGAGCCTTTTTTTAAGTACACTCTCCGTAAGCCCAGGCTTCCCTGCTGGCTCAGTGGTAAAGAATCCGCCTGCCAATGCAGGAGACACAGGTTCAGACCCTGGTCCCGGAAGATGCCCTGGAGAAGGAAATGGCAGCCCTCTCCAGTATTCTTGCCTGGGAAATCCCATAGACAGAGGATCCCGGCAGGGTACAGTCCATGGGGTCGCAAAAGAGTCGGACATGACTGAGAGACTAAAACAAGAAACCGTAAGCCCAGTTCCCTGGAATCTTAGGAGGCGTTCTCTGAAACGAGGGTTCTGTGGCTGGAAAGGGGGAGAAACACTTGATAAAACCAGGTTTTCATAGCATTTGTTGACTGCTGGACTTCTCAGAACCCTTACTGACCTCGTGGACACTCTTGGCTTCTAAAACAAGAGAGAATTGCTCCATCACCTGTACGACTCCAGGGGTGCTGCTCACATCAAGTATGCTCTGTGTGAACAGAGCCCTTCCAGCTGTACAGCCTGGCGGGCCTGGGACCCCTTTCCCCTGACGGTCAGGAAGAGTAACGCGGAGGCATCTCAGAGTTCAGAGCCAGCCCTGTCCCATCCCGTGGGCTGTGTTCAGGCTTCATGTTCCTGGGGCCAGAGCGGGGCATAGGGCAGGGGATGGTCTCCACCTGTGTGGCCCCAGATGCAGCCCTGGGGCCGCTGGTGAGATGCTCTGCGCCTGACTGGTGGTATCCCCAAGCCTCTGCCCAGCCCTGGTCCCTTCAACGGGAAGGCGCCCGTGTGGCCCGTCGTGTGCTCAGGGCTGACTCCAGCCTGCCCCACCGCTGTAGCCGCCAGGAAGAGGGCTACAGCGTCGTCTGCCAGGTGCTGGCTTTGAGGTCCCTCTCGCAGACGCCTTCTGGCCGGTGTACTCACAGAACGTTCTCAGGCTTCGCCGTTGACTTCATGAAGGTGGGGTTCAGACCGGTCAGCTCTCTGGCATTTCTTCCTGACCAGTAAACTGGAAATCCCGGGGTCATCTCTCTAGTCTGTCTGGGAGGCCTGCTAGGTCCTTTTCCATCCCTTTGATCAATTCCCCAGTGGAGATCCCCCCAGAAAATATACTCTGGCTGCCCAAACTCCAGCAGAAGATGCTCCCAGGGGCGAGGATGGGGGGCTGTTTCTCAGATGCCATTCCTCTCTGCCTTGGGATTTTGGCAGACTTGACTTTCTTTGGTTATTTTGTGAGAGCTGGGCTGACTTGCTTTGAGGGTCAAAGGAAGGTTCCGCAGCTGGAAAGGGAAGGGGTCACCACGGAGGACTGGGGTCCAAATGCAGACGCGTCACCCTTGCAGTGGCCACGCCGCCCTGCTGTGATCCCGGGAAGCCCCGGCCCTTGGCGCTCTCTCCCCGACCCTTGGCTCACAACCCGGCCTGTCTGCTCTGCGTCCCACCTGGTCCCACCGCTCTCCTTCCCAAGCTGCATTCCTGCACACAGACGCTGTCTGTCTTGGCCCCTGTTTTTTTCCCTTGGAACTCCAAAATGCAGCTTCTGCTTTCTCCACTCCAAGGACTCGAGACGTTTTCCAAAAGTCTCTTTCTGAGCTAGCAAAATAAGTGATATTCCAGGGCCAGTGTATCCTCACTCCTCTGCTGTGTGCCTGCCTGGACCCAGGCTTGCTTTCACAGTTCTTCTGAAATGCGTGCTTTGCACACACGTTCAGTTTTTTTCCCCCCTCTGTCCCCCTTGTCCCCTTCTGTAACTGGCTTCTCGCTCTAAAGCCCCAGGCTATACCTGGGAAATACCTTCAGCTCAAAACAGTAGCCTGATCCTGAGAGCCCTGAGCAAATCCTTCCCTCCCTCCTTTCCCGCTCCCACGCATCGGGCTCCTCTCCTGACTTCCTCTCCCCTCTCCTCCATCTTGATTTAACTGGTCACCTTCTCTGTACCCTGGTGGCTCAGATGGTCGAGTCTGCCTGCAGTGCAGGAGACCTGGGTTCAGTCCCTGGGTCAGGAAGATCCCCTGGAGAAGGAAATGGCAACCCACTCCAGAATCCTTGCCTGGAAAATCCCATGGATGGAGGAGGCTGGCAGGCTTGCAATCCATGGGGTTGCAAGAGTCGGACCTGACTGAGCGACTTCACTTTCTTTCTTTCCCTGTACCAGGCACAGTCCTGGGACTCAGGGATGCGCTAGTGACAAGTCAAAAGTCCTTGCTCTCGTGGGGTGTCTTCCGGGTAAAAGAGGCAGATGTTAGCACAGGAGGTAACAGACAGGCGTCTTGCAGACGGCGGTAGAAAGCCACGAGGGAACGCACACAAGGTCAGAAGCCAGAGTGTGGCTGGCTGGGGGTGGTACAGCAAGTCTGGCCCTGAGAGGTGGGCTTCAGGGACGATCCGAGGGAAGGAGTTTCAGGAGGCAGAGTCAGCAGGCGGGAGGCCGTGAGCTCAGAGGCGTGGGCTACTACTGTTGGTGGGTTTTCGTCAAGAGGGCACCGTGAATTGATTTCCCTTCTGAGGCCGTCACTGGCTGCCTTTGGACAGTGGACAGTAGGGAGGCGAGAGATGGAAAACAAGGGCTTTGCTTCCTTTTAGACAAACCCCGAGACAAAGGCAGTGAGCCCCGTGGCCAGTGCTGTGGGGGAGCGCGCAGGGGCAGGGGGATGGCACGTTTGATGGAACGCTGCCTTGCGAGTCCTGTCCTCAGTGCGCTAGTTGGAGACAGAACTTGCACTGCCAGAGTGCGGTGAGTTTACAGGGAGTTCTGACCCGTCCCCTGCCCAGGACTGAGGGGCTGCTGCATGTGCACCCCCAGGGCGCCTGCCTGGGGCAGGTTGGCAGTGTGTGCACGTGTGGGGGGCAGGCGGGCGGGAGAGGCTCCGGGAAGCGGGGCCTCGGAGGAGACGCCTGCGGGGTCCCGCTGGTGACATGGTCTCCAAAGAGCTGCGGGTTCGCAGCTCCTCAGGCCATCCCGTCATGGGCTCAGGGTGGCGAGCCTGCGCCGGCAGCCTCGAGACGCTGCCGCAGACAAGAATGCCAGGGACGGTGGGGAGGCTCGGGATTCAAAGGAGATCCTCCGTCCCCTTGTCTAGGGAGAAGGATGAGGTCTCAGTGATGACCAGAGCCTCTGCCGTTGGCTCTTAAGGATGGCAGATGGTGTGTGTGTTTATACATGTCAGAAGAGCACGGACCAGTTTGGTTGTGGATCTACTTTTCTATTCTTCATAGGAACTAAAAAATCGTTTCTTGAAATACGTTAAGTAAGTTTGATTATTTCTACACACTGAAATGCAGGCACACGTAGAAATTAGTGGTGTGTGCTGAGTCTCACCAGGTGGACTGCTGTGCAGTTACCACCCGGGCCATGCAGGACGCAGCATCTGGTTAGGACCCCAGGAGCCCCCACGGCCGTTGCCCTGCCTTCCAGCCCTGGGAGTTCGTTTTGCCTTCTTGCAGAAACAGAAGTCATGCAGCCACGCTCTCCTGTGTCTGGCTTCCTTCCACCACCAGTAGCTTGCGAGATCCAGCAATCCTGGGTGTAGCTGAGGTTCATTCATTCTGTTGTCCGTGGAGGGAATTTTCTGCAGCCTCTGTGTCCATGTTGCTATTGATAGAGAGGACTGGGTTGCTCCTCATTTCATGGAGAAGCCGTGTGAACACTCTCGAACTCTTCTTTGGCCATCCACACAGACGGTCAGGAGTGGAGCCCTTGCCAGATGGTTTTCCAAAGTGGTCATACGAGTTTCGATGCCCACTGCGGTGCAGGGGGTCGTGTGGAGTGGTTTGAAGGGTAGTTCACTTTGCATCTTCTGACTCTGGGACCGGCTCTCATTTCTGATGAAGAGACCCAGTTACGGGGGACTCAGACCCAGGAGCAGCAGGCTGTGTGGGTATAGGAGCTCTGACCTGCTCAGATACTCAGGGCTGCCAAACACACATTAAGGTCTGCGCTTGTAAATACGGTTCCTAAGAGACGTCCAGCAGTTATCATTCGCTCCCGTAATAGTGACAGTGGGCATCCTGATAGCCTGCTTCCCTTCAGGTTTCTTGAGGTGCCTTCTGCAACCTTGCCTTTATTTGGGTCCCTTTAATGCTCTGACCTTTTTTGTTCGATGAGAATCCTCCATGTGGACAAAGGGTAGGGAAAAGCCCCAGAGAAGGCGCCAACCCGTGACTCTCGGGGGTGGCCCTTCCAGCCCCCAGAAGCAGAGGGTCCATGGGGGGCCACACACGGCTCAGGTTCAGTTCCCTGGTGCCCCTCTCTTCCTGCCCCGGGAGAGACCTGGACAGGTTAGAGTGAGCCCCAGACTGGCCCGTGGTGGCAAGGCAGCCCCCAGGAGCTTTTCCGTGAAACTTGGGCACCGCACGGGTGCACCGGAAGGAGCTGGCCACCCTTGCGTGAGCCTCCGTGGAGGTACTTGCCTGGGGCTTCCAGGCCGTTGAGCCAGAGGTGCAGCCGGCCGCACGAAGTGTTTTCAGGACCGGAGTCTGCCCTCAGCACTCTGACCTCCGTTTGGTCTTGTTTGAATCTTCTGCTTCCCTTATTCTCGGTTCTCAGGACTTACTTGCCAAGTCTCTGTAAGACACGTTGAATGGAGCTTTGAATATTAGGCTTCGTACTTACTTGTGGCCTTGCTGTGCCTCAGTTTCCCCATCCATGGAATGGGCACGATCCCAGCTCCTCCCTCATAAGGTGGTGGTGAGAGTGTATTGAGTTAAGGTGCGTCATATCTTAGCAACAGGGCTTTGCCCAAAGAACTCCCCAATAAATGTTAGCCGCTCTTTTTGTTTCTGAATTTAATTGACTTCTTGGAGGACAGGGTTCAAAATTTTTACCATACGTCTGCGTAAGAGAGTAAAAATCAGCTATTGTGGTCTTTGGCGATGAGCCCATGTGCCCTTATGCCCTGTCTCTTCCACATGGGCTGGAGTAGGGGGGACAGAGCCCCAGGACTCGGGCTCATGGTTCCCTTCCCAAGCTTCTCTCCGGGGCCATGGGCCATCTTCCCACACAAGGGGCTGATGCCCTGGGCCCAGGGCCAGCTGCGTGCCCAGTGGAGCGTGAACTCAGGCCCAAATTCTGCTTGCTGTGCCATTGGCAGAGGGTCCCAGCCTTTTACCCAGAGGCTCAGTGTGCCAGAGCGTGAGAACCAGGCCAGGGAAGAGTGGACGAGCAGACAGACACACCCTCCAGCATGTGGGAAGTGGGGAAGCACACCTGCCTGGCACGGCTTTGTCCGGCAGGTCGGGGGGCTTTCACTGGGGCTGCTCATGGCCCACAGCAAGGCTGTTACAAAGCAGCTCGTGTTTGGAGAGGCGGGCGAAGCCCACAACAGCCTGCCTGCCGCTGATGACGGCCGTGCGTCCGGCCGCTGCGTTGGCCCGGGAGGGCTGTGCTTCCAGGCAGCCTCCCTGGGGGCGGCGGCGCTGACAGAGGCCGACATGCAGGGATCCTCTGCTCTGATGAGAACTGAGCACAGTGCTTGCCTGGCTGATGGCACCGTGGAGAGTGTGACCTGGGTGTTGTAGCGTGGGGCTGGGCAGGGCACCAGAAAGCACCAAGACCAGGTTGAATTCACACGCCTTTTGTGGGCACCAACAGAGTCCAGGCTTCTGCTGAAGGCTTTGGTCAGCCGTCTTTTTTAAAGTTCATTAAAAGATATCTGTATTTTATAAAGGCAGTATGTCCGCATGCTTGAAAAAAAACAATACAAAAAGATACCCAGTGACGCCTTCCTCCCATTTTTGCCCTGCTCCTTGACACCAGTTTTCTCAAGCCTTCTAGAGTAGTGTTTCTTGGTTCTGTTTTGTTTGTTTAATCACTAATGCCACCCTTTCCACTTAGGCCCCTTTTAAAATAATTTTTTTCCTAATCACCACCCTCATGAACTGTCAATCCCAGTACCAGGCCCTTTGCGGGGCCACAGACCATCGTGATATATAAGATCGTCCTCCCCCTTGGGGATGTATCATCCCAATTGGGAATGCCTGCTGTGGTTTCTGTTTGTAGTCGTGAGCACAAGCAGATATATCTTCTTCTTTTCCCTCTTGGTTCTACCAAAGGGAGCAAAACACGCCACAGGCCCCCGCAGTCGGGAATGAGCGTCTCTCGCTGTTGCAGGCAGCACTTAGGCACCCGTCACACGGGGAACGGGCGGGCGTGTCGGGGGCCTGCTCTCAGGAATGGGATGTCTGCTCTGAGGGTCCAGCTTTGACTCGGGGCCTCTGGCTGTAGAGCTTCTGGAATTGTCTTCCTGGCTCTCAGGCTGGCCTCAGCGCTTTCCTCCTTTGTGACCTCAGGCTGATGACAGTGGCCCCCGACTCTCAGGGTGACCACGGGCATGGAAACGGCAGCATCCCTGTAAGGAAAGCACTCTGACCCGTATGTGTGCGTGGGGTGCTCAGTGGTTCATATTCGTTTCTGCCACCACCATCATCGATTCTGGGCCATTGCTACGGTCTCCGTGTTTGTGTCGCCTCAGCTTATAAGTTAAAGCGTATCCCCCGGTGTGATGGCTTTAGGCCATGGGCCCTTTGGGAAGTGCTGAGGTCCCGAGGACGGAGCCCCATGACCGGGGTTGCTGCCCTTAGAGAAGAGACCTCTAGTTCCCTTCCGCCCTGTGAGGCGGGGATGAGAAAGCAGTCGTCTTGGAGGAAGTAGGCTGTATCTGCCGGCACTTTGATCTCGGACTTCGCAACCTCTGGAACAGTGAGAAACAAATATTTGTGTTTATCAGCCCCCAAGTGACTATTTTGTTCTGGCCGCCCGACCTGACGAAGACAGACATAGGAGGAGGGCAGAGCTGACTCTGGAGAAGAGCTCCGAGGCTGACTCTCAGCCTGGGTCCTTGTCACCCCGCTGGGCTACTTCCCATTAATTCAGCAGAGGGAATTCAGAGTCTCACTGGAAAGGCCCGAAGTCCACAAAACTTCTTGCCTGGAGAGAAGCCCTTCCGATGAATATTCAACCCTGAAGCTCCAATACTTTGGCCACCTGATGCGAAGAGCCAACTTATTGGAAAAGACCCCGTTGCTGGGAAAGATTGAGGGCAGGAGGAGAAGAGGGTGACAGAGATGAGACAGTTGGATGGCATCACCTACTCAATGGCACGAGTTTGAACAAACTCCAGGAGACAGTGACAGGCAGGGACGCCCGGAGTGCTGCAGTCCGTGGGGTCGCAGAGTCGGACGTGACTTAGGGACTGAACGACCACAGAGAGACAAGCCCACAGAATTTGTGAGAACTCGCGGTCGCCGATCACGGAGCCAGTGGCGCGTCTGCCTCCCTCTCCCCCGGGAGAGGCTGCTGTCCCAAGGGCACCTTTATTTTGCCCCTCCTGATGTTTCCTCACTTTGTGAGAACCTCTAGCTTCTAGCTGTGGCACTTAGCTGTCCTTTCATCCCAAATCAACGTGTACTTTGCATTGCTGGCTTATGAAAATTCAAGAGGCCACCTTCCAGCTGACTCCAGACCCAGAAGTGCTCAGCCATCTTTTTGAGATTCTGCAAAGCAGATGTTTTCAAAGGAATGTGCTCTTGCATTTTGAGGTCAGATGCTACCAAACCACAAGAAAGCCTATTCTCAGACTTGCTGTCCACTCAGCCCGCATTCCAGAGCAGCCTCTGACCCACAAAGAGCAGGCAGGGCCCCAGAAGGAGGACCAAGGATATTATTTGGTGTCATCCGAGGGCCCCCCAGTCAGCCACCAAAACCCCCAGTTTTAGCTGCACTGCGTTCCGTTTCCACCTTCAGGATGAGGTTGTGGTCTGGTGGTAACAGGTGAACGTCCTGGTGAAGGAGTAAGGTGATCAGTTAAGCAAGATATACGAGGAGGTGAGCATCCAGACCTTTTTTCCAAGGCTCTTCTAGCCTTTCGTTCTTCCTGGCACAGCCTGCAGAAGTTGCTAGGGCTCACTTCCTCCCTCAGTGTAAGTGCCGGGCAGGCTGGAGACGTGGCTTGTTTCAGGGTCATGAGCAACTGGGTGATTATTGTAACGTCATTCCGTGCAGGACTGTACTTGTGATGGATCTTGCCTCATCCCAGGTAATCACCTAAGATCGTGCAGAATGCGTGAATTAAAAAACACAGAACTCCCCAGTATCAGCTTGAGCTGTAATTCATTTCTCTCTAGCAAAGTTAGAACTTGAAAGGTGATTTAGTTATTTGAGGCTGTGAACTATATTGGAGGGGGACAGTCAATCAAATCTTATTTCAATACTAAATTTTTACTTTGTACTCTCTACCTTCTCTGGTATCAATAGATCTATTTCAGATAAATAGTAAAGTTTATTTTCATAGGGGGGGGGGAAACACCCTTCTTTAATGGAATAGCCCTTGTTTTGTTCCATTCCACAGAGTTGAGCTTTGGGTGCATTTTGTCTTTTCTCATCCCCGAGCTTAGTTCTGGACTCTCTTTTCTTGCTGTGGACCGACTCAACTTTATTTTAGCACCATTTTCTTTTACTTTTCATTCCTTTCCAAAAACAAAAAGAGAAAGGCTTTGTTCTTGGGAAATGATGAAACCATTTCTCTGGCTCTTCTCCACCGCATTCCTGACACCTCTTTAATTTGTTACTGGCCCTGAGATCTGGTTAGCTGAGACCGTGGCTGTAAGTGCAGGGCTGGAGCCTGGTTTGCTCATCCACCATGTCAAGTGTCTCTCTCTCTCGAGGGGAAGTCAAGGCACCCTGAGGGTGGAGTGTGAAGAGGGAGTCTGGGCAGGTCCTCAGATCCAGCCCCTGCCCCTTCCTGGTGTCAGGATGACATCGCGGCGTCCCTTTCAGCTGCCATGAAATCAGCTCTCCAGCCAGGCGAGCGAAACAGTGTGTGCCGCGGTCATTTTACGGTGAGCACCAAGAACCCCGACCCGGCTTTATGACGAGGTTGTCTGTTGTAGGCGGTTTGGACTTAAGTCCCAGGCATGCTGCAAACCAACAAATGGGTTTCATCTGAAGCCCGTTAGTTCCACCATCCCGGGAAAGTTGAAAGGCCGCTCCCTGGTTGTTAAGTTTCCAAACACCCTGGGCAGAGCGGGGGTTCTGTTGCATAAGCCGACTACGTGGGGAACGCCTTTGAAATGTTCTGCAGCCGGTTCTTATAGATTTCTGGAAGGGGATGGTGTCTTTTGAATGCTCAGCTTTATTGGAGGCCTAAAAAAGAATTGACCCAGCGTTGATGAATGCACCCTTTCCACGCCTCACAGCTGGACTGAGTTGTGGTCTCTGCAGGGCTTGGCACGGGGGCGCCCACTGGAGCTCCATGGCCGGACTGGGCCTGCACATATTTTGTTTGGCCCACGCAGTGTTTAAAAAAAATATTTGGATTAGATGCCAACGTTTAAAAACCAGGAGATTGCATATAAAAAGACAGATTTCCGGCTTTCCTTGGAAAATCCAAAGATCTGGCCGCCCTAGGCCCCACATTCTGCATGGCGGCTACCTGGAGTCAAAGTCAAGGCTGGTGCTAAGTAGAGACCCTTTCTAGACAGAGCACGCACTTGTCCGTAGCTGTCCCCACCCGCTCCCATCTCCTGAGGGTGGATGGAGCGTCCCTCACTTTTTACCAGCACATCGGTATGTCGGTATTGTCGTTCCTCTTACACTTGGCCAACCCCGCCCAGCCAGGGATTCCATCAGACCTGTTTGGCGTTTGCCTTTGTTACCAGTCGTCAGGAAGTGCCACTCACATCTGTGGCTGCCCAGCCCAGCATCTGGTGCGCAGAGGGGACTTTGGAGGTGTCAGCTCCCTCTTGCTTCCCTCCCTCTCCTTGTGGCTGGAGGTAAGATTTAAACACACCTTTTTGGATGAAAATGCTATAAATATATATACAAATAGAGAGTAGCACAATGTACCTGCTTACCCACCATTAGCTTCAGCTGTGGTCAACTCATGGCCAATCTGGTTTGTTCTACACGTCCACCTTCAACCACCTCCATTTCACAGTAATAATTTGAAGCAAATTCTCTACATCAAAAATCCTGGATACCAAAACCATATCATTTCATGTGTACAGCTTCAGTATGTGTATCTAAAAGAAAAGGGTTGTGAAAATATTCATAATAAACCACTAAGTGCATGAAACTTAACAAAAATTCCTTAAAATCGGGAAAGAGCTGGTGTATACAGTTCCAGTCATCTCACCATATCATAAAGGTTTTCTCCTTGTTTTATTACTCTGTAGTTTGAATCAGGATTCAGACCAGGCCCACACAGTGCCCGTGGATGCCGTTAGTGTCTAAGACTGTTGTCATTCAGAGGTTCCCCCTGTAGATTAAGTGGCAGGACCTTTTTTTTTCATTTTATCATCATCGTCATTATTATTTAGCAATTTACTTGTTGAAAAAGACCAGATTGTTCATCCTATAAAATTTCTCATAGTCCGGCTTTCACCAGTTATGTCCCCATGGTGAGGTTTAGCCTGTTCCCCTGTCCTCCGTATTTCCTGTAAGTTACCATGGTGAGGTTTAGCCTGTTCCCCTGTCCTCCGTATTTCCTGTAAGTTAGCAGTCAGTTCTGGTGCTTTTCGTGGATTCGGGTTTAGTTGTTTTGGGCAAGACTGCTCCGCGGTGGGAGCATCTCTCCGTCAGGAAGCACGTGGTGTCGGGTGCCATCCTCTTGGTCGTGATACCAGCTGCTGACAGTCTGTGCTGAACTGCATTAATTTTAGTGGTGCAGTGATTGCAAGGTGGTGATTGTTGTTCAGTCACTAAGTCGTGTCCGACTCTTTGCGACCCCATGGAATGCAGCACTCCAGGCTTCCCTGTCCTTCACTATCTCCCGGAGTTTGCTCAAACTCATGTCCATTGAGTCAGTGATGCCATCCAACCATCTCATCCTCTGTCGCCCCCTTCTCCTCCTGCCTTCGATCTTTCCCATTATCAGTGTCTTTTCCAATGAGTCAGCTCTTGACCTCAGGTGACCAAAGTATTGGAGCTTCAGCTTTAGCATCAGTCCTTTCAATGAATTTTCAAGACTGATTTCCTTTAGGATGGACTGGTTGGATCTCCTTGCAGTCCAAGGGACTCTCAAGAGTCTTCTCCAGCACCACAGTTTGAAAAGCATCGATTCTTTGGTTCTCAGCCTAATTTATGGTCCAAGTCTCACATCCGTAAAGTGGTTATATTCCGTTCTAATTCTGACTTCCCTTCCTTTCTGTTAGCTGGAAAAGTTCTATAAAGAGAAACTTTCCTTCATCAACAATGGTAGAATTCATATAGGAAGAGCAGGATGAATGCTGGATTCTTTCCCTCTATTTACCAGTTTTTTAAATAATGGTTTGGTTCATTAACATCCTCCAGTGGTGATCAATTAAGGACTTTTTTTTTTTAAAGTACCATTATGAACTCATAGATTGAAACATAATTGATGTTTTAAGATTTTAATGGGCTTTTTCTTGTTTCTTTTGTCCTTATCATTTGATGGATCTAAATAATGACTTCCTCTCCTTTCTCCCCCTGGCTTATGAAGCAGTGTGCTCAGATATTCTGAGGCATCAGGAAAGAAAGATTTCTATATGTAAACTGAGAGTTGTATTCCCTACGTGTGTGAAGGGGAAAATCATAAAATAGCTCTTGAGTGCCAGCTGGCTGAGATATTCCTTGCAGCATTGTGTGGTTTAAATAGTTAGTTTGCAGGGCAGGGGGAAGTTATGTATTGATGAGAATGTAGAGGGCTTCTGTAAGTGAAACCCAAAGTAACAATAGCTTAAACTAGATGGATGATTTCTTTCTCATGTAACAGTACAGACATGAGCAATCCAGGGCTGGTATTCTGGTCCCATGGTGCCAAGACTAGGCTCTTTCTTATCACTCTGCCATTTTTAGGAGGGTACCCTCATCTGCACTGTCTAAGATGGCTCCTGCATGCAGGAGAGGGTCCAGGAAAGGGGGGAAGAAAGGCATGTCCCGTCCCTTTAAGGTCATGACCTGGAAATTGAATTTATCCCTGTATCTGATGCCTCATTGGCCAGAGCCTTGTCATATGACCACAGTGAGCTGCAAAGGAGGCTGGGAAATGTAGTTTTTATATTTACCCAACCAACTTCCCTGGTGGCTCAGACGGTAAAGTGGCTGTCTACAATGCGGGAGACCCGGTTTCGATCCCTGGGTCGGGAAGATCCCCTGGAGAAGGAGATGGCAATCCACTCCAGTACTAGTGCCTGGAAAATCCCATGGACAGAGGAGCGTAGTAGGCTACAGTCCACCGGGTCGCAAAGAGTCGGACTCGACTGAGCGACTTCACTTCACAACCATGTGCAGAGGGTGGGGCTGGTGGCCCAGAGGGTGACGCGTCTGCCTGCAATGCAGGAGACCCGGGCTTGATCCCAGGGTGGGAAAGGTCCCCTGGAGAAGGGAATGGCAGCAACAAAAACACTCCAGTATTCTTGCCTGGAGAGTCCCATGGTCGGAGGCGGCTGGTGGGCTGCAGTCCACAGGGTTGCAGAGAGTCGGACACGACTGAGCACCTCACAGCCGTGTGCAGAGCTAGTGGAAGACGGGAGAATGGATTTCGGGAAAAAGGATACAAAAGGAGGTCGGATGTTTTGTTTAATCTTCATAGGAGTTACCTTTCTCTATTCCACAAACATGTATTGAATCCTTCCTATATGCCAAGTGCAGTTACTAGCTCCTGGGGACACAGCAGTGCATAGTAAAGGTCCCCGCTTTCAAGAAGCTTACCTCCCGGTTAGGAAACCCAAACAAATAGCTAAATGAAGATGCAGTTGTCTCTCTGTACCTACAGGGACTTGGTCCCAGGACCCCACTGCCGATACCAAAATCCACAGCTCCTCAAGTCTCATATATAAAATGATGTAGTATTTGCATGTAACCTATACATTTCCTCACGGATGCTTTAAATCACTTCTAGATTAATTGTAATACCTAATACCAGGTAAATTCTATAAACAGTTGCCTAGCTTTTAGAACTATCTGAATTTTTTCCCCCAAATATTTCAGTCCATGGTTGGTTGACTCGATGGCTGTGGAACCATGGATGGGGATGGCTGACTGTGTATAATAATGTCAGGTGGTTATAGTCTATGAAGAAAATGTGCAGCAGCAGAGGGAAGAGGCCTCAAGTCCAGTTATTGCTGCTGCTGCTGCTGCTAAGTTGCTTCAGTCGTGTCCGAATCTGTGTGACCCCATAGACGGCAGCCAACCAGGCTCCCCCATCCCTGGGATTCTCCAGGCAAGAACACCTGAGTGGGTTGCCATTTCCTTCTCCAGTGCATGAAAGTGAAAACTGAAAGTGAAGTCGCACAGTCGTGTCCGACTTTACGCGACCCCATGGACTACAGCCCACCAGGCTCCTCTGTCCATGGGATTTTCCAGGCAAGAGTACTGGAGTGGGGTGCCACTGTCTTCTCCACCAGTTATTGCTAATTCTCCTCAAATTCAGGGAGCCCTTCTCCTCAGACTCAATCCAGAAACCCCAAAGCATTTGTTACCTCTTCCCGGAACAGGTCTCTTAGTTTGCTATTGACACTGGGGGCCACTCATGTGTCCTGGGGCCTACCTGGTGCGCTGCAGGACATATAGCAGCAGCCCTGGGCTCCACTCGCCAGATGCCAGTAGCACCCCAGCCCGCCCCGCCCCACACCCCAGCTGGGACACCCAGCAGTGACTCTGGTAACTGCCAGATATTGTCTGGGAGGAGAACTGCCCCCAGTTAAGAACCACCAGTCAGAAGGGTCCTGTGCTTGATTCTGCTGGAAACAATAGCTTCATAATGTTGAGTGTTGACTCTAAAGCTCTGTTTTGTAGACTGGAGAGTTCTGGGCTCCTGCGGGGTGTAGGAAGCCCCTGGGACCTCCTTCTTGGCTACGTTCAGTGTTTCCCCTGGTGAGTGCCCAGGACAGTGGCTTCAGGATCAGAAGATGTTGATGAGTAGCTGTTACCAGAGGAAGCTTGACTCGGAGCCCCACGCGGCCTCTTGCTTGCTTGTGGCCTTGGGCGAGGCACGTGTGAAAAGCAATTTATAGGTGTTGTGTGCCCCACAGGTACGGGGGAAGGCTCCTCTAGCGTGGGGCTGGCGGGCTGGCAGGCTGCCGCCCCAGGAAGCTGCCAGGAGGCGTCTCCCTGGGGCATTTCTTTTCTTGGTTTACCTTTAAGCAGCTGCTGCCCGTTCATCGTCCCTTCTCTGAATGGACATTCACTGCGCACCCACGGTCTCCTGGGCTTTGTGCCAGGAGCTGGGCTGAAACAGTGACTGCAGTAGACAAAGGCCCTCCTGGGACCAAGTCTCTCGGGGAGATGTTAATCAGAAGCCAGATGTGAGAGCTGGACCATAAAGAAAGCTGAGCGCCAGAGAATTGATGCTTTTGAACTGTGGTGTTGGAGAAGACTCTCGAGAGTCCCTTGGACTGCAAGGAGATCCAACCAGTCCATTCTAAAGGATATCAGCCCTGGGTGTTCATTGGAAGGACTGATGCTGAAGCCGAAACTCCAGTATTTTGGCCACCTGATGCGGAGAGCTGACTCATGTGAAAACACCCTGACGCTGGGAGGGATTGAGGGCAGGAGGAGAAAGGGACAGAGGATGAGATGGTTGGATGGCATCACCGACTCAATGTACATGCGTTTGAGCAAGCTCCAAGAGATAGTGAAGGACAGGGGAGCCTGGTGTGCTGCAGTCCATGGGGTCGCAAAGAGTCAGACACGACTGAGCGACTGAACAACAGCCAATACGAATTTCAGATGGGCTCAGTGCTCTGAATAAAACTCAGAAGTGAAGGTAGAGGAGGGTGTATCTTCAGATGGAGCCATCAGGGACAGCCTCCTTGAGGAGGTGACCTTGACCTGACGGAGGAGGTAGCGGCAGGGAATTCCAGACAGAGGGAACAGCCTGTCTGAGTGTTGGTTTGTGTGGGGGAGAGAAGAGAGGCCTGGGATAGTTGAAATTCACGACCAGGAGATGAGATTTTAAGGGCAGGCCAGATCTCAGACGGCCTCCGAGGCCATAGCAAGAGGTTCAGATTTGATTCCTGAAGGGAAGGGAAGCTGCTGGCAGGTGGAAGGTTGCAGTCTGGATGTATGTTTGACAGGCTGGCAAGTACAGGAAATAATTATAATGTAACAACAAGCCCTCCCAGTTAATAAGCACCTTTGGAAGGCAGAGACTAATTATCTCCGAAATCAGGGCTGTGAGACCAGGCTGAGGAGTGGGGCGTGATTGGTCTCAGGTCTCCAAGCTCGAGGCTCAGGGGATGAGCTCTTGGAAGCGTGCGTGTAAGAGAGTGATCTAGATTCAATTCATAAACAGAACGGAGCCTTGATCTTGGGCCTTTCACTCCGTGTATCTGATGAGACATCAGAAAAGTAGCTTTCCCTCCAGACCCGGGGATCTGACTGCCTCCTGGACGCTGTGTGGACACCCGGCAGGAACCCCAGCCTTGGCCAATGCTCAAGTGAGCTCATTACCTGACGCTACTCTGTTCCTGGCCCCTCTCCCCTATCTGTCGTTAAGGCATTTGAGATGTTGCCATAGGCAAGTGACTTAATGTCCTTGACCTCAGTTTCCCCATCTGTAAAATGGGAGTAATAGCAGTACTTCAGGTTTAAATGAAGTGATGTATGAAAAGTGCATGTAGGAGGGTCAGCCGCGTGGCTGGCACTTGTCAGCTTCAGCATTGTGCTCTGTCCAGGGTTGTGCCAACCCTCCTTTACTAGCTGATCAGCACTTGCAGTTGAGGCCGTCTGTGCAGGCCTCACAGTGAGCCCCGCTGTCAGGGATGCTGGCCCAGGCCCTCTGGACACCCTGCTGCATGTAGGGTGCGAGAGGTCCACTGCAGCCCTGTTCGTGCCAGCAGAGGATCAGAAGCAACCTCAGTATCTGATAATGAGAGTCAGCCACACCTGGGGTACTGAGCGGCTGGAAACAAGAGTAGAAGAGGGACCTTTTCCTGTTAGTTTTTATGGTTTGGAATTTTTTTTTTTTTTTTTTTGCCGTATGCATGTGTTTACTTTAAAAAAAATTAAGGAAAAAAAAAGATAAAAGGAAGGGACACATTTCAGGTCCCAGCAATGACCCTAAAAGCTATTAAATAATATTTTAAATGGGGATATAGAAACAGAAAGCTTCGGTTATGCCTGCAGATGCACCTCCCACTGTTTGGATGTGTTACTGTCCTCATCCACCGCTCTTGGCTTTGAGTGGAGGAGAACATGTCGCAGTGTTGAGTTTCTCTTGCTTCTGAACCCGTGCCCAAGCCATCACCTCTGCCTAGAATGTCCTCTCCTCTCCCTGGTGCTTTTTGAAACCTGACCAGCATTTCAAGACTCTGACAAGCTCTCTGCTCCCTGCAGCCATAGGGTTTTTCTGTTCGTGCGAGTCCTGGAGACACACCTGGTCCCTCGCAGGTGCTGTTCATTACATAGACCTTTCAGGTGTTTCTCTGTGTTTTTTCTCTCTCGCTCAGCTCAGGGCTCCGGGTGGTGAGGACCAGTGTCTCTACCTGGTCTGCACCCCTGCTGCCCTTGGGCTGACTCTGCACGTGATAGGTAAGCCCCTCAGCCTTTTCTGAAGTCCAGCCGCGCTCCGTGCACGCGAGATGCTCCCCACATGTTTGTGGAACTGAATGAATATCCCAGAATGTAACGGAGATTATATCCTGCCTGGGTCTTAAATGACTTACAACTATTCATCATAAAACCACAGTGGTACTGCTTCTTTTTAATAATAATAGAAGCTAACACTTAGATATCACTTATTGTATTCCAGGCACTCTTCTATGACATCGTTATATTAACTTATTTAATCTTCACAAAAGCCTCATGAGGCACAGACTATAATTATTCCTGTTTTATAAATGAAGAAACAGGTCCAGAGAGGTTAAATAACTGGCCCAAGATCACACAGCCAGTGAGTAACTGAAGAACAGTGAATAAAGAATACAGATATTCTTTATCTAGTTTTTTTTTTTTTTGGAGAAAGATGCCATACGTTTCTTTGGGAGTTCAGGAGCACAAATACAGCCCAGAGCAACTGCTTGCGAGGTGTGACAGCATGTAAACTCTGGGGAGACGACCTGTGCTCCAGGTCCTAGAATCAGGTCTTAGCACTACAGCTTTGGAACCAAGGGCTGTGAGCTTTGCAAAAGGCCATTAAAAAAGTTTGAGACGTAGCGGGCAGAACCACAGAATTGAAGTAGCAGATGTTTAATCAAATGTCTGTAAACCTAAGGTGTCAGGCAGTCACCTTCCCAGGTGGCTCTAGTGGTAAAGAAGCCCCCCTGCCCACACAGGAGACGTGAAACACGGGTTCGATCCCTGGGTCAGGAAGATCCCCTGGAGGCAGGCATGGCAACCCACTCCAGTATCCTTGCCTGGAGAATCCCCAAGGACAGAGGAGCCTGGCAGGCCACAGTCATGGGGTCACAGAGTCAGACACGACCGAAGTGACCTAGCACGCACCCACCTTCCACCTTTACAGCACTACTTATATTTCCTGTGAGCAGTGGGGACATCTTACTCGCTTGGCATCATAAGGCCAGCTTGGAGTTTGGGGCCCTTGAGTGTCCCACTGGCCCTTGGTGGAGAGGCAGTGTGGGTTCCCATCCCTGTGGGGACCACATGGGGGCTCCCGCAGGCCCCCTGGCCCCTCCTCGATGCCATGCTCTCCATGCCCCCGACCGCCCCGTGGACCTGACAGAGGCTGAGTCCAGAGAGTGGGCCGGGGCAGGCCTTCAAAAATGTGCTGGCTTCCGGGCCCACGAGGAAATCCACTGCTCGCCTCCAGCCGGCAGCGCTGCCCAGCGCTGGGCCATCCCGGGGCTGTTGTGACAGCAAAGCCGAGCGCCATGGAAACGATTGTGCAATTGCAGGAGCAGGCCGCCGCAGGGCCGGGCAGCTGTTCTCTGCCGGGTCGGCACAGCTTCGACCTGCCCCCTGTCTGCGTGGGAGCCTACGGAGCTCAGCCAGGGTGCCCTTTTTGCAGAGACACCCACAGGCTTGCTCCCCCTTCTTATGCCAAGAGGTGGCCCTGCTGCCTCTGGTGCCCCGATTCTGACTGCCGCCTTCCAGCGCCCCGTCCTCCTGGAGGCGCGTCCCCTGGGGACGCCCCGCAGTGGGCATCCGAGCTGGCGCGGGCCTTCCCTCTATGAGCAGCGCCGTGTTTGCACCCAGGCCTGGTTGGGCCCTCCCTCCCCTCTGGGGCTCCAGGCGTTTCTGGGGGCGGAAGACAGAAACCAGCCCTGTGTTTTCCAGGCTGCCAGGCTTCTGAGAAATTCACGCCTCAGCCCAGAAACCCCTTTTCCCACTCAGCCTCGGCCCCTTTCAGAGAAGAGGATACCCGCCCTTCTGCCCGCCGGCTTCCTGTTCTCCTCTGAGGAGGGGGAAGGGTCTGGGGAAGGACTTCAGCCCCGTCCCCTGGTGCCACCCCTTTGGGCCCCGGCCCTTCCCCCACCCCAGCCCCTAGCTGTCTGATGTCAGAGTGCAGGCCGTGGGGGGCACCTGGCCATGGCTGGCACCACTCTGGGAAGTTTCCTAAATCCAAACTCTAAATTGCAGCCCTGGGGTACTGAGGTACTGGCTGCCTTGAGGGATCTGCTGGACTTTCAGGGGCCCGTCTGTTTGGCTGATGGTAGGGAGGCAGGAAGGAAGTGCTCACATAGGGGTGACTGGCAGACAATGCCCCGAATTCCCATGGGGGCTCATTCAGGCCGACGGATCTCGGGGAGAAAGAGGATGGGATGTTTCCACGTGGACACTGGCACCTCCAGTTTCTGCGCTGGAAGGTTTGGCATTCTGGCCTCAATTCTTGAAACACAGTCAGTTCTCCTCCAGCTTTTGCTGAGCACCTCCTGCGCTTTGCAGAGAACACATCCGAGGGCACCGATTTGGTGACTTGCGTTGTGGTTTGTAACGCGGGCACACGTGGTGTAGATGCCTGTGCGCACGTCCAAAATCAGGCCTGCAGAGGACAAGGTCTGCAGTGGGCTGCAGGAGAACCGAGCTGATCCAGCCAGGGCCTCCCTGGACCTCAACGGTTAACTCTGGCCATTTCAGGTCTGAACAGAAAGCCTCTGTCTTTACCATTAAACCAACGTTTACTGGCGAGGCGGGAAGGCAGAGCAGAGCGGTTCCAAGCCTGCGCCCTGGACTCCTGCCTGCATTTAAGTCCTGGCTCGGCCACCTGTGGGCCGAGCAAGGCCCCCTCAGCTGAGTTCTTGGTTTACTGAACTGCAAAATGGGAAGAATAACAATACCACTTACTCAGGGAGCCTTGTGAATGCCTGCTGGTTAATGCATGTAGATTCCCTAGGCCAGGACCCGGCACCGGGCAAGCGCTCAGAAGGTGCCAGCTTACAGATCGACTTCTCGACAGCTGAGGCAGCCGGGTCAGGTGCCAGGTGCCGGGTGATTGAGGGGCAGCCCCTGCCCGATGAATCTTACAGTCTAACAGGGAAGACATGATAAATACGACAGAAACGTGTTTCTGATGGTGAGACACGCTTTGAAGGAGAGACGCAGACGCTGAGAGAGGAGACTTCAGACAGGGTCGTCTGGGAGGGCCTCTCAGAGGAGGTGAGCTTCTCTTGTGCCCTGTGTGCCAGAGGCCCCCTCGCCTGCTCCCCCACGGGCATGCTGCCGCTGTTCCCCGGGCTGGTTCTTGGGTCGGAGGCACAAGGTGGTCTGCCTCGTCTCGTCTTCCTTCTTGGTTCGCTCCATCCCCATTCCCACCTCCTCCTCCTCCTCGTCTGCACATCTCCCACCTCCTCTCTTCTCCCGTCCTTCTCTCTCCCTCTCTCCCTTCTTTCCTTTAAATGCCAGACGGCCTTCATTAAATACACGTAAGATATAAAAAATAATACAAATGAATACTGTGTACCTACCCCAAGTGTAAAGAAAAAGAGCATTATCATTGTCTTTGTACTCTTCTGCCATCTAAAAACATTTTGTATTTGCAAATCTTTCAGTTCTGTTTCTCTACAAGAGAAGTCTTCTAAAAAGAACTTTTCTCTGATTTTCATTCTCAACAGTGAACCTCTTTTTTTGGCTAATTTTTTTATTAAAAACTTTTTAAATTGTATCGTTCATTTACAATGTTGTGTTAGCTGCAGCTATACAACAAAGTGATTTAATTACACACACAGATATTCTATTTTATATATACGTCTGTGTGTGTGTGTGTGTACTCAGTCGCGTCCAACTCTTTGCGACCTGTGGACTGTAGCCCACCAGGCTCCTCCGTCCATGGGATTCCCCAGGCAAGAACACTGGAGTGGGTTGCCGTTTGGGGATCTTCCTGACCCAGGGATGGAATCCGAGTCTCCTACACTGGCAGGTGGATTCTCTACCACTGTGCCACCTGGGAAACCCATTTTCTATATATAGTATGTTAAACTCTTCACTATCAGACTCAGTGCTCAGGTTCTCGGCTGCCTCATAAACGCCCTTTCCCCACGGTTTGTCTCGACTGTTGAAATGGGTTTTTCCGTTTCTTTCGCCTGTCCGGGCGCCCCTCATCTTCTCCCTGTGCTGTCCTTGCTTTGGAGAGACAGGTGGCTTGCATGTAGCCTGGGCTTTGCTGGCTGCAGCTCCTCGGTGCCATCGATCACTGTTGCTCCGTCCTCAGCATTTCCTGTAAGTCAGTAGTGAAACGAGCACTGGATCCGGTTGGGTTTGACGCTTTGGGCGAGGCTCCTCCTCAGTCGTGTGCTCCTCCATCAGAGGTGCTTGGGTCTGCTGTCTCTCTTCTGCAGTGGTCATATCCATGATGCTCCAAGCCTGGATTGAGCACAGAATTTTTTTCACTATTTTTTTTTTTAAATTTTGAATTGGAGGATAATTGCTTTACAATATCATGTTGGCTTCTGCCAGACAACAGTGTGAATCAGCCGTAAGCACACGTGTGTCCCGTCCCTCTTTAACTCCCCCCACGCGCCTTGTCCTGGGTGGTCACACAGCACCGGGTTGAGCTCCTGGAGCACAGAATTTTGAATGTATTTTTTCTTTCCTACCACCTTAGACTTACTGCTATCCTCACTCAATTTTGTGTTTGTCTGTTTGCTTTAAAAAAAAATAATTTCACCACTTGTTTGACTCTCTGAGCAAAATGTTGGGCTGCCCGAGTCCTGAATGCTCGAGAACTTTACATGAACGAGGTCCTGCTCTAACTGGTTTTCTGCACCTCGCCTTTTCCTTCAGCACGACGCCCGTGGCACTCACAGGCTGTCGTGTTCGTTGCTGCTCTTCTTCCTCTTCTCTGCCGTGTCGTAGTCCCTTGTCGAGCTCATCAGTCCACTGCGTGGATTGTGGACATTCGGTCATTTCCGGTTTCTTTGACCCCTGTGCTGGTAGAGACCGTGCTTTCCAGAATGTCCCTTCTCTGCACACAGAAGAGTTTCTGTTGGGCTGTAGTCACAAGTGGAATTGCTTGGTCGCTGGGTGTGCCCTTCTGCTGCGTTAGTCAACAGCACCGAAGTGTCTTCGGAAGCGGTAGTGCCAGTGTATTCTGCCATCAGCCTCGGAGAAGTCATTCCCTGGCTCCGCATCCTCCCACCGTTTGATACTGTGCGATTACGCGAGTGTTTGCACAACTCGTGTGGGCGAGATGCTGTCTCTCCACAAACAGCAACTTGTAACAGTTAACGTTTATCTTTGAAAAGGTTTGCACTTTCTGAGCATCGTCTGGGACGGTGCTACCGAAAATGTGTCATGGGACCCACAGCATCTGTGTGACTCGTGTCAGAGTGCAAATTCTTGGGCCCCGCCCACCCCAGACCTGCTGAATCAGAAACACGCGGGTTGGGCCCAGCAGTCAGCGCTTTTACCAGCCTGCCAGTGGCTGTGAAGCTCCTCGAGCCGGAAGAACCAGTCTAGGATTCTCCCCGGACGACAGACAGTGACGCTTCTCCCGTATTGTCTTCCACTTACATCACGGTCTTACCTTTCACACCTAAGTTTGTAATCCACCCGAATTCGACTGTCGTGTCCAAAACAGAGTAAGGTTCTCATTTCCTCGCTTTCCATGTGGACGAGGGGTGGTCCCAGCTCATCCGTTGAGAAGTCCGTCCTTTCCCTGCGGGCCTGCAGCCCGTCAGCGTTTTCACGTGAGTGCAGGCGCCTTCCTGGTCTCAGCTTTGCTCCACAGAGTTTGTCCCAGTGACAGTTCTTAATCGGCCGCCTTGCGGATATTCTTGATTTCTGGTAGGTTTAGTTCTCCAGTAAGTGTCTTTTGGCTTTTCTGCAGACACGTTAAGAGGCCAGCTTGTCAGGCTTGACACAATGGCGCTGAATTCTGATGTCAACTTTAGATCATCGAATCCTTCGTTCAACTTGGGGACAGTGGACGCTGTACAGGATTGGTGTTTATGGGGTCCTTCTCAGGCCTGCTCAAGGGCCTCTGTAGTAAAGTGCGCACCCCCCTCGCAGGGGCTTGCTGTCACTCTGGCCCCTGGCCCCGCCGCATGGGCTGCACTGCACCTCACAAGTTCATCACTGTGGTCCCCACACCCACGTCCTCCCCTAGAAGCTCAGTGGCCCCAGGGGACACGTCCCCAGGGTTGGGATGACGGAGGGCTGTGGCTGGAAAGCTGACCCTCGTATCTTTAAGTGTCTCCAGTTTCCTGAGGCTAGGCTGCTATTAGAAACCTGCCTCCTGCTAAGGTCTTTTCGTGGGCAGTTTGTAGCCACATCCCAGCTGGCATATGAAATGCGCTCAGAATAGAGATGCTCACAAATGGAGAAACAGTTTCTCCTCCTTGAAGCTGGACCGAGTGGAAAACAAAGGTTGAGGGCCCCAGGTCCCACAGTCGCGTCTTATTAAGCCTGTTCGCTGCGCCATTTAACATGCCGACTGCGTATTGAGCTCGGTACGAGGTGCTCTGGGGGCGGTGGTCCATGTGGGACTCTGGAGCCAGGACTCCACTGGTCAGATAAGGAGCCCATGGGGGACAGAGAGCACGGCCCACAGCTCAGAGCCCCTGGATTTCCCCTAGGACAGCAAAACATGATTCCTTCTCTCGGCACCTGCTCTGCAGAGACGGGTATCACAGCACCCCATGTTCGACCACGATGGAGTCCACACTGGGTCGCCAGTGCTCAAAAGCCACAGTGTGTCCATTCGTTTGTTCCTTCTCTTGCTTGGCCATTCATCCGACAGCTATTTATTGTTCGTTGCTGGGGATTCTGCAGGGAACACATACTGCTCTCCTTGAGCTCATGGTCTCATGGTAACACCAGGCAGAACAAGTGCTCTGTCGAGAGGTAAGGTAGGGCCGAGGGGCATGGAGAGTGGTGGCGGGGGCTACTGTTCCAGAAGGGGAGCATCCCAGAGCTGACACGAGCAGAGATCCTGCTCAGGGACGCCTGCAGCTCTCTAAGGGAAGAGCACCCCTGGAGTGGGAACAGCAAGTGCAAGGGCCCTGGGGCAGGAGTATGCTTGGTGCATCTGGAGTGTAGAAGGCAGGCTGGGAGGCGGCGCCGAGGACAGTGAGGAAGAGAAGTGCGTCAGCTTCGATCCTAAAGGGACAGCCTTTGGCGAGGCCAAGTGGGATCTGTGGGTCACAGCAGGGGTTGGTGCTGGCTAGTGAGAGTTCATCCAAATGGGATTCTTACGGAAGGCCAGTGGGTGTCCAGCTGTGGAGAGTTGCAGCCGGGCAGCCACTCACCTATGTCACCTTCTGGGATCGCCCGGATCTCCCCATTAGACGGGCCCCTGCCTGGGAGGCTAAGATGGAGAGAGGGTGCCTCCTGTGCCGCCAGAGCCAGAGCGACACCACGGGTGGGCACAGGCCCTCCCAGGTCTGGACACACAGGCTGGGTGTGGGTCTGTAGGGAGCGGGCTTCAGCTTCCCTCTTCTGCTGGAGATTATTGCCAACAGAAGCGAGCGGGGACGGCCCTAGTCGCACCTGGGTAGCTGCCATCTGTCTCTGTTTTGGCTGCGCGGATTCTTCACTGTGGTGTGTGTGTGTCTCCTGTGGGGTGTGGGCTCTAGACCGCGTGGGCTCAGTAGTTGCGATACACTGGCTTAGCTGCCCCACGGCACGTGGGATCTTAGTTCCTCGACCAGAGGTCGAACTTGCGTCCCCTGCCTTGGAAGGCAGATTCTTAACCGCTGGACCACCAGGCAAGTCCTGCCATGTCTCGAACCCCAGGCCTTGGCTGTACATTAAGTCTCAGGAATATCCAGCACCATCTCACCTTTTAGATTTGTACCCCAGGCTTGGCCTTGTGGCCCCAAAGGGGCCAAGCCACTCTTTGCGTATTAAAGCTCCTCCCCTAGATTAGCTACAGTAAACATGCTATGTTAGTGCACTCTCAGTTTTCCTTGAATACTAGATGGCTGACTTCTACTGTGTAACCCTGATAAAAGTTGGGGTCTCCCAAGGACCAGACTCTGCTCAGAGGTGCATTCAAAGAAGCAAGTTCGGACTGCCAGATGATAATCATGAAAGAATTCCTATCTCCAGCAGCTTGACGCACACTGGATAGGTTTAAATTCTGACTCTGTGACTTAGCATCTATGTAAGTTGTGTATGACCCTTAATCTGTCTGTGCCTCAGTTTCATCACCTGTGAAATGGGGACAGTTAATATCTGCTCTGTAGGATTACCAGAGCAGACCGAGGGCATCTCCCCCGTCTGTTTAATTAGAATTAAATAATTATATGTGGAGTGCTGTGTAGAAAGTGTGATATAAATTTAAAAAATAATGGTAATTATTATTCTGCATAAAATTATCATTCTACTCCCCTGTGTTGAAAGGCAAATTCTTAACCACTGGACCACCAGGCAAGTCCTGCCATCTCTCACTTCAGAAGGTTTCATCTGCAACTAACAGAACAGCTGACCTACAACCTTCCTATTAACTGGGGTTTCAGACCAGCCTCTGGAGGCCATCAAAAACCAGAATTAACTGGGAAAATTCTGGTTAAATCTGAAACAATCAGGAGTTTGTGTCTCATTCACTGACTCAGCTGTCTCTCCATGAACATTTACTGAGCACCTGCTGTGTGCCGGGCTCTGTCCTTGGTGCTGGGGTTACAGCAGTGAGTGAGAGACAAGGTGCCTGCTCTCACGGGGTGATGACAACCCAGCGAGGGGCTAATGTTACCATGTCCTGAGCTTCAAGATACATGGTCCTTCTAGCCTGAGCCATGGAGCCCTCCCCACCAATCAGGAGCCGTCACCATGGTAACCGTGTGCAAGGGAGAGGTGGGCTTCACTCTGGCCCAGCTAGTGCTAAGCTTCTGTGAACACTGGCACATGTCCCCGGAGGCTGGCTCAGCACAGGGCACCTCCCCCCACTCAGTGCTTGGCACCTTTTTGGCTGCCAGCCACCGACCTGCCCTCCTCCCAGTTAGCACCTCAGCTTCTTGCTAGAAACCGGAGCCTCAGAAACACTGTGTTTACTCATCCCGAGAGCTGAGGACAGTTTGGGACGAGGTGGAGCACTTTTCTTGTAGGTCCTGCGGTCTTGCTGGTGAGACGCTGGGGCTGCTGGGGGGCTTGGCTTCCGGGGCCTCTGGCTTGCAGAAGGTTGGTGACTCAGAGGCCACTGTGCGTGCTGCTGGCCCAGTGCAGCCGGCGCACGGTGGAGGGTGGCCTGGGTGGGGGCAGGAGGGCCCTGTCGGCAGGATGTGAAAATGCACCTCTGGGGGCCCGGCTGACCTCAGACCCACCCACGCTGCAAACTCAGAAGCAGCTTCCAGGGTGAAAGTGCTTTGGTGAGAGAAGGTGGCCTGGTCACCCATCACTTCAATCTGTTAACCAAGTGTTTTCTGTGAGGTAGACTAGTACACGCTAACCATGTTAGTGGGAACGGAGGCCAACATGGGGTTTCCTGCTAACTTGCATCGTTCCGACTGTACGCATTGGCCAACGTCTTTCTAAGAGACACCCATTTCACAGATGAAGAAACTGAGGTCCAAGAAGTGAAACGACTGGCCCCCATTCCATGGTGAATGTGTGTGGGGGGCGCTTGCCACATGCTGGATGCTGTCTACAGCACCTGTGTCAACTCGTTAATTCCCTCCAAAACTGGTACCCTCCCAGGTTAAGAACCAGCATCGCCCACTTTCTGCAGGGCAGGTGCAGAGTGGGTCAAGGCTTGCCTCAAGTCCGTGGCAGGGCCGGGCCGGCTGGACTTGGACCCCGCAGCCTGGCTGCCCGCTGCGTGCTTCCCTGTGGCTCTGCCCGGAGTGTAGGTCCCTCCCCACAGCACTCAGCCTCTGCACCCGGCCGGCCACGGTCACCACCCTCAACATGTATGACCCCAGACACAGACAGGCCACACCGGTGAGGTCAGGGTGGGAGGGGAAGGGGGCTGTTGGCCAGAGGAACCGGGCCGCAGTTGAGGCTGGCTGTGTGCAGAGAGGCCGGGTGCATGGCAGAGAGAGGCGGCTTCGCTGGGGCAGAGCCACGTGGCACACGGGTGTGTGTGGCGCTGGGGAGCATGCCGGGGCCCCACAGCGCCTGCTTCTTGCTCACACCCGTGAGCTCACTTGCCCTGACCGTGACCCCGGGTGCCATGCTGGCAGACGCCTGCCATGGGGGCGCATGCAGAGATATCAGAGTGGCAGTCTTGGGCGGAGCAGCTGTCGTAACAGAATTCCAGAGACTGGAAAGGCCCACCTCCAAACATCATTGCACTGGGGGTCCGGGCTTCCACATGGCAAGCTGGGGGACACAGTTGGGTCCCCAGCATGAACTGTGCTGCCCCAAGCAAGGTGAAGGTTTGATCGAGGGGCCTGAGTCAGGAGTTAGGGTTCTACTCATGTGTCCTGGGAGAGTTACGGTATCTGAGGGACACCTGGGCTGATGTCACACACACAGTCCTCGCCGGGCACTCCAAGTGCTCTGTGAGGTGCGAGCCGTCCATGCCAGGCCCGGGGCTGTGACTCTCGCTGGGAAAAGTTTAGGGTCTGGTCCCTGCTTGGTCCAGGCAGCCAGTGGCTTCTTGGCCTGCACAGGGTGGCTGGGGAGCCCGGGGCCCAGGTGTACCTCGGGGTCACCCAGCTCCTTGGCCCCGCCCACCCTCCTCCTCCTCCCCTCCCCCCCCTCCCCCTCCTCCTCGTCCCCCTCCTCCCCCACCTCCCCAGGTGGGTGGCTGGCAGGCTGTCAGGGGGGCTCCACGGTGTGGGCTCGCCAGGTGCATGGGAGACAGCACTCGCTGGACGGACAGTGAGGTCCATCAGTTCTTACACCAAACTGGGCTGAGGGCCTTGAGAGGGAGACAGATGTGGCTGAAAACTTTCGGGGGCCAATTTCAGGATCAAACACCTAAGCCTGATGGAGCATGAAGTGGCCAGGATGCCTCCCTGGGCAGATGGGCTTAGGTCGGGCTCTGGAAACACATGGATAAATGTAAGGGTGTCCTTCTTGTTGGGGGGTGGGGAGTGGGCTGTGTGGTCAGCGGGTCATGACACGTGGCAGGACACAGAACGGTCTGGAAGGTGAACTGATGGAAGGATAAGGTGGAGATGAGACAGGGTGAGTCAGCAAATAGCCAGTGAGTCCTTTCTAAGCAGCAGGAGCCATGCTGGTTTTCGAAGGAAAGGTGGCATGAGGCAGGCCTGGACTTCTTCTCAGAGGCCTCGAGGGACTTCTGTGCGCTCGTGACACGAGGAACGGAGCTCAGGACGGAGCGGCCTCTTGTTGCCCCGCGCTCCCCTGCTCACCCACCTGGCCTGTCTGACCCGCCTCAGTCCCCTCCCCCACACAGGCAAGGCTAAGGACACACATCCTCACAGAAATGCTTGGCTAATCCCTCTGACCTCCAAAGACAAAGCTGGCTTTCCAAACAATTAGGTATTTATTTTATCATCTCATTTGTGGTTGCAGACTGAGCTGTGGGTTTGGGTCACTCTCTCCCAAATCTCAGCTGGTTGGAGTAACGAGTGCTTCTCTTTTGCTTCTGTTTTGTTTTTGTTTTAAAGGCAACGGCTCACGGTGCAATGCATGCTTTGTGGCTGATGCCGCTCGGCAGAGCTCTGGGGCCAAGGCCATGATGAAGTGGCAGGGGATGAGGAGGCGAGCGTGGTTTGTTCAGAATGCTTTCCTGCCTGTGGTTGCTACCTTAGAAGCCGTGCGGTTGCTTGATAGGAGAGGTGCCTCTTAGCTGCGTGTAATCGGAAGAAATTCTGCTGAATTGGAGGAAAGGACGGGGCAGAAGAGCTCAGCTCAGCTCAGGTCTCAGTTGATACACTTGGTTGGTGCCTCCCTGGTAGGGCTGCGTAGCTTAGAGAGAGGCTGAGTTTCTCTAGCTTAGAGAAAGTTTCTCCCTAGATGGTAAGTTGGTGTGTAATCATGGAAAAAGCGGGGATGGAGAAAACAGTATCGCATTCTGTACTGGTTGGGAGGGACCCCGGACTTTCCGTTATAAAATCATTAAACTGAACGTTCCCAAGACCAGTCTGCCTCGAGAGCCCCATGCAGAGGAGCCTGGCAGGCCACAGTCCATGGGGTCGCAGACTCGGATACGACTTAATGACTAAACCACCACCAGGACCAGTCTGGGCTTCCCTGGTGGCTCAGTGATAGAGAACCTGCCCACCAATGCAGAAGACACAGCTTCAATCCCTGGGTTGGAAAGAGTCCTGGAGAAGGAAGTATCAACCACTCCAGTATTCTTGCCTGGGAAATTCCCTGGAGAGAGGAGCCTGGAGGGCTACAGTCCCTGGGGTCACAAAGAGTTGGAAATGACTTAAGTGACTCAGCCCCCACCAAGAGCAGCCTGCCTCCTCTGACACAGAGGTACAGAGGCCTTCCCACTGAACGCCATCCCCTTCAGACGTGTGCTGTGCTCTCAGGAGGCTGGGAGCTTGGTGTAGAACTTGCCCGGTGACAGAGGGAGTTTGTGTTTTATCTGCTGACACCCTGCACTTTCATGTTAATTATCTCTGATAATCAATGAACCATTCCTAATCCATATCCTAAATCCACGAGACTAGCAGGACCGTTCACTGATTTATGCCAAGGACTGGAAAAATGCCCATCACTGTATTGGTCCTCAGTGGTAGCCTCATAGAAGACCGCAAAAGAGGGGCAGCGACTGGGGACCAGCGGCCTCTTTCCCTGCCTTTGGGCGGGTTTCCAGGTGTCGCTGAGGGAGCGTGTCGTAACTCTAAATGCTGCCTTCTCTCTCCGTGTCCACGTTACTAACAGCTGACCAATGGCTGGACTTCGTCTTTAGCCATGTAGGGAAACAGAGCTGTGTTCTTGGTTACTGGGGAGGACGGAATGGGCTAACCTGTCTCCCTTACAGCTTTTTCTCATCCTTCCGTCTTTCTTCTTTACTGTCTGTGTGGCTGAGCTGATGAACATCTGCCTGTGACTAAGGCAGCTCCGTCTCCCAGCAGTGTCTCCAAGGAGGCGTCCTGATCCCCGCTGTGTGGGAAACGGAGGCCCAGGCAGAGGCTGTGGGCTTCACATCACGTTGCCTGAGTGCTCTCGTGCCGTGCTGCTGCAAAACTGCATTATCACCCATCCCCAGGGCAGCTCGATGATCTCACACGTGTGAGAAGTCCTGATCTAGGACTAGCACCCGCGGAGCCAGGACAGTTCCTGGATGGCCCCCTCCATCCTTCTCCGCCTCAGTAACGTGACCTGAGAAGTGGCCAGCAGAGTCCCAGCCCCCAGAGATAACTGAGGAGGAAGTAAGGGGCATGGGCAGCCCCCTGCAGAGTGGGAGGGCTGTGGTCAAGGTCTGGGCTGAGTTGAAACAGGCCCCACCTCTGGCTCCTGGTGCCTGCCTTCCACCAGGCAGTGGACGATCTAAGGTGAAAATTCGTAACTGAACCGGAAGCTGCACCTCAAAAGTCTGCAATCGAGCCGATCAGTGTGATGTTTTATGAACTCTCTGAACTCTGGACAGGGGGAGGGGCATGGAGCTGGAGCAGCCCTGGGCTCCTGGGGGACCCGCTGCTGGTGCGGGGGTTTCACCTTGATTCAAAAGTGCGGCTCCAAGGGTGTGACCTTGGACACGTACGTGGTACCGGTCCCCACTAAGTGCAGCTTGAACGGTTGCTGTTGTTCAGTCGCTAAGTCGTGTCCGACTCTTTTGTGACCCCGTGGACTGTAGCTCACCAGGCCCCTCTGTCCATGGGATTTCGCAGGCAAGGATACTGAAGTGGGTTGCCGTTTCCTTCTCCAGGAATCTTCCCGACCCAGGGATCAAACCCGTGTCTCCTGCATTGGCAGGCGGATTCTTTACTGCTGGGCCTTCAGGGAAGCCCACTTGACTTGGTGGGTCGAGTGCAAACATCTAGGCCATGTTAGCACCTTGGAGCCATTTCTTCCCAGGAGCAACCACCAAGGCCATACGTTGTGCCTTAAATGCCAAGAGGACCAGCTGGGTTGGGGGAAGGACCAGGAATCCCGAACAGAGGCACGGAGACGGGGGAGGGCCAGTGCTGGGGGCCAGACGAGAGGTGGGGGAGGCTGTTAGTTTTGGGTAGACTTTGAGGGCAGATCCAGGAGCATCTGCATCTGGAGAGGATGTGGGCTGTGACCGAGATTGACCCGAACGACCGGAAGGAGGGCGGGTACGTTTCCTACGATGGAAGGAGTGGAGCGGGGTACCGGGGGCGATGGTGGTGACGATCGGGAGACAGGTTTTGACTGTGACGTTTTGAATGGCTCGTGGGAAGTTTGACATCTAAGTCAGACGTTCAGGGCTGAGGTCTGGGCTGAAAACAGTCCTTGGGTCATTTTAAGGCCCTGAGTGGTGAACGGGCAGACAGCCTCTGCCTTGGGTTTGGAACCAGCCAGCATGTAGCGGTAGAGACAGGAGATACGGTGAGGGAGCCGCCTGTGGGCTTTTCCGCTTCAGGAGAGGGCCTGGAATCCGTGGTCCACGCTGTTCACAGCCACTACAGAGGAGGAGAGGGGAGACGAGCAGCAGCCTGTGCCTGACCCAGCCAGTCCCCATCAGGCCAGCCCCGCCTGGAGCCCAGCACGTGGGACTGCCTGGACCTGCAGACGAGATCTCACTGCCGCGTGTCCTGTGCCTTGCGGATGAGCACGCGGGGTGCTCGTGCCTTTCTGAGAGACTGTCCGGGTTTACCTAAGCACACAAATAAGGCTACATCTAGGCAGGGGCGAGGTCATCCCTGCAAGAAGCTAATCCCAGGAAATACTTCTGAATCAGGCACTCAAAACGCACCCTGGTCTTCTAATTCAGCCACTGTAAAGGGGGATTGAGAAAACCAGTACTTGGAAAGCTGTAGGCATGCAACAGCTACAGAACGGGGAAGTGAGACTGGAACGGACCTGAACGCCTGTAACATACACAGCTCCCGCCTCCTCTAAGCACCTTCAGTTGGGCAGGGGCTATAAAGATAGTAACTTGTCAACCAGAGAAAAACAGGAAGAAAGTGTACAGTGGTGAGAATTTGCATGCCCACTGAGGCTGTCTCTCTCTTGCGGAGGAAGCGGGGGTCAAATGTAGCGTAGGCAGAAAAGCCTGAAGGAGGCTGGCTGCATTTTGAGTAGCTGCCTCATCAGATTCTGATTTTCTGATCTGCCAGTGTTCTCTCTTTAGCTGGCCATGATTTGAAATTGCATGGCATTCCGGCAGTACAGTCATTTTGTCTCGCTTTAAAGAAAAAAGACAAAAAAACACTACCCTTATCTTTGCTGATGAACTTTGATTTCAGAGATTCCTGTTTCTTTGTACCAAGTCCCTCATCTCGGTGATACTACCCTGGTTTGGGGTGAATTCTGGCACAGGTGTTAAGACCATACAGAATTGGGGCTTAAACTATGGCCAGAGGGTTGAGTTCTATTCTGGGTTCTGAGAGGCCCTGGGTCAACAGCTACTCATTAAATGCATAATATTAGCATGAGTTGGAAGTGTAATAGAGGTCGAAGGTGATTTTTTTTTTTTCTTCTCAAAAATGGTTTTGCAAATCTTTTTCAGAGCTGATAGACACACACCTTAGCTGGATACAAAACATATTATGAAACAGAATGACTGTGATCTTTGATCCGAGAAATCAAAGTTAAAGGTAATTGATATCTTCTGCCTTTCCTTTTGTTTTCCAGCTGTGTGTTTCCTTACCTTGATTTTTTTTTTTTTTAATTAAAGGAAAACTCTACCACCTGAAGGCCCTCTCATTTTCCAGCATTTCCTGCTCTTGAGGGCTAGATCCCACCACCCCCCGGGGACATAGCTGAGAGTCTCCAAGGCTGGAGCCAGTGGCTGGGTGGGGCGTAGGGGGTGGCTACGCGGCGTGGGGTGCCTGCATGCTCTCCCAGGGGACCCAGCACCCTCTTCCAGGGAGGAGGCAGCAGAGCTGGGTCCCAGCCTTTGGAAGCTCTGCTCCTGCCCTGAGTCAGCTCCCTGGCAGTTTTGTACCCCGTGCGTGGTGTCTGCAGTGAGGGAAGGTGTTCTCCGTCAGTGGTGGGGCATTCTGCATTGGGGAACGAGAGAGGGGGCAGGCAGATCAGAAACCTCTGGAGGCACCCAGTACTTGGGTCCTCTCCAGTCCTGTCGTCAACTCAAAGCTCCACCTCCCCCCAGGGGCCTTCTTACGTGCTTAGGAAGGGGTTAACCCACCACTTGACTTCTGGATATGAAACCAGGCTCTGGACCTAGGCTAGAGCTGGGTGTGGTTTTCCCGCTGAGCTCAGGAGATCCCCCCCCCGCCCAACTCTGGAATCTGGGCCTGTGCAGAGGAGCCCAGGTGACCGCACCGGGAGCAGGAGGCTCGGGGGTAGAGACAGGGCCTTTCCCTTCCCCTGCCCTTCCCGTGCCTCAGCTGCCACTGCTGCCATCTACTCCCCTGCAGCTGGTTAGAATCCGGGAGCACGTGCCGTGCCCAGCACATGGTGAGTGCTCGCCAGAGGCCAGCCGGTGCCAGTATTTCTGGCTTATGTGCCTCTCGATGTTCTACTGGGCTGTGACTTTATAAACACAGTATTGACCGGAGACGTATTACAGCCACGGGCGTTAGTTTCTGTAGAAATCCCCTGGTCAATGATGTGTTAATTGTCCATCTGTCAGCGACAGCGGGTTCACTCCATCACAGGCCAGACCCAGAGGCCTCGGTAGCATCACACGCCCCACGCTGAAAACCCAGTAAAAATAACTATCCAGTGTCACCTCCGTCAGCACACACAGCGGAGCTGACGTCCCAAACCCTGTTTCCCAGAGGAGGATGCCCGCTGAGATGTACCAAAACTTCCCAACAGCAGCATGAACCTTAGCAGGGCGGCGGGTTTCCCAGCACATTCCCCACCAGTGACTCTCAAACACCATCGACAGTGGAAAGGCAACATTAACACCAGTGACCCTTGACTGACACCCAGCAGGGACTAAGAGTCCCACCCGCGAAGTCTGCGTCCGGGGGCCAGGATGACAAAGATGCAGCTGAACGATCGGTGCTCAGACCCAGCCAGTTATCAAAGAGCCTCTTGAACGCGCTTCTTCCCTCCCTGATGTTAGAACTTGGCAATGCTTGTGACCTCGCGGGGGCCTGGGACCGCTGGCAGGCTGCCTCTGCTCTGCATGGCCTCAGAGGGGACTTACCATCACGTAACTCTTCAGACCCCACCCACGGCTTTGGGCTACAGGCCTCGTCAAGGGGGTTTTTGTCCTTTCCACTGAGCTTCTGAAGCCTGGCCCTTCTAGAAAGCTGTTCTCCAGCTCTCAGTGCCTCCAGAGCCCATGGGGATGGCTGGGAGGGGAGAAAAGGCTGCGGAGGCACTTAGCAAGTGAAAATCTCTGTGAAACCCCAGTCATGGGAAGCCGAGGGGTGTGACATTCCACGCTGGCAACGGCCCCCTTTCCACCGGCGTGGGGCAGTCGGGCTTGGTGTTCAGGACACAGCAGGAGCTGTGGAGTTCACACCTGGCCTTCAGAGTGGCTTTTCCTGAGCACAGCTAGGCAAGAGGGGGAAAATATCCAGAGAGTACATCACGGGCCTTCTGGTTCGGCCGCCCTGGTGTCCAGCCACCTCACTGGCGCCGTTCGGGCCCCGTGGGGAGAAGAGCAGCCAGCACAGGCGCAGGCCCCCAGGGGGCTGACCGCCCGTTAGCGCACCCTGCTCCGCAAGCGAAACGCGCAGACTCGGCCTCTGGCCTCGAGCGCGCCACCTCCCTGCTCTGGGAACCACTCTCTGACTGCCCTGGGCTCTCGAGGGCCCGCACACAGTCTGACCAGACTTGGGAAAACATGCCTGAGGTTTGGGAGAGAAACAGGATGAGGCCCGTCCCCTCCTTCCCGGTGCTTCTTTCTCAGGGGATTAAGTTCCAAAGTCAGCAGTTAAAGGGAAGAAAGCCTAGAATAGTCAAAATTCCCTGGAAAGTCTTAAGTGGCACCTCTGGTCTATCTGTGTGGGTTTCTGTGTGCAACTCTGAGTGGCCATTCTCCGGCAAGCTGAAGCTGGAGAACCTCCGAGCTCGGTCAGGAGAAGGAAGTCAGCATGCAGGTGTCTGGGCCCGCAAGTGAACCGGAAAATTCCTGGGGCGGAGTGGGATGCTAGCAGAAATTGGTTTCAAGAAATTTAACACTAATCAACCCAGAGTTGTTTAATGAACAATACTCGTAAAAGGCATTGATTCCCCCGACTGGCACCCCTGAAAAGCAGGGAAAGAAAACACACTCTGCTTTCCTTTTCTTCCTTACCACTGGTGTGTTTACTAAAGCTGGGGAACTCGCTCTCAGGCCAAATGCGGCCCCCGGCCTATTTCGTTAAAGTTTTATTGGCACACAGCCATGCCCATTTGCTCACACATTATGTGGCTGCTTTCATATTGCCTTTTTTTTTTTTTTTTTAAGCAGAGCTGAGGTGTTGAGTAAGGGGCTATAATAAAGCTGAAAATATTTTTATCTGGCCCTTTATAGAAGAAGTTTGTTAACCCTGCTATGTTCGTTTCATGTCTGTAGCCATTAGGATTGTTTTTGTGGCATCTCTTTATATATGAATGACCTTTGTCATGTAACCTGAAAACATTACCTATTTCTTTTACGGAGTTTTAAAGAAAAATGTATAATTTTTATATACTTACATATAAGTAAGTATATCTTACATCTGTCTGTCTTTTCTTTCTGGTTTCAGCCCTGGGTGTCACTTTTAGAAGTCACCCTGAGGTTGTAGCCGTGTTCGACATCCGTGTTTTCATCATGGCCCCTCTCTATAAGGGTAACAAAAGGTCAGGGGTGCTTGTGGCAGACTGAACACTGCTGGCCTCAATTCTGTTCTGAGAAAGTGATTCTCAGTGACCACCTTAACCACTCAGCACACGCGCCTCTGCTCATTCAGCTAGCAGAGGCTGCCCTGATCTTTCCGGACTCATACAAATGATGCTGAGGGTTCCAGGGCCCCAGGAGAAAGCTGATGGCTAGCAAACGTCACAGCACAGTCTCTTTACCCGTAAGGTGAAGCCATATCATTAATGTACAGGTTAATAAAATGGCTGTGGGTTCAATCCTGATCCCTCCCCCTTCACCTGCTATGCCAGGTGACTGCCTGTCTTTCTCCATCTATAAAAGGACGACTGTATCGCTAGGTGTGGTCTGAGAAGTGACTGAGGGCTTGGTGCAGTGTCTGGCACACAGCTCTGAAAAAAAGTGAACAGCTTATATTCTTTAATGGAGAAGCAGCTCCAGGCAAACAACTTACCAACAACCCATTTGTCAGCTGGATAAGAGAAAAACCAGGTGGCTTGGGCTGGTGGTGTGGGGTCCTCATGGTGGGCTAAGTTGTATGCTGCCGTGCACGGCTCAGCGAGCAGACAGGTGACTCGGATAAGGTGGCCCAGGAGGGGCAGAGAGCCTGGAGGACTCAGAGTTTGCTTCTGGAGGGAGTCAGGACCCCAGGGAAGGAACGTAAGGTGGCTTCCGGGCAAAGGCAATACTCAGGAAGGGGAGCAGGAGGGAAGTCAGGATATGGACAGGGAGAGGAGCCATTTGGAGAACTGCCCGTGGCCGGATTTGGGAAGAGGTGGCATGTGATGGGTGCCCAGGACGCTCACTGGAAGAAGGACATACTGATGGCTGACCCGGCAGAGTGGGCTTCCACACTCAGACCTCAAGAGTCCGACTTGGAGCCACATCCCAGTGTGGACAGTGTGTCCTGAGGCTACCGAGCCTCTTGCTAAGCTCTCCTTTCTCATTAATACGTTATTCAGTGCTTCCCAGTACCAGGGCATCTTCATGAGCCCGGGGTGCCGGAGGGGACAAGAAAACAAAAGAGCTAGGATCGTGAACCGCCGGGAGCTGGTGTATGGGGGAGACACGGAGGCTGAGCACCACAGGCAGGGAGGGGGCCCTGCTGATAGTCCCCAGGGCCAGGTGGGGTCACTGCTGATTGTCCCCAGGGCAGGGAGGGGTCACTGCTGATTGTCCCCAGGGCCGGGGCCAAGCCGAGGCCCGCAACCCAGCAGAGGCGGGAGGCATGCACCGGGCCTGGGGAGCACGCAGAGCGGAAGCCCGTGGTTGGCTGCGGGGGTGCAGGAGGGCGACAGGAGGCAGGTCACAGTGGGGACTAGACCAGGGGAAACGGGCCCAGGGCAGGGCTCTGGGATAAAAGGGACCTTTAGCACGAGGTGGGGGCTTCCCTGGGGGCTCAGTGGTAAAGAATCCGCCTGTAATGCAGCAGACGTGGGTTCGATCCCTGGGTCTGGAAGATCCCCTGGAGAAGGGAATGGCAACCCACCCCAGTATTCTTGCCTGGGAAATCCCATGGATGGAGGAGCCTGGTGGGCTGCAGTCCATGGGGTCACAAAGAGTTGGGCATGACTTAGCGACTGAACAGCGACAGCAAAGCACGCAGTGGGCTGGAGTGAGGAAGGGAGGCTGAGATGGGACAGAGAAGAGGCGGCAGGGCCAGGGGTACGTGATGTCAGCTCCCTGCTGACATCATGAGGTCCGTCCAGAGCCAGGGCAGCGCAGTGGCCCCCCTCCCCTCCCACCCCAGGGCTCGAGGTCGCAGAGGTGGGGCCTCTCAAGTCGGGGTGAGGTGGTCCGGTCGAGACCCGCCTCGAGGAACGTGGAGCCCATGCTTCAGCCAGACCCCCGTGAGGCCACAGCCGCGGGCACCACCCCGCGCCGCTTCAGCCACGGCGGGGGCGGAGCGCTGGGGTTTCCGAAAGGTTCCTCTGCCCAGAGGAGCGGCCGTGGGCCGAGGGGCCCGCCCGCGGGCTGAGGGCCGGGGTGGTCCCTGTCCACCGGGCGGGGGGCTTGGCCGCCCCCCAGCCCCGAGGAGGGAAACGACCCTTCTGGTGAGCGCGGCTCTGCCTGCGGTTCTGCCCAGCTGTTATTTTTAGAAAACTGAGGCTGTGGAGAGTTTCCATTGAGGATTGACTCCTCTCGGCTTCCTAGGTTGAGAAAACAGGAAGCCCTTCAGAATCCGGGCTTTGAAAAGCTTCGCGTGAAGCCGCACCGGGCCCCACCTCCGCCCCTGGCACCGCGCGTTCTCTCCTGCCCCGCGGCCCCGCCCAGGACCCCCAGCCCCTCCCGCTTCCCAGAGGCCGGGGAGGGGGGTTGGGGGGGCTTCTTCAGCCAGCTCCTGGTTCGGGGCCCCTGGGAGTCAGCTGGCAGCTGGTACATAGTCAGTGCCCAGTTAGAGCTGGTTAGCTGAACACATGAGTTCCTATCAATGGGTCCATTCCTGCACTTGAGAACCAGTTGTCACTCTGATACACTGTGTCACTTTCTCTTAGGACATCTGCACATACTACCCTGCACACCAACATCTGCTGTACCCTGGGGACTGGGATAATTTTGTGTTATTTCATTTAAGCGTCTCAACAACTGTAGACAGAAGGGCATGTCTATACAATGTGCAGACGGGGAAACTGAGGCACAGAGCAGCTCCATCGCTAAGGTGAGGCTCACCCAGTGAGGGAGTGGCAGAGGTGGCGTCTAGCACCAGCCACCTGGCTCTGGACCCTGAACCCTCGACCTCTCCCTGCACCTGCTCTCAGCACACATCTGAACAACAGGGAGGGTGCCGATTCGCTTCTGCCACAAAGCACAGCCCACTGATGCAAAGCACTGGGCTTCCTGTCCAGCACCAAGCATGGGGGCAATCAGTACCCGTCACAGCCGACAGCTACAGCCACGCAGTGCTGGGCACCTGGCGTCCTGCGAGGCTCCTTCGTGCACATCAGAACCCAACATCCTCACCATTTTGAAATGCACACACAATAAGGAGTGTCACTCTGTAGAGAAAACCGAGGCTCGGGGAGGTGAGGGCACGCAGCCCGCTCAGTGAGAGAGCTGAGGGTTAGACCCGGCTCATTCGGCAACAGAGCAGAGTGCATGTGCTCTCTCCTTATTCTGGGCAGTGCACTCTTCCCGGCAGGGGTTTTCCAGGGAAAAGCACCCTGAACCTAGGAGGGCCGGTGTGACCACGGAGGGACTCTGGACCCATCTGAACACTTAGCCCTCGCTGCTCATCTCCCATCTCTATAGTTTCAGGATAAGACTTGAGATAAGAAAACGAAGCAGAAGGAGCCTGTGGGAAGAAATTCAATGCTGGACTGGGAGGGGGGAGATCCACCTCCCTTTGATGGGATCCGGGGGGTCTGCCCCTGGGGCCAGCCCACACCATCAGCTGCAGTAACCAAGGTGCACACACACAGATTAAGGCGGTGCACAGCCCTGCCTGGTGTCTGGGCTGCCTGTGACGGCAACTCTTCCCCAAGAACGCTGAAGGCAGGCTTTCGTAATCGCCACTATTCCAGACCTTCCTGTCCTGATTCTAGGAGCCGGTGCCTCAGAGAAGCGGGGAGAAGGGGAGAGGAGGGCTAGTTCCTTGACGCTAGTGGGTGCCATCGCCTTCTTGGTTCCCTGCTGATTCCCCAGTCTCCTGGGGCAGGGGGTAATGGAACTTTCCAGGGTCCCTGGAGGATGCTGGTACTTGAGAAGGCTCATAGTGTGACCCGGGAGGAGGGGTGAAGGGGTGGAATTCCTGCTTGTGCTGAAGAGATGGAGGTTTTGTTTGCACTGACGCCTGGTCCTGGTGGGGGCTCCGCCCACTCTCCTTTTAAAGGCCCCTCTTCAGAGCTGTAGGTTTTGTGGGTCAAGCTGTGTTTTGGTCACAGAGTGGGTGTTTTCTGGATGTCCTAGTAACAGACAGAGTTTGGTATAAGTAGAGCACCTCAGTGCATTCAATAAAAAGGAGACTGTGTTCCCTAAATCATGCCCCGTGGCCCAGCTCCATTTCTGCCACCACAATTTTTAAAAGTTACCATTTGCGCAGTTTTCACTAACAAACCCATCCACAAAATGGCATCATTTCAGGGGGTAGGGGGGGTCACAATGTGGGAAGGCATTTCTTATGTTAAAAGCTGTCGAATGTATTATCGCAAAGCACAATAAACCTGTTTTAAAAAACAGCCCGCTTGAATTAGGTTCTAGAAAGCTGACCACATTCGTGTTTCTCCTGCCATCTCACTTGCCCCTCCTCTTTCTTTTGTAGTCAATGAGATCATCAGGAAGGAGTTTTCAGGACCTCCCGTCCGAAATCAAACGTAGAAGTCATTCCTACGACACCGTCCACATTGCTGACCCGGAGCCTCCCAGGCCCCCTCGCCCTCCACCCTAGCATCCACCCTGCCCCGGGGCTGCGGGCAGGGCCAAGTGCCCGCTGAAAGCTGACCTTCATTCCCGAGCTCGCCGCCTCTCTCTCTGCATCCCGGGTCTTGCTCTGAATCCCAAAGAGCATCTCCGTTGACTTTGACGGTGTCCCATCCAAGCCTTAAGTGCCTGCTGACCCCAGATACATTCTGATCAAGACCGCCCGCTGGAACAGAAGATGGGGGCGTGGCAACTGAACCCCAGCCTTCGCCTTCACTTTCTCGGGTCACCAATATGACTCTTGTACCTTTTGAAGGAAAGGAGGTTCTCCCACAGAGCAACCAAAGGAACGTGGCCTAGCTGACAGGCTGGAGAGAAACAGAGAACTCGGCCCATGCTCACCTAGCAGTCACATGGGCCTCACCGTGGATGGGCCACAGCTCAAGCTTGGTTTTTAGATTTTCTGCTTCTGAAGCAAAAAAAAAAACAAACCCAATCTGGTTTATACAAGCTCACCTGTTAAAACTTCTTGGCCTTAAGTTATGACATGTGTCTGTTTCCCCCCAACTTTCTCTGCTTTCAAAAAGCTGGCTGGAGGGGGGCCTTCTCGGCCAGCTGCCTTCCCCCCTGCACGGGACTGGTGGGCGTCACCCCAGCTGCAGGGTGAGCACCGTCCACTGCGGCCGGACAAGCTTCACAACTCTCTGCTCTTCCCACTTACTTTTCTCCAACAGCCCAAGTGATTTTCCATAATGTAGTTAAGAAGAATCTCAAGCATGTGCATTGAATTTGGAGAAGGAATGGCAGAAGGGCTGAAGCAATCCACTCCCCCCTAAAAAATAGCCATGCAGGTATCTTTGTTAAGTGAAGTGTGGTCATTGGCGGGTCCAAGTGTTTCAGTGGGTGGGTTCCTCCAGGAAGAAGGCCGAATCCCCTGTCCGGCCTAGACTCAAAGTGGGACACGAGCTCAGGATTTGGCTCCAGAGTTCGATGGTTACCTTTGCCTGGACCCACTGAAACCCGCCCCCTCCCTCACCCCCAAAGACCCATCTACATTAGCTGCTTCATCCAGCAAGAAAGTGACCTAAATAGAAGCAAACCCACTCCCTGCACAGCCCTCAATTTGAATGCACTCAGCTCAGACCACTGAAAAGGGGTGCGCAGCGTATCCCCCCCACCCTGTTTATCTCTGCGGAGTGCACCCACCAGAGTCTGTCTCCCCTAGAGCAATTTTTGCAAACAAATAAAACCCTCCAAGTTCTTGGCAGGTGAGTTTTTAATCACACAGATGTTTGTTTACACTAATTGCAGAGACCCCAGGACAAGCCAGGGATTCCTTTTCAGATGTTAATTGTTTCTCCCCAGGCGGCATGGAGTGTAAATACTCCTAACAGTCTTCAAAAGGCTTTGCTCAGGCCTTCTGCCTCGTAGAGCTGATAATCACTCTGAGACGGGTGGCAGTTAAGGGTTCCCCGTGGGTTTTCTAAGTTTTGGCTTTGTCGTCAAGTCTCCCCAGAGAGAGAACCTTTTGACAGCTGGACCAGAACTCAGGACCTGGTGACCTGGGCCTGCTGTGTGTGGGGCTCCAGAGAAAGCAGAATGCCTCTGCAGCCACCTGTCTGCACCCTTTCAGTCAGGACCTAGCATTTCTTTTCCCCCAAGGAGGGGGACTTTTCCACCCACCCCAAGCAGAGTTCAGCAAAATTCTTTTCAACAGAGTGTCAGTAAGAAGCTGACCGCCATTGCAGGATGCAAACTTCCTGGGATGCAAAATTCTTCGTTGATAAAAAGTTCCTTATCTAAGCAGCTTTACCCAAAGAACTCTCCAGCAATACTGACTTCACGGGGAAGGGGCTCGAGCATTTGGTGAGCAATCTATTCTCACTTGACCTGGCTGGGAGCTTTTTTTTTTTTGCACATGAGGGAATTTGGCCTTTCCTCGGTTATCTGAATGTTTTACCCAAGTGCCTTCCTGCTAGTGTGGCAAAGTCGCTCAGCTGCATTGTGCATGGGGTGAAAAAGGACTAATGCGTTTCCCATCACTATTCTAACCATGTTAGTGCAAAGGGCCTCCTAGTAGCTCAGATTTCTCTACGTATAGATGTATGTGCTTGTGTCTGTAAGACACAAACCCTTTTTTTTCTAAGACATCCTAGCTGGGTATTATAGGAAGCACTTTCATAAACAGCTATACCAAATAACAAAGCAAAGAGAAACAAAAGCATTAGATTCGAGATGTAAACAGGCCAGAGGACGTGTAACAGGGCGTGACGGCAATCAAGAAAGTTTCGTCAGTGACAGAGGCCGGGGGAAGTTTTGCCGAGTAAACCGTTCATGGGATATTTTCAGTGTGGGAAGAGGCAATAGGGCCTCAGAGAGAGAGAGAAGGAGGATGTGTAAACTGTCAGGATGGGTGTGTTGCACGTGTGTTAGAAGGATCTGGTAGGTGGAGGTTTGCACTTGCTACATCCAAGGTTGTGTAAATAGATAACCCTTCCAACAGCAATCTGCCCTGTTGCTGAATGTAGTATATTTCCAAAGTTTGCGAGTCTTCCTGTATTGTACAAAAAAACTGCTGCTTGATAATATATAATGGCCACCCCAAATTAATGAGTATGGTATTAAATTTTATTTTCTTATCTGTATTTTTATGCTTTGTATCTGTCCTCAAAATATCACATCCTTGTTGGAATTAGAAAATATTTATAAGTGGTTAAAAATCTTTTTCAAATGTCTCTTTTTACATATCTGTTGAGGATTTTTTTTTTTTCTTGAGAGAGGGGATGTATTCTTGAAGATGTGTTACTCATCCCAGGAGAACAAAACAAAAAAAAAGCCCACCTCAGAGCCCGTCTCCTGTCTCCTGGAAGAAGCCACGTCCAAGGGCAGGGGAGGGGTGGCTTCGTGGGAGGCGGAGGCACCTGTGTGCTGCCAGCTTCAGCTCTGAGCCGCCTTCTTGTCACTGAGACCTGGGAAGTGTCTCGGGCCCCAGTAAGTGACCCAGGAGGTGATTCTGAGGTGATAGAACTGCCTGTGTTGTAACGGGGAGTCTAAAAAGGCTCACGTCCACAGAACAGAAGCGCAGGCTGCGGCTTACTGAGCTGATTCCATCCGGTAGACAGACACGTCACCCAAGGGACGCCCAGAGTTCTCCAGCAGAGACACCACCCCGACCAACCGAGGCGACTCCTTCTAAGAACGGGGACGCACAGACGCAGCCTTTCTTGTTTACATCCAGTGGTCAAGCCATCCCTCTCAGGAAGCCAGCCTTGGCCAGCGTGGGAGCTGTCGTGTGCAGACAGATCGGAAGCCGATGTGTTCTCATTTGTCACTCTGGACTAAAGGGAGGCTTGAGTTTGTTTATTTTCATGTCAAACCCTTTCCAAGTGCTTTTTATTTTGTTCAGAATTGAAAGAATGTCAGGGTCTGGTTAACAACTGTTTGCTTTACGTTTACAAGAGGCATGGGGTTGTGACATTTTTGACAAGCTGGGGTAAACCTTCCTGAACTCAGTCTTGGAGGGCCAGCCCCTTGGGGGTACCCAACACATCTTAACCCTGGGTCTTGGGCATTAAATCTCATGGAGCCAAACCAGCCAATGCAAGTGGTTTTCCTGCATTCCAGCTGATTGCCTAAGAAAAAGAAGCGTCACATGAAACTCCTCCCAAACATCAGTTTCTCTCAGTTTTCATGAGTGTCTTGAGTTACAGCCAACACCACTGTCTTAACCCTGTTTGAATACAAACTTTCCTGGTGGCTGGTGAGCTAGCTGTGCTCCCTAAGCCAGCTCCCCTCTCAAAAATACAAGCTGGGGTGTTGAGTGCTGGAAGAAAGGATTAAAACCCTGCCTTTAAGCGGCTGCTGGCCAATTAGAATAAACTCCGCCTACTTAGTTCAGGCTTTAGATGCAAATAATGCGATCAGCAGGTGCTCTCAGCAGGCTGACTGACCTGAACCCACGGAGGCTGCGGTTGGGACAAGCTGAGCACCTGACACACAGCTTGTCAAAGAGCCTCACTCCCCGCTATTGCCTCTAGCGTCCTCAGAGGGGAGAAGATGTGGACAACATCCTTGTTAACTCTCCAACAAACAATAAGTCTCTCTCCAGGGGTGGTGCTGGAAGGTTTAAAGATTCTGAAAATCTTGACTGTTAAGATAAGTTTGAATACATCACATTCCCATGCAAAACGTTTTTAATCTCCAGTTTAATGTAGTTTATTTTTGCTATATGTAAAGTATTTTTATACGGCTTGTATCATGATAGTTTAGCAATAAAACTGTTGAAACCAACGGCCCCTTGGGTGTGTCTCTTCTCTAGAGCTGCTGCTCAAATACCCTTCCATTTTGAGTTCACGTAACAGCAGGGCCTATTTTGTGTGCGTGCATGAAGCGTGCGTGGCTCTCCTGCTCGTCTCAGCCCTGTGAGATCGGCACTTACCCATTTTGCTTCTAACCTCTGACATTATCACTTAAAGAACTACTTATTAGGCTGTGTCAGGTCCTAGTAGCCACGCGCAGGATTTTGGCTGCGTCAGGCGGGATCTTCTGTTGCGGCTCATGGCTCAGCGGTCACAGTGCAGGGTGTGGGGGTCTTAGTTCCCTGACCAGGAATTGAACCCAGGTGCCCACATTGCAGGGTACTTTCTTAACCACTGGTGGTAGTTGGTTTAGTCGCTAAGTCGTGTCCAGCTCTTGCGACCCCATGGACTGGGCATCTTCCAGCCTCCTCTGTCCATGGGATTTTCCAGACAGGAATACTGGAGTGCGTAGCCTTTCCCTTCTCCAGGGGATCTTCCTGATCCAGGAATCGAACCAGGGTCTCCTGCATTGCAGGCGGATTCTTTACCAACTGAGCTATGAGGGAAGAGGGAAATCCTAATCACTTTATATTTACAGATTTGTTATAAAGGATACAACTCTGGAGTAGATGAAGAGATGGAAGAGATGCATAGGGCAAGACTGGAGAAGGGGCTTGAAGCCTCTCTGCCCTCTCTGGGATCATCACCCTCCCTGCCCAGCACTCGATTCACCAACTCAGAAGCTCTCCAAGCCCAGTCCTTTAGAGATTTTTCCTGCAGTTTCATTACGTGTGTGTGATTGATTAAATCACAGGCCATTGGTGAATCTGGGGCTGACAATTCCAACCCTCCAATCATGCCTCCTTCAGCAGCCAGCCCCCTTCCGGCAGCTCTCTAGGGGCCCCCAACCACCAATCATCTCATTAGCATACAAAAGACATTCCTAACTCTCTGGAGAGGGCTTCCCAGGTGGCTCAGTGGTAAAGAATCCACTTGCACTGCAGGAGACCCAGGTTTGATCCCTGGGTCGGGAAGATCCCCTGGAGAAGGAGATGACAACCCACTCAAGTATTCTTGCCTGGGAAATCCCATGGACAGAGGAGCCTGGTGGGCTACAATCCATGGGGTCATAAGAATCAGACACAACCTGGAGACTAACCCACCACCTCCAATGCTCTGGAGATGACGATTTGAGGAGGCTGTGTGGAAGGAACCCTGACCTCTGAACCAGAAGCCCAAGGTGACAGAGCCGTGTGCTCACTCCAGGTCTGTCCTAACCCCCCTGCTCCCCCACTGCAGCTCTGCTATCTTGAGTCTCTGGACCCCTCCAGAAGCAGCATCCAGGTGAACAGATTCACAGCATCCACTTGGGCCAGCTCGCAGGGGGTCCCACAGCTCTTACGTGAACTGGGCTGAGCTGGTCACCTGGAAGGCAAAACGGTCTCCTGCTTGAACAAAATCCCCAAGTTCCCCCAAATTATTTTTTACCATCAAACCCACAAGCAGAATTAGATATTATAAAAACTAGAATTTTCTGGCTGGCTTCCTCTTTATAACAGTTTTTTCTCCTTATAGCTAAAGCATCTATGAAGTTTGGGAAAAAGTTGCTATTGAGAGTCTTAAAGTAATACAGTTCAAAGGTCATCCAACTCTTCAGCGCATCCCCTAAACCCCAGGGGAGCAGGGTCCCTGCCCCAGGCCCTGTGCTTCAGGGACCACTCCACCCCACCACACCCTGCATTTGGGATGCCTTCTTGGGGACCTCCCAAGCCCCTGCCAGTGCCTGGAACCAGCTGTTCCACGTGGGTAGGGCATCCTAAGCATACACAGGGTCCTACATGAGTGCTGGTTTGAAAGGCCCCTGGTCCCCCGCTCTGGGGGGGCCATCTCATCCATTTCCTTTGGGGCCCAAGGTTAGCCAGATGTCCCAGAGAGCTCCAGGACCCATACCTATAGGGCCCAGCCAGTTCCCAGAAGAGCTTCCTGGTGAGCAGATTGCTCCTGACAGCCAGCACAGGATTTCTGTTTTTGTGGGATCGTGTGGCATTGGGCCAAAAGAACGGGGCTGAAATGTTGATTTGTGTGTGCATGTGCTCAGCTGCTTCAGTTGTGTTTGACTCTTTGCAACCCCATGGACCATAGCCTGCCAGGCTCCTCTGTCCATGGGATTTTCCCAGTGAGAATACTGGAGTGAGTTGCCACGCCTTCCTCCAGGGGATCTTCCTGACCCAAGGAACAAACCCGCGTCTCCTGCATTGCAGGCAGGTTCTTTACCGCTGAGCCACTGGAGAAGCCCATGAAATGTTGATTTGAGTATGACTCAAATCACTTATAAATACAAGAGTCCCACAAGAAATATTTTCCAGGAACACCCCCCAACCCACACACTCACCCTAGCAGCAACTCTGCCCCCTCACGATTTTTGCTGTGCCTGTATATACCTGGCTCTCTTTAAATTCACTCACTTTCTGAAGACCTCGTGCCCCTTTTCCTGACTAGGACCCAGAATCATCTGAAGCAGAAAACAAAATATACACCTATATAGATAAAACTATATGACTGTTTAAAAAATAAATCTGTTCTACATTTATGTGAGCTACGCTTGGTAAACAAATTCAGCCTGTGCCTCAGTTTCCCCAGATGTAAAATGAAAATAAGAATAGTCCCCATTTCACAGAGCTTAATACATGTTAACTATTAATACATCTACTAGTTAAAATGTTGGGAAACTAATAGTCAAAGCTGGGCTTCAATTCCCCAATATCTGGCAGGAAGCATTCAGAGCTTTGACGACAGGTCTTAAATTTTTCTAACTGGATAGCTAGTTAGCCAACTAGTTAACTAGTTAAAGCTGCAATCTTGAACTTATCCAACTTTCAAATCCTGAAACAATAGGGAAACACACCCTGGGGCATCCGACTTCCCCTCCTGGGGGAGACTTTGCACTTCTGCTGATGTCCCTTGCTCCCTGCGGCAGAGAGGTGCATACATCTGTGCTGAGAAGGAGAAGTGTAACACTAGCTTATAACACGTGGGAGATTAAGAAGGAACAGGGCTTCCAGGAGAAAACAACGCTGACTCCTACACAACCTTTTCAGGTTCACAGAAGAGAAGGAAACAGATTTCCCGGCAAGAGCAGGTTGACTATGAAATAACCCTGTGATGGAGGCACAGACCACAAGCATCATCAAGAAATGAAAGCAGAGTAGTTTCTTTTGTTGAGGAGCCCTGGGGGCTGTGATGAACTGGACCAAGCTTCCTCCAAAGAGGGCTTCCCACTCTAAACTATCTCTGCTTCCACTCTCCCAGTAAAATTCAGAAGTCCAGCTTGGTAAATGGCTTCAGTTCAGTTCAGTCACTCAGTCACGTCCGACTCTTTGCGACCCCACGAACCGCAGCATGCCAGGCCTCCCCGTCCATCACCAACTCCTGGAGTCCACCCAAACCCATGTTCATTGAGTGGGTGATGCCATCCAACCATCTCATCCTCTGTCGTCCCCTTTCTTCCTGCCCTCAATCTTTCCCAGCATCAGGGTCTTTTCAAATGAGTCCGCTTCACATCAGGTGGCCAAAGTATTGGAGTTTCAGCTTCAGCATCAGTCCTTCCAATGAACACCCAGGACTGATTTGTCCTTTAGGATGGACTGGTTGGATCTCCTTGCAGTCCAAGGGACTCTCAAGAGTCTGCTCCAACACCACAGTTCAAAAGCATCAATTCTTCGGCGCTCAGCTTTCTTTATAGTCTAACTCTCACATCCATACATGACCACTGGAAAAACCATAGCCTTGACTAGATGGACCTTTGTTGGCAAAGTAATGTCTCTGCTTTTTAACACGCTGTCTAGGTAAATGGCTTAATACAGAATTATCACCAAAGAGATGGAAACCCTTGCTTCACTGCAGGATTTTGGGGAATTCTTGGTTTACTAGAGATTTTAAACTCACATTCTGCACTGGGACTTCCCTGGTGGTCCAGTGGCTAAGAATCTGCCTGCCAGGAGAGGGTGGGACAAAATGAGAGAGTAGCACTGAAATACATACATTACCACATGTAAAACAGACGGCTAGTGGGAAGTTGCTACACAACACAGGAACTCAGCCTGGTGCTCTGTGACAACCTAAAGGAGCAGAATGGGGCGGGAGGTAGGTTCAAGCGGGAGGCAACATACGTATAACTCTGATTTACGTTAATATATGGCAGAGACCAACACAACACTGTAAAGTGATTATCCTCCAATTAAAAATAAATGGGCTTCCCTGGCAGCTCAGACAGTAAAGAATCTGCCTGCAGTGCAGGAGACTCAGGTTTGATCCCTAGGTCAGGAAGATCCTTGAAGAAGGGAACGAAAAACCACTCCAGTATTCCTGCCTGGAGAACTCCATGCACAGAGGAGCCTGGCGGGCTACAGTCCATGGGGTCACACAGAGTCAGACACAAGTAAGAAACACACACACACATATCCACACTCACAAATTTTTTAAAACAATCCACCTGCCAATGCAGAGGACACAGGTTCGATCCCCGGTCTGGAAGACTCCACATGCCTCGGGACGACTAAACTGGTGCGCCCCAGCTACGGAAACTGCACGCCCTAGAGCCCGTGCTCCGCAGCAAGAGAAGCCACTGCAATGAGAAGCCCACGGGCCGGAACCAGACAGCAGCCCCCACTCACCGCTGCACGAGAAAGCCCGCGTGCAGCAACCTAGTACCAGCACAGCCAAAAAATAAAATTCTGCATTGAACTCCAGATACAAAGTACGGTGATAATCGGATCTTAGCTTTTTTGTAAAAGTGGGGGTCAGAGGGAGCAGCTGAGGGTTTTCTATGAGCTGCTGATGAAACACCCCAGATCACAAGGCTGCTGGTTTTCACTGGTTCTCAAAGTCAGGGCTGCCATGCAGATCTGATGGAGAGCTCTCTTCAATTAATACCTTCAAGACAGTTCTTGAGGAAAAGCATTCATAGGACCATTTTGGCACTGGATTTCACACACCTTCACAAATCTGCTCCAGATTCACGCACCTGCCTGCGTGACTTCTTCACTCTGACAATCAGGAGGCATCTCTAGCTCAACACACCCGTAAGCTTCCTAATTTCCAATCTCCTCTCTCCACTGCCTAGCCCCTACCCTCTAGCACACCCTGTTTTATGACACCACCGTCTAAGCATCTGGGAGCGGCCCTGGGTCTCTCACTGGCCCTGGGCCTCCACAATCAGCAAGCTTTGGTGGCTCGTCTCCAGAATCCCAGCCCTGCCTCGGGCCACTGGGCCACCTTTGTCTTTAGCCCCCGGCTGCCCTGGTTCACGCCTGCCCTCCCTGTCTGCACAGTGGCTTCCCTTTGCATTTATTTTTTCCGCAAATTTATGAAGGCTTGATCGACAAAGTGTGCATAGTTAAGACATACAACGTGGTATCTTGATATGTTAAGAATTGTGAAACTGGAGGAGATTACGATGGCAGAGTACAAGGGCGTGCATGCAGTCTTCTCCTGACAGAGCACCAGAATAGCAACGAACTGTTGAACGACCGTCGACAGGGACACTGGAACCCACGGAACAAAGATACCTTATGTCCAAGGACAAAGGAGAAGCAACACCGAAATGGTAGGAGGGGAACAATTATAATAAGATGAAATCCTATACCTGCTGGGTGGGCAACTCACAAACTGGAGAACAGTAATACCAGAAGAGTTCTGGCACTGCCATGAGGATTCTAGCCCCACATTAGGCTCCCCAGCCTGGGGACCCAGCCAGGGGACTGCAAAGCCCCAGGGAATCTGACTGAGGGCCTGTGGGATTTGATTGCAGAGCTTCCATGGGACTAGAGGAAACAGGGACTCTTGGAGGGCACAAACAGGGTCTTGTGCACACGAGGACCCAGGGGAGAGGAGCAGCGACCCCACAAGAGACTGAGCCAGACCTACCTGTGAGTGTCTGAGGGTCTCCTGCAGAAGGGTGGGCTGGCAGTGGCCTGCCACGGTGGTGGGGGCACTGGTGGTGGCAGTTGTGGGAGATGCGTCTCAGCACGTGCCCTCTTGGAGGTACCAATAGCCCTACTATAGAAGCCGATAGATTCCAGGACTGGGTTGCTCAGGCCAAACAGGGAGGGAGCACAGCCCCCACCATCAGCAGGACTGAATTCAAGTTTTACTGAGCATGGCCTGCCCACCACAGCAAGACCCAGCTTTCCCCACAGCCAATCTCTACCATCAGGAAGCTTGCACAAGCCTCTTATCCTCATCCACCAAAGGTCAGACAGAAGAAATAAGAACTACAAGCCCATCAGCCTCCAGAACTAACACCAATGAAAAGAAATAGGATTATGTCCCAGATGAAGGAACAGATAAATGCCCAGAAAAACAAAGTGGAGATAGACAACCTCCCAGAAAAAGAATTCAGAATGACAGTGAAAATAAATCAGGATCTTGGAAAAAGAACAAAGGCAAAGGTTGAGAAGATGCAAGAGATGTTTACCAAGGACCCAGAAGAACTAAAGAACAAACAGAGGTGAACAGTACACGAGAAGAATGGTGAAGTTACCTGAGGACAGAACGCAATGAATTTGGTAAAGTTGCAGGTTCAAAAGTTAATACACAGAAGCTGCACTCAATATGCCAGCAAATTTGGAAAACTCAGCAGTGGCCACAGGACTGGAAAAGGTCAGTTTTCATTCCAATCCCAAAGAAAGGCAATGCCAAAGAATGCTCAAACTACCGCACAATTGCACTCATCTCACATGCTAGTGAAGTAATGCTCAAAATTCCCCAAGCCAGGCTTCAGCAATACGTGAACCGTGAACTTCCAGATGTTCAAGCTGGTTTTAGAAAAGGCAGAGGAACCAGAGATCAAATTGCCAACATCCGCTGGATCATCGAAAAAGCAAGAGAGTTCCAGAAAAACATCTATTTCTGCTTTACTGACTGTGCCAAAGCCTCTGACTGTGTGGATCACAATAAACTGTGGAAAATTCAGAAAGAGATAGGAATACCAGACCACCTGACCTGCCTCTTGAGAAACCTGTATGCAGGTTAGGAAGCAACAGTTAGAACTGAACATGGAACAACAGACTGGTTCCAAATAGGAAAAGGAGTACGTCAAGGCTGTATATTGTCACCCTGTTTATTTAACTTATATGCAGAGTACATCATGAGAAACGCTGGGCTGGAAGAAGCACAAGCTGGAATCAAGATTGCCGGGAGAAATATCAATAACCTCAGATATGCAGATGACACCACCCTTATGGCAGAAAATGAAGAAGAACTAAAGAGCCTCTCGATGAAAGTGAAAGAGGAGAGTGAAACAGTTGGCTTAAAGCTCAACATTCAGAAAACTAAGATCAGGGCATCTGGTCCCATCACTTCATGGGAAATAGATGGGGAAACAGTAGAAATAATGGCTGACTTTATTTTCTGGGCTCCAAAATCACCGCAGATGGTGGTAGCAGCCATGAAATTAAAAGATGCTTACTCCTTGGAAGGAAAGTTATGACCAACCTAGACAGCATATTAAAAAGGAGAGACATTACTTTGCCAACAAAGGTCAGTCTAAGTCAAGGCTATGGTTTTTGCAGTGGTCATGTATGGATGTGAGAGTTAGACTATAAAGAAAGCTGAGCGCCGAAGAATTGATGCTTTTGAACTGTGGTGTTGGAGCAGACTCTTGAGAGTCCCTTGGACTGCAAGGAGATCCAACGAGTCCATCCTAAAGGAGATCAGTCCTGGGTGTTCATTGGAAGGACTGATGTTGAAGCTGAAACTCCAATACTTTGGCCACCTGATGCAAAGAGCTGACTCATTTGAAAAGACCCTGATGCTGGGAAAGATTGAGGGCAGGAGAAGAAGGGGACAACAGAAGATAAGATGGTTGGATGGCATCACCAACTCGATGGACATGGGTTTGGGTGGACTCTGGGAGTTGGTGATGGACAGGGAGGCCTGGCATGCTGCAGTTCATGGGGTTGCAAAGAGTCAGACACAACTGAGCGACTGAACTGAACATGGAAGTTTAATGCATTTCTATATACTAACAATAAAAGATCAGAAAGAGAAATTCAAGATGCAATTCCATTTACCATTGCAGCAAAAACAATAAAATACCTAGGAATAAACGTACCTAAGGAGACAAAAGACCTGTACTCCAAAAACTATAAGATGTTGATGAAAGAAACTGAAGAAGACAAACAGATGGAAAGATATACTGTGGTCACAGATTGAAAGAATCAATATTGTCAAAATGGCTATGCTACCCAGGTAATCTACAGATTCAGTGCAATCCCTATCAAATTACCAATAGCGTTTTTCACAGAATTAGAACAAAAAAATCTCAAAATTTGTATGAAGACATAAAAGACCCCAAATAGCCAAATGAATCTTGAAAAAGGAAAAAAAAAAAAAAAAGGAGCTGGAAGAATCAGGCTCCCAGACTCTACTACAAATCTAAAGTCATCAAAACAGTATGGTGCTGGCAGAAAAATAGAAATACAGACCAGTGGAATAGGATGGAAAACCCAGAAATAAGCCCACGAACCTAGTCAGTTAATCTATGACAAAGGAAACAAGACTACACAGTGTTGGAAAGACGGTCTCTTTAACAAATGCTGCTGGGAAACTGGACAGTCACATGTCAAAAGATGAAATTAGATCATTCCTTAACTCCATACACAAAAGCAAGCTCAAATTGGGTTAATGACCTAAATGTTAGATTGGACACTATAAAACTCTTAGAGGAAAACATAGGCAGAGTACTCTCTGACATAAATCACAGCAACATCATTTTTAATCCATCTCCCAGAATAATGGAAATAAAAGCAAAAACTAACAAATGGGACCTACTTACAAGCTTTTGCACAGCAAAGGAAACCATAAATAAAAACATAACCTACAGATTGGGAGAAAATATCTGCAAATGTGATGTGACTGATAAGGGATTAGTCTCAAATTTACAAACAGCTTATGACACTTAATAGCAAACGGGCAGAAGAGCAAACAGACGTTTCTCTAAAGAGGACACACAGACGGCGAATGGGTGCAAGGGGGGACGCTCAAAGTCACTGATCACAGAAACGCGACTCACGAATGCAAGGAGATCACCTCACCCCAGTCGGCGTGGCCATCATCCGAACATCCGCAAACAGTACACCCTGGAGCGGGTGTGGAGAGAAGGGAACCCTCCTGTGTGTGGGTGGGACTGTAAATTGGTACAACCACTATGCAGAACAGTATGGAGGCTCCTTAGAAAAACTAAAAACAGCTACCATAGGACCCTGCAACCCCACTCCTGGGCATGTATCCAGAGCAAAACGTGGCCTGAAAAGACAGACGCACTCCAGTGTTCACTGCAGCACTGTTTACAGTAGTCCAAACACGGAAACAACCCAAACCTCCATCAGCAGAGGAGTGGATAAAGAAGACTGGTGCGTACGTATAAATACACACATATATACACAATGGAATATCACTCAGCCCTCAAAAAGAATGAAACAAGTCCATCTGCAGCAACATGGATGTACCCAGAGAGTGTCACACTGTGGGAAGCAAGTCAGAGGAGGGGAAACATATGACATCCTTTATATGTGGAATCTACAAAGAAATGATACATATGAACTTACAAAACAGAAAGGGACTTATAGACTTAGAAAATAAACTCATGGTTGCGGGGGTGGGGAGGAGGGGAAGAGACAGTTAAGGGAACTATCTCTTAGTTTGGGAAGATCACGTATGGGCACAGTGCTATGTTTAAATGGACAACAAAAACCTACTGTAGAGCACATGAGCTCTGCTTGATGTTCTGTGCCGGCCTGACCTGGAGGGGGTTTGGAGAAGAACGGATGCGTGTGTGTGTGTGGCTGAGTCCCTTCACTGTTCACCTGAAACCATCTTAACACTGTGAATCGGCTATGCCTCAATACAAAATGGTTTTGGTGTTAAAAAAAATAATAAAAATAAAATTAAAAAAAAAAAACTATGAAATTGGAGGACATAGTGCTGATGAAATAAGACAAACACAGAGACCCACACACACTGCATGGCTTTACTTACATATGGAATCTGTGAGAGAAAATGAAGTCAAAATCTTAGAAACAGAAAAAGCGGTTTCCGAGGGTGAGGGCAATAGTGAGGGGTTGGTACAAGGGTACAAAACCTCAGCTGTAGTTCTGAGGATCTCATGTAAAACACAGTGACTGGAGTTAACACTGAGTGTGTGTACGCTCCGTCCTGTCTGACTCCGCAACCCCACGAACTGTAGCCCGCCAGGCTCCTCTGTCCATGGAATTTTTCAGGCAAGAATACGGGAGCAGGCTGCCATTTCCTACTACAGGGTATCTTCCCGACCCAGGGATCGAACCCAAGTCTCCTTCGTCTCCTGCATTGGCAGGCATATTCTCTACCACTAAGTCACCTGGGAAGCCCCAAGAGCATATCACCATTGTATCACGGAAATAAGCTAACAGTACAGCATTCAAAAAAAGTAGCAGACGGGACTTCCTGAGAGGTCCAATGGTAAAGAATCTTCCTCTCATGCAGGGGACATGGGTCTGATCCCTGGGCCGGGAAGATCCCACATGCCTCAGAGGAACTAAGTCCGAGAGCTGGACTACTGAAGCCTGAGCGCCTAGAGCTGTGCTCTGTAACAAGAGAAGGTGGGACAAGGCGACTAGAGAGCAGTCCCTGCTCGCTGCAGGGACAGAAAACCGCATGCAGCCAGGAAGACCCAGGGTGCAGCCAAAAATAAAGAAAAGGATAAATAAATAACAGTAATGGATGTGTCATTTAATGGGGGGTCCTTTCACAGTTTTTATCATCTCATCATGATATACACTTTAAATATTTTACAATTTCACTTGTCACACCTCAGTAAAGCTGAAGACGACATCGGTGTTCTGTGGGAGAAGAACAGTAGAAGACTCCTACTCTGCCATCTCGCTGGTATCACTTTTTAAATTCAAAATAACAGGCAGCTCAGTCACTTAGGTCTGAGAGGCTTAGCAGCCACCAGCCACAGGACCAAGACCTTCCCTTCCCGTTTAGAATGATCTAGAATTCTGTCAAGACTTGCGACAACCTTCCCTGCTCACCGCTTCATCAGACTCACCTCTGGCCACAGGGTCAGCCGGTCCTGAGTTCCTCACCCTGTCCCAACCCATCTCACCTCTGTCTCGGCTTTGCCAAGAGCCGAAACGCTCTGACCCCGAGGTTCGTGGGCTTGCTCACCCTCATCTCTTGGGTCCTCAATCAAACATGTCACCCTCAAAAGGCTTCCCTGACCTCACAGAATGTGGGGTCTCCCCCTCCCCGCCCCCCGACACACACACACACACACACACACCCAGCACAACAGAATCGGACTGGAGTTGATACTGAGTGCGTGTTTGTCAGTCTCGTCTGACTCTCTGCAACCCCGTGGACTGTTCCAACCACTGGCTTGTTTACCGTCTGCCTCCTACACCTGTAAATTCCATGAGCGGCAGGACAGTCTGTTTTGGCTCAGTGCCATGTGCCCAGACCCTGCCCTCAGGAGGCCCTCCGGAAGTGTGTGCAGAATGAACAAACACGTCCACGTTTCACACACGCAAGTGACACGAGGAACAATGGGTTCATCCGGAATGCATGGAAAATTCATCATTTCCTAATATTCAACACATTTTAAAAAGCCAAACATCTGACTCCTGTCCCGTATGTCTCACTTTATTCACTTCTAATTACACATCCGGGGATGATTCCAGACTGGCTCCTGGAGCGAGCCAGCTCCCTGTGCTGCAGACGGCAGTCAAGACCATCCTTCCTAGGAACCCAAGCCCGCCAGGCTCTTATCTGCCTTCTGGCACCCTGCCGTCACCCGTGGCCCTGCCGCCTGTAAAAAAGCCGGCTGCTTCGGCTCCACGGCTCCCTGGGGACAGGGAAGAGCGGGGCGGCCGGCCAGCTGCCGTTTACAAGCCGAACGCGACCCGCGGCCGCCCCGGGGAGTCTGTTTGACAAGGTGAACCTGGCGGGCAAGGCGCTCCTGCTCCGCCAGTCACACTGTTGACGCGCTTGGCCGGCAGCTCGCCTCCATCTGGTCCTCTGCAGACACAGCTGCGGCCCGCCGCTCCCGGACCAACCTTCTCAGCGGCTCTCCAGACGCCGCGGAGCGGGCCAGGGCACCGCGTGGGCGCCGCGGCCTCGCGGAGGGTCCGACCTCCGCACCGCGGACGCCTCGGCTGCTCCGACGGGGCCCCCGGCGCCCAGAGCGGGTCTGCGCCTCTGAGCGCCGAGGAGGGGGCCCCAGCACCCTCAGCCTCACCCTCGGCGCGAACCGTTTCGTCCTTCACCCCTCCTGACGTCAGGCTGTCAAGCCGCCCCGCATCTCCCCCTCCTGCGCCCACCCCAGCTCCCAAAGCATGGCCGCGGCGTCTCTGCTCTCCACACCTCATGGCTCACCGTCAGCAAAACCCCACATGGGCAGCCTTTCCCGCCCAAGTGCCTGGTGTTTTTGCGCCGAAACCCACCCGCCTCCCAAAGCCCCGGCTTCCCTCACAGACGGCCATAGTACATGATCCCAAACGCAGTGGCTTAAAGTGATTCAAATTCGCTACCTTACGGCTGTGGAGGTCAGAAGTCCAAAATGGTGTCACTGAGCTCAACTCGAGGTGCCCGCGGGGCCGTGTCCCTCCTGCGGTCTCGTGGGGAGGGCCGGCTTCCCGGCCTGTGGGCCTGCCGCCATCTTAGGGCCAGCAGCCGCCATCTTAGGGCCAGCAGCCGCCATCTTAGGGCCAGCAGCCGCCATCTTAGGGCCAGCAGCCGCCATCTTAGGGCCAGCAGCCGCCATCTTAGAGGCGCGCCCTCCCTGGGGCTGCGTCTCCGGCCTCCCTTTTATAAGGACGCTTGTGGCTACATTGGGCCGACTTGGACAACCCACGTTAGTCATTCCACTCAGAGATTAGCGATCACACCTGCAAGTCCCCCACTGCCCTGTAGGGTAACGTGCACAAGCGCCATGGTGTCAGTAGACCTCTGTGGGGAGTCGTGGTCTGGCCCTCGATGCCCCTCAGAGGGGCTGCCTGTCTCCCACCACCCTTGTATCACTGGGCTCCAGGTTAGGGGGCTTCTTTACTTTATTTTTTTTTTTTTTTTGCCACTTCTAGACTATTCTCCACCCAGGCACTGTCCTCATTTCTCAGCAACTGTAGGTCTTGAGTCTGGGCACTTTATTCTGCCGTACCCCGTCTTAATTTTCAGCAATTTCATCCCCCTCAAGCGGTGCTCTGGCCTTCCTGACTTCTCAGTTTCTCCAGTTCTTCTGGTCCTGTGACACTGTCCTCCTCCATAGGCCATTCTACCCTAGAGCTGTGGTGCTCAAACCTGCGTGCTCATCAGAAAGCTGGGGGTCGGGCTGATGAGAACACAGATTGCTGGCTCCACCCCCAGAGATTCTGACCAGCAGGTCTCGGGTGGGGCCAGAGACCTGCATGTCCGACCAGGCCCAGGTGATGCCCAGTCCTGGAACCACGGCCCTTAGTCCTCCGAGTGCTAGCAACCGTAGCCCAGCCTCCCACCGACACTGTCTCAGTATCAGGCACCCCCCTTTCCACACTGTCTTCTCTAGCTCCGACTCCAGTAACCCCACATCCCACCTGCCACCCACAATCCTTTGCCTTTCCACCTTTTTTTTCAGTTTTCCCTTTCCTTGACATGCTCCCTCTTCCCCCTCCCCAGCTTAAATCCCACAGACCAGCATCGCCCACCCGCCCAAGCTGGTTAAATCCAGTGCTCTGTTTCCTCCATGCCCACAAATGTGGCCACAGAAAAACATAAAGGCACTGCAGACCATGACCGTCACTGCCTGGACACCAGAGACCATTTCTCCTTGTCCTCCACTCTAGACTCTTCCAGATGCCCTCTCTCTCTTTGAACTCCCAGCGCCTCCTCCAGCCACCCTGCCTCTCTTCTCCCAGCCTTTCTTCCTATTTGGGGAGGAACACAGAAGCAGCTAGAAGGAGCTGCCATGAACTCTTACCACCACACCTGCCCCACCAGCATCAGGGCCCCTGTGCTCGCTTGGCTTTGCCTTTGATACTTCAAAAACCACCCTGTTCCTTTCTTAGATGTACCCCCTCCATTCCCTCCCACCTTCTCAAGACATCACCCAGCCTCCTTCTCTATTAGATAATTCTGATCAAAATACAAATACGCAGTTGCTTCTCCTATCTCAAACATAATTGTGAATCCTACAATTCCCCCTTCAGTGATTGCCTTATTTCTGTTTTCCTTTACAGTGAAACTCTTTGAAGTACTGTATGTGTCCACCTTCTCCCATGCCTCTCCCCTCCCATTCTCTCCTGAACTCACTCCCATCAGCTTCCATGCCCAGTGATGCTACCCTGTCAAAGTCATCAGCGACCCCAGGTCCTTATTAAATCAGTGGTCAATAGTCCATGGTCATTTCGCTGGAACGGTCAGCAGCACCAGCAGGTTAAGCCTTCCTACTTTCCTTCACTGGCCCCAGGCCCCCAAGTCACTTCTTTTCCACTGGCCTCTCCTCACCATCTATCTCTGGTTCCTCCTCATCTTCCCAACACTGGGATACCCTCAGGCTCAGCTCTTGGACCTCTTTTCCATCTGCCCTGGCTTCCTTGGTGACCACACCCAATCACTTAAATACTATCTCCGTGCCCAGGACACCCATGTTTATATCACCTGCCTGCCCTGGATCCTACCCCTGAATTCTAGACTCAATTTTCCACCAGCCTACTTGATAAACTCCATTTGGAACTGAAGGTGGCATCTGGCCTCAGACAGTGAGGAACTGAGGCCCTCAGTCCACAGCCCAGGGAGAATCGAGTCCTGCCAACAGCTGCTGATTTTGCCTGGAAAGGGATCCCACCCCGTCAGGCCTTCAGCAGCCTCTCGGCTGCCTCCTTGATCACAGCCCCATGAGTAACCCTGAGCAGAGGCCCCAGTTAAGCTGCTCCTGGCTTTCCAACTCAGACTGTGAGATAATAAATGTGTTCTTTTCAGCTGCTAAGTTTTGAGGTAATCTGTTACACAGCTACAACCAATGAACCATTACAGAGAGGTCAAGTAACCAGCCTGAGGTCATACTCCTGTTGGAAGGGAGTCAGGATCCAAGCCCAGTCTATCCCCTACATCAGTGGCCCCCAACCTTTTTGGTCAACTCATTAGAAAAGACTCTGAGGCTGGGATAGACTGAGGGCTGGATAAAGGGATGACAGAGGATGAGATGGTTGGATGGCATCACCGCCTCAATGGACACGAGTTTGAGCAGTCAGGAGTCAGTGAAGGACAGAGAAGCCTGGCGTGCTGCAGTCTATGGGGTTGCAAAAGAGTTGGACGTGACTCAGTGACTGAACAACAACCTTTTTGGCACCAGAGACCAATTTCATGGAAGACCATTTTTCCACAGAAAAATGGGATTTGGAGGGATGGTTTCAGGATGATTCAAGTGTTCACTTTATTTCTAACCTAATGCCGCTGCTGATCTGACGGGCAGTACGGTCCTTGGCACGGAGGCTGGGGACACTCGCCCTAGACCTTGTGTTTTTAAATTTCAAAACAGGGACTTCCCTGGTGGTCCAGTGGTTGGGACTTCGCCTTCCAATGCAGAGGGTGTGGGTTCAATCCCTGGTCAGGAAGCTCAGATCCCACATGCCTTGTGGCCCCTAAAAACCAAAACATAAAACAGAAGCAGTATTGTAATAAATTCAATAAAGACTTTAAAAAGGGCCCACATCCACACACACACAAAAAGCTTTACAAAAATAAACTTCAAAGCATACCACATCTCAGAACATTCCCCATCTTGAGTTACAACGGACGTTTCCACCAGCACCTCTGCAAAGCAGAAGGCCACCTGAGAGCGCCGGCCCTAACAGGGGGATGGGTCTAAACATCGGCCTCCTTACTGGTCTCTGTGCTTCTCCCACCCACTCACTCAGCTGCCAGGCGTTGGTTCTGAGGCACCAAATGGACCACATCACTTATAGATTTAAAGCCCCATGATGACCCATCCAGGGGTCCTCAGGCTGCCGTCCGTCCTGTCCAGAGCTGGTGCCCACATGTTCACTGCACACCCCTCTTGCTCGCAGTCCACAGACCTCCCTCTGCTGGGTCCTTCCTCCCAGGCGGCCATCCACCCCAACGTGGGGATTCTGGGGGAGCCTCCTCCCGCCCACTCAACACCTGGTCACATGCTCCCCTTTATCCTCACGGCCCCCTCTCCTGGGTCCCGAGCATCAGCATTTAAACTAGCTGGGTGTCGCCTGTCTACATAAACCAGAAATAAAGACAGAGAAAGTCGTCACCCCCCACACCCCTCTCCAGCCCCTGGCCTGGCTCTCTCCGCACACCCCAGCCAAGGAAAGAGCTGTTCACGCGTCTCGTCCCCGTGTCCTCTCCTCCTGCTCACCCTCCATTGCTGCCCTTGGCAGTCTCTGCCCACAGCATGCTGCCAAAACCAAGGCCACTGGGGCCCTCCTCCAGCTGAACCAAATGGGTCCTTCTCGAGCCTTCCCTTCCTGGGCTTGTCTGCAGCGTTCCACACTGTTGACTGCTCTCCACCATGTGAACCTGCTCCTTTGCTCTTGGTTTTCTGGACATCCGTGCACCTGTCTTCCTCCTTCTGCCCATTGGCTCCTTGTCCTCCGCAGCCCAAACGGAGGCCCCCCAGGCATCAGCCCCCAGGCCCTCTTGTCGTCTCCTCCGTGGGGACCCCGTTGCTTTGACTCCCATCCTGGGATGAACAAAAGCTATGTTCATTAGCTTCAGTTCAGACTCTTCTTCACCCACTGACACCCCAAGTAAATGGACCTGGGGCCCGTCGCCTCTCCACAGCCCTGAAAACGCCGTTCTCCTCCTGTGAACCCCTCTCTGAAGACGACATCAGCATCAGCTCCACTGTCAGACCCGGAACCCCAGCCTTCAGCCTGCCTCCCCCTCCCCAGTCCCATACGGTGGACGGAGTGCCCCCCGGCACCCCCATCTCCATACCCCACTGCCTTGGTTTTGGTCTAGTGCCTATTAAATGACCCCTCCCCGACTGTCCTTTCTCCCCCATGAGAAGGTCAGCTTCCTGAGGGCAGGGCCCCATCCGTCCAGCCTGCAGCTGTGCCTGCAGCTCTGAGAAGGGCCAGGCGCGTGGCAGGCACTCCAGTGTATGAGGGATGGACAGAGAGCGCACAGTCAGTTTTCTCTGGGATCCGTGGCTGCAGCCCGCCTCCTGAGATGCTCTTCCACTGCAACCAGCATGGCCTGAGAGGGCTGGGGGTGTTCGGAGGGACACAGACTTCCTCCTGCACTTGACTCAACCAGAACCCCAGGTCAGAACCAAATCACTCCTCTGGTGTCCAGCCTGTAGCAAAGGAGAGAGGGAACCCATGGTGGCAGGAGGCGTGCAGGGCCAGGAAATCAGGCATCTGGAGTGAGGTCAGCTGAACAGTGGTCCCCAGAGAGGTCCACATCCTGATTCCTGGGACCTGGGACTATGTCACCTTATAAGGCAAAGGGGACTTTGTGACTGTGATGATGTTAAGAATCTGGGGGTTGGGAGATTATCCTGGATGATCTAGGTGGACCCACTGCCATCACAGAGTCCTTTATAGGAGGGAGGCAGGAAGGTCAGAGAAGGAGCTGTGGTGGCAGAAGCAGAAGTCAGAGTGATGTGAGCCAAGGAACATAGGAAGCTTCTAGAAACTGGAAAAGGCAAACAGATTTTGCCAGATTCTGCTCTGGAGCCTCCAAAAGGAGCAGCCCGGCTGACATCTTGCCTTTAGGACTCCTGACCTCCAGAAATGTAAGATAATTAATTTGTGATGTAAGCCATTAAGTTTGTGGTGACTTGTTGTGGCAACAGGAAACTTGTAAGAAATAGTAGTAGCTAATCTTCCCTAACAACCTGCCAGGTGGACGCCAGCCACTTCAGTGGGCCATGAACATGGACCAAAAACTCAGGCTAAAATCCTGGCCCTCAATGTGATGGTGTTAGGAGGTGCCTTTGGGAGTAATTAGGTCTTGAGGGTGGAGCCCTCGTGAAGGGGATTATTGCCCTTACAAAAGAGGCTCCAGAGAGCTCTCCTTCCACCCCATGAGGACACAGGGAGACGTGGGCAGTCTGCAGGCCACAAGAGGGTCCTCACCAGGACCTGCCCATGTTGGCATCCTGCTCTCAGACTCCCAGCCTCTGGAACTGTGAGAAATCAATTCCTATTGTTCACAAGCATCTTCCCCCCTCCCCCCTCCAACTCCGCCCCGCCATCATGGTACTTGGTTATAACAGCCCAAACGGATGGAGACAGTCATTCCCAGAATTCTGCGAAGAAGGCTCTCTTACCTACGTTTTACTCATCAGGAATCAGAGGCCCCGAGAGGTGGCATGACTTCCCCAGGGCCACAGGACTGGCTGCAGCAGAGCCCAGCTGCACAGCCCCGGCTCTTTGACTCCGAAGCCCGTGTTCTCCCATCTGAGCTGCACTGCTTCTCCAGTGCCCCTCCACCTCTTTGGGCTTCAATTTCCCCATTTGTCTCATGAATCGATTTAATTAGATCAGCCCATCCAACCAAACACAAACTTCGTGAGCTGTTAGCAGGTGTTCCATGGGGAAGAGACTGGGGGAAGCAGGTTTACGGTATGATATCTTTGGAAGCACTGAGTTGGAGTTTGAAAGCTTTTCTTGCTTTTTTTGCTGCAGGCCTTCTCAGAACCTCTCAGAGACGAAGAGTACCGCGGCTGTTTAAAAGGTGGGCAGTGCCCACAGCATTTCCTGCCTGGCTGACCCATGGGGCCATGTGGAGCAGAACATTGCTCAGGACTAAGTCTGGGGACACCTCACTCTGAAATGCTGATGATCTGGACAGTCTTTTCATTTACAAAGGGCCTGGGTTCTATGAGCTTTCAACCTCCCCCCACCCCCCCACCCCCATCAGCGGTCTTCAACTGATGCTAATACTGCTAAGTTCTACTCCGAGGAGGGAGACCCAGGTCGAGTCTGCCACTGAGCCCCCAGGGAAGCCTGGCTGTAGCCTGCCTCCTGGGATGGCTCCTTCCCCTTCTCTGAGATTCCTGTCGTTGCACTGACAAATTGCCACAAACATGTGCCTTAAAACAGCGGAGCGTTATTGCCTTTCAGTTTGGGAGGTCAGAAGCCTCTGGGCTACAGTCAAGGTGCTGGCAGGGCTGTATTCCTTCTGGAAGCTCAAGGATTTTTCCTGCGTTTTCCAGCTTCTGGGGGCCACCCCCACTCCTTGGCTCATGCCCCTTCCTCCAGCTTCAGCACCAGCAGTGGCAGGCCCAGCCTTCCTCGCAGCCTCGGTCATCCACGTTTAGGGCTCTTGTGGTCCCACTGGACCCACCCGGGTCCCCCAGGCCAGTCTCCTGGTCATGAGGTCAGCTGACTAGCAAGCTTAATTCCAGCTGCACCCTTAATGCCCCCTCTTGAGGTGGCATCCATTCACGGGTTCCAGGTTCTAGGTGGATGTCTTCAGGGGCTGTTACTGTGCTTCCCTCGCCTCCTCTGCTCAGCTCTGAACTCAGCACAGTAACAGTGCTCAGAGCTGTGCCTGTGATGCTCTCACCACGGCCCCCGGGGCGGCTGGCGCCCGTCACCCCTCCTGACAGGAAACCGAGGCTCAGAGGTGTGAAGTTGCCTGCTGAGGCCGCCCAGCAGGAAAACAGCCCAGCTGGGGCTCATGGCCACGTCCACGCATGCGCCTCAGGAGCCCAGGCTCTTGGCCACCATGGGGGGCACCTGTTACCCGCCACGGGCCAGCTCCTCCCGCAGTGAGCGCCCCCACCGGCTTTGCTCAGGAGAGTGGACACAGTCCTAAGCTCCATGCGTCAGTTCCACAGGCCTGTGAGCACACTTCCCTGGCCCTCAGGGTTCTCCTCCCTGGGCCTCCGCCAGCTAGTGTGCAGAAACACTCGACGTGCAAAGACCCCACGCGGGCCTCACTGGGTGAGTCTGTATAAATGGTGGCCGCCCTTTGGGGGGCGGGGAGTGGTGATTCTCCTGACTGTATCATAAAGCCACAGACAGGGCTTCTTCCCTGGCGGCTCAGCGGCAAAGAATCCGCCTGCCAATGCAGGAGATAGGGGTTCAATCCCTGATCAGTGAAGATCCCACATGCAGTGGAGCAAACAAGCTGTGTGCCACAACTACCGAGCCTGTGCTCTAGTCTGGCAGCCACAACTACCGAGCCCACCTTAATGCGAAGCGTGCTCTGCGAACAAGAGCAGCCAGCGCCATGAGAAGCCCGAGCGCTGCAACTCAAGTAACCCCGCCCGCCACAGCGAGGGGAAAGCCCACGGGCAGCGATGAAGACCCAACACAGCCGAAAACAAATGCATGAATAAAATATAAAATGCCTGACTTGGAAAAAATGAACCATCAGTAAGTATTTTTCTCAAAAGCTGCGCACAACATTGGAAATCCGACAACCAGGGATGTGAACATGCCTGGTTCTGTTGAACCAGAATCTGGTGAGTGCCTGGGCCAGGTGCTTCTACTCGGGTCTGCTCACAGGGTCCATCCAGAGCACCTGGAGACTTTGCTCAGTAGCTCCGTCCTCACTGCACATCCCGGGAGGCTGGGTAGCTGGGTGAGAGCTCCTACTCATTCACACGTGTACTCAACAGTATTTACTGATGCTGAGGATGTGTTCTGGACACAGCAGGGGAGAGCTCACATTCTGGCAGGAGACAGACTGTGAACCGTAGACACAGAAGGGATGGAGATGAGTGACGAGAGCCACGGAAGAGGGAAGCGGCTGGTCAGGCCAGGGGGCTGGATGGGCAGGTGGGTGGGCGCTGGTAGGGTGGCTGGCTGAGTGACTGTGAGTGTTAGGGTGTGCCTGGAACCAAACGAAGCCCGGATCACAGTTACACCGTGGGCCAGGGCTCTCCTTGTTTTTCAGGCCAGATGTGAGGCTCCAGGTGGGCCCCCTCTGATGACCACACGGCGTGAAGTGGCAGAGTTAGGACCTGAACCAGGTCTGTGTGCCCCACACAGGTACCTGTAACCCCTGCCCCCAGATGGGACCACGAGGCCACAGCATGAGGGGGTGCTGCCCATGAGCCTCAGATCAACACTGTCACAGGGTTACATCAAAACACAGCCGGGGGCTGTCCTGGTTCCCCCAGCAAGAGAGGAAGAGGACGAGGTGCCCCTAAGGTGGGTGGGGAAGACCCGCTCAAGGAGGTTTGTTTGGAGGGTCTAAAAACCCAAACCTGGCCACGAACGCTAGTGCGGAAACGCACGTCTTCTCCCCGTGAATATTACAAGTCTTAGAAATCCAGCTTCCTTCCCAGGCCAGGCTGGAGGGGGGTGAACTCCTGCCAGCTGGAACCCCAACGTGCTCCCTAAGTGGGTACAGCTGTTGGCTTCTGTGTTTCGGAACCGTTCACGTGTTACTGTGACATTAAATACTTTTCTTCCTAATGAGCACTTCCCCCTCAAACGTCCGAAGGTGAAAAGAGACATCCTCTGGGCCCAGCCAAGGCCAAGTCTGTGAAGAAATTTCCCTGATGCGGACACTGGGGCACGTTCTGTTAATAACACGAGGAGTGCTTCCCGAGGCAGAGACGCTCGGTGGAGCCCTGCTGCCCCCTAGAGGGACAGGTCCCCGAGGCCCAGGCGGGAGGCGATGCTGGTCCTGGGGCCCGGGGCTCCCCCTGGGCCTCCTGTAAGGCCCCCCTCTCCCCCGCCTCTCTGCCCCTCCTCTGCATCTCACTCCAGGACCACCTTTCGCCTGACCTCCGTCCATCTGCCACGTCAACACGTTGTAGGAGGAGCCCCCAGCTCCACTAGCCAGTCCCAAGCTCCCAAGGACTCAGCTCGCTCTGCCCAAAACACTGGCCCCCAGGACACTGGCCAGGCCTCTCTGAAGACTTTAAAGCCCCCAACCCTAAAGAAAATAGGGTTTTTATCCCAGCCTCCAGCCTGATTCAAACAAGCCCATTCTTAAGAGGTAAGATAAGGAAAGAGTAGGGAGCTCTAAGGGGCTTCCTAGGTGGCTCTAGTGGTAAAGAACCTGCTGCCAGCACAGGAGACATAACAGACTCGAGTTCGATCCCTGGGCTGGGAAGATCCCCTGGAGAAGGAAACGGCAACCCACTCCAGTATCCTTGCCTGGAGAATCCCACAGACAGAGGAGCCTGACGGGCTACAGTCCACGGGGTAGCAGAGTCGGACAGGACTGAAGCCACTGAGCATGCACGCAAGGAGCTCTAAGATGTTTCAGGATGTTGCATGATGACTACTTTTAGGGTCTTTTTTTTTAAATAAATATTCCTCAAATTATTAACAAAAATTTGTGGTGCCTGGCTCTGATTGTGAGTAAGAACGTTAACATTTAATTATTCCTCAGGATTAGCTGTGGCTTTTGAAGCAAGTTCTAGGAACCCTGTGGTTGTGAAGGAACCTCACGGGTTCACTCCCTGAACCCTCGGGGTGGTTCCAGGAGACTGTGTCATTGCTGCCAGCACTTTACCTATGAGGAAACTGAGGCACAGAGGGGTGCAGCAACTGGCCAAGATCACACTCGGCCAGGAAGTGAGGGCATGCTTCCAACCTGGTCCGGCTCAGCACCTGGGGTCCAGCCCAAGTGTGACATCTTCCGTGAAGCCTTCCCTGACCTCCCTGGTTGAAGCTGGTCCACCCATCCCGCCCTAGCCAGCCCCCAACCCTGCTAGTCTTGCCCCTCCCTGCTTTCCTCTGCAGCTCTACCTGCAACCCGTGGGAATGTTTGTTTCTGCTGGGTCTGCCTCCCGCGCTGCAAAGTTGGCCCTGTGAAAGCAGCTAATGGATATGTTTGCGTTGCTTCAGTCTCCCCGGGACCCAGCACTGTGCCTGGACCGTGGCAGGTGGGCCCTTGATATTTCTGGAAGGGAGGGAGGGAGGGAGAAAGGAAGGGAGGCGGTTTCCGTTCTCAGGAAGCTCCCACTTAATGGGGGGAAATAGGTCTTACTGACCGTTGCAGGTTAAATGGGGCCTCCCGGTGGTGCTAGAGGTAAAGAACCCGCCTGCCGATGCAGGAGATGTAAGAGACTCAGGTTCGACCCCTGGGTCGGGAAGGTCTCCTGGAGGAGGAGATGGCAACGCACTCCAGTGTTCTTGCCTCGAGAATCCCACGGAGAGAGGAGCCTAGCGGGCTACAGTCCATGGGGCCACAAAGAGTCAGACACGACTGCAGTGACTTTAACATGCATGCACGCCTCAGACCCCACGAGTGTCCACCAGGAACCTGTGAAGGTTACCTTGTTTGGAAAAAGCGTCCTTGGCATTATCAGTGACCTCAAGGTCATCCTGGATTATCTGGGGGTGGGGGTGGGGCCTAAACCCAGTGCCGAGTGTCTTGCTAAGAGGAGGAAAAGGCAGAGTGACCCAGAGACGGCCTCGTGAAGACGGGGGCAGAGACCAGGGCTGGGCTGCCACGAGCCAAGGAGCCCCTGGAGCTGCCAGAGGGACCGTGGCCTGGCGGACACTTTGATTTTGGACTTCCAGCCTCCAGGTCTGAAAGAAAACAGATTTTGGTTGTTTTAGGCTAGTGAGTTTGTGGCAATTTTTTATAGCAGCCCCGGGAAAGAAACACACAGGCCACCCACAAGAAACACGGTTGCTGTTTAGTTGCTAAGTCGGGCCCGAAGCTTCGCCCACAGACTGAAGCCCGCCAGGCTCCACCATCCATGGGACTGTCCAGGCAGGAAGACTGGGGTGCGTTGCCATCTCCTCCAGGAGATCTTCCCCATCCAGGGATCGAACCCGCGTCTCTCGTGTCTCCTGCATTGGCAGGTGGATTCTTGATCACTAGCCGCCAGTTCACTGACGCTCAAGCACCTCACAGGAAGGCCTCTCAGGACACAGACACTAGGGGTCTCATCCGAGGAGCTGCTCCCACAGGTGGGCGGTCAGCTCAGCGCTCCAGGCCTGGGGCACTTGCCTCTCCCTGGGCAGGGGTGCCGGACGCCAGGCCTCTCCGGCTGTGCCAGTCACCACTGCTGCCATGAGCAGACCTTCACAGTATTTTCTATCCCGCCTTTTGGAGCCCCTGGAATCCCCCCTTTCCCTCAGCCCACACCCCTGCCAAATGCAGCCACCGTCTTCCCCCCAGGTGTGTCTCTCAGCTAAACACACAGGCGCTTGCCCCCATCCTGTGCAGGCCCCCACCCCCACCCTGCCCAAGGCCATGGCGGCCCCTCACCGGGAGCTTCCCAGAGCCCCCTGGTTGGAGGTGACCGCTCCCAGTCTGGTCCCTTCCAACAGCCTGCAGGCCCTGGGGGATGGAGGTCTCATGCCCACCTGTCTGCACAGACCACGTGGCACAGAGTAGACAGCAGATAATCAGAACCAAGACTGTGTTCAGGGGTTCAGGGGTAAAGAATCTGCCTCCCAATGCAGGAGACACAGGTTTGATCCCTGGGTCAGGAAGATCCCCTGGAGAAGGAAATGGCAACCCACTCCAGTATTTTTACCATGGAAAAATCCCACAGACACAGGAGCCTGGCGGGCTACATACAGTCCATGAAGTCTCAAAGAGTCAGACATGACTGAGCATGCGAGCACGCAACTGACCTTGGTCAGCCTCAGCTTTCTGCTGCTCCCCAGCCCGTGTAGCCAACCTCCTCCCCTCTCCTATCACCGCTGACCTGGAACCCCACTCACGCCCTGCTCACCACCTCTGACCACCCCTTTGCCACCTCACCGGCTCAGAGCTTCTCCCACGGGGCTGAGCAGGCTTTGCCTTGGGCTCTGTGTTCCTAACGGGACCTCCGATTCTGCCACCAGATAGCCCTGCCCAAGTGGGTCAGGGGCTTTGACCTTCCACTCTGACCTCCCAGCTCCTGAGAAGCACCCGACAATGCCACTCAGACCACAAACTCCAGGGGTGCCTGCCTGGCAGGACGCTGCTAGAACAGACAGCTCCGTGAGAACCGCGTGGTCTGTGATGACTCAGTAATAGCGGCCGGCGTCGCATGACGACGACCACGACGGTGACAAGCGTCCCTGTCGCCCCCGGCTGGCCCCAGGTCAGCGCGCTTTCCGGGGAGCGGATGGGGGACGGCACCCCAAGTTTGACTGAGGCCGCGCCCCCCGCGCCCCTCGGGCCGTGCGGGAGGCCCCTGCCCTGCCCTCCGTCCGCGAGACCCTCCTCATCCTGCGTCGGTTTCTGTGGTTCCGGTGGATGTTTTGAAAATGATGCGCGCATACTTCTGAGGTCAACTTCTAATCAGAAACGACTTCTAGACGGTGCCCTGGTTTAAAAAGAAAGAAAGAAGAAATCGAGTGAGTCATCATCCAAACCATTTGAATGAAACAAAGACACAACAAACTCTCTGCTTTCCTCTTGCGCCAGAACAGATTACCTCAGCCCTGCAGGGCCCAGCTGGAGGGAATTAAAGGCGATCTCGGCTCCCCAGATAGGAGGCGGCGCAGACCCGCCATGACTCACGGCGAGAACCACAGGGATGCAGTCGCTCCGGGCAGAGTCTGGAGCCCTTGCTGGGCCTGCGGCTGAGTCGGCGGCTCCAGAGGGGGCTCTGGGGGCCGGGCGCTGATGAGTGGGGGACACAGGAGGCCAAGAGGTTGCAGACCCTCTGGGGGGTGGCGAGAAGAGACCCCGACATTGCAGGGACCGCCACCCCCCAATACCTTCCAGGGAGCTGGAGGACACTGCCAGACCCGGGTGGGGGTCACAGATGTCCCCAACGCCCCCGCTGATGGCTCGAGGCGCAGTGCCAGCAAGTCCTCCTCAAGATTGTCCCAGGCTCGCCTCCCACACCCTTGCCCTGTGGGGAAGGGACAAACACAACCGTTTGCTGGGAGTCGTGGGCTTCCTTCTGGAAAACTGCGTCTGCCAAGGTTCTGAACTTGAAAGACTTTGCCAGACAGACTTTTCCTGGGAGTGGGAGGGAGGCTTGACGGGACACAACAGAGGGGACAGGCTGAGCTGGCTGCGAGAGGGGGGCTTCGGACTGCCCCCCGCCCCACAAGTGTTACTCCAAAAGGCTCAACTTCCGTTCAGGGTCGTCAAGGTGATGCAACGCTTTGAGAGAATTAATTTGGGGGGAAATTGAACTTGTTTCTAAAACGATAGCAATAATACATAATAAAACATTTTGTTTCAACAATAAAAAAGAAGTATTAGCTGCAAACATGAAGACAGATGTAATATCTCAGGATATAAATATCCGAGGGGGGGGGTGCAAAAAGTAAAGTGTAACAGGAGAAGTCTTCTTCCACCAGAGACCTCTCCCGCCCCCTCCCCAGGGGTGTCAATTCTTGGCTCAGGTTTTCTAGTTTTTCTGATGGTGAAATTTTGAAATTGAAGTCACTCAGTCGTGTCCAACTCTTTGTGACCCCATGGACTGTAGCCCACCAGGCTCCTCCATCCATGGAATTTTCCAGGCAAGAGTACTGGAGTGGAGTGCCATTTCCTTCTCCAGAGGATCTTCCCTACCCAGGGATCGAACCCAGGTCTCCCGCATTGCGAGCAGATGCTTTTACCATCTGAGCCATGAGGGTTTTCCTTTGACAATATGTCTACTTCTGGATTATCCATCCTTGCTGTGCTCAGTCACTCAGTCATGTCTGACTCTTCAAGACCCCATGGATTGCAGTCCGCCAGGCTCCTCTGTCCATGGGGATTCTCTAGGCAAGAAGGCTGGAGTGGGTTGCCATTCCCTTCTCCAGGGGATCTTCCCAACCCAGGGATTGAACCCAGGTCTCCCGCATTGCAGATGGATTCTTTTAGATGGTATTGATCAATTCCTTCCATTGAAAGATAAAGAAATGAGTGCAGTTATTCTGACCTCACTCTGTTGTTACCTCTTGCCTCCTAAGCACGTTAGTTACGATAGTTTTACTTCGCAGACCCTGAGATCAGTATGTCCGAATTCAAATGCCATCTCCGCCGCTTTTGGCTGGATGACTTTGGACAAGTTACTTACCCTCTCCGTGTTCCAGGTTCCCCACTGCTAAAAATGAGGATACGGATAATCTCTGCTTCACAAAGTTTTCATGCAGATAAAAAGTGTTAATTTATGCTAAGTGCTTGGAATAGTGCCTGCTATATACTGTCTCACTGTGTTACTATTATTTCTCATCATTCTGTTCTAGAATTTAGAACTAAATCTTCTTTGAACTGTCAACTGTTGTTCAGTCGCTAAGCAGTGTCTGACTCTTTGCAGCCCCACAGACTACAGCACACCAGGCTTCCCTGTCCTTCACTATATCCTGGAGTTTCCTCAAACTCATGTCCATGGAGTCAATGATGCTATCTAACCCTCTCATCCTCTGCTGCCCCTTCTCCTCCTGCCCTCAATCTTTCCCAGCATCAGGGTCTTTTCCAATGAGTCAGCTCTTTGCATCAGGTGGCCAAAGTATTAGAGCTTCAGCTTCAGCATCAGTCCTTCCAATGAATATTCAGGACTGATTTCCTTTAGGATGGACTGGTTGGATCTCCTTGCTGTTCAAGGGACTCAAGAGTCTTCTCTAGCACCACAGTTAAAAAGCATCAATTCTTTGGCGCTCAGCGTTCTTTACAGTCCAACACTCACATCCGACTGCTGGAAAAACCAAAGCCGGGAAAAGTGTAGAACTGCCAATAGGCTGACTCCACAGACCGTGAACCAACAAGCAGCACCGAAACATCACCAAGTAAACAGTATTAAGTGTGAAGGGATCCACGAGGAACCAAGTGTGATTCCGAGTCACTGAAACTTCACCGCTCAAACGAGAAGTTTCCGTGTCAGGTCTAACCCCCACTGTTCTAGTTTCTTTCTAGCATTCTTTTTGACTCTTCTGTATAATTGTCAACTGACGTTTTAAAATAATATATATGCCCTCCTCTTTCTTAGATTTTTTTTTCAGGAGGTTGATATAAATCCTTGGATAACTTTTTCAAATAGAGTACATGGATGGTGAATTTTTAAATTCTTGAATGCCTAAGAATATCTTTATTTGGTTTGGCTACATAAAGAACCCTAGATTGAGAACTTTTTTTTTTCATGTAATATTCTTTTTTTTTAATTTATTTGTTTTAATTGGATGCTAATTACTTTACAATATTGTGATGTTTTTTTGCCATACATTGACATGAACCAGCCATGGGTGTACATGTGTCTCCCTGTGCTGAACCCCCCTTCCATCCCTCTCCTCATCCCATCCCTCTGGGATGTCCCAGTGTACTGGCTTAGAATGCCTTGTTTCATGCGTCAAACTTGGACTGGTTATCTATTTCATATGGTAATATACATGTTTTGAGAATCTTTTACCCTCAGAACATGGAATTCATATCCCCATCATCTTCTGGCATCCAGGTAGATGACAAATCTGGTGTTAATCTGGTTTTCAATCTTTGGTAACTTATCACTTTAAAAATTATGATTTCCAAAAGCCCATAGAGTAGCCTTTTTATTCTTAATGTTTTAAAATTTCCCTGGAAATTTTGTCTGTAGGTATGCATCGTAAACAGAACCAGGTGAAACATGTAACCTAAGGACTCAAGTCTTTCCTGGAGCACCCAGAAATGTTCTTTTCATTTCTTTTATTATTTCCTCCCCTCCACTCTCTCTTATTTTGAAAATCCCATTTTACAGCAGCTGAAACTCCTGGATTTATCCTCCTTGTCTCAAATTTTCTCTTACATTTTCCAGCTTTGTCTCTTTACATTCAGGGAGATTTTTTCAATTACGTACTCTAGATCACTAACTTCATCATTGGCTATGTCTTATTTCTCAGTCCACTCATGGAAATGTTTAAATGTAATCCTATTTCTCATTTTCAAAGATGATCCCTACTTCTCTGATTACTCCATTTTCATAACAACCTGCTCTCGTGGATGCAACAGTCTCTTGAATCCTCCTAAGATTCAGAGTAGAATGAAAATACTTCTTCTTCGCCTCCTTGAATACTCTCTGCTTATTTCAAAGTAATCAGTTTATCCATTTTGAACCTTCCCTTTTGTGATGTTTGTTTTCTCCAAATGTCCTGAGATCCCCTGAAAGTTGTTTTGCATTTACAAATAAAGGATCAAGATAAAGACTGTCAGAAACATGGGTTTCTTCTTCCTTGGTGAAGGTTTCTTCTTCCATGGTGGGGTCAGCCATGAGCTGTGTACATGTGGGCAGAGCACGCCTACCAGTGAGCCTCCCTATAATATACAAGGGCAGAGAGCAAACAGGCAGGCCAGGGAGACCCCAGACTGCCAGAGCAAAGAGGTCTAAACAAACAAAGGGTTTGCTTTTCTCTGCTAGAAGGAGGTCTGCAGTAGGCGGTCCATGGATGGCAGCGGCTCAGTGTCATGATTAAGACCCAGGCTCCCCCTGGATACCCGCTTGTCCTAACTGACAGATGCCACTGCACTTGCAGAAACTCCTGAGCTTCCAGTAGGAAGAAGAAGATCAGAGAAACAAGAAGGGAGAGTGTTTCTATCAGAAAGTTGAAAGCTCTTCCAGAAATCCCCAGCAGATTTCTGCTCAAATTCATGGTCCCAAGGGGAGACTGGGAGATTGAAGTTTTTAGCCAAGTACTTTGTGATGTTGACCAAAGGAGGGTTCCTCTTAGGAAGGAGGAAGGAGATGAGACACTGAGGAAGCTATTAACCCTGTGTGTGGTGGATGTTTTCATATCTTCCCCCAGAAGGGGCTGTTTATTTCTACCTGCAGCCCCATGTCTGTGACAGAGGTCTCCATTTTCTCTTCTCTCTTAGCCTTGTAGCAGAATTGGTATTTATCTCCTGATATTAACATTTGCCTTTCTTTTTGGAAGGACTGATGCTAAAGCTGAAACTCCAATACTTTGGCCACCTCATGTGAAGAGTTGACTCATTAGAAAAGACTCTGATGCTGGGAGGGATTGGGGGCAGGAGGAGAAGGGACGACAGAGGATGAGACGGCTGGATGGCATTACCGACTCGATGGACATGAGTTTGGGTGAACTCCGGGAGTTGGTGATGGACAGGGAGGCCTGGTGTGCTGCAACTCATGGGGTCGCAGAGTCGGACATGACTGAGTGACGGAACTGAACTTGAACTTGACTTGGGGCTAGGACTCCCACTTTTACTGGGCATGTGGCCACCGAGAAGGATCACATGACCCCAACCCTCCTTGCAGCTAGGGGCGCCCATGTGGCCAAGTTCCAGCCAATGGAATGGTGGTGGAAGTGAAGGCTCCCACCTCTGGGTGTAGCCACGGAAGAAAGAGCGCATGTGCTTTCCCCTCCCTTCCGCCCTGTTGACCAGGTTCCTCACCCTATCACAGCACGCCCGGGGACCCTTTGGGCATCTCCCTCATCACAGCTGCTTACAGAGGAGCTGGAGGGAGTTCTGATATCCAGCCCATGAGTGAGGGGATCCTGGGTCCCCTGCATGTTTCTCCTTTCTGCTTCTTTACCTGCAGTGACACTTCTCTTGAAGCCCGGTGCTGCCACTACCTGGGTGTTTGCTCAGGGGGCAGACCCTGTTCCCTCACTGTATCCCAGCTGCTCAGTCATCTCTGACATAGGAGGTAGGTGGTTAGAATGCACTGTGTCACCATGCTTCCCGTTGGCCCCAGATACCCAGATGTTCTCACTGACCCCAGGTGAAGCATGTCTTACTTCATACTCAATGTCACAAACCCTTATCTTTAAAAGGGCCCACCTTGTCCAGAAATAAATCCATACATGTATAGTCAATTTAACTATGACAAAGAAGGCAAGAATATACAATGGAGAAAAGGCAGTCTCCTCAATAAGTGGTGCTGAAAAACTGGACAATTACACGTAAGAGAATGAAATTAGACTAGACTCTAACACCTTTACAAAAGCAAACCCAAAATGGATTAAAGACCTAGACGTAAGACCGGCTACTATAAAATTCCTAGAGGAAAACATGGGCAGAACACTCTGATGTAAGGTGCAGCAGTATCTTTTCAGGCCCATCTCCTAGAGTAATGTATATAAAAACAAAACTAAACAAATGGGACCTAATTAAACTTAAAAGATTTTGTACAACAAAGAAAATCATAAAATGAAAAGGGAATCTACAGAATGGAAGAAAATATTTGCAAACAACGCAACCAATAAGGCATTAATTTTCAAAATATATAATCAGCTCAGATCAGATCAGATCAGTCGCTCAGGCGTGTCCGACTCTTTGCAACCCCATGAATCGCAGCACGCCAGGCCTCCCTGTCCATCACCAACTCCCGGAGTTCACTCAGACTCACGTCCATCGAGTCAGTGATGCCATCCAGCCATCTCATCCTCTGTCGTCCCCTTCTCCTCCTGCCCCCAATCGCTCCCAGCATCAGAGTCTTTTCCAATGAGTCAACTCTTCACATGAGGTGGCCAAAGTACTGGAGTTTCAGCTTTAGCATCAGTCCTTCCAAAGAAATCCCAGGGCTGATCTCCTTCAGAATGGACTGGTTGGATCTCCTTGCAGTCCAAGGGACTCTCGAGAGTCTTCTCCAACACCACAGTTCAAAAGCATCAATTCTTCAGCGCTCAGACTTCTTCACAGTCCAACTCTCACATCCATACATGACCACTGCAAAAACCATAGCCTTGACTTAGACGAACCTTTGTTAGCAAAGTAATGTCTCTGCTTTTGAATATGCTATCTAGGTTGGTCATAACTTTCCTTCCAAGGAGTAAGCATCTTTTAATTTCATGGCTGCAGTCACCATCTGCAGTGATTTTGGAGCCCAGAAAAATAAAGTCTGACACTGTTTCCACTGTTTCCCCATCTATTTGCCATGAAGTGATGGGACCAGATGCCATGATCTTCGTTTTCTGAATGTTGAGCTTTAAGCCAACTTTTTCACTCTCCACTTTCACCTTCATCAAGAGGCTTTTTAGTTCCTCTTCACTTTCTGCCATAAGGGTAGTGTCATCTGCATATCTGAGGTTATTGATATTTTTCCTGGCAATCTTGATTCCAGCTTGTGTTTCTTCCAGTCCAGCATTTCTCATGATGTACTCTGCATATAAGTTAAATAAACAGGGTGACAATATACAGCCTTGACGTACTCCTTTTCCTATTTGGAACCAGTCTGTTGTTCCATGTTCAGTTCTAACTGTTGCTTCCTGACCTGCATACAAATTTCTCAAGAGGCAGATCAGGTGGTCTGGTATTCCCATCAGAATTTTCCACAGTTTATTGTGATCCACACAGTCAAAGGCTTTGGCATAGTCAATAAAGCAGAAATAGATGTTTTTCTGGAACTCTCTTGCTTTTTCCATGATCCAGGGGATGTTGGCAATTTGATCTCTGGTTCCTCTGTCTTTTCTAAAACCAGCTTGAACATCAGGAATTTCACGGTTCACATATTGCTGAAGCCTGGCTTGGAGAATTTTGAGCATTACTTTACTAGCGTGTGAGATGAGTGCAATTGTGTGGTAGTTTGAGCATTCTTTGGCATTGCCTTTCTTTGGGATTGGAATGAAAACTGACCTTTTCCAGTCCTGTGGCCACTGCTGAGTTTTCCAAATTTGCTGGCATATTGAGTGCAGCACTTTCACAGCATCATCTTTCAGGATTTGGAATAGCTCAACTGGAAATCTATCACCTCCACTAGCTTTGTTCGTAGTGATGCTTTCTAAGGCCCACTTGACTTCACATTCCAGGATGTCTGGCTTTAGGTCAGTGATCACACCATCGTGATTATCTGGGTTGTGAAGATCTTTTTTGTACAGTTCTTCTGTGTATTCTTGCCATCTCTTCTTAATATCTTCTGCTTCTGTTAGGTCCATACCATTTCTGTCCTTCATTGAGCTCATCTTTGCATGAAATGTTCCTTTGGTATCTCTGATTTTCTTGAAGAGATCCCTAGTCTTTCCCATTCTGTTGTTTTCCTCTATTTCTTTGCATTGATCGCTGAAGAAGGCTTTCTTATCTCTTCTTGCTATTCTTCGGAACTCTGTATTCAGATGTTTATATCTTTCCTTTTCTCCTTTGCTTTTCGCTTCTCTTCTTTTCACAGCTATTTGTAAGGCCTCCCCAGACAGCCATTTTGCTTTTTTGCATTTATTTTCTATGGGAATGGTCTTGATCCCTGTCTCCTGTACAATGTCACGAACCTCATTCCATAGTTCATCAGGCACTCTGTCTATCAGATCTAGGCCCTTAAATCTATTTCTCACTTCCACTGTATAATCATAAGGGATTTGATTTAGATCATACCTGAATGGTCTAGTGGTTTTCCCTACTTTCTTCAATTTAAGTCTGAATTTGGCAATAAGGAGTTCATGGTCTGAGCCACAGTCAGCTCCTGGTCTTGTTTTTGCTGACTGTATAGAGCTTCTCCATCTTTGGCTGCAAAAAATATAATCAATCTGATTTTGGTGTTGACCATCTGATGATGTCCATGTATAGAGTCTTCTCTTGTGTTGTTGGAAGAGGGTGTTTGCTATGACCAGTGCATTTTCTTGGCCAAACTCTATTAGTCTTTGCCCTAATCAGCTCATATAACTAGTATCCAAAAACAAACTACCCACTCAAAAAATGGGCAGAAGACTTAAACAGATATTTCTGCAAAGAAGACATACAGATGGCACAGGCACATGAAAAAAATGCTTAACATCATAATTATTAAAGAAATGCAAATCAAAATGACAATTATGTATCACCTCACTCCATCATTAAAAAGTCTACAGGTAACAAATACTAGAGAGGGTGTGGAGAAAAAAAACTCTCCCATACCAAAGGTGGGAATGTAATTTGCTGCAGCTGCTATGGAGAACAGTGTGGAGATTCCTTAAAAAAATAAAAATAGAGTTACCACGTGATCCTGCAATCCCTCTCCTGGGCATATTCTGGAAAAGACAAAAACTATAATTTGAAAAGATACGTGCATCCCAGTGTTCACTGCAGCACTACTTACAGTAGCCAAGACATGGAAGCAACCTGGATGTCCATCAGCAGATGCATGGATGAAGAAGATGCACATACAGTGGAGTATACACACACACGTGGAATATACACACAGTGGAATATACACACTCAGTGGAATATACACGCACGGTGGAATAGATACACACGGTGGAATACACACACACAATGGAATATACACACACAGTAGAATACTTACACGCACAGTGGAATATTCCTCAGCTACATAAAAGTAATGAAATAATGCCATTTACAGCAACATGGATGAACTTCTTTGACAAAAACTGCAACATGGATCATACTAAATAAAGTAAGCCAGAAAGAGAAAGACTTATGATATCGCTTATATGTGGAATCTAAAAAGAAGATACAAATGAACCTATTTTTACAAAACAGAAAAAGACTCACAGACATAGAAAACAAAGTTATAATGCAAGGCAAGGACCTAGCCCAGCCTTGGGATAGACAGCTCCCAATAGATGATTGAGCTTTTAATTTTTATACTTATGAATTCATCCTCTCTAACCAAACTGATGTTTTTCTTGACCTATCGATCCAGGTTAGATTTCCAAATCCAAGGCACAGGTTGTACTACAGTGGTCCCACCAGTAGTATCCAACACGTGGATGTGTTCTATGTCATCCCACACAATTGTTTTAAAACTTGAGACGGTTGCCAAAGGAATTGCTTAGGGTACAGGTCCAGATGCTGGATTGGAGACTGCAAACGACAGCATCTTAAAGAAGAGACCATTTCTTCTGTCTCTCTGAAAACAGGCCAAGGATAAGCAGATGGATATGGAGGCTGCATGGAGCCAGGGGACCCAGGCTCCCTCCTGCTTGTTCCTCTGTCTCCATTCCAGAGTGTCACCCTCTGGAAGGTCCACCTTGGCTCACCATCACGTCACCTGGGCCCGCATTCAGCCCGCAGCAAGTGGGCAGGGGAGGGCTTGTTCTGTTTTTGAGGGCAAGGCTTGGCAGCTTCCCACATCACTTCAGCTCAGAGCCAGCCCACCGGCCTGAGCTTGGTCATTTGGCCAAGCTGCTGAAGGTATGGTTTATTCAGGACTGTCACAAGCCCAGCTAAAATCCAGAAATGCCATCATCGAAGAAGAAGGAGAAAATCAATCTAGGGGGCAAACAACTGTGTCTGACACACTGACATTCAAAAGTGAGGACATTTTAGATGGGGGCACCTTGTATAAGCGTAACTAACATGCATGGGCACCTCTGTGTGGCCTCCCGACACTGTGGGCTGGCATTCAAACTCACTGCTAGGGATGGCAAAGCTAAGTTCCCTCCTCTACCCTGTCTGGGTGCTGGATGGCCATGCTGGAGAAAGCTTCAGAATGGCCCAAGGAGTAAATGCCACAGCCCCGCTCCCTGAAGGGTGGCATCATCCCACTGTCTGCAGTGGACAGTGTTCTTGCTCTCAGTTCCTTTCCTCCTGATCCCTGAGGGCTGTCCAGGCTCAAGGCTTCCTTCCAGAGTGTGCTCGCTCCTGTGTGGTCCTGGAAGAGGGAGCACCACAGAAGGGCCTTGAGGGTGCTGTCAGCATCACCCCTGGCCTGGACACCTGCTGCCCGAGCTCCCCAGCCCTTCCAGGCCCAGAAGCCGAGGAGCCTTCTAGGGAAGCTGAGCTGGCGCTGGTGAGGCTGACCCTCCAGGAGGGTGCTGGGCCACCCCCAGACCACAGCTCCAGCTGCTGTGATGCTGCAGAGTCTGCCTTCCGCCTCCCCGAGGGTCGCAAATATTGCTCCTGGAGATTAGCTGGGCCCTGAGCTCCCGACAGCAGCCTCTCCAAGGGGTGCGGGGAAGGACTGAGTCACGGCCCCCAGCTCTTTCTAAACTGGACTTAAAATGAAAAAATAAATAAAAGAGGGAAAGGGCCTGATTGTTTTTAAGAGCAGAAGAATGAGCTTTCTTTGTGCTCACACGTCTCCAGAAGGACCCCAGGGAGTGAGCTCAGAGCAGCCGCCACCCCCTCTCCCCCCAACTTCACCTTCAAGGTGAAGCCAGGAGCCAAAGAAAATATTGTGATAAAGTCTAAGTTACTGCTGATGCCTGCCCGGCCACTTGATTAAGTGAGTTGAGTGCAAACAAATCTCCCAGCTCCTTCCTCTCTGCAAACGTGGGTGGGGGAGGCCAGGCCTGGGCTCAGAGCCAATCCTTTGCCGGCCAAGCACTGCTCACTGCCCTGACCACTTCTTCTCTTGTTTCTCTCTCCACAATACACAGGACTTGCTGCCCAACATGCGGGGCCCAGTGCAAGGTGAGAACGCAGGGCCCGTGTTCAAAAAGCAGGAAAAGAAATGCGGCTACAGGTACTGGAGGTACTAAAATATAAAGTTTTTTCCTTTCTTCTGTGGTCTCTCTCTTGACTTGTTAGAGTGTTTTATATTTGCTATTTCATGTTCTAAGTATAGGGAAGCATTTTAATTTGAATGATGGTATTAAATTATATTAAATTCGTACGATATTAAATTCACAGATGGCGTGTATTTTTGTCATCCATTTGAACATGGCACAATCCCAATTCTAAATACAGACAGAAGAGCATTTACCCCGTAAGCAGAATCACCAAAGCTACACAACTTCTATTTCCTGGTCCGTATAACCATGTGTATTCCACCCAGACCAGAAGAGTGAAAATCATACAAAACAAACTCAACTCTTTTAGAGCTGACCCTTGTACAACATGGGTTTGAACTGCACAAGTCCACTTATTGTTGTTCAGTTGCTAAGTTGTGTCTGACTCTGTGATTCCATGGACTGCAACACACCAGGTTCCCCTGTCCTTCACTCTTTCCTGCACTTTCCTCAAACCCATGTCCATTGAGTCAGTGATGCCATCCAACCATCTCATCCTCTGTCATCCCCTTCTCCTCCTGCCTTCAATCTTTCCCAGCACTGGGGTCTTTTCCAATGAGTCAGTCCTTTGCATCAGGTGGCCAAAATATTGGAGCTTCAGTTTCAGCATCAATCCTTCCAATGAATATCCAGAGTTGATTTCCTTTAGAATGGACTGGTTGGATCTCCTTGCAGTCCAAGGGACTCTCAAGAGTCTTCTCCAACACTACAGTTTGAAAGCATCAATTCTTTGGCACTCAGCTTTCTTTATGGTCCAACTCTCACATCCATACATGACCACTAGAAAAACCACAGCTTTGACTAGATGGACCTTTTTTCAATTAGAAAAAACAAATAAAAAGAACACTATTCCCAGTTGGTTGAATCTGCTGAATCAGAAGCAAGGCTAGAACAGCTGATTGCAGGACTTGACCTGGGTTTGGGAACCCACAGTGGGTCCTGGAACCAGTGGGCCCCGGATCCTGGGCGCGTGTCCCTCAGTCCCTGCTTGGCGCATCTGCACACCCTCTCTGCCTCCCGCTCACTGGCGAGTGGGGGAGCACTGACAGGAGAAGAAGCTGTAGGCTTCGCCCCACCTTCCCCTTCCCTTCCAAGTCACCATTTTCAGGGCAAACAGCTGACTAATCCGGGGAAGTAACCCACATAAGAAGGGGTTCCGCAGTCGTTCGGATTTCTTTCTGTCTGTGTCTTCTCACCGCATTCAGAGCAAACTCTGGTCCTGGCAGAAAGCCCGTCTCTGGGGGCTGACAGCGTTCCCAGTACGGTTCAGTTATGAAGGTAACACATGCACCTTGGACTCGCTTTGAATCTCACTGAGCTGCCCTCCGTGGTGGGTACCCAGGGATTCCGACATCACCGGGAACAGCAAACATGTATGGACAGAGGAGCCTACAAACCATGGGGTCACAAAGAGCTGGCCCCGACTTGGCAGCTGAACAAGGAACAAGCGTTCCGTTGTGCTGACCTGCCACATCTGGCTGCTCCACACCCTAGTCGATGGACATTCCGGTGTTCCAAGTTACGGGCTTCTGTGACCCCATGGACCCTGCCAGGCTCCTCTGTCCATGGGATTCTCCAGGCAAGCATACTGGAGTGGGTACCCATTCCCTTCTCCAGAGGATCTTCCCGACCCAGGGATCAAACCTGAGTCTCCTGCGTTGCAGGCAGATTCTTTACCATCTGAGCCACCAGCAAGTGGATAGTTATCTCCTCACAATGAGGACCATTAACGTTGGTCCTGTAACTTTCTGGATGTTTCTCGGGGCCTATGACACAAGATAACTTATTGAAACCCTTTGATGAATTCTCCAGGGGCTTCCTGGCCCACTAGACCACAGCACACACCCCTGATGGGCCAGCAGGCCCAGAACTGGCCTTTTCTCCTGCCCTCCCTCACTCTGCACCAGGTACCCAGCCTCTTCCTGAGAACAAAGCCTATCTGCTTTCCGCCTGGCATCGCCTGCACCCGGGATCCCAGCCCCCGCTCCGAGTGACTGCCTCTTCAGCCTTCACATCCCAGATCCACGGTCACCTGCTCTGAGAGCCCTGCTCTGACCACAGAGGGCCTCCCTGGCATCCTTCATCCAAGATCAGACCCTTAACTCCCACCAGGGCCACGCTCGGTGCCGACGGGACCAGCTTGAGTTACGGAACCCGCCACAGTGTGGGTTAGACGTTCACCGCTGGCTTAGGCCGTGTGGGCAGCACCTGCCCGCGGGCCGCATCCGCCCCGCTGGCTTTGTTAGTAAAGAGTCACTGGACACAGGCCGGCTCCTTCGTGGGTCGTCTGCAGTGCCTTCCTACCACACCAGAGTTAGCTGTGACCCGGCGTGACCTGCGAAGCCTTAAGTACTTACTATCTGGTCCTTTGTCAGGGCTATGGTTTTTCCTGTGGTCATGTATGGATGTGAGAGTTGGACTGTGAAGAAAGCTGAGCACCGAAGAATTGATGCTTTTGAAGTGTGGTGTTGGAGAAGACTCTCGAGAGTCCCTTGGACTGCAAGGAGATCCAACCAGTCCATTCTGAAGGAGATCAGCCCTGGGATTTCTTTGGAAGGAATGATGCTAAAGCTGAAACTCCAGTACTTTGGCCACCTCATGAGAAGAGTTGACTCATTGGAAAAGACTCTGATGCTGGGAGGGGTTGGGGGCAGGAGGAGAAGGGGACGACAGAGGATGAGGTGGCTGGATGACATCACTGACTCGATGGACGTGAGTCTGAGTGAACTCCGGGAGTTGGTGATGGACAGGGAGGCCTGGCGTGCTGCGATTCACGGGGTCGCAAAGAGTCGGACACGACTGAGTGACTGATCTGATCTGAACTGGTCCTTTACTGAATATGTTTGCTGATCCCTGAGTTCAATTAACTAGAGCTTTCTGCTAGACCCAGGGTGGGGTCGGCTTCCCTGGAGTCTCAAGGCTGCATTAGAAAGGTATGGGTGCGTGTGAGCTCAGTCGCATCTGACTCTGCAACCCCACGGACTCTGTGACCCCATAGACTGTGGCCTGCCAGGCTCCTCGGTCCACGGAATTTTCCAGACAAGAATACTGGAGGGGGTAGCCATTTCCTTCTCCAGGGGATCTTCCCAACCCTGGGATCAAATCCTTGCCTCTTGTGTCTCCCACATTGGCAGGTGGATTCTTCACCACGGGTGCCACCTGGGAAACCCGCATCAGAAAGGGGACAACACCTAAGGTGGTGGAGCTGCTAAGAAGAAAGGGGAAGCGGGGCTGAAAGCTGAGCGATCAACCCACAGCTCCCGTAAAGGCAGGCGTCCACAGAAAGCGCGCTCCCCTTTGCGGCGGTGCTGTGATTTGCTCAGTGAATTTTACGAGCAGCGACGTCTAGACGGCTTCTGCATTTTCATCCTCGCAAATACCGCTGCTGTGCGCCCCTGTCCGCACGCGTCCCCTGAGCCCCACCTGCTGCTTCTCACCTGTGGTCGCAGGAGTGGGCCTGAAGCTCTCTGCACCAGCCTCTGTCATCTTCCAGGGTGGGTGGGAGGTGGAAGGCTGGCCCCCTGCTGCAGGGCGGCGGGAAGGACATCTGTGTGGACTGGCTGACGCCAAGGGAGGGGCCTCGTGGGAGTCTGCGCAGCCTCATGGCGCGCCTGGAAGGCTGGCTCTCTTGCTGCCGTTCACCCCAGGGAAATGGAAGTCCAGAGGCGCACACTCACTCACTCAAGGCCGCACAGCCGTCAGTGGCCCAGCAGGGAATCCGATTCAAGATGTCCTGCACTATGACGTGCTCATACGGACGGACTGGCTAAGGGCACTGCACTGTAAGGCTCTGCGATGGCTTGAGAGGGTTAAAAGCATCCCAAACGCAGACCCCCTCGTAAGTTACACCTGCTGGACGCCTCTGTGAAGTCTTCTGCCAAAAACCAGGCGTTTTTGTCCCGCCCTCGGAGAGAAAACTGCTAGTGTGTCTGTGCAGGGAGGAGCAGCACAGTGGCCCGAGCTGCTAAGGTCCTCAAGGGGGGACGGCAGTGTCCACTCGGGGCGGCGGAGGGAGCAATCGGGAGTGTGTCCAAAGGCCCTGGGATGGCAGAGGGACAGCCAGGCCCGAAGACGGACAGTGCCCATTCCCTGGACAGTCCGGGATTGTGATAACCTTTTTCTAACACCTCCTGGTGGGGAGACCTTTCAACGACGGGCCCTAGAAAAACCACTGCAACCAGCACTCAGCTGCCCGCTTCTATAAACCCACCCAAAGGATCGGTGCTGGGGACGCGGCACCACCCACACTGGCGCGTCCTAAGTTCAAGTCATCCCAGCCTGCCTGTGGGGTCTGGGCCACATCTGAGTGCCAGGGCCATGCTTATTTTATATACATGGATAAATATATATTATATATGTTATCTTAGTATACATGTGTGCGCTCGGTTGCTCAGCCATGTCTGACGCTTTGCGACCCTATGGACTGTAGCCTACCAGGCTCCTCTGTCCATGGGATTCTCTAGGCAAGACTACTGGAGTGGGTTTCCAAGCCCTCCTCCAGGGGATCTTCCTGACCCAGGGATCAAACCCACCTCTGTTGTGTCTCCTGCATTGACAGGCTGACTCTTTACCACTGAGCCACCTGGGAAGCCCAATGACCCATCATAGCTATGTGATAAAGCTCCATAAAACTTCCCAGAGTATGGGATTCAGAGAGCTTCGGAGAGGATGAACACATCCGCGGACCAGGACGGGGATGGGGGGTGGCCCCAAGTCCACGAGACAGGCTCCCAGCACTTGGTGCCCTTCTAGACACCGATGTGTATCTTCATCTGGCTGTTCATTTGGATCCTTTAAAATACGCTTTATGACAGCGTCCGCAACTTTTTTGGCACCAGGGACCAGTTTTCAGGAAAGACAGTTTTTCCACAGACCGGGGTGGACAGGGGATGGTTTGGGGATAATTCAAATGCATTATATTTATTGTGCAATTTATTTCCATTATTATTACATCAGCTCAGATCAGCAGGAATTAGTTCCCCGAGGCTGGGGACTCCTGCTTTGTAATAAACTGATGATAGAAAGCAAACTGCTTTCCGGGGTTCTGAAGAGGGAGCTGGGGGAACACCCCCCCCCCCCATTTATTGCCAGTCAGTCAGAAGCACAGGCTAGCAACCTGGATTTGGATTTGTGTTGAAGTGGAGGAAGGGACAGTCTGGTGGGACTAAGCCCTTAACCTGTGGGGTCTGTGCTGACTCCAGTTAGTGTCAGAATCGAATTGAATGGTAGGACACACAGCCGGTGTTGCAGAGGGACTTGATGTATGGAAACACAGCTTGCCATCAGCATTAGGTAGTACGTGAAAGAAACCAGGGACCGGGTTTTTTTCCTGCTCAGTCTGCCATTCAGGGCCTACCCGTCAATCTTAGCTGCCTTGTTTTTCCAGTACAAGTTAAGATAGAAAGAAGACACCACACCCACCCCCGGCCCTCTGGTTTCTACTTCTCCTTGGCCTTATCTCCACAAACCAACACAATTTATTCTCATGTATGGATCCATGCAGGGCTTCCCTGGTACCTCAGCAGTAAAGAATCCACCTGCCAATGCAGGTTGACTTGGGTTCAATCCTTGGGTCGGGAAGATCCCCTGGAGGAGGAAATGGCAACCCACTCCAGTATTCTTGCCTGGGAAATCCTAAGGACAGAGGTCAGCTATAGTGCATGCTGTTGCCAAAGAGTCAGACAGGACTGAGTGACTGTTGTTCTTCAATTGCTAAGTCAAGTCTAATTCTTTCCGACCCCATGGACTGCAGCACGCCACGCTCCCCTGTCCTTCAGTACCTCCCAGAGTTTGCTCAGATTCTTGCCCGTTGAGTCGATGATGTCATCCAGTCATCGCATCCTCTGCTGCCCTCTTCTCCATTTGCCCTCAGTCTTTTCCACCATCAGGGTCTTTTCCAATGACTCAGCTATTTGTATCAGGTGGCTAAAGTATTGGAGCTTCCAGCTGCAGCATCAGTCCTTCGAAAGGATATTCAGGACTGATTTCCTTTAGGATTGACTGGTTTGATCTCCTTGCAGTCCAGGTGACTGTCAAGAGTCTTCTCCAGCACCACAGTTTGTAAGCATCAATTCTTTGGCGCTCAGCCTTCTTTCTGGTCCAACTCTCACATCCATACATGACTACTGGAAAAACCATAGCTTTCACTAGATGGACTTTTGTCAGCAAAGTGATGTCTCTGCTTTTTAATACCCTAAGTTTCTTACCACTTCCCTTCCAAGGAGCCAGCGTCTTTTAATTTCATGGCAGCAGTCACCATCCGCAGTTATTTTGGAGCCCAAGAAAATAAAATCTGTCACTGCTTCCAATTTTTTTCCCTTCTATTTGCCATGAAGTGATGGGACCGGATGCCATGATCTTGGTTTTTTGAATGGTAAGTTTTAAGCCAGCTTTTTCACTCTCCCCTTTCATCCTCATCAAAAGGCCTCTTCAGTTCCTCTCCACTTTCTGCCGTTAGACTTAGCGACCGGACAACAACAACACGGATCCATGTACAGTCAACCCACCCCTAAGGCCAGATGAGACCCTTGAGACTCCAAGTGTTTATCAGCCCAGCGTCCTCCCAGGAAGCTGAGCTCTCCCCAGCAAGATTGGCTCACTGCATTTTGGCAGAAGCGGCTGACATCAGCCAAGCAGACAGGCTTCCCAGGACCCAAATGCCCTGGGGCTCCCAGAGGTTGGAAGCTCTGCCATCGGCAACTCATCGTGTGACTCATCGCTTTCCAAGGTCAAGCATCATTTTGAAGGTCGACTGTTGCCCAAGGCTCTGGAGACCATACCCTTAAATAGTCAGGCTTGCAGGTCGCCTTCTTGCCCACCATTCCTTGCCTCCATTCCACAAGCCTTTATCTGAGTTTCCCCAGAGTATACTGGACACTTTCATAAATCGTCTGGGGATGTTAAACCCCAGAGATGCCAAGCCTCCTCCCTTTCCCACCCAGGGATGCCCCTGGGGCCAAGGGTTAGTCACAGGCATCTGGACTGACATTCTCCAGCGCTGGCACTAAAGTGGGTGTCCTGACGGGAGGCTCCCTCCTGGCTCTACCTCATGTGGTGTGAGTCAGATAGACACGTGTGCAGAAACACCCTGAGTGCATCTGAAGCTCTGTCCCCACCAACAGGGCTTTGGATAAGGCCCTAAACCTGAGTGTGAGCCCAAGCTCGGGACCCTGAGTTTGGCGAGGCAATAGGCCAGTCACAACACCACCGGGTCCCCAGCAGGCAGGAGCCTCCCAGGAGGGTAGCGTCTCAGCAGCAGTTGTGTGCTGGCCCCATTCCCAGGGCAGCCTGGACTGCGGTGCTGGACAAAGCGTGAGACCCTTCGGGCCACTGGCGTCGGCATCATGCTGGGATCTTGTTAAAAATGTGGGTTTCTAAGTCCTAATGCAGACCCAGTGAATCAGAATCTCAGTGTCACACATTTTTAGTAAGCCTCCCTGGGGAGGCTTCAGCACAGCACTGTGGCGCACCCATTAGTCTAAGACGCGCGCTTCCCAGATGGCGCTAGCGGTCAAGAATCCGCCTGCCAGTGACGTAAGTTCAGTTCAGTCCCTGGGTTGGGAAGACCCCCTGGAGGAGGAAATGGCAACCCACTCCAGTATTCTTGCCTCGGCAATCTCATGGACAGAGAAGCCTGGTGGGCTACAGTCCATGGGGCTGCAAACAGGACTCAGTGTCTGAGCACTGAGTCGAAGATGCAGAAGGGAGTACAGTCAGCAGACACTGGCTAAGTGCCTTGGGTGACTGCTTCCCAGGGGCCAGCTGCGGCCCAGGCACTGCCCTGACCCCTGGGGATTCATAAAAGAAAACAACGCCTAAAGAGCAAAACAAAAAGGTGAAAGATGAAATAAAAACAGAGAAAAGCCCTGTCCCCGGGCAAATTTCAGTCTAAGGCATGTGTGCGTCTTGGTATTGGGGAAATAGATGACAAAAAGCAAACAGAGTAGAGGGTATCCAGTGCTAGGAGGGAATGAGACCTCACGGTGGGCGCACTGAGAGGCAGGGGCATTTCAGACAGTGGAGGAAGGCCTTTCTGGGGTGCAGTGGAGGGGACTGGGCTCAAGAAGGGCCGTGCAGAAGGTTCCAAGTGCGACAGCAAGGGTCAGGCGTGCTGGACATGTGACCCACATCACCCCACTGGACGCTCTCAGCTTCTCTGAAAAAGCGAAGCTGAGAGTGTTGGTTGCTCAGTTGTGTCTGACTCTTTGTGACCCCATGGACTGTAGCCTGCCAGGCTCCTCTGTCCCTGGAATTCTCCAGGCAATACTGCAGTGGGTAGCTATTCTCATCTCCAGGGGATCTTCCTAACCCAGGAATCAAACCCAGGTCTCCCGCACTGCAGGCGGATTCTTTACCAGCTGAGCCTCCAGGTTCCCTACACAGGGTTTACTAGGCCCCACCCTCCACCCTTTTTCAGAAACTGCCTTCTAGCACCTCCATCTCAATCAGTGGCAAATCCTTTACCAGTTTCTAGGAGCCTCCCGTGGCTGCTACAACAAGGTACCGAAATAGAGGTATAGAACGACTGGGATTGATTCTCTCCCAGTTCTGGAGGCTGGAAGTCTGTTATTAAGGCGTCCGCAGGGTTGATTCCTTCTGGGGGCCCTGAGGCTAATCCAGCGTGTCCTGTCCCCCTAACTCCCGGGGCTGCCTGGCCATCTCTGGTGCTCCCTGGATCACTAGACACATCACGCTAGTCTCTGCCCCCATCCATCTTCCCGTGTCTGTCTTCTCTGTGGGTCTTCCCATCCTCCCCTTTTCTCACAGAGACTCTGAGATTGGGTTTACGGTTCACTCTATTTCAGGATCATCTCATCACGAGATCCATAATTACATCTGCAAAGACTCTTTTTTTCAAATAAGGTCACTTTCACTGGTTCGGGGGGTTAGGATGCAAGCATGTTTCTTGGGAGGCCCCTATTGAACCCACTACACAAGTTTCTGAGGTCAGAACATGGTGACCTCTCCATGGGGACTCTTCCTTATAACCGACCTCCAATCCATCGGCCAATCCTGCTGGTCCCAGCTTCAAAATATACCCCAAATATCTCCTTCACTCCCTGCTCCCTCCCCACTCCCACCTGGGCCCTCACAGCCACCTCCTCAGGGCACCTGTGCCCCTCAGTCTGCACTCAGTGTGACAGCAGAAGGGCTCCGTCAAACCCCTGGCATCAAGGCCCTTGTTGGCTCAAAACTTTGCAGTAGCTTCTCGTCTAAGTAGGAGCAGGGGCAAGGGTCCCGATGACATTCCAGGGGGCCCAGGTCTCCCCCATCACTCTGCTCCCTCTGCTCCCTCCTCCAGCCCCCATCGCTGCTCCGCAGCACAGGCTCCGTTTCCACTCAGGGCCTTTCCTTCTGCTGTTCCCTCTGCCTGGATAGCTCTTTCTGGAAACATTTCTCAGACATTTCTATCTCTGCCTCAAGTCTTTGTTTTATTGCTGTGGTTCAGTCACTAAGTCACGTCTGACCCTTTTTGATCCCACGAACTGCAGCACACCAGGCTCCCATGTCCTTCACTATCTCCTGGAGTTTATTTAAACTCATGTCCATTGAGTCTGTGATGCCATCTCATCCTGTCACCCTTTCTCCTCCTGCCTTCAATCTTTTCCAGCATCAGGGTCTTTCCCAATAAGCCAACTCTTCGTATCAGGTGTCCAAAGTATTGGAGTTTCAGCTTCAGCATCAGTCCTTCCAATGAATATCCAGGGTTGATTTCCTTTAGGATTGACTGGTTGGATCTCCTTGCTGTCCAAGGGACTCTCAAGAGTCTTCTCCAACACCACAGTTTGAATGTATCAGTTCTTTGGCTCTCAGCCTTCTTTATGGTCCAAGTCTCATATCTGTACATGACTAATGGAAAAACTATAGCTTTGATTCTAAGGACCTTTGTCAGCAGAGTAATGGCTCTGCTTTTTAATATGCTGCCTAGAAGGCAATGGCATCCCATTCCAGTACTCTTGCCTGGAAAATCCCATGGACAGAGGAGCCTGGTGGGCTGCAGTCCCTGGGGTCACTAAGAGTCGGACACGACTGAGCGACTTCACTTTCATTTTTCACTTTCATACATCGGAGAAGGAAATGGCAACCCACTCCAGTGTTCTTGCCTGGAGAATCCCGGGGACGGGGGAGGCTGGTGGGCTGCCGTCTGTGGGGTCGCACAGAGTCAGACACGACTGAAGTGACTTAGCAGCAGCGGCAGGTTTGTCATAGCTTTCCTTCCAAGGAGCAGCACCTTTTAAATAGCCCCAGAGCAGTGAGACCAAATCCAGCCAGAAGTCTGAAGAGCGGAAGGCCGGGTCAAACCTCCAACGATGCTAAGTGGAGCACCGCTGTGAACACTGGTGAGCACAGAAGAGGGTCCGGGAGGCCGGCGTTCCCACTGTCCTCCTGTACGCAGTTCACAGAGTGGCATCTTCTTCTTGCCTCTTGTTTATTCTGAAATGGCATCTGCATAACCCCATTCGATTTCTGTTCCTTGTTTCTCAACTTTCTATTTAATGTGGTTGCGCTCGGTCTCAGTGGCAGCAGGCAGGCTCTTTGCTGTGTCCTCTGCGACCATTCCTTGTGGCGCACGGGCTTAGTTGCTCCACAGCACATGGGATCGTAGTTCCTCAACCAGGGATGGAACCTGTGTCCCTTGCATTGCGAAGGCAGATTCCTAACCCGTGGACCACCAGGGAGGTCCCCCTTGTTTTTCAACTTAAAATCAACCGTTTGCTTTCTTCTGAGTTGCAGGACAGGACGTATATGTTACAAACCTCAGCCTGGCAATCCCAGTGTGTATGTAAGTATTCTTCTGACTTGGTCCCGCTCTGCAAACTTGTTTGAGGTCGAGGCACCAGGTAACCAGACAACACACTTTGTGAGGATTCTGTCCTTCAGCTCTCAGGATGCCCCAGAGGTCATTCAAATACTGCACGTGTGCAGACAAGCCAGACAGGTCGAGGCCTGTTTAAAGTCACAAAGTTGCCACGTGGCAGAGCTGGGATTTGAGCCCAAGCTTTTGACATCAGAGCACATGCTCTTAACTACTGAGCTACATCTTCCATTTCCTTTAAGACAGAATATCTCGGCCTCAATGCAATCGATACTCTGGGCCATATGATGCCTTGTCGTGGGGGCCTGTGCTCTACGCTGTGGGGTGTTTGGCACCATTCCGGCCTCTACCCTTTAGATATTAGGAACACCCCCGTGACCACTGAAAGCATCTTCAGATATCACCTAACTTCCCCTAGCGGCAAAACCACCCTGGTTGAGACCCTCTGCCTTAGCCCAAGCTCTTCTCTCTGGTCTTTGAGTCCCAGTGATTCCTGATCAACTCCACTGCCCACCCCACTCCCAACCATGCCCATCCCACTGGGCTCCCACTAAAGAAGACCCCAGTTCCTCTAAGCTTCCCCATAACTCTAGAGCAAACCTCTAGGATTTCTAGAAAGAGCTGATGAGGGATTAAGAATAAGAACAAGAAGGTAAAAGAGATGGCAGAAAAGCTGATTTTCGGTAATGCCTCCTTGAGGGAGACAAGAAACGTGAAGCAGAGCCTTGAAATGCTTTTCTATCGGGGGAGGTTGGGGCAGACACAAGTAGATGGTAAAAGCAGGGGCAGATTCTCAGCTACAGAGACCACGGCTGCTTCCGGGGTGGAGCGTGGAGACACACTCCTGAGAACACAAGGAGACTGCTCTTTTGGCTTTGCTGAGCTAACTGTACTAGAAACAATAAACCACTTCCATCCCCAAATCTGTAATGAAGACTCAGGTCAGTGAATGATGGGAGAAACACCAGGCGATCCTTGGTCCAAGCACTGTTTTGGGGGGGGATCAGAACTCCAGTTCTTTTGGGATGACCTAGTCACACTACATCTCTGATGGTACAGAAACTGCTGAATATCAGCCAATGTCCAAAGACTACACTTCTTAGCATCCCTTGCAGCTGGATATGGCCATATGACCATGACTTGACCAAGGAGACATAAAAAGAACTTGGGTGGAGTTCTTGCCATAAAGGCTCTATAAAAGGGAAGGTATGAGGGCCCTTTGGTCCCTCAGTTTTTTCTGGCTGTTTTCCTAGAAGGCAGATGTGAAGGCTGGAGCTGAAGCAGCCACTCTGAATCATAAGATGACCTTGAGGATGGAGGCCACATGCTGAAGATGGCAGAACAGAAAGATAGTCATTTGATCTCTGATACTTTTATGAAAGAATAATAAACTTTGACCTTATTTAAGGCATAACGTATTGTGGGGTGGGGTGCGGGTCTTCTGTTATTTTTAGTGAAACCTAATCCTAACATATAATTGGCTATAGATGGAAGTCTGAAGTTGGATTCATTCTCTGAACTTTTTTAACAAATGCAACCCTACACATTTGGGATTGTTTAGATTTTACAAAACTTAACGTTCTGTGTTTTAATGGCACATCTTGGAACAAGGAGCAAGAAAGGGAACCTGCCTGGTATTGCTGTGTAGACAATACTAATTACAGTGACTGGAAGTAACAAACAAAAGTAGTTTCTTGGCTGAGGGTGGGGATGGGGTGGAGATCGGAGGAGGGCATCAGGTGGGTATGAGCTGGAAATGTATTCCATGGGTGGGGATAAAATTCGTGTTTATGTGATTAGCAGAATTAGATGCAGATCAGCAGGCATAGCTGGAGTTTGTAAATAGCCTTTTGAGTGTTCGCACATTTTTTCTGGTTCGATCAAAACGAAACATCATTAAGAACAGTTCATTGCCAGTTGTCATCTCTGCCAGGGCCTTGGGAGGCATCCTCTGGTCACGTCAGGCTGCATGTAATTGTCTTTGAAGTTTGTATATGCCAAGTGCTTTGAGGGCCGCAGGCTAACAGAGCTCTGGCAGGAAGAGGTTTTGAGAGCATCCATTTACCAATATGGGTTTAGCCTTAACTACAAAAACTTCAAGCAGTCATAAAATGCAGCCTTTGCTGAATGAACCTGAAAATAGGTTCAAGTGGGGTGAGCTCTCAGCCATCCAGAAGGAATGAAGTCATCTTAAGATGAAATGGCTGGGAACCAGACTGTCCCAGGCCTGTGGGCGATTGAATGAGACCGGCCAGTATTAAATCCCTGGCCTATCATCCATCAGCCATCGTCACCCTGGCCAAGTCCCTTCACCTCTCTGTGCCTCAGTGTCCTCATCTATAAAATGGGAACAAGATTAGAAGCTGACACATACTGACAGATTGCTTAGAACAGCCTAGTTCATAGGAGACGTGCGACAGAGATGAACCGATTATTATTATTATTATTTAGCCACAATTTTTTTTTCTTGTTTTAAAAAAAGATTTTTTTTGATGTGGATCATTTTCAAAGTCTTTATTGAATTTGTTACAATATTGCTTCTATTTTATGTTTTGGGTTTTTTGACCCTGATGCAGACAGGTTCTTAGCTCCTCGACCAGGGGTTGAACCTACAACCCTCTCTATTGGAAGAAGTCAAAACCCCTGGATCACCAGGGAAGTCCCTGTTCCACAGTTCCTATTTCAAGTTAGTCCTCCCCCAAAGTTTTTTTTTTTTTTAATTGCATGCTGTTTAGTATGCACACTTTTATTATATTTCTTCCATTAATAACTGAACAAGGAGAAAGTTCAGAGTCATTTCTACCTCCTGTTCTTATTTTAAAGCAGATAACACTGGAAGAAGTTTTAAAACATCAAATACAAATGGATTTAAAATTTTAAAACAACTCAGCAAAATAGTTGCCAGCATGTCCAAATCTCTCATTAAAAGAAAAAAAAAAAGAGAGAGAGAGAGAGATTAGGTTTCACCCTGAGTATGCTTTATGATTAGCCTGGTTTCATGAGTTTGTTTCCAAGTGAAGGTGAGTCTTACATGCAGAAAGGGAATCCATGGAACTTCTGCTCTACAGATAGGCCAGGAGGTCATTCCAGGGAATAGGTCAATGGGTGGGGTGTGATGTCCAGTCTGTATCAGGAAGCAGTTGGCACTGGATTGCTGGGCCCACCTGGATATAGCCTTCCTGAAGCCTTCTGCTTTTCATGGGAATGGCCCATGTGCTGACATCTGCTCACAAAAAAGAGAGCTGGCTGACAGCGCTAACCCAACATTTGGTTAAGTCAGGAGGGACTGGGGACTCCGGCCTTTGGGTTTTAAGCTCAATCAGACGGTACAGATGGCATCTGTTGTTTGGGTGTTACCTTTAGTAACAGCACCCTGATTTGCTTCTGTGGGGACACCTCTCCTTTCTTATCAACCTAGGTTGTATGGGTGGAGTCACTCTTATTCCAGACCAGGGGGCAGGCATGTGACCCAGGCCTGGCCAATCAAAACACCACCTCTCCATGGCTACATTGGGGTCTCCCTGACCCCAGGTGGGCCAGTCACCCTTGACTTCAGGACTTTTGCTGGAAAGATTTGGAAAGATATGCTTTCTTTCAGCTGAGGTTTCTAAACTTGTTTGATGTGACTCGAGAGTCATTGGCAGGGAGGGATGGAGAGGGGAGTCTGAGCTAGTGTTTGGGAAGTACTTGCCTGAGAATATAGCCAAGGTAGAAGAACTGAGATCAAGGGAAAGAAATTTCTGGAAACACTGCATCCTGAATCCTGCCATGCCCTGATTTTTCTCTTACATGAGCAACTGTGTTTTCTTCTTTTGGCTTAAGTGCATTTCCACCGATTTCCTCTGACTTTAGCCAATAGGCTCTTGACTCACCTAGGTAGAGCACTGAGGCCGTAGAGCAGTTTCCCCTGGGGGCCTGGCCACAGATGGCAGTGGAAGTTGGCAGTGGGAGAGAAGCAAACCTTACCAGGAGGCCGGAAGCCAGGTGGGGGCCCGTGTAAGCCACTAAGGCGCCAGGACATGAACAACAGTCGCCATTCATCACGGTGCCCGCAAGGGCCATTGGTGACACAGAGCTCTGTTTGTGCCCTCCCCAGCGGTGACCCGGACCACTCTATCAAGCCCACTTCCTCTAAGTCACCATCCTTCTCATACCAGCTGGAGGGTCTTGTATTGGCACTTGTAACCAACGACAGTTGCCAAAGATGAAGGGCAGACTTGAAACTAAGAGTGAGAGCAAGTAGTATTTCTGTTGACCCATGGCAAGGGGGAAGGATGAAGGAAGGAAGGAATGTTATATATGTTTATTGAGCATTTACTGCGGGCCAGGCATGTTCCAGGCCTTTTATATATATCCTCTCATTTGATCCCCACAATTCTGCAAAGTGGGTCCTACGACAATCCCTGCCTTACAGATGAAGAAACTGAGGCACAGAGAGATGACCTTGCCCAAGAGTGCACAGGTGACCACCAGCAGAGTCTTAATCACTGCGGAATTGGGGAGAGCTCACTGAGCCCTACTCCACACCGAGCAGAGTGCTGGGCACCAGGGAAACGATGGTGTGTCAAAACACAGATGGGCCCTGTTCTCACGCAGGTTGAATCCTCTGACATTATCTTAGGAAAGACACTGGTTTGTACTGTTGGTGTTGTTTAGTCACTAAGTCGTGTCCAACGCTTAGCAACCCCAGGGACTGCAGCCCACCAGGCTCCTCTGTCCATGGGATTCTCCAGGCCAGAATGCTGGAGTGGGTTACTATTTCCTCCTCCAGGGGATCTTCCTGACCCAGGGATGGAACCCACATGTCTTCCGTGTCCTGCATTGGCAGGCAGATTCTTTACCGCTGAGCCAGCCTGGAAGCCCTACTAACTTGTACACCAGTATCTTATCTGCCTTCTCCACCAGAATGCTCACTCCACGTGGGGAAGCAGCTCACGGATCTCACTCATAGTCTTGTCTCCAGGGCTGAACAGGACCTGGCATAGAGCAGGCACTCAGCGTTTGTTCAGCAAACAAGGAGCTCTAGAGCAGAGGTTCTCAGCCTTATTACTGCTGACATTTGGGGCTGGATCACTCCCTGAGGAGAGGGCTGTTCTCTGCATCGTAGAGTGTTTAGCAGCATCTCTGGCCTCCATCTATTAGGTAACAGGAGCATTCCCTCTGAACTCCAACCTCTATGGTTGTGACAACCAAAAATGTCTCTGTGCTTAGTCGCTCAGTCGTGTCTGAGTCTTTATAACCCCATGGACAGTAGACCCCCAGGGCCCTCTGTCTGTGGGATTCTCTAGGCAAGAATACTGGAGTGGGTTGCCATGCCCTCCTCCAGGGCATCTTCCCAACCCAGGGATCGAACCCAGGTCTCCTGCATTGCAGGCAGATTCTTTACCATCTGAGCCACCAGGGAAGCCCAAAATATGTCTCTGGATACTGCCAGATGTTATTGGGGAGGAAAAACCCTTATCCGGAGAGTTAGAACGACTGCACGGACGACAGGCATGATCACCTGAGGTTCAGGAACCGAGAGCCTTGGAGGGGCTGACATAACACATATCTGACACACAGAATGGCTGGTACCTACGTCAAGCTCCGGAACCATCTGTTATGTGAGCGGCCACGAGGGGGCCTGAAAGCTGAGAAATGACTTGAGCCCACAAGTATGCTGCAATTCCGTTAGCCCTCGAAACCCTGAAATCTATACATCTGTAGTGGCGAGACGGAACGTTCAGACCCTGAGTGATGTCAGAAAGCAAGTGGGCCCAAACTTAACCATTCCAAGAGGTGTCCTATTTCAGAGGCTCTGCTGGTTTGAGGAGTGGCCGTTTCTCAGGAGGGTGCCCTTTGCAGATGACAGCAAAAACGTAATGTCATTTGCCTTTGCCACAATTGGCAAAAGTGAGTTTTCATCAAGAGGGTTCTTATTTCCTTTGAGAGGCATGTTTCTTCCAGCAATAGAACTGGAGGAGAAAAAAAATTCCCAAAGTGAAATTTTGGTGCCCTCTACGTCATTTCAAACTGCTCCTTCCCCAAGATTTTAATAGAATATAAAATAAGTAAGATACAAAGATGTCATGTAAAGCGCAGGGGACAAAGCCAATATCCTATAAGAACTTTAAATGGCATATAATCTATAAAAATATCAAATCACTCTGTTGTACACCTGAAACTAACCTAACATTATAAATCAACTATACTTCACAAAATCACATACATAGTATATAAATCCTGTTGCTGCTGCCATTTAGTCACTAAGTCGTGTCCAGCTCTCTGTGACCCCGTATACTGCAGCCCGCCAGGCTCCTCTGTCCATGGGATTTCCCAGGCAAGAATACTAGTGTTGCCCTTTCCTTCTCCAGAGGCCCTTCCCAGTCCAAGAGATCAAACCCATGGCTCCTGCTTGGCAGGCAGATTCTTTACCACTGCACCACCTAGGAAGCCCATATAAATCAAATATTACATATAAAGTATGCGTGTGTTTTATTCTTTCTTCTTTTCTTCCCCCAGGTGCCTGTAGCTATTATCTCATTTAATTTTTGCAACAGCCCTCCTAGGTAGGAAGTTACTAATCTTACTTTACTGATGACCAAGACTGAGGTAGGCAGAGGTTAAGTGACCTGCCCAAGGTCACGGCTGTAATATTTTCTATCACCAAAAACAACACCTTCATCCACCAGGTCACTCTGATCACAATGGTGTCTTTCGAACTTCCGACTTCTCTCCACTCGCACATCCAACCCAGGGGCAGGTCCTGTGGGCTCTGCTTCCAACAGACGCCCCAGGTCTGGTCGTGTCTCCTCTGGCTGGCCGGCCAGCCTGGTCCAGGCCATCCCTGACCTGCAGGCCTGCATCAACCTCCCCCTCTGCTCCTGCTCCTTGTCCCTGCAGCCCCGACCAGGCCCATATGCAATCATATGATGTCACTTACATGAGGAATTAAAAATATGACACAAGTGAATTTACCAATGACACACAGACTCACAGACACAGAAAAGACACAGTTGCCCAAGGGTAGGGGAGGGATGTGGTGGGGGTCTGGGGTTAGCGGATGCAAACCATTATCTCTAGGATGGATAAACACCAAGGCCCTACTGTAGAGCACGGGGAACTGTATCCAATACGCTGTGATAAACCATGGTGGAAAGAACATGAAAAAGAATATATATAACTGCACCACTTTGCTGTACAGCAGAAATTAACACAACACTGTACATCAACTACACTTCAGTAAAACAGAGTTTTAAGCATAGCTGACGTTCACTGAACACCTACTATGTGCCAGATATTAGTAATGCTTTATGTACATAATCTCACTTAATCTGCTAAACACCTGATAAGGTAGGCAATGTTGCTGCGACTCTCATTTTAGAAGTAAGAAAACTGAGGCGCAAAGAGATAGTCACTTGTGTAAGTTGAAAGAGGTAAGGATTCACATCCAGGCTACCTGGGTTCATAGCCCACCTAACACAGCAGGTTATTTTAAGGATTAAATGAGATTATGCGCATACAGTTTTAGCTCAGCGACCAGCATAAGGCAAACACCCAAAAAACATTGCTGTACAAGTTTAACTTCAGCTAAATATAACAGAAGCCCAAATACAGCCTTTAAAAGGTGAGTTTCCTGCTTCTTTCATGAAGAGGGCAGTACAGGTCTGGCACAGCAAGGCTGGCACAGAACCATTAACATCCCAGGCTCCTGACTTAACCATCTCAGCACAAGCTTCCATGTTCAGTGATGAGCCATAGTCCAAAGTGGCTGCCAGAGCTCCAGCCATTTTGTTGGGAGTTCCAAGCAGGAAAAAGAAGACCAAGAGAAGTGGGACCAAAGGGGATCACCTTCCAGTGAATGAGCGAACTTTTAAGAGCTTTTTTAAAAGCCCATCTGTTGCCTTCAGCTTATATCTCACTGGCTACCTCGATGATAAAGCGGGGCTGGGATGTGGCTCCAATGCCATACTAAATAAAACTGGGGTTTTCTTGTTAGTGAAGAAGGGAAAAATGGATACTGAATAGGCAGACTAAGAGTTGGCCTTGTATGCTGCTGCTGCTGCTGCTGCTAAGTCGCTTCAGTCGTGTCTCTGTGCGACCCCACAGACAAATAAACAAGGGAAAGCTTGTTTATTTATACAAATACTATTAACCAGAAGCCCCACGTATAAGAACGCAGTGCTCACACTGAAGTGGGGAGGGGTGGGTGCCCTTGGTTCCTTCCATGCCCCTCACTGTGACCTTGAATTAACCTCAGAGGTCCCCAGGAGGATCACACCACACAATATGAAAACACTCTCTTAACCTCAGGTTTTTTCACCTCCCTGTAACCTCCATTTCCTCACCTGGAATTTGGGACTGATAAAGGCACACCCCCACAAGACTGGGATGAGGACTTAATGTGATTGAACAACATACATCGCGGTCCAGCATGTTGCACTCAGTGCACATAATGCTGCTGTTCTAACCGGACACAGAACAGCACAGCCCAACATCTGGCCTGGGAGTTTTCAAAAAGTGTTCTCTTGGCTTTTTTTTTTTTTTAGAAAACCAGTGTGCTGAATCCCACGTGGTTGGCAGGAGGCCACGGGCGAACTGGGGGCAGCACAGAGCACCACCGAGTGCCAGGGCGTACCCCACCACAGTGTTTTTCCACGGACTCTGCCCGCCTGGCCCCGGCTGCCAGCGGGAGCCGAGGTCCCCGCAGAACGGCGCGTCCCGGGCAGACCGCGCGGTGCTGCCCGTGGTGACTCACGCCTGTCTGTGGGCAGCCAGCACCAAAGCTGGCACACCCCGCTGCCAAGTGGGCCTCGGCTGGGCCTGCTCCCCCCGGGCTGGAGCCCCTCCAAGCTTCTTTGCTGAGCCTCAGAACCTCAGGCCCATCCCGGATTCCACCCCGATGGGTCATTTATGGCCTGTGCTCAACCCAGGGCCTGAAACATGCACACTTAACCTCCCACAACACGGATTCGGCAGACCCTCGTGGAGACACAGAGCACCACAGGGGCAGCGAGCCATCAAGGAGACAGACAGAGATCCCCTCTTCCTCCCTCCCCACCCAGATTCCAGCTGGCTATTCAGACCATGGGTTTGAGGACCTGGATTTGATTCCTGGCTCTCACAGCTTGACTGGGGGGGCCTTAAGGAAGTAATATAACTTCTGTGGGCCTCAGTTTCTTCATCTGGAAAATGAAGATGGGGACAGTCCCATTTGGTGAGGACTGGTGGAGGCAATGCATGGGAAGGGCCTTGCCTGGCTCTGAGACAGATCCAGAGTCACAGGCCACTGTGGCCATCACCTTACCACAGAGCTTTCCATGCCTCACCTTTGGGCTCCATATTATCTCTCTGGCCTCATCTTTTTCGCATCACATGGTCCAAGCACATCACCCTCCTTGCTGATCCTTCTGCATACTTGAGCTCTGCCTCAGGGCCTTTGCACCCGCTGACCCCTCTGCTTGGAAGACTCTTCCACACAGTGAAATCCTTCATCTCCTTTCAGTCCCTAATCAGTTGTCACCTTCATAGTCTCATCTTCCTTACCTACCTTTTTTAAAACTGCCATTCCTTCCACCTCAGGAGTCCTCTTGCCCACTTTATTTTTCTCCATAGCACTTAACCTTGATTTGGCATTGTTTTGGGCATCGTCTGTCTCGGCCCATGTATTAGCTACCTATTGCTGCATAACAAATTACTCCAAAATGTAATGGCTTTGGGACTTGTCTGGTGGTTGAATGGTTAAGACTCTGTGCTTCAAATGCAGGGGGGCACAGGTTTGATCCCTGGGGAACCAGGGATCCACATGCCCTGCGATGCAGCCAAAATAAAAATTAAAAACTTAATGGCTTAAAACAACAAACACTGATTATCTTAGAGTTTTTTGTGGATCAGGAGCATAGGAGCAGCTTAGCTGGGTGGTTCTGGCTCACAGTCTCTCCAAGGTCATAGTCAAGACGTCGCTGGGGCCATGGTTTGACGCGAAGGCTCGACGGGGGCCGGGGGGGTCTGTTTCCAAGATGGCTCCCCCACACGGCTGAGGGTGGGAGGCCTCAGGCCCTCACTTTGCACAGCTTGCCACGCCGACGTGCTTCAGCGTCCTCACAACACGGCCGTTGGGTTCCCTTGGAGGGAGAAAGTCAGGCGAGAGCATGATGGAAGATACCACGTCTTCACAACCTCACCTCGGAGGCCACCGCCATTGCTCCTTTCTGCGTGCAGGCGTGCGTGCGTGTGACGTAAGTCAGCCCCGCCCACTGTGGGAGGGGATTGCACAGGGTGTGAACACGGGGAGGCGAGGATCACGGGGGCCCTTTGGAGGCTGGCTACCGCAGCCTGGAAGCATGTAAATAGCAGGAGATCGTATCTGCTTTGTTCACTGCTGTGTTTTCATTTTCTATAACAATGCTTGGCACATAAGATGGGCTTAATCCATTTTTTTGGATGATTGAATCAGTGGATGAACAGGACCAGGTGGAACTGAGCCAAAACAGAATGTACAGGCTCGTCTGCGGGGAGGTGGGGCTTGGCCTCTCCAACAGGCCTTTCCTCTGGGCAGCCTGTGAAGGACTCCAAGCACTCTCCACAACTTCAGAATCAGGGGAAATAAAAAGCAAAGCAACAGGGTTTGAACACAAAGCCACTTCCTCACAGTGTGCCCAGAGTGTTCCAGTACACAGGATAGACATGAGACTGTGCTGTAAAGGCGCTGGGTTAGATATTAGGAGGTCGGACGTCCAGTCCTGGCTAAGACACTTGATTGACAAACTACTGAAGTTTAGTTTGTTATTTTTAAATGGGAGCACTACACCTATTCTGCCTAGTACCCAGGGACATAGTAGGTTTATTCATTCATGCTGGTCGCTTAATTATCACCCTGGACTTCATGGATTCACAGTTCAGCGAGAGACTCAGGGGCTGGTACAAATCTGAAGATAGCACCAGACAATCTGACATACTGTCCTGTGCCCTGGTGAACTGAGAATCTACTAAACCTTGTCTATAACACCTATCTGCAGGAGGTACTTTTACTCCCATTTTACAAGAGAAGCAGTACAGTTTCAGAGAGGTGAAGTAACTTGTTCTATGTCACACAGCTAGTAACTCTAAAAGACAGAAACTAGGCTTTCTGACCTCCGGGCCTTTCCCATGATACCGGAACTGTCTCATAAATGTTTTAAACGTCTACATTTAAACAGTTGGGAAGGACATTTCTAATAAAAGCCCAAGTCAACTCACTCACCGCCACGTACTTTTCGATGTCATAATTGTTTGTGGGTTTGGATTGTGTCAACTCAGCGAGGTTGGAATTCCCAGAATTCCTTCCCCTGCAAAGTTTGTGATTAGCATGGGCCACAGGAGACATTTGAGGCAAGATCTGAAGACAGACATGCAGAAGCAGAGCCGCAGGTTTCATGGCCAGAGGGCGGCTGCTGGGGGCGCTGTTGTGGCCGCCTCCACAAGCGCTTTTCTGCGGGCTCACCTGGCTGGCCTGGGCCAGCAGGAAGCCCCTGCCTCCAGCGCCTGCTCCATCTTCTTTCAGCTTCTCCAAATCCTGGGCAGGTGCCTGTCTGCGCTGAACCTTCTCCTGCAGGTTACTTGGGTGGGGTTTTGAGTCTGTCCTGTGGGTTCTGGCTCGTCCCCTTGGGCTTCCAATTCTCATCCATCCTTCCTTTGTGGCAGCTACCCTGCTGACACCCAGACTCACATTCAAAGAAACAGGTCACATATGCTGCTGAACCAGCTCTCACATTTTGCATGAGGTCACACTCCTAGGGGCAATCTCTCCCATTGACTTTCTTTCTCTGATCAAACCCTTATACTATAGTGTTGAGCTTCCAGATGTTCAAGCTGGTTTTAGAAAAGGCAGAGGAACCAGAGCTCAAATTGCCAACATCCGCTGGATCATTGAAAAAGCAAGAGAGTTCAAGAAAAACATCTATTTCTGCTTTATTGACTATGCCAAAGCCTTTGACTGTGTGGATCACAATAAACTGTGGAAAATTCTGAAAGAGATGGGAATACCAGACCACCTTACCTCCCTCTTGAGAAACCTGTATGCAAGTCAGGAAGCAACAGTTAGAACTGAACATGGAACAACAGACTGGTGCCAAATAGGAAAAGGAGTACGTCAAGGCTGTATATTGTCACCCTGCTTATTTAACTTATATTCAGAGTACATCATGAGAAACGCTGGGCTGGAAGAAGCGCAAGCTGAAATCAAGATTGCCTGGAGAAATATCAGTAACCTCAGATGCATGCAGATGACACCATTCCTATTGCAGAAAGTGAAGAAGAACTAAAGAGCCTCTTGATGAAAGAGAAAGAGGAGAGTGAAAAAGTTGGCTTAAAGCTCAACATTCAGAAAACTAAGATCGTGGCATTCAGTCCCATCACTTCATGGCAAATAGATGGTGAAACAATGGAAACAGTGACAGACTTTATTTTGGGGGGGCTCCAAAATCACTGCAGATTGTTATTGCAGCCATGAAATTAAAAGACGCTTACTCCTTGGAAGGAAAGTTACGACCAACCTTGACAACATATTAGAAAGCAGAGACATTACTTTGTCAACAAAGGTCCGTCTAGTCAAGACTATGGTTTTTCCAGTGGTCACGTATGGATGTGAGAGTTGGACTGAAAGCTGAGCGCCGAAGAATTGATGCTTTTCAACTGTGGTGTTGGAGAAGACTCTTGAGAGTCCCTTGGACTGCAAGGAGATCCAGCCAGTCCATCCTAAAGGAGATCAGTTCTGGGTGTTCATTGGAAGGGCTGATGTTGAAGCTGAAACTCCAATACTTTGGCCACCTGATGTGAAGAGCTGACTCATTTGAAAAGACCCTGATGCTGGGAAAGATTGAGGGCAGGAGGAGAAGAGGACAACACAGGATGAGATGGTTGGATAGCATCACCAACTCAATGGACATGGGTTTGGGTGCACTCCGGGAGTTGGTGATGGACAGGGAGGCCTGGCATGCTGCAGTTCATGGGGTCGCAAAGGGTCGGACACGACTGCGTGACTGAACTGAGCTGAATTGAGTGCTAAGTTGCTTCAGTCATGTCCAAATCTGTGATCCTATGGACCACAGCCCGCCAGGCTCCTCTGTCCATGGGATACTCCAGGCAAGAATACTGCAGAGGGTTGCCATTTCCTTTTCTAGGGGATCTTCCCAACCCAGGGATTGAAACTTCATCTCTTAAGTCTCCTGCATTGGCAGGTGGGTTCTTTATGACTAGCGCCACCTGGGAAGCCCTTGTACCAAAATTGGAGGCTAATTCTCATTTCTGTACTTTAAAATATAAAAATTGAAGCCTATCTTTGTAGCTCCACTGTTTGCAAATACCTATATCCAAAATCTATGAGCGTGTAAACAATACCTACGTATGTTACAAATCATGGTTAAAAGCTCTGCTTAAAGTTTTAAAGAAAGACACTCAAGACAATGGGCAGGACTGTGCAGAGAGAAGGAGGGGGCTGGGATGTGAGGAATTCCCTTGCCTGTGACCCAGACTCCTCTGCCTACTCACTAGGTGGTTTTCCCGGGGGCCCTGGACTCGGCAGTGGCTTTGAGGGCAGGAGGATCTCGGAGCTGGCTGTTGGAGCATGCGAATCAGACTGTCTAGTGGAAAATCCTGATGCCAGCTTAAGCCTGGATGGTAAGCACGTGGCTAGACTGAAGGGAAGTGCCCGCTCTCTGGGAAGTGATGTGTCTTGCTCGACAATGCCAGCGGGCACTATTTGATATCCGTAAACTTTTCCAGGCTCTCAGAGCAGAAGATGAGCAACCCCATTTTTACAACCGCAAATAGTACATTCCTAAGCTTGTGCGTGTGTGTACACGCATGGCCTGAAAAGGACCGAGCTGAGTGTAAATCACAGAAGTGGAAGCTTCCTGCCTCTCACCTCGTCCGTGATTCGGCTTCCATCAGTGTCAAGGAGAAGATAATCATGAGTACAGAGCTCCCATTGGTTGGAACAGAGCTGAAATATTTATTATATAATCTTTGAAACGCTCTTTATTTTGTACTGAAGTATAGACAATTAACAAATGACATTGTGATAGCTTCAGGTAAACAGCAAAGAAACCCAGCCATACATAGACGTGTATTCCTTCTCCCCCAAACACTGCTCCCATCCAGGCTGCCACGTAACATGGAGCAGAGTTCCCTGTCCTCACTGGTTATCCATTTTAAATACAGCAGTATTTATACAGTACACATCCATCCCAAACTCCCCAACTATTCCTGCCCCCCCAACCACCACCCCAGCAACCACAGGTTCACTCTATAAGTCCATGAGTCTCTGTTTTGTAAGTTCATTTGTATCATTTATTCTTAGATTCCACATGTAAGCGATGTCTTTTAATACAAGTTTGCTGACCTCCGATTTATTCTATACTCTTTGTGAGCAATGAGGTACCCAAATACTTCTCTATTGCTTTCATGTTTTCAGTAAATAAACTGAGCTTCTTTAGCAGGAAATCTAACAGCTCCTGTGAGCCTCTGACTTCCTCACCACTCCCATCGTCTAAGAACTCAGGGATTTACTGGGTCCGAAGGGGGCCAGCCCTTCTTGTGAACAACGGAACTGGTGAGAGGGAGCCACGCACTCCATGCACTGATTGTTCTTGCCACTAGGGGTCACTGTTGAACATGGGCTGTGCACACTCACCCTGGCTCTCCTAGTGATCAGACATGATAGTAGACACAATTCTAGGATTGCTCGATCTGAAAGAGATTCCAGCTGGGTCACTTGCCCTGTCGGAAGCAGCCCTCTGCAAAGCTCACCTGGGCTCTGACTTTGGCTCCCAGGCTCCCACCGTGCTGATGATTTCCCAAGTGGGTTTCTTGGCCTTCTCAGGCACCTGCCAGGCACGCGGGTAAGTGCACAGACTATATGATCGTATTAGAGCCATCCCAAACCACTCGTAAGGTGGCACGTTTAGCTCCAATTTTCAAATGTGGAAACAGACTCCGAGAGGCTGACTCGCTCAGGCTCACACAGAGGAGAAGAAGCAAGGCTGAGATTGAAACCTAAGTGGTCAGACTCCAGAGACTTCCCTGTTCACGCTTCTCTCTAAAATATCACCTCCTCTGTGGGCAGAGGGGGGCGGTGGGAAACAGCTCTCCCAGGTTCTTCATGCTATCCCCAGCCCCTTCCCTTGGCAGCTTCCCCAACCCAAGGCAAGCACAGCTATATCTGCCCTGGTGCCCGGCTCATCAGAGCTCCGTGAGGCGTTCAGCACTCATTCACACCTTTGTCCTCTCTTTATGGAGCATTGCTCTGCCATGCTTTGTTCTTGGCATGAGGACACCCTGGTGAGCAAGACAAGCAAAAATCCCCGCCTTCAAAGAGCTGATGTTGTAGAGGGGGAGACAGACTGTCAGTAAATCATCCACCACATGACATCACCAGGTAAGTTCAAAGGCTGTGAGGGGAAAAACAGAGTAAGAGGGATGGGATGAAACTGTGGGGATGGCACTATAGACGGAGTGATCATGGAGGGCTTCCTTGTGGCCGTGACAACTGGGCAGGGACCTGAGGCCAACATTTCAGGCAGAAGGCACCGGCAGTGCAGACACCCCGAGGCCCAGTGCTGGGAAGGAGCCCGGGGACCTGGAACAGAGCAGGGGTGATATTAGGGCCGAGGGGCCCAGAAGGCGGGGGTGGGGTGGGGTGGGGGGTGCTGGGCAGGGCCCACATGACGCAGGACCTTGTGGGAATTAGGATTCTCTTCTCCGTTCAGATGCAACGAGAGCTCTTTGTCTGGCGGGGGTGGGGGGGGGTGGGGGGCGGGAAGGGGATCTCGCTACGCTCCCCACACCTGGCCCATGGGAAGGACACAGGTCCCTTTAACTCAGGATGCACCTCTGTCCCCGGGGCAGGCCCTGCCCTTACCCCTCAGAGCAACCACAGCGTGAGACAGCAGACTTGGAGCGGGGACCGTGGTGCTGGAAACTGTGACTCACGGTGGGTCCTGGCAGGGCCCCTCCCACCGCTGTATCTGCTTTCTGTGACTCTGGAAGGCCCGCACCCCCCGGGGACCCAGGCCTGCCCCATCAGAGCATCTTTCCCTCCCCCGCAGGCGAAAAGTCAGGGAAAACCGAGCCTACCACCCTTCACCCGGGACTGGGTTTCCCCAGGGCGTGAATGTTCCAGACCCAGAGCCCGAGGCCCGATCCCCCGCACCCCAACTCCCCCCAGATGGCTTCCACGGCAGCACTCTCACAGCCCCGCCTGGTGGGCCACCCCCAGAGCTCCGTGTCCTTCAGGCTCAGAAAATGTTTATTTTTGCATCTGCCAGTTCGCAAGGCAATTATCGGTAACCGAATCCACAGCCAGGAACTCTGACTTCATTGGGACACTGGATCCTGGGAAGGGCAACACTTCTGGGTCCTGGGCTGACCACAGACACCACGAGGGGAGCTCTGCACCGTGGAATCAGGTGACATCACGGCGGCTGGGGTCCGAGATGTGACGTGAGGGCAACCCCGAGGGGCCAGACCCGGCGTGTCTGCGGGAGCTTCCCCTCCATCTGCCCACCAAAACCCCAGGCGCTGCTATTTCTGGCCTCAAGAGAAGATGGATTCGGTGGTTGTGGGAAGGAATTCGCTGTTAACGGTCTTGCTATAAACAAAGATCAATTTCCAATTCTATGGATTTTTGAGTGGAGGGGGTTTAATGTAAAAAAAATTCATACATTTATAAAATACTTCTAATGGGATTTGGTGGAGCCATCCCTAGCACCCTAGAAGAGCATGTAACCAAGGAAACGCCGGAAAAATTTCCACACCCCTCTGAGCAAACACTGTTTCAACTCTTCTCTTTAAACACACACACACACACACACACACACACACACACACACAGAGCCAGTTCCTCTGAAATGCTTTCAGCTAAAAGTCTGAAATTTTCAAGTTGATTTCCTGGGCCCTTCCATTTCCTAAAATATCAAAAATGAATTGGCAAGGATTTCCATGTCCGAACTGGCCAGAGAGAGGACGAGAGAGACTGAAACGGCTGAGAAGTGAAGGTGGCGTTGTGCAGTAGGGCAGAGCCAGGGACACGTCCCGAGCCCCGAGTTCGAATCCTGCCTCTGCTCCTTTCTACTCGGGCCATGTGGGGGGCAGATTCCGTCTCATTTCCTTAAGGGAAACGGAGATAGAGATGCTTAGCTTTTCACATGTGTTTCGGGGAGGACTGAGTAATGCCCCATGTGTAGACCGATTCTGTAAATAGAGTGATTGTGTGGATCACACATCAGCTCATACCAAAAAAAAAAAAAAAAAACAGCTTTCATCTGCTCTCACTTCCTCTAACCCCTGGCTCAGAGCATGCTGTCCCATTATCCAGACCCTGGAGATTTCGGGCCTGAGGGGTGGTGTCTGTCGAGACGGCTCAGTACTCCTGAGCCTCAGGCCCAAGTTCACGTTTCTTACTGGGGTGTATCCTACAGCTAAAGCCTTGCCTCTTTGCGCCTTGGTTTCCTCCCCAGCCCAGCTGTAAGGACCTAACATGATATTTCTTACTAAAGTGTGAAATCAGCCCTGAGGGGGATGAGAAAGCCAGTGATGGAATTTGTCCCCGGAAGTCCTCAGAGGGGCTCCACTGGCCCCCACAACCGGCTCTGACCCTGTGGCAGGCGGCTGGGCTGAGAGATGGCAGCCCTGATAAAAACAGGGGAGCGGGGCTCAGGTCTCTCTGCAGACAAAACTGCAGGGAAGCTGACCTTTAGAAGATGCTTCCTATCCGTGACAGCCCATTTGCACACCCTGAATGACATGTCAGCTTCTCCGAGTGGTTTCTAGCCCCTGCCCCTCCTGCGCCCCCTCCAGCTCGGCACCGCGGGCCTTTGGTTGCAGTTCTCTATCCTTGGCTGGGAAGCTGGCCGGCACGGCAGGAGGTTTAGCTGCATCCCTGGCCTCCCGCCACTAGATGTCAGTAGCACCTCCTGAATCATTATCCTTCAATCCCATAGTTGCCTTTACCTTTATAAAACACATGCTCCTGTATGTAAATAACACACGATTGCTTTTCAAGCTTCGAACTTAATATGAATAAACGGTATACATAAGTAACAATAAAAGACTATGCCTTTCTCATTCTAAAATGATGGGTTGAGATCGGTCTGTATTCATAAACATAGCTGTGGTTCCGTTCCACTGCGGATACGGCACAAGGCCTGTCCCTGTCCTCCCGTTGATGGACACTGTATGTCCCTGTTACGTGTGTGTGCACACGGTCCTGAGATGAATATCTTCAGCACGGCTCCTGAGGTACGGACCGGCGCTGGTAATAGACTTTCTAGATCCTGGGGAGAAGGAAATGGCTACCTACTCCAGTACTCTTGCCTGGGAAATCCATGCACAGAGGAGTCTGGTTGGCTGCAGTCCATGGGGTTGCAAAAAGTTGGACACGACTGAGTGACTAACACTTAGGAGTGAGGTCAGCTGCATGCATCTCATTAAACCTCACCCCTGTTTATGACTGCCTCTCTCCCTCTGCCTAAAAAGGACTTTGGGGATCACCCACCACAGTCCCACTCCCCCTTTCTGGATGGTGCACTGACCCACAGGTGGTGGATCCACGACCCTATTCTCACCCCATGCTCCCACCTTCCTAGAAACCCCACCGCCTCTCATGTCTCCTACATTACCCCGGGACCCGGAGGTCAGGACCAGCATCGCAGTGTCCCCAGGTCGCAAGCACCAGGCGCTCACAGGCCCACCCTCGACGCCAGCTGAACAAACCCCACGTTCTGCTCCAGCTACCTGGGCAGGGGCTGTTATCAACCCCACCACAAAGGGGAAGAATCAGAAGCTCGAAGAGGTTAACCCAAAGTCATGCAGCCCCAGAGCGGCAGGAACCCAAACTCAATTCAAAGCCCACACTCCTCCTGTCATTGCTCCAACAGGCGGAGATTCAAAGTCATTTCTTCCAGTCTTGGAAGGAGCTTCAACGTGTCCTTTGAAGGAGGGCTGGGGGCTCGGAACTAAGCTAAACCTAAGCTCTGAGGCTAGGTGTGGAGAATTCTCCGTGGGGAGACGAGCTGTTTCCTGCTCCTCACCTTCCCCACCCTCACCTGGGCCCTGGTCCCAGGACGCCCCCACCCAGGGGACCTTATTTGTCTGGAGTGGAGGTGGCCTTGCTTCTCCAAAAATTAGAAAACCAGTGGATGCTGTGTTAGCTCTCCTCAAAGCCGGCATCTGGGTTGACACAGTTCACTTACTCCGTGCCCTTTACAGTGTGGGCAGACAGGCCAGGGGGCCAACTGGTCTGGGCCATTAGAAGACTCCCATTTAGACTTCTGACAGTACCTGTATCTTAGATGAGTAATCATTGACCTTTATATGAAAAGCATTACCTGAACACAAAAAACTTAAAATCGACCACAATCCTTATAGCCCTTTTAGCTTTACATTTTTTTTTTAATTTTAAATTTTAGGGGCTTCCCTTGTGGCTCAGTGGTAAAGAATCTGTCTGCTGATGCAGGAGAGACCAGTTCGATCCCTTGTCTGGGAAGATCCTACGTGCTGCAGGACAGCTACGCCCGTGAAACTAAGCCCGTGAACCACAGCTATTGATCCTGCGCTCTAGATCCCAGGAGCCACAGATTCCGAAGCCCTTGAGCCCTAGAAGCCTTGCTCCGCAACAAGAGAAGCCACTGCAATGAGAAGCCTGCACCACAAAGAAGAGGAGCCCCTATCCACTGCAACCAGAGAAAAGCCCGTGTAGCAGCGAAGACCCAGCACAGCCAAAATAAAATAGCAGAATTATTTAGATTTTTAAAAAAATGGTTTTTGCCTTCCTCAGCTTCTGAGAGGCCCTGGTTAGGTGTCAAAATCAAGATGCTTCCAGAGCTAAACAAAAGCCAGTTTATGCAAGACCCAAGCCTGTCACAAGTCAATTAGGGTGCAGACAAGACAAACGTCTTCTAATCAGTTCCATCCCCACCCACCTCCAAAAGTCTCAAAGGGGTAAACACAACATCAGAACCACATGAAACAGAGGCTCTGTGACTTCTTTGGGTCCCAATCCTTCTGCCCATCTCATGGCTGCTCGGGGCCTCTCTCCAGGGAGATGTGCAGAAATGCACACAGCATTTCACATTTGTGAAATGGAGTCTGGATTCCCAAACTCCATCCCGGACCACTTAAGTCCCCCAGAAGCCTCAGACAAGGTTTTTGGAAAAAGCAAGTTAAAAATAATAGACATGCAATTCATGATCCACATGATTGTCCCCCAGCGGTAATAGTTGAGTGTATTCTATAGGCCCCAGACTCACCGGCTGAAGGCACAGCCTCTGTGTGAAATGGATGTGGGTCCAGTGCATGTCTCTCTAAGGAAATGACACCACCATTCAAATGGAAACACAAAAGGGCCAGCCTCTCAGAGCTGCCAAGAGGATCCAGTCAGTGTCCGTAAGGTGCATGAGTGCCCCACAAATGCTAGCTCTCACCAGCACCATGGGTGCCTCCCCTTCCGGGGTCCCTGAGCCTAGCCGTCAAGCCCAGAGCTGACCTCCCGCTCTGCCCCCTGGAGGACGCCAGGCTAAGCTCCATGCCACCACGAGAGGGCGCCCGTGCCCTACCTAACACTAACATTGGAAGGACTGATGCTGAAGCTCCAAAACTGTGGCCACCTGAGAAGAACCAACTCATTGGAAAAGACCCTGATGCTGGGAAAGATTGAGGGCAGGAGAAGAGGGCAACAGAGGATGAGATGCTTGGATGGCATCACTGACTCACTGGACATGAGTTTGAGCAAGCTCCAGGAGATGGCAAAGGACAGGGAAGCCTGGCGTGCTGCAGTCCATGGGGTCGCAAAGAGTCGGATACCACTGAGCGACTGAACAACTATAATCTTTTAATAGCCCTATAATAGAGCATCTCTTATTACAGCGCTTTTACAGATGGGGAAACTGAGGCTCAGAGCAATAAGTGACTTGCCGTAACAGTGACTCTGGTCCTAAGAACACAGCACAGAGTGTAAGACCCAGCTGGGACCCAGAAGGGGAACCCACCCCAGCATCACGAAAGCGCAGTGACTGGGATGTGGAGAGAGGAAGCCGCGTGCCCACGGCCACACAGCAGGAAAGGGCAGCGGGGAATGAGGACCAGGCCCTCCCCGGCCTGCTCCCAGGCCACAGGGGCTGCAGTGTGTCCTGCGGGGGCAGGTGGGTCGGGGGCACCCCAGAGCTGCACTGTTCCGCTGAGTGACCTGCCCGTGGCCAGGGGAACCGTGGGACCGGAGGGTCCTCTGGAGGAGTTCCGTCAGAGACAGACCAGGTAGCCAGGATGGCTGTGCCCCTGGATTAAAAAATACATGTGGCCAGGTCAGCTTAGCAAGCTTTAGCCCCAAGAGGCTGAGGTGCAAACTTCTATAAAGTGGGCGCAGGTTCCAGGCCCCATCCCAGGAGAATCTGACACTACGGGTCAGAGACAGGGCCCAGGAGTGTGCATTCTACAAGTAACTCCTTCTCCCATCCACGTCGTTTTTGTGGCAGGTGGCACATGGTTCCGACGGGGAGAAACCCTGGTTGGAGGGAGAGGTGACGAGATGAGACAGAAGTGGTGAAGTCCTGCAGAACCGAGCGTGGTGGCCAGGGCTGCAGGTCGCTGGCTGCCACCTGCCTGCCTTGCTAGCACTGTCCTGTCTTGGGGGATCCTCCCACCCCCGCAGCCCTGAGCTAGAAAATTCACCCTCCTGCGGTGCCGGAGGCCAGGGGGGTTAGTTAGCTTGTCCAAAGTCATCTGGGAGTAAACGGACTGGCGCAGCTGGATTTGGAGCCAGGCAGACTCACTGCAGAGCCTTTAAATCCAAAGCTTATCATCAAGTGGCTTCTGGGGACACGGCGATGCACAAAGCCATTCTCGAGGCTTCCCAGGTTGCCAACACTTGGAAGGGGAAAAAATAGAAACTAAGGTACGGAGGACGTCCTACATCTCATGGGCCTCTGACGCAATCTCTGTCAGGCCTCACGACAGCCCCGGGGGAGGGGTGACTGCACCCATTTATCACACGAGGACACCCCAGAAACACAGAGGTTAAGAACTGCCTAAGATCATAAGGTTTGGTGAGTTTAAGATCCTCTGAAGCTCAAGCTGGGTCGGTCTGGGCCCAACGCCGTGCCCTTACCCTGGTGTCACGGAGGCTCATCACTGCCAGTTCCCTGAACCTCAGAAGATCACGGTAGGCTCTGTATCTGTCAGCTTCTGCTGTGTAACAACACATCCCAGAACTCAGTGGCATACTGCAAACATTTATCCTCACACTGAAAGGTCTGCAGGAAAACCGACATGGCTTCTCTCCACGTGTGTTTATTCTGGGACGCAGGGTGAAAAAAGAGGCCATGATCCAAGAGTTTGTAATGTCCGCGGGTAAAACCAGAAGCTACCAGGAGGACAAGCAGAATTATGAGATCACTCTTGCAGTCTAGGCTCAGAACTGGCAAATAGTCACACTCACTCCCATTCCACTGGCTGAAACAAATCATATGGTAGCAGCAAGGGGGCAGGAATATACTCCTTCAGTAGAGGCTTGGGAAAACAGGGAGAAAGAGAGAGTTTGCCAAAAGCCAACCTACAGGCTGCTCTGGAGGATCTGAGTGCTAATGACCCCCTCTTCCCTGAGATGTTTTCAAATACTCTGATACCAGGATGCCAAATGCCTAGTCTCTACGGGGGAGAAGAGAAGACGGCAGTTCTGCAATGGCAGGGCAGGCACTGTAAGTGAGGCACGCAGACAAGACGGAAGGCAATAGGGAGCGGTGGGGACTGCGGCAAACTGGAGCACACAGACCTGCCCAGCTGGCGGCTGCTCCTCTGCTCCTGCAGACTGCTGACGGCGGCGTTACATCTCCACCGAGTCTGGCCACCCTTGCTGGCTTGGGCCTGGCTCCCAGGCATCCTGCCAGCCTTCGTGGCAAAGATAAGGCTCCTGGAAGCAACAGCTAGGAGACATTTGCCGCCGTTTTCTGCTGCGCTGCACACAGACCTTCTCAGCCCTGCTGGATATCTGCCCTGGGCCCCTCATTACGCCTCGATGGGCTCCTTCCCCCGCAACCCAGGGGGCTCAGGCTGCCTTCCTCCCCTAGAACTCTTCGCTGCGGGGAGGGGCTGCCACACAAGCCCATTCATTATTAGTGCAAAAATAGTCAGACTTGATCAAAAGAAATGTGAATTATCACTAATTGGCCTGAAAGTTCAGCAAGATTGCTTTGTGGGAGGAGGAGGCGAGAGTACATTGTTAACCAGGGATTAAACAGCCTGAAGCAGAAGTAGGTAACGCTGGGGGGGTCACAGCTGGGAAAGGACCCAAGTGCCCGCTGCCTCGAAGACCCATGCCAACCTGGGGATGTCAGGCAGGAGACCAGGCCAAAGTCTGGCTCCGCCCCAAGCCTGCTCTCCCACCGTCGGGGTGCAAGCCCTCTGTGTTAGCCTCCCCTGCAGCACAATTTGTCCCCTTTGCAAGTTTAACGTGCAGCCCTCTTTTTACAATGGAAACAGCACCCCAACATCTGGGTGGGCCATCCCACCCCAGCTGTCACTGTATGCGATTGGCTGGGGCTGGCTCCACTCCCAGATCAGTGGGAGGCTCAGGCCCGCTCATCTGGGTGGGTGGGAACCTGGTTCACAGCTTCTGTTTCCCTCTCACGGAGGAGGATGAAGGCCCGGGGATGGCGTGCCACGTTGGCCACCAGCAGCAGGAGCCTGCCGTCAGCACGGGGCCACTCACAGCCTGTGCCCAGCCGGCCAGAGTCTGAGTCAAAGAGAAACAATCACCCAGGATGATCCCGGCTTTGTTTCAGAATCTGCTATTTTGCCTTGTGGCTATTTGCCATAGATTTTTTTTTTGTTGTTTTGGGCATTGATTCTGATGTAAATATATATATATTTACATATATATATTGCATTCAAATCTAACTTATCATGATCACTGAACTTCAGGGTGTCTCCTTACATCTTGCGCTCGAGGTGAGTGTCTCGCTCTCCTTACCCCATTCCCGGCCCTGGTGCTCGCAGTCAGAAGGGCCTGGGTCCCTCTTGGCTCAGCCGCTTACAGATCTGTGCAACCTGGAACAAACTGCATGGCCTCTCTGAACTCCAAGCAGCTCACCTGCGACTCAGAGGTGGCGATACCTGCCAGGCTGGATGAAAGGAGGTGATGGATGTGAGCACTCCTTGCAAACCGTGGTCGCTGAATCTAAGGGGTGCTTCTGTCTGCACGTGCCCAGTGCTGACCACGAGAGCTCACCTAAGGCTGGGCACTGGGCCGAGAAGATAATGTGCTTTACCCCACTAGAGGCTCACCACAGGCCCTGGGATTTTGGCCAGAGGAGATAAATTCTACAGTTAGAGTGGTCCCATTTTCCAGATCAGGAAACAGGCACAGACAAGGGCCACTCGGCAGTGAAATGGTCAGATCCCGGTGGAGGGGATGCATGTGGAGCGTCAGGGAGGAAGCCTCACGCCCGAGACCGACTCCAGAGCTGAGCTGAGTGGATTACGTCCCTATCACAGCAGCCTGAGGCTCGTGAACTTGCTTTGCTTGTTGCTTTTGATGAGTTTTTACAGCTGTGCATGCTCAGTCGCTCAGTCGTGTCCGACTCTTTGCAACCCCATAGACTGTAGTCCACCAGGGTCCTCTGTCCCTGGGATTTTCCAGGCAAGAAGACTGGGGTAAGTTGCTATTTCCTCCTCCAGGGGATCTTTCTGGCAGAGGGATGAAACCCACGTCTCCCGAGTCTCTGGTTTTACACTTGAAATGACTATAAACGGCCATAATCGCTGCCTGCGTATGACTGGTGACAGCAGCGTTGATGTTGGCTGCTGCTGACCTCCTGTTCAAATGCAGTGACGGGGGCTCGGGCCATCCTGGCCAAACCCAGAGCCGAGGGAGCGATAAAAACAAAGCTTTTCTCAACAGATGGCGAAGCCCCCGTGTGTCTGTGTCATGGAGCAGAGCCTGCCGGCTGCAGGAAGGACCACTGGCCTCTTGTCTAGACCACGAGCTGCTGATGAATGGCTTGGACTTTCTCACTTGCTTACATCTCGTCTTCAGTAGAAAATTTCACTGCCCAAAACTACACGTGTGGGTACCCAGTCGCCCCAGTCGTGTCTGACTCTTGGTGATCTTACGGACTATAGCCCACCAGGCTCCTCTGGCCATGGGGATTCTCCGGTGAGAAACTGGAGTGGGTTACCATGCCCTCCTCCAGGGGATCTTCCCACCCCAGGAATCGAACCTGCGTCTCCTACATCTCCGGCATCGCAGGTGGATCCTTTACTCACTGAGCAACCTGGGGAAGCCAAAAACTCTACATACTGTCAATAAACTCCCTAACTGGCATTCAAGTCGAAGACATTAACCTACATGTGAGCTTTAATATAGTTTTATTATTTTTTGTAGTTCACATGTATTAAGTTTTCATTTACTTTAATAATAGAATACTGGACAGTAGTGAAAGGTTTATATTCCAAAGTTTAAAAGTTTATTTTTAAAAAAAGACTGGGATTTGAATACCTGCTTCAGGTATTTCTTGTATGATCCTGGGCAAGTCAGCTAATTTCCCAGCTCTTCTGTTCTTTTATCTCTGAAGTCGGCACCACGATAGCCATCCTAGTTACTATCTGGGGATTCTGTGAAAACAAACTGGGATCACGCACGGGAGAGCATTTGGTGAGTGGTCCAGGGCCTTCGCTGGTGGCTCAGATGGTAAAGAATCTGCCTGCAATGCAGCAGACCCAGGTTCAATCCCTGGCTTGGGAAGATCCCCTGGAGAAAGGAATAGCAACCCACTCCAGTATTCTTGCCTGGGAAATCCCATCGACAGAGAGGCCTGGCAGGCTACAGTCCATGGGGTCACAAAGAGTCGGACACAACTGAGTGATTAAGTTTCACTTTCCCGGGCCATACACGTATAAAGGACTGGAGAATCAGGTTGATAGCTAAGAGATGGGATTGGTATTTGGGGAGGTAGAAAATAAATAAAAAAGGACAACTGATGACCAAGGTGAAACATGTCCAGCTATGGCAGATTGGCTGAGAAACATGAGGATAACCAGGGGAGAGATGGTGTCAGCATTTAGAGATCCTGGTAAACAACCCATCACTCTACAAGGCACATGTAACAGGTTTTCAAATCACAGCATAGCAAGGACCAGAGGGAAACTCGGTGCTTAGATGTCCAGTCCAGCTGAGTCCTCCTCCCCTCCTGGCCAGGCTCCACCCCCCACCTCCAGACCATCACCTCTGCCTGGAGCTGGACCTCCAGATGCCACCCATGACCTCCCCCCTCAAAGGGCGCCACTCCCTCCAACCCTCCCCCTGCACAGAGGATGGGGTAGACCTCCTAAAGATCAAACCTGCTCATCTGCTCCCTCGTTAGAAACCCCTCTCAGGACTTGCCACTGCTCCCAGGCTCTACCCCAAACGCATGCTGTCATCTTGCCCTGCGGTCTTTCCGAGCTCCCCCTTTGTCGCCCACGTTCCGTCATACTCCGCTGTCTGGTAACGAGACACTGGCCACACTTCCCCTCAGGCCTCACCTCTAAGCATCTGGCCCTACTGCCTTCCGATTCAGTCCTCAAGACTCAGCTCAGTGTTCACCTGCCCCAGGAAGCTTTCCCTGAAGCCCACCCATAGGCTGAGCACCTGTCTGTGTTCCTGTGGCTGTGTTCATCCTGCCATCAACCCCACGACTAGAAATAATCCAGCTACATAACTCTCTCTTTAAAATCTGAGCCACCTCTGTCCTCCCATCCGCAGCCCCGACGCGCACACACACACACATACACACACACGCACGGGACCAGGATATAACCCTCTCTGGATCAGTCCTGCTGGCAACTGATTGTCAGGTGCTCACTGTCTGCCCGACCCAGGGCTGGACACGGGGCTTCCCCGATGGCCCAGTGGTAAGGAATCTGCTTGCAATGCAGGAGACTCAGGAGATGTGGGTTTGGCCCCTGGGTAAGGAAGATCCCCTGGAGAAGGAAGTGGCAACCCACTCAGTTGGTGTGTTGGTGCTTAGATGTCTAATCCACCAACCCCCTCCCAGTATTCCTGCCTGGGAAATTCCATGGACAGAGGAGCCTGGTGGGCTACAGTCCACAGGGTCACAATAGTTGGACACAACTTACTGGGCACACACAAGGGCTGAACACTGAGTCCTCCTCACTACCCTCTGAAGCAGACAATAGTATTATTCCTGATCTGAGCAGTCAGGGACCCGGTCAACACTACTCAGTCACCAAGGGACAAAGTCAGAGGGAGTCAGACCCAAGTCCATCAACCCCCAGTACCTGGCAGAGTCCTTAGCCAACATCTACTGAATCCAAGTGCAGTTCTGGGAGTGAATAAGCAGAATGAAGGTCTCTGTGAAAACGTCTTGCTGAGTGTAGCCTGGGAGGCCCTGTGATAAATCAAGGGAGGGGGCTTGAGCGGCCTCTCCCGCTGCAGTCCCGAGCGCTGCCCTCCCCCACAGCTGCCAGCTCTGTCCTAGCCGCAAGCCCTGCCCTTTATACTTTGAACATCTTTCTCGGGGATCTCCAGGCAGTAGCTGAACCTTGCAGAGATGGCCCCCGAGGGATCTGTGTGGGTGGGAAGGAAAGGTGTCCGACTTCCTACCCTTCCTCCTTGCTATGAGCCATACCTTTGCAGCAACATGTGAGGGTGGGGCGACTCAGAGATGCTTTATGCAGCCAGGATCTTACCAACAGGTATCAGTCAGGACTCTTGCCATCAAACTGAATTTATGAATCTGTACAACCATCTAGTGCAAAATTAACGGCTTCAGGAATGGCTGGATCCAGGAGTTCAAGTGATGCCACTAGAACTCCCATCTTGCCCTCTCTCCCCCTCAGGTTTTAGCCCTGCCTTCCTCTGTGTTGGTCTCAGCATCAAAAAGACTCTCCCAACTCTGGTTGCCAGCAGCTCCCAGTTCGCCTCTTACCCATTCAGCCCATTCCTAGTAGGATTCCTCTTGGCTATTCTTATACAAGTCCCCAAACCAAGTGGCCCGACTTAGGTTTCTCTTGATGCCTGAGCCATCAAGGTAGGTCAGAAACAGAGTGATGTCCGCGGGCCAGGCTTGGGCAATTCGGCCACCCCTACAGTATGTGTGGGCGAGGAGGCCGAGGGGGATTTCGTCCCCACCCAAATTGCCGGATCTGAGGGGAGAGGGGCAGCAGTGTCCCTGCAGGGAATCCAGGCCTTATTTTCAGCAGTGACCGGGCAGAAAAAAATCAACAGACATTTACGACAAAATGTCTTGGTGAAATAAGAAGTCTTTCTTCTGCAGTAAATTTCTCAAGCCTGAGCCCACGCCAGGGACCCCAGGACCCTAGAATTCAGGATTCTCGTGAAGGGGCCCTAAAAAGTGACAATGCACAGGACGCCTGGCTCGTTTATGACGGCGACTTTCCACGCGCCCTCTCATGTGTCTGGCTAAGATGATATCAGAATTCAAAGACTCAGGAGAGCAGAAGCTGTAAAAAATAATCTTCTATTAAGCCCTGCGCCGCCCCAAATGCGGTGGCATTTGGAAGACGAAACCAAGGCCGTTCCTTTGGAGATAGCAGCTATTTTCCAATTGCACTGATAAAAAAGGAAGACATGAAGTAAAGTGACATTTACGTGCTAGGAGAAGCATATTTTCTTTCCTACTCCAAAACCATTTCAGGAGCTGGGGAAGGTGGGGGTCGTTGGTGGATGCCACCCCCACGTCTTTTAGGCTATGGGAGCATCTGGCGGGGGGGTGGGGGGCTGCTAGCCTCAGCATCTGGGGGGGATTCAGCCTCCATGCCTCGTGCTGCCCACACCCCCACCCCCATCTGCTACTCCGCTCCCCACAGACTGAAATACCAGCCTGTTTCAGCTGAGAAACGTGGAAATCCAGAAAGGCAAGGAGGGGCGGTGGGGAGGAAGGAGAAGCGATGAATCACTTTTGGACGGCTGCCTCATCCGCCTGCCGCGGCAGAGCCCGGTGGGAGGAAGAGCTTGGGAGTCGCAAGGACCCGAGTTCAAAAGATGCCTCCCCTGCAGGCGGGCAAGAGGCCCCAGGCCACTCACCCTGCTGAGCCTCAGTTTCCTCATCTGTACAATGGGGATCGTGCCTCTCATGGGGTCAGTCTAAAGGGTATGCAGCAGCTGGCCCAGGGTGGCCTGAAGTGCGTTGATCGTCTCTTTCTCCTCCTGGAAGGCGGGGCCGCAGTCTCAGTCTCCATCAGCATCGCCCCCTCTGTCTAGACCAGCGCCCATCAGTTCCTGCCCAGGGGCCCTGAGACCCAGCAGCTCAGCTTCCCAGGCCGACTCCTCCCGCTCCCGCAGGCCCTGCTTTGACCTCCAGCACATTCTCCATCCCCAGGCTCCACCCATGCGGGCGGTTGGGTGTTTCTGCCCTCCCCAGGGCTCTTTGTACTCAAGGCCTTCCCTCTCCCACCCCTCCTTCTCCCAGGGTCAGCTCCTTCACATCATTCCTAACCTCTGCTCAGATGTCACTTCCTCCAAGAAGCGCTCCCTGACCACCCTGGTGAAAGCGGCTGTCCACACCTTAGTTGCTTTCTAGCTCATCTCTCAAAAGATGAGCTCGTTTATTTGTTAGCCTGCTTCTCATCCCTCCCCCAGGAGAACACGAGCATTAAGAGGCAGGGGCCACCCCCGACGTGCTTATCTCCACGTCCTAGGGTCCAGCGGCCTGCCTGGGAGAGTGAGGGAAGGAAGTTGGAGACCCAGCCCTCACCCGACTCTAGAACCTCTGCTCCTGACACCCCGGGGCCTGGGTCTCCCCACCTCCCGCCCCCAGCCCCCCCTCACATACCCCGCCCTCCCCTGGACTCCAGTGCCCGGTTCTTCCCCCATGTAGATGGCTGCCTAACATAAGGCACTCCACCATAGCTCTTCCTCCTTCCGTGTCGTGGGGGCCGGTCCAGCTCGCAGATAACACTTGCACGTCCCGTTCTGAGGGAGCCAGCAAGCGTAATGTCACCCATCTGTCAGATCTGCCTGCCCCCCGAACATCCCCTTCTGGGAACAGACCCCTGTGTCCCCTCAGGAGATCCACCTTGCCCCACCCGTAGCCCCTCGAGCTCTGATGGCATCATGATGACCCCAGCTGCAGGGCTGGACATGTGACTGCATTTGGCCGATAACAAGGGAGCATTTTCAGAGCTACAGTGATTGGCTAGGAATGGTCACGTGTCTCCAGCTGGCGCCACTGACGTGGAATCCAGGACTGTTCCTGCACCTTAATTAGCACAGAGGCACTGTCTCTCTGCCGGAAATGCCAGCCCATTTGGCATCAGGTCAGCCATGGACCTCTCTCTGCTGGGGACCAGGCAATCTGTACCGTCCAGGGCACATGTGACCCTCCCTTCTGAGCTCCAGAGCCACAGGGCCACCCCCAGCTGGACGTCTCAGCTAAGACATCTAACAGACACCTCAAACGCAGGGCTTCCCACACTAAAGTCCCCGCTCCCCACACCAGCTGCCCCTTGTATTCCTCCTGTGTCCCTCAGTGAATGTCATCTCGAAGATAAATATATCTTATATCTCATAGATATAAGTCTGGAGCTGACAGCCGCCTTCCCACCACGGGGGGACAGCCTGACTGAGAATAAAGCCAGCATTCAGGGCAGCAGAGCCCAGAGACAGAGTCTGATGATGCTGCTCGAGCACCTGGATCCAGCTCTACCTGAAGGAGGAAGATTCCACCCCTAAAAATTTCAGTGGCCCAAGCCAATAAATTTCCTTTTGTGCTTAAGCCAGCTGGAGCTGTACTTGTCACCAAAATGGTTCTGACCCATAGAGCATTAGTCAGTCGTGGGGTAGCCGAGACGTGAGGCAGCCAGGGGGACCTTGGGCTGCGTTTGACCCAGAGAAGCAGCACCTGCCCCGGCCCTCCCCCACCCCCCCACACCAGCTCCTGAGCAGTTCTCTGCTAGAGGGACCTGGTCTGCCTGGAGCACCCTGCTGCTCTCTCTCCAAGAATCAGACAGCCTTCAAGTCTTTCGAGGCGAAAAATACATCAGAGGGAGTTAGTAGCATGTCTTTGGAGGAAAAAGACTTGCTCAGCCTTTTTGAAGGTGCAAAGAATTTCCAGCATGCAGGAGGCCTCCCACCTGCCATCCGTTCCCAGGCCTGGATCAGGCATGCCTCTTGGAGGCTGTGTGCACTTAAAATGGTACCTGGGGGGCGGCTGGGGCCCAGTCCAGCTCTCCCAACAGGCAGGTGTTCACCTGAACCCACAGCAGCTAGAGCTCCAGAACAAAGCAGCCCCATGGGGTGCAGCCCAGCTCCCTGAACCCCGCCTTGGAGTAGAAGCAATGGCTGGGGGTGCGAGGCCCCAGAAAAGGCCTCCTCAGTGTCAACTGACAGGTGTCAGGCTCTCAGGAAGAGTGACAGCCTCTAATCCTCCTGGGATCTCTGACTGCAGGCAGACAGACAGTTCTCTCCCTGCTGCTGGGCCCAGGAGGAGGGCCTGGCTGCATGGGGGATGGGCCGGGCGCTGTTTGGTTCTGGACGCCCCTCCTGGCTGCAGCGACACCCGACACTCAAGAGGTGGTCTGCAGACAGGAGGAGAAGCACAGTGCTGCAAGAGTGTGGGCTCGCAAAGACCCAGCCCCAGGTCTGAATCTCGCCCGGCAGGCCAGCCATGGGCCTCTCTCTGCCGGGGACCAGGCAATCTCTACCGTCTAGGGCACGCCCGGCCTGGCCCTCCCTTCTGAGCTCCAGAGCCACAGGGCCACCGCCCAGCTGGACGTCTCGGCTGAGACATCCATCAGACCCCTCAAACACAATGCTTCCCAGACCGAAGTCCCCGCTCCCCACACCAGCTGCCCCTTGTACTCCTCCTGTGTCCCTCAGTGGACGTCCCCTCCAAGCCCTCCTCAAACTGAATTTCTCCCTGATTCCTCTCTCCCCCGCTCACCTCCAGACAACCAGCCTCTCTCCTGTGGGTTCTCCCTCTGAACTCGCTCGCCCCACCAGGACTTTCCAGCCCAGCCTTCTCCTGCCAGGGTTACCTGAGCAGACTCCTGCCAGGCTTCCCTTGCTCACTGCTACCAATTCTCCCCTCAGCAGCCAGACTGATGATCCCCAAACACACACTAAAACTCCCGCAGGGACGATCCTTTGCCAGCCCAGCAAGGCTCAGTTCCTCACCCCGGCTTACAAAGCCTTTCCTGACCTGATTTCCAGCCTGGCAAGAAGAAAGTATTCACGTGTTTCCTCTAAACCGGACCAACTTTTTCAGGAAAGGGCCAGATAGTAAATATTTTAGACTTTGTGGGCCATATGGTCTCTGTCGCAACTACCGCGCCTTTGTAGCGGGAAAGCGGCTGCAGGCATTACATAAATGAATGGCGGTGGCCGTGGGCCAATAAAACTTTATTTACAGAAACAGGTGGTGGGCCGGATTTGACCCATGGGCCATAGTTTGCCAATCTCTGCTCTAAAGGGATGAGCTCATTTCTCACCATCTCCACATTTCAGATGCCTCTAGAAAACGGCGACAATAATCCTCACATTGAAGAGCTGGTGAAGGATTTCAAAGAACCCGTCAAGCACCTGGCATAGAGTCTAGAACACAGTAGGCGCTCAGATGGTGATCACTGTCACTAAAACTTATCACGGCTTTCCGTTTCTGCATGTTTAAGCGTCGATCAGGCCTGACTCCAGAGCAAGGTGGTTTTCAGGGTAGAGACCCTCCTTCTCCAAAAGCCTGACGACACCTGGTGCATTTACTTACGTGCTGCAAAACCATATAGCTGAGCACCTACTGTGTGCTGGGCACTGGGCTGCATGTTGCTGAGTGATCCCCGTAAATCATGAGGCAATATTCACCCCCCTGAGGCCAAGCTAAAGAAGCGGAGGGAAAACTTCAAGAAATTACTTGTTCAGGAGCATGCCTACTATGTGTCAGGCCTCATGTAGCACCAGGGCTGCCCAGAGGAATGGGAAGCAAGCTCTGCCTCTAAAAAAGGCATGGCCTAAAGAAGCTATTTCCTCTTGACCTTGAGATTTCTCCCTGGCCTTGAAACCAAGTCTCCCACTCAGAGGGAGGAAGAGGCGCACTTCGCCTTGGGTCTCTCCAGGGCTCTGCAGGCCAGGCCTGCGTCCCCTCCATCTCCTTGATGGGGCCTGGGGATCTGATACTGAGTGAATCTGGCTTCTTCCTTTACCCGGGCGGAGCCTTAGCAGGTCCCAGCACTGAGGGTAAGAGGGGAGGGGCGTCCTGGGTCCTGGCTGACTGAAGATTCCACGTTGGTTCACGAACAAGACCTTCTCTCTGGCCTGCATCTTCCAATGACGCCTCTGTACAAATCCCAGCTCACCTCCCATCCAGGCTCCTTTTCATTCACGAGGTGGAGTTCTGGGCTTCTTCCCTAGAGAAATTAAGTGTCTCGTGCAGAGACTGTGCTCCAGTACCCATTCCCCACTCGTCTCTGTGAGAGACAGAACCCCTGCTTCTGTTGGGACACAGGGATGCCCAGTTGG